>NC_059471.1:10606206-11856206 GCF_018139145.2 Gymnogyps californianus | reverse complement strand
TACATATTGAAATTAATTTATTTACAGCATTCTGTGCCTAACACTCATAAATACCAATACCTTTGGTCAGAAAAGGATACATTACACCAATCCTGTAATATGTTTTAATAACAGCATTATTATCTCTACTGTGACAACGTCAGAAAAAAAGCAGAGAACAAGACAGAGAACAAAAGAGATGGTCCCTGCCCTAATGAGTTTATAATGTCGTTTACCGCTAATTTGTTTAAGCAGAGCAGGGTGGCTGGTTGCACGCTCACACTTTGGAGTCAGGTTTGATGCTCCCCTGTGGTCAGCCCTGGTGGAAGCTCCTGTCTCAGGTTGCAAAGCCACCGGTTCAGCACGTCTGCAGTGATCTTGCGAGATGCTGTTAATCCATCCGTGAAACAACAAATAACAACCGGCCACATCTGTGCTGTACGGTGCGTGCCCTTCTGCCAACACCATCCCAGCACGTTTCACCTCGTGTTTTCCCCACGTGAGCTCCTTCAGGACACAGCCTTGCTGCGGACTCGCCTGCCTCATGCACCCTCTGACCAGGTCCATCGCGCCGCAGAAGGATGCTGGTGCTACAGACACCTCACCTCTGCACTGGTCCCCAACTGCGAAGGGACCCCAGAGGGACAGAAAAAAGCCCTCCAAGCAACTTCAGCTCACTTCAGCGCAGGTGTCTAAAATAGGTCAGAAGAAGAGAGTTTGAGAAATGCTGTTTCTTCTGCTGGGGGTGGGAAGGCTCGCCGCTGGCAAGATGACGGGCAGGGAGAGCCCTGGTACCTGCACACCACCCACTGCACACAAGAGCTGCCAGAGCACCCACCTCAGGAAACCACGACTCTGGAGATCTTTGGGTGGGTTACTTTATCACCTACAATTTTTTTATACTCTACAGATCATATTTTATTATATAAAATAAATGAATTTTGTGTTTAGTTTTGCCATAACAGATCTGATGCCTTCTGGTTTACAAACAGCTTTTTCCAATCAAGCATAACTGTGAAACTAAATTAAGGAAGAGTAGTGCAACAAAAAAGGTTACAAAAGACACCTGCATCCGAGACGGTCATTTTAGGCTCCTTTTATAGTCACTGGACAGAAACAGGCCATGATTCATCTCATCCTAAAAATAACTGGCTAGAGAGGCATGGACAAATTATGCTAAAGGATGAGAAACATCCATTCTTCGTACACATTTTTGTGCAGCGTAGACAAAACACAGCATTCATTGTATATTCAGTGTAGTAATGTCTTTCAAAAGTTACAAGAAAAGCGAGTCTCTGCCAAATTAATACAGCTATTTTCATTTTTTTGCAGTTAGAGGAAGGTAGAGTGGACCTTTTCATGTCAGTGTCTAATACAAGACAGTGAATTAGGACTCTCATTTTTATACACTAACACCATCCTAATTCATATTGTTCTTGCTTTATCTGTCTGGATCCGGCTTCTGCTGTAGCACGGAGAAGCAGGGAAGCAGGGCTGGCCCTGCTGTCACCTTCTGCTAATACACATGAGCACCAATTTCATCCTCCCATCCAGATGCTCACACTCTAGCTATAGATATGGGACACTAAAGAAACAATGTGCAAGAAGAACATTAAAGCCCAGCTTTACCTTGCTCTTCACTGAAAGCTTTAATGCCCCAAAGCCAAGACAGCGTAAAGGCAGTGACATGAAAGAGGCAACAAAACAGATGTTCAATACACAATGCTTCAGCTAAACCAGCAAGCTCAAAGAGGGGAAATCAATAAAGAGAGGAAAGAGGCTAAAACCTCTTCCCCTGCCTATCCTCAGCTATGTACAGACATTAATTACTACTTGCAGGATGCCAAGCTGTTGCACTCTCCCTGCTGCACCTGCAAAAGCCTGCTGAACCTAACGCTCTTACCCAATCCCATCCACTCCTGGTACGCAAGACATCACAGGCTTCATTATGAGTAGCAATTTTAGCACCCCGCTACCTGCAGCCTGGTGACTCTCCCTCCACGGGGTCCTATAGATACACTTGTAGGCACACAAGACACCAGGCTGGACCACAGGCATGTGTAGCGTCATTGTGCTGCACGAAACCCCAGATCCCATACTCCATACCAATGGCGTGCAGGTTGGGGGACTGAGTCTGAGCTGTTTTCTACTGAATCCAAAATGCCTGAAATCTGAGATCTCTGAGCCTTCTTGGTACAGTTAGGGCAGAGAACATGCTCCCGCAGCAGCTCTGGCAGGTGCTAGCAGAGTGAATTTTACAGTCTGACATCAGAAGTCAGTTCCTCACCTCCAGAAGCCAAAGTGACTCAAATCTGCTAACATCCACAGCCTGCCGCCATGCTCATCTCTGTTGTTGGACTTTTAAGGACGACTGAAAAAGCTGAGCTTGGTAATGAAAGGCTGCTGTTAATATGATTTTTTTTTTTCTTCTTTTATGTTTCAGGAAGTCTGGATGGCCTCTTGTTTGACACATGCAATCATTATGTTGTTAACAGAGGTGAGACACAGGCAGCCCTAGATGAGTCCTTTGTTCTTTTTATAACTCTTAACGCACAGATAACATAAAGGGCTTCAAAATACAAGATATCAGCTATACCATTAAAGAACTGATAAGCAAGTTAAGTGCATTTATCGATACCCACAGAGGAAATGAGCCATATTGTTTGGCTTTTAATAGGAACCATTCAGTTTTCAAGAGCATGCGCACTCCAGCTGTCCTCACTGGTGTGACAATGAGAGGAAAAGCAATTCTGCTGCTAGGCCACAAGTAAAGTAAAGTGTTTTCCAAACAAAGGAAATCAATATTTCTGTGTATCTATCCATGGACAGGCATCCTATTTAGAGTAAAACACTCATGCAGTTAACTGCATGTATGGTTGTCTCCATTTAGGAGTGTCGTGCTTTAACCCGAGCCAGCAGCTAAGAGACCAGCCGAAACCAGGACAGGAGCTTAGCACTTTAATTACACCAAAAATATTGGAGGCTAGATGAAGATTTGGCAAAAAAACCCCAAACAGTTGTCAAACCTCTTGATCTCAGTCTCTTTGGGCATGTTCTAAGGAAAAAAGGTTGTCAGTGAACAGCGATCTGATTATTTGCTCCTTGTCTGACCCAAGGAAGGGCAGTGGAACAAAGGATTCAGTGTTCAGCTGAGTCCTGGCCTCGGGTGAGAGCCACCTGGCAATGCCTCGGCGCGGCGAGGACTGAGATAACCTACCTCATTTCTGGAAAGGAACCAGAAGCAAAAGTGACAATTATATCCGTGTACCCGACTGATGGGACTCAGCTACCACTTGTAATCTAAGTACCTAACAAAACAGAAGCATTGTGATAGCCTGACCTGCTCCTGGAGAAAGAGGAGTGTTCGGCGTACCTAGGCATTTTTCCAACCACGCCTTTTTCTATGCAGGCTTTGTCTCAGTTATCTGTGCTTATCTTACATTAGGACTGGATCACAGCAACAGAAGGTAATACATAGCCAGGCCAGAAAACTGCTCTCAAATAAGGCCAACGGTATGAAAACCAGGTCAACTGAGATGTAGGGTGGTCTCCAAACTTTTCCCAAGGTGACCCCATGGGTCTGGATTTCACTTCTGTAATTGAATTTCACCTGTGTCTTTGACCCCTCTGTTCTAGGAGACACTGACCATTTCAAGTCATAGATAAAATCCAAGATGCTGATTTTAACTCAAAACGTCCAGAATGGTCTTTGGGACCTGGTATGGGCTACCAAAGAGCCTGTGATTCTTCTTGTTCAATGCTGTCTTTTTTAAAATTGGTAGTAGCTTTTGAGCAAGAAGCCCACCCTTCCTATAAAAGAAGGACATTGCCAGCAGTAAGTTTCATTAGCTAGTATATCTATTACTCTTCAGGGCACTTTTATCTCCAAAGCTGGGCTGAGGATTAAGGAAAGTTGTTCTTCACTTTGTAGGTCAAGTTTCTTCTGTTCACTTTAGCCCGTTATTTTGAGGTTTTACTCTGGATACCCATGCATGGGAGAGTAAATTAATTCTCTACTAAACTTCAAAGAGAATAGGGAACACCATCTTCAGAGATGAAGAAAATCACTTCATTTTACCCACAATATGTAGTAGCCTGGCCAAGGATGGGTGACAATGGCTGCCACCGGCACCGAGCAGCTCACTGCATCGCTGTTTGCTCTGAGAGGCAAGGGCCCACTGTTCTGATCCAGCACCTCCTCTTCCCCGTGGCCCCCGAGATCGTACATGCTTTGCTGTGTGCGGACACAAACACATCCTCCATTGCCAGAGTGTGTTCCCGGGGTGGCAAATGAAATGTAGCAGATGATGGGTAGAGCATCAGGTCATTGAAAATCTTGGTGTGTCCCCTGAAAATCAGAACACGATGAGACACGACCAACTGACACCTCTTTTTATACAGGGTGTATCTAAGTGGTGAAGAATAGAAACCTTCTGCTCTGGGGCTATGGGTTTCTCTGGCACTTTGAGCTTCTTTGCTTCATTAGTTTCAAGGAAAATTCCCTAAAATTTTGCTAAGAACCTATGGTGACTTATATTGCTCCTGTTAAGAATCAGCTTGAGGTATTGAAGAAAAGTTGCCTTTTAAATGCAGGACAAAGCTTATTTTACAGCCCAGAATCCCACAGTATTGTATTTGTGATGTTAAGTACTTTGACTACATTTTTCATGATTCAAAGTTTGCCTAAAATACCTTGCCACATGCCCTTTGTAGGACATTCCACTGGAAAATAGCAGAGCAAGTTGTTTTACTATTTTTATTCTGCAGTACCCGTTTCTCAACACAGCCAAGGTTCTTGTATTGTAGACCCATCTGAAATGCAATCCATGAGGTCATGCTCGCTGCAAACAAAGGCACACATCACAGTATTATTTCCTGCAGACCCTGTTCTGTTCGTGCTGTAACTTGTGCGATTGCAAAGATCAAAGAGATGCAAAGCATTGGGAGTAGGTAAACATATTACTAAATTAATACAATGTAAACAGTGCGCATGGACAGAACAGTTTGACCTCATTTGACTTTCTGCTGCTTTCAGAACAAACATCACATCAGCGTGGTCACTCCGGTTAGTATTGGAGCAGTCCTATTGCTGTGTCCCCTGCAATAATTTCTGTGGTCATGTAGGCAAATACAGCACTTACGCGTAGGGTGATACACCAAGAAAGTCTCTGGAGAGATTTCCCTTCTGCTTTGGTGAGACTTGGGTGAATAGGCACCTTTAACTGAACCAGGTCAAGCTTACGGGGAAGCGCTGGCACGAAGGAGACGTTCCCATCTCCATCATGCCACGAGGTTCCTGTCAAAGGCAAAACGCAGGGGATGGGCATGAGGATGGGGATGGGGATGGGCATGAGGATGGGGATGAGGATAGGGATGAAGAAGGTAGCATACACTGCGCTGACAGGGCAGAAGTGACAACTCCTGTCAGAGCCTCAGCTTAGCAAAGATGCATGTGACTTATCCCAGCAGAGGTCACGGATCCAGGCTGCTTTAATACAGCACTCCTTTCTTTTTTTTTTGACTGCCATGCACTCCTTTAGTCTCTAGCATCAGCTCCCTCGTACCACCGTGGTAGCTTTTTCTTTGTAGATCTCAAAGCACTTTATTAATGGGGAAAAATATCTCACAATCCCCCTAGGAAACAAGGTTAATATTAGGTCCATTTACAAACAGAGGGGTTCTTTGCAGCTTACTGTGATCAAAGTGAGGGGAAAATAAGAACAGGGAATGCTCTGGGTAGGTCCCATCTTACTCCACTGCAGTGTTCCCGGGGGGAAGGAGCCAGCTCTCCCAAACCCACCAGCACCCCACCACCATTAATTACTACCATCTCGGAGCTCAGATAAGAACTGATCATGAGCTACATCTACCTCTTTCGAGTACAGTTTTGTGTGAAGGACAGTTGTGAGCATGCACACGGATCTGCAGTGTAAGGCTGAGTGGAGACCCTCCCCACCGCAATTCACATGCTGGGTCACCGACTGAAGCAGGAGGTTAAGTGCAGGAAAGGTACCTATCCTAGAAACTAGCACTGCTATCTCCAGGAAAGTCAGACAAGAATGACTTCCAATGAGTTAAAAATATGTAAGACTTTAGAAAAAGATGAATCTACTTGTGCCTCCTGGACTATTCTTTACAGGAGACTCTCTATACAGCTAGCTTGCCTTCTATGCTGCTGCTTCTATGCTTTTTGTGACTTGAACGAATATACTGCCTTAATGCCTTAAAGGATGTTTTAAATTAATAGGTACTTCACTTGCATTCTACTTCAATCTGGCTTGGGATAAGAATGATTTCTAGGTTACTGGCTAATGATGAGGCACTTCTCACACAAATCATGGTGAATCTGTATCCCAGAATACCAGGACACTTGAACAAAAGCCCTAGTTCCCAGCACTTTCTCCAGCGGAACAAAAGGATGAAAAATGACTGCCTTATATAAATTGCAGAGATTAGTTTAAGAGCTGTTATCATAAGACAAGAGCAGAAAAAAATGTATAACTGGCATAGAGAGAGGATCACACCTGGATCCTGTGAGTTCCCAAGGAGCTTGTCACACCCAGGGAGGCAGCAAGCAGATCCACCTTGTTGCACTGGGAAGGGCAGAAGACACAGATGAAGCTCTTTCCACTCCATTGGGCAGCTGGAGTAAGTCCAAGGATCAAATGAAATAGTTTCAAGAAGATGGTGTCCCCTTCTGCACCAGCTGTGTGTAGATAGCATGTTCATATACTCTCACGGCTTGAAGAAAATGAATTCCTGTTATCAACAACAAGCACATAGCACAAATTGCCTTTAGAGGAGACAATGAAATGTCTAGAATATGGTCTTAAGAGTCAAGGTCAGGAAAGATGCCATGGCTGGTCACAGGACTTTGAAACCCTTCAGATACCTCTCTCGTGTTTTATATCAGACTTTGTGGAGGCTGAAGCAAAGATAAATTTCTGTGACATTTTCACTAAAGCCGTACATTCTTTTAGCTTAATGCTACTACTGAGTTTTCATCATATAAACCAAGTAACCTGAGATGTAATTGAACTTATTTTCTTTTAGCAGAATGGAGAACTACCTGTAAAATCAGATGATTGACAGCCCTGGAAACTAAATAGACTGCCTCGCTGCTGTTTCTTATCCTGCTCTCGTAAAACCAGACGGGTGAGATGCCACTGAAACAAATGCATACTTTTCCTTTGATCCAGCAGTAGCATTTCAGAAGGATCAATATAGAAGGCTTTAATGTACTGTAAACACCATGAGAAACAAGATGAATCCAGGAGGCACAAGGTGGTCAGACCCCCTCAGTGAGAACAAAGCCAGTGTTCCCTTGTGGTGAGGTCTTGGGCCAGATTCAGGCTCCAGACAACCAACCAGATATTTTTTGTTCTGTTACTGACCTGTCAGTCACCCAGGCCATATTCTTTCAGCATTTACATGTGCATAAGTATATCTAGATTGCAAGTCCAAGGGAGGACTTCAGTCTTCCTAAGAACACCCTGGTGAATGCAGTAGGGATGCACGGAGACAGGACTCGAAGCGGGTGCTTCCAATCTAAATACAGATTCCTACAGACGTGCAAATCAGGTTTAATTTCAGTATCAAGTGAAACGCCCAAGTCCTTCCGGGTCCAAGTCTTAATGGTACAGCAGTCTACTTTGTCTGTGGGATCTTTGATGCTGAAGCATCTTGCAGCAAACTCACACATTTGTAAAATGTAGAAATTACATCCATGTTGCTCTTTCATAACAAACTTCAAACTAAAGCCTGTAGGTAAGCTGTAGGGAATCAACATACGCATCCATATGACACATTAAAGCTGTAAATAAATAAGCACTGGTTAGGATCTCTGGTTTCACCTGAAGAGCATCAAAAATGAGCTTGCAAGCACAAAACCTCATAACCTCCACCTCACCAGAGATGGACCTGCCATCCAGCCTAAAAATTGATAACCAGTAATGGGAAATCACAGGGTAGTGATGAAATTCATTGTCCACTTCTCACTTGTATTCTGTCACGCAAGACCTGCCTTAGCATATGGGCTCTCATCCAGCTTGAAGCTGAAAGGGTCAGATTTAAACTTGAGTGGAAGTGACAGTAGAATCACTTGAACACAAGACAGCAGGTTCCCAGTCCCAAAGTTGCCTTTTATTTATGTAACTTCAGATAAACCATTGGAAATTATCCTCTTCATTCTTAAGTTTTAACCTAAGGGTTATAAAGGGACAGTTTCATCTGAACTGATGAAATCTATTCTATTTCTTTGCTCATTTGCACGTATTTTTGTGGCAGCCTTAAAGCTGCTAGACTGTGCCAGATATGCAAAAGCAGCAGAGCACAGTACACCAGTGCAGTAATTGTGCTCTCCCAGCATGATTTAAAATACTGATCCCAATCTAGACCAAGAGAGATGGACATGACACAGAAAAGTTTATCTATTTTTAGAAGTCTCGCTCAAATTGCCGGCTTCCTACCATATAGTGTGGTCTAGACTGATAATAAGCAGGAATTTCCACAAGAGCTGACGACACTGTATATAGTCCAAAATCACTTGTGAAATCCATGGGATATGTGTATGTTGACAGAGCAATACAAGCAGCACGTGGCTGATCAATATCCCAAGCAGCCAGATTTTTTTTTGGCAGCCTGCACACACTCAAGCAGTTAACATCAGGAAAAACAGCAAACTACTTTCTCTTCGGACAATATAACACTCTGCCTTCTTAAAGTAGCCTTTGTAAAAAAAAATTAGGCCATTCATGAGCAAGCAAACAGGAGATGGCCTAAATGATAGTCTTTCTGAGGTATCTGACACCTTGTAAACGGTGTATCTAGAGATATCTGCGCTAATTTGTGGGTTTGGCTTGTGGGCTTGATTAAGGATGTGGGGCCAAGAAATGATCTGCCACTGCACTCACTGCTTTTCTGCGCAGAGCCAGCGTACCCACAAGTAACACTGCCCAAGTATTTAGACAAGCTACAAGATGCAGGTACATAGCGATGCCTGGGAGGAGCAGGCATCTCAGAGCTGAACTGTCCGGTCAGGTCTGTCTTTGCATCCCCTAGGTAGATGTGGGCATGGGATCTGAGCCGTCAGCACTCCCACACAGAGCTCACTGCCTGCTCCAGGCCCTACGCATCTGCTAGAGGAAAGCGGATGGCCTCAAGGGCAGGTTATAACAGTCCAGATCCCCTTGCAGTTAAGCAGGATCAAGCAGGTGAACAAGTTATGGGAAGAGGCACAAGATGAGGGAGTGCTCTGAGGCAGTCAAGGATCAAACCTAAATTTGTGGAGAAGCAGGTGTTCAGAAAAAAGAAACTGAGATTTCTCCATCCCTATTTCTGCTACTGTCATGAGGAACATTACAGTGCAAATACGGAGAGCTTCTTCAATTTGCCATTTAGGGACACTTGCCTCCTAGAAGCTCTTCTGTTCTTTGGGTGTGATTAGCTTTGGTTAAGGCAAGGAGATACAATGTTCAGTTGTTCATCTCACTTTCCTTCTATTCCCAGCCACTTGGTAACTCCCCAGCCTGGCTATCCACAATCCCAAAAGGCCACCAAAATAGAAAATCACATATGTGCCTGTAGTTTCATGATGCTGCTCTTCCATTGAGTATCACAACCTGCCAGACCAGACTAACCTGCCCAGGCGGCTGAGCTGGCGAGCAGTCCATTAAGAGGGAAACGAGAGCAAGATGGCCCAGCAGATGGAAGATGGCCGGCAGCGAAATGTAACAGATAAGTGCACAGGGAGACACATCAATTACTAGAGCAATAGGAAGAGAGAAAACATTTAAAACTGTAAAAAGTCTATCCAAATGCCTCCATAGCATATCTAGCTGTCCCACAGCCAGCAGACACTGTTTAAAGAGTCCATAGCTTAGCCAGCTGGAGAGGTTAGACAGTTGAGAGCTTGTAGAGTTGTAAGACCATTGGTTATACAAAAAGGTTGGTTAAAATCGCTTCTGCCCTTGAGGCAACATTGGGAAAAGGATTTTTTCCACAATATGTTGCAAGTCAGTAACCAGTGCGAAGGAAGAGGCCTATGCCTCTGTGCCTCATGCATCTACAAAAGGGAGGAGCGAGATTCACCTTTCTTCTGAAACACTGGAGATGAACCTTTACTTGTTGTTCAGTGCCCTGATGGTCCTACTAATGATACTGAACCTAGTGGTGGAGTGGATCATATATCTCATGTGTATGCTCAGGGTAAAATTACTTCCAGATGTGAGATGAAAAAGGAAACCCTCTCCAGCCCCTGCCCTGATCAGGTCACTAGGGCTGCTAGTCAGCCTCCCAGGCTCCTGCAAGCTTTTCATCGAACACATTTCTTTTACAGCCTTGGTGATGTCCTTGCTTTCTCCTGCTCTCTTCCGGCTGCTGCACATGGGAAAAAGCTTATGCAGCTGTGCTGGTTTTGGCTGGGATAGAGTTCATTTTCTTCATAGTAGCCAGTATGGGGCTATGTTTTGGATTTGTGCTGAAAACAGTGTTGATAGCACAGGGATGTTTTCGTTATTGCTGAGCAGTGCTTACACAGAGTCAAGGCCTTTTCTGCTCCTCACCCCACCCCACCAGCGAGTAGGCTGGGGGTGCACAAGAAGCTGGGAGGGGACACAGCCGGGACAGCTGACCCCAACTGACCAAAGGGATATTCCATACCATATGACATCGTGCTCAGCATATAAAGCTGGGGGAAGAAGAAGGAAGGGGGGATGTTCAGAGAGATGGCGTTTGTCTTCCCAAGTAACCGCTATGCGTGATGGAGCCCTGCTTTCCTGGAGATGGCTGAACACCTGCCTGCCGATGGGAAGCAGCAAATGAATTCCTTGTTTTGCTTTGCTTGTGTGCGTGGCTTTTGCTTTACTTATTAAACTGTCTTTATCTCAACCCACGAGTTTTCTCATTTTGACTCTTCCGATTCTCTCCCCCATCCCACTGCGGGGGGAGTTAGCGAG
The DNA here is from genome assembly GCF_018139145.2 of Gymnogyps californianus. Classification (NCBI taxonomy): domain Eukaryota; kingdom Metazoa; phylum Chordata; class Aves; order Accipitriformes; family Cathartidae; genus Gymnogyps; species Gymnogyps californianus. The sequence goes on along the minus strand of NC_059471.1, from coordinate 11,845,272 downwards.
CGGCTGCGTGGTGCTTAGTTTGCCGGCTGGGGTTAAACCACAACAGGGGCTTTTCCGGCTTGTTTCTACAGGTTTTAGGCATGGGAACATTTTGAGGCTATGGAAAAGTCTGTGCCTGTGACCAAAAGGGTCTCCTCTTGTGTTTTGTTGTGAAGTTCCTTGCATTCCTCAAATTCTTTAGGCAAGGGGGTTCAAAGTACTTCAACAACTTAAAAAAAAAAATCTTTGGTGATATTTGTTTATCTTCTCCATCTCACACATGGAGTCCAGGCCAGGTCTCCCACTCATTCATACCACCTGCAGTGATGGTGCCCTGGGGGGTTGCTCCAGAATGACCTAAGCCAGTGGTTCAGAAGGGACCGAAGATGCCCCAAGCTTCAGCAGCTGCCTAAGTACTGTGTGGACAGAAACATGGACCAGAATCCTCCCATCACTCTGTCCCACGTGTCCCGATGCTGCCACACAGTAGAGAGCAGGCACGGGGTACGTTCCCGAAGCCCTGTACAACATTGCTGCAAGGGCTAGGCAGGATTTGTCAGCAACTTGAATGGGGTAAGAAGACAGAGTTTTGGGGTGTGTATTGGACTTTGGACCACTCCTGACAAACCAGTTATTAATGGTATCCCACTAGTGCTTCTCAGTAATCTGCAACCCACCATGAAGCAGAGCTATAATAAGAACATGGGTCTTCCTCACTCCTTGACTCTGAGCAGGAGGCCAGATTTCCTCTCCTCTGTATTGGTAGGCGCAGAAAAAAAAATGTTTCCTAAGAACTCACCAGCTCCTGTGGATTACTCCTCACTTCAATAAATTTCTAATTAGTAGAAACAGAAATGACTAAAGTGTAATGACAAACTACAACACAACTTCAGGCAAAGAATCTAAAGGGAAAACTAAATACCAAAACCAAAGGAATGATATGTTCTATAAACCTGAAGTTATTTCTTTAATGTGGCTTTCTGAAGACATAAGTAATTGGTACATAATATTCCAAGAATGAAATGAAGCACCTCAGGAGGTAAAGGTGGGCATGCTGATTTCCATCAGTTGAGAGCTTGACCTCGTATTTCTAGTTATTCGTAAACTCCAAAGCAGAAAGATACCTCCTACAGGAGAGGTTACCCACAAGGGGACTGCTAGAATCAATGAAGTTCTAGGAAGCGTCTTTCCCTCTAGGGTTAATATGGAAATAAAACAAAAGAAACAAAATAGACTCCTTGGTTTTTTCATATTAATTTGGGCTCTCCAAGTGAACATTTCAGTTGCTATCCCTGCCCCAGCTAACCTCTCCTTTTCTGGTTTTCCTGACGTGAATTGCCTCCTTTCTTTTGCTGCTGATATGCAACCTACTTCTTCCTGTGCTGAGCATGGCCATCCTAGTCCTCTCCTTCTAGCAGGTTTTACGAGATATAATGGGTATTTGATTGAAAGTTGAATATTCAGCACTGAGGACCAAAATAAAGAAAATGGTCATAACTTGTAGGATTAAGTTACCTTAATAACTTGACAAGAACTCAGCAGAATGCTCAGTTTTTACATTCTGGACAAACCATAATTTTTAGTGATTCATTTTATCCATTACTAAGGGCAGCACAAGCTGAGTGAAACCCTGTTTCCAATGAGAGCAGCGTCAAAACTCCTACTGACGTTAAGCGGAGCAATAAGCACCTTATCTTCCAACAAGTAGCCATAGTTTTAGTTGGATTAGTGCCTTCTGTGACATTTTGAAGGCTCATATTCCACAGGGCAGTTGTGCTTCACCAGAGGCAACCTCAGCCTACAAGAGGGAAGAAGGCAGGAGAAGGGATGCATTTTCTCTCCTCTCCTACAATGATCCCAGATAAACTAGCAATTCTCCAGGTGTGAAAAAGGACTGAAACTAGCCTGTGCCTTCCCTTGCCTTCAGTCATCTTTCTTCCAAAGGTTGAAGAAGGTTGTATGTTGGGAAGCATGATTAGGAAGATCTCTCTCCCTCTTTCTCTTTCCCTTCATTAACCTGCTGCACACTCAAGCTCTCTCTTGAGCTCACACATATGTTGGCTCTCATAGATGTTTCCATCTTCACCCTCCTCCAGCACTAAGAGCATTGTCCAGAACGAGGATGGGAAAGGGACAGAAGATTGCAAGAGAAGAGACAGAGGAGCTGGTGGTAGCCTTGTTCTCCTCTTTTTGTCATGCAGGGGCAGATGTTGAAACAAGCAGATAAAGCCCAGGATGCACGCAGCTGACTGCAGCAGTGTATGCCTGGAGTACCTCTGGAAATCAAGGGTGCTCCTGCAAAAGCGAGGATCAGTCCCAGAGAACCGAAAGTGAAGTCTGCAGAAGACAGGACCCAGTGCTTCAGACCAGCCCTATATTCACAAATAACTTGTTCACAACTACAGCAGAAACTTCTACAGCAAAAACCTCCTGGTTCTTAGCTCAGTGCTATAAATCCACGAACAACTTCCTTTTCCCAGTTACATCAGTGAAATATATTTTTTAATTCTTGTTATTATTTCAAAGTACTTTTGTAAAATGGTAGAATACATTTAATATCTCTATTTAAGAATAAAATCTAGGTTTGACGTAATGGCAGCACAATGGAATAAAATGCCACTCTGAATTATGAGGAAGAGTAATTCAGCGTCATGCATGCTCTAGCTTTTCTCCAAAGATTCAGTGCAGAAAACATTCCTCTCCACGGTTACTGTAACAGACAGGGTGGTGAACCTGTGTTTTTTCATAAATATGCCTGATGGTACTTTATCAGAGCCTGAACCCAGCACAAATTCTGCTCTAATTAACTCATTTTTTCACAGCACAGGCATACTGAATGAAGTCTTTGTGTTCATAGTCCATCTCTATGATTCTATGATTCTGAGATAATATAGCAGTGGGAATCTTCAGGGGTACCTGGTAAAATAATCTTCACCAATAAATAGAAATCTCACAGCATAAAGTCTCAGCCTTAAAATCTGATGAGATGTTTCACTCCAGGCTGGGGTCTCGGACAAAATACTACCACAAAACCTGCCTCTCTATTTTGTCTTCAGCCTCTACCACTTACTTGCATTTATCCCAGGACTACTGCAAAAGCCGACCAAAATTCTCAGCAAACATCCATATATTAACTTTTCTCTTCTTAGCTCTGCTTCTCCAAAGTGAGAAGCTCTGCTCTCCAAAGTGAGAATCCATCAGAGCCACAGGCCTGTGCACATTTGAGGAGCAACGTGTGAATGACAGAGAAGGGAAACTAGCATTAAGCCAAGCAAAATGCAGGTTTGGGACTGGAAGGGAAATAAAAATGTTCAGAGCTCTGCCTTAATCTCAGGAGGCCATTCCTATTCAGAAACAGATGTAAGCATGAGCACAAGCATGACTCTGAACCCACGTTCTCTGTTTTTAATTGGGGCTACAGTCAGCATCTCCAAGAAAATTCTCTTTGTTCACAGTTAAGAATTTAAAATGTATATCCATGCTTTCCTGCAATTGCAAGCCTTTTTTTTTTTTTTTTTTAATTTCAGTATCATTTTTCCATTTTAAATCCAACTTTGCCTTTAGGACAATTACTTCACTGTATTTCACGTAGTCCTGTTGTGCTTGCTTCAAATAAATCAATCATCTTTAACACTGCACAAAATTATTTGGCAGCATTACGAATACACCAAAATATATCCACAATCCGATAATCTACGCTTTCTATTTGCAATCATCTTTCTGCTTTCTGCTCATAAACAAGATGGCCAATTTCCAGTCATAGGCACTTTTGTGATCAGGATCTCAGAGCCATAGTATGCCACAACTTGGGCATTGCTAGTGCTGTTTCTTCCTGGACTGAGCCTCCCATCATCCAAAATACCTAGAGCGTCTTTTACACCAGTAGCAAATTTGAGGATGCAAATGCAGAATTGTCTTCCATAATGCATATAACGAACCCGTGGGCTGATTAACTTCAAAAGATAGTTTAATAAATAGAGAGAAATGCAAGTTTCAAATTTTGGACTATCTTTTGATAGTTATTAAAAGAATATTATTAAAATATTGAGCGTTACTGAAATAAAGTCCAATTTTAACTCTGTTTGCAAAATTCAAACCCTTGCAATTATAATTCCAAGGACGTAAAATCATTGAAGGACTTTAGAGAAGTATTTACTCCTTAAGAGAAGATTTTCCAGTTAGAAGGGGCTCATAGCTTCAGGATGCTTCCTGAACACACTGAACACCTTACCGCCGGCGGTGCCAAATGCCTGCAGCTCTCAAAGCACTCCTGAAAACCAGGCTTTGTCTTATTCCTCTCAGATATTCTTTGGGGTGAGACTCTCAGGAATAGCCGCCACTGTGTCAAATTTAGGCTTAAGTAATTAGCTCAAGATCATAAAGCAAAACATCTGCAGAATGTAGAGTAGACATAGATACTCTGGCCTCAAGTATTGGTTTTAAACTGACCATACAGAAGAAAATACAGAATTATACAGATCATAATTGTTAAACCGAGTTGGTTACAAGCGATACCTGAGTTATTCAAATAACGACTTTTTTTACTGACTAGAAATAGGCTTTTATACTTGGATCCTGATTTATCTTTAGTTAAATACCACTTAAATCCATGTTAAGTCATTGTGTTCTCATCAACAGATTTTAGATTGAGTCAGCTCTAAGCTCCCTACAAAGGACTGTTTACACTCTTAAAACAAATACCATTGTACATGACTGTTGGATAGAGAGCTGTGCAAATGAGTTTAATCAGGCATAACTCACTTCTCAAGAGTCACCAAACAAGCTTGAACAAATGGTACCCAATGTTTGGCAGCAAAATATTTCCACCAGTTTCCCCAACCCAGAGTTCAATCACAAAGCAAAAAAACGTTTCCCCTCTCAGGCACGAGTAAACAAGCAGTCAGTTTAAGCTCTACTTACAAAAGTTAAATGTGATGGTGATACAACATCAGTCACCTGAGGGGGAAAAGTGAGGACTGTAGCACTTACCCCATCCTGGCTGGGCAGGAAGTTTCAGAAATGCTGAAATTTCTCAATACTATGCACCAAGCAGTACAGAAGATGAGTAAAGAGAGAGGTAAGCAATCGCCTGTGCTGCAATCGGTGTCAACAAAAGCTTAGGGAAAAGAGCTTTGGGCCCTTTGCCATTTGTTGCTCAGTTGAAGACAATGAACAAGCATGAAAAAAGCTGCAGCTTAAAAAGGTAGCCGTAGCACTACGTGCTGAATATCAAAATAAACACAATCTCAATTTCATTTTGAAATTTAAGGGGGAAAAAAAATCCAACCACATTCAAATTCTCTGTAGGTCAAGAGAAAGTTTGTTTTTTGGTTTTGTTTGAAATTACATTTTTCCAGAAGACATCCAACTTCAATAAATGCTCCTTTTCATACAGAAAATAACTCAGCACAGCCTCTCCTATGAAAATATTTTTCTCCTGGCACAACCAGGTTTCATTCCTAACCTCAGATGGTCTGACTACTTTGAGAACAATCAGCCACTTCTATTGATTAAACAAACATGAAAAGAAATTCATTCTCTCTAAAAAGCAGTTTTCTACAGCTTTCATAACACAGAAGATGAAATAAAAATATAGGGTCATTTTGTGCTACTTCCTTTCTTTAATTTTATTGAGTGTCAATCTAAATAATCAATACAAAGTTACTTCATTCTATGAAGATTAAGAGACTTTACAGTATAAAATTCCCTGAGATACAACATGTAACTTAAAGGATCACATAATTCTCTATTCCATTTACACCATAATCAAAAAGTAATATTATTTCTTCTCCTTACAAAAACCAGAAGATGATGATCTTCCTTTCTCTCCCTCCACCCCAATATTTTAAGGCATGGAATAAAACACTGTTTCAAAATGTATTCAAAAAGACTTTTCTACTTAAAATAGAAAAATAACTTTGCTTAATTTTTACAGATGGATTATATACATCACCTGCAATATCTTGTGGTACCTGATCTACAATCCAATTTGCTCAGGCAAACTTTTTATTCATCATTGAACTTGAGCTCTACAAAGTGAATTACAAAAGCCAGTCCTTAGCTTTTAATGATACACTATTAGCCGGTGGAGTGGATGAGCCAAAAATCAAAGCAGATTTATAGAGATGCTGTATTACTGACTTCAGCAGCTGTAGACCAGGGCTGAACTTCCTCCCAAATCTAACGGGAAAAGTGTGCAACGTTCACCCAAGAACGATGAAACTAGAAAAGGCTTCTTTTCTCCCAATGCAACTGCTCTGCAATAATTATTGCAAGCCTGCAGTTTTCATTATACAATTCTTGAAAATACTCAATGCATAACTTACAAATACAGCACAATTGTGATCACCTTATTCAAACATGATGCTTTAATTATTGTATAGCTCTTTTTTGAATTTTATAAAACTCTAGTTCATCAAAGATTTCAACTGCTTTTCTTAGAGGGGCTGAGAAAAAAGTATCAGTTGCGATCTTTGGAAAATCCCATGCTCCTGTAGCCTGATCTTCTGCCTATGGCATTACTAATGATTACACAGAAGAACTGTGTGCCTGGAAACTTTCAGAAAATGCTAAAAAATTTAGGAGGACTGAAAAAAATGCACTAGTTTCAGCAGACCGATAAAAAGTAATGCAATCTTAAATATTAGTTCACCACTTTTAAGATCGGGGGTTTGTATACATTTACATGAACTGTGATAAAAACTGAACAGAAAAAAAGGATAATTCAAAGAGAGGCAGATTCTATCATCCTGACACAGCTATTACTGTTAATGCTATATTTAAATTAGATTTTTAAAACTATCAAAACTAATTTTATGGGAGTAGTTAGTAACCGTTGGTAGAGAAACAGATGAGCATGCCATGAAGAACATGCTTTTGCTTTAAACAATCACTTAAGACCTGTTCAAGTGAAAATGCAGCGTTAGGGACCATCCCTCCTACACTCCACATTGCATTGACTGTCGTCTCTCCTTTCCGAATAAAATTTCTACAGTAACTCTGGCATTAACAACAGAAAGGTTCATGAAGTACTTTCAGCCATCCTTCCTTGCACAAAAGCAGAAGGGAATAAACATAGGAGCCAGCAAGATCCAATCTGGTAAATTCGTGCAAATTATTAATATGAACTTCATTATTATTAGATTTTTTTCAATAATCCTCGGTTCCATGCTTAGCTAATCATGGGAAACATCTAATTTAAAATGAATTACAGCAGCCTGCCAGCTCATAAATCTTAAAAGCACCTACCCGACATCCCTTACTGCTCAAGTCAAATCTAATCCTTTTCTAACCCTAAATATGACTCGCAAATGCCAGCACACTCACCTGTTCTGATGCCCATCTTTTATTTGCAACTGACTTTGTTCTTTCCCCACCTGTTCTGTGCCCATGATTTTATTCCAAGTGAAGTCTCTGGGTAACTCCATGGATTATTCAGCTCCTTAAACAGGAGCTGGACGAATGTCTTAATCATTTTTTGCCACCAAAGCTTACAGTTGCAAAGAGCAGGGAGGGCTCAGCATCCTGAGGATGTGTAATTGCAATTGAAGTTTCTTTCTGGATTTCACCAAGCAAGATTACACGTAACCAAAAAGTAACCATACACTGACTGCTAGGAAGACTCCAGCAAAACGGCAGAGTCTGAAAGGGAATAACTACTGTAAATGTTCCCGGTGGCACTCAGTAGGCACTGAGAGAAAGAAGTTTTATCTTAGGAACCTATTTATAGATTAAAAAACTGAGCCGGAAAACCCCCTCAAAACCAAAGGAAAAAAAACAGTAAATCCTTCTGTTTTCATATTCTTTCCTCACACAACCTGTATTTTACCAACAGTTTAGATCTTAATCTCTACAGTAATTTTCTTTTTGAAAGGCAGTGATTTGGGACTTGAGTTTTGGGGTTGGGGTTTTTTTTGGCAATTATTATTTTACAAACAGCAAAGCAGCACTCTGAGTAGTCTGTCAGCCAGCAGAATTTTTAAGAACGCATGTCATAAACCAAAACAATTGCTACACAACAGGACTGTCTAACGATACTAGAGAAATAAATTAGCCTTTCTGTATACATATTCAATATAGTAATAAAAACCCTGTAGTTCTGAGCCTTTCCCTGCTTTTTCCTATATGGCAGTAATTTTGCAGAGAAAAACATGCAGATTCCTGTAAACATTTTCTAATTCCTGAATAAAAGGAGGGTGGAAATGTTCCAACCTTTTTTCTACAGTCTGTCTTTTCCTGTACTTAAAGTTCTTCTCCACCCTCATACAGGATAAACGTACCTATGGTTTCGGTAGGCAGTGGAAGAAATACTCTACATCATCTGAGCTGTTTGTTCCACTCGGATCCAATCCCCTCCATACACTTTTTCCTAAATGGAATTATTATTTGGCTCAAAGCATTATTAGTTGGCTGCTGCAATTTCAAACATTGCTAAAAAGTGCTACTGTATCATCACATTCTTACATTCAACACTTGCGGCTCAGAATTTGTCTGCAAATAGCTTTCACACGCATAACAATCACGGTTAAAAATATTCACTTTTGTCTTCGGAGTACAGAAAGCCAGCGCTGATCATGTACCCCCTGTAAGCAGAAGAAAGTTTCATGGTCCAGGAAGCTGTCATAGCCGACAAAATTGGTTTCAGCTGCACAGCTGAAGAATTTGGCATCAGTTATTTATGTCGAGCTGTGCACAACTGTAAACGTTTCAGATCTGTACAACTTCTGGAAATCTAACTTTGCTCTTTAAGAATCATCTTGCCTGATGTTTCTTTGTACTTTGCACTTCAATAAAAAATCTTCCTTTTGTAGGCTTCTCACAGCTTGTTTACCTGTACCTGTATGCTTCTCTCACTGATGACAGCCTTCTATGTACCACCCCGGCTAATGATCTCTGCGAGACCCATCCTTCCCTACGCCTTGATGCAGTCCACTGCTGGCACAGGCGGGCCAAGCAAGCCTCACCCGCCAGGAACATCAGCTTTCAAACCAGCTGGCCAGATTTCGTACAGTCTTGATTTGATTCCCGGCTGTCCTCACGGCCTCGCAAACTTTGCAGAAATGCTCGTCCCAGAATGAGGTGACGTGGACCTCGTACTTCTTCCTCCAGGCAAAATACCTCCTGTAGCTGGGTTTGTTTTTATCGAGGAATTTCAGGTAGGTGGCGAGCAGCCGGGGACTGGGGAAGTCGTCAACGTGGATGAAGGAGTCGGGGGGGATGAAGCGCTCATAGTTGGCCCTGCGGGGTCCGAGGACGATGGGCACGGCGCTGGCGGCGAAGGCGTTTCTCCAGAGTTTCTCAGTGATGTAGTCAGTGTGCTGGGAGTTCTCGAAGGCCAGGTAGAACTTGTAGGCCGAGACGGTCTCCACCACGCCGCCCTCGGCCAGCGCCAGCCCCCGCGCCCCGTACACGTCGATGGCGAGGTGCTCCTTCAGCTGGCGGTAGTAGCGCACCCGGGCGTGCTCCTCGTTCCAGTTGCTGATGACCCAGGCCACCAGCCGCGTCTTGCGGGGCAGGACGAAGGGCCGGGGCGCCGGCAGGGCGTAGAGGTACCCGTAGGGCACGAAGACGTCCGAGTCCCGCCGGTAGGACATGGTCCAGTTGAAGAGGCCGGCCAGCCCCCGCAAGCCGGGCGAGTGCGAGGGCGACTCGAAGTTCATCCACACCCAGAGCTGCCGCGGGGGCCGCGGCGGGGGCCCGCGGGGCAGCCCCTCAGCGCCGTGCAGCGCCAGGTCGCGGTGGTGGAAGAGCACCGCCTGCGCCTCGCCGTAGCGGCTCCGGTCGGCGCTGAGGCGGCAGCCGGTGATGTTGTAGCGCCGCCGGCAGTCGCCCATGCGCCGCGGGCGGCCGAAGGGCTCCCACCACAGCAGCACGGTCACCTCGCCGCCGGCCCGGCCTCCCGCTGCCGCCGCCGCCGCCGGCTCCGGCAGGCAGGCGTAGACGGCGAAGGCGGCGGCGGCGCCCAGCAGCCCGGCCGCCAGCGCCCACCGCCGCCCGCGCAGCGGCCGGCGCCACCGCCGCGGGCAGCCGGGCCGCCCGGCGGGCCAGCGGCACGGGGCCGCCTCCATCCAGGCCGCCAGCTGCCGCCGCTCTGCCCTCGGCGGCCGCCGCGGGGCAGCCGCGGGGCCGGGGCCGGCCGGCACATGCTGCGGCTGGGGCTGCGGCCGCCGCCGCCGCCTCTCAGCCCCCACCCCCAGCCCCGGCGGCGGGGAGGTGCCCGTGCCGCCGCCGCTCCCGGCCGTGCCCGCCCGCCCGTCCTCCGCGGGCGGCCGGCCGCCAGCCCCCGCTGCCTCCCGGCCCCGCGGCCGCCCGCCCATCGCCGCGGCGCGCCCCTGGGCGCCGCCCTGCCCCGACCGCGCTGGACCGCCGCCGCTTCCCCCGCGGCGGAGAGCGGTCCTCAGGGCCCCGGCAGGGCTCCGGCGCCTCGCAGGTGCCGCGATGGCAGCCCCGGCAGTCGCTGAGGTGGCTGCGGGCAGCGTGTGGGCAATGGCAGCCCGGGGCTCGCTGAGGTGGCTGCGGGCAGCGTGTGGGCAATGGCAGCCCCGGCAGTCGCTGAGGTGGCTGCGGGCAGCGTGCGGGCAATGGCAGCCCCGGCAGTCGCTGAGGTGGCTGCGGGCAGCGTGCGGGCAATGGCAGCCCGGGGCTCGCTGAGGTGGCTGCGGGCAGCGTGTGGGCAATGGCAGCCCCGGCAGTCGCTGAGGTGGCTGCGGGCAGCGTGTGGGCAATGGCAGCCCGGGGCTCGCTGAGGTGGCTGCGGGCAGCGTGTGGGCAATGGCAGCCCCGGCAGTCGCTGAGGTGGCTGCGGGCAGCGTGCGGGCAATGGCAGCCCGGGGCTCGCTGAGGTGGCCGCGGGCAGGTGCAGACAACGGCAGGCCTTCCTCCCTGCTCGGTTCCTCACGTGCGGCTGGGGGCTGCAGACGGAATTCGTGGCTCCACACTGGGGAAGGGGCCCCCTGCCCCAAGCCCAGACCCTGGCACACACAAGGAGGGGGGTGAGGACGGTTCGCAGGGGGCTTCGGGGCACCTGCACCCTGTGAACGCAGGTAGGAGCGTGGGGCAGAGGACCACGGGCGGAGGAGAGCCCTGCCACGCATGCCACGAAGACTGACATGGTCACGTCTTCCTGCCCTCTTGCCCAGGAGAGAGCTGGACTGCTCCACTGCTTCCCATGCGCCTTCTCACTTATTTCTTCCAGTCCACGCTTGAAAGAGTCAGAGGTTTTAAACTCCGGCAAAACGGTTTTCCCACACCAGCTGAGCTACGGGTCACATGCTGTATTCGGTGGCCTTGCAGCGAAGTACTTTAGAAGAGGCAGGGGAATTTCTTTTACAACAGTTGCAATTTAGAGAGTGAAGTTGAGAGAAGGTTTGAATAAATCACTTATTTAGCAAAAAAAAGAAGTGACAGCAGCCACAGTAGCTTTGAATTCCTGCCAAATTCAAACAGTTTCAAGCACCTTGAAAAGGATTAACAATTTGGAAAACTAGAAGAAAATAAATTAGAGGATTTTTTTTGTCCTTTTAAAACTTTCTTGGAACGTAAGTTTACATTAAAATTTTTAAATCTCACAGCTATTTAAAAACTACAAAACCTTATAGTTACCAGAAAATTACTTTTTCCAGCTGTTTCACAGAGCTGGCGTGAAAAAGTATATCAGATACGCTTGAAACTTTTTTCCCAAGTCATTTGCTTCAGTGAACTAAGAGATCATTGATTCACACAGTTCAGAGAGTGTTTGTACAGAACTGGAGAGGTTCCAGCTCTGACGCTACACATTTGCATATCCCACAGCTATAGATCCAAGGTCCTCTCATATAGATCTACTGAAGGCAGCGGACTTACACCAGGCATAAATTCTCACTGACCATTTGGATTGCAGCATAGTTTTTACATACCACATAGGTCAAGGCCCTGTGACTTGGCTCTATGTTAGTAAAAGAAGTGATTCAAGCCTGTTTACCCCCAAAAATAAAGAACAGTTGTGTGTGAGGTTGTTGTTACGTTAGTAACTAGGTCGTGTGCATCCATAAACTTACTAATTGTACATAAAAGTGCTTGCAGACTTCCATTGTCCATGTTGTAAGCACTCATAAAATACAAGAAACGCCAACAGCTGTGGTTACAGTCGGTATCTTACTGCCTCTGCTCCAACATCCAGTGTTGGTTGGAAGGGATCTCTGGAGGTCACAAATCCACCCTCCCACTCAGAGGAGCACCATTGCCAGCACTAGCCAAGGTGCCCACCTAGCTGCTGGCTGGACTAGCACCAAGGTGTCAAAAATATTCAAGGATAGAGACTCCGCAACACCTCTGGCAGCCTGTCCCAGGGCTGCGCCACCCTCTCGGTGCAGAATTTTTTCCTAATGTCCAGCTGTGAACCTCCCAACCTGTAATTTGTGGCTGTTGTCCCTTGTTGTATCCAAAGAGTCTGGCTCCATCATCTTCATAACTTACCTTCAGGTAGTTGCTGGCTCCCATTAAATCATCCAGTCACCTCCTCTTCACATGACTAAACAAGACCACCTCCCTCAACCTCTCCTCTTAGCTTGTGTGCTGTAGGGTCTCTCATCATCTTGGTAGCCTTCCACTGGACCATGTTCTCAACATCCTTCTTGAACTGGGAGGCTGGAAACTGGAGACAGTATTCCAAGTGCTGCTTCACCAGTGGGGGATAACTACTTTCCTCAACCTGCTCGACGTACTTGTGATGTTGCCCAGCACGTGGCTTGCTTTATTTTTGAGGAGAGCTCACATTCAGCCTGGTGTTCATGTAGACCCCAAGTCCTTTCCAGCATGGTTGTTTATCAGCCAGCCAGTTCCCAGCCTGTATCACTGCATGGGGGTTTTCTGCTCCACATGCAGAACTTGCTCTTTCTCCTTGCTGAACTTCCCAAGGTTTCTGTTGGCTCACTCCAAGTTTATCAAGGCCTCTCTGAATTGAAGTTGTACAAGCCAGGACGTCAACCTCGCTTTCTAATTTAGTATTGTCTGCAAAATAGTGTGCTAGCCAATAGTAGCAAAAAAATCTCTTACTGCAATAAACATAGGATCTGTCTTGACAAATAACACTGATTTTAGTGACAAAATGGGAATCTGGGAAAATTATTTTACCGCAGTAGAAAACTGCAAACAAATGTAGAAATACAACACTAAGGGAGAGTCAAATCCTCTGAGGGCATGAGCTGTATCTAGAATCAATCCAGAATCCATCCAATACAATGAACACCACCTAAAATGAGCACAATCCCCAGTCTGCCTTAATTAAGGAGTCAAAGTGGTCCAAAAGCTCTACTGTTAGTCATTTTACCCATTTCTACAGATAACGTGAGAAATTTGGGACCCATGAAAGTCAGCAGGAGAGCTCAGTTGACTTCTGTGGAATTCTGATTCACTCAATAACTTTGATCGTATCAGCTACAATGGCAGTTCTTATTTTCCTTCAGGAACTTAAATTTCAGCATTGATATATGGCTTTGGAGGAGTCTTTGTCTAGTCAAGTTTTCATTTCCTGAATTGCTTGAAGATTTGATGCTAAGCCATTCCAATTCCAAAGCCTAGCCAATTACATTGATGATGCCAGGCCTGATCCTGCAACTGGTAAAGTCAACAAAAATGTTGGCATTAATTCAGGGTTTAGGAAATGTTTCAGGACAACTCAACATGGAAGTCTTTATAAGGCAAGTAGTGACAAATTGGAGGGGGGAGGAAGCTTTCCTTGTGAAGATTAATAGCAAGAGTTGGCTAATTACTTTTGATTTTTTGCAGTCCCCCAGTGAAACTTCAGCATGACGTTAAGCTGCACTGCAATGGCATCCATTTTAGGATTATTGTCATACGGGAAAAAATGTGTTGAGTTATTCAGCATGAGATCAAAATGAGGCTTTCTGTGTTCATCAACTCACCTAGAGCTAAAGCTCTACACTGCATATTGAAGAAAGCTATTACTGAAATCCACAGTAAGTTCCAATGGTATATAAAGTATGGAAATCCAGTATTATAACATTTCCTATGTGTCTTATTATGGCAAATAAGCATTAGATCAATTCAGATGAGAGGACAGTAGCCTAAAATGTTTCTATGAGTAATACTGTCACCGTAAGTTCCTTTTTATGTTACACCTGCCTCTGTGGAGACTAAATACATGTTTACATTTACATGTTGTGAGGAGTCCACTAGTTCAGAAGTCTTTATAGAATTTGTATCTACAGCATGATGAAACCTATTTTCAAGGCATATTTTAGAATTTTTACAAATTACAGACCCAATTGTTTTGCTATTGCTATGTGTTCTTCAAACTCCTCACAATGTGGGAGATAGCACAGAAATACATTTTAGTTAGATATTCATCATAGTCACTACTGAAAGTAACGATAGGTGTGTCTTCAGCTCAGAGTCCAGCAGCCTCCTAGAAATTTTGTTGTAATAAACTTACAAGCAAGATGTGGTGTGTTGCTGTAGAGTGAGGGATACAGAGAGCGTCCTCACTGTCAGGACCAGGGTTAGAAGTCAGGTGTCCTCAGACCTGTGTGTAGGCAAGGGATTTCTCTTTCCTTTTTAATGTCTCATTTCTCTTCACGAGAAGAAATACCAGCCTGGCAGTAACCCACGTCAGCTCCAGTTTGCCTCATTTCTGCCGTAAGACACGGTGTGTCAGTGGCACGACTGTGATCAGCTACTCTGCGCTGGTAGGGTTTTGCCAAGCAGTTTTGTTCACTCTGACTTGGGAAAAACTCCACAGACGTCACTGGGAAGTACAACATGATGAAGGTTGAGTAGCATTACCAGATGCCTGCAGACCTTCCAGAGGAAACACACCTGGTTTTGTCTGCTTTGGAGGTAAACCATCCCAGGAGATAGCTGAGGGCCACACAGACTTCTTGGTACTGTATACACAAATTGGGGAACTGTGGTTTATCTGCTCTGTGGAAACCACAGTAAGCTCCACTGTTGCTTATAGTCAGGAATTTAAAATAAAATGCTGGCCGTTAGTAATGAAGCCGTTGCAAAATAAAAAATATTTTGCTTATTTGAAGGTCAAATGTTTGCCGTTTCTAACAGCAGTAAATGTTTTTGCCTAGAGCTTCCCAGCTGGCTTCCTCTTCTACTCTGACTCACTCTGTTTTGTCACACTTGAGAAGTATTTAAGCCTAGAAAAGTCTTTGAAGTTATTTGTCAACTGTCTTGCAAATGCAGCTTAAAAGGTACTGCAAGATGTGGTTGTATTTTCAGCCACAGCTATCAAGCCAGACATTCTATCAGCCAGGAAAACCCTGTGGAGTTTTTTATCCTAAGAAAATGTGATCAGCCTCAAAGAGTAGCAGGATGCTATCTGGTACCAAAACGACACTAAGAATGACTTTGAAATCTCCTCTTCATAAATAGTCCCCATGGTTTCAACAGAAGTTTTTGCTAAGTAAGAACCTAAATCCTGTACGAAAAAGAGTGATAAAAGTTCTGTTCTGTGGAAATTGCATGCTGTATTTTAGCATAAAATTTAAATGCCTGTAATTTGATTACCTAGTGTTTCATATTCAGGATTATGATCTTCCTGCTTGGAAGTTTAGAATTCTGAAATATGACGAGAGATAAAAGATTCAGTTGAAAGTTGATGCCTGCCTTGTTGGATGAACAGCTTCTGGACAGACAAGCCCACATTATTGCACATGCAGCAAATGTGATGTTAAAATATTCTGCCCGGCTACAGTTCTGCTTGTGACTGTGAGCAGGGTTGGATTAAAACTATGCAAAGTGGACATTTCCAGGTCAAGGCACAAGCATGAACAAATGTGCTGTGCACACTGTGGATGGAGAATCCTGTCCCAGAACGCTCTTTGACCTTCCATTGCAGCACACATCTTTGTTGTTCACCAGTGTAGACCAGAGCCAAAATCAGAGCAGAAAACTTTCCTACCAAAACCACATGATCCTCAGACACTTTGACATGCGTGTGTGTACCAGCCAGTCCAAATTTGGCTCCATGGATATTTGTTAGCAGTTATCATGGATTTCAATCTTCCTTGTTTTTTGGAGCACTGGACTGCATCAGTGGCAGGGGCAGTGATGTGCAACCAGCTCTGATGCTCTCATTTTACCGAGTGAGCATCCCCCAGGCCAGAGGGCAAGGGTTCGTGCTAGAGCTTTTCTTCAGATATCTTTGAACCTCAAGCATCGAGGTGACGTTTCAGTCCAGGAGACAAGACTAGCTCTAGTTTGAAATAAATCTCCTAAACCACATATAGTCTAGTTATGGGGCTCTCAATACCAATTGCTTTAATAATTTGACCCCTTCCTATTGGCCTTCATTGCTTGACAATGTAGACGTAACCTTTGAAAGATGTCAGTGTTTGAACACTGTTATTAATACATGGAAGCAATGATAACATTTGTCTTTTAAAACAGTAGTGTTTAGTTTGGAAATGAAATAATATGAAAAAGCTAAGAGAAAAGGGTAGCTGAACAGTTAGTAAAAAATCACTATGATAAAATGTGAGCACAGTTAATTTAAATTACCTGAAAGCCCATTTAATGAAATATTATAAATATTATAAATATAATAGTAATATTAATAACATTACTATAATAGTATGCAACATTATTATATTTAAACAAATTGTTTCATTTTATTCAAATGAAAGATGAAACACATAAAAAGGTCACGAACGTGAATATATCAGACTAGCTAAGAATTACCCAAGCCTTGGAACTGAAATAAAATATTCAGTAGAGAAGATCTAAAAGGCATTTCTCCGTTGTACAAGGTTGCACAAAAAGGAAGAGGGAGCAAAGGCACAAATGAGATTCACAAATCTGCCTTTGTTGCAGCAAAACTGAGCTAGTGCAGGAATCCAGGATAGACCCAGAAAGTCTTTTCATTTGGAAAATTTTAAAACAAGGTCATGGAATAAAAATTACTAAGAATGAGAAAGCAGGGGGAGGGGAGTAGAATAAAAATGAAGCAAGGAGCAGAACTGAGATGCAACAAGCTTAATCAAAGCCTCTGTCTGAAAACCCAGTGTTTTTCAAACATTATTGTGTGGTTCATGATCAAATTTGCATCTAAAAAGTGAGAATAGTGTTTCCCAAAGCAGCTACTCCTCTAGTGCCTCAGGTGCAATTTTCAGTGCCAATAATTTTTTTCATTCAGAAGTCAAATGGAAATGCTGAAAAGAGTTGGCTTGGAGCCAACTAAGGTGTGGTGGTTTTTTTCCCCTTCTCACTGACACAAAAATAAAAACAAACTTTTAGTGTCAGAGAAGAGTTCCAGACAATCAAAAAACAAACAACCCATTTCATTCACAGATAATTGTAAAAAAAGCAAAGGAAAACAAAGTCTAGCTTCACAAAGTTGTCACTGAGACTCTTCCTTTTTAACAATATTCAGCGTGGTTTAGATACTTCCTTAGGATCTGAGAGCCCCAGAAACAAATCCCATCTCTACCTCTTAGGATCACACCTCAGGAAAGATGTGAATTATCAGTCTGAGGTAGAACTGGGAATAAGGAACTCTTCAACTCCAATTTTAAATTATCCATCAGTCCTAGTTCATTTTTTTCACTGTACAATACAATTCCCTCCTTGAAAAAGACTACCGCTTGTTTATCCCACAAGTGTGCTGGAGGGATGCCTGGGAAGAATTCTGGCAATGAAAATTGTAGGGTAAGTGCAGTATTATTAATTTGGAAAAGAACATGCTACAATTATTCTAGAAATATGGTAAAGACTGAGCATCAGGTTAGATTGTTAAACATGAAGACAGGAAATATCATGCCCACCAACCTGGTCCACCACCTCCTCACTTGACTGTGGGTTGTCATCTCCCTCCCCTGTCGCTCCTACTTACAGTTCTCCCCAGGCTAGCCAGGCAAATGATCACTACTATGTATTTCTCACGTTATCACAGCACTTAGGAAACAATCATGGATCCTTCTAGCTACGGTACAAACACAGCTTTTGCCCTACTTGTTGAGGTGAATCTCATCTCATCCTAGCAGTTCTTAGTCCTCAAAGAGGGGACATCCCATAGTTATAAAAACCAACTCCCCATTTTCAGCACCAGCTGTGCAAACAATAGTTGACCTACAGGATCCATCCATTCCTCAAGCCCTATCCCCTCACCAGTAGGATTGAGGAGAAACCACCTGGGCACCTGTGTCTTTGACTCGCCCTACAGCAATGTAGTCATGCTTGATACGCTCCACATCTCCCCTGGCAGTATCGTTGGTGTCCACGTGGAAGAGGAGCAGGGAGTAAAAGTCCGAGGCCCAGACAAGACTCAGCATGCTCTCCACATCGTCCCAGATCTCAGCCCTGCAACAAACCTCCCCAGACAGCATGTTGGGGCAGCAAATGGGAGCTTCCATCTCCCGCAGAAGGGAGTCTCCAACTACTATCACTCTTCACTTCCTCCTGCATGGCTGAGGCTCAGCCAGCTCAGATGCTTTGCTGGAAAGAGCTTCCAGGCCCTCGTCTGCTACCAGAGCACTGAAGCTACTCTGTAGCTGCAAATGTCACTCCTGTCTCTGGTACCTCCTCCAATCATCCATGACGTTTCAAAGCTATCTTTTGTTCTGGTTTTATGCAGTACCTAGAAGGATCCACATTTGTTTCCTAAGTGGTGTGATAATACAAAACAAACTAGTGATCGTAATACCAAACAAGGTATTACCTCACTGTACTAATGGTTAAGAGTGAGAGTTTAGTGACAGGTTATTTCAGGTTCCATGCTGCCTCTGTGGTTCTTTGACACTATAACTCTTATATAGAGAGAGAGGATTATTTATGTTAAACTTTTACTAAATCAGGCTAGATATCAAATCACAAACTCTTGGCTTATGAACTGCTCAGTTTAATGAATGGCCTCAGCCTAAGGCATTTTAAGGCATCCCTTCAATTACATTACAATCTTCTGCTGGAACTTAGAATCACTTTGCAACAGAGAAGCCTATGAAAATGTCGAGTTTCACAGTAGCACATTTTTGTCAGCAAGAACACTTTCTTATCTTTGGATTGTGACATCTTCATCACTGGCTGAAATATGGATCAGATTTGGCTACTACAACATCTGATAAAAAAGCAGTACGAGGATATGAATAAAACAACAACACAGGAAACAGCTCCCTATCCAAGCAGAACTTTCTTCAAAGTCTTAGAAATACCGATCTACATTTCTAAAGGCAGCTAGTCATTTTGATGTTCGATTTGACACATCACAACAGGCTCAGGTCTTCACAGCACTAAAGTTCATCAATCTGTAAAAAAAACAAGATCCACTGTAAGGATGGAGTGAGCCCCCCAAACCACTAGTCACTTTTAGGGAAAGGCACTAAATGGGAGAAGCAAAAATAAATGCATTAACTTCAGTAAATTCAGCAACATGCATATATACTTTTTTCTTTTTGTCTCTTTACTTATTTCTCCTACATCTTTTTCCTTCATTTCTTTCAGTTTGTATCCCTGCATTGCTGAATTGTGTTCTCTCTCCAGTTCCCTTCAGGAATTCCCGACCTTCTGTTCTATGTCTCCTCTTTCATTCCCCTTGTCTGTGCTTCTTCCTTTTCCTTTTGGTGGTGCCTTTCCTTCTGGCACTAAACACAGTATGCTCATCTTCTCTCTTGAAACCCCTCTTCTTTTCTGTCCATTTCCATAGCCTGTACCTACTCCATCTCCCAATTAGTACATTACCACCTGATTTCTTCCCCAGATCCTTACAAAGAAGAGGGTGTGTGAATGGAAATGGTTTTGTGAGTGTAGGAGCTGAAGCCAGATTGCTTCCAGTTTTTCTCCTGTCTTGTATCTTTTCTGCCACCCCTTCTCTCATGATATCTGCCTATTCTGCTGCAAAACAGGCAGTATAGCTAGTGAGGAGAGCATCACTTGTCTCTAGCAGCAGTCCCTGGGAATGAAGGTACATCTAAATTCCCAAAGGAAAACCAACAGAGCCCATAAATTTCAGCACCTAAATCAATTTTAATAAACTGCTTTGTTTTAAAGCTGTTCTTCCCTCACAGATCTTAACGGGAAACAGAGGAGATCAGGATCTTTGAAAACTGCATGCCTTCACTAGAAGCCTCAGGTACAGGAGTTTTAAAATTATGCCAATGTCTCCAAACTCTAAGGCATTATTTGGTTGTATTTTCTATGGTGTGGCTAAAATTTTCTTGGTTTAAGTACATACCAGAAATGACTGCAGTTAATACCTGCCATAGATTAGGCCTGCTCTATAAACAAAATGTTCCTAAATTTTTTTTCTGTTCCTAAACACTCTCTCTAGAGTAAAGGCAGCGTGGCAGAAGGCTGTACTGGTTAAACGCTTCTTATACTAGCAATAACTTAATTCATGCTACTGTTGTAACTAAGATGCCACTATCTCCAGAGCTCACAAGATCAAAATAGGAAGAAAGAGTTGCTAGTCACGCAGCTAGCTGTATTTTTAAACCGCTAAACCCCGAGAACATGGGAAGGAGCTTCATTTAATGGCAAAATACGCCGAGTTCATATATTCTGCAAGCTCATGGCACAAACAATATTCCTCTTACAAAGCTAATGAACTCTGTTTCCTTAGGGTTGGAAGCTTTCACCTTCCATAAAAGTTAATACATTTCACTGAAAGAGAGAAGGTGGGCACATTGAGAAGGCTATGCTAAAATCCACCAGCTCATAAGGAACAGGTCTGCTCCACAAAAGCCACACTCCACTGACTGTCAAGAAAGAAATACCTGCCCCAGAGCACCAGCTGACCATTGCAGGCAAATGCTAAAATGCCTGAAATGATGCCTAGATCAATCTCTCTTCAGGAGGTGTGTTGGAAGGAGGGCTTTTCCAAACATTTGAATTGGTTAAGGTTGGAGGTTAAGAAAGGCAAGTAAGGTTCATTATCTACACAAAACCAACACTCACCACTCATCAGTAGGAAACAAGTGATTATTCCACATGTTTACAAAAGGTTTCAGAATATGAAAGAAGGTGATTCAAGATAGCAGTCCTAAACAGGTTTCTTATGCACAGATTTCAAGTCTGTTGGCTACTTACTAAAGGAAGAGGTGGGTTGGCTCTGCAAAGATGCCCAGTGGTGATTACCATAAGACCATATAGATAATCTGATGAAAAAATAACATTGAACAAAACAGATCTGCAGTCCTGTGAGATGTCTATGAATTATAAAATAATATTGCCCTGAAATTTTAAAATGAGGTGTTATAGTGAAAGTGTCTTATTATTGACTCTTACTTTTCATTCCTGCATGCCTTGAGTAGAATTGAGGGCGTAAAAGAAAACCATTTCTGTTCTGTGACACTGTTTTCAGGTTTCCAATGGAGAAATTCTTTTTCACACTCCAAATTCCTTCCAGAGCCACTGTTAATAATTTGTAAAAATAATACCATTATAACTGATTATTTCAACTTGTTGTAGAATTAATGTAACTTTTAAAAGACAGTCCCTTTGGTCTATACAGTAATTAGAAGTAGTTAAGCAGAACATTATAATCTTCCTCCATAGTTAATGAAAAGAGATTGACATCTTCAGAGAGCAATTCAGATTGCTAAAGGTATATGACGCTCTACTGTCTGTAGAACAGCTTAAGACTGCTAGGCTCCTAGCTGAAGCAGGATGCAGCTGATCTATAATGTATAAGAAACAGCAGTAATACCATCGATGCATCCAGCATGATTTATTGGTCATACTGGAATACCAAATGCTCTCATAAAAAGACAGCAGAACACCCCCCCCCCCCCAAAACCCCCCAAAAACCAAAACCAAACCAACACCACCAAAACAAAGCACAAAAGCTAATTTATTTTGTGGAAAGGTTACAATTTACTAACCATCCAATTTATGTAAAACAATAAACCTACTAATCATCTAAACTGTGTAAATCAGTAACCATCCAACCTGACAACTGTTGTTTGTCGAGCCCCGGCCACTGAGGGAGCATCTCTAATTCTCCAGATGTATATGGATGAAAAAGGAACTAGGTACTTGCTGAACAATCTGTACACCAACATCTATTTGACCTTATTATACATAGCGTTGTTATACTATGCATATAACATATTATGCTATACATACTATTTATACATCGAGCTTGTTATACATCCATATTATACATTCCTGTAATGAATATTTTTGTAGTGTTTCTATATTATCTTTAGTACTTTAAGCCTTTGTAACATACATTTCATTGTGGCACTCCCCAGAAATCATGAGAACATATATGGTAGCATCCATTCATACAATCAGACTCAAATATTCCAGACAATTTTGATCCCTTGGCAGATGGATGCAGTGAAATATAGTTGTGTTTGGCTCTTAGTAACATTAAACACATGAGCAGCTTGAGCAGACCAGTGTTAACATCTGCAATTCAGCTACGTGTCCAGAACTCCTTTACAGTCAATGGCAAAAGAACAGGCACTTTTAGAGCATGACACATGCAACGGTAGGTATCTAGGACAAGTCAGAAGAATTATATTTTCAAAGTGCCTTTTTCTCTCCATTTACTATAAACAGAGCCTATGCAAGTCATTCATTTGCAGGTGGGTGCTGTAATTGCCTGAGGAGCCTAATCACAGTAATGGAGTTGCAGGTTCAAATGGTCTTTACATCTGACAGGATACTGATCACATCACCCAACTTACGTACATTTTTGTCTGTGAATCCAACTGTTTTAAATTCATTTTGAGTGAGTTTAGACTTAGGTCTCAATCCTACATAAGAGAAACCAGACTTTTTTCAAAATATTCCAAATTTGGTAACAAAGGCAAAAATGCCCTTATTACATCTGTGGAGGATGTAATAATTAGGAGATATAGTGGTGGGCTTATTCCAACAAAATGCAGCTTAATATAACCAAGCAATAGCTTTACTCTACGGAAGAGAATGTGGGGCTACAGAATGGGAACTGTATATTGTGGAGCAAAAGCATCATGGATTTAGGAGTAACAGTCGACAAACAGTTCAACGTCCTAGTGCTAATGTTAGATCTAAAATAAGTAGATGATTCTCTCTCTCTACAGGCTACTAGTGATACAAATACTGAAATACCATGATCAGATTTGGTATTCACATTTTAAAAGAGAAGACAAAACAATTGGTGAGAGTACATAAAGAGCCAAAACCAAATATATGCGTATACACCTCCTCTGGAAGAAAATCCTGGGTACTAAAAAAGGCACCATTATATATCCAAGAAAAGCAAGGAGCTGAATCACGCAAATCCAAATGATTAATCAGGCTTTTTTTTTTTTTTTAATACACCAACCACTAGAACAAACTAATGAGGGAAGCTGTGGAATAACCAGGTTTACTCAATGGACTCTACAGAGAGGTACCTAATAAAATACAACGGCTTGGCTAATAAAGGCAATAAGACCTTGTAGTCAACCAGATAAGATAACCTATCCTTAAACATTACAAACTTCTGAAAGTTAATTCTCTACAATTAGATTAACAGATCTTATGGCTGCAGGAGGCCACCAGCATGATGTAAGTTTGTCCTATATGGGTCGCATGGCTTCAGGCTCATTCCTGCACCAAGACTAGCAAATGAGCTTGGACCAGGACTAATGGTTTAATTGCAAAATATTTAAAGTGTGTATTAAAAATGGTGAATCTAAGTGATCTTTGTTAAATTGTTCCAGCATTAAGTTCTCTTTTTGTTAAAAACTGCTAATTATTTCTACTCTGATCTTATCTCATTCTTATCTCCAGTTCTCAGAACTTTTAATAGTTTAGCTAGACCGAACACCTTGTTCCCTCATGGACTTCCATTTCCTCATTTGCCTCCTGTAATCAAGTCTCTCCATAACCTTTAAGCTGCCTAAACAGACTGATTTTCTAATTGCTTTCACTGTTTTCCTGTCCTTTACTTACCTTTATCATTCTTACCTCAACTCCTTCTTTCCAACACGAACTTCAGTTTTGAACAGCAGAAGGGGACAAAGTATTCTAATAACTACAGCACCTCTTTTAAAGAAAAAGGTAACAAAACCTCCCTACTGCTTGGCATTTGTTTCTGTTTTATTAAACTGATAGATCATATAGAATTATCCATGTTTTCTATGGTCCTGTAATTTCAGACAAAAAAAAAAGTAATAAAGACTATATGCAATTCTTCTGTTTCTAAATGTTCCCCAGGCTATTACATAAATGTTCTGGGCTGTTTTTTAAAAATAAGAATTTTGCCACAGTTCCTCAAAACAATTTGTATTTCATTTGCCCTGACAAACACTTGCCATTTGCGCATAAGGATTACCTGCAGCTGGATGTTTAACGTGGCATGCTTCTTTCCGAAAATAAAGCTCTTCTTCAAGTATTTCTTTAACTCTCCTAGATGGCTCAACATATAAAAATTTCTTCCCTGTTAGTAAAACATATTACAAAAGAACCAGTTATTTTAAATTCCCTGAACGCTAACGTGAATGTAATGTCATTTTATGCTGCTCTACTTCTGTCTTTAATACACTTTAAGACAAATCATTTACAAATATACAATGATATTCAGCCAGGCCCTGCTCCCCAACATCAAGCGATTCCTCATAACAGGACCACGGTGGGTAAATCCAAAAGGGGAGTGCTGGTGGGCTGGCAGCGCGGTGAGGTGGCTCTCCCATGCAGGAGCCAAGGCCACGCCAGGGCACTCGGGGAGACATGGCCACCGTGTCTCCCCATCGCGAACAACCCAAGGCAGAGCCGCGCATGGAGGAGGTCTCCAAGGAGATGTCCTCGCTAAAGGAGGTCTCCAAGGAGCTGAAGGGGGATTAGGGTACCTCATGGCGGCAGGGGAGTCCCTGCCTGCCACGGCACCACCCAGATCCCGGCGGTGGTGGGATGCACGGGGCCGGGGGAGGCGAGGGGCCACCAAACTAGGTGGCCGCGGGGGATCAGTGGGGAGCTGCGGGGGAAAGGCTGGGCTGCCCCGAAGGGACACGCCGGGGGGGGGGGGGGGGGGGGGGGGGGGGGGGGGGGGGGGCCGGGGAAGGGGAACGGAGGCCGCAACGGGCGGGGGCGGTGAGGCGGGCCCCGCCGCCGGGCCGGGGGGCCACCGCGCTCACAGGGCTGCCCGCCTCCCGCCGCCTCGCCGCGGACATCGCTGCCCGCCTCCTCAGCCGTCACCGCCAGCTGCTCCCCACTCGCCGCCCTCATGGCCGCCGCCGCGCCCGAGCAGGTAGGAGCCGGCCGGACCGGTTGCCACAGGAGCGGGGGCGGGCGGGGGCGGGCGAGGGCGGTCCGGCTCTGCCCCGCCACCGGCAGGAGGGAGCGCGGAGCGGCGGGCAGCGCCGAGTCTCAGCGCCCCAGCGCGGCGGGCCGCGGGGCAGAGCAGAGCGGTGCCGTCCTGCCCGCCCTCCGCCATGTTCGGGCTGCGCCTCGGCGGGGGCGCGAGTTCCTGAGGGAGGGAGTCCACCTCCTCCCGCAGCTTTGTGCTGAGAAGGGCAATTGGATCCGCCATTTCCAGTCACGGCTGAGGTGTTCTAGCTCTTCCACAGCACAGGGTTAACAACGGGGGGACCTCCGCGGCAGGGTGTGGCCAGTTGCCATCCCCAGGGGACAGCCACCTCACGCCCGCTTGGGGCACAGGGTGGGTGACAGCTCTAGGTATCCTCAACGGTTCTGCTCTAGGTATCAACGGCTCCTCATTTGTGTCAGTCAGCGTTACCATGCTCGGCAGCGGGCATGCACATCACAAACGTTTTGTACCCCTGTGGGGTGTTGCCATGGGCCTGCCTTATGAAAGGATGCCTTGTTGTCCTCACCCGAGGCAATGGCGGACTGATGGAAGTAAAGACGGAAGAGACCAGTTTAACTGGATGGATGATGTAGGTCTGCTAACACTCAAAAGTACTAGCTTGGTTTTAATAATGCTTTTCATAAAATGAGGCATCTTGAGACACTGTTTATAGGACTGAAGTAGACTTGACTGTCCTTGTTTTGCCACCGTTAAAAGTTTTGAGAAAGAAGAGCAGCTGGCAATTACAGTAGTCAATGGATAATGCTGCCGGCAGGCACACGGGGAAGCTGTCCTGCTCGCCTGGCCAGAAGCTTTGCCCCGCGGTAGCTTCCTTGAAATCAAGACTTTGCATACAGTAGTGAGAATTTAAAAGATACAAACCAAGTTGTTACACAAATGCATGATGTAATCCATTTCTGTATTTTTCCTTGAAGCATTTCAAGGTGTATTCGTCTTCCACAGATGTCCTGAAACCAAACTTTCAAAATAGTAAGCATTAAAAATCATCTTGTACCATTCATAGTTCAGAGGCAGTTCTCTATTTTCTAACAGAAGTGCTGAACAGGGCTTCTAGAAAGGTGGGTGACGGAGATGCCTTCCACTGTTGCTTGATCAGAGCACCAAATGTGGGCCAACATACCCCAAACCCTGCTGCTGCTACCATTACAGAAGTGCTTCAGCTCTGCTAGTGGTGTCTGGAAGGAGCTTGGGATCAGTCAGGCACGCGCATGGGACAACAAAGTGTTTTGTTACAGCTCTTATACTGAGTGACAAGTACTTCAGGTCTTACATGCAATTTTCAGTTCAATTTGATTAACACAGAGAAGCAAGTTTCTCCATTCCTGAATTATAGATGGCAAAGTTGAAGCTCAAAATCATGCAACATGCCATTACCATGGGAAAATCTTTAGTGTACTAATTCCCATGCAATACAGATCATCTGCTGGGCTGACAGCATTGCTGAAGTTCTACCAGTATCCTTCTAAACCACTATTGATCAAAAACAAATCTACCTGCTCAGAGTAATTGTTTTGAGAGGTACTGTACTGGTACTTAAAAACCCTCATTCATTAAATACTTGCATTTAGTAGTGATTTATGTCTGAAACTTACCCTTGAACCAAGGTGGTGGAAAGAAAAAAAAAGACGGGAAGTGCACATTACTGGACCTCTCACAGATGGCTAAATAACCCAGAGATGTTGATTCTCGAAAAGAAGTTGAAAGATTGAGAGACTGATACAGCTGATGTGAACAGTAACACAGGTAAATTAAACTCTCGAATCAACTCTAAAAATCATAGTTTTTCACTTGCTAGCAGAAGGCTGAACTGACAAACAGAAGCAGCAAATTATGATGTCTCTTGTGAAAATTTATAGCATTAATTAACATTTTTCTGCTAAGTTAAACCAAATAGTACTCAGTGCTAAGACCTGCTAAGAATTTCTCAGATGAAGGGTGCCAAGTGTTCACTACAGTGCCAAGTGTTCACTACAAACCAGCGAGATTCCAGCTGGCATGAATGCAGAGAGAAGCTGCACTCAAGATTTTGAGGCCTTTAGCACACACTTAAGAAACCAACCAACCAACCCACCCTCACCACTTTGGTTAAATAACAGCAGCCAAATCTCTGTCAGAACTTTTGGAAGCCCAATTCAGGTGTGAATGCCTAGGATTAGTAATACAAGCTATCACGAATCAAAAAGGCATCAAATAAGAAAATAAATGAATGGTCTGGAAATTAAGGAATTTTGAGGAAAAATACCAGTAAAGTTTTTAAACTATGCTGAATATTTGAGCTGAAATGAGGGATTCTCTTTGGGGATTCAAAAATAGAAGAGAAACACCGTCGAGTGTGTCCTGCACTAAATTAGCTGTAACTAAATGAGACACAACAGTATGTTGGCTGTTTATCCTCACGCACTTGAGGTTCATTTGTCCTAACTAATGCCATATCCATGACATTAAAACTTTACTCCTCCACTTAATTTGCAAGTGAAAAGTAAACAGGATCTTCATAGAAAGTAATTTCCTTGAAAAGTATCAGGAAAAAAACAAACCAAAACTACTTCATCATCCTATGAATAACGCTTTTGATTTATGAACAGGGATTGCATTAATAACTGAGTTTTCAACTAAAAATATGACAACAAAATACTTAGGGTTAAGTATTTTATTTTATAATAGGCCTTACACCAGGATCACTAAACATTTTGTGTATCACCCAAATAAGTTACATTCATTCTGAGCTTTCATGCAGTTTTAAAAAAGTTAAATTTCTCAAAAAATAATTTTCAAGTGACCTGTAATAAAATCTGCATAACCAAGCCATAATTCTTTCACATCAAGTAAATATTCCAGTTTTCCCTCCTGCTTTGACAGTACAGACCAATTACAAAAGCCCCTCCAAGTTTGCACTAATTAAATGGAGACTCACTGAAATTACCCGAGACTTTCTGAATACCTTGAAGAACAGTAGTAGCGCTTCAAAGTATGAGCAAGACCACTGAGCGGAGTTGCAAGAAGTGACATTTTGCCTGAGAACACTACAGTATCTTAAAACCTTGTTGCAAAGGGACAGACCACCACTGATGAGCATGCGGAACACGAACAAGAGGCAGCAAGCCTCACATTCACAAGCTTAACCACAACTTTTAAGGGGACACAGCATTTATGCAGTCTTCCACTATTTCAAAAAGGTAGTGATATATATCAGTCCTCCTAGCAATGTCAAGGGCCGTTTCATCCAAGTTGTTTTTCAGGTCTGGTTTCACGTAGCGATTCATCAGCAAGAGTTCAAGAGTTTCTCTACTGTTTTTGTTTCCCGCAGCAATATGCAATGGTGTCAGCAAACCGTTTGTCTGCGCGTTGATGTCTGCACCCTGCTGAAGTAAGAACGCGGCCACTTTTGTATTGTTCCACTTACAGGCGCTGTGCAGAGGCGTCCAGCCGTCCACTGTCTGCGCATGAATGTCTGCCCCTTGGGCAACCAATTCATGTGCAACGTCCAAGTGCCCGCTGTAGGCAGCTCGATGGAGAGGAGTGTACTGATCTTCATCACGAGCATTAACCGGAGCCAGCTTTTCGGAAAGGAGCCTCTTCACTGTACTCAGCTATTTAAAGAAAACAGGTAATTTGATATGAAACTCTGCAAACAAGATGTATGGCTTTTACTGTTCTGAAGTTTTACGGAAAAGCAATTTCTGTCAGTCTCAAAAAGGCTTAAGCGCAACAAGAAATTTTAAAATGAAACCAGTTATTGTTACTGGGGTGGGGGCTTTTTGTGGGTTTTTTGTTTGTTTTGTTTTTAAAGAGATGCAACATGAACGTTAGTTGCAGTGCCTTAGGAGCCCCTTTACCTTACACCTTCTCCCCATTCACTGTGAAGACATAAGTACCTCCACAGGACTGCAGATGGAGCTTGTGTGTGTAAGAAAGGCAACTAATGAAAATAAATGTACACAAGGGTGTAATAAGCTACGTAACAGGAATCCTGGTCGTCTCTCCCTCACTTCCAAGAATAAAAAGCTTTTTTTCTCATGAAAAGATAGGAAAACAGTCACCCGTTATCTGCATATGGAGCTTTTAAGAAAACAGAATTTCAGATACACCCTCTCCACCCCAGTTAAAAAGCTTACTCGCCATGAAGAAAGAGCCGGGCGTGCTTTCACGTTATAGAAGTTTAGGAAGAGTGCTGTTACTTTAACTTTGAGCTACATTCCAAGCTTTTGTTCTGAAAGCTGATGGATCCAGAGATACTTTAGTGTGTGGGGGCTAGAAAGGGAGATGTTTTACACACAAAAACATGGCTTGCAAAACCGGATCAAAATAGTTCAGAGAGACAAAGGAAAGCGTAGGTAAATTTTTGTTTGTGGATGAAACTGTAGATATCTGGTCAAAATAACATTTTTGTCAGTGATACATATGAACAGAATAAATGCCTTACCCGATTGTTTTCAGCTGCCCAGAGCAGCAATTTCTCTGGATTTTTTTCCATTTTTTTTTCTTGCATTTCGTACCATTCCTCACTTCTTTCTTGTTCATCATCGTCATCATCAGACTGTCCTGACCAACAGCTCTGAGTTCCTACAGGAATCAAATGCCTGTGCGTCTCCAGCAGTTCAAGTTGGTTAAAATTCTCCGTAAAGTCTTCGAACTGCTCACTGTCATCATCATCTTCATCGATTTGTTTGCCTTTATTCATTTTCAGTTAGCATCTGTAAGTAGCAGATATACAACGATATTTATAATAACTTTTACTGTTACCCGTGCACTAATTGTCAGTAAAAACACCCGATGGATGATGCAGACATCGGCAACACCACGAACAGCAGAACTCAAGAGCGAACTCAATCTTCCTCCACTACAGCGGGCTTTGCCAGCTCTGCCAGAAGCCCCAGTTAATACCCACGCAAGACAAACCCTGTGCTATCCCAGTCTAGAAACGGCGTCACCGTCGGACACTTCAGCGAGAC
Source organism: Gymnogyps californianus (assembly GCF_018139145.2). Taxonomy (NCBI): domain Eukaryota; kingdom Metazoa; phylum Chordata; class Aves; order Accipitriformes; family Cathartidae; genus Gymnogyps; species Gymnogyps californianus. The sequence goes on along the minus strand of NC_059471.1, from coordinate 11,815,098 downwards.
TGAGCGGGTGTTTTGTAGAGTGCCCTCGAAACACGACGCGTTTCATAAACAAAAGATTTGGAGAAAAGGCTAGACTTCAAAGCAGTGCTGCTGCTCCTCCCCGGGGAGCCAGCCCCGCCCCGCGCTCCTCGCTGCCCTCCCTTTCCCCTCACGCCCCGAGCGAGAGCCGGGCGGGCCAAGCCAGCCCCGGCCCGGCAGCACCGGCCTCGCTCCCCTCCGCGGGGGCCGCACCACCGCGGCAGGGCCTCGACGCCCACCCCGGCGCCGCTGGCGCCCGGCAGGAGCCCGCCCCCGAGGCCGGGGCCGGCCCAACCCCCGGCCCCCCGCGTCCTCGGCCCTGCGTGCAGGCTGCCGGGCTCGCTGCTCGGCGGCCGGCCCCCGGAGGCGCCGTCCCGCCGGTCTCCCGTCCGCGCTCGCCGCCCGCCCGCCCGGCCCCGCTTCGCTCGCCGCCCGCCGCACAAGCGAACGCACCTGCCGCCTCCAGCAACGGAGCGCTCCAGGGGCGGGGCTACCAGCCGGGGCGGGGCCACCCGCCGAAGGACGCACGCCCACCACCCGCCCAAGGACTCCTTCCGGCCCGCGCCCGCCAGCGGATGTGACGCCGGCGGTTGCCGGGATCGGCCCTCGGCTGACCAACCGCGGCGGCCCCGCGGGAGAGGCGGTGAGCGAGCGCGCGCGCTTTGAGCGGGGCGGCTCTCGCGAGAGCGGCGCGTGGGCCGCGGCGGCGCGCCCCGCCCTTCTCGGCGCCATGGAAACGGCGCGCGGTGGCGGGTGGCTGCGCTAGGCCGCGGGGTGAGGGCCGGGCCGGGCCCCAGGCTGCGGGCGCCAGCTTCTACTTGGCGGCGGGACCCCGGTGGACGATCGCGGCCTCCCCCGTCGCCCTCCGTTCTGAGCAGGGCAGCGCCCCGGTGCGCTTCGCGCGCTGGCTGCTGCCCCGCACTCCTGAGGGGGAGCGGGCCGGTTGCCGCCGCCGTTACTGTGCGCCGATGCTGAACCCGATGGCGGTCGTGCTCGTCCTGGGGACCCGGTGCCGCCGTGCCCATCGGCCTTGCTTCCTGCCCAGTCACGTTTTGCGGCCGTTCCCGTGGAGTTGCCTGTTCCTTGCGTGCTTCCGCGTGGCCTTGCCGGGGAGGGAGGCGTCAGGAGCAGCGCTCCGTTCCCGGGCGGCCGGTGTGAGAGGGCTGGCGGCGCCCCACGGGGTAGCCACGCATCTTGTGCAGTAGTAAATGGTTAAACCAAGCACGGATCTTTCCTTATCCTGCGGGTTTTTGCAAGCAATAATTGCCAGTAAAAGACTGGGTCACTGATCGTTCAGCTCACTGTGCCCTTCATTCTAATTCGTTTCTATTCCTGTCTCTTAGGCTTTACGTAGCATCTATGAAGATAGAAACTGACTTCCTGACCTGACTTACTAAACTGTGTCCAGAGCCTTTTTGTGAGGAGTCTTGGCACGAGGATGAGTACCATCAACTCACAGTAAGCTACTGTTGTCTGCAGTTCTGTGCGGTTCTGTTGTATCAGATAGCCAACCTTGTGTATGTTTGGAATGAGTTAAGAAGAACTCAGATCATCATTTGTGTTTTTCCCTCAGGTCCTTATGGTCATCGTACTTGCTTTCATATATATGTAGATTACCAGCGTAAAGAGAGAAATTGAGTGTTCACCACGTCTTTTTAAAGGCAGAAAACATACAAAGGATTCTTTAGTTTTTCATTAGATACTTCAGAGAGATGGTTGCAGCCTACTGTAGAGTAGGCTGATTGGGATAACCAAATCTTCAAACTGATTGGTTTGGTGAGGTGCTATTTGCAATAAAAGTAGTGAAATGTTTTGAGAATATTAGAGGAATGATATTCTGATAGAGTTTTACACCAGATGTCCTATGTATTTAATGACTTTGGACAGAACAGCTTACCTTAATAAAGTCTGTGTTGAAATTCTTAAGTATATTGCTCTCTAACACAAATTTTTCTGTCTTATTCAGGGATGATGAAGATACTTTTAAAATACTTATTGCTACTGATATTCATCTTGGCTATTTGGAGAAGGATCCAGTGCGTGGAAATGATACATTTGTAACTTTTAATGAAATTCTGGACCATGCTCAAAAAAATGAAGTAAGTACTCCTTTTTGGAAAGTGAAGGAGTGAGACTGTGGAAAATACATTCCGACCTGCCGGAAGCTATAAAGCTTAGTCCTGGTGCAATATTTAGTAATATCCAATTAAATGACTAAACTAAACTATTTATTGCAACCAGTTGCGTTTCTGTTTTAGTAAAAGGAATGCCTATTCCTTTGTGAGAGCTTTCTTATTAAATTATGACCCTGGTTGCATTAACCATGTTTTCAGATTAGCTGTGCCAGTTCCAGTGGTATTTAGAGAGGGTTTGACACTGCAAGAAGGGAAAATAATTGGGGAGAGTGAGGCTAATGATACAAAGTCTTCAGACAACTCAGAAAGTAGAAAAAAAAGTTAGAAACTTTTAAAGTGTTGTTAAAGTGTTGAGTCGCTGAGGTGAGCAGCTCCGGTGCCGGCAGGATCCGCAGCAGAGCGCTCCAGCGCGGTGCACAGGGGGGTATCCTGAACTGGGGGAACCTCTGGGGGAGCCGAGAGAGCCACACGGAGCCTGCAGCGGAGCGCCACAGCAGCTGACAGGATCTGGGCAGGGCCAAGAGCAATGGTGGCCAGGCCCTCTCCCCCCCCCCAAATATAAAAGAAGCCCCTGGGGAGCACTAGCGACGAGGAGCACTGCGAACAGGGCATGGCGTGGCAGGTTGTGCAGGAAGGGCGCTGAAGCCCTGCCAGCTCGACCAGGGAGCAATGGTATCCACCCGGCAGAAAGCCATGGCCTCTCTAAGCTCTGCACCCGCCAGGACTGAGGCAGCTGCCCAGACAGAGCCGCGGTGGGAACACGCTGCCACCCAGGTGTCAGGCTGCGGGCTGTGCCCTGCTCTTATGCCAGTACCGGACGGCAGCAGTGAGCACCCCTGTGGGAGCTGCGCCCAGGTAGAGGAACTCCTCCGCTTAGTGACAGAGCTCCAGGAGGAGGTGAGTAGGTTGAGGAGTATCAGGGAGTGCGGGAGAGAGAGAGAGAGTACTGGAATCGCACCCTACCTCCCCTGAGACAGGCCCGACAGGCAGACAGGACGCATGATGCGGAGGATTCCCTATCCTCTCCCGGCCTGGGTGAATGCAGTGACTTCAGGGATAGCGGGCAATGGCAACAAGTTCCTGCCCGGCGCAGCAGGCGCGTCTCCTCTGTGACTGCCCCACCTTCCCGGGTGCCCTTGCATAATAGGTATGAGGTGCTGCAAGTGGAACCGAACAACGAGGACGGTGGTTCATCTAGCTTGGACATGTCGCCGAGGTTAAGTCGGCCTACGCCCTGCATCAAAACTGGTTCCATAAAGAAAAAAAGACGGGTCATTGTCATAGGAGACTCCCTTCTGAAGGGAACAGAAGGCCCAATATGCAGGCAGGACCCACTTCTTAGGGAAGTCTGCTGCCTCCCTGGAGCCCAGGTTAAAGATGTGAAGAGAAAGCTTCCCACCCTAGTACGGCCCTCAGATTATTATCCATTGTTGATTTTTCAGGTAGGCAGTGATGAAGTTGCAACAAGAAGTCTGAGGGCAATCAAGAGAGACTTCAGGGCCTTGGGACGACTGGTTAAGGGATCAGGAGCACAAGTAGTGTTCTCCTCTATCCTTCCAGTTGCAGGGAATGATGAGGGAAGAAACAGGAAGAGCCAGCAGATCAATACCTGGCTCCGAGCCTGGTGTCCCTGGCAGAATTTTGGGTTTTTTGATCATGGGTCAGTTTACACAACACCAGGCCTGCTGGCAACTGAGGGGGTACACCTGCGTCAAAGGGGGAAAAGAATCTTTGCACAGGAGTTAGCAGGGCTCCCATTAGCTGGTGAGTGAGCCAACTAGGGAAGGTGCCCCGCTGGACCTGTTGTTTGTGAACAGAGAAGGACTTGTGGGTGATGTGATGGTTGGAGGCCGTCATGGGCATAGCGATCACAAAAGGATAGTTTTCGATTCTTGGAGAAGTGAGGAGGGGGGTCAGCAGAACTGCCACCTTGGACTTCCGGAGGGCAGACTTTGGCCTGTTTGGGAGCCTGGTTGACAGAGTCCCTTGGGAGGCAGTCCTGAAGGGCAAAGGAGTCCAGGAAGGCTGGACTTTTTTCAAGAAGGAAATCTTAAAGGCGCAGGAGCAGGCCATCCCCATGTGCCAAAAGATGAGCCAGTCGGGAAGAAGACCGGCCTGGCTGAGCAGAGAGCTTTGTCGGGAACTCAGGAAAAAAAGGAGAGTTTATGACCTTTGGAAGAAGGGGCAGGCAACTCAGGAGGACTACAAGGAAGTTGTGAGGTTATGGAGGGAGAAAATTAGAAGGGCCAAAGCCCAGCTAGAACTTAATCTGGCTACTGCTGTGAAAGACAATAAAAAACATTTCTATAAATACATTAGCGACAAAAGGAGGGCTAAGGAGAGTCTCCATCCTTTCTTGGATGTGGGGGGAAACATAGTGCCAAAGGATGAGGAAAAGGCTGAGGTACTTAATGCCTTCTTTGCCTCAGTCTTTAATAGTAAGACCAGTTGTTCTCCGGGTACCCAGCCCCCTGAGCTGGAAGGCAGGGACGGGGAGCAGAATGAAGCCCCCATAATCCCAGGGGAAATGGTTAGCGACCTGCTCCACCACTTAGACACACACAAGTCTATGGGGCCAGATGGGATCCACCCAAGGGTACTGAGGGAGCTGGTGGAAGTGCTCACCAAGCCACTTGCCATCATTTATCAGCAGTCCTGGCTAACCGGGGAGGTCCCAGTTGAGTGGAGGTTAGCAAATGTGACGCCCATCTACAAGAAGGGCCGGAAGGAGGATCGGGGGAACTACAGGCCTGTCAGTCTGCCCTCAGTGCTGGGGAAGGTTATGGAGCAGATCCTCTTGCGTGCCATCACATGGCACGTACAGGACAACCAGGTGATGAGGCCCAGTCAGCATGGGTTTAGGAAAGACAGGTCCTGCTTGACTAACCTGATCTCCTTCTATGACAAGGTGACCCGCTTAGTGGATGAGGGAAAGGCTGTGGATGTTGTCTACCTAGGCTTCAGTAAGGCCTTTGACACCATTTCCCACAGCATTCTCCTGGAGAAACTGGCTGCTCATGGCTTGGACAGGCATACTCTTTGCTGGGTAAAAAACTGGCTGGATGGCCGGGCCCAAAGAGTGGTGGTGAATGGAGTTAAATCCAGTTGGTGGCCGGTCACAAGTGGTGTTCCCCAGGGCTCAGTGTTGGGGCCAGTTCTGTTTAACATCTTTATCAATGATCTGGACGAGGGGATCGAGTGCACCCTCAGTAAGTTTGCAAATGACACCAAGTTGGGCGGGAGTGTTGATCCACTTGAGGGTAGGAAGGCTCTACAGAGGGATCTGGACAGGCTGGATCGATGGGCCGAGGCCAACTGTATGAGGTTCAACAAGGCTCAGTGCTGGGTCCTGCACTTGGGTCACAACAACCCCATGCAGTGCTACAGGCTTGGGGAAGAGTGGCTGGAAAGCTGCCTGGCAGAAAAGGACTTGGGGGTATTGGTTGACAGCCGGCTGAAGATGAGCCAGCAGTGTGCCCAGGTGGCCCAGAAGGCCAACAGCATCCTGGCTTGTATCAGAACTAGTGTGGCCAGCAGGACTAGGGAAGCGATCGTCCCCCTGTACTCGGCACTGGTGAGGCCGCACCTCGAATACTGTGTTCGGTTTTGGGCCCCTCACTACAAGAAAGACATTGAGGTGCTGGAGCGTGTCCAAAGAAGGGCAACAAAGCTGGTGAAGGGTCTAGAGCACAAGTCTTATGAGGAGCAGCTGAGGGAACTGGGGTTGTTTAGCCTGGAGAAAAGGAGGCTCAGGGGAGACCTTATCGCTCTCTACAGCTACCTGAAAGGAGGTTGTAGCAAGGTGGGTGTCGGTCTCTTCTCCCGGGTAACAGGCGATAGGACAAGAGGAAATGGCCTCAAGTTGCGCCAGGGGAGGTTTAGATTGGATATTAGGAAAAATTTCTTCACCAGAAGGGTTGTCAAGCATTGGAACAGGCTGCCCAGGGAAGTGGTGGAGTCCCCATCCCTGGAGGTATTTAAGAGACATGTAGAGGTGGCACTTAGGGACGTGGTTTAGTGGTGGACTTGGCAGTGCGAGGTTAACGGTTGGAGTCAATGATCTTAAAGGTCTTTTCAAACCTAAATGGTTCTATGATTCTATTCTATGATTCTGTTTTTAAGGATTGAATGTTTCTTAGTCAAACTATTTGTAATTTTGATGAAGATGATTTTTTTTTTCCTAATGCTTTTTCAAAAGCTAAATATGTACAGAAACTGCAACTAGTACCTTCTCAAAGTAATGTGGCAATAGCTACTGATTTCTTCCTACTAGGTACCACAGCAATGAAAAGATAATGTATCTCTTCATGCCTGTCAAAGAAAATATTCAGGAGCCAATCTGAAGACCCTTATTAAAACACTTCACTGGTATTTTTTTCCAACACTATCAGTTGTTTTCTCCTATAGCTCTTCATAAAGGGGTCTTTTGGGGTTTGGTTTTGTTTTAATGAATAATTTTGTTTCATGAGGAAATCAAATACCGTGTCTGCAACTACCAACTCGTTTTACCTAGAAGTCTGGCTGTGAGGAGATATGTGGAACTCCTTCGAAGAAATAGTTTAAACAATTTGCTTAGAAGTCTTTCAAGGTAATACAAAATGTTTTATTAAAATAATAGAGCTTTTTGTTACATACAGGTGGACTTTGTTTTATTAGGTGGGGACCTTTTTCATGACAACAAGCCTTCCAGAAAAACAGTACACTCTTGTTTGGAGTCACTAAGAAAATACTGCATGGGTGATCGTCCTGTTCAGTTTGAAATTTTGAGTGATCAGGCAGTTAATTTTCATTGTAGCAAGTAAGTATGTTCCTATAAATTATGTTGTAAGGTTTGGTTTGCGTATTGGGTGAACGTGTTGTCATTTTTATGATTTATATCCTGCGTGACTGGAACCTTGACCTTTTAGGTCTGTTTGTGTGGGACAGTTTACAGGATGACTTTACCTATCACCTTTTATAATCTAAGTCTATAAAGGAATGCACACAATTTTTTGAGAAACTTCTGAATGTGTTGTGACATTTGATACATTTATGTAATGTATAGTTTCTATCCTGCAAGTACAATGCAAGTAAACCAATTTACATGAATTGCTGTGGTAAAATCAGCAGAGTTCATTGTGTGTCAACAAAGGTTGCACAGCCAAGTCCGCTGCCCTTGCACGTCCCACACAACATATTGTACAATTCTTTTATACAACTTGCTCTAAAAAAATAGGATCTTTTTGCTACCCTGTTCCCAGTGGGAAGTGCCATCCCAGTCCATGAGTAAGAATGTTCTTATGCAGTGCAGCTTAAGCTTATTCATAGCCACTTAGTACTCATTTGTGCTGCTGTCACGATGTATTTGTGATGATGTTAATTTGAAGAGAATATTGGGAATTGTCCACAAATTTGCAGATATAGTTTAACTTTTTTTTCCTCTTCTTGTTCAGGTTTCCATGGGTGAATTATCAGGATGGAAATCTCAACATTTCTATTCCAATTTTTAGTATTCATGGCAATCATGATGATCCCACAGGGGTAATTATTATCGTAATTGTACTATACTGTTATATTACAAAAATAATATTATAGAAATAGAGACTTGTATAGAAATACAGTTCTTGGAGAACAGGCTAGTTTTAGTCAGGTGCTCCACTCTTCACGTAAATATTTTGTGTGTCTTTAGGAATTCTATTAATTAGTGACAACAAGTTACTTGTGACATTAAAAAAGAGAATGGAAAGAAGTTAAGGGATCCATATGAACTATGTTTAAATTTTTAATTTACGTAGATTTCTGTCATTGAGAACAGAATGACTTTTCATGCCAAGAAATGGCAGCCTTTCAGAAAGTTTCTAAAACAAATTTTGTCTGTGGAGACTGAAAGCTTTTTTCTTAAAGAAGGGGAATTTTGATACTTTGACTTGTGCATATGCAATTGATGTACATCTTACATTTTCAAGGAAGATAATCTAATAATGATGAAATGCTAGTTTAAAAATCAACAGCTAAAAGTAAGCCAGAAAAGGACATTTAGAAAGCAGCGAAGCATGTGTGTTGAATTAGTAATTTTGCATCTTATATCAAGTAGCAGTGTATCATGGAGATGAGTGTTTTAACAACAGAAGTTTAACTTTGGACCTACTATGAAGTAGTTAGCTTAACCAGATAATTTTCTGTAGTAGTTCAGAGACTTTGGCTGTTTGGGGGTTTTTTTGTTTGTTTGTTTTTCTGAATTATTTAATGTTTAATTTCATGTTGTTCAAATGAAGCAAGACTTGTAAGGAAAAGGGATTTGCTTCTGTACCTGTGAGTACTAAAAAAAAAAGCTAATATATGTGGCGGGGTTTTTGAACTCCAGAAGTTACTTAAGGAAAGATATTCTCTCTCCCTTTTGAGACTGTTTCACTTAGACTTTAAAGACTAAATGTTCTGTTCAAAGTTTTTATATTTGTTTCTTAATATTTTCTACAGGCAGATACACTGTGTGCATTGGATATTTTAAGCTGTGCAGGATTATTGAATCACTTTGGACGTTCAACTTCCATGGAGAAAATAGATATTAGTCCCATTTTATTGCGTAAGGGTAGAACAAAAATTGCTCTGTATGGCTTGGGTAAGTATTAGTCTGCCAGACTGTGGCTAGACTGTTCATATATTACTGAAGCTCAGTAGGTCTAAATTAAGTTGGAATAAACATATAGTGCTGCAACAAACATGAAGGTCTAAGTAATGCTAAATTAAAGCGTATCAATTCTGTGACAGTGTCAGGTTTCTCCTCCTGCTGCGTTGTCACTGGCTGACAGGTTTGGGATTTTTTTTTTTGTTTTTTTTTAATTTTAAAGTGAATCCTTCAATAACTTTATTTCTGTGCTTTTATTGGTCTTAAATGAACTCTGCTTAAGTTAGCCATAGATAGTGTCTGTGTATTGAGTCAAGGCAATCACACTCTTAAATTTGCGCTGTTGTGTATTAAGTTTACTTCTTCCTGTTTAGGTAAAACTTAAACACTGTATGTGCATGTGCCATTTTGGTTATATTTAAAAACATAAACTGTCTGAGCAGAAACCTAATGTCTGACATGACTGTCTGAAGTGGTTTTTAAGTAACATTTGTCACAGGTTACCTCAGTTTCTTTAAAGAAACTTATGAAGAGTTTCATATTTTAAAGGTGTTCTGTGGTGGGTTTTCAACTTCAGTTTGTCCCTTTCTATTTTCTCCTCCACCTTCCCCTTTACCCTCACTTCTTACTTAGAATGGTTATGTTTGACTGCTTTTTGTCTAGAGAAGTTAACTATTAAGATCTTCATTTTTTCCCCTTATTTTATGTCCAGTCATGAGTGCTTAAACACTTATTTCCAAGCAACTTTTATAGTTAAGTCCTAGTTGGCCATGATTTCATGTGTTTAATGAGATACTTTAAAAGCTTGCTAGATGTTCTAAGGGTTAGTAGTGAGGGTTCTAATACCACAATATAAAAGTTTTCAAAAAGCATTTGAATTTTTAATACCCAAAATCATTACTGGGAAATGCAACAACTTTCTAAAGTATGGGTGTTGCTGCATGAAAATGTTCATGAGATGTTTCTTTGAGCTTGTGCCAGGATTATATACCCTCTTGACTTTCTCTAATTTAGAGAGCACTTGTTCTTAAACAAAATATGTAAACTCCATATGGGATTTTATTGAAATGCATCATGAACCCTGGGTAGGGATGGTTTGGGTTTTTTTTTTTCCTTGTTAAAAACATCAAGGAAATAATCAGTGACAAACAGTTCAGAAGTACTGCGGACTTTATCCTGCTGTGTGGGAAAGCACAGACTTTGCAGAATTCATGATTGGTTTCTTGTTTTGTAGAGAATTTCAAAGTATATTTAAGAACTCCATCTCTACTCAGTAGTATCTGTTTTTAGACTCCACCTTAGAACAAAATATACTTCTTACTCTGTCAACAAGAAACAAAACACCTCTTCTAATATTTTTAATTCTGCCCATAGTCAGTTGTTTGGCACAGAAAACTGGCAAGAGGTCTCAAACCAGATGTAGTTAATGAGACTGGTTTTAGCAGTTTTTTAAAGGTAGATTTCATGTTAAAATGTCTTATTTTCAGAAGTCTGTCTAGTAAAATAGCCAATTTATACTTTGATCTGTTCAAATTCATAATCATGCCTCAGACTTCTTAGGTCATGCAAATGAAGATCTGATCTTGCCACAAAGTTGTGTTCTTCATGCTCTTTTTAATAGAGTTGCTAATAAAAATGCTATAAAATAAAGAGTTGGTTTACCACAGAAAAATGATCTAATGTTTTTTGTCCACTCCAGGAGCTATTCCAGATGAGAGGTTGTATCGTATGTTTGTCAATAAACAAGTAACCATGCTGAGACCAAAGGAAGATGAAGATAGTTGGTTTAACTTGTTTGTGATTCATCAAAATAGGTAACAGTACTGAATGAATTACGGTGACTTTTAAACTTACTGTGTTACTTCATTAAACTGCCTTGAAAAGGACAGGTGAGAAAGCCAGCTATGCTAGTTGGTGCTTCTTGTGAGTAGCTGGTTTCTTAAGATTTTCCCAAATGAAAGCATTGTTTTACAGCTCTTCTTACAGAAGAATCATAAAGGAAAAGAGTTGAAATAAATGAGTTAGTTCAGAATGTTGGGAAATCTCTTCCCAAACTCTTATAGTTAGGGGCAGTGGAGGGTTTGTAGTGTAATATGCATATAATTAAGTCTTTTCTGCTTGTTAGAGCTGAAAAAGCATTAAACTTCATATTGTATTTTCTATCCTTGTTTGAACCATAATTTGACAAGTACTGTATCTTCCCTTGCACTGCTATATTTTACAGTTTCTCTTGAATGGAGGATAGGTAACGTGTTCTTTCTGCCTACACACTTCTCCTGGCAGCGGTAGTAGGAACAGGCAGAGTTCTTTTCCAAATCCTTTCTTATCATTTTTCCTGAACAAGAGTGCAGTCCTCATGTGCAAGTAACGATGAGGCAGAAGTAAACAGATATAGCTCAGATAACCCTGTGTATTGCTCTCTGTCCAGTAGGCTGAAGGAGCTTACTCCTCCATCTCCTCTGTCTTCCAGAAAGGGATGGGGGGTGGTGTGTCCCATGTCTGTTTAATTCAGTGGTTTTTACTTCACCATTTAAAAAAGCCCATGAGGTGCTATAAAAGCATTCATATGGAAAAAAAAACCTAAAGTCTTGCAAGCCAAGTAAGAAGAAAAGGGAGATCCAAATAAAAGGAGGGGAGCAGAGAAGAATGAGCTGTGTAAGTTGCCTTTTTGTTTAGCCAAACACTTTAAACAATTGCGTAAGGAATAAATGTGAAGAGTACCTGATACGTAGTGTACGTCAGATATTTTTGCTGGAGTTTCTGTATCACTTTAAATCACACTGATGTTTTTCTCCTCCTTCACTCCCTTCTTGCCCACCCATGACTGTATACATTCTAATTATTTTTCTCTTTTCTTGAGCAGAAGCAAACATGGAGCTACGAACTACATTCCAGAGCAGTTTTTAGATGACTTTATTAATCTTGTTGTGTGGGGTCACGAACATGAGTGCAAAATAGCTCCATCCCAAAATGAACAGCAACGTTTCTATGTTTCTCAGCCAGGAAGTTCAGTGGTGACATCTCTGTCCCCCGGAGAGGCTGTGAAGAAGTGTGTGATCTTTTCTTTTTGTTCTTGTTTATCCCTTGCCTTATGTGTCTTGTGTTGCGTAGAGAAAGGAAAAATACTTCTATTAAGTATGAAAGGACTTGTGTTATAGTGTGGATTAGCTTCAGAGTGTGACATAACAAATGAAGTAGGTGGCATCAGTGCCTAGAATAACTTTTGCTTTACTTAGGATTAAACCTAACATTTGAAGCAAATGGAACCTATCTAAAAGGAGTTATACCCTGATAAATTGGAATACAAGGAACTGTGTACATGTGCTTGTGTGTGGAACAAGCACAATCTAAATATAATAGAACTGAAGTTTGGCAGGGCCAACCCTGAAGTACAGATCCAAGAACTTCCTATAGCTTTTAAACTTTTGTCCCTGAAAAGTAAACATGAATTTAAAACAAATCTTTATACCATAGTTCTCTTAAGTTTATCTTCTATTAAGTTACCTTTCTCCTTCTAGACACATTGGTTTGTTGCATGTTAAAGGGAAGAAAATGAAAATGCAGAAGATTGCTCTAGAGACAGTGAGAACTTTCCACATGGAGGATATTGTTCTAGCTGATTATCCAGATCTTTTTAATCCCGACAATCCTAAAGTAACTCAGGCAATACAAGCATTCTGCATGGAAAAGGTAACTTGCAATGCTAACAGTATATGAGTAACAGTGTATGAACAGGGAGTGGGATCTGTGACTGGTTTTGAGACTGGAAGATGAGAATCCTTGTGTCTTGCCCCATATTATTTGAGACTGACTTAGACAGTGTTTCCATAGGAAGCTCATTCCATGACGTTCACTGCAGTCTTGGCTTCCAGATTTCTTGACTGGGATGACCTATTAAAGTAGGCTGGAACTGCTTTATGGGGGTCCATATCATCTTTGTACCAAAACTGCCGCCTAAGAGTGGGGCAGTGTTGGATGTGCACTTTGGAACCAGCATAAGTACATGCACCTAAACCCTGAGAGCTGGGCTGTGCAGTGTGAAGTGGCAGAAGTAACTAAGCAGGTTTATTAATTTTTCTTGATTCTTAGGTCTGTATAAGTCTCTTCCTGCTTTTTCCTGGAACTAGAAATTTAGCAAAGGATAACGGCTATAAAGTAAAATAGTGTGAGTGATCAGTGATGTAGATACTGTTTGACTACACTATATCTGAAAGATAAGCCTTTCATTGTGACTTTTTTCCTCATTCATTCTTGTGGCTTTTGGCTGGATACTGGTACATATGTGTGTTCAGGAATGAGAGCACATCCTATAATTATTTATTTTTATAGCTCCCCCCTGCAGCTGGATGTATTTTAAGTTATACTTGAAGGGTTCGGGCATCTGTAAGAGAACAAAATGGAACTGAATTTCTCATTCTGCTTCACAGGTTGAATCGATGCTGGACAATGCAGAAAGAGAACGCTTGGGAAATCCACGTCAGCCAGAGAAGCCTCTCATAAGATTACGAGTAAGAAATTGTTCCGTTTGGATTGCTTTGTTTTGAAAGGTCACTGTGAAAAGTTTCAAAGCAAAGTCATGCTTTTTGTATAAACATGTCATATATAAAATTTCTTACTGTGTACAGGCAAATATAAATTGCCTTCATACCATGATTCTGTTTACCTGTGGCATAACTAGTATTCTACAGTAAAGGATGAGATTGGTCATAAGTGTACTTCAGTGCTGGTCTGAGTAAGGGCATCAAAAGTGGCTATTTACAGAGAAGTTTTTCTTAAGTCATATTATCCTGTGTTTGTTCCTAACCTAATTTATGGAAACTTTCCTGAAGACTAGTAAATGAAACAAGTTAGGAACAAGTTGTGAATCTGGGCTGTTATCAGCTGTTCTGTTAATATTATTACTAGCTATTATTATCCATTAACTATTCTGCATAGTATGGTAAAGCATTAATTTTAGGTTGACTTATTTTTTACTTCAATTTTTCTTTGAAGGGTAACAAACTCACCTTGATTTGCGTGGCTTCTCTATGTCTGTTTGTTTCATATTTAAATTTTTCCTTTCCTCTCTTAGGTTGATTATGCAGGTGGCTTCGAACCATTCAGTGTCCATCGTTTTAGCCAGAAGTACATGGATAGGGTGGCTAACCCAAAAGACATCATACACTTTTTCAGGCATCGTGAACAAAAACAGAAAAATGGTAATTATAAAGGAAGGAATCATTGGCTTGCCTTGGTTTTCATTCTTCTTCCTTTATTTTGTTACCCAGCACTTGCAAAGGCTTGGTGTCTGCCATCTAATGTGCTAAAGGAAGAGTAAAGATGCATAGTCTCATTTAAGTATATATATTGAGCAAGTATTTCTGTTCTGTTTCTGGGTTTGTCTAAAATTCTGATATTCAGCACAGCATCTTCTGACAGTTATTCATAAATAATTCTTTTTTCTTTGGCCTCAAACCTTATTGAGTTGCTTATAGTAATACATATAGCCCCATACCAGACTGAGTTACTCCATGATTCTATAATTACCGTGAAAGGCATTAAACATCTCACTCCTGAGACTTCTCAGAATGAGGTGGTTGGTTTTAGGCACTCTGCAGGAAAAGAGATGGGTGTTGTGCTTTTTCCCTTTGTTTTTTAATTTTTTTGCTGTAGTAGTTCATTTGTTTATACCTAAAATAGTAATGGAGGGGATGGGCTTGAGAGATGTTTGTATATTTAAAAAAAAAAAAAAAAAGGTCCGAATGTACAACAGCATTTTGTTTGCCCTAATTAATCATGTGTATGAGGTGCTCTTGGCTTGTCTGTTCCAGGTATGTCTCTATTCAAGCATTTGTGCAAAACAAATAATAGCTGTTACTATTGTAGCATTTCTCACTGTGCCTAGAATTTTTAACAGATAGTTAATAGATGTTGCCCAAATACTGGATTCGTAATAGTCGCTAATGAAGATACAGCTTGCACAAGAACATACTGTGCTAAAGAACTGTTAATAATTCACATTAGTGTATTGTAAGTACTCCAATTCCATTGACAGGTTTTACTTACACTGTCAGTTTTATAAAATTCAAAACATCATGTTTCATGAATGAAAACTGCTTTTAGTGAGTTTTTTTTAATTAAGCTGTGTTGATCTTGTTTTATTTTGCTTTGCTGTTTTTTTAATAGTTGTGTAATCTCATTAACATTTTCGGAATACAAGGTAGCTACCACATCTGTCACCATGTTTCATCACTACATTTTAATTTTCCTATTTAATGTGCATCTCAGCTTCAGGAAGGGACTGTAGAAAGAATACCATGGTTCTTTGCATTGCTTTATTAGATATCCTCTAATACAAGGGAGGTGGCTAATAAAGCAGTCAAAATTTTCAGTACATGTGCACATAATGCTATGGTTCAGTACAGGTGATGTTAAGACTTCATGAGTTCAGAAGTTGTTATTATTTCTTTTTTCATAGCTGCTTATATGACAAGGCTAACAAAACAATGTTTTGTGCTTGCATGGGGCAGATATCTGGAAGCAGTCTGTAGTCACTTTATATTACTTTGCGTGGTATGTGGTAACCTCAGTAGATTATCCCTTTCCTTCTTCTGTCATTCCTACCTTGCTGCCTGAGAATGGGGGGCAGCCTTAATGAGCTATGAACATTTTCTACTGGAAATCAGTCAGCGTGGTTTGGAGGAAAATTTCTTCTCTAGTAACAGAGTTACTTATAAAAAAACCCTTGTGCTTTGATGGGTCCTTTGATTTTCTTCCATTTGTGATCTTCTAGAGTTCAATTATAATAACCTTCAGGACATAGTGTTCAATTTATAATTCCAGACATTTGGTAGTTAGAAGAACACTGCTAGAGGTAGAGTTGTCTTGTACAGTTATTGCATCCATTATGTTTACCTGTGTTTCCAGACAGTAGACTCCACAGTTAGAACAAAAAACCTTTACATACAAAAGGGACCACAATTCTTAAGAGGCCTATATTAACCTTTTTTCCTATTACTGTCAGTGGGATGATAATAATTAAAACCTGCAAACATGGGTGACAGTGCCACTGTGCCTTTCTATTCTAGACAGTGATCTTAATTTTGGAAAACTGGTTGGCAGACCTGCTTCTGAGGGGATGACACTGAGAGTGGAAGACCTTGTAAAGCAGTATTTTCAGACAGCGGAGAAGGTATCTTTCAACCTTTTATGATTTTTTTTTTTTTTTTGTGGAATATAGTTTTTTTATCTTTTTTTGCTTTCTTAATGGAAGTAGTGTGCCCTGAAAAGACTCTGACATTCACCAAGAAGTGAATTTATTCCTATAGAGCTGTATGTGAATTCCTGTATGAAGTATATGTCTTAGGTTAACAAGTAACTGTTGTATATAGGTGGTATAGGTTATATGAACACATGCTGGTTTGACAACATTATGATAACTCTTCATGTGAACTTGCAGTGTCTGCCCTGTACTAAATGAAGTGTCATGTTCTTACAGGAGGAAAATGTGAGGCAGCATGCTCTGAGTGAGAAGCTACCTTAATTTACTATAGGGTCAATGTGAGACTGTACCATTTACTATTACCAGCTGACTTGGAGTAACTTGTTACTTTGCAGTGTATTTGTGTCCTCAGACATAGTTCAATTCCACATTATATTTAAAGCAGAGCAGGGAGAAGGAAGAGAGCCCCCCAATAGTTTGCTTTCTCGTCACCCTTTC
This sequence comes from Gymnogyps californianus, assembly GCF_018139145.2. Lineage (NCBI taxonomy): Eukaryota > Metazoa > Chordata > Aves > Accipitriformes > Cathartidae > Gymnogyps > Gymnogyps californianus. The sequence continues at coordinate 11,798,642 of NC_059471.1, read as the reverse complement.
ATTAAACCTGATTTATTTCCCTTTCCCAACACCAGGGCAGTAACATCTCAGAGGTGAAAAAAAAAAAATCAGTGAGTCAGACACCCAATGCTTGATCTAGATGACCAAGCATAACTTTCAGAAGCTACTTCAGAACACGCTTTATAGAAAGTCATTAGAGCAAGGATTCCTGAGGTAAAGATCCCCCAAATTATATCATCTTGCCTAACCTTAGACACAGGTTAGGTGTCAGTATTAGGATGGCATAAATCATGCCCTGGAAGGGCTATTTGCCTTCTGAATACAATAGAGAAGCCAGGGTGACTAGTTCAGAAGTAGGTACTTCTTCAAATGTATGCCACCCCTAAATCCTATGGGGAGGGGTAGCAGTGTCAAAGACAGGGCACTATGTTATTCTGTGAAAAATAAATTTTGCTTTTAATCTCTTTTCCTCCCTTATTCTGCAAAATTGTCCCTGTTACACCATCTTCCCAACTTGTTTATATGTTCTTGTATAAACAGCTCAGTTACTGGCCCCTGCATTTGAGGCCTGCTTCAGCAGCTCAACATATGTAGACCTGAAAGAATCCGTTGATGTTCTAGGAAGGCTTGCAGTAGGGGGATAATACGTTTTAAGTTAACACTGGTAACGAAAGGAGGAGGGAGGGAAAAACATATTGTGCCCCAAAATGATGATAGGGATCTTAAACATTATGTTAAGATAGCTTGTGCTTCAGGCTTTGCTAGACACCTGATCTTGTCTGATTAGGGAAACAAAAGAGTGACCCTGAGGTGGCACAGGGCTGTAGTTGAACGTTCAAAAAATGTTAGACCAAAAATGTCTAACAAGTACCAGACTGTTCAGTTCCAGTATGGCTGGTAAGGTGAGGCCTGGGAATTAAAATCACTGCTATTTGTCTCTTTAGCAAGCTTTTTATTTTTTTCCTTTGGAAGAAAGCTTAATTGCAGAAAGTCAACATGAACATTCTGCATCATTACAATCAGTCACTCTTTTGAGATGCTTATTTTTTTGTAAACTTCTTATTTTATAATGGCTGCAAAATTTATTCCTCTGCGCAGCGTTATTTCAGGGAAGGTTTTATGCTTCCGGTGCAACCCTCAAAACAGTTCCTAAAGGACACCTGGAAGGATCAAAAATCATTAATAAGCATATATAATGCTTATTACTAAGAAATTATCTGTGCTGTAGTTTACAGACAAAAGAGGCTGCTATTTAAACATTACTATCCATATGGGGGTTTTTATGTCTCTGCAAGTTGATCTTAACTTTAGTTTAAAAAAGGGAGGGGAACTAGGGAAGAATACAGTTTACCTTCTCTCAGCAATACATTTCAGACATTGTTTTAGATATGACTAGCACTGTAGTTTCTTTACTTTTTGTGAAACTTTTTTCTTTGACGAGTCTGGAAAATACTCTGTTTAGTAGGTGTAACATGCTAGTGGCAAGAGGGTTGTAACTATATTATGATGACTAACACGTTTGCTTATTGCTGTGCTTTTCTCTGAAATCTTCAATGCACGTTACTGTTTTTGGAACCAACTTAATATAATATTTATCTGAAACAGCAGGAATATTACTCACTTTCTTTGACGGCAGATGCTTCTTAACAAAATGTTTTCCCCAATTACAAAGAAAGTACAGCTTTCACTTCTAACTGAAAGAGGAATGGGAGAAGCAGTGCAAGAGTTTGTGGACAAAGAGGAAAAAGATGCCATAGAAGAGTTGGTGAAATTTCAACTAGAAAAAACACAGAGGTTTCTTAAGGAGCGTCGCACTGATGCAGAGGAGGAAAAAATAGATGAGGAGGTAATATTCTGTTAATGTTAATTCCTTAGGAGAGGTCAAGACAGATAGTAGAAAAACCAGTGCTCAAACCTGGTTTAATAGATTTGCCTGTGTGTGGAGCATTTGCAACACTGGCCTCTAGTCATTTTCTGGAATTAATAAATATGGTGATGAAGTTTCAAATACGTAGTTTAAAAGCTTGTATTGAAAATGGGGTTTAGGTATGCTTATACTGATTCTCACTTTGTTTGCACATGCATGCATAGAAAAGATCTGTCACTAATATATGTGGAACTATATATATATCTACTGTGAGAAAGATGATAGATAAAATCTCTTCTTAGCTTTTTCATATTAGCTTAGGGAAGAGTACAAAAACAGGGCAAGCATAAAGGAAACTTATCCTTCAGGTGCTCTACTGGCTTCTAACTGCTTGCAGCTCAGGGTCTCCCAGAGACAAACTTGGTTTATGTGTAACCCTTATAGACTTCTCTGTCAACTTGTTGAGCTTCCACATGAGCCCATGTATTCAGTTGTAATATTCAAGCATTGTATGACAAGTTGTTCTGCAGCTTAACTGTGCGCTGTGTAAAGAATAATTTGGTGGGAGGAGGAAGGTTACACCTACCTGTTTTCTTGCTGATTGCTTTAATTCATGAGGGCTTGAGAGAGACCATAAAGAATCAGTGCCTGTAGGCTTTCTGTGCCACTTCGGGGTTTTTTTTTTTTGTTCGTCTTTCGGACTAATATCTTCTTTCCCTTTCACCCATCATATCTTTTTCCATACTTGACAAGCTGAGCTTTCTTAGTTGTACATGTATTGCAGCATTTGTCTCTTCTCAATATCGTTGTTTTCTATCTTGCTTCTTCATCTCTATCCCTTCTTTTCCAGTTATTCATATTTCACTGTCCCTTATTGTCAAATTACGTATATTCTCCTTCTCTTGAACATAGTATCTCCTACTTTTGATCATGTGCCAAGCTTTTTTCTCCCCAGTGATGTAGCTCCAGTTATTAATAGAATGTGAGATTCTTAAACTGTAGGACAGCATGAAAAGGCTCTAAACAAACTGTTCAGTTATTCTTGCAGTCTTCTTCGCCTCTCACATGAGCTTGACTTAATAATTCAGTGATCAAGACTTCTCACTGTGTTTTGATTATTGTATGAAATGAACTGTTATTTTGATAGGAATTCTTTTGTTATTCAGGTGCGAAAATTCAGGGAGAGTAGAAAAAAGAATACGGAAGAAGAGGATGAGGAAGTTCGTGAGGTAAGTCCTTTGAATTTTGAACATAGGCTGAAGAATGGAATGGTGACTTCTGCATATAAATGAAGTCACTTAGCAATACTTCAACATTGGCCATGCCAAAAAGTGTCTGTCTGCCTAGGGAAGATTAGTAAGTCTTTTTTAAATCTTCCTTAGTATAATATGTGCCTAAGCTACTGCTTGATTGGGCTTTTGCAATCTCTTTTCTTGTGCAAATTTGTGAACCTGAATGTTCAGTTGTTCTTGCTTTGAACTGAGGTTAGACCAGGCAGGTGACCTTCAGAGATCTGTCAGCTTAAACCATTTGTGATCCCATCACCAGTGGACATGTGGATGGGCTGTATTGAGTGATATTACTGGAACAAATTGGTATTATTGGTAAACTTTTAGGTACTATTGTCCTCATCAGCAATCTTAGATCTTAGAGTCTTACATCTCCCAGAGATTCATATCTAGATTGCATATGTCTTTCCAAAGAGAATTGCCAACCACTAACAGCATTGGTGCTCCTTTGTCTTTGCAAGCTATGTGGGACTGGAACGAAATCTTGAGAAAAAGGACACCTGGGGTGAGATTCAGTTCTCCTAATGTGAGAGATCTTCACGTGAACTAGTTGTCTTAAGCACCCACTGTCATCAATGAAGATCAGGTCAATGGAGCCCAGAGGGTGCTTCCTCTGAGCAGATGTATATAGCTGACATAGAATAACCTGAACTGTTCACCAAACTCCACTGACAATGTTTCACATTAACTAGCTCCATTCTGTTATCAGAGCTTAGCTAACTACTTTATATGTACACATCTAAATTAAATAGACTTAAATATTATTAATAGACTATAATATTATTAAACTAAATACTCTCCTTGCTTTTTGACAGACTTCCTTGCCTTCCATAACGCTGTGGATTTGAGTCTTCTAAGCCTCAATGGTTTAGAACTATATAGCACAACTAGGATTTAAGAATGGTGTATTTCATCATTTAAGATTCTTTTTCCTATAGCACTTACTGTTCCATTTCAGGCAATGACCAGGGCTAGAGCCCACAGATCTGAGGATGCAGTTCTTGTCGCAGCCTCCAGTGATGAAGAACTCATGGATACGGGGATGAAAGGCACTGGTGATTCAGATGATGGCCTTCCTGCAACACTGAGCCGAGGAAGGCGTTCGGCAAGAGGTAGGGCAAGAGGTGGAAGAGGACAAAATTCAACAGCAAGAGGTTCATCTCGAAGGGGAAGAGGTAAGAAGAACTTCACATTCTTTGTACTGCAGTTACTGACTGTTTTTCTTTAAAAGGTGACTCTCTTCTGATGCTTCCATCAAGTGGAAATTTGTTGCTTGAGGACTCCTGCTGGAAAAAAAATTCTTCACAAATATTTTTGGTATCATATTACATACATTTGACTGCCTTACAAGGTTTAAGTTGTGACTTTTTCACAGGGTGATTAAAAGAAAAATATCTTGCTTCCCAGCTATGGAAGCATAGTAGACTCTTAAAAGATGCAATATTGGGAAGGTCTGTGCAGTGAAGTGCATGGATAAACCTTTGTTACTGGTAAAGGTAATGCTTTTGATCAGTATAGAGAAGAGGTACAGATTGTCTCTATCCTAATGCAATTTACTGGAGACTTCATTGTTTCTAGTGACTGAGAAAATGGGGAGTGATTCCTAAGGAAAATGAATTAAATAGCTCCTTGGCTATGTGTGATTGTGCACTTTACAGTGATAGCAGTACTTCCATATGTACTTCCATGACATATAAATATATATATATAAGTAAAAAAAGGAAAGATGGGGTCTTGCAGTAATATACTCCTTTGAGTTGTCTCAGTAATATGCCCCAAGGTCTAAGAGCAGGAAGAGTTGAAACAAAAGCAGTCATCTTAGGACTGATTTTGTTAGTGCCTTTAAACTAGTTCTATGAGCATGTGCTCCAACACTGTTGTGATCCCATCAAAGCAGGGGGGTGTGTGTTAAGAGGCTTTGTCTGTGGAGCTTTGAACACTTGACCCAGAGCAGTTCTTCTGCGTGTAAGGAGGGCTTTGATTCAAGGAAGAAAGTGAAGGAGTAAAGAGGAATGTAGGTTTTAAAGTGACTTCCCACTCCATAATGATAGACTAAAGGGGGAAAAAAAAAGAAACAATACTGAACAGATTTGCATATTGTTTATTATCCCTACAGGAAGCACTAGCCAAGAGTCAGCTACTAGCAGCAGAACCTACAAGCCTGTACCTGTGCCTGCCAAGAATATGTCTATCTTGGATGGTAGGCCTTCAGTCTGTCCGTTACTGTAATCTGCTCTCTCAAATTGTAATGAAGGTGTTTGTTTAATGATGAAGTGCCTTAATTGCCTTTATTTCTATTAGTCCAATGCAGCTGTGAGAGATTCTTTTGGTTCTAATGAAATAGAATAACTAACAGTGATGAGAGAAAGAAAATGGCGGGGGGGGAAAGAATAGTGATATCCTGCTGTCATGGGGTAAAATGAAATGTGACATGAACTTCTGACTAGAACTGGAAATAGGGACCATGTTACTGTATGCAATTCCTTAAGGAATAAGCATAGAAAGAATGTGACTTAACAGCATCTATTTTATGCAGAATATTCCTCAGTGGATAAAAAGTTTAAACTTGACTGATGTTTACAAGTCAGTAAGCTTTAATGCAAATCCATTTAGTCTTACATTGTAGCAAGTTTTAGAAATGCCATTTTTTACTAGGAAAGAGAAACTTATCTGCAGTTTAAGCCACATATGTGAGAGTAGCCCTTCCTTGCTACAGAGGACAGGCTCTGAGGACACAGCGTAGGTAATCTAAGTATTAAAGAAGAAAATACTGCTCACAAATCTATACGTGAATCCCACACAAAATACCCAAAGGTAGAGTGAGTTTTAAATTAATCAGCAAATTACCTAAATTTTAAATTGGTCAGCAAATGACCTAAAATACTACAGAGAAGTCAATTTTAGCAGATGTGTTGATGTCTAAACTGTCAGACATACAGGAATATCAATTATAGTAATATTTTTTTCTGCCTCTTAACCAAAGTTACTGAAGGTTTTTCAGCCAGACTGGGAAGCACCTGCTGCTGCACAGAGGGTTAGATCCCTGGGTTGTCAGACTCTAGCAAAGGCTTAATTTATGTTTTGGTTTGGGTTTGGGGGTTTTGCTTCTTTGTTTTACAGGGTATTTTGCAGAGGAAATGCATGCTAAGCAGGTCTTAAATAAAAAGAATGATATAACGTTGTTTGCATGTTATTGTGTGAGCACTTTAAAAATATTACATTTGTTTTATTCTAGCCTTTAGGTCTTTGAAACCAGAGCCCTCCTTGAATTCATCTAAATCTTACTCTGAGGTAAGAAGCATCTTGCATGAGTGAAGTTGTGCTGCATTTTGCTGTCTTCTAATTTGAAAAATAAATATATGGTCAAAACGTTAGCCTAAACCAGCAGATGTTTGCAAGCTATCAGTTCCAGCAGTAAGTTTCTGCATGTTAATTTGTAGACCTTTTGTACCCTTTTTTGGTATGGTGGTTGTCTGAGAAAAACAAAGACCATGTTTTATTTGTGACCATAGTCTAAGATACAGAGTGTATACACATGAGTATTTTGGGGTTTTCTGCAAGATCAAAGATCTGAAGAGCAAAACTTGTGCTGTATTTGCACATTGTACAGTTCTAGCTTGGAGCCCTGTCAAGGTATATAGTTGGAAAAAAACCCAAAGGTTCTATGCTATAGTACTGTAGTATTATGCACTATATCTCTGTAAGAATAAATTTTGCGAAAAAGCTTTATAATTTTTTTTTTTTTCAGGATATTCTAGATGATGACTCCGATCTAGAAGACATTTCTATTGTTCCTTCTTCCAAAGTAAATCAAAGGTCGGTATGTTTACTTCATGAATGCTACCATGACTGCCTTATTTCTGATTTCTGACTGGCAATCAGCGGAGTCCAGGGATCTGATCCACTACCTGAAGAAACAGATTTTTAAGAAAGTCATAACACTACTTAGAGAATTTATATAAATTTTTACCTATTAATGTGGATTGTCTTTCTATAACAATAAATTGGTCTACTGATTGAGATAAGCTAGGTCAGAGCTTTAGAATTAGTATGTTAGTGTGAGAATATGAATCTTTCTACTTACTGTTATTTCTGTTCATTCTTAATCTCTGTATTGGTGGTCCAAATCTAAGTTGAAGGGAAAGTTATTGGAATGTCTGGTAATTAAGAACATGCTGATGCCTTTTTTTCTCTTTGTATGTTTCAAGGTTGTCAACTACATCTTCACTTAGTAAGAGACATTCACAAAGCCAAATATCTAGAGGAGCTGATTTTGAGTCAGATGAGGTATGGTATATAGTGGTCTTTTTTTCTTTTATTTCCTGTAAGTTTCTATAGCCTACTGTTTTACAGGTATTCGAATAAAGCATTTCAGTGTAAAATTCTCCCCCCCCGCCCCAGGGCTAGATTATTGCAACCAGCTTTAATTAGAATATATACATAATCATCAAACATAAGGCTAGAACAGACCTCAGGAAAATATCCAGTCCTTTTTCCCTTCAATTCTTAATCAGTTAATTGTCATTCCTGAAATGTGTGGAATAGGTTATTTTGCCTGGGGAAGAAAATAATCGTAATCTCTTCTAGTGCTTGGCTATGTCCTTTCATTTGTTTATGTATTCTTGTAAAAAGGAAGAATTTTATTTTTTTGCTTTTAAAAATGGCTGTTTTCCAGGGCACTTTATTGTTTTATTGTTGGAAATTATGTAAATACACTTTAAAAAAAAATTAAAATGCTATCTTCAAGTTTAAGATGTCTGTTCTTGCAGTATATATTTGAACTGCTAGGAAATGATTTCTTCCATAATTAAACAAGTAGAACTTTATTCACAGTTTTGTACTGAATAGAATACACATTATACTGTTAAGCACTGTGCAGTTTGTTTTCACAGACTAGCAGGCTGTCATGTACAGTGAGGATCCTAGCCTTAACAGTGTCAGGTGTTGGCCACTTCAGAGGAAATTTTGCATTCTCGTCCCTTCTCTCCACTATGCTATCTCTTCTTCTTGTACTTGAAATACAAAACTACGTTTGCTTGATCATGCAAAAAGAAACAGTATTTTTGATTCATGCAAATCTCAGTAAATTATGATGTGTGATATGTATATGGACATAACTTCATTGAGGTATGTGCTGCTCATAATGATAACATTTTCCTAGGTCACACCTGAAATATAGATTGTTCCTCATTTCAAAGTAGCTGTTCTGATCATACTGACATAAACTCAGTTTCTATTCTCTGCACATTTGTGATCTGGACTTTTAAATCAAAGGATAATCTCTTTCATATCAAAACCAACAAAAACACGTCTGTCAGAAAACATGGAATAATGTGACCAGGCTTTCTAGTTTAATCTAAAGATGACTTTACTTTTTACCACTCAGAATGCATGCTAGTTCTAGTAATGTGTATCTCTTTACAAATTGCAGGATGAATTTGATCCATTCAAAAGCACTGCAACGTCAAGAAGAACTAAGTGATTTCTGGCTCGCTATACGAGAGAGACCGTGAAAGTTAGTGAAGAAAATGGAAAGCAGTTTGCAAGGCATTCTCTATATGACATTTCTCTGTAAATGATGGCTTGCCTTCAATTTTCACTTCTATGAAATGTTTTTGGTTTGGGGTTTTCTTTTTTCAGTGGCACTAAATTTGGTATAATTTGGGTGTTGCATTGCTTGATGCATTAGACTAGATTGTCTAATATTCTGAAGTACTGCCTGAAACTGCAAGTTCTTTCTAAAACTTCTAAAAGCCTGTTTTCTTTCTGGGATGATAATGTAAATAACAGTCATATCTTTTGTAGAAAACTCTATCTCTTGGGCTTGAATTTTGCAGAGGAGTAAATTTCTAGTAGTATGCAAATATGGATATGGACACGGACTCGGTCAGCATAACGAAACTTGTACTTATTTGCAATTTTCTACAGATACAGTTGAAAACTCTAAAGAGTAATAGTTTGACCCAAAAATACAGTTTTCAGTATTGAAGCTGGAAAATGTTCTAATACTTTCAGCTCTACTAGGAGAACTAAACCCACTACTGCACTGTTATTAAATGTCATAGTATACAGGAATGAATTCTGCTCTGTCATTGAAGAAGTGCCAGAGGGGACTCTATCTCTTAATGTTGCAGGCACATCCTAGGCAAAGATTTTAGCAAAGTATATAGGATTAATAGGAATCGTGTCGAAGGTTCTTTGTACCTTTTTCACATTTTTTTTTCAGTCAACTGTCAAATTCACAGCAGCTTTGTTTATAGTGTTAAACTGCAGCAGTTCTCGAATTCTCTTGTATAGAAGATAAAGTTGGCATCCTTCACTTCAGGGGAAAAAATGTGACCTGGTGTGTGTAGAAAGACTGTACTATAAACAGATACTTCTAATCGTTAATGTGATTTGTTATACTGGGGGGTAAGATGCTCAGAAAATCAACGTTATTTCTCAGAGATCACACTGTATAGTTTTTGAAAAGTCTCTTCTCACTCATGTAACTTCCAATCCACCTGCCCCAGGAAAGCTCAAAAATTCAGCAAAGCCACAGTAGTGAAAGAAAGATTGTTCCCAGGGAAATGGAGGGGCAGCGGCAGGGGGGAATCTACACTCTGCTGTGTATTTAAAAAGAAAAAAAGACATTGTTCCTTTTTTTTGAGTGCTTCCAAATTGCATTTTTTAGTGTGTCTGTGTGATTTTTTTTATATTCCTCTTATGACCTGTTTTTTTCACCAGGCCTGTTTTCTAATTTGTTATAGTTTTGTTAAGAGTGCTATTGCACAGATGTTTTTGATGACTTTTTTTGATTACCTGAATTCATGAGCTGTATAGCTTTATTTCAAACATTTTCTAAATACTTTTCACTTTATAAATTACATAATTTCACAGATACCTTTTACAAAAATCACATACAGCGTACCAAATCCTGACATTCCTGCGCAGCTGCTTCCTTTGCTGTCAGTGGGTGCTGGGGATGGTGGAGCAATAGTGAAGTCAGCAGGAGCAGGTACCAAGCTGACAAATCTACTACAGCCTGTTCTCTAGTTACAACCACACGTAGGTGAACTGTTTAGACAGTTTGTACTGGGGTATGTTTAAATACAAACTAAACCAGAAGTGTGATGCAAGGCAGAGGAGGGCACACGGGTGACGTGGGAGTGACATGAACCAGCGAGCTTCCACTGGACTTCTTCCGTGACCCTTTGTGGGTGTTTTGGGTGGGCCTGCCCCATGTGTGGTGGGACCACCTCCTTTGGATCACAAGATGCTGAGCCCAGCTCAGAGGAGGGTGGGCTTGGGCTGCGTGGGAGGAAATTCCCATCCTCCCCCCCAGCAGCCTGGCTGCGGAGGTGAAGAGAAGGTCTCCTGCTCTCCTGGAAGCACCTGGTCTTCAAAGGCAATGGCGGCTCTGGCTACATGTGCAAGGGTACCCTGCTAGAAATTAAGAATTGGATCAAGGGGAGTAAATAGCCAAAATTAATCATTTTTGCTGGAATATGGATATTAGTACAGGGGAGCGGGATCTGATAAATGTGGAAGAATAAGAGCTGGAATTTGAGTGTCAGAAGATAGAATACCCTTGTGCGTTGGCCAGCAGCACTGAAAAGGAGGGGGACTTGGGAGCTGCTGGAGCAGCCCAGCAAAAAGGGGGACATATGCCACCGACTGCTCTGTTCTCATCCCAAACCCGCACCAGAACACTGCCCTGTCCCACTTTCTGCCATTTCCCTGGGCCTTTATGTTACATTGTGAGGCGCTCTGTGTTTTCCTGGCAGCATCGGATCAGGGGCATCCTTGCTGGCCAAGTGCTTTGGAGCTGGACACAGATTTCTTTCTTCTCTCTGAATGTTCATAGGTGACTGCTACCTTAGCAGCTCCAGCAGGTTTGCTGGAAAACTTCCTCCGAGACAGGCAAACTGCCGAAAGAGCTTGAATTGGACAATTTTGTGGAAGAAATAGATGCTGGCAGCAGTTTGTGGAGGAGCACTGTGGGCTGGCCGTGCTGCCTGTCCTGCTGCATTCAACTCCTGAGCAGTGGTGAGGAGAAAGCAGCCTGAGTGGTTCACTAGGGGAGTCACAGGCATCTTCTGGAAGTGTTATTTTCACCAGTGAGTGACCAGCTTATAATATAAGCTTTTCAGATAATGGTCTTTTAATTGATGGTTAAATAAAGCCTTTTATGTACAAAACCTGCTCTGGCTGGGGTTAGTTGACACCACCCAAGCAGATCTGTCCCCAGCAGAGGGGCAGCACCTTACATGTGCACTCATGGAGGGGCACATCTTTCTGTGCTGGGTAGGATTTGTGGCTCTTGGTCTCCTAATACTGATTTTAGATTTCCTACTGTGTTTTTGAGGGGAAGGCACAGGGAACACACATGCTGCCGTCTTGTCAGTGCTTGGGTCCAGCATACAGCTACCTGTTGCTTTGGATACTGGACTCACTGGGCTTGGACATCCCTTCCCGTCCTCTGTCCCATATAATCACCTCTTTATAATTACCTCTGTATTTCTACAAACCCTAGAAAGCACAGTTTCACATTGGACTTTTTATTCCCTTAGCCAAGAGGAAATCCCTGCCAAGGGAAAGCTTAAGTATTTCTCTGTCTCTCTGAGGGGAAAAAAGGTCTTTGGAAAAATACTGTAAGTACAGTAAGCCAGCTTGTTATTCACAGTTCATCTGTTACCCCCCTACTCTATGCTAGTTAGTAAGTGTCATGCTGTGAAATAGGCTGAAACTTGCCTGCCAGACCTTTAAAACTGAGCTTAAATTTGAACTGTCCTGGAAGAGAGCAGAGCTGCCCCACACGCTGCTGGTTTAGAAACAGCACAGAATTTGCATGAGCTGGGCTGCTGGTAGAGAAAAAGGATGCTGATGACTGGAGAGATTGATTTGCCTTTCTCACAGATGTGCTTGTCTTGGAGTAGCGCCCGGGGGAGCATAACTGGGTGGAAAAGCGGCACGTCAGAGCAGAAATAACGTTATGCAGCCCAATGGCTGCAGAAGATCCCAGCTCGGAGCTCGCCTGGGGCTATAAAGCTGGCTGAAAGAGCAAAAGTAGCTGGGAGCCTAGCAGGAGAGAAGCACGCTGCGGGAGGCAGGAGCATCCACCCACTCCCGCTGCTTGCGCGCCGTGTTTGCAGCTCCCGAGCGCGCCTGGGCTGAGCGAGGGGAGGACGGCTCTCCCGGCACACAACGTGAGCTCTGCTCTCTTGCAAGTGAGCTATTTCCAAATTGGAGGAGCAGAGCGGCTTTTCAGTGATGTTGTCCTGTTTCGTCTGGCTCTCCCTCCCCGACCTGGTTAACCCCTTTGCGACCCCAGGAAAGTTGCCCGTTAATGGGAGCCTGGAGAAGACTTTTGTAATCCCGAACATCTCAGGTTTCTTTTCCTGGGATAACGACAGCCTGGCTGACTGGCAGAGCTTTGTGGGCAGGAGCCGGTACGGAGCGGAGTCGCAGAGCGTCACAGTGAAAGCCCTGCTCATCGCGGCGTACTCCTTCATCATTGTCTTCTCCCTCTTTGGCAACTTCCTGGTCTGTCACGTCGTCATCAAGACCAAGCGCATGCACTCCGCCACCAGCTTGTTCATTGTGAACCTGGCTGTAGCCGATATCATGATCACGCTCCTCAACACGCCTTTTACACTGGTAAGACTGAGGCAGAGATGCCATAAAGGTATCGCAGTTGCTTCGGTGGCCTTTCCTTCTTTACGCCGCGATAGGCAGTGCGTGGACGTTCTGCAGGTACCTGTCCAGTCCAAATTACAGTGATTGGAGTTATCTTTGGAAAACTCCATGTCTTTTTCTTCTCTAATTCCTGTTATCTAGTTGAAGATCTGAAATTATCCATTTGTTAAAAGTGGCCCTGATTATAGTACTTGAACAATAATAACCTCACAGTGATTACTTAGTACTTTGTAGTATCTGGTCTTTTTTTTCCTTCCCTTCTCTGAAGTATTTCCAAGGTAATACTATGAACCTCTTGAAAAAAAGATTAATGCTCACCATCATTTTACAAGCTGTGTTGAAAAGCTGTAGTTTGCTTTGAAGTAAGATAAGGCATATAGGTCAGCCCTATACTGTAAGGAGGGCTTAAAAGGGAAAAATGAATGTATTGACTCAATAGTTAGACTGCAGAAGGACACACTGTGAATAAAACAGAACAAACATCTTTGGTACTGCGCTGCTGTATTGTCCTGGAGGATATTGCTGGGCCACTGAGCAGCACTAACCTACCTCTTCAGGGTTCAGAAGCCAGAAAATTATACAATTATACAAAGAACCTGCTATTTTAAAAATGTCTTTTACATAACACAAGGAATTATCTGCCAGAGGTGTCTCGGATATCTATAAGCATGTGGAGGTGTGTGTGTGGGTTCACAAAACTAACAGTATTCTGGTTTTAGGCTCGTTTTGTGAACAGTACCTGGATATTCGGGAAGGGGATGTGCCATGTCAGTAGGTTTGTGCAGTATTGCTCCCTCCACGTCTCTGCCTTGACCCTCACAGCCATTGCCGTGGACAGGCACCAGGTGAGAGCTCTCTGAAGCAGACAGATGGAAAGCTTGGGAGGGCATAATTAAAATGAGAAAGGATGATCCCATGTCCTTTCATTCTCAGCTCCCAGATTAATGTAAGATGCATGAGGAGCTGACAGGGTAGGGGAGGAGTTCTTGCTGTGAGATGGAAAGAATAGTTTCAAGCCCGCAGCAAGGTGGGAGATGGGAGATGTCCATTGCCTTGTGATCGCTTCCAGCTGGGGAACGGGAGCTTTTCTGTGGTAGATAATCCAGCAGCTCTCAAACGAGGAGAAAGTCCAAGATCCTGATAGGAATTCACATGGGCAGCTCTCCTCTGGGGTGGTTTGTCCAGCAACATGGATGTAGGGACATCCCACTTAGCTTCCGCAGCTCTGTCTCCCTTTGCTCTAGGATGTCTCACCCCTTGTTACCCTGAATATTGGAGAGCTGGCTGTAGCACACTGGTGTTTGTCACGAGCAGAGCTGTGGCTTACTGTTGATAATGGGCTCAAAACTGGGGCAGTCAGGCATTATCAGTTTGGAGTCACCCAACAACCACACAAAACAGTTGACAGTTGACATTTTCTGCTAGAAAGTTTCTAATTTCCAGAAAATGCACTGGCTGTCAGAAGCATCCCCAGGGAGGTCTGGTTAAATCACAAACCTGTGGTGCTTTGGGTCACCGATACTGAAGAGTCTGAGACTATTTTCTCCTCTTTTTTTTTTTTTTTTTTGTGCTATTAAGTAAATTAAACCTGGAAATGAACGTGTGTGCAAGACCCTCTGGTACCCAGTTCTTCCCACCTAGATGCAAATACTGAAATGCGAGGGTAGAGCTGGGATCTGACTTTACCCGTTTCCATGGAGGAAAAATTCAGGCTTTCATGTATAGCCTACAGTCAATGGGAGCTGGGTGACAACTGTACTGCTTGCATGCTGAATTTTCGCGTTAAGTAATAGATTTAAGGCTGAAAGATCGTATGAAAAAATCATATAATTATTTCCTGAAATGTCATAAGCCTGAATATTGGTTTATTTTGCACAGGTTATAATGCACCCTCTGAAACCTCGCATATCTACTGCAAAAGGTGTTATCTACATCTCTGTAATCTGGATCATGGCAACTTGTTTTTCCCTACCACATGCTATCTACCAAAAACTCTTTACCTTTGAATACAGGTAAGGATGTGCTTTTCTTTCCTCCAGTCTCCCTGGAGACCAAACTCTCAGTGGTCATACTTTGGCATCTTGTACTGAAAGCCCTGAGCTTATGTTGAGGTCAGCCAAATATGGATCTAGTCTATAATTTTCATCAGATTCCTTTTGCAATGGCTGATATCCTGTCCTTGTTTCCATTTTTAATTATTTTATCTTTATTCTGTCACACTAATCATATGAAATAGGCTAAGAAGTTACAGCATTTGGCCTGGACCCTCTAACTCTGTACACTGGCATTTTACACTATGTACCAATATCTGACCTGTTTGGGCAGATCAGAAATGGGGAAAAATCTAAAACCTAACAGGTTTTGATCTACTTTTTAGCCCTGGGAAAGTGAAAAAATCTGCCTCAGCTGCTTGTTCCATAAAATGCTGTCATGAGCCTTGATATTTGCAAAGTGCTTTAATGAGGGAAAGGTCCTTAATATGTGCAGAGACTGTGTTTCTGTTTGCCAAAGGACAGAGAATAAAAACCTGCTTCTGTGCAGCTGGAAATTTTCTAATTGATGAAATGCATAAAATTATCAGAAGGTCATGAATGCCCACGAGAAATTATCACCACATTGCTCACAGGCTGCTCCATGGCTCAAATCCTTGGAGAGCAGAGCTCCGCTTAACTGTGACACGTGCATAAACAAAGGGTCTGCCTCCAGGCGTTATGGCAGGAGCCGCTCCCACCTACCTCCTTCTTTCTGACGTACTTCTCCCGCGGTGCCCGGCCATATGTGCTCTCACCCCCTGTCCGGTATCTCCACTTGCAGTGAGGAGGTTACCCGGTGCCTGTGTCTGCCGGATTTCCCCGAGCCTGCTGACCTCTTTTGGAAGTACCTCGACTTAACAACCTTCATTTTGCTCTATGTCCTGCCCCTTCTGATCATCTCTGCTGCCTACATGACAGTGGCCAAGAAACTCTGGCTGCGCAATGTCATCGGGGACGTCACCACTGAGCAGTACTTCGCGCTTCGCAAAAAGAATAAGAAGACCATAAAGATGCTGATGCTTGTTGTCATCCTCTTTGCAGTCTGCTGGTTCCCCTTGAATTGCTACGTTGTCCTCCTCTCCAGCCAGACCATCCACACCAACAATGCCCTGTACTTCTCCTTTCACTGGTTTGCAATGAGCAGCACCTGCTACAACCCCTTCATCTACTGCTGGCTCAATGACAGCTTCCGATCAGAACTGAAGGCTTTGCTCAACATGTGCAGAAAACCTCCCGGGCCCACAGAACAGAGGCTTCCCTCCACGGTCCCATCCTACCGCCTGGCTTGGCCAGAAAATGGCAACTTCAAGAGGTTGCAGGCCTCCCATGTCCTTCCATCAGCCTCCAACATCCAGTCAGGAAAGACAGACATCTCTGCAGTTGAGCCGATAGTAGCTGTGAGCTAATCAGTGGCCCTGAGAAATCTATAAGGACCGCACATAGATTTGGCTAGAGCTAAAATGGTGGGAAGATGTGGAGCCCTGGCCTACTTAGGGACTGTGCAACCACACGTGATAAAACCAAGAAGGAGGTTCTGCAGGAGGTAGTATGAAAGAGCTGCATGTTTGATGCAGGCTGATGATAATGGCGTGGAGCCCCTAAAGGGGAGAAAGCAAACTCTTCCCAGGAAGGAACTCTCCTTGTCTTTGTCAAGTTGACTTTGGATAGGCTTGCAGGACGGGATTCTCTGCACGTATGTTGCTGTTATCTGCGTGACTAAGCCTTTTTACCACTGGGGCTGTGTGTGTGCTTTGCTGTTCTTAAACACTAAAGCAACAGTCTAATCACATCAAGCCTCCCTCCCCCTTTCCTGAGTCTCTTCGTAGCAACATGGAAATGGTCGAGATGTAGACCTTTAGGTTGCTGGCTTAGATCCAGCGCAACTGGGTAGTAAGGCATCCCTTCTGAACGGGGGTCTGAAAAGTCAAGATCTGGTCAGAATGAATGAACAGATATATTTCACAAATCCATTTTTTTGTGGAAATACCCACAGAGAAGTGGAGAGTAAGATGGACATTGATAAATAGAGGAGTCTCTTACATCGCAAGCACTTTTTCTAAGGTAGAGTTGAAGAAAAATAGATGCCTATTCTTTGCATAAGTAGATGGTGAACACCAACCTGTTAGCTCAGCATCTGCTGCCAGTGCTAAATCACACAGAATTTTTCTTTCCTAAGAGAAAGTCCTGAATATTCAGAAACCTTTTATTCAAATAGAGAACTAAACCCCAAAAAGCTACTTTGGAGAATTTGGACATACCATCCACAGTTGGAGAACAGGTAATTAAACACTACTCTGAGTTTGGACTAGGACCTTTTGATCAGAGCATCTTTGTGTTATTGTCAAGTGGCAGCTAAAGGATCCCACAGTTTGACTTTTTAATTTGCCTTTGAATGTTGCTCTCTTATCCTGTAAAGCACCTTGGTACTTCTCAGATCAGACATTTGGGACATTTCATCCCAACTAAGATATTAGCTCTCTGGAATCAGTTCATAAATGAACTGCTTTGAGAGAACAGATGATATCTCTGATAGCAAGTAATAAAAGCGGAACATTTCTCTGCAAGATATCCTCTGGTGATTGCACAATTTTGGTGCATTTAAAGATGAGTGAGATGTGTCCTTCTTGGGGTGGCTAAGAAAATTCATGTGACTGCAGCTGTCTGGAGTAGTTTGCAGAACTTAATGTTCTTAGCAGAAGAAAATCTGATTTTGAATAATGAAAAAAATGGGCATTCCAAAAACTGTACCTTGTATTGCACAGGAAAGCAATAACTCTCCCTGTGCTGTGGAAATTAGCTTGAATGTCACACCACGGTGCCCCATTCCACATTCAACTTGCAGCAGCTAGCAGTGAAGCGAGAAAAGTCTTCTTTTTATAAATGACTATAAATGGGAAAAAAACAAAAAGAGAAACTGTTTTTCCCAATGTCCTGTAATAAACTTATGTTTCTGAAATAATTTTAAGCTTTGTGCAGGTCTTTCTCACCTGAGTGTTTAAAGAGACTGAAATGCCTGCTACTCCTTGCAGCTAGCCTGTCCTTTCACAAGGTGTTTCCAGTCTCTCACTTTGAACCCAGTGCTATTTTACCACCCTTTATCAAGGCCCCATGAGTCAGAGTACTTTGTATCACTGATACGCAGAATCAAACCTTTCCTCCTGCCTGCTTTGACCCCTTAAGCGAAGTCCCATTTCCTCCCTTAACATTTGCAACACGTCAGCCCTGTAGTGGTCAGGCAGTTGGACTAGATGATCGTTGTAGGTCCCTTCCAACTGAAATATTCTATTCTCTTCTGTTCTGTTCTATTCTACTGGAGATCCCAAACATGCAGAGCCTGTGAACCATGCTCCCCACTCTGGTGACAGCAGATCCCAAGTCTTTCCCAGCAAATAAACCTTTGGGAATGCTGAGTACCTAAAAATCTAATACTAGCACTTAAAAGAGGAAAGCGGTGATGGGGTATTTTTAGAACCGCAGTAGCCTTGGACATACTGTGAACTGCTGTAAATCAGACCCATTCCCTGATTTCAGTTGCGCAAGATCTGACCTATATGTTCAGTGTAAGAAGATTTAAATTAACATGTGAGAGAAGCAGGGACCTCAGCCCATTTCTGCTGTACAAGAGAGAGAGGTCTGGTAGTATTGGAAAACCCTCTTCATGAGAGTTTGGGAAGTTAGCCCATCCCTTCCAAAGTCCGTTCAGTGGACATTATCCTTTCCTTTTTCCCTTTGCCTCTTCTTTCCTTGTAATTATGCAGCTCCAATTTAATTTCTGAGTCCCACATAACCCCTTGTAGTCATCCTTATCACTTTTTTAACTATTTAAACATTTCTCCCAGATACTAAAATATTTCCCCAGGAGAGGAAAAATGTGTGTGTGCACATATGGGCAAGGGATAAAGCAACAAATTAGATGCTACATTTGGTTCCCTTGGTCAAAAGAAAAATGGTCTGTGTTTACATGCGGTTTCTAGCAGCAAGTGTCCATTCACTGGTGACAAAGTGGAGGGAGAAGAACGGTGAGGAGGAAGCTGAGAGGGGAGGGAGCATGTGATGGCAGCAGGAGGAAGAGACTCAGAGACAGGACACAAGGGAAGGGGATGGCATGAGGAAAGGAGATACAGGGAGCCAACGCCATCTTCTTCCCACCTTAGTTTTGTCACAGGTTTTGTAAATGTTGAACAAAACCATTTTGAAGGCCACACATTTGTTACTTTGTATTCATTAATAAAAATCTTTCTTTACTTGGATTTCTGGAATGGCTTTACTCAGCTTAAGCTAGTAATGAACAGAAGAGTTCCCTGTCTGGGGCAAAAGGAGGACAGTCAGAGCAGATCAAGAGACCCTTCCCAAAAGCATCCTTTCTTCACTTAGGGAAGCAAATGGTCAAGGCTATGGTTGGGTTTACCTATAGAGTCACCTGGCTTCAGGAATGGAAAACGTTGTCTAGTTGCGTTTTTTTTTTTAAGAGTCTGCCCTTAGGGAACTGCAATGTTTCAAATCTTCATATAGTATCCAATATTTTGCAGGATTCTTTCTCTGTATGGTCATGAATGACTTGAGAAGGGAAGTCTGCCTGGAAATCTACTTCTGAAAGTTAGATTTTGCTAGTAGCTTGACCTGCTCTGATCCTTCAAAGCATCTCCACTCCTGTGCATGGCCACATGCCTCTTGTGGCTTCTGCCAGACCAACACTACCATGGCTCTGTCCTGTCAGCATCACCTGCTGGCTGGGGAGAGCTGAGTGAGCACGGGGCTCAGCGACTCTCCTCAGAAAACTGAAGCAAGGCATTTTCAAAGTATGATTCTGCTGTTGTCAGTCTTATCAAGGAGGAGAGGGAAAAGTTTTCTTTTGCATTTTGGATTCATCTTTTTATGCTTTAATGCTTTATTTTTTTTCTGTCACATCTTTTCCTTTTTTCTTTTTTCCAGTGAGTCTGTAGCTTAAAAGACTCAAGCACAAATACTTACTTCAATTGTGATTATTCTGTTTGTTTTCTGACGACGACTCAGTTGAGTTAGATGTCCACAGTTTCTTTCTTGCCCATAAATCATTGCTTTCAGAGTGTTTTCAGAGGTTTATCTGAACGGTGTCTTTGATTTGTGATACTCATCATCATCAAACACAGGCAGGAGTTCACACTCTGCGCATCCCCTAGGCACAAGACTGATCAGACACCGAAGGGCCTAAAAGTTTGAGGGCAAAAAGTCTCTCCGTTTCCCTACCGGAGAAGGACATGCTGCCGTGACAGCTCTTGCATCAGGTATCATCCCATCATTCTGGGGACTCCTGGGAAATCACTGTGACTGGTTTTCATGTCCTTTGTGAAGAGCTCTCTTTCACTATTTTTTCTTTTGAGAAGACTTTTCTTACTTCTCCCCACTCCCTTCCACAAAAATCAGAGCTCTTCCAACTTTCCCTTGCAGATGCCATTTTCTAAGCCTCTGAGCCTTCTAAGCTTAATCGTTATGAAAAATCACTAAATTGCCTGTAGATCAGTTGCTTCTACTTTGGTTTTGACTGATGAAATACAAACTTCATCTCGGATTCCCCTGTAAAAACAGGACAGGGAGGGAGGGAAGGCAGGGGAAGGGAATTGCTTGCTGACACTACACTTTCCTGTGAACCCCAGGGGCACCAGTTGATGCCAGTGCCGAGCATCCAGTGGTCACTCAGTGCTGGCCTCTTATGTGTCATTTCCAGTGTGTCATAAAAGCATATCTAGTCATGATGGAGACTGAAAGTACAACGTGTGATTCTGGTAGAACAGATCTGTATCTTTGCTAGCTGAAATGCTGCGGTTATCCCCAGATGTAAATGTAAGGTGGACAGGAGAACCACAAGTCTGTTCCCTGCAGCCCCACAACCCCTTGCCCTGTGTCTTGCCCGAGGGGAGCAAGGGGGCAATGACTCACCAAGACCTATGAATGATTGGTTCTGTCTGAGAAGCCCTTGGTGCTGGTGCAGATACTGGATTAGCCACGGGTTGCACTTTTGCTGGGTTTTGCTGCATGCACCGCTAGTGTCTGGGGCCTTTGGCTTTCCTGGGCTGGAAAAAAACCCAGTTCATCTCCCTGAAGACAACTTCCCCGGAGTGTAGATACAGTACCTGTGAGAGTGTAGAGACAGGACAAGACAACTGGAAAAGATTTATTATTGAGAATAATATATAATTTATTATTATTTATTTCTATAATAATTTATATTTATCTCTGTGACGCTGTATTCGCTTGGTACCTAGCATTTATACCTTCTCTAGTATACCCCATGTCGGGGTCCAGCCGCGTCGCCTGCAGCTGCACTGTTTGGAAGGCATGTGCAAGCAGGGCAGTGACCATGTGTTGGAGCTTGGCCGTGAGGCAGCCTTGGCAGAGCAGCAGCAGAGGTCACAGCGTCTGTGACCCATTGCAAACCATGGGTCGCAGATGTGAAGCACACTAGCCCAGGGAGCCTGCATAGCTGATAAATCTGGATGTACGAATGGAAAGGAGGGAAGTCCCAGCGCTGGTGTAAAATGACTGTTTGGTACAGGAGGTATAACATGGGGTGGTGAAGTAGTAGATGGAGCAGAAGCAGCCTCCTGGGTGTAAACTGGGCTGTGGCTGTGGTGATAGGGACGCACGGGCACTTCTGATTTGGGTAGTTGCTTTAGCACATGGTTCGATAGGTGTGGGCTTACCGGGTGCAGATGTCTAGGTGTCCTCCTGTGGAGCTGCTGCAAGGGGATCGTTCTCCTCTGCAGAAGCAGCTCCTACCACAGGCTGAACATCTGAGCTGCTTCTCAGGCAGCCTTCCTCCAAATCTTGGTCCAGTGAAAATGCAGCTGGTGCTGTGTTTTTTACACCAGCACTTTGCTTACAGATTCTTAGCAGGTAGGGAAAATCTCTCTTAAAAAAGGTGTTATAGTAGAAGAGTAGCTAAAAAATGCAAAGGAGAGGGGGTAGTTGCCATCATTTCAAGGCTGAGAAAGACAGAGATACAATAACTAAGCATTTGAATCCGAAAAGACAAACATAGATGCTAAAAAGGACTCTCAGGGGCATTTTAAACCTAAAGTTTAGGCTGAATAAAATGTTCAATACAGTTCTGTTAAGTAATAACCACCCTTGTGTTTTTGCCGCTTGGGAGCAGAGAAGTATAGGATTTTCAAAAGCATAAAAACTGATTTAGAAACCCAAATGCCACTAATTTTCAGCCACTTCAGCATGGAACGAACAAGCGGGTAATAATATGATGCTGACATGTATCTTCTCAGCATTCAGCAGATGCCACAAGAATTGGTACTGGGACCAATACTATTTAATATCTTCATCAATGACATGGACAGGGGGTTGAGTGCGCCCTTAGTGAGTTTGCAGATGACACCAAGCTGAGCAGTGCAGCTGATTCACTAGAGGGAAGGGATGCCATCCAGAGGGACCTTGACAGGCTTGAGGAGTGAGCCCATGTGAACCTCATGAAGCTCAACAAGGCCAAGTGCAAGGTCCTGCACCTGGATCAGGGCAACCCCAGTATCAATACAGGCTGGGGGATGAAGGGATTGAGAGCAGCCCTGCGGAGAAGGACTTACAGGTGCCGGTGGATGTAAAATTGGACATGAGCCAGCAATGCGCACTTGCAGCCCAGAAAGCCAACCGTATTCTGGGCTGCATCAAGAGAAGCATGGCCAGAAAGGCAAGGGAGGTGATTCTCCCCCCTCTACTCCACTCTCATGAGACCCCACCTGGAGTACTGCATCCAGCTCTGGGGCACCCAGCACAGGAAAGACATGGACCTGTTGGAGCGGGTCCAGAGGAGGGCCACAAAGATGATCAGAGGGCTGGAACACCTCTCCTATGAAGAAAGGCTGAGAGAGTTGGCGTTGTTCAACCTGGGGAAGAGAAGGCTCTGGGGAGACCTTATTGCAGCCTTTCAATACTTAAAGGGAGCTTATACGAAACACTGAGAGAGACTTATTACCAGGGCCTGTAGTGACAGGACAAATAGCAATGGTTTTAAACTGAAAGAGGGCTGATTTAGATTGGACATAAGGAAGACAATTTTTTACTATGAGGGTGGTGAGACGGTGGAACAGGTTGCCCAGAGAAGTTCTGGATGCCCCATCATGGGAAGTGTTCAAGGTGAGGTTGGATGGGGCTTTGAGAAACCTGATCTAGTGGAAGCTGTCCCTGCCCATGGCAGGGGGGTGGACTAGATGATCTTTAAAGGTCCCTTCCAACCCAAACTATTCCATGATTCTATGATTCTACTTCCTGCACGCATTTTTCCTGAAAAGTGATGCCCAAAACAGAACATTTCAGGTACTCCCTGCCCCATCTCAAGTGGAACAGGAGAGCCATCTCCCACGCCTTACACCTGGCATTCCTCCTGTGGTAGTCCAGAGTGACAGGGGGATTTTGATGGGGCAGTTGGGGGGGTTTATTGCAAAAGCATCACAGATAATTTGGTGAGTTTAAATCTTCTCCTAATGCCTAGCTGACTATTCTCCATTTAATTTCCCTCTCCTAAGTGTAGTTGTTATTTTGCATTTGTCCTTATTTAATTTCACCTACTTCAGTTCAGGCCGCTTCTCAAATGACTTGTGCTCAGTATTCCATCATCCATTTCGGTACTGAACAGAGCAAGCCTGTGGGGCCCCACTCACAGTGTCTTCCTAGTTAAATCCTTGAATTCAAACCTTCTCCAGACTCTTCATCATAGTATTTAACGTGCACTAGCAACACTCTCATGGGAAGCAGGCCAGTTCTGTGTCAGTCTCAAAGCCTTTAGCAGAAGAGCACGAGCTGCCACTGCCATCAGACATTGTGGTGCTCAGCAGGAAAAATCCACAACTTTCTTTATTCCTCTACATGGGGGGGGGTTGTGACAGAGAAATTTCTGTTGCAGCCAAAAAAATGGCAAGGGCCAGCTCCTTAGTGGAGATAAATGGAGGGGTTTTTCTTCACAAATGCTTTGCTATGCCTGCCATAATTAGCAGTTAGCCAAGTCAGAGTCTCTCTCATCCAAAGGAAAGCAACAAATAGCTGAAGCATTGTACCTGCATCCATTAGAGGGATATTTCATAGACTAAAGGTAAAACTGACAGTGCATAGCACAGTCAAAGCCTTTTGCTACAATACATAAAAGGAAGCGAAGACTCCTTGAAGCATGCTGAGATCATTACCCAAGGAAAAGATGACAGATTTCTCCTGCACAGAAGAAAGGAACCTCAGCTTTGGTTGGTATTGTCTCTGACTGCAGGGCAGTCCACCCCTTCTCCTGTCAGCATGGGATGAATATGTTCTCCTCTCAGTTGATGGAGATGAGAAGAGGGCTGCTAAAAATACAGCAAGTTCCTGGAACTTCAGAAACGTTAATGCCATTGTATCACAGGCATTTTCCAACACCGTCAGGCACCATCTCCAAACTGTCTTTACTTCCACTGCTCTTATGGGAAAAATACTGGGAGGTTCCAGAGATTTCAAAATCACAATTTTCTGATAAGTATAAACCTTCTCCTGATTTCCTTAATGAATGTATTTAACTAGCCACTACTAGCTAATACAAACATGATTTTTATCTCTGGAGCTCAAAGCACTTAACAAAGGTTGATATCATTGTCTACGTTTTGGTACCACAAAAAGAGAGGACTTACTCACCGCCATCATTCAGTTACTGAGAGTCTTAAACATTTGCATATTGAATGTGAAACTTCAGGATGTTTTTTGATGTATTTTGGGTAGACCACGATTAAAACAGTCTGGCTATGCCCTGCATAGAAGTCATTAATGGACCGCAGTGCGATACCCTAACATCTTTGCCAGCTACGGACTTCTCTGCTCTGTGAAAGCAGAGACTCCCCAGCTACTCCAAGATGCAGGCTACATTTGTGCAGTGAAGCTACTGAGCTGGGAGCTCATGCTGAGTTCAGCATCAGTTGGATGAAGCTATACAGCTCTTGGACGTGAGTAGATACATCTGCACAGTGCTGAAACCAGATGAGTTTCAGCTGTTTTCTGTACTTGTGTGCTGTAAGCACAGCTGTCACAGGGCCACGGGCAGGTATTCCCACTAAAATTAGAGCTTCGTGGACTTAAAGAGAAGCAATGAACAGCTACTATGAAGTGTCAGGTAGTGGAAAAGTGTTTCAAGAGCTTCAGGGATGTCTTATCCCTGTAAATAGACTGACTTAGAAACTGTATGTGGACACACAGGCAGAGCTTTAGAATAGCAGTTTCCCAGAAGACTGAGAATGACTATTATTCACTGCCTTATTCATAAAGCTCTTGAGTGCTGGTGAGAGAACCTAGCCAGCTCTGCTGCTGACGCCATCTGCCAGCCTTGTGTCGAAGCCACCAGGCTGTGACAGTCTGCACCCGCAGAGGCACCCACATGATATAAGAGCTGTCAGAGGCTGGGCTGAGAGAGCTCGTACCTTCCCACAGCCTCTGTGTCTGGTAAGTAAGCCGTGACTGGGTCACTTGCTCTCTTATTTCCTGATCTTCCTTATACCACCAAAGGGGGATGAGGATGGGATTCTCCCCTGCTTTCCCCATCCTGCACAGCCCGGCAGAAGGGCAGTCCCTGCTCCTTCCTGGGGACGACACGGTGGGCTGGGGAGCGGGTTTGGGCTGGCATTAGAGAAACAGAAACAGGGAAATTCTTTGGCCCATCCTTGCTTCTTCTGGGAACCATGTCCCCCACAGCCTGTTTTCTGGTTTGCAGTCTTGAAGGGATTTCTGTGAGCCACTGTGAGTTGCAGTGGGGTCAAACCTCCCACCTCTTGCCTTAGGCTCAAATCCTTTTAATGATATTTAGAGAGGCAGGGATGAATCTTGTCATCACTACAATGTCCTGACCAGAAGAAAAATTGCCTTTATCTACAAAACAAATGCATAGAGATTTCTACCTCCTTCAGATCAGTCTTTCAGCCGCATCTCAGGTGTACCTTTTCTCTGCAGGCTGTATCTGGCAGGCGGGGCTTTTTAGGGTGAGACAAGTGTGCCTATCTAGCTACATAACTGAAGGTCTACAAATGATTCCTGGCTCTAAGGTGTCAACTCACTTGTTTCCACAGTGTGTAGGCCTAGCTCCATCTAGAGCAGACCAGCTATGTCATGGTACACAGTCCTTGACTCTGAGCCCCTAGGGTCACAGGGATATGGGGATATTAAGACATAATTACATTTTTTTTGTATGCTTTTCAGTTGAAAGCACTATAATGTGACAGGTTTGCCAGAGGCCACCAGAATAGTTTTTAATAATATGAAGCTAAGGACATGTATTGGATGTCCTAAAAGCATGCCATCAGAGTCTCTGAAGGTGCAAAACTTGACGGGATATGTTGGAGGGACGTGTACGGTGGTGGGAACCAGATTGGTATGGTCTCATCCCTACTGCCTTTTGGGACCTGCTCTTCAAGTGAACTGTTCCCAGAGGCTTGCCCAGAATTTGCCTTGGAGAAAGCCCGAGACAGGGCTCAGGAATGAGCTAACATTTGAACAATGAGGATAGCAGGGACCAAAACCTTCAGCTGGGTCCCTGGCACTCCTATTTGGCAGTGCAAACACATTCCTACATGTCAAACAGACAAGTAGCCCTCGGGTCTTGTTTCTCATCCTGCAGCTCAGACTCCCGGCACAGAGGCATTGTTCTGAACCGTGCAGCATCACGTAATTCTCTCATCCCAATTTAGCACAAGTAAGAGGGAGAAAGCAAACAAAAAACCCAATTCTTTTGTTGCTGGTTGAGAGATTTCACTTCCGTTGCTTTAGGTACATGAAGTTTTTAAGCGTGCAAGAGCTAAAGCAATTAAAAACGTAGAACAAACACAGTGAGCCCAGGCTATTTTCATCCCTGGGCTGGTTACACATTCAAATGTCTTCAAAGGCACCTACCACTTTCCCTGGGCTATGTGGGGAAGCGAGGCTCTGACTTTAGAGGACTAATTCAGCAGGCACCTGAGTTGGGTGGCAGTTTGTTCATAGGCAAGGAATTTCGTTTGCATGAAGGTGTTTGGTTAATCTCAATGACATAAAGAGTTTGTAAACAGGCGAGGCAACTCCCATCAAAAAATATGAAGAAACAAAAGAGAGGATGCAAATTTTACTACCTAAAAAAAATAAATCAAGTGTTATAATGTGAGTTCTGTGTTACAGACCTTCAGGGGAGGGTTGATAACATGAAAATGTTTTGAAGCAAATGAATGTGTGAATGTTTAACGATATAAAGCCATAATAGATTTATTCTTTTCATTACATTGTGTCACCTCAGAAATATAAGTTTTTAGTGTTTAATAGAGTAATTACTTTTTAAAATTATACTAGTAATTTAGTATATTCAGTTGAATATTCCATTATGAGGAAAAAACAGTCAAATTCCAATCTAATGCTTTGATAACTTCTCTCTCAGCTACCCAGTTGGCTGTGATGTGATTGCCTTACAATTGCAATGTCCAGAAGATCTCTGCTTCCTCAAGATGATCTTCCTAGGATCTAGATCATCCTTCCAAAGATGATCTAGTATCATCTTCACTATTATGTTCCTCTACAGAGCGTGCTTTGTTTCCCAAATTCTGTGTCACCCCCAAACTTGCTCCGTTCTTTCCCAAAGAGCATCTCCCTCTAGAGGAAATCTGAAGAGAGGTAAGTAACTTTTGGATAGCTTTACCACCAGCAATTGCATTTATATTATAGTCTTGGTACCTCATCGTTGTACTAGCTGGATCAAATAACTCTACGGGCTGCACGCTTGCCAAACCAGATAATCTCCTGAGAGGTGACTAAGTGTTAGTCACTTCACAGGGCAACGATAAAACAATAAGGAAACCATTTGTGTGCAAGGATAACAATCCTCGAAACACCTCAAGAAATCCCTTACGAAATAACAGTTACACAAATGCCAGGATTTTACCCGCCATGTGAAAACCATGATGTTGCAGCTGTTCCTGGAGGAACTCCTGGAGGAATTTCAGGGTTCACCACATTACTTTCAGCAGCATTCGCCTTTCGAGCAGACCAACGCTCCCCAGGAGCATGCAGCTGCAGGACGGAAAGCAAATCTGAAGGGCTGAGGTATTGTTTTGAATGGTCTGCACCCAGCCCTTTTCTTTCCTTCCAGTGAGTTTCTCCACTTTGGAGAGCCTCAGCACCATGACTTCCAGGGCAACTATCCTGCAGGAGAGCCAGCCTGCGTGGGATGGGGTCTGCTCACCATTGCTAGCACATACCCAGTGTCCTGCCTCCTCCGGACCCGCAGCCTTGTGTTGTGCAGCTGGCAGCAAGTGTCTTAACTCCTCACAATATGTGGATTAATCCCCAAATTGACAAGCTGGAGAAAGGAGATGTGGGTAGCATAAAACACAGTGGAAATAAAATCAGTGAAATGTTAGTCTTACTGACTTCATAACTTTTTTATTTGCTTTTCTGTGCATCTGTGCCTGTGTCTGCAGCATATCATAGCCCATGCTGGCTGGTTGATCTTCTGCTACCTACAGAGCAAAATAAGCAAATCGGATAGTCCTCAAAAGACGATAATGAACCTGCAGTCATGTTTCTCCAGACTGGTCGGCCTTGGAGCTCTCTGCACTTGTTTCAGAAGAATATCACATAAAAGAAAAAGTCACCTTTCACCTTCTATTTCCTGTTTTTACATGGTTGAAAAAACATGAGTTATAATAATGCTGGTGTATTTTGAGAAAAACCTCATGGATTAAAACTTTTGGAAAATTTCCATACAGGAACTTAGATCTCAGCTTAAAATTCAAATATGTTTTGGGCAACTGTAGCCTGCTTGAAATCTCATGCGTTGTTACAGTTCCCCATTACTTTAACACAAGGTTAGAAAAATGAACATTTCTCTCATTGTTTTTCTCTGGAGTCAATATTTCCCCGATACTGATGGAAAGTCAATGTTATGTAACATTATAATAAACACAGCTTTTAAAAGAACAGGAATATTACAAAGTAAAACTACCATTTCACTCTTAATTTTGCTTCCCATTGTGTACATGAGTGACATAACTTTCAGTTATGGGATTACATGTTAGTTTTTCATGATGCCCTGCCTTATCTGGTTTACAGGAGGACAGTGTTCAAACGTAGATATTTAATATTTTCTTTCTCCTCTCTATTGACTATGGGTAGGTATCCTTTTCAAACTCTGCTCTGAATAGGGAATTAATTTCTTCAGAGCACTTTCTTCAGAGTGCTTTTTGTAGCACTCAGTGACATTGAGGAAACACTTGTATATTCTGACACTGAACATTTTTTTAGAATGCCTCCATTTGATGAAGTGGTGTTATCACCGCTATTTTATAAAACGGGAACTGAGACAGAGAGAGAAGAGCAAATGCATCTTGTATTCAGGATGCCTGGAACTGAGAGTCTGAGAGCAACATTGTCGCGGTTTAAGCCCAGCCGGCCACAAAGCACCACGCAGCCGCTCGCTCACTCCTCCGCCCCGGAGAAGAGAAAATACAACAAAAAGCTCGTGGGTCAAGACAAGGACAGGGAGGGTTCACTCACCACTTATGGTCCCAGGCAAAACAGACTCGATTTTGGGGAAAAATAAACCAATTTAATTTGTTAACTACCAAATCAGAGTAGAATGATGAGAAATAGAACCATATCTTAAAAACACACCTTCCCCCCACCCCTCCCTTCTTCCCGGGCTCAGCTTTGCCCCCGATTCCTCTATCTCCTCCCCCCCAGCGGCGCAGGGGATGGGGATGGTGGCTGTGGTCAGTTCGTCCCACATTGTCTCTGCCGCTCCTTCCTCCTCAGGGGGAGGGCTCCTCACACTCTTCCCCTGCTCCAGCGTGGGGTCCCTTTCCACGGGCTGCAGTCCTCCACGAACTGCTCCAGCGTGGGCTTTCCCACAGAGTCACGGCCTTCTCCGGGCCCAGCCACCTGCTCTGGCGTGGGGTCCTCCACGGGCTGCAGGGGAATCTCTGCTCCGCCATTAACCTCCATGGGCTGCAGGGGGACAGCCTGCCGTCTCACCACGGGCTGCAGGGGAATCTCTGCTCCCCCGCACCTCCTCCCTCGCCTTCTTCACTGACCTCGGTGTCTGCATGGCTGTTTCTCTCACATCCCACTCCTCTCTCTGCTGCAGCTCCTCTTCTTCCACTGTCTTCTTCTTCCTCTCCTCCTCTTTTTTTTTTTTACTGTAGCTCTTCTTCTTCTTCTTCTCCTTCTCCTACATCTTTCTCTCTTTTTACTTTCTCCCTCATGAGCCTTCTCCCCCTTCTTAACTACGCTATCACAGAGGCACTACCACTGTCGCTGATGGGCTCGTCCTTGGCCAGAGGCGGGTCTGGGTTGGAGCCAGGGAAGCTTCCAGCAGCTTCTCACAGGAGCCACCCCTGCAGCCCCTCCCTTGCTACACAAACCCAACACAAACATGCTTCAAAAACAAGCACAGAAACAAGTAAAAATTCTTTTGTGTGTGTTGTGGTTTAACCCCAGCCAGCAAACTAAGCACCACACAGCCACTCGCTCACTCCCTCTTGGTGGGATGGGGGAGAGAATCAAAGGGCAAAAGTGAGAAAACTTGTGGGTTGAGATAAAGACAGTTTAATAAGTAAAGCAAAAGCCACGCACGCAAGCAAAGCAAAACAAGGAATTCATTCACGGCTTCCCATCGGCAGGCAGGTGTTCAGCCATCTCCAGGAAAGCAGGGCTCCATCACGCGTAACGGTTACTTGGGAAGACAAACGCCATCTCTCTGAACGTCTCCCCTTTCCTTCTTCTTCCCCCAGCTTTATATGCTGAGCATGATGTCATATGGTATGGAATATCCCTTTGGTCAGTTGGGGTCAGCTGTCCCAGCTGTGTCCCCTCCCAACTTCTTGTGCACCCCCAGCCTACTCGCTGGTGGGGTGGGGTGAGGAGCAGAAAAGGCCTTGACTCTGTGTAAGCACTGCTCAGCAGTAACGAAAACATCCCTGTGCTATCAACACTGTTTCCAGCACAAATCCAAAACACAGCCCCATACTAGCTACTACAAAGAAAATGAACTCTACCCCAGCCAAAACCAGCACATCATTTTATTGATGCCTGAACATATTCTCAGAAAGGCTGGAAACATTGATTCATTATAATCACCTCTTTTAATCCATCTGTCTGACAACAACGGCAGGATGATGTCCTTCATATGTAGTTAACAAACAGGGCAAAAATGGGAAGTTTTGCCTATAGATTTGAATGTTTGGTAACAGCAGAGAAGTGATGAGACTTAGGACTCTCCCAGTACTTGGAAGGGGTCACACCTTTTCCACCTTCTTCTTCTGCAAGCATTGTCTTCTCGCAAGTTTTGGCTTCTCATTCCAAGCCAGTTCTCCATTCCTCCAACTCTTTATTGGAGTCATTTTGCCCTAATACAGCAAAAGCTGTTTTTTCCCTATAGAATTACTTTGTCTGCTTCCCCGACCTTCCTGTGCACAAGAAAAGTATAATCTTTTAAAACGCCTTAAAAACACAGCCTTTGCACAAAGCCCATTCTTGAGTCTATACCAAATTTCATCTTCAAAGTAATGGGGAGAACAATTTGAGCTTTTCAAATAGAAATGTGCCAGAATATCTCCCAGGCCTCCTCCTTTTGTTGTTCTCCAAAGGGTTGTCATCTCCCTGCAGAGGTTGCTTATATCAGAAGCTTAATAACATTAACCTCAAGGGGCACGAGCACAGTCCAGGTGACCTTGTCTTCTTTGAATTAAAAAAGCCCTGTTTTGGAGTGGGTTTTTTTGCAAAATACAAAATGTCTTCAAAGGTTTCTCTCTAGTATTAAGAGCGGATAGTGGCTCCCAGATCCTGCTGTAACTCTTCCTCAGTGGAGCTTCCTCCTTAAAGAGAGGGCCGTACCCTGCACAGTTCCTGAGCACGTGCAGAATGTGCCTAAGACTTTTGCTGCAACAGGGACAAGCAGGCTCAAGGTTTCTGCAGGGAACAAGTCCTTCTTGAAGGACCCTCAAGGCCAATGCAGGGGGAAGGAATTTCCATTCCTCCTAAATGACGGACAATTGCATTACATTCCCTTTTTTTTTTACCTGCCTGTAAACTGTCAGTCCCTCCCCTGCTGCACCAGATGTCCTAGCTGACCTCTCCTCTAGACAGGGCTTGTTGGTTGAACCTTCTTGGAAGAGAATACCACAGAACCACAAATGGAGCAAGTTAACTGGCAGTTTAATGACTACTGAACTGCTTACCTTCACTGAAGGGTCAAAGTGGTGACAGCTAAACAGCTCAGGGAATATTTGTAACTGGCGGGTCTCTCAGGAGAGATAAGACTTGCCTCACTTTTACCTCAGACATGGAGATGAAGAGCTGAAGTCAAGCAGTAACTGATGGCTAGTTCCACCTGACCTGCTGCCTCAGGCTTTCTCCTGTTTACTGTTTTCTTTCATGGTTCTTTTTAGGTTGTAGCGGAAGAATTAAGATGAGCTTCTAGTGACATCCTGCAGTCTCTGGCCTGCTGTCACTTCAAATATGTCATTTGCGAGCTTCAAGGTTATATGAAGCCCCCAGAAGAAATCTCTGAGGAGTTGGTCTTCATTACCTTCAGCAAACTTGCTACCAGCAATGGTCCAGCAACCTCCACCTCTTGCTTTGCTGTTACACTCTCTGAGAACCAGGAGAAGGCACTTTTCCCTGCCCTGAGGTGCTCAGTGCTGAATCAAAGGGCTATGAGATCAATGCTGCTTGATCACTTGCTGCTCTGAACAGTCTTGACAACACAGAGACAACGTCTGAAGCTTGGGAGGCCGCTGTGGCCTGGAAGGACATCTGTGGCCATCTACCACTCCGCCTCAGACAGAAGCCACCATAGACAGCAGACAGTGGTCGTGGTGGAGGTGGGGGTTAAATCCCTCTTACCACCTCCATCTTCAGAAAACCACTCATGACCTGATTTCTATCTTCATGTTCACAAAGTGCAGGCAGGACATCCTTCGCTCGAGGTTCATTAAATGGGGCTCTAGGCTTGGGCCCTAAAATTGGCATCAAAACTCCTACTAAAACACCACCCACTGCTCCCAGTAAGAGAAACAAAACAAGGACCTAAAATATACACTTTATTCTGAAAATGACTGACAACATCCAGAGGAGGAAAAGCAGCGGGGTACAGCTGCTTTTAGAGGCACACCATCTTCTACTGGAATAAACATTTTTACTCTCTCTCTGTGTAATGCAGTTTATACCACAAGTTTTAAATCTCACAAAGTAGCTAAGAGCCATCGAACGGTGTTTTAAGGCAAAGAGCATGTAGAGGAGCTGGCTGCAACTCTCCTGCATTTGGAGGACTATTAATACCCAAGTGATGGAGAGAGAAGGGTCAGACAAAGGATGGCACGGACCGAACCTGAATCTCAACATTGCCATTTTACTTTCTGGGGTGTTTAAAAAAAGACAGGTGGATGTAGCTGTTTCTAGAAAGAGTGTAGTGATGAAGAGGCTGAAGATGGACTCTTTTCCTTAAGACCTAAATTGGAATTTAGCCCACCTTTTGAAAATGGCAAAATACAGCAGGAGCAGTGCCACTAAAATATAAGTAGAACTGAGCTGGGCAGTTGCAGAAACACATCTTAAAACACCAAGATACAGCTGAAAAGCTCAAATGTGCTGAGACTGTGGCCAATTTTTAGATAGTGGCTCACACAATAGATAGGCTATTTATTATGTGCTGACGTTTTCTCAACAGTTTTTAAAGGTTAAACAGATTTTGAACCAATTCATGTTGCTCTCTCAATTTTTTGAGAACAAAAATTAAAAGAACACAATTATAACTACTGTCCAAAAAGTTTGCTCAGGGTTTAGCATCAGACCACATGTATTGCACTACAGGTTTTCAGACGGCGACATGCGACTGTTCCTGGAACCTTCAGTCACGCTGCTGTAGTTCACAAAATTGATTTTATTTAAATAACCAAGAATTGATACATATTTTATTGAGCACTTCAGAAGACAATGAGAGATTCACTGCAGCAAGTCATATTTTTAAATACAAAAGGGGAATTAGTAAAAAGTTAGGTTCGTATCCAACATGAAACATGAACATGTTGCTTTCAGGAGCTTCGAGTTTTAAAGACTGAGAACTCTACTTACATCAAACAGTTCAAACACATCCACATCACAAAATCTTAGTATTGCACTATAGCTCCTTGTTCAAAACACACAACGCACAATGTGCATCTGCAATACCCACATACAAAGGACCATCAGCAACACACCAGCACAGCCAGACAGAAACAATCTAGAAAAGGTCAGAGGGGTTGTACATTTGCTGGAAGAAGTATGGCAGTAAAATTGAGTAGTTTGGGCCACCAGTATCCAACACCAGTCCTGTTTCTTGCTGGTAATGCAACAGACATTAGGACTGCAGCTGTGCTACTGTCCTATGCAGAGGTAGCATAATACTATGGCTTTAAAGACTTTCTTTTAAATAAGGCTTGTCTTAGCCAAAAGCCATATAATAACTAACTGAAGAGTTCTTGTAATACTAGCCCAAAGTATAGTATGGCAATACTTTGGGATCCGCTTGTTTAACAACAGCTGCCAAATTCAAGTAGGTGCACTATCTCTCTGAAATCTGCTGCAGCACATAAACAGTTCTGTGCAAAGATGGTAACACCGATATTACTTCTTTTTCCCCCTCATCCTCAGCCATATAGAGAATGCTAACAGTCGAGAACACAACAGTGGGTGACACAGATCAACCGGAAAATGGAAGTCCTACCTAGCTATAAAAGAGGTCCTACTTTGTCTAAAAAGACAACTTGGAAGAGGTGACAGGCAAAACATTTCAGTTGCATGGGCAATACGGAAAAACAAGTCAGCATATAACGTTTGTGAAAGATACACACTGCCATTGTGGTGCTTAAACCCCCACCCACCTCACCTTGTATCTAAAATTCAAGACAAAGGTAATTTTAATGTTCATTGAAGGTAGAGGTCCTGGCCAGGGGGGACAACATTAAAGATGAATGCTACTCTCCCAAAACAGTCCAATAACAAACCAGGACAGTTTTCCAATTTACAAATGCTCCCCCTTCTTTTGCCTGTTCCAATCCACTTCAGCATCTTATCTTTAATTAAAATTAAGTCACAAGGTGTGTGGGGAGAACAGCCTTTCATCGTATTTACATCTACCTCACTTCGGCTATCATCGGGTGCTTGGCTCTGCTGAGGCACTCAGGTACTCCTGTAATACAAATAAGACTGTCTTCTCAAGCGGGGTTTGGAAAACAGCACAACTAATGTTCCGTTTGATACTACAAACATGTTGAAATAAATTCCACACATACAAACATTACAAAGCAACTTCCACAAACCATTACAAAAATGGAACCAACTTCACTGATCTTCAGTCCAAACTCCAAGGTGGATTTGTTAGTCACTAAGACCAAAACAACTGAGAAACAGAAATTAAACTAACATTTAGCTTACATATAATTACATTTTGTAAGAAAAAGTGTTAAGACATTATTAATTTATGAATACATAGAAAATTCAAAATCCCTAACATTTACAGTACCCCCTTATACTAAGCCTGTTTGTAGTTTCTTTTCTATCAGTGCCAAGTAATTAATCCCAGACATCAATGTTGAGATGGCTAACCAAGACATCTCAGGCTGAACAGAGCAACCTCTGTTTTTCCTGTGAAGACACAGCCAGTATCAGTGGCCAGCCACCGCCTGGTACAGATTAACCAGACTCAGTAAAGAACCCCCCCCACACACACACACTTTTCCATGGCAGAGAGCCCCAAGATGCCTCACTTAAACCCCAGAACGGAGATGGCTGCTCCCAGCAGAGCAACACTTCAGAATGCAACGTGGCCATCTCTTTTTGTTACCTACAGGGTTATGTTTCCCATCCCCATACAGTATAGCGCTAGCTCTTTCCTCCTGCCAGCTTCAATTGCATTCAATGCATGTCACTTGTTACTCATAACAGAAATTTTTTGTTCTTGTTGTTCCTTGTGTGGTTTTTTTTTTTTAAATAAATAGTGAAAGCCTACAACATGCTTTTTCAGGTACATGATTGCTGATCATTATACAACAAGTAGTTTGTAAACCAGTTTGGCCTCTGAGGAATTGTCAGACTATTGAGGCGGTTGCATTCAAAGAGCAGCACCTTGTGTTGAGCGCAGTGAAGGAGGAGGAGAAGCTCTCCTGCAGTACAAAGCTCCTGCCTGCTGCAGTGGGGAAGCATCAGCATGACGAATCTATAAGTCTTTGGCGAAGTTTTTTATCTTCTCTTGGACTCACGTTGCCACTTGCATCATGGTCTGTCAAAACTAAAGAGAAAGTAAACCTTTAGAAGTGAAAGGGCCATCAAACCACTCAACATACTCTCATTTACAAAGGAACTGCCACCAAGACAGTGCTGCAAGGCCGGCTGTCCTGCGCCGTGCTGGAGCTGCTGAGCAGCCTCCAGCTCTCCCCACCCAGTCTGGATGTGGCACCCAGCGGCAGGATGCCCTGCAGCCTCTCCTGCCCTTACGGTCCAGAGTCAGCATCTACCACTGGTGTGTTAACATGGTTACTAATTAAAACATGCTGATGCCACTAGTGACAGAAGAAAAGACGATGAGCCACGGGCGAAGCTTTGCTGACGGGCGGTGAAGGCTGCAGCTGCACCCAGGCAGAAGGAGAGGGCTGCACCAGCCGGAGCTGGTCATGAAATGGCAGTTTCTTTCTGCAATGCATTTTAACAGAGCTTCAAGCATGAGTTTGTTCTGCTCTAGAGGAAAACAAGTCTTTGAAGTGTTTTTGTGAGATGAAAACAGTCTCAAAAGTTCTGCTTTCAGATAAAAATGAGTCAGATTTTGTATTAGCTTTTTCAGCTCCTTGAGCAGAGACCTCCACCTGGGGCGCTTAAATTCTCCTACCAAAACCCACCCACCTGTCATTTCAAAAAGGGACACATTTAAGAAGAAAACTATTTTCTGTCAGAATTACTCCAAATCGCTGTACTAGAGCTGGCTGCCAGAAGTGCTTCTTCCAGTTTGAAAATAATTCTGCTTGTTTGTTTTGAATTCCCCTGTTGTATAAATGGACTTCTCCTCCAAACCTCAGCCTACCAGCACTGCTTGACCAAAGTACAGAGGAACAGTTACCCTCTGGGTGCTGCTGCTTCTTTTTTATTAAGCACAGGGCATAGCTTTCTGCAGAGAAAGTAGATTTAATTTTTTCCTGCCTTGGAAACAGTTCTTTAACTTGCCCTCGGCATTGTGCTCGCCTACTCAGGTCAGCTGCTAAACGTTTTAAAGCATCTTCACTTCCATGAGTGAAGGACTTCTTGGGAAGAGGCAGCCCACAGAGTCTGAACTACTTCATTCAGGGGATGTGGGCACTGGTGTCCTGCTGCTTCTGTGGGGACAGCTACAACAGCGGCCATGCTCACATCCAATGGGAAGAAAGCTCTTCCATCCCTTTATGCCTCTCCCTGGATATTTGGCTTCTCTTCTCTAATTCTGCACTTGAGGAGGGAACTGGAATCACATTTAAGATATGCCACATTTTTTAGCACAGAATCTAAGACTACATCTCATATAAGAGCAATTGCTCAGAGCCGATCATGTCTGGGAACTGGTGGGAATATTCAGAGAACAGCTGCACCAATCCAGATCAACTCAGACCATTTTGGCAAAAATCACTTTACAGTCAACCTTCCTTTCTGTCTGCGTAAGAAGGAACAGGAGCATGTGCACTGGCCCCAGTCCTACTTCCCTTCTTTTGTCATTTTCTGTTCCTCTGCCAGTGGCATTTCTGAGGATCAGACTTATTTTTACATTCATCTAAGATTTCTGCCAAAGCCTGAATGAAAAGCAGAAGCAGCAGTTACTACTCTTTTGAGCTAATCTCTGAAAAACAAATGTCCTGAAACCACCAGCTTTCTCACTGGAGCTTCTTCAAGTGCAACCTACTGTAGACCAATCTAGTGCTCTTCTACTGTGCAGGTGGTCTTAAGGAGCTCAAGTTCAGACAGCTGAAGCCTCTTACTGCTAGAGCAGAGATGTCAGCAAGGACCACCAACTTAACAGACACTTCAGCATCTAGCCTGTGCCACTGACTTGCAACACCACAAACTTCTGGCACATACGTGAAGTTACAGCAGTTATTCTGCAGACAACATAGCAAGGTCTAAGCACGTCCATTTTCTTGTAGAATATATTAAAATGTTTATGGTAGGAATACACATCTAGATGAAACCTGCTTTGTTTTGCATGAATGAATTTTTGGTTTAATGGATTCCTTATCTCTCTATACCAGCAGGTTTAGATGCGATGTTTTTGTGGTGTTTCTTTCTTTGATTTTTCTTTTTAAAGAATGAGCAGGTCACCTTACCTTGTAGCTCTGTTGCATTTTTTTCCAGCTCTTCTGTAGTTGTTTCTTCAGGCTTCTCCAACACAGCCGTCCCTGGCTTCCCATCTACGGTATCTGTCTTAATAGTACCAAGGTTTACCAAAAGTTGCATGACATCGAACTTCTCAGAAACTGCAATGTTCTCCAGCACTTTGAGGCATTTAAATGATTTAAGTTCACTCACGTTTTCCTCAAGAAAGAGGAGGTAAAGACTTAAGTCATCAAAACACTTTGACTTCAGTTTCAGAACATCGAAAGTTGGCAGGATTTCATACACTTTGAGAATACCTGAATTCCACCTCCATGGAACAAACATTGCATACACTACCAGCGGCATCACTAGAAGATAGACTAGCAGGTTAATATAGCTGAGTACCTTGAAGACACCAACAGCAATAAGCTTGCACTGAACCACTTCTGGAACAGTTGTGTCATTCTTTAAGATCCCAGTTTTGATAGTGCAGAGAAACTCATCACTCAAAGAGGAGAGGCTAATGTAGTAGCCCAGGTAGAGGCATGCAAGGAAAATAATTACTAGCGTGAGTAAACGGCAGGTAATGTATTTAATTATTAAGCATTTGGAGTTCTTCTTCGTCTTCAGGTACTGCTCCACAATTGGGTATTTAAAGTGGCTTTCAGATATTTCCCACAAACTGGAAGAGAGGAAAAAAACCAAATCACATAGATCAAATGCTGCAGCATTCACCTACCTCAAATTTCAAAGAAACCTAGTACTCTAAAATAGACACAAGATTGGATTCCCTCTTATTGGGGTAAATCAAGGGTAGTTTTATTAAAGTCAATAGAAAAACAACAGAATAGCAGATAAATTAAGAATATTGACACTCTAATACAGAAAAGTCACTTAAGAGACAAAAGAGCTCAAACACTGGGAAATGAAAAAAAAGTATTGCCCTTGCAGCAAAAAAATATTTTTGTTCTTTTCCAATACAAAACAGGTATAATAAGCAAATCCATGAGGAAAAGCAGACTTCCCAAGCGCTTGTTTGATAACAACAAAACACTGGGAGGCTTTTTACTTGTCAAGACCTAACTCCACATTTTAAAGAACAGACCTAAGTCCCCATTGCATTGCTTGTACCCCAACACACAAAGAGGAACAGGTACCCTGGCCTAGGATGAAGCAGAAACTGGATCTGGTTAGAACAGTGCACCAATTTGATCAGAGAGGGGGGTTTTGCTTTTGTTGGTTTTGGTGTTTGGTTTTTGATGATTGTTTTTTTTTTTCTTTACACAGAAGCTTTGCAGACCTACATCTGAAAGGACAGGAGATGACAAGTAACAGACTGCTCACAGCGTGCAAGCGACTGTCAAGAACATTGAGAACCGAGGACTGCAGCCACCCCCGTTTTCTTATACTGTGGTGGGTAAAACTAATTAACACCTACTACAACTAAAGAAATCAGGACATCATCTCAGGTAATTAGTAATCTGAAGAGCTCATCAAATGTTTTCTTCGAAAAAAGAAAGTTATAAGTTCCAGCTCTAAGTGCCCACAGTAATGATTTCAGATATCTTCTTTGTTTTAGCCAAATTTAAAAGTGCGTCAGGTCACCATTCAAACTTTTGCAATAAATTTCTAAGAGAGTGCAGGTGTCACGTCTGTTAAGAGCTTAAGGAAAAGAGCAAAGGAAGCCAAGCCCCAACATCTTACCTCTGTGTCAAGTTCTCATTAACAGCTGGAACCAAGTCAGTAGGGTCCCTGGGGTCTCCGCTGCGGATGCTATTAGCAGCTTTGATTGCCCTGTTATAGGCTTTGTCAAGTTCTTCCATAATAAATTTCAGGTCTGAAGAAAGGTGAGGTGCTGCGGTGAAGCGCCAGAACAAACATGGTAGATACAGCAGGATAGCGACGAGCAGAAGGATATATGGAAAGAACTGAAGGGAGAAAAAAATTGAGATTAGGCTCCACCTGTATATAAAATAAGTCAGCCAGTCACCATCATTCCCTATAAGTCTATTAAATTCCCTATAAGCCTATTATATTCCCTATAATTTTATTTAAATGCTTTTAGTAAAACCCACTTTTGTGGTTATTGGGGATATGCTGGGAAGCAAAATTTCTTTTCAGACAGCTCCAGTAACCTTGCTGCTGCTTAGAGCTTTGCCAAAAAAAAAAAAAAAAAAAAAGGCAGAATAAAGTTGCCAAAAAAAAACAAAAAAAAAAAGGCAGAATAAAGTTACCATGATCCTGATAACATTGTCATTGCATATTCAGAACTGCCCTGCTGGAGCTGAAATTGAGAGAGGCAGCATTAACCTGGGGAACAACAAATAGCAAAGGCAGCCAAAACAGCTATCAGAGAGGCTGACTGGAAAAAGAGGATAGTGTCACATAACTCGCCCTCCCAGACATGTCACCACTGTTCGTAGCAACTGAAATGCTCCAAACACCAGCAAAATCTCTCCTGCTCTCCATTAGCTGTCAGGAGGTTAATGAACAGACCCTTTACAGCGCTGCTTCTGCCTGCAAACACACGTCTGTTCAGAGTGCATGACATACAGTGGCTGTAAAGGATGTAAGTGTGGTTGTAATATTTAAGGGTATTTAAATATTTTTAGATAACTCCTAAATGGAAACCAACACATGGCATCAGAATGGTCTGGTGTTAATGCAGCGCTGAGAAGTCAGCCCTTACACAGTCCCCATTGTTTACAGAAAGGGCTGAAGCAGGTATAAAATAAACCAGCTTGAAGTCTTTCCATCTTTCGTCTAGTCATCAACAAGTAGGAGTTTTTCACCATGAGACTTAATCTCTAATTCCCTCCAGCTGCTAGAAAGATGGCATTTTCTATTTACTGTGACATTATAGTCAAGGTGTACATTCATACATAACATTACCCTTACAGAGACATGATGGAAGATCTAGTTAGACAAGCAGTTAGTAACAAAATGTACTGCAAATTTGGCTAAACTCTAACTCATTACATTCAACTTTTGATAGTAAGTTCACTTAACTCAAATCCAGCATCAGTTCCTAAGGAATTTTAAATTGGTTGTGGTGAAAAAATTTGAAACAGATTTAAGGCATCTTAAATGTTACAGCCATGCACGCATGCAGATTCATTGAAAAAGCCAATGGAGAATTTTAGAGGAAACTTGGACTGAAGCCATTAATCAGTGTAAGTGGAACAGCTCCACTTACATTTGTAGATATTTAACAAGATGAGAATCTGGACCTAATATTAATATGTTGACTTGTGTTTGCATTAATCAAGAGAGATTAAAGTTTTGTATGCACAAAATAAATAATTTGATGTTACTGAACATTTTATCCAGGAAAGCTACTTCCAATATCACCTACCATTAAAGCAAAATCCTATGTTACTATTAATACTAGGAATGCATACAACATATTAGCACATAAATAAAGACTGACTTCTTAAAGGAACTGCATCAGCAACTGGAGACAGTAATACAAACCATCATTCTGGATGTGCACGTTCTCTGTGTAGCAGTCAGATTGGAAATTTGTGACGCACAGTAAGACAAAGCCACGAAAAGCATGAAATAGCTACAGAAAACTGAGGATGCTGTATTTAAAGGTCAGCTTTCCCTTGCAACCCTTCTTATAAATTCATACGTTAACTGTTTCTGCTCAGTAGCAACATAACTGAACTTGGCCAAAATTGCTACTTCAGTCTCTAGGTAAGCCCTCGAGAAAGAAAACTTCAAGAAAGGCTCACCTTTAAAACTGAAACAGAAATCCTGCAGGGATGGGCTGACCTAGCAACAAGATTGTTTCAAAAACCTAGTTAAGTTAGCAAAGCAGAGTTAACTGTAATTATAGCGTACATCCCACTAGAGGTAGCTCTTCCTCACCAGCAGGGAACAAGCATCAACCCTGTACTGCTATATCACACTGTGTCCCCTCTACACTGCAGGGGATTGACCTCACAGGCCAGAGGGATCTAGGGGATTCCTTCTGACATCCTAGAATTGCTGGGGACTGCTAATCTGCCCAGTACTCCCATACGTATGATAGTATGAATCCATACTATCTTCTGCACCACTAAACCGTGCTCACCGAATGGATTGTCTCTAGTCACCATCAGGAATTTCTTCCCTCCAGAGCTCCGACCTACGTCAGCAGCCAAGAGAGCCCTCAGGTGTGGGTGCGGCTCTTCTTTTTTGAACTGCTAACTGCTTTCGATCAAACTGAGCAAGCTCTTTCTCTGAAAATCACGTCCTTACTAGCTGTCGCCTCTCAGCTCTCAGCGTTACCTGCTGCACCCATGACATGATCCTTCCCCTACCCCCAGCAGCCCGTAGAAACTGCACAGAGCTCTGCCCTCACTACCGCCTCTCTTCCCTCTTTGCACACAGCAGATAGATAACCTCAGATCATCTGCTTTTTTCCAGGTCTATCCTTTCCCATTGAAATGTAAAGCTCTGGCGTGTCCAACGTGTTTTTGTAGACATCTCGTCAGCTCAAACCCAACAGCTCAAGAATCTGCCCTTCATATTTATCACTGTGGACAATGCCACCAGGTCTCACAGGTCTAAATCCTGGATGCCTTGGTCTACTCAAAGCTTTATGGTTTCATGTCCAGGCTCTTTCAGTCCTCTGAATTCTGTATTATGTAGAAATAGAAATAGAAATGATCTATCTACGAACACAGCTTAAACTTATCTAAGCTCCCCTAACCTGCTGCAACACCCTTTGCATAGGCCTTAATAAATGCCAGCTTGTATACGATTGCTGCAAAGCCTGTTTGACTTCAGTTACTTCTGTGTCATATACCTCTTAGCACCCTTTCACTGGTGCCAGGCAGGGAAAGAAACAACAAAGAAACATCTGATTTAGTAAAGGGCAACCAAAGCTTCTTACATTGGTTTATACCACTTGGCTTTACTACTCACTCATTTGAAATTTTACAGGCGTCAGAGGATTGATGAATTTCCTTTCTGACCCCCAAAACTGGAAACGCCACCAGCAGTATCCAATTAATCCTTGAGATCTCTTTACCCTGAGGCCTACAAGACATGCAGCAAGAGGCAAGATAGTTGACACACTGAAATCACAGCCTAAACCCTCCATTGTCCCAGTCCCCATCTCCTCCTTTATACCTAGAAAAAGACTCTGTGGGCATGTTCTGCACTTGTGTAGCACACTGGCATCAGCCCTGTGGCTCTGCCCCAGACTTCCTCCAATCCCCCCCACCTGCCCTGCTTCATTACAGACTGTTGTCTTACGAAAACCAGCCTCTGCCATCTTCCCTTGCACCTCCTCTTCTCCCCGACTCCTTCACCACTGCCTCTTCACCTAGAAGCATCACACCACTGGGGCAAAGGCACATTTGCCATGCGTTTACTGGGCTTCCCCTCGCCAGGCTC
The DNA here is from genome assembly GCF_018139145.2 of Gymnogyps californianus. Taxonomy (NCBI): domain Eukaryota; kingdom Metazoa; phylum Chordata; class Aves; order Accipitriformes; family Cathartidae; genus Gymnogyps; species Gymnogyps californianus. The sequence goes on along the minus strand of NC_059471.1, from coordinate 11,755,110 downwards.
TCATCACTCCCAAAGCTGCAGCTTATGGCAGCATGAGAAAACACTATGCAGCTCTTTTCTGAATGGTCTCAAAACCAGAGCAGCAGCGTGACCATTAGTCCAGCTCTTTTTGTTTAGAAACAAAAGCCTGTATTTGTCAGCCCTTCCACAGCACTTGATGCACGACTCCATCCTTCTCGGATTCTGGCTTTTTTAAAAATGAAAGATACGCTTGTTCTATTTGTTAACAGTAGGCTTAGATAACTAGCAAATTGTTTTGAATCATTAAAATTTAAGGCCTTGAACCGACAGGCAGAAGTGAAAATGCAAAGTCATCTGGCACGAGTCCTAGGTTCCAGAGCAACAGAATTGGATCATCCAGCTCATCTGACTACATTTCACAGTCACACATAATGACTTCCCATTTTAAGAAGGGGACTCCATGGTATTCATACACAGATGAGCATGTGCCGTACGCCTTTCTTTTATGGTTTATGTATTTACTTCCAAGGCACCGAATACACAAGGAGGAAATGCTACTTCAGTCTTGGATAGTTTATAGTATTTAAGTTAAATGGGAAGTGTCACCAACCTCAAGAACTGTATGGTCAAAGATACGCCAGAGAAAGACATTGGCCTAAACGTAAAACTCAGTTTTTCCTTTGCTGTCTAGTTATCAAGTTCCTTTTCGATGGCAAGTTCACAAGGTTGGATCTAAGATGGTATGAGACTGTGTAACTGAAGAAAGGTCCTCTGAAAGCAGATTAGAACAGATACATTAGAATAGATACAATATCCTATGGTTCAAAATGCTCCTTTCTGAACTTCATTAGTGAAAGTGCATTGAGGGCTACACCACCGTGCTTCAACCTGGATGCCCTGTCTTCATTTCCACCCAGCTGCAAGGAGAAAAGGACAGGCAAAAGCCCATCAAGTTTGGCACTCAAAAACAGAGTAGCAGAGCTTCAGCTAGGCTAATCCAAGTTTCTGGAAGGTACTAGGCACAGGTACTGTGTGATTAATATTCAGCATGAGACAGACAAAACTAGCAGTGCATGCACCAGGGACTCAAACTAGAGTCCCCTATATGTTTTCTGCTAAGTATTGCTGAGCTCCTGAAAGCTGAAGATGATGGAAGCAGGTTCACCTGCCTTGCTTGTCCCTTAGTCTGATGGCACGCTGGGTGGGACAGCAAGCTTCCGAGGAAGCAGAGCACTAGGAAGCCAAGAGGTCAACTGCCCCTTATTCTGTACTGCTGCAGTTCGTTCCACTTGACAAACCTTTGAGCTCTGTATACATTACAGGCTATACGCTTACTCCTCCTGAAAGCCAAGAGTACCTTATACCTGAGCAGGATACATCTGACAACTCAACACCAGAAACCGCCAAAGCCCGTGTTAACCGGTACTGATGAGGCACTGAAATCCAAGCCTTATCTGAGCAGAAATCTGTGCAGAGAAGGATTCCTCCCTCCAGGCTAAAGACGTGTGTGCCCAACATCAGTGCTCTGCAACAAGTAACTGAAATGGGAACTGCAGAATTAGTGCCTCTCTATCTCACGGCTGTACTCTGAGAGTAACACATCCCACAGGGCAGTCAAAGATGAAAAGAGGACCAGATCTGACACTGGCTGTTTGGTAGCCTGTGGCACAACACTCCACCAAGCCCTGCAATACAGAAAGCATGATCTTTCTGGACAGTGACAGCTTAGGAAATAGGATGTCCAGTAGCATTATGATGCAGAGCCCTGATCCTCCATCTCAGCACAACACATTGTTTCCAGTCTTGTGTTCTACACTTGCAGAAGTAGCTATAAAGGTTATCATCAAAGCAAATAATTTATGCACATCAAAACACTTACACTTCATAGATGGGTGCTGTTTTCTTACATCACTGACCATAAACAGGTTGAGCAATTTTAAATCAATACTAGCTACTACGAATGGAGAAGAAAAATAACCTGCACGCATGCAGTCCGAACTCTAAAAATCTCCTATTTGACACACTGAACTCTTCTGAAGTCATGACCATTTATTCAAGTGCCTGCATTTGCTCCTCTCATGATTATCTACACAAACTGAATGCATATTTTCCAAAACAACTCCGTCTTACCAGAATTTGTGAAGATCTACCTTCAGATAAATATTGAGAATGACATGAACCATCTTCACTACATTTCAGTTCCCGATGCACATGCATAGCCTTTCACTGATAAATGCACATACAGTGCTAGCACTACAAATATTAAAGTGAATTCCTAATATTCTCATAACATGATTTTTTTTACCTTTTATTGGGAGGCCAGGGAAATAAGCTTTGAAGACATCAGTCTGTTTAAGTTAATTTGTTAGAAATCAGCTAACTGTTCAACCAGAATGTATGCATGGGTATAGAAGAAGAAGTGTTTGAGTAATCTGTTTGCATAAGCACATAAGACATTGGAATCACAAAACTGTCTTTTAAAGGTGCATTAGCATCACACTCTCCTGAAGGTGAAAGGAAAAATCAGACTGAAGCACAAAATAGCCCATTATATAACATCCCCAGCTTCAACTGTGCTAAGATACAGCAAATACACAGCAAATAAGTTAAAAGAGTGTTTAAACAACTTCTTCATAAGCTCAAATATGCTTTTATCATCCAAAGAAAATATAGCCGCCAAGGGTGGTGTGACCCAAAAGGCATTTTGAAGGACTTAATCTACAGAAAGCTTGCCAAGATCTGGATAAAGATGGCTGGCAGAAGATGAGAACCACTTTAGTGGCATTTAGAAAACAACAGTTTTCTAATTTAACTGCATCTTCAGTCCTTATTTCCTCTGGGCAAACACTATTAAAGTGACTGCAAGCGTTCTGACTTCTACCATACCTAATAGTGTCCAAACAGTAACTTTAAGTACAATAGCACAAAGCTGTTAAGCTGCACAGGTCTGAATTACAGCCTTAAGAAAATTCACTGGCATGCAGTACTCAACAAAGAAGGAAGCACTGAAGTGTCTTCTCTCACTTGAGATGAAAACATTTCTCATTAAAATATAAGATCATGGTGAAGTGTCTGCTTCTTCAGTTCCAAATTCCTATTTGCCACCGGGAAGAGCCTAAGCAAAGGCACCAGCCCCCAAACAGGCTAATGACAGCAATGACGTATTTCCAGAAGCAAGGGTATTCACCTCCCTCTGGATATGTCCCTATTCCTCTCTGAGTCAATGGGAGATGTTTCGTTGGTGTTCAGGGTAGAAACGTGAGCTATAAATGACTCATCATTCTGGCTGAGATACTATCCCGCCTCCAGACCTGAAAGTGAATCTCAAACCACACATGACCTTTTCTACCCCACCTGTTACTTACTTTCTGTTTTGATACAGCTTAAAAACTGTATTTCTCCAGTTTCAATTAGTAAGACTAATGTGACTGAAGCAGCTCTAACACTACACTCTCAAAGAATGGTTTATAAATGGATCTGCATTCAGGTTTCCTTGCTCTGACAGCCCTTAATCCCTCTGGGTGGGGCTTTATAGCTGAAACATGAGGAGTCCTCAGTCAACTAAGAAGTTGCACAAACAGTGAGTAACAAAACCAGACAACAGTCATGATTATAATCATACCAACAACATAATGAAGAACCTCAGCGGGTTTTTTGGTGTATTTACAGTCAAGCAATTCAAAGAACAACCCACAGGTCCATGGTAAATCTTACTTCTATTACAAAAAGTGAGTATTTTCAACAAGAAAAGTTTCACTTCATGCGTACAAAGACTTCAGACCCACTCTTTGTACGCAATCTTTGAGCAGGTCCTGCAGCACTTGCCCTGCACTTTTACAGAGATCTGAGCCAGACAACTGACCTCTCCTGGCTGTGCCATGTGTGAAGACATCTTCTTTCTGCTGTCAGTCAGATGAAACATTTTTCTGCGTTTCACACTGGTACGAATCCCCTTCTTCTGAAGAACCATCTGCTCCCTTTACCTCTACTTTGCTTACCTTTATCTTCCTCCTTGATTCTCCCCAATTAATAATAGACTAGAAAATAGAGTAATTAAAAAAAATCCCTAGAAGTCTCTTGATCACAGGCCCCTCTATCCTAGCAATCCAGATTTCAGGGCTAGAGAGAGGTCATCATTCAATGTCCAACTGCTCCTCAACTTGCTTGGTTGCTATCATGTCTGGTGGCTACCAAAAGCCAGTAAGCTGATGCTCACTGTTCTCCTGCATGTGTTTGTATAAATTTCTCTGTGCACTACGGATTAAAAAGGCTTCTCAGTGCAGTCTCTTCCTCCACTAGACTGCAAGGACTGCCCACTCACAATGGCCATAAGCTTGTTTCTATTCCGGTTAAGGATCAAGCTAAGTTTTATCAAAATAGGTTGCCAGGTGGAGCACTCATCTTTAGAGACAAAAAGCAAACTATCTGCAGAGGGAGCAACTACATGACTCTTCCATCCTACGTCACTACTGCCTGTCTCTCTTTACCACTCATCTTCAGAAACCAATACCTCTGTTCTAACACTTCAGATATACACAAGAAACCTCTCGAGGGAAGTAAGCCTGAATGGAAAACCCCAGAAGAAAACAGAGACTACAAAGAGTTGTTGTCCAGACAACGACCAGACTAAGTTTCATCAATGACAAACCTGAAGATGAGTCTTGTCAGAGGATTCAACCATATAATCATTTTGTCAGCTTTTTCACTGACAAAGAGGAGGAAATCTTAGCGTTAAACTAAGAATATAGGCAGGACATACCATAGGCTCTTCTTTCCATTTATCTATCTGCAGATAGTTTGTTTCTCGAATTGTGCATTTGAGTACACAACTCATTTTGCTTTCTGCTAAGGGTTATCCAGTGTGAAGAGTTATTGCAGTATCACTGGAAATTTCAAAAATCCTGTTCTCCAAGGAGAGAGGCCCTGGGCACCCTCTGGGAGTGAACAGACCACTAAAGAGGCAGGGAACCCAGAAAGTTGCAGTACACTTCTCCTCTCCACTCCAAAACAAGTTCCCAAACTGATAAATTCAAGTGTTGGGAGAGATCTCCCAGAGCAGAAAGGACAGCAGGTAAAGGTGCCTAAGCTTCAGGGATTGCCCAAAACTGAAACATGTATTTTACTGATCGAAAAACCAAAAATCCCAGCACAAACTTGTACTCTGAAATAGGAGGGAAATGGGAGGGTTTCAGTTTTTCTGTAACGCAACCTGGTTTTGATAATCCTTCAGAGCAACCAGATGCCTAGAACAAAAGCAAGGTAAGCTGCTGCAAGTTGGCTTCTTCACCAAGAGCTACACGGTCCTAGTTCCACTCTATATCATGATAAGCACTGTCCTGGGACGCAAACCTTTGACAGCACTTCTGACTGAGCAGAGGGAGCATGCCATAACGAAATCCATCCATTTCAATCAGGAATTGGGGCCTACAACTTCAATCCCCCAAAACCGTAATCTAATGCCTCCTTAAGCACTTCTTACGGAGCCTTGTAGCACGCCAAGATGCTCAGTGAGTCAGAGTCTTAGAAAGAACCTGAGATGCTTTGCAAATAAATGCACTGCTGCTCAGAAAGCAGAAAAAAAGCCTCAAGGGTCATCTTAGGAAAAATTGGGCCTAACAATCTCTGCTGTCCCTCTACATGCAACCCTGCCCTTGCACTGCGGAGTCAAATCTTCTCTCACCTGAGCTTCGGAAGGCTCCCTTGTCTCATTAACATCACTGTGCTCCCACAAAGGCTCTGCTCTGCCCATTTTAAAAATGGTTATCTAGCGAAAATCTGCAGAGCAATGAGGTTGTACATACCTTGCAGCGCACAGCCTGCACCAGGAGACAACCCAAGCCCTGTTTTCCTGCAGAAGCGATCAGCCCCCATGGCAAGCCACCCAGCAGTGCAGCCGGCAGCTGCTGGCCCTGGATGCAAACAACAGCCAAACACCTTCAGATGTTCCCACTGGTGGGAGCCAAAGGTCAGTGTTAATAGTTGTAACACTGCTCCTTCCCTGGAAACTTGTTAAGCATGGAAATTGATGAACAACCAGTAGAAGGATATTAATTAATACTGGCCTCCAAACAGCATCTGCAGCTCCCAGTGCCCAGCTCAGTGGAAGGGTAGGTGACTAAGCATGGATGTAGGAGGTTAAGACGAGGCACCCAGCCTCTGCTAAAAGCTCTGACTCAGTTGTTCAGACATGCTTCTTGCAGCCAGTCTGCAGGGTATTTACAAGGAAACATCACATACCATTAAGCTGTCATGGAGGAACTGTGGGAAGAAGAGCAGTCCCAATTCCTGAGACAGCACCAGTCAGCAAATTAACATGGGTTGCATCACAAAAGTATGACTACTTAAGCTATTAGTCATGGCTGGCAAACTAGGAGACTTACAGCTATCAGCAGGTGACTATGGCATAAAATCCAACATAAAGAAATTGGGTAACAAGAATTCATTCCCTCAAGGGAAAGGGGCAGCAACGTATCCAGGTTTGCAGGTGGAGTTTCCACCCGCGCAAGCCACCTGCATTGCAAGATGTCCCAGCAGCTTCGACTGGGCTCTGTAGAAGGTCTGGCTGAAGTGAAGTGGAGCGCTAACTGAGCAAGGAAGAGTCCAGGCTAGAAACCAACAAGTCTGGCTTTAATATTCATGAAACACAAGACCGTTGGGTCAAGGTTATGAGTGGAGCTAACTGGAGAAGGCAGTAGTAAATCCTTACAGTTAGTGATCTGAGTCAGCAAATGAATCAGAGACAGCCCCGAATAGTCTTTCAGAGGAGATAGCACCAGCTGACTGGATAATAAAAGCTGAGGTATGGGATAAACCAGCAAAACCCAGAACTACAGGTGCTGCAGGTCCCAGACCTGCGCTCCCTCTAACACCAGGTTCTCCTCTGCTCCCAGGTGCCAGGGGGGTTATTTGCTGGGGCAAGCAAAAAAAGGGCTGGGGAAGGCAGCACACAACACCCCACATTTGCAGAGCTCCAACAGTGCTTCTTACTTTGGCATCAGCACTGCCCAAGCAGGGCGACGCTGCCTCTCGAGCTGAGTCAGCTCCAGGCACTGGCATGGCATTTACTCAGTTTGTAACTCCTGCTGAAGCTCGGCTAACCGCTTCGAGCGAGCTCAGGTATCTTAGTACCTACTGCACTTTTTACCCATAAAATAAGTCTCCTACTGTGCATTCCGTATGATGATGCTTTAACCGGAGCAGTGAAAGCCAGCTCACGGTTTGCAAGGGAACAGTCTGTGGAAGCTCAGAAGAGCACAGTGAAGACAGGGTTAAACCTGTTGGTACCAGTGATTAATTTAATCTCTCCCAAAATGCCCATCTGCCACGAGTTCCTCTCCATGTAAAACTGCCCAAATGTAATACAATAAAAATACGAAATGTTTTTACTATCTTGTTTTCCTCAAGTAAGCTTTTGATACAAGCACAAGTTGTTGTCTTGTATCCTGATTTTAAAATAGTTCCTGGCTAAAGCCAGCTGAGGTACTCAGCTCCAGGGCAACACAGCAACATTAACATTACTCTTGTGTCAGACAACTGGTGATATTTGTTATTATAGCACGACAGACCCTTTATTTAAAAGCAGAAAATACCTTCTCTAGTACTACCCTCTTTGGAAGTAAGGGAAAGAAAACATTCTCTCTAAAAATAGAGAGTTAAGTCAAAGCCAAGGACTACAGCAGAGAAGAGGAGCAAGAAAAGTGAGGCAAAGGCAGGCTTCTATGTGGGGACAATTTTTGCAGGAGCAGGAGATCTGTACATACTTTATGCAGCCACAGGGGAATGTTTTCTAAGTTGTTCTGGGATGGTTGCTTCTGCTGCACAGCTGCCCAGCAGTAGGAGTCCACGTAAGCAGCTTGTCGCCAGGAGAAGGAGCTGGGTGCAAAACAGCTTATCTGAGCACCTGGGAAAACAAAGCAAAAGTTATCACGTCCTCAGCAGATTAAAAAAAAAAAGAAATCAAGTTTAGGAAGAAAAGCTCACACCTGGGATTTTGTGGTATCCAAAGCTATTAGGTCAAGCGATCAAATGAAATACAGCAGCTCTGCAGGGAGGAGAGTCACTGAATTCCCACTGCACTCAAAGGGTTAAACTCCCACAGGGACTCTCTGATGTCTCCTCAGGGTTGAGACAGTATATTAGAAGCACTTGTCTTTTAGGCTTATTTTCTTAAGTTTTGGGGGGAACTTGACCTCCAAGACCTGTCTCTCTTGCTTGCACTTCACTCAGGTTGGCCAAAGGGGAACCAGCAATATAAAGTGTGATCAGATAAGGCTGGTTTCCTGGGGAAACAGCTACCATCACATACCATCATGCCGCTGTGTTTCCCAAATGCACAACCTACGGCTTACACATTTATTGAAACAAGACCTCAAACACCATTCCTGCAGCCCAGCAATCCTTGCAGTGATGCAAGGGCAAGTTTGGCCCAGGGTGCTGCCACTTCTTCTGCCTCTGAGACTGCGCATGAGTTTTGAGGGGTTCAAGTTACACATGTGAAAACAAGGAATTCCTCACGTAACTTCTGGCAGAGCAATCGCGGCCTCCAGACACCTCCAAAGGGTGCCAGACCCCTCCTCACCAGCACAGTGACGTTGTGCCCAGGATCAGGCGTACCACCGTCATCCCCGCTCACTCCCAGCACCTCTCCAGCTGCTTGGGAGCTTCAAATTAAGATCAGGGCACTAACTGACAGCAAGAGCAGCTATTTAGCCAGCCTCAGCCTTAGGGTCAAATTCTGCTCTGACCAGTTACAGGCACCAGTTGAGTCTTACTGCAGGATACCTCAAGGAAGAGTGGTTATTGGATGTGGAGTATCAGTGGCTCCTTGGATGAGAGCTAGTAAAACAGGATGAGGGGTTTTGATTTTCTTTCTGAAGCTCTTATAGCAAAAGCAAAAAAACCCCACACGTTTCCAGCAGGCTTTCCTAAATGTTGAAACAGGACAGCTGTTTCACGAAAGAATTACACAAAGTGGAGACGGCTCTTCCATGAACATCCCTCTTCCAAGAGCAACCTCCAATGCTTCCTCCAACACAACACCAATATCAAAAGAGCAAGAGGGGGGAAACACTGCTACTTTTTTTTTCTTAATATATTCATCAAAATTAGCGCTAATGGCATTGCTGTGTGCTTTACAGGGAAAGAGTATTTTGTATAAGATTGTATCATTCGCACCTTTTTGCTGGTTTAGCTTTTAGAGAATAAGAACTTCTTTTGTAACAGGAGCCAACCGCATTTGCCTTGTAACTTGTATAGCCTTTTTACAACGTAGCACAGTCAAGGAGCATTATGAATAAAAGCCTTTCCTTATGAGTCACTACTATAATTATTTCTAAGGCTGTAGAATCATAAGGACATGGTTTGACCTGTCACAAGCCTCCCTTATGGAAAACAAATTACTGTTTATCAGACCAGAGCTCATGTGATTTAGTAAAGTTGGCACCAGACAAGCACTTGCACTCTCCCAAAGCTTTGGGAGTTTCTGCTTTCCAGAGAATTTCCATTAGCTGTGGAAGCTCAAGAAATAATACACTGCAGGGAAAAAAAAAAGAAAAAAAAAGAAAAGAAATGTGCAAGCAATTGGAGTGTCTGTTCTCCACTGGATAGGGACCATTTATGCTCTGCTCTCATCACTTAACGAACCTCCTGCTGCTGGCTGTGCCCGGTGTGAAGCAGCAAACAAGTGACCCTTTCAAAGGGCAAGCAATAGGAGTGTTCAGAAAGATGCTTTGTCCTATTCATGTCTGTGTATCTGCAACAAGAAACACATTCCATGTGTTCATTCTTGTTAACGGGTGGGAAACCACGATGGAGTGTTTAAATTGGTGAGGAAAAAGGCAGCCAGCCTCCTTCTCCAAAATTAGTTATGAAAAAAGCAGGCAGCCTCCTTCTCCAGAGAGTTCTGTGCACAACTTCATACCAGAATAGCTACAGCAATGCCAGTGGTGCAGCAGAGCAGTGAACCCGGCTCTTCTGATCCCCAGGGTTTCAGCAGGGACGTTGGAAACCTTTGGCAACTTGACTTGGGAGCCAAGCAGATAGTTGGGGACACTCCGGTTATTGCACTGGGTTTTAATTAACTTATTGCAGTCTTGGTTGTAAACACTTCTTAATGTAAAATACAACTTTGCACTAACAGTAGTAATATTGACTTAAATGGAGAGGACGTTTTTGTGCATGATCTACACAGAACAGATTATTAAATGCCTCTGAAAATGCTCACATTTTTCCATCTTTTTTTCCTTCCTTCTCCCCTCCAAAGGAGTAATAGCAATAAATCTATACAGATAACTTACTTTATATTGGGCTATTCTGGAGGAAGTGAAAAAGAAAATCTGTAGTTCTTATTAGAGGAGAAATTAGGCAAAAGGCCAAATGTCTCTCACAGAACCGCTGTGCACACACACATGCACAGGGCTAGTTTATGAAAGCCTAATAGTCCTCTGCTATCAAAGGAACAACCTCCTGGCTTGGTGACATGAAGTCATTCCCCGTCATTTGCTCCCACAAGTAACAGAAGGGGAAAAAGAAAAGCAGCAGCCAAGCCCATAACAACAACAGGGAGATAAATACACAGCGAGAAGGATGAGGAATAATAAATGACTGCATTCCTTAAGCAGTTGCCACAACAGTCTTTGGCCAAGTTATCATTACACTTGGCAACACGCTTTTTTTGTAATCATTCCCTGGTACTAAATCAACTTTGGAGAGGGAGCGATGGGGATTTGACGTACACTTTTGCAAACACATGAGGATAAAAAAATGCCACTTACTATGGTTGCCCTAAAGAGAGAGCACCCAAAAGAGCTGCAGAAACTTAAGGCAACAACAGGTGTGCAGCCATGTATGATAAAATGTCCCTTTTACAAGTGTGCTAAGATTATCAGATGGAGCTGGTCGCTGACAGCAGGAATTACTTGCAGGCATGCAGCTGAGTGCAGAGTACAAGCCTGAGTCACGGCAGCCAGCGAGGGGCAAGGCCGAGCTGTCACCCCACCCAGCTGCGGCATGTCTTCATGTGTGCTCTGCCAACAAGCCCCCAGCTATCTCCTCCGTGTCTGTGCCGGGACCTTTTCTTCTGCAACTAGCTCCTCTGTAGCTCCTATACAGCACTGTAAAAACCAGCATGGGGCTGCCTACAGGTGGGGGTCCTGTCCCCTGGTAACACCTTTTCATCCGCTTTGCCTAAGTCTTGCAAGCTCATTTGGATAGGATCTGTCATCAGGTGTCTAAAAGAAGATGTCCCAATCCCAGCTGGGACTTCTCAGAGTTGAGATGCAAGCAGTGGGCCTACTCTGGCTCCTTTTGCCCAAATGGAGGTGGAAATTTTGCTGTCGATGCTAAATGAGCAGGATGCAAGTCACTTCTGTGATTCCCACCCTACTGCCCCTGTAGATGCTTTCCAAAAAAAGAAACCTACTTACAACAAGAAACTCTCAGAATCCCAAGGAAAATCTCAGACCTGAAGGAGAGTCCCTGTTCAGTATCCAACCGCTTTGCTGGCATGCAAGGCAGGACGAGCAGAGGGCTCAGCATCCTCTGGCTGCATCCCTTACCAGAGAGAGCCCAAAGCCAGCAAGCTGGACTGGTTTCCTCCCCAGTGGCTCAACACCCCTCTTCTGACTTAAACATCTAATTAAGAAACAACAACTAACAGAGAGTACTTCCAAGAATCAATGTTAATCATATGCTGAACTATTTTTCCTGAACCAGGATCAGGTGGTTGTAGCTGACAGGATTAAACCTTCAGTAAGTAATTATTTGGTTTCTAATACACTGCAACCACTGGAAAAAGATTTGCATAAGCTTGGATGAAAACGTAGCCATTAAGTACTACTATCATTTTCCACATGGCAAAATGAACTAGCCATGATACCCAAACACCTGATTTTATCTAGCAAGAACTATCCAAGTTAGCAGCCACTAAAGAAAAACCCACAAACAAGAAAATCAAGGCACACATATACAATGTACAGACTGCCAGGCACCATCCAATGCACATCCTCCACCCCAACATTAAAAAAGATTTTAAAATATGAAAAAAGATGTCCCAATGCATGCCAAAGAAGAAGCAACTGTATGTGTGGGTGTACACACCGGCATTAAAAGCAGACCAGAAGGAATGATTTTATTAGATTTATAGATGTTTCTCATGGACCAAAGTGGCAGGCTGGGTGAAACAGAATAAACACTATGTTTAAGAAGGAAGTATGCAGACACATAAATGGGTGCACTGGAGAAAAGAACCTGTTCCCTGAGGTTTACTTTGGCAATGGAGTCGTAGCAGAACGTAAAGCTCAGGTGATGCAATGTTTAAGTGGAGTGGGTCAGAGGAGCCAGCAAGTATCTTTCCCTCTCCACGGGGCTGCCAGTTATCCCTCAGAGAAGTCCCAAAATCATGCAGTGGGAAAAGAGCTGGGTGTTTATCAAGCATTGCCTTCAAAGCAATAGGGTTTTTGATTCATGGGAAAAAAAACTGTGAATGAAATTCCCACCAGTGAGATTTAAGGAAAACAAAAAAAGTTTCCCTTCACCTGAAGGAGAAACATCTCAAAACAGTGGCGATGACCATCCGGCTCCACTGCCAACATTGGTGGTACCCCAAATCTCAGGCAACACCAGAGGGCCATGATGCTTTTTAAATTGTGGCACCAAAAGCAGCTTGCCATCATTTCTGTAGGAAATGTAAACCTGGCTCTGTAGAAGTTAAAGAGAAAAAAATCTCCTCACCAACAGCTGAAGATGCTCACCCAAAGACAATTTAGACTTGACATTAAAGTAAATGTTTTTACAAGTTTGTCCTGGCTCCCCAGGCAGGCCTCTTCCTGACGCTGGTAACTTCTGCTCTTTACTGAGCACTCCTTATACGCCAAAGAGCAGCACAGCGTATGCTGCTGTTCTCTGGGGTCTGCACCTCTAACGAAAGATGCTTTGGAGTTCACAGTTTGTCTGGCTGCTCCAGACTGATGCTACTCGTACACTTGTTGACTCAGTTCTGTCATTAATGCCCCACAAGGTGTGCAAACATCAACTATTAGCATACAGCCTGCTTCAGCAGCGCTTGGAGATGTTTTTCAAGCTCTCAGCCAGCAGCTGCCATAGTAATAGTCTTTGGCCTAATTACACCCAACTCAACTTTAGCCCCTAGGAAGTCACAAGATAGGATTACTGCCCAAAAGCCTCCCCAGCAACTTGTGAACGTGAAGGGAGAGGGACATCAGCAGGGAGGGCCAGCGAGGGTGTAGCAGGAGAGGAAAGGAGCCTAATTCAAGACTATATTTTTTGTACATCTGTTGTGATTTAGTCTCACAATTGTTTTTTTTTTCCTTTCTATACATTTGATTCTCATGACTGTTTGAGAAACATGATTAACCTGTATAGAGAGATACAGGCTCAGCTGGACATGCAATAAGGGATGTTGCAGATGGGCACTGCTGCCCCCGTGGCACCCACAGAAGCTGTTGGGATGCGGCACCCAGAGTTCCCCACTAACACCCTTCACCCTGTGTTTTCTGCTGGCCAAAGCACCTCAAATCCCACAGGCAGCCAAATGGGGGGATGGGAACTAAAACAAACAAACTGGGGAAAAAAACCTTCCCAGAAATTAGGTGGAAATTGAGCAGGGCAAGCAAGGATTGTCACCACTGGGAAAGCCCGAAGTGGTCAATGGGGACATTAACCCAGTGGTGCGTAGAGCATAGGGCAAGGGTCCACCTTCCCACCTTTGAGTGCCCTCCAGCATGATAAGATGCATCAGAGAGCATCAGAGGGAAATAAGACTTTTTTAGTGCAGCAAATCTTCATTTTGATGGATTCATGCAGATGCTGTGGGTTGGTCCACGGCCAGGCGCTTCCTAATGCAGTATCCTGCCACAACTGACAAGCCAGTAGTGCTACCCAGGCCTTCATGCTCATTATACCCAAGTTTCTTAGGTGTCTTTACTCAACACATAATGGTTTCTGTGTCCTGGGAAGGTTTCCAAGGTGTTTTCTTATATTATAAAACAAACAGAGATGCTAAAACAAGAGGATTAATTTATACCAGCTATGCATGAGCCATGCACAACCAACGCCCGCACTGAACATGTAGTAAGGACTGCTGGTGGCCACCATGAGATTCCCTTCTTCTCCCCGCTCCAGCTCTCTCCCTCCCTCCTTGTCTCCCCTCGCAGCCACCACCTCCCACATGAAGCCGCAGTGAACGCAGCCGGCACACACTGCCCGCTCCACAGCGGTGCCCAAAAGCTGCTGTATACAGAAGGTCAAACAACATCATTTGGTGACAAGCAGCCGCTGGGCTTAAGCACGTATGAGCAATTCTCAATTGCCTTCCTACGGAAAAAGATGCAAATATTTGATGTCTAGTGGACAGCTCTCACATCTGCTTTTCTTTCGGCTGCAACCCAAGCCAGCTACTGACATTTTTCCCAGAACTAACTTGGAAATGAGCCCCTGCCAAAATTAAGCAGCTTGTTTCGATTTCCTCTCTGCTCAACTGACTGTACCTGCTTAGGGCTGCAGTACTCTGCTACAAGCAGTGCCTTGGTAATAAATATCTATGTTTTCAGCGAAGTTGTTCACAGTAAGAAAGCATATCTCACAATATACATACACACAGTTTAACAACTGGAATCTCAGTCCTGGCTCAAAGCTATTCTTATTAAAAACATGGTCATGAAAAAATGACACAGGTAAAATTCTATTAATTTGTGGCTCATACATTGCTGAGGGTGCCCCTATCTTTTTTTTTCTTCCCTTTATAAGAGGGATAGGTGATTTAGCTATATTTATATGGTTTCTGTTACCATACTACCTGACCACCTGTAGTATATTTACCCTAAGAACTGCCAAATTATATAAGGAAATAATATCAGGCCATAACATAAGAAATATAAGCATACACAACACAATCCTCACAATCCTATTGTTATTTCCACTTTCAAGTTCCCAGTATAAAATTATATAAAATTCCATAAAATTATATAAAATTTCATAAAATTATATAAAATTGTATAAGACAAGGTCTAGCTGTAAAGAGATAACAGGTGCAGGATTTCAAGCAGCAAAGCTTCCCAGGGCTGGCAGAGAACAGCTCAATCACCACTAAGCACTACCAGAACCAGCTTAAAATCACCACAAACTTGCAGCTGACCACGGGTTTCTAAAATACAACCAAGAATAAACTTAGATTAGTTCTCCTCCTGCCCCTGAAGGATGCCAACATGCGGTGCACGCACTAACCCCAGGAGTTTCGGCAGTGTTCACTGGCTGAGCGCGGCAGCTGGGTTTTCCATGCCTCCGGCAGAGAAATTCTCCGTAATACCCAACTGGAATCTCATTTATTTCCTGAAAATTCTATCAAAACTAAAAGTTACTTGGCAGCTTCAGAAAACCTCTGCGGCCTTCGTAACATTTTAATCATTTTGCACGCACGTAGGAGGAAAATTGCAGTTATCTGACACCGCACTGCAACGAAACAGGAAAGCAGAGAGGGAAGGAAAGGTGACAGCTCGAGGTGCCAAGAGAATTTTAGGTGGGAAGAATGCAATTATCCCAACAGAAATAGGAGCTGAGCATTCATTTTTGGAAAGGGTGTTCAATTTTTGTACCCAGAGGCAGAGATATTTCCATGCTGCGACTCATATACCACTTTCACAACCACTTCTGATTCCGAGTTGCTCTTCTTCAGACCTAAAATGGACCCTACCATTTTCTCTCGGTTTAGCACTCCTGAGCTTTTTCAAAGCACAATTACATCAGGAAGCGTTTGAAACCAATCCTTGCTTTCTATTTTACCGCTGGCTGAACACTAGTGCTTATAGAACTGGGCATATCCAGCCCCCAAGACCTTCTCTATCCCCCAAAAAGCCTTAATGGAAACAGCTTCGGGATCTCCCGTAAGCAGCCAGCCTGCTAAGCTGTAAGGACTGTGCGGGAAATAGGCGACAGCCGTAACAGCAGCATGGCTGATATAGTATCGCTTTCTGTGTGGAAACCACGTGGTGTAGTTTCACTCATGCAGGGGGCCTGGCGTATTTCTTATACTTATTTTCATATTTATTTTTCAAATAGAAGAGGTTGGTTTTAAACCCCATGTTTTCTTCTAACAGGTTCTCAGGATTATAAGCAAAACAAAGCACCTGCAAGATGTAGCATGCATTTTAATTCTTGCTTTATGAATCTACTGCAGTCACAGATTCAATTTGAGTTCGTTTAATACTGAAATATGTTCTATATAGCGTGCACTGAGCCCAAATGTTTGATTAGGGAAGATGAGAATTTAACTCATCTGAAAGAAAGGCACACTTTACCAAACTCTGCAATTCAACTGCATGTTGGAGCTTTACATAAGGAAGGAAAATGAAAGAAATACTTCTGTAGAGCTCATAAAAGAGACCTTGATACACAGGCACTGTTTCAAACTGGATCCAGCGCTTTTAGAGGAGAAGCAGAAGGAAGAAGAACTAAGGGGCCCATATATGAGCTAGTATACGGAAATGCAAGCCCTCTTTTTCATTGCTTTAAGAGGAAGAAATGCGCACATATCAGTAGCAGATCTAAACTAAAAGCAGCAGGTTAGATTACAGAAATACTGCTGTATCCATCCAGTTTCTGACCACAGCTGCCACAGGGCTCAGATCTGGTCTTGGCATTCCCAGCCTGGTTGCCCTTGACTCCTCTGCGTGGTTATTGCAGGCCACAGTGCCTTGGGTCAAAACCACATCTATTGCAATAAGCGTGTAGGTAGATGCAAATACAGCAGTCTGAGGCATGTTATCTCTTAAGCAGTCTGGTATCTGATTAATGCTATTTGTGATGTTTTTGCATAGATTCACCACTAATTCACAGTCCCATTCCAGCTTCCACTCTCTTGGCATTCGCTTGACTCAAACCTATAGATGATATATCTCAGGTATACAACACTGCCAATAAACAGGTACATGCAGTAAATCAACCTATTTCTGAAAGGGTGGAAGTCCTATGATTCACCCCTGTCTCAAGATGGACAGTACTGCTTATTCACCTTTGAAATCTTCATTCATATAGTGCTATTTAAATGCAGAGCAATTTTTATAAGCAAATAGATTTTATAAGTGAGCCCCCAAGTTACAAGTCCTTTTCATTTGGGTTTAAAAGTCTCCTCATCATTTCAGACTCTGAAAAGGGCTGGCTACTAGGCTGCTGCACAAGCACTTGTGTAACTTGGGGATGGGGGAAAAAAAGATAGCAAAATAATTAGGAAACTTGACCCTTCTCCTGTAAAGCATAGCTTCATCTACCGAGTCACACCAGCAGTTGAACTGGAACAGTTGCAGAAGTGCAGCAGAGCAGGGGAAAGCTTTGGAGAGCGCTTCCACTGCCCATCCTGCCTCACATTCGAGGAGCAGGTGACCAGCTTCAGTATACAACTGAGCCACCCACAGTCCAACGCAGAGGTCTGAGATCCCTTTTCCTTGGCACCTATCCCTGACAGCTGCTGAATGACAGCACGATCCTATTGTAAAATACTCCAAGCGCCAGGGACTGCAGCACATGGGCAGTTTTCAGGCACAGCTCGGCAGGTCGCTCACGCACAAGGCTGAGCAGCGTTGGGAAACAAAGAGCGGCATGGCTCCATCGCTCTCCTTAAATCACACCCACTGGAGAAGATGCAGCAGCTGAGCTGACAGGGCTCTTGTTCAGGAGGTGTTAGAGAATGACAGCGGTTAGGGAATGCCCCAAGGAGGAGGAGGGCATGGGGAAGAGCGGGAAAGGCCAGCCGGGATGCCCAGCATACCTGGGTAAGATTGCACGGAGGCACCGCCTGCTGCTAGGGATGCTCTCCAGGAAAGCTGATCTCCCTCTTGTGCACTCCCCACGGCCCAAAGGCGCCTTTTGCCCTACCCCCGAGTGGAAACCCCTCCCGGCAGCTCGCAGCTGAGCCCCCACGGAGCGCTGCCCCCCCCCCCCCCGCGTCCCCCGCCCCGGAGCTCCGCACCGCTCCGCCGCCCCCCGCCCCACCGAGCCCTTTGTCCACCGCGGGAGGCGCCAGGGGCCGGGGGGGGGGGCCTGTCGGGGAGGCCGGTTACCGATGGAGACCTCCTGGGCGAAGGCGAGGGAGA
The DNA here is from genome assembly GCF_018139145.2 of Gymnogyps californianus. Taxonomy (NCBI): domain Eukaryota; kingdom Metazoa; phylum Chordata; class Aves; order Accipitriformes; family Cathartidae; genus Gymnogyps; species Gymnogyps californianus. The sequence goes on along the minus strand of NC_059471.1, from coordinate 11,737,048 downwards.
TGAGGAGCAGCGGCAGCCCCACGGCGATGCAGGTGACGATCTTGTCCAGCGCCAGCTCCAGCCGCAGCCCCTTGTAGCGCGTCTCCGGCGGCTCCTTCAGCAAGAAGTCGGAGAAGACGTACTCGGTGGCGATGTGCGCGATGGCCATGGCGGGCCCGGCACAGCTCGGCTCGGTACGGCTCGGCACGGCCCGGCCCGGCCATGCACGGCACGGCACGGCACGGCCCGCCTCGGCTCGGCTCCGCCCGGCGCGGCTCGGCAGCGCCCCCGCAGCCCGGCCCGGCCCGGCCCGGCGCGGCTCCGCCCGGCGGGGCGGGCGGCTGGGCCCGGGTGCGGGCTGGGCCTCCGCGGCTAGGACGGGGGCGGGGGGGGGGGCGGCAGGAGGCGGGGTCGTGCAGCCCCCCCCTGCTCCGAGCAGGGGGCTCTGAGCCGTTCCAGGCGCCTTGGGGTGTCCCCAAGGACGGAGACTTCTTGTATTGCAGTTTGCGCCCATCGCCTCTGGTCCTCTCGCTGGGCACTTCTGCACTACAGGCTCCTTCTGCACTATGCTCCCATCAGTTGCTTACACACGCTGTTAAGATCCCCCTGAGCCATCTCTTCTCCAGGTTGAACAGTCCCAGCTCCCTCAGCACACACCTGACACTGACAGATGCTCCAAGCCCTTAATCTACCTAGCACCATGTGCTGTGGCATTTTCCCCACCCAAAGTGTTTGGTCACCACCGCCACATCTCAAGTCACTTTTTGTGGGAGTCAGTGGGGTGCCTTCACCTTTAATAACCCTTAATTCATTTTCTCCCCTTATATTTTTCCAGTTGCTTTCTGAACCTCTGTAAGCTCGGAGCATCCTCAGCCCCCTCAAACCAGGAGTAAAGAGCCACCTCCTTGTGCTGTGCTTTGCATGTAGCGCTCCCCTAGCTCATACTACTTCTGCCAAAAGGGACAACTGTTCCCTCCTTCACTCAACTTTCCCTTTATAAAACCACTATCGTATCTGCTTTCAATTGTCCTTTCTATTTTTCCAAGCCGTAATCCAAGGAAATCATTCCTCATATGGAAACTGTTCTGCAACACTGATTCCCTTTCTTCTTCTTTCTGAGCTGTTCTTGTGCTGCTGGGTCCTCTCCTGGACGGGGCTGGGGGATGTGACTCATGCTGCATTCAAGGTGCAGGTGCCCCAGACATTTATGTAATGGCACTAAGTTGTTTTCTGGTTTGCTCTGTTCTTAATTCCTACTGATTCCTCATATTCCGTTGCCTTTCTGCCCACTAAAAAGCACTGGAGCAAACGTTGTCATTAAACTATTACAAATAAGATCCCATTTCTGAGATGCTTAGACAGTATGATGCACATAGGGCTAGGATTGCTTTTTTACACAAGTACTACTGTAAATGTATCAGTACTAAATTTTAGCTTTTTATTACTCATTTTTCATGCTATACATAGTTATGATTGTCACTCAACTTGGTCACCCTTTTCCACACCACTTACAGAAAATAGTTAAGAGCAAGGGTCCTTGCAGCACCCCATGAGTGACTTTCAACATGAAATCTGGCCACTTTTTCCTGTCTTTTAACCAGTTATTTAACCTCCATGGACCCTTCCTCTCATCCCATGGTGATTTCATTTCCTTAAGAAGCTTTAACTAAGGACCTTCTCAAATGTCTTATGGAAATGTAAGCAGGCTATATTCATCCAGGTCTCTTATCTATATGTTGACTCCTTCAAAACCTCGCTAAGGCACAATTTTTTTTAAGAAGAAAAAAAAGTATCGATTCTTCCATGATCTGTTTTGTTCCTTTGGCCGCTTTTCTGGCCTTTTTTAGAATGGTTTCAGCCAGCTTGCGTTGTGTGGGTGTCAGAGCTGCTTATTCCTCTGGAAAGTTTTTAAAGCTTGATCTCGCATTTGTCACCTTCCTCGCTTTTGGTGCTAGGACAGTTTCCAACGGCTACCCAAGTTCGTAATCCAGGTTTTTTATGCTCGAGGGCCTGTAGCACTCTGTGGGGAACACGCCTGCCCTGGTGACTTGTTCCTTTCGTTCTTTTGTTCATTTTGTTGCTTTACTCTGTTCCCGCCAGTGCTTCAGCCCAACACAGATGCTGTCCTTCAACACAGGTGTCGGGGCACGGCTGGCCACGAGGCTGCCTGCGCCAGGCAGGCAATGGTAAACTCAACGCTTTATGCTTTCGGTGATGCTTCACGCTCTCGGTGGCAGGCTGTGTCGCCTGGGCGAGCAGCGGTGATGTCCTGAGGCCGTGAGGACCTTTGGAGGTTTCGTTCTTGTTTCACAGCTGCCATCCAGCTGAGAAGCGTGCCAGATGAAATGAACTGTGCCAGAAGGTTCATACAAATAACCACATTTTTATTGTCATTATAATCACTTTGGCTGGCTAGTTTCTATGGTTAAAAGATATTTATGATTCTATTTCTAAAAAGTCAGACGCATTAGCTACTCTAAAAGGAAAATACCAAATAATTTCCTTTATTAACAGTGTATATTTAAGTGAAAGGCTTTAATTTTGTATGTATACAGAGAGCAAATGTTCTGCGCAGACGGACAGCGTTTTTGCACAGAACAGGAGACCTCAATTTTAATGTTTACAAAACAGAAAGATGAAAGGGCTTACAGTATCTGTTTTTGTCAGCTCAAAGGGAAGATTTAGAGAAGGAGTCTGGAAGTGTTTATTGCTATGGTGTAACTCCTATTTGGGCTCAGTCCTGCAGTTCTACCTCACGTGTGAGCTCTTAAATGACTGGGGAAAACAAAGAATCAAGAAATAACTGAGAAACATCCAAGAAACTTCAACGTATTGGTTAACTGGACATCAATCCAGGACACCATTAAGCTACAATAGGAGTGATGGGCAGTAAAGTTTCCTACATTTGAACATACTTCAAAATCCAGAAGTGGAAAAAATTAAATAAAAAAAACTCCAGCAACTTGAACTTACATTCAAAATAAAATTTGGATAAACAGTTTCACAGACATGTTTGTTCTGGAGTTCCTCTGCAAGAGCTGTAGCTGACGTGAGCAGGCAAGGATGAGCACTATCTAACTAAAAATGAGCTATAAACATTCAAGTATCACTAAACATGGCCTGGTTCTGCCTGTCTTCCTCGCAGAGCGAAAAGATCAGCCTCCTGATGGCTTCATTACAGGTAGGGAGTGAGGTGCTACTCGGTGCAAAGAAGAGGTACAGAATCAGGACCACAACGAGCAGCAATTACAAAGTCAACTAACTTTCTCAGAGGTTGCTCAGGGCTAGATTTTTAAAGGGATTAACAAAAGCTGTTAGAAACTAACAGCAGGGACACTGCTGAACTCCATCGGGTGCTAAAATATATTGGTAGGTCCCTAAATGCCTTTAAAAATCTGTCCCCAGTGCACAGTTTCCTCATTTAACAGGGCAAAAAAAAGGAGAATTGCTTAAATGTCGGTGAATTCATTGAGCCAGACTTTGGGAAACCGCAGGGACTTCCAGATTAGCACCTGCTCCTTCAGAAGCCGGCATGCTTAAAACAGTCCCTGGTGGTATTTATTCCCTAGCATAAACCCCGTGTTTCTGCACAGAGCGCATGGATGCCATGCTGCCCGCTCCTTACTCCCGTGGAAATCCTGTGCAGCCGTTGTGGATGCCAAGAGGTGTGCTGCTCTGCTCAGCTGCCAAATTTGGTCTCGCGTAAAGCTCAACTGAACTCCAGAGGAGCGGAAATGGTGATGAGTGGTACGTGGCTCTCGGAGCCGAACCCTACAGCCCATGTTCACTCTTGTGAGAGCTGGCTACGGGGTAGGACTGTCAGCATATGTCTTGCTCCAGTTTTATTAGCAGCATGTCATGAAATCCGGTGCGGCTCTGTGAATGATGCTAAAAGCGGGGATTTACAGGGAATCTCTTAGAAGTGCACTTTTGTCATGCAGAGCCATGTAATGGATCCTGCTTCCTTGGCGGGTGACGAGGCAGAAGAAGATTAATACTGTTGACAGCAGAACAAGTCCAATGAAAAAAAAGGCTGTGAGTATCAGGCTGGCCTCTCCGGGACTCAAAGTTTTGCCAAAAAAATTGCCCTCTTTGCTGTCATAATCTGTTAAAAGAGAAGTAGTTCATGAGAAATCTATGCATAAATCTGAAGAGTTTTAAATTACATTTAAAAAAATCCTTACCCTTTGCAGTGGTTCTGTTTTTTGCAGGTGTTGTATCGTATGATCCAGTTGTGAGTCCTCCTTCTGAAGGAGCTTCCCACTCTGTGCAGAGAGAGAAAAAGCATAGTTAAGTTGAAAGCCTTAATAAATACTTTTTTCTCTTCTGCGAAAGTAGTGCTGATTTTATTTAATTATTTCTACCTTGTTGATCTGAACAGAAATCATGATTAGATCAGCACAGCTATTGCTCTGGCCAGCTCCGTGGGCAACGTCCCACTTCTCTATAAGCATCTCTATTACTTCAGTACTTACTGTAGTGATAGGACAAGGCATAACGGTTTTAAACTGAAAGAGGGTAGATTTAGATTGGACACAAGGAAGAAATTTTTTATGATGAGGGTGGTGAGACACTGCCACAGGTTGTTCAGAGAAGTTGTGGATGCCCCATCATTGGAAGTGTTCAAGGCCAGGTTGGACGGGGCTTTGAGCAACCTGATCTAGTGAAACACGTCCCTGCCCAAGGCAGGGGGAGTTGGAACTAGATGATCTTTGAAGTCCCTTCCAACCCAAACCATTCTATGATTCTATGATTCAGTTGTGCAATTGCTTGTTCATTTGAAGTTTCACAGCCTGCATGAATATGTGGTATAAAATAAATTCACCTTATCCAAGGAAGGAGTATTTTGGATATGTTTGACATTACATTTGTCATCCTGCTGCTACAAGGTTACAGGTACAAGGTGTGCCTGCTTGCAACCCATGCCGAAGAGAGTAGCAAGCCTGGTGGGGACCCAAGCAGGAGATGCTGGATCCAGATGTTTAGTGAAATTATGTGATGTGGAGAGGCTCACAAAGCACTTTTGACTTCACTCACAAGTGGTGGAAGGGACCAGCACCACTCAAAAAGTTTCCCAACTTTTCTTAGTCAAAGGATCACCTATTTCTTGGACAGGATGAACGATCATTTTCTGGAGCATCTTGTATCTCAGCTGGTCTCTGCCCATGCAGGAAGGAGCTCGAATAGCTCTGGGAGCCGCCAGTGATTGCAGGGAGGAACCAGCACCATGCCAGCCTGCAGGCCCTCCCGCACACCACGTGGCAGCAAGGCTGAAAAATAGCTTTGCAGTTGTTTTCTGCAGCACCTGCGGATGACTAATGGTCCACAGGCTGCCACTGTCTTCGGAGGGCTCTTGTGAAGCACCAACTGTTTTTAAGTTGCAGAGTGCAGCAAAGATTACTGTCTTTGCCATATCATTAAGGGTGTTTGTCCTGTTCCTAGATGATGCTAACTGGCCATGGCAGTAATGTACAGGTGCTTCCCACCAGCTTGCAGGGTGCAGCGGTGATGTTAGCTCTCTTTCTTTCCTCCCTACCTTCCATCCAATCTGCTGCAATACCACCTCCGAGACCTCGGACATGTTTCTGATACTGCACCTGATTTATTGATGGTGTAGGTTGTCTCCATGCCAGCGTGGATGTGATCGGCTACATGGCAGTGCAGAAGCCATGTTCCAGGGTTTTCTGCTATGAGTTCAACTGTCTGGAAAGTCCCAGGAAAAAGGTCATATACGTCTCCTCTGTGGTCCTTATCTGTCTGTGGCAAGGCAAAACCAGCATCGTGAGAGTCGTGCCTCAAATACCCACCATGGGCACTGAAATATTCCAGTTAGACTTTCACCTCCTCAAGGCAGATCAAATGCTTCTTGTTACACATTTCTAGTGAGCCTCATCCAGGGCAACTGAGGTCTGTGGACACCTCTCGTTTAATCAATTAATTAGTTAACAACAGGAGACCCCTCCTGAGGACTTCAGGTGCTGGTTGAGCACAGGCATTTCTTTGAAAGACAGATTTTTTAGATAGTCCTGCCAGTGGCAAGCTGTCACAACATAAAACCATACTCTAAGCAGGCATAACTCTCTCTGATTTCCTCCCTGTATCTTCCCTTATACCCATGGGTAAACATGTATTTTAACCCACCTAACCATGTCCCCAAATAGTGACATTTATTCATGTTTCATAACAGGCTCAGAGTAATAGACGCTTTGCAAGGATCTCATTCATTTCGTATTTCCGTCACACACAAAACTCCCACCGACCTCAGCATCAGCTCAGGGCTCTGTGCCCAAGCTGCAAAACCAGGCTAGAACCTGGACTTTTTTGCAGAAATTTCCCATCACACTATAAAGGTTTTACTTTGATTAATTTTACCAACCTTGAAGATGAAGGTCTGTGCATGGAAGTGAACTGTATGTATATCCACTTCATTGCCCATTCCTATCAAATACCAGTTTGTCTTATCACCTTCATTCATCGTTAGACCGAGGAGACTGTTATAAATCTTCCCATTGATTGCTGGAAGAATGACAAAATAGAACTGATTAATAACTGGCCATGGTACAGGTGATGATAACCTCCACTTCAGGCACCCTTTGCACTTTCTCTCTGGGGAAAAGGGGTGCCCAGGCAGAGAGGGGACAGGCATGTGTGGCCAGGGCAAGGGCTCTCCATAGTGACCACTGCCATTGCAGGGAGACAGTCACGTTTTTGTTTCAGTATCCAAATCATCTAAGTGCACAGCAGCAACCATTTTTCTGTCTTGAAAAGCATCGGATAGGTTTTTTACTGGTTGAGATTGAACTCCTGAACAAACAGGATTTACGCTGAGAAGCTACATGGAAAAAGAGGGAATAGAGTTGTTGCCTAAAATGGGTACCAAATGTAGAAAGAGAAGTTTTCTTTGCCAGGGCTGTTCCTGCCCCCGTCCAGTCTGTTCTCGCTGGCTCCTGGGCTGGTTGCTACTACGGCCATAGTTTTAAAATGTCATCCTTATGCTCTTACAGAACAAGCCTGCAAGGAACGCAGCTCCCAAATGACAAGAGAAGTCTGGCAGGGCAGCCTCTTCCCAAGAGTATAAGATTAAACTATCTTGTTAGAAAAATATCTCGGCTGGGCCTTATGAAATCTTTTTGTTTCCAGAGTTGCAGTTTATGAAGTTGTCACATGACTGGGTAATTGCAGGCTAAGTCCAAGGTCTTCCTAAAAGGGCTGTGAAAAATAAACCTCTGTCCTCTTGGCTGCTGCCACCAAGTCCTACATACCATGCATGCTGTTGCCTTCTACAAAGTTCTCAGTGGAATTAAAATCATCAGGATTCTTATGAAGGTATGTTTCAATATTTTCTTTCAAATACCAGGATTTATTTTCGTCAAACACCATAAACAGCAGAGTAAATTCACGATCAATGTCTTTCCTTAGACCTCTTTCATCTAGAATTCCTTTTCTGCAAACTACAAGAGGCCCAATCAGACCGCTGTATGTGTCCTGAAATAAAATAAATATATGCATTACAGATTTTCAGTTCATCCAGTTATGAAATAGATACAGATTAACTACAGATTAAATAAAGATGAAATTCTGTTTCCCTATCAATCAGATGAGAAAAAATCATTACTCTGTCTGATTAGAGATATCTTTCTCTACATGTCCCTATGTTAATGTAGCAAAGCAATGTTTTGCCTTCACCCCAAATCCGTTCAACTATTATTTAAGGAGGGAATCACATCACCATGGTGTATCCCTGGGGATTTCAGTAGATTAAATTACCCAGGCACGTGCAACTGTTATCAAAGAGGACAAAGCATCGAGCTCTCTGAATCGTTCCTCTAGCCTGTGGTCCTCACATAAATGTGAAGCAGGATCCTTTCAGAAACATTATGCAAGGCAGGATGCCTTAGCCAAAGCAATATAGTCTTTAGTGACCATTTCTTAGTTACCTTTACAAAATTCACTGTTGAATAATAAACCCAAGTGATACAGTTTGGATCTGTTTTACCAGGGCCGGATTGTTCCGGGACGTTCCACCTGTAGGTGTTTATTTCCCCTGAAACAGAGAGAACAATTTTACCAAGAGCAGCTGGGTATTAGAGGCTTTGAACAGTATGTAACTGAGATCTGCTACCCTCCTCATCAAAAAATGATCTGCATTAAAACTATCTGTGGAAGCATGCAGCAATGGGATATGGATGTGATTCTGCCTTCCAGGAGGTGGATGAGGTTCTAGCGGTGTAAATGAAGGCAGATAGCCTCCAGAAAAGGAGATCTGCAAATGATGCTGGCAACAGTGGCATCCCACAGAGGGAAGTTTGGAGATAGGACTTTTCATCTTTCTGCTTGGGCAAAACTTGTAGCAGATCAATGATCTTGGATGCCGATGCTTAAGGTCAGTTGAAGATGTTGGGAGCCAAGCGCCAAAAAATGTTTCTTGGACTTTCTCAGTTGAAAAGGGCACAAAGATGTGGCAGTTGCCACTGGGATTTTGCAGATGGTGCTGCAGCAGTGTATCGGCTCTGGGCCAGGACAGGACAGCTGGGTACGTACCAACCTGCTGACTCAGAGCAACAGGGGGGTCCTTTCCTCTTCCAGCTAAGCCCCTGCTCCTCAGCAATTACCAGAGAACCCCTGTCCCTTCCCAAAAGCCATCACCTCTGCCACGTCCTCCCTGAGCAGAGATTCCCTGACATCTGATTTAAAAAACCAGAACAATTTGATGGAAAAATTATCTATTTGGGTGAGGATCAGTTCTCTACACTGAACACAAACACATCTATGTTCAGATGAACTACCTGTGCTGTGTTTCCCTGCTTTGTTTTTTTGCTGGTACTGCAGGGAAGGGTGGGAGATCAAGATGTGGCCAACACCTTGCCCTTTTTAGTCGTGGAGAAATGTTGAACCAGGCAGTCTCTGGCCCAAAAGTCTTCCAGAGTGACAAAAGCCAAGTACAGCTGGGGACATGCTATGCGTCAGGGGAAAACAAGGAAATCCCAGAACTCTTGGCGATGGTCTTAGTACAGCCACAACCCAACAGCTGCCAACAGCTGTAGGCATCAGGGTAAAGGAGAGTTTTCAAGCTTAAATTGTTGTGAAGTGACTGAGCCTAGTTTTGTGTCGCTGAGCCACTACACTGCTTTGATGGATCATGCAATAGTGGGTTTTATTGTACAGCAATAATTACAAAAAATTAAATGGTGACTCTCAAATATCATACTATATGAGTGTCACATAAATGTTGCAATACCATTTAACCTTACAGGACAAGCACCTTCTGTTCATTACAGCATGGGTTTACACACTTCAGCAGAGATCAGAAACGCTTTCAAGACACAACACTACACTAATAGGGCAGAAAACACTAACAAGAAACCCCTCAGTCTCAGAGGCATTCATGCCATGGAGACATACACCAGGGAAGAGTTTGTCATCCACCTGTATCTAACCTACATGTCATCACCCCTTTTTAGAGGGTGTGATGTAAGAAGAGAGGCTGGCCATAGTCCTTCACCACTTCGTTGCTTTTTACTCCTCACTTCAGGACATTTGGAGGCTGTAGATGGAAAAATCTCCACTCTACTTAAAACCTGAGACACTTCAGATGGCATCAAAGACCTATCTTTGAAGTGCAAATGAAGCATAACTCCTGAAAAGACTGATAAACAAGAGGAAAATGGATGTTTTCTCCCTTTTTGCTGCTGGGTAAATGGAGGAATGGACAGGGAGAGGACAAAGCTGTGGCAGCTGAGAGCTGTTTTGGCTTAGGCTGCTATGGATCTGCTCTCTGCATCTCTTTACCATGACACCCATAGTCTCTTTAGGAGCTGGCAGTGCTCTCAGGAGCACAATTTAGCAGGATGTAAATCTGACTGATGACTGGTTCAGGATTTAGTAGAACTAGATGGGCTCTGTGAAGCTTGGGGTGAGCAGTCCAGCCTGGCCTAGGAAGACAGACAGCAAAGATTTCTAGATGATGGTGGTAGGGACTGAAGTGTTCAGGAATTATTCTTGTTTTGAGGGACTTGTTTTCTGTGGTAACTGCTGCTTCTAAACTCCGAAGGAAAAGTCTGTCCTTAGATCTTGCTGAAGAGTCCTTGCCTTGGCTTACTGTCAAATGCAGACACCTTCCCTCGTCTAACTCATCCCAAGCCTGCTCCCATGTGGACACAGAAGACATGACAGTAGTGTTCCCAGTGTTACACCTCAACTGTCAACAAAACAACATCAACATCATGGAGCAAGTAACAAAACAAGGGAATCATATAAATCAGCTCCTTCTGGTTTTTTTCATATATTAACCACAGGTATTCTTTTGTCAAACTCCAGCAAGGCAGATGTTGGCTCACATTTGGCCATGAATTTCTGTGTGATTGTACTGTATCGATACAGCTGTTTACAGGAAAGAAATTTCAGCTTGCAAAGAGGTTTAGTACATCAGAATTTCTTTTCATTTAGTTTCACACTGAAGCTCACAAATACTGTGAAAATAATTGCATGGGTGATGGAAGCAAAGGCATGTACATGTTGGATCGACTATAATGCCTAGGTTTGAGTTTGACTTCCTACTAGAATATAACACTCAACACAAAAATTGAAGTACAAAAATTTTAACAGGTATTTTTCTGTATGAAAAATTTCAATGCTGTGAGAACTATTTTCCACTATTTTCCTCACTAGAAACTGAGGCATATTTGGTACACTTTTTCAAAGACTTTTAATTCACGAGAGCTACATTTTGCATTTTATGCATCAGCTCTGAATGCAAATGCCAATTCTGTGTAGATTAAGAGAGAGGCAGAGTTAGTATTGCCAACTGCAACTCTACCACTGAGTTTCTCAGGTTTTAAAACATTGTTAGAGTGTCAGTCTGGAGCCAAATGCAGTGCTGGCTTACACTTCTCTTGCCATGATTATGGGTCTGCTTCTGCCTTTTTTGGAGGTTGCCCAGTGATATTACATTTTTGTTTCTACCCCTGATAGAAACAAAGGTTCGTTCTCTGCCCAGGCATGCTCGCTTGATCAAGAACCTACATGTATAGAGAATCGTATCTGAATAAATGTTGAGCGTATTATGCCTGGAAGAACATATAGGTATGTGTAAGCTTGAAAGAGGGATTATCATTCATGTGTTAAAATGTTTTTATATACAGCCTTTGCAGCTCAAAGAAAAAAAAAAAAAGAAGAGCCTTACCAGGGAGGGTAATTGGTGTCTCAGGTTGTTCTTCACAACCCACTTCTTCTATACCATGTGCACTTATCGAATAAGGCCTGCTGGCTTTGTTCTTAAATACGATCAGTACAGAGTCACCAACCTCAGCATGGAGTAACGGCCCTAAATTAAAACAGAAGATGCCAGTGATTAATGCTGCTTTTCTGAATTTAACAAACTTTCAATAGCTTGGCCTAGGAGAGGAGCCAAGGTCTTTCTCAAACCCCTCGGGCTTTTCTATTCTTTCAGCAAAAGCATCAAAACCAGTTTGTTATCTCAGCTGATGGAAAGTTCCATATATATAAATCATCTCTTTTCGGTCAATGAGAAGAATTGTTCACTGTGGAGACAGGTCTTTGGAGAGCTTTTTTTAAGGAAAACTCTTGTGGATCATTTTTGTATCTTTAAAAATTTTATTTCTTAAGCTGGTAACAGCTTTTTTATTTTTTAAACTGTTTTTTACTTTTGCACTGCAAAAAAGGAAATGTCAAATCTATTCCTAGAGAGTGTTGACTACTTTACAACCAGTTGTTGCCCACTTCTCACCCCATAAAAAACATGAGCTGATGGTTATTTTATGACATGTGTAAAATTTTGTCTTGCCCAATTTCAGATACAAATCCAGCCCCTTAATACTGACTTAATCTGCCTATGAGAGTCTCCCCTACATTACATGCTCTGAAGTTAAGGTGAATCCTGGAATTGCCATTTTGGCATCCTCCCTGTTGGTACTCCTTAGGAAACTCCTTATTCGTGTTTGACAATGAATTCTCTAATTTGGAAAGCATCTTTATGCTCAGCAATTATACAAATTGGGTGTAAAATCACCGATAACCTGGAATAAGCATCAGTGGTCCTTGTTCTCCATGTTAACAAAGCTGGAAAAACTTTTAGTTTTTGGAAAGCAATCCTCTCACTTATCAGGCTCGGTCTGTGAGCCATGAGAGTTACTTGCCCAGGATTTCCAAGTGTTCCTCCTCCTCCGTCCTCAATTTGCGCTGTGTGAAGTTGCTGTTTGTGTACTCCCTGTAAACCACCTTCTTGTATTTTGAACCGATCAGATCTTCCTCTTGGCTCAGGAAAACATGCCCATAGCTGCAAAATAAAAAGGCAAAAATTAAAAGCACTAAACTGTACATATCTAAAGGCTAGTAACTGTTGTGTTCACAATAGGTGCGATAAGAATATACGGCTTGGTCCAACGTGCTGATTGACGTGAAGCTCTGGGTGCTGCAAGAGGTTTTAAATGGCAAATAATAACAGTGATAATCCTCACTTAAATGCACACCCTCTTCAAACAGCTAAAGCTGAGGATATATTGCACTCACCACAAACTTTTGGGAACACAAATCCTTCACCAGAGCTGTCAGAGCACAGACGAAGTTCAAGCTAAGAGTGGGTTTGGCCACTCCCTCCAGCTGCATCCTCTGCTCCAATAAAAGATACTGCCTGTCCCTGCAAACCTGAATCCTCTTATCACGATGGTTGCTTTCACTATCTTGGCTATTAGTCAGCCACAGAAAGATGATAACCGAAGCCTAACCTTGCGAAAGCAAATGCCATCATCTGAGATAAGAGGGGGCTGCTTTACCCTGGCCTTCTGCTGCTATGTACTGCGCAGGGCTGGATGCTTTCCCAGCATGAACATGAAGTGAGAAATGTATTTTCCCTTCTGCACCTGGCAGAGGATGTTTTTTTGTGCCCTCCAGGTTTGTGCAGTCACCCACAGTTTGTTGCTGCTCCTGTGGGATCCCAGAGGGCTGACTAGCCAGCAGAGGACACTCGCCACCAGCTGCGGAAGAGAGCGTTCACCCTCTTCTGAGAGCAGCTCTGTCTCCTGGCAGCTCATCTCCAAGGTGCCCCTGGCAGGAGAGTTGCGAGGTTGGCTCACAACGTACTAAATAAAACCAAAAAATGCCCCAGGAATACTGCTTACTGTAGTAATATACTGTGTGTGCAACAGCAGCCTTTAACAATACTGGAGTTGTTAATATTTTCTTTAAACACACTTCATCACCTGTGACTCTTCAGGTATGTTTCCTACCAACTCTACTGTACTCTTCCTCTTTACAGGGTGCAGTTTCCCAGCCACTTTTCTAAGCTTTATTTTTGAAATCTGTTCCTTGTTCCTTTTTGTTTTCACCAAAGTGGTCTCAGGGACCTCCCTATGCAATATGATTTGGAAAGCGTATCTTCTGCACATGCTTTTTATTCCTTAGCACAATGCAGTGTAGATGTGATTCACTTGCAGTGGTTACTGCCTTCTGACTTTTCCAGGGGAGCCAGGGGCTACTGCGCTGCAGTGAAGCAGGCTCAGCACCTCCCTAATGCATCTGCCCTGCTTGCAGGGGCTCATGTCTGGGACAGGTACCTGGGTTTCTTCTCTATGAAAACCAGAGCACTGGGATGGGGAGACTGGGGGAAGTGAGGAAGGGAGAGGAATGGGTTGGGGGGCATCATTGTAGGGTTGAACCAGGGCTGGAACACACACTTGGATTTAGGGACTTGAAAGCCGCCTTGGGTTCAACAGCATTACAAGACACTCTGAGACGAAAACATTTGAAAATGCTGCCTATGAACTAGTCTAGTCTAAGAGGTTGTCACTTTATAAACACATTTTCTCTTATTTGTTCTGCAAAGAGTGCCTCCTAAAAAGTACAAGGCTGGCTTCATGAAAGGATGCTTCAAAGTTTCCCCTCCACTATGAGTGTGCCCCACGCCCACAAGCATTTTTTGCTTTAGATACCTTTCCTCATTGCTGCTGATGTTGTAAATCTTCGGTGCCGAGCTCTTATTTGAGGCATAGTCCCACTCCACCTCCTCTGCAGCGATGTAGTAGAGCCTCATGGCTCCGTGCTGCTGCTGGGCTTGGGTGGTATTACGGCAGCTGCTGACCTCGTAGAGATGTTTCATCCCACCAACAAAGTGATCAAAAGTCCTGCAAACCACTTTGAATGTGCCTGGAAAGGAAAGTGCATGAGATTTAGGCGATTTAAAAAACTTTAAAAAGCAGCTTGGCAAATTAGGTCCTGTGCCTTGTACATCTCTGATCCATCCTCAGACAAACCTAATCTGTGATGCTATATGGGAAGTCAAGCGAGAGGATGCTTATATAGAATCATAAAATCACAGAATCGTTTCGGTTACAAAAGACCCTTAAGATCATCGAGTCCAACCATTAACCTCGCACTGCCAAGTCCACTACTAAACCATGTCCCTAAGCGCTACATCTACACGTCTTTTAAATACCTCCAGGGATGGGGACTCCACCACTTCCCTGGGCAGCCTGTTCCAATGCTTGACAACCCTTTCGGGGAAGAAATTTTTCCTAATATCCAATCTAAACCTCCCCTGGCGCAACTTGAGGCCATTTCCTCTTGTCCTATCGCTTGTTACCTGGGAGAAGAGACCGACACCCGCCTCAGTACAACCTCCTTTCAGGAAGCTGCAGAGAGCGATAAGGTCTCCCCTCAGCCTCCATTTCTCCAGGCTAAACAACCCCAGTTCTCTCAGCCATTTCTCATAAGACTTGTGCTCTAGACCCTTCACCAGCTTTGTTGCCCTTCTTTGGACACGCTCCAGCACCTCAATGTCTTTCTTGTAGTGAGGGGCCCAAAACAGAACACAGTATTTGAGGTGCGGCCTCACCAGTGCCGAGTACAGGGGGATGATCTGTTCCCTAGTCCTGCTGGCCACACTAGTTCTGATACAAGCCAGGATGCTATTGGCCTTCTGGGCCACCTGGGCACACTGCTGGCTTATATTCAGCTGGCTGTTGACCAACACCCCCAGGTCCCTTTCCGCCAGGCAGCTTTCCAGCCACTCTTCCCCAAGCCTGTAGCATTGCATGGGGCTGTTGTGACCCAAGTGCAGGACCTGGCACTGAGCCTTGTTGAACCTCATACAGTTGGCCTCGGCCCATCGATCCAGCCTGTCCAGATCCCTCTGTAGAGCCTTCCTACCCTCAAGCAGATCAACACTCCCATCCAACTTGGTGTCATTTGCAAACTTACTGAGGGTGCACTCGATCCCCTCGTCCAGATCATTGATAAAGATATTAAACAGAACTGGCCCCAACACTGAGCCCTGGGGAACACCACTTGTGACCAGCCACCAACTGGATTTAACTCCATTCACCACCACTCTTCGGGCCTGGCCATCCAGCCAGTTTTTACCCAGCAAAGAGTATGCCCGTCCAAGCCATGAGCAGCCAGTTTCTCCAGGAGAATGCTGTGGGAAATGGTGTCAAAGGCCTTACTGAAGTCTAGGTAGACAACATCCACAGCCTTTCCCTCATCCACTAAGCGGGTCACCTTGTCATAGAAGGAGATCAGGTTAGTCAAGCAGGACCTGTCTTTCCTAAACCCATGCTGACTGGGCCTCATCACCTGGTTGTCCTGTACGTGCCATGTGATGGCACTCAAGAGGATCTGCTCCATAACTTTCCCCGGCACTGAGGGCAGACTGACAGGCCTGTAGTTCCCCCGATCCTCCTTCCGGCCCTTCTTGTAGATGGGCGTCACATTTGCTAACCTCCAGTCAACTGGGACCTCCCCGGTTAGCCAGGACTGCTGATAAATGATGGCAAGTGGCTTGGTGAGCACTTCTGCCAGCTGCCTCAGTACCCTTGGGTGGATCCCATCCGGCCCCATAGACTTGTGTGTGTCTAAGTGGTGGAGCAGGTCGCTAACCATTTCCCCTGGGATTATGGGGGCTTCATTCTGCTCCCCGTCCCTGCCTTCCAGCTCAGGGGGCTGGGTACCCGGAGAACAACTGGTCTTACTATTAAAGACTGAGGCAAAGAAGGCATTAAGTACCTCAGCCTTTTCCTCATCCTTTGGCACTATGTTTCCCCCCACATCCAAGAAAGGATGGAGACTCTCCTTAGCCCTCCTTTTGTTGCTAATGTATTTATAGAAATGTTTTTTATTGTCTTTCACGGCAGTAGCCAGATTAAGTTCTAGCTGGGCTTTGGCCCTTCTAATTTTCTCCCTCCATAACCTCACAACTTCCTTGTAGTCCTCCTGAGTTGCCTGCCCCTTCTTCCAAAGGTCATAAACTCTCCTTTTTTTCCTGAGTTCCCGACAAAGCTCTCTGCTCAGCCAGGCCGGTCTTCTTCCCGACTGGCTCATCTTTTGGCACATGGGGATGGCCTGCTCCTGCGCCTTTAAGATTTCCTTCTTGAAAAAAGTCCAGCCTTCCTGGACTCCTTTGCCCTTCAGGACTGCCTCCCAAGGGATTCTGTCAACCAGGCTCCCAAACAGGCCAAAGTCTGCCCTCCGGAAGTCCAAGGTGGCAGTTCTGCTGACCCCCCTCCTCACTTCTCCAAGAATCGAAAACTATCCTTTTGTGATCGCTATGCCCATGACGGCCTCCAACCATCACATCACCCACAAGTCCTTCTCTGTTCACAAACAACAGGTCCAGCGGGGCGCCTTCCCTCCTTGGCTCACTCACCAGCTAATGGGAGCCCTGCTAACTCCTGTGCAAAGATTCTTTTCCCCCTTTGACGCAGGTGTACCCCCTCAGTTGCCAGCAGGCCTGGTGTTGTGTAAACTGACCCATGATCAAAAAACCCAAAATTCTGCCAGGGACACCAGGCTCGGAGCCAGGTATTGATCTGCTGGCTCTTCCTGTTTCTTCCCTCATCATTCCCTGCAACTGGAAGGATAGAGGAGAACACTACTTGTGCTCCTGATCCCTTAACCAGTCGTCCCAAGGCCCTGAAGTCTCTCTTGATTGCCCTCAGACTTCTTGTTGCAACTTCATCACTGCCTACCTGAAAAATCAACAATGGATAATAATCTGAGGGCCATACCAGGGTGGGAAGCTTTCTCTTCACATCTTTAACCTGGGCTGCAGGGAGGCAGCAGACTTCCCTAAGAAGTGGGTCCTGGCTGCATATTGGGCCTTCTGTTCCCTTCAGAAGGGAGTCTCCTATGACAATGACCCATCTTTTTTTCTTTATGGAACCAGTTTTGACGCAGGGCATAGGCCGACTTAACCTCGGTGACATGTCCAAGCTAGATGAACCGTCGTCCTCGTTGTTCGGTTCCACTTGCAGCACCTCATACCTATTATGCAAGGGCACCCGGGAAGGTGGGGCAGTCACAGAGGAGACGCGCCTGCTGCGCCGGGCAGGAACTTGTCGCCATTGCCCGCTATCCCTGAAGTCACTGCATTCACCCAGGCCGGGAGAGGATAGGGAATCCTCCGCATCATGCGTCCTGTCTGCCTGTCGGGCCTGTCTCAGGGGAGATAGGGTGCGATTCCAGTACTCTCTCTCTCTCTCGCACTCCCTGGTACTCCTCAACCTACTCACCTCCTCCTGGAGCTCTATCACTAAGCGGAGGAGTTCCTCTACCTGGGCGCAGCTCCCACAGGGGTGCTCACTGCTGCCGTCCGGTACTGGCATAAGAGCAGGGCACAGCCCGCAGCCTGACACCTGGGTGGCAGCGTGTTCCCACCGCGGCTCTGTCTGGGCAGCTGCCTCAGTCCTGGCGGGTGCAGAGCTTAGAGAGGCCATGGCTTTCTGCCGGGTGGATACCATTGCTCCCTGGTCGAGCTGGCAGGGCTTCAGCGCCCTTCCTGCACAACCTGCCACGCCATGCCCTGTTTGCCCACCCTGTTCGCAGTGCTCCTGGTTGCTAGCGCTCCCCAGGGCCTTCTTTTATATGTGTGTGGGGCTTGGCCGCCATTGCTCCTGGCCTTGTCCCGGTCCCATCCGCCGCTGTTGCGTGAGCTGTGGGCTCCGTGTGGCTCTCTCGGCTGCCCTGGAGGTTCCCCCAGTTCGGGAAACCCCACTGTGCACCGCGCTGGAGCGTTCCGCTGCGGATCCTGCCAGCAGCAGAGCTGCTCACCTCACAGCCCACTGGCTTTGAAAAATTAAGGGGACTGAAGGAGAAACTAGTTGATAAAATGGATATGCACCAATCATCTCCTTTAGTCACCACATGCTCTGTGGTCCCAGGATGTAAGAGGATGGGGATTCAGGCTGACATTCACACACTCAAGAGCAAACATGCACATAAGACAGTGCAGGGTTGTGGCCTGTAACTCCTACATTACAACAGGTTCTTCAACTAAAAGCAAAATGTGAAGGTAGACACAAATAGAGATCCATAAGTCAGCAAGTAACTTTTTGCTCCATAGGAAACACTAGCCTGCTCCATCTTTGCTCAAAAATCTCCATAAATTACTTCTAACTATTTGAGTTAGATTAGCTTAGCCAAGGGAGCTCTGAAAAGCAATTGATTAGAAGTCTGGCAGCAGGAACAATCTTGCCAGTAAGCCTTCACTAGTGCTGCCCATGCTGCAGACGTGTCCTACGGGGAGGACGGGAAGACTTAGGAGGAGTGTGCGTTGCAAACACTGATAAAGGCATAGAGAAACAGGGGGTGTGTTTCAGAGATGCTGTTTCCTTGTCCCTGAGCACAGAGCCGCTGTGCCAGCCTTGGGTGCAAGAGACTCTCCACTGAGCCCCTGCAGTTGTCTGGTGTAGTCAGGCTAATGGAGGCCTCTTAGAGAGTTTGCAATACAGATACAGACCCATTATACAAGAATGCCTCTAACAAACAGGAAGATGCTGCTTATAACCATTTCTTTATATGCACCTATATGGTATAAAAATGATTGAGTCAAACTGCAGCTTTCTGACCCTTTGCTCTCCCTCCATGAAAGGCCAAACCACCATGGGCCATTTTTTTTGTAGCTCTGATGGCCAAAGGCTGCAGTGACAGTGGGAGCATCTTTTGGCATGTCTCTGGGCAGGTTTTAACATTTGTACTCCCCTTCCCATTTACTGAAGCAGAAGCTGACCACAATGTAGTCCTGTGTAGCTCCACCTGCTAGCACTCTTGTGAAGGAGGAAAGCACTTTCACAGCTGCTTTGTATGTGAGTCAGATATGGAACCAAAATTAGAAACATAGCTCTGTCCAGGTTGGATCTCAGTCCATTTGTTGTGCTTCTAGGGCAAAAGCGATGAAAAAGGTAACATAACATGCAGTTAAAGAAAATCACATGCATTGGTGATTGTAAAGATCTGATAATTCATTCAATTTCCTTTATTGCCAGTAGAAGGTTAGCTGGCAAAAATTAATATCTCCTAGAATATATTGTTTAGTGTGAGTCCTGCAGTGCAGTTTCATGACAGATGGTGGAAATGTATGGGATATACATAAGAAAAGAATCTGCTGTCTTATAGACACCAGTGCCAGAGGTCTAACCTGGCATGTACACAGCGCCAACCAATATTTCTATCAATCAGGTGCTCCAGCCAAGGATGACCCTTGGCATAGCCTTGCATAACTCTGTTGATTTAAACAGAGTTGCACCAATGTAAAGAAAAGTAACATTGCACGCTTTGTCATGAAGGTTATCTGGTGTCTCCAACAAACAATTCACCCCCTCTGAGTTTGAAGGATGTATCACTGGATTATACATGAGAATTAAAAGTATCTTTAACGTATACGCTTCTGAAGAAACTCCTAAAGACTAATTATTACTGAAAAAGTATTATTGAAGTCCTAAAATACCTTAAAGGATGCTAACTATCTACATAGCGGTGAATTTTATCTTTGCTAAAAAAGCCTGTTTTGAGAGTTACGGAAATTCTGTGAGCATCCCGTTAGCCATCTCTCTGCTTGCTGCTCTGCCTATCCCAAGGTCATCAAAGCCTCCACTCTTTGTTGCACATACATATTTGATTTATAGCACCTTCCCAGAAAAGTAGCCCAGCCTGAATTCTCAGCTACGCCCGGTCCCCACAGTCTCCGCGCTTTCAGGCTCCCTCGTGCAGAGCAGAGCATCTCACCGACTGTTATTTTGGCTGCCTGATTTCTGCACATGCCACACCACCAAGACAAGTTCATGAACGTACCCACGCGGTCTGGCTGCATCAGTGCTGTTCCCGATAAATGAGGAAACAAGGCCAGCCCGTCCCTCGTCGTCCCTCTCAGGTTGATGGTGTTTCCTTGAAAATGAACCCCGTGCATGTCGTAGTGACTGCCCAGCCCGATGAGATGCCAGGAGACCTTGTCTTCCTTGCACATGGCCAGGCCTGGTAGATTCCCAAACAAGTAGCCGTTGACAGCTGGAGGAGAAGGAAAGGGCCCGGTTGGCAGCAGGTCGATGGAAACTCATTACAGAGCCTCCTACCACCTTCCTGGCAAGAGACTCACGACTCAGCAAGTCACGGTGTTAATTAAAGGGGCATTTTGTGAAGCAAAGGTAGCACTGGATGACACAAAATTAATGTCTAAATGCTATTCCTCTGAGCTTCTACCTTTTTTTTTAGCCTGTAAAATCTTGTAATAGCCCTTTGCAGTAATGTAGCACTTCTCCTCCGAGCTTTTCAGGGTGCCTCACAGACACCAGTTAAGTGTATAAATTAGGTACCTCCTTTCAGCCTGGAGAATGTATAACCAGAACATTAAGGCCATGGAGTGGGCCATAAAGAGTCCAAGTTATAAATTCAGTTCTCATGGAGACTTTTTATGTGATTTTGACCTTTGATTTCCACTTTTACTTCCAAAATATATCTCTTTCTTTCACAAGGGTGTTATGAGGCTAAGCTCCCTAATCCTCAAATGCTCTCTGTGATCACTGAGTGAAAGATATTATGGCAGAACAAAACTTTAGTATGAGATACCACCTCATAACAGAAGAATAAAATAGATGGGTCCAGAAAGCCCTGAGGTTCTCTAACAATATATATTCTCCATGCTCTTCAGCAAACTAAAACAAAGAGAGGTTATGATGTGATTTGCTCAAGTCTGCCATGTCAGGAATAACTTGGAGGAGGTCCATGCTGAAGTCAGATACTTACATCCAGAAGTGATTTAAAATATTATTGGCCATTCCCCTAGTCTTTGCCTCTCCTCTTCCAGAAGTGGTCACTGCCCAAGTGGGAGCTGGCAGAGCAGAGCAGGTGGACCTTCCTTGTCTGAATCAGTGCCAAGGCCAGCAGTGAAATTTAAATCACCAGTGAACATTGGCTTCTTCTGCAGTTGGTGCCTGACTCTGGCATTATGCCTTTTTATAGACACAAGTGTTGTATCTAAAAGCTACTCTCTGTTCCCTTTCTCTAGGTGTAGTTGGTAGGTGGATGCATTCATTGCTAATGTGACTGGGGTTTCAACATGCGCTCCAAGGGCATCAGGAGCTGACCATAAGCTGACTGACAGCTTTCCACCTCACCCTCCGGTGCACTGCAGTCGGCTGTGAATGATGATAAAATCTGCCAACTCATCTTCCTAATATGATTGAAGAAAAGGTATCATTAACAGATATTAGATATTTCATACCATGCATTTTGTTGGATTCCTTGAAATCTGCATCGTTTTCATCTACTTTTGAAGGGTCTCCAGTAAATGCTTCAATATTCTTCTTCAGATACCAGCTGTCATTCTCATCGAAGATTGAAAAGAGGAGGTAAAATTCTCTGTCTATTCCTTTCTGTAGCCAAGAAGGAAGCCAAGACATTAAAAAAAAGTCTGTGCAGAATTATCCAAGTAAAAATGATTTTTTGTTTTTTATACAAAGCTTTCTTTCCCCCAAAAATTGCAGCCACCTTCTTACTATGTCCTTGTAGAGATAGGGATTGGCACTCTTCCATCAGCCAGAAGGATAAATAAAGTGTCCATTACTTACTTAGGGTGGAAAGATGCGTTCTTTGCTAATAAGTGCATGGAAAAGATGGAAAACCTAGGGATGAGCCAGAATACTGGGGAATGACAGTGTCATCTTCCTAACCATCCCCTTAGGTCAGCTTTTACCCTGAGGAATGACATTTGTTTAATCTCTTAAAACTGAGCTGGGAACTGGGCAGATTAACCCATATGGGAACCCCCCCAGTGCACCACCCTGCTGTTAGGGACAAGCAGATGTCCCTGTTGGGCACCTGCGTCCCGTCGTGATTCAGCGTGTTCTTCCGACAGACCAGCAAAGGCCCCACGAGGCCAGAGTTGGTGTCCTTGACGGCATCAGTGGCTGAGTAGTACAGATAGGTAAGGCATGGGGGGTCACTCTCTGTTGGACCTCCATTTTCAGGCACCCTCCATTTGTATGTGAACGTTTCACCTGGCTTAACGTGGGCTCCTGGCTTCAGATAGCCTGCAGAGAGAAAATTGAGAAGCACCAAGGTAATGGGAAGGTTTTGTCTTCCTGAATACAAGCATTAGCTGAGAGTCAGACATAGCTGCTGATTTCTGTGGACAAGCTCCCCCTTGCAGCCACAGCTCGAGCACTATCCCATAGTCTGGGCACTTCTCACTGGACATCTCACTGGAGTCCTTTGCCATGGGGACAACCAAGCTCGTTCCCCGCAGAACAAGTTTAGCTGCTTCATCCAGACACCTTCTGATGCTATCTGGATTATCTGGATTCAATCAGATAAGACACGAAGAGCTCATCCTTGTGCTTAAATGGCTTCCTCTAATGTTTGTAGCTTACCTGCCCTATCGAGAGATTCATCTGCGGCACAAACGCAGACTCTGGCTTTTCATTAAGCACCAACAAAGCAATTACATCAGTGAGCAGAGCTGCAGCTGTGGTTCTTTAGGAATTCAGAATAAATCTGGTCCTGGTAATTGTTTCTTTTTGATTTTGTGGCAATGCACAGGAACCTCTGTCAGAGTCTCCAGAGGACAGCTGCTGTTACTTTTTTTGGAAGCTACTTTTAAAGGATTTAAGCCATTGTCTGCTGCCGTGCACATGGTGGATGTAGCACCACTCATGTAATTTAGCCACTGTAAAAGAGCATTAGTATCCACTCAGAGAGGACTTACAAAAGGGACTTGAAAGGAAAGTTGGGAAAAGGGGTCGGCCCTGCACCCTTTGTAGAAAAACGGTGCTAAGTAACCTTTCTGGACTTTGCTATGAGGAAGATCAAAATAGAAATTTTGTTTAACGATTAGGCATCCATTGACTGGATTTTCTCAGCACGGTCAGATATGTCTGGCAGCAGCAGACCGCACTGATCTAACGCTCCTCTCTAATACTCCAAGAGGATCCTCTTGAAAACTTAGACACAAGTGAAAATAGCAGTATGACATATGAACACATACTATTTGCTGCAAACCGCAATACAAAGTAGAGTACTGCTTCAACAGTGTCTGATACTACTGGATTCGTCCTGCAACAGTGCTCAATAAGGAGAACACTGATTTGGACCTAAAAACCCTCTGAGATTGGTTAAGTGTCAAATGCAACATGGGAGAGTATTTCCTGAGAGCACAATTGAAAAAAGATGTCTGCAGACATCTGTAGATGTCTGTAAGTACATTTATGTACAGTATTTTCACATGAATAAGCTGCACTCAGACAGTGCACAGCCTTTGAAAAATCATTTACCTTCAGTGTAAACCTACAGCCTCTGTAGGGCCTCTACATGTATACATTTGTAGATAGATATGATGGAAATCCAAGATACAAGGGTTACAAGGAGAGAAGAAGGGGCAGAAAGATTGTTGATGAATCTGGAGTCAGGTTCCTCTCCAAAGACCCAGAGGTGCACAGCACACACTGCTGCTGAATTGTAGGATTTGGTTTGATTTTGCTCCACACCAAAGCGTGCAATGCTGATGGACGCTGTTACTGGGGAGCATTAAATGAAAGCACGACAGGACTGTGAGCAGAGGGAAGCTGCACTTCCATCAGGGAACTACATCTGACACGGATGGCATTAGGATGTGTGCAGATACCTTCTTCAAGGCTGAACTTAAGGCAGTTGTTTCATGATGCATTGGGGCCTGCTGGCAAATTTGTTGTGTTGCAAGGTCAGCAACTAGAGACAACAGAATTTAATAAAGTCTTTTGTATTGATTTTATTGTATGATGTTATGAGTTTTACATGTTGACCTAATTCTCTTAGCAGTTCTCAAAAGAGAGATTATGTCCCGTGAGTTTCTTTCTGATGTGTTGTAGTGGGAACAAAGCAATTTAGACAACAAGAAACCTGCCTTTCTTTTCAGTGCTGCAAATGCAGCAAAAACTTTTTCAGAGACCACAATATTATCTCTGTAGACACTACGGGTGGGATTCAGCTCACCTTACTTGAGCCATCTAAAGCTTAGTCCCTAACCCAAACTCTAGGCTTCTTCTGTAGTTGATGGAGACAAAAACACATCTCCAGAGGGTGACCTACTGTCTCCTAAAACAGGTGCTCAAAGTAAATGGGACTTCTCACCCTCTAAAGGGTTTGCTTCTTGTCACTGACTGAAAAAGGTGCCTACCAATTAAACATGACATTTAACATTTAATGGTCAAACTTAGGTGATAAAGAGCCTGTCCTTGCACAAAATGAGAAGAAGCCTTTGGTAAATGCTCTGTTTCAGCATTTACAAATTTATGAGGATTAATAAGGATTGTCGCTGCTTCACATTCCAGGTGAATCAGATAAAAGCTGCCTCCAACACTGACTATCCTGACAGTGAAGCAAGGGCAATGCCCGACCGGGATTAGAGAATCAGGAGTGAAGCAACCCAGACCATGTGGATAGCTATATCCAAAGACTCAGCAGGGGCATCATGTCAGATCCTAAGCTTCGTAATTCTGGAGCATGTCCAGAGGAGATCCACTGACTGCAGTTGAACGATATTAGATTAGAACTAATATAAATTGGATTGTGCTTGTGACTTTTGCTCAACATGGACCTCAGCTAGTTTTAGATGCCTTGTCTGGCACATGTCCAAGGGGAAGAACCAGCGCATTGGCAGACTGGGAAGTCCCATGGGTTGTGACATGTAGGGTAGATACAAACTAATCAAATCATCCCTTCTGTGCCTTAGCATCCACAAAAACGACAAACCTGCAGAGCAACAGATCTTTAGACTCAGGTATTCTGTATGTGATGATACAGCAGTACAGTCAAAGCTTACCATCTAAGTAGGGAGCACCTTCCGACAGCTTGCTGAAGCTTACACCATGGGCCATAATGCTATAGCTTCTTTTGGCTTTGTTGGCAAAAGTAACTAGCACTGTATCTCCCACTTCAGCTTTTATAATGGGGCCTTAAAAAAAGAGAGTGAAGGAAGATATTAGAAGAACTACCCTCTAACATATTTCCACCTAAACAAGAGAGGGCTGACTGGCAGCTCCGTGCACAAAATTCCTCTCTGGATCCAAGTGGATCTGCATTCAAACCAGATGTAATGACAGGAGGGGAAAATATTCACTGTACCAAGTATGCCCAGGTGCTTCATGTCCTCTGACAAAATCTTCTTCTTACTGAATGTTGCATCAGTATATTCCACATAGCGAACTTTCCAGTATTGCCCTCCTATTCTGTCAGTCCCTTGTGTGAAATATATTGCAGATTCACTGTGGAATTAACAAATCAGGCTGGTTAAATAATTGGAGGTTCAGACAGAAACCTTCATTTCGGATAAAGGTATTACTCCAGACACAGGAGAAATGACCCCCCAAGTCACTAGTTTGCATACACTTTTCTAGCAGACAAAGAGAGATATTACTGGCCTGAATTAGTTATGAATTAGTTATAAATTAGTTAATAAATGGACATTCATTGTGCATTAGACTTTCATGTGTTTAACCCCTTACTTACAGAGACATCTATGTCAACTTACCTCTAACTACCTTAGGGCAAGACCTGTGCCATTACCTGTGCATAATGTGTCTCTAATCCTCATTAGCTTTCCTGGGACATACTGTAATACAATTCATCTTCATCAGTAAAAACAGGGGGAAAAAATCTACCATTATGACACCTCTGAGATGATACACCGATTTTAAGTGTGAAAGCTGCCTGAGGAGTCTTGATGTAGGGTCATTAACTCTGTTGAACTTTGCATACCTCACCAGGGCTCACTTTCTCCATGGACTTAATGGAGCAAGATAAGTGCTTCCAGAAGGCAACTCCGAGCATCGCAGTTACAAATGTAACTTCCTGACAAGGTTGTTTAAATCCATTCCTCCCTGCCCCTTTCAATTAAAATTAATAACAGTGCAGGACCTAGCCCTGGTGAATCACTGGGGAAGTCTCACCCAGACTCCTGAAATTAAAGCACAACAAGAGAGGACAAGAAAGCTTACCTGCCAGTGGCATTTAAACCCTGCCCAGTGAATTTATCATAACCGTCAGGTCCATAATTCCAGAGCATTTCTTCAGCAGCGATATAGTATCTTCTCTTGTGACTGAGTGGTGAAGGCCGAGACAGGTTTTTTTGGCAGATCTGAACATCGTATAGCGCCTCCATGCCACCTGGGAGGAGAAAGACTCTGGAGACAGTCCTTGGCCAGCTGCGAAGGCAGCAATCTCATGGATACAAATGCACATTCAAAACTCTCTAGGAGCTACATGGATTGGAAACAATTACTAGGGTAAATTTCTATTTTTAAAGACTTCCTCTGCCTACACTGGACCAGATGCTAGCACCCTTCTTTTGCAAGGTGGTACTTTATGCCACAGGTGAAACCCACTGACATCAATGACACTCTTTAGTGGGCTTATTTACTCAATTCCTTAATCTGGGTAAGGATGGTAGAATGATTTGGGGGGTCGGAGTGCCTCCTGAAGTGTGCAAAACGGCATCATCTCCCCTTGACTTTCATTGAAATAGAGGCTGGTTATTACCACGCTGAAGATATTTGCTGCTTGCCAGAATCAAGTCTGTTTTGCCTGATGCAAATCCCACTGAAATCAATGTGCAAGTTCTTAAAAATAAAAATTCTCCCAACTCGTCTCTGATACGATAATTACACATTGCCTGCTGTCATGAGACCTAGGTTACGATACGCGCTTTTGGGCTTTCACACCACACAAGTATCACATCACCACCATCAAATTCCTTCACGTAAAGGTTTCTGAAAACACTGCCAATTTTTGTCTGATTTCTGTAAAGGAAAACGCTATGAAGCATTCAGCTGGCGTGACTTTTCTTTATGTGTAGGTACTTATCTACAACAAAAAGTGATGATGAAGGCTCCTCTCACTGCTCATCAAAATCTCCAGTTTACATAGAAAGCATGATGTCAGCGCTGGGTCTAGCAAGCCTTCCTCATATGAATTACACAGCTAAGTCATTTATACTAGCTGAAGATTTGGCCCAACATGTATAATTTCCACTGGTGACTAAACTCATATTCATGATGTTTATCTGGTGAAATAGTTCCAGTGTTCAGTTAGTCACAAAAAAAGTGTCAAATCCTGCTTCCCCTGGAAACATCTCTCAGTTTTCTTTTCCAAGCATAATAGAGGCTGGAACTTCTGGAAGGATCAGGAGATCTATAGCAGCGTACCTCGTAAGTGCTCATTAACCTGGCACGTTATCAGCCACCTCCCGGGGTTCCTGGGAGTCATCTCCGCTGTGATGAACGTTGCTGGGAACAGACCAACGACATCTGCCCTCTGGTCTCTGTAAGTGAAGGTGTGGCCGTAGAAATATGCGGCGTGGATATCTATTTCGCTTCCCATGCCAAACAAGTGCCAGGACATGGAAGTGTCAGCACACATCTCCAAGACGGGGAGATTGCCATAAATGTAACCGTTAATAGCTAAAAACAAAAGTAGGAGACTTTATGAGAGGTGAAAGAGAAGTGCCAAGTGCCTCTGACCCCATTTCTAAGGATGATCCTTTCCTGGCCCAGAAAAGAAACCGTCTGAATGTCCACACTGAATAAGGCCCTCATAGGCTCCTTGATGAAGAGTAACATTTTGAAGATACAGCTTACAGCTCTGGATGATCAAATGGCCCAAATTCTCTCGCTGCGTATGTAAAAAACTCCCTGGGTGATATCAAGATGTTGCAAAGGCCAAGTCATCACCAAAAAGGCCTGATAATGAAGTTAACTTGTTCTGCAGCTATTTAGCATGTCTGAAATCTATTTCCTCTTATTCTGAGTCATAAATATACCATTATATGCCAGGCTTAAGCAATTTAGATTTGAAAATTAAGACATCAGTCAAATCAGTCTAGTCAGCTCTCTCTTCTTCAGCTTCCACACCTGACAATGTATCAGGACACTAGGAGAATGAGACTCATATTTTGCAAAATATTTTAGCTCCTAGGCTCCATGGAACAACCAAAATATCGAGAAATATCTGGATTTAACTTCTTACGCCAGATCTCCAAATGGCACAAAGTACTATTGGCCAATGGACCTCTGAAGGGCAGGAGTGGTTGTACCAGTGTCCTGGTTTCAGCTGGGATAGAGTTAATTTTCTTCTTAGTAGCTGGTACAGTGCTGTGTTTTGGATTTAGTGTGAGAATAATGTTGATAACATGCTGATGTTTTAGTTGTTGCTAAGTAGCACTTATCTTAAGCCAAGGACTTTTCAGTTTCCCATGCTCTGCCAGCAAGCAGGTGTGCAAGAAGCTGGGAGGGAGCAGAGCCGGGGCAGCTGACCCGAACTGGCCAAAGGGATATTCCATACCATGGAACGTCATGCCCAGTATATAAACAGGGGGGAGTTGGCCGGAGGGGTGGATCGCTGCTCGGGCATCAGTCAGTGGGTGGTGACGGAGCAATTGCATTGTGCATCACTTGTCTTTTCTTGGGTGTTGCAATTGCCCACCATCCACTGACCGATGCCTCAGCAGCGATCCACCCCTCCGGCCAACTCCCCCCTGTTTATATACTGGGCATGACGTTCCATGGTATGGAATACCCCTTTGGCTAGTTCGGGTCAGCTGCCCCGGCTCTGCTCCCTCCCAGCTTCTTGCACACCTGCTTGCTGGCAGAACATGGGAAACTGAAAAGTCCTTAACTTAGGATAAGCGCTACTCAGCAACAACTAAAACATCAGAGTGTTATCAACATTATTCTCACACTAAATCCAAAACACAGCACTATACCAGCTACTAAGAAGAAAATTAACTCTATCCCAGCTGAAACCAGGACAACCAGCCAGCCCACCATCCACAAGGCCCTTTGAGAAATGCTGGACTTTTCCAATACACACATCTCAAAGTACCCTGCAGCTTGCTTTCGTCTTTTCACAGCTGGTCAAACAGTCACCAAATGGCTTAAATCTGTTGCCTAAGATAAAATGCTAAACAAGTGGCAGAGCTGGGCATGAAAGCCAAATCTCCTTTCTGCAAACCAGTGTGTTGTGCTGTGTTTAGGGAGAGGCTATTTATCAACACAGTACGTCAACATCCTGACCCATTCCTTGCTGGCACAGATAAAGGAAAGACATCACAAGGGACAGAAAGTCCTACTGAAATGAAAAGAGCCTGGTCACTGCTGTAGGTCACCATTTGCTCAAGAGTCCTGCTCACCATGCATTCGGTTGCTGGTCTGGAAACTTTCATCCTCTTTGTCAACTGTGGCTGGTTCTAAGCAGAAGGTGTTTATATTCTCATCAAGGTACCAGCTGAAGTTTTCATCTACAATGCTAAACATCAGGGCAAAAGCATTAGCAGCACCAGTGCCTTCTATTGAGGTCTCATCTGCAGTTCCTAAATTGCAAACGAAAAGGAAAGTGATAAAAAAAGCCTTCGAGGGGATTGAATTTAAAAGTGACAATAACTTTGGAGCACTCGAGGAAATATGGTGCTCTGCCTGTGATCTATAGGGCAGGATGAATCTCACCTAGTTTTGCTCTTCTAAGACATCTTGACCCCCCTCCAACAGCCTTTGAACAGATGAGTGCCTCCAGAAGGCAGTTCATCTCATCTAAGTCAAGCTGATATTTCAGGATCTCTTTGATTTCACACAAGCACAAGTACCTGCCAGTATCTGTGGTCCCATTTTCCCCATCTTTGGTCCACTGCACCCAACCTTGCCCTTTACTCAGTGTTAGCATCTGTGTGCCTACACAGTAAGCTAGGTCATGGGCCTGATCCAGTCAGAAACCAGTGACTTTTTTTTTGACCAGGAATTAAGGAGAGACAAGTGGCAGCCTGCATTTCTGTTGCATTGAAGTGACTGGTGAAACATACCCTCAGAATGGCTGTCTAAATGTGTCTCACTCTCCACAGACTAACGAGGAAACCTCGACAATTATCTAAGACTAGATACTTAAATTTAAAAAGGTTGAAGGCAGGATGAATATAATCTATTCAGGCTAAGTTCAGTATCAGTATCTGAGTGACCATTTGGGGAACAACCTGAGACTATAGGAGTGGTGATACTAAAAGTAGTCTATTATTAACGATTGGCAGCTTTAGACTTCATCTAATCGTCCAGTCTACCTCTGAACCCGTGAAAACCTTTGCTTCCCCTGTCTCTTACGGGAGGAAGCCCCAGAACCTTGCTGTCAGTCCTGTAAGGAGCCACCCACCACTGTTGGATGGAGGACTACAGCAGTAGCACCGTGCAGATATCCACCTTGATGAATTCAAGATGAAACATGCAGATAACCTGGCCTTTCAGGCTAGGATTGTTTTGAATGTGCTATCTCCTAGCTTCATGTATTATCGCATAGTTATCAGCTCAGTTTTGCATATTCAGGCAGTCTGCAGATTTCAAAGGCTCTCTGGGAGAATAAAAGTCTGAGGCATTTTAATTGTGTGAGTTAAGCTGGAGACCAGGCCTATCCTTTCTACGTTAAAGTCTTTCTCTTCTTCATATATAAAACCTGCTTCACTTATATGTTCTGTATATAAAATCAGGGCTGATTTTGTACTGTGGGAGGTACTGGAAAGAAGTGGCAGAGTTACACGTGCCCAGGGGGAGAGGGGGCGATGGCTCAGCTGATAGAGGGGAGAGGGCTGGTACATGGTCCCTGATGGCTCCAGCGCAAAATTAGCAGGCTATAAAGTACATAGGACAGGCTGTCACCTCAGCTGTTCAGTGCACATCCCCGTACAGTTGTAATATACAACTTGTGAGCAAAAATAAATATATAATCCGTATGGGGAAAAAATGACAAAGAACATTGGGGTTTCAAATATGTAAATGCCAATGTCAAAGTCAGGTGCCCAGCCCTAATTTCATTTCCGGGGCAATGAGTCCTTTGCTTGTCCTGAAATGATCCCAGTTTGGGAACATTTATTTTCGGTCTCGGCCACGACTGGCTGGCCACAGAGCATGCTGCAGTCCCTCCACCAGCCGAGGCAAATCTCTCGTGAAGCCAAAGGGGAGCAGGAAGGGGGTTGTCCCAGAGCTACAATACCTACCCTGGGATGCTCCTGGAATGGCCCAGCTATTCCTTGCCCCTTTTTATGGGCTATGTAGGGATAGACTCTAGACCATCATGTTTATACCTGTAAGCAAAAATGACTGTTAAGATGCCAAGCTTGGCAGAGGGGCTTGCTTTATCAGTGTTTCTAGCTCAGTACCTTTTTTACAAACCAGCAGTGGCCCAATTAAACCAGATGCAATATCTCTTGGTGTGTCAATGTGAGAATGATAAATCCAAGTCAAGCAGTTTGAGTCTGCCAAAGTTGGGGAATAATCTTTCCTTACTGGCCATGTGTACGTGTAATTTCCACCGGGAACAACAAAGTCGTCCTCTTTGCTTTTACCGCCAGTTCCATCAGGGTAAAGTGCTCCTAATATATTAAAAGGAAAAAGGAAGCTTTTAGCCCCCCCCTTAACTGTTTTCCTTAAATAAATGTGTAATTTCTTCTATTTTACAACAGATTTATAAAATAATAACAGCACTCACAAACACAGAATCACTGAGAAATTGTGAAAAAAATCAGAAGTTCTGGTAAAACCATCAAAAAAATGTTGAGAGTTAAAATCCATTATTTATCAGTAGACAAAGCTTTAAAAATGCATTAACAGGCTCTAATTTTTCCTTGGCTTTTTACTCTCATCAGTCATCCACACATTTTGTCAGCTAACATTGCATATCTTCTCACAGAAAACTTATGAGAGTAATGAATGTAGGCAAATCCATACAGTCCTCTAACCAAAATACACATGCATAGGTTTGGGATTCTGAAAATTAAATCATGCCTGTTGTAGCCCTATAGAGAGGAAAACATTTACTTACAAGAACTCCATCCATTTAAACAGGCTGGAAGTAGAAGGAAGGAGGGAAGATGCTTCCGTGACTTATAATTCAGGAAAATAATTCAGGAAAAAAGACCCACCTAACCTGTTTCAGTACTGGATTTATCCCAGGCGTCGAAGGTTTGTGGCAAAAAGTTTTAAGAGACGAGGCTGTTCCTGTTTTTAGTCATCAGCTGCAATTACTGATGAGTTTATGAGAGGGTGATCTAAAGTCCTCTCATGTCAATGGCCAGAACAATAAATGCTTGGACAAACTTTTAGCCATGATATTAGGTACTCCAGGGAAAAAGGAGAGGAAAAGGCAAACCAACTTTTACCTTCAGAGTCCTTGTCATAGAAGACCCCGTGCGGATGCACAGAGTATGGGCGGGAAGCAAAGTTTTTTAGATGGACGATAAAGACATCCTCTTCTTCTGCCTTTAGGACTGGCCCAAGGAACCCCAGCCAGGCTGCTTTGGGGATCTCCTGGGAGTAAGTGTCATCTGTGAATTGCCTAAAAATAGCCTTTTTGTACACACGTCCTATCCGGTTCGCTCCTCTTGTGGCATACACACTTGCAAACCTAGTGTTGGGAAGGGAAAATAATTTAGAGACAAAAGAACTCCTTTAAGAGTTGATCAAATAACTAGTGCTTGCAGTGCAGATAAATAGTTCCCTGGGACATATCACATAGCTGGTGGAATAAACGCTGAGGAGCAAACCTGGATAGTGCTAGCAGGGTCCAAGGCCCTTTCTGTACATTAACAGTCATCCTACTTGCAGGTCTGGTCTTTAGCACGGTTACTACAAGCCTTCACTTGAGGACCAGCCACTCAGGCCTTTCTGTACAGTTTTAGCAGCTTCTCCCTATTTTGAAGGTTTGAAACCTCACATCTGAAAGCATGACTGTTCAGAAGGAAAAGAAAACCAAATTAAGTTTTTTCGAAAGCCAAAAGGAGTGATTCTAATAAACTAGTTTGACACCCCAGAAGAGTAGCATGAAATATTTTTTGCATGAAATGCATCGTTTCTTCATTCCAGAGTCTATGTTTATAGCAACTTCAAGTGATGGAGAACCCACCATACGGTCAGTAGTTGACATATTATAGCTATTAAATACCTGCTCCCTTCGAATCCTGGACTGCATTTGTAGTCTAATATCATCTAGCTCCACACTCCAACCACTGGTTCCCATCAAGCCCTCTCTCAGATCAAAGAAGCCACATACCATCAAGAGCTTCTTTTCTATGCAGGCACTTGCATAAGTTTTAATTAATTGACTAAATTGCCTCCTACCCTTCTTCTGGACAAACCAAGTACACTGACATTTTTACGCCACAAATCTTTCCCAAAGCTCTCTTCTGAAAGCCTTCCAATATTTCTCTATCTCTTTTGAAGTCTGAACACATGAACTTCACACCATAGGCAAGTAGTATTCCAGCTAAAGCCAGAGATGCTCCCAGTCAATATTTCTTACACAACTGGGATTTAGTTTTGCCCTTTTAACCGTAACATGATACTGGCAACCCATGTTCTTCCCATCTGTTATGATATAAAATCTTTTTTTCTTCTCTCCAGGTTACAGCTGACAAATATGATACACATTTTTCATCCCTAAATATTCCACACAAAGAGGGTAGAAATGAACCTCTTTTTGCTACGTAACCAGCAGTGGACTGTATGACCAATTTCACCATAGTTGACTGCTCCATGAGTTTTTGCATCCCCTGAAGATTGTTTGAATTTTCATGCTTTCTAACAAACTCATAACAAAGCTGAGCTAAATTTTCCTGAAGTTTCACTGGCAGAAACACAGCAATTTCATATTTATAGTGAGTTTTTGTGACTGGTCAGTTCACCTGCTTGAACCGATTTTGTTTAGGTGCTTTTGTGCAGTGCCAGCAACCTAAGTGTTGGATGTCACGTGAGTTGAAAGGTATGATTTGCTATAATTTCTTCACCATAAGATCTACTACTCCGCCTTTTCAAGCCATCTCTGCTTGACACCATAACTCACAACATCCCCCATCTGTGGTCATTAGACCTCCGTGGCCACTGTCTAAACCAGATCCCTGAACTGATCCAGACATAAAAGGCTCCAAAAAGAATGCTTTTTCATTTGAAAAATGTGCTTTATAACAAGCCAAGGGCTATTTTGGCACAAATGAAAACGTCACCAATGATACTGCTGTGGCAGAAGCAGTTGGCTAGGATGGAGGGGAAGGGACAGAAGCTTCTCAGTCTGCTTCTTCACAGAATAACGTATGTCAGACAAATACACCCCAAAAGCATGGTTAAGGAATGAGTTGCCAAGAAGTCTGGATTTTCAGTGAATTAGCAGGTCTGCGGTAACTGCCTGTGTGCACAGCAAGACCTGGCAAGTCACACCATGCTCACCAAGAAGATACCTTCCACTGCCTGGAGGGAAGAGCTGCTACAAGATCCCTTACCACAGAGTAGTAGGTGGTGTCAGTAGTAGTGCAGTGTAAATGCACATGCTTCCTTACCTCATGGCAATGTATTCATGTGGCTATGCCCTAATTCAAATCATAAGTTCATTTTTAAAATAGTTTATAAGAAATTTTCTCTAGAAAAAAATCAAATAGATTTTTTTTCAGAAAGTACTTACTTTCAGGAGATACTTTTCAGCAGAATTTTTTCCATTTTCATCAGCCACCAAATATTTTAAATGAGGTGCTGCAGTGGCACCGTGCTTTCCCCATGATGACAGTGCCCTTATGTCCTTGGCTTTCTGGCCAGACAACATTGCACACTCTCCCATAACTTCACACCCCTGGGATACACTGTCTCTCGTGCAGAAGGAGAACTGCACTCCAGAAAAAGTCACTTCTTGATCAGGCTTTGTCAAATGCTTGACATGAGCCTAACTCCTTTAAACGCATAGATCAGGGACCCCAAAATCGAGTTAGGTATTGAAGTTCAAGAAATCACCCTGAGAAAATCCTGTAGGTTTAGGCACCATCGACTTTCTCAGTGCCTAAAGCCATGCTGTAACATCTCTGTTGGCTAGATCTGTGCCTGTCTCCTACTTAAAGCCATCTAGGAGTCAGGAAAAGAAGTCTTTTTACTGCCAGCTTTCTGAAAGGAGGCCCATTCAAATGCTCCACCCATTCAGACCTGCAGAGCCCGCTGTCAGTGCAATGGGTATCATCAGCTGCAGCCAGTCACAATGTAGGTGATGCTCTTCTGTGCAGGGCATCAAGCAATGCAAGAGTCATAGAGCCAGAAAAGAATCACAGCATGAAAGGAGCAACCTGGCCTCTTGGCCCTGGTTAATTATGGGTTTTGTTTAATCATTGTCCAAAAGAAAACAACCAATCAACTCTGGGAGACAAATCCCACATGCCACTGATGTCCTTGCTGTTGTATTACAGACAGGCTCTTCCACAGCTTCCCTTCCTTCTAGATCCACACTCTCCAAAGGGCAGAAGAATTTCCTACCCAAAATACCCTGATGTTTGGGAGTTTCTTGGAGTGCAGACACTTCAGCCTCACTCCTCCTTCTGTCTGGGAGGGGTAGAGCCCAGTTCTTCTACCTATACAGAGGCACGTATTTTCAGCACATCCTTTTGGTTGCCCTCAGTACCCAAGAACAGAGCACACTGGTTGTTGTGAGTCCCACTCTAGGTGTCCGGGCTGCCCCATTTCATCCAGGAGGACTTCTGAGTGCCCACCTCAGCCTTGCCAGTAGCTGGTAGCTCTGTGCCTCTTTACAAGTGTTGCTGTGCTGCACATTACAGTGCTTAAAGTCCTTTGCAGAAAGACTGCCCACACTGGAGCTAATGGTATCAGCCATAGGAAGTTCATAGAAAGGGTGCATGGGTGTGAGTGACTTCTCCTCTGCACTCCCAGATACCTGGATCATGGTCATGTGGCCACACTGTGGGGCTGGTACCTCTACCCAGTGCCACAGTGCAGCCAGCAGATGTGTTGGAGGGAGCTGGCACAGGGTCAGCGCCACAGCCCCCGCTGCTCCATCAGTGGAACACAGAGGTTTCCCCCCTCTCCCTCCTCTTTCTTTCAGTGTGAGCTGCTTCTTGTCAATGCTCCACGAAGTTTCTGCTGCCAGTGCCATTGGTACCAGTGCACCTCCCACCCCGCAGTTCCTTACCACCCATCTCCAGAGTCCCTCGGAGTTTTTCTTGGCTTCAGGATAGTGTCCTGCTGACCTTTCATCTCCTGTCTTTGACAACAGTTCTCAAACACCATTCCCTGTCTTCTTTTGATGGCATCTGCTTCCTTGGGAAACACTTCACATTTTCAGTCACCAAGTTAAACATCCCCTTCAACTGCATCTCCTGTTTCATTCTTTCCCACCCATTGACTTCCCAATATGTTATTGCAGCAGTGGCTTCTCCAAATGCTGTAATGGTTAAACACATCCAATTCTCTGAATCTGCATTTGCCTCTTTCTTCCAGTGGTCACAATGTGCCTACAGGGCACCCCCTGCCAAAATGTCTCCTATCTGCCATTCCTCTCTTGTCACAAGAAAACAAATATTCTGCCTGCTTCTTCATGCTCCCCTGCTCGCTTCAAACTGCTTCATCCTCCTGGTGGCTTTGTAATATCGCTGCCTGAACCTCTTCCATCTTTCTGGTCTTGTGCAGTTGTAAGAGCTGTTCGTCTAAATCTTGACTATATCTCCCTCCAACTCAGTTGTCAGCCTGCACTTCATGTGCAGAAAGTTGTGATGATCAGCCAGTCCCACTTCTTATAGGAAAGGGGAATACTCCGTCCTCTGGAGCTGTACCCATGCAAGCTTCTTAAATTCTCTCTTTCATCTCCTGCAGTCGGGACAGTCTTGAGGTTACATATAGAGGTAAGCAGGCTTGTGAATCAGGGCATAAAAAAACTTGTTCAGACTAAGAAAACCATGCAAATCCTGCCTTTATTTCTGTGCCTGATTTCATTTTGCCACTTGACCACTCTCAGCAGTTCTTAAGCTCCAAGAAAAGTTGGCAATGCACGAGTGGGACAGGGAGTTATTAATAGGGAATTAACTCTAATTCCTTAAAATAAGTATTAACATAATTACAGACATCCATCTCCCTGCAATGATGAGCACTACAACTCTTCCAAAGGAGAGAAAGAGTAAAACAAGAGTGTCATGTAGATTCTACTTCAAATCAAGACTAGACAGGCAGATAATCTGCCATCTCAGGGTAGGACCATGAGTTAGGGTAGGACCATGAGTTAAGTGCAATTTCTACACCTATTTCTTTTATCACACAGAAAAAGTATTTTCCCAACATTTTTATTGTTTCTGTTACCTTTGATCTTAAGAAACAGAGCTGCAACCTAACAGAGGTTATTTTTTTCAAGAGGTGCTTACATGAGTACTATGTTACAGTGTGCAGCAAGAAACGGAAAGAACTACATGTTGCGGATGGCCAAATAAACAGCTCCTCAGTAGACTGGAGCCAGATCCCTCTACTGATACAATTTCAAAGCCTGCTGAGTTTGTTTGCCGCTGTAATCACCACTGAAAAATCAGCACTTCAAATAACTACCAGATGTGGAGTCCCAAATTTTCTTCTGCGGTTAGCATGCCCAATACGCTCCTGGGTGCAACTGTAGGCAAATGCAAACTTTATTTTATTACCTTTGTTCCACTAGAGTCCCATAGATTTTACACTGACAACCATTTAAACAACTATATTTATGGGTTTGATCCCTAAAATCTGTTGGTGGTGAAACCTTCCTTACTCTCTACCCTCTTCACATACCCTATGGCTGGGTTTATAACAGGTTTTTTTCCTCAGAGTTTCCCTTTTTTCCTGTGGCTGGAGTAAGCCAGGACAGTGTCCATGGCTCCAGGCTGTCCTAATCATCTTAATCCCTGGGTCATGTAACCTTTTCAGGGTTACCCTCTGCCAAACCATGACTCCCGTGCTAAGGCCAATGCAATGTCTATGCTAGAGGGATGGCCAGTGGAGGGGGACCAGTGGTGCCAACTCACACTTGTAGATGGTGCCCTGACCACAAAGCATCAAACAACAAACTAAGTTGTGTGTCCTCAAAAGAGAGAGACACAATGACATTCTAAACCAAAGGATGTTTTAGGCATTTTCTGACCCACATGAGCCATGGAAGAGGTCAATCAAACCCATAAAATCTTAGACAAAGCTCTGAGGTGTTGCTGGTTAAGTGTGGCTATAATGGTTTCTCTCCTAGAATAAACTTCTTCTTCTCCTGAAGTCAATAACAAAACTCCTCTCAGGCTTCATTAGAGACAGGATTTCACCTTGAATGCCCTTTTGATGTTGACCCTTCCCACAATGATCATCTCCGCTGATGCAATTGGGTCATTTGGCTGCATGATGACTCAGCCATTAGTTTAGCATCTGTGACGACAGTTTCACTGTCATTTATCTGGGTGGGATCTCCTCATAGGCAAATTGCACAAACTGTGTTTGATGCTGTGGTAACAAAAAACACCCGTTAGTGTTGGTGGGTGCAAGACTTGGCCCAGATAAATGTAGGATTGGTGGCCTAAAGAGAAGAGATGAGCTGTTACATCAGGCAAAACTTAATAACATCTACCACCAGCAGAGCAAGGTTTAAGTGTCCATCATATAAACTAGTACCAAATTAATTTAAAGAGATTATCAACCAAACTCTAATCCTGAGGGCTGAGCCACAGTAGGGAGGGAAAGACTGATGTATGTCAAGCCACGACACCTAGGTGTATTTTTCTCTTGAAAGGCCGTTTCCTATGTGACCACTAAAGGTAGCAGGCAACTTCTGAGCTCACCCTCCTACTGCAGCAATATTCATGCCCTAACCCACAAAATCTCACTGGGATCTGCAGCATGTCCAGCAGCACTGACAGCACCTTGCACCCTGTGTGTCCAGTCCACCATGGTTTAACGACGTCAACTCTTTCACCAGTTGTATCAGGTGGGAGGGGATGCTGAACACCTCCCCAGCTCACCTGTACTCAGTGGCCATAATTTGGGTCTGTGATTTCCAAAGTCCTGTGTGCTTCAGAAAATGTCAGCTTACTTCTCAAAGGGAGAACTGAGAGTGAAATGTCTTGGTTTCATTCATAAATTCCCTCCACATTATGAGAATTAGTGGAACAGCTCGAGGCTTCAAGTAGACAAGACAAATGGCTGAGGCGAACAGCCTCATTACACTCTTTACATAAGAAGCACTGATGCACAGCAAGATACTTGCTCTGTGCGAGCAGCAGGCTGGCCCTTGAGCACTGCAGCAACACAAGACATAATAAAAATTAGCATCCAAGCAGAATAGTTCTGTTAACACAGGGCTGTGTTTGGGTTAATCAGCACTGACGAGAGGCAGCCTTTTCAGCTCACACCCAGGGAGGTGCTGATGCAGCTCCACGGCTCCTGGCTCAGGAGGCAGCTCACTCAGCACCAACAGAGCGGGCACTGAGCAGCGTAGCTGTGCCTGGTGCCAGAACCAGCTCACCTGATTTCCAGCCCCATGCCTCAGCTACTGAAGTCTCCTTTCTCCTCTTTACTGCTAAAAACTAAAGGCTGAGGAAGGTATTATTGACTTTGGCACAGCAACATTGAAAATCATCTCTTAAATCTCACTATTTGATCCAGGTAATGTAATACTTTCCATTACACCCTTGCTAATTCAGCATTTTTATTAAGTAATGAAAAATAAATGGTTTTGATTATATCTCTGTGGGGTAGCTGGAATCAAAGGGAGCATTCCTTTATGTGTATGCACCGACTCTTTTAAAGATAATCAGTTTGTTTGCAACCTCTTTATCTTCACTTCCCTATCAATAAAAGTGGGATAGTGCCCCATCAGATGGGTGCTGTGAAGATGCATCACAAGGTGAGAAGTGCTAGGCTCAGCGAGCCCAAGCGTTGCTGCTTGCAGAACACAGCTGGCTCAAAATGCATTCCTGTCCTTACCTAGTAACTGACCCTTAAACTTTGTTTATGGAACTATGTTTTTGATAATGTCCATAGGAACCAATTAATTAGCTGAAAAGTAATCCATTAGTACACTGTTTTAAATTTACATTAGAGGTTATCCTAAAGAGCTAAATAGTCAAAATAGCTATTACTGGTTCGCTATTTAGTCCACATGCTTATGCAGACACACTATTTTTCCAGAATATAGCACTTTATTCTAGCTCAACTCAATACAGTTTGGAAATGGAGTAAACTAGTTACAAGAATAACTTTTTATTGTTCTGCATGTAGGGAGTTCATCGCAAACAGCTCCCCAGCTGTTAATGTATAGTCTACATTAAAATCCTCTGTGGGTAAACCCTTTGGAATTAACATTCTGTAATTATTACATTACAGCAATGACTGAAGACATAAGCTATCCTCCCTCCCTGTCGTGCCATGTAAAAGGCATCGCATTTATGTCACAGACTTTAAAGTAAATGTGCCACTTGATGTTCAGTGAGCACAAAGTGCAGACAGCCTTAAAAGTATAATTTACAGAACAGATTCCAATCTCTCTATGGTATTGGGGTGGATTTACAAGTAGCTGGCCTTCACTTAAAGCTGAACTATTTTTAGTGAGAGGTCTTCCAGTTTAGGGAGTGCAGAAAGTTATCCTCTGCTAAAAAGAGTAGGGAAGTGAGAAATTCAAGTTTTTAACACAACTGAAGAATAACCTTGCCAGCAGAGCTTGTTTTCACGGGCTGGGAACAAACTATTACCCTGAATTCTGCCTATAAAAGCAACAACGATTGACTTGGATGCTATCTGGGACCTCTAGCTGTTAAGAGCATAAGCATAAATTTGTGTTGAAAAATAAAACTCTTTCTTGCCTCCTGCCTGTGGCAAAATTTTTTATGAAATCCAACCAGGAGTGATTCTGAAACTACTGGCCACTAGAGAAAAGTCTGGCATTCCTTGGGATTTCCTGAAAAGTCAGAAAGGACATTTCCATTTCTAACTTCTGGGACGCAGCATCCAGCTCCCAGTGTGCCTCCAGACCTGATATGGACACTAGGGCCTCCAGACCTGATATGGACACCAGGGCCCCCTCACTCGCTCACAGCTCCCACCCCAACCCCAAGCCTAGACTCAGAGGAAGGACCCCCAAACTATCTCTAGGGTGTCAAAGATATCAATGAACTCTTAAACATATTCCCATACATGTTTGAAGCCCACGCTGTAGAGAGGCACCAAGGGTCTGT
The DNA here is from genome assembly GCF_018139145.2 of Gymnogyps californianus. NCBI lineage: Eukaryota > Metazoa > Chordata > Aves > Accipitriformes > Cathartidae > Gymnogyps > Gymnogyps californianus. Next base: position 11,695,797 of record NC_059471.1, on the reverse strand, counting down.
GCCATCCCCATCCGATGTCCAGGCCAGCTCTCCTGGTGTGGGAGGGACACGCAGCCAACCCCAGCAATGCGGGCACCTGTTTTCCACTGGCAGGGGCACGATTCATCACAGTGTTTACCTACGCACTCCAGTTTCAGCACAGGTGATCGCTGGGACTTCAGTGTGACCATTCGCTGTTGTACATTTAAGCACTTATCTAAATAGGTTTCCTAAATGGAGGTCTCCACAGTTGCATATATTGCAGAGATATATGGACCATCTACTTGTATCTCATTCACAGGTACTATACACATCTGAATTTTACAATGTCATACCAAGCCCTGCAACTTTTATCATCTCACAGGGAGAAAACTTACAATCTTTTGCCAGTTAAACAGACTTCTATGTCTTATTGCAAAGAGCTGTGCTTGATTATGGCAAAGTTGCAATTTGCCTTTTGATAACAAGTCCCAGAAATAGCTGCATCTCCATGAAACACACACAGGGGGTTTTGAGCCCACTACCTGACACTTTTTTGACAAATAACAGTTCGTTAACGTCGCCTTCAAATACACACTAACTATCACCTTGCTTAATCAGCCACAATGGAAGAGAATTCAACCAAAGTCTACTCTTGCCTTGAAGCTGAAATCCCGCCTATGACAACATCATCAGAAGAAAAACAAGAAAAAAGCCATCTTAAGACATTTACAGAAACACTAACCACATTAGCCAATTTTCTTTGGAGCTGTCGATACACCTCTGATTTGTCAGAGCCCCCAGTGACTTACTTGTCCTCTAAGAGGTTTTGTCCCGTGATCAGATTTTTCCCAGACGGTGCATAGTCCCAGTTCTCTTCCACAATCCCGAGGTAATAGGTTCTGGTCTTTGCTTCCACCACTGCAAACAGGCAGAGGAACCCAAGAGCGCGAAGGCAGCCACCACGCTGCGCGGGAGGCATTTGTAGTTGTGATTGCGAGGCTGGCAGCGGGCAGGCAGCAGCAGGATGCACCACAGAGAGCTCACCCCTCCCTCCCAGCTCTCAACAAGTTATAAATAAGGAATGGACACAGCAAAGCTCCTCCTTTTCAGCAGGTTAGGACTCGGATAGGTAGAGAGCCCAGCTATGCAGAGCAGGGCTAGGGAGGAGGTTGCTGTCATGGCAGGACCTTTGCCAATCCTTCGGTGAATGAATAAATTGCTCACTTACCTGTCCAGGCTAGAGCCAGTTGGTGTTTTTTGGAAGTTTGGATGCTTTTTTGTCCTCCTTTTTCCAGACTAGGTGGTATGGCATATTGGGGCAGGGGTTTTTTCAGTGTTTTTGCCATCCTTGTCAAAACCCTTTTTTAAAATTTTTATTTTAACTCTTTTATCGTGTCTGAGATTTCTAAAGGTAGCATCTTGCTGCCTTCATTGGGTTTTTTCAATGACATGACACTAGGTTATAATCCAGCATTATCAGAGAGAGAGAATGAATTTGCCAGTACCTCTCCAATTTCTGGGATTTTCTGACCCATTTATTAAGATTGCAAGTGATCTGAATATATTCAGTTTTAGAGTACCCAAAACAAGGCCCCTTTTTACAAACATTTCTGGAAATTAGAGCCCTTGTGAAGTCTTTCCATTTGGACACCTAAGAATTGAAGCACACAAAGATCACCCTTTTATTAACTTTGGTAATTAACGTGCCCACGTAGCTCTCTAGAAAATCAGTCCCTCCCTTTATAGCTTAACTTCCTCTAAGAGGACATCTCTATTACCATCTTGGCAAAGCCAAGTGTAAACCTATACAAGTATGACTTGATAGGATATTCTAAACCACTTAGGAAACATCCCCCCCAAAATCACCTAGGTGGCAAGACACTTTGCAAAATCATACTGCTCTCTTACTAATTTTTAACTGACTAAAGACAAAAAAAAGTTGCAGTTCTGGAATACAGCATTACTCATGAGACTCATTGCGAGCTTTAACAGTTGTGAAATTCCCCTTTCAGCTCCAGAACCATCTGACCTCTTCCCGTTGAAGCTAATGGTTACTTGTGGCTAGGGGTGCAAGAGGCTTCACAAACGAATTTGGTAGCCACAGGTTTAATGTCATCAGTCAAGACCTAGCTCAGTCATGTGAATGTGGTTTTACGCGGCAGTCGCATGAGGTTCACCCTCTGGCATGCGATAGCGACAGCTACACGTATGGTCAGCTATGCTGAATGCCTCTCTCTGTCACTGGTGTGCAGGTGTCTCTGAAGTCACACAGAGAATAACTCAAAAAGCAGGTGAGGTTCACAGCAGCCCAGCCTCCAGCCACCTGGACCATGGTAGATCTCATCTAAATTAAGAGACAAGGCACACAGACACACAGAGTATCTTACTAAAGAAGCTTTCGGTTTCTTTAGGCTATGCTTTGCATCTCTTCAGCTACAAGGACTGAAAGCCCAGTATACATAGGTAAGGATACAGTCAGACAATTGCAAATGGTCAGCTTAACATAGCTGTAAAAGCAAGAGTCCCTCAGCTGTAAGCTTCTCTGTGATACATGCTGGTGTACATTATCTCAAGTCAGTTAATTGACGAACAGTGAGAAGGAGGAGAAGTGATAGGACAATACAGATGTTGTATAAACAGAGATCCTGATCGTCAGAAGAGGCACCCACAGACTTCCTGATAACCTTGAAGACCTTGCTCATCTCTTCATTCTTCTGCTGCAAACCACACGCTGCCCAACCTCTAGGCCTCTCACGTCAATCTATATCCTCTCTTCCAAAATACCGATACTTAAAAATCATCTTCCTTTTTCCACTGCTTTGTTGTGTCACTTGGTTACTCAAATGATGCCAACTAATAGTACTGTGATTCTAAAAGGCATAATTAGAAAGCAAAAGAAAAGACAATGACTGCAGGACAGGCAGAGGCTTTGCCAGCCGGTGGCACAGGTATCAGACATGCAACTGTGGTAGGGCCAATGGGCCAGCTGGTGGGCTATGAAGCTGTGAAAAGGCCAAGGTGACACCTGGAGGTTAACAGGATCCCACTGTGATCTTTGCACAGGGCCTGGGACCGTGCAGCATCCTGCAGTGAATACTTCCATTGCCCAGAGTAGCTGTCCTGAGCCCAGGCAAGCTACAAACTTCATCTCCTGTCACTCAGCCACCTGAGTTTACAGAACTGGGTGCCTGTTATGCAAATATTCATTGTCATAAAGTAGTAAGGGTTTTGCATTTGAATAGGAAATATGTTTATTTAGAGGGTAACATGCACTTTGAATGAGATTGTGTAGAGTTCAGTTGCTTAAATCAGCCATTTGCATGGCGTTAGAGATATTTAAAGACCAGGTACAGGGCCAATTTCATCCAGATAGTTCTGCTATGACCTTCTGTCTGCTTGCTTTTTCGTAACTGAAGAATTCTGTTATATGTTTAATATAAATCTATATATATGTGGACTCATATAACTCAAGTGCATCAAGCTAATGGGGAACAGGAAGGGGGAGTGTCCAATTCTGAGCTGGCACCTGGCTGCACTATAGTAATTTAAATAATAATAGTGCTATGTCCTAGTTTTTCTATTGCTTCTCATGCACCCAGGATTGGGTCCCGGTTGCTTTCTTGCTAGAATAACTATTCAAAATTGAAATATGAAGTTAATTTCTTTGTCTATTACCGTAAAAATTATTTGTGTAACAGGAATAATGTGTGGGCATTAGCACCCTATATCAGCAATGTGTTGTAAGTCTGGTAAACGCCTTAGCTTGGCTTCAGCATTTACTAGATCTGGCAACTTGTATACCCTTTGCATCCACACATTACCACTTAATTACCTTGTCACATCATTAAACCCAGGCACATTTACATTCCGGAGAGGTGCTGTGGGCATGACTCAGAAAAAGATGAAAGAACAGCTGTTTTGCCCTTGCATCAGGGAAATTTCTGGGAAGCTCCCCTCCGGCAGTGAGGTAATGGGATTAAGTTTGTCGCTTTGTTCAGGATCCTTTCAGCAAAATGTTTGGATACCGGTTTGTCTGAGACTTTCTGTCCCTCTGAAGGCTAAAATTAGTGCATGGCTGGGTTTTGAAGTTTGGTAATGAGGAGCAATGTTCATAGGTCTGAAGGGTGAACATCTGGAGTACCAGTTTGTGAATGAGCTCTGAAACATCACCAATGGAGCTTTCTTTTTAAGTACATCAGGAATGATTGCAATAATTAGCTTAAGTTAATCCACTAAAGCCCAGACTTGTGCCAACTAATGTTAGTAAATTAACTAGAATACCTGTTAACCTGGCGATGGCCATAAGGTCAATGAAGAGAGATGCTGGATGTGCTGACCTTCTGCAGTTCCTTGAAATTAGGTGACATGAGTGCAGAGATGCGCACTTTATTCAGACTGCCTACTACTGAAAACCAGCTTGCATTCTCCATCGAGCAGACGATGAGCTGATGCTCAAGCAGACCGACTATCCTCTTCCCTCTGCTTCTTCTTGATAGCAGTAGAGTTCCCATTCGTAGACACTCCTTCCTGGTCCCTCTGCTATGTTGGTTTGTGTCTGCATTGCAATCCAGGTTGGGGAATTAGTCTGCCTGTTTCCAGCATAAGATTACCCTCAGCTGGTATTGCCACCAAACCTGGAGCTGTGCCTGTAGTGACAATCCCAAGGTGACAAAGAGTGCCTGTGGTAAAGCTGGGACCTGAGTTACACCCTCCCAAGTTTCACACCACTCTTTTAACCGAGCCATCCTCCCCCTTCATCAGTTTTCCCACGCCCTCCAGCCACAAACACATATTAAATACAAAACCCTCATAGTACATCTGTGAAAAACAATTTCTATTGCACTTTCTAACCATTTTCTGAGTTGCAGCAGTAGTGAGCAGAAGGTAAACCTTATGTTATAGTCTTAGATAGTCACACAAGGTGTGTCTGAATTACTTGAATCTTTTGAGTTCACACTGGTAGGTTGGAAATCTCAAAAACTGTCTGCCCTCCAAGGCATCCACCACTTCTATTTCCAATTCTGGATAGGACTTTGGTGAGAAAGGCTTCCTTAGCATATACAGCACTTCCCAGGAGTACTCCAAGTCTGAGCACTAAAACTGTTGGAGACAGAAAGTCAAAAAAGCCGCTGAAACTCCAATAATAACAAGGGTCTGCGATCAGTGAGGATTTTAGAAGGGCAGCTGTAGCCCATATTACAGGTGGCCCAGTGCAGACCTGACTCACATCTGCCCAGAAGTCTTTGTGGCAGGATGGAGACTGAACCCAGCCCTCCAGATTCCCATGTCAGAGCCCGCATGGCTCCCTGGTGTTGCCCTCCAGCCACTTGGGCTCAGTGCATGCACCCAGCGCAGGGTCACAGTTGGACATTTACCACAATGGTTGTCTGGAGATCATTGGGGCAGAATAATTCTCTCCGTACATCTCTGTGCAGATGCTCTCCTTGCAGAACAGCTACTTTGGTACATTACCAGTTGTGGACAAATCTTGAGCCAAGGTGTGAAATGGAAAAGAAAGGCTCCTGTTATATCAGAAGCAGCCCACAGATGCTTTCTTTTCCATCATGGGTTTGAGGCAAATCCTGTATCTGCCACACTGATGACAAAGGACGATACCATAGCTGAATTTAGACTTTAGAGAAACTAATTATACATTGGGAAAAAAGACACTTAAATTTGAAGATTGTAAAGGGATGCAATAATGAGAAGGAAGGCATTTAACAGTGTACTGAAAGGAGCTGCAAGTTTGAAGAGATTATAATAAATTGCCAAATAGACTGGGCAAGTGAAATGTGTTCAGCCTCAAAAGCCATTAAAGCAAAGCTAAAAAAAGGAAGTTTTGATCCTAATTAAGAGAAGCTTCTTGCGTGTAGTAACTCATGTAATATCTGCACTGCTAAAACAAGGCTAATACCTCGACAGAACTTCAAGGTACATTATTTATGGGTTTCTATGGTACTGCCCATTGTAGCACCTAACAAACATGAAAGAGCTTAACTTTACGTCATCACTGTGGGGCAGAGCGTGTTTATTAACCCTATTATACAAATGAGGAAAGAGGAAGACTAGGTAACTTCCAGGCACTCGTGCAGGAAGGCAGCCCAGTCTCCTGGCTCCCCATCCAGCGCTGGAAGCAAGGCGACAGCCATCCTGCCCCACCACCTTCCCTCTGAGCATGAGGGTGGAGGAGACCAGGACCTTGTTGGACTTTCACTGTTTGTGAGAGTGATGCTGTGACCTGGTTGCATGGCGAAACCCTGTCATACCCACCTTTGCTGCCTGCTAGCAGGAGGTCCAGTGCCGAGGTCCAGTGCCAAGGTCCACCTCAGCTCTCCCCTGAGCAGCTCCGCTGCCTGCCCAGCCTCCTCCAGCTGCCCTGTGGGCGCCATGGGATCCTCTTCCACCACGTCTCACAGCACTGACCTACTTTAGATGTAATGTGGCCCTTTTGTTTTCCTCATATGAGATCATTGCCCCATTTTCTCTATGGGTAAATAGGGGAGTTGTAGTAAGAAACCCCAGCACTGGAAAACTAACCGGGACTATTTAAAGCCGGTAGCAGAAAGGAAGGTATTGAGCATTGCAGGAAGAAAAGAAAGAAGTGATGTCATTACATCTGCACAAGTGGCTTCCAAACTGTTGCAAACTCACCTCTGCCAGGCAAGCCATCCCCAAGAGTGTTATAAACCTGCAAATTCCCAGCAGGTGTGTGACACTTTGCTTGGGGTCTGCTGATTAAATGGGAGGGTGTTGTGTGTGGTGGAGGAGCTAACAGAAGTTACCTGCTGTCCAGACAATGTCTTCTGTCCAGTTTCTCTGCCTGAAAAGGAGAAAGTGGGGAAAATGTCATGACCTTGTGGAAGCCTGGATGATTGCCCACAGTGAAATGATGTGATTTATGAGATCTGCAGATGACTGCCATCACTTTTAGTGTCTTTCATCTGTGTCTATGAAGCTTTGCAATAAAGAGCAGCCCTACCACTCTTCAGTGACTCTGTTGCTTCCTATTTGAAGAAGCCTATGTTACTGCCAGAGTGCCATTCCCGGAATGGAAACCTTTCAGGTCTGGTATTAAAAAGGAAAATAATTTCTACAGAATTAGAAATTCCACAGTCTATGGAAAAACCCCTCTCCCGTCCACCAACCCAGTTATCACCTTTAAGAGCTTGCTGTGGTCTTCCAAAACATTATTTGCCTTTGTTCTATCATTCTGAGTTAGTACTGAATCCTATATAGTCCCTACTGAGGATTCCTTCTCTTCTCTGCCCAGCTCTTGCCTAGTCTCTCCTTTTCCCTGCTGGGTACAATCTTGGGAGGTGCAGAGCACCCTTGGTTTAACAGAGACGTGCAGGAGACAAGATGACTGGTTTAAGACTCCAGAGTTGGGTCAGGGCTCTTGGCATCTTTCTTTGCAAGTAAGGGCTTGTGAACACTGTGGCAGGGGTGCAGCCTGGTAAGCCTGCACCATGCATACAAGACTGAGCAAATCTGCCAACTTAGATGCAGAATCCTCTCCAAAAGGGTTATGAAGTGAAAAGCAGCATGATGCAAATGTGGCTGCACCACCCCTGGGTCCGAGCTGGAGTGTTTCTGTGCCAGAGTCCAGTTACATTTCTGAAATCAGAACTAAAACTCAGACAGAGTGACCCTCGCTTTGCCTACTCACAGTGATGCCAACATGGTGTCAGCAGAGCTTCCTCCTTTCCCAGGCCAGGTTAGTAGTTTGAATGGGAAACTTCATGAACCACGGTGCCTGAAATACTTCCTTCAGCTTCTGCAGGACTTGGGGCAGCTCACACAGGTCCACAGTCTGTATGTTTTGGAAGCAAAAAGTGGACATCAAAACCCACCTTTGGGGACCTGAGAAAACAGTCTGAGCCTCAGAAGTGCTGAGCAACCTCCCCCAATGGAGGAAACATGGTTTCAGCTGACTAACTGTAGGCACTCAGTTAACCTTCGCTTCTCCTCATGTGTGCTCATCTGCAAAGTGGGGATCATTATATCTGACTCCTTCTCCAGGTATTTGGAAGCTAATTTAGTTAATGCCTGTCAAGCACTTTAAGGTCTTCAGATGAAAGGAGCCGCAGATAGGCAAAGCATTGCTGTTACTATTAATTATTTCTATTGTGCAAGTAGACATGAAAGCAGCAAGGGTGATAATTACTTGCTTGCTTTACAAGTGGCAAGACACAGTGCAAATACACAGACAGGGACCCTCCCTGCCCTGCAGTGCTCCTAATCTTACCAGTCAGATAAACCAGACAAGGAGCGAGGAAAGGAGCACAAACCCAGAGAAAAGCAATGCATGTAGTGACTTACCGCACATGGGGTTTTTTTTGCCAGAGCTGCTTTTTAAAAGTGCCCTGTTAGCCAAAAAGCACAATATCACTATTCTAGGGTATTTAAAAATCACAAGTCAGGCTCTCAAAAAAGGAAAAGTTTTTTACAAAAGATAGTAAATGTTAATTCTCCTTATTTGGTCTCTGATTTTTGAGCAGATCAAGTTTTGAAGTTTTCCTCTGCAGCAATGAGGATTGAAAATATTTCACTCATTAAAAAAAAGTCAAAATTCTCAAAGAACAAGTTGAAGTATTTGGATATGTAAGACAAATTCCTGGCGGTAACAAGTTGCTGTCAATCAGCTGCTCAGCAGGAAGGAGATGAGCGTGGGCTTGGTGGCAGCTCATCCCTCTTGCCTCCCAGGCGCCCGGTGAGTCTCTCACAATTAGTTTTCATTCTCCCTAGGGTGCCAGGGGCTGGGTGCACACCACAGAGGTGTTTACATGCAGTGATGAGATGCTCCGCAGTAATTTGTTCCTTTATCTAATGCCTGACTAGACAGGCAGACAGATAGAGGAGTGAAAAAACCAAGTGGCTCCCAGCCAGATGCTGAAACCTCTCACGCGTGGCTGCAAAAGGGCTGGCGCTGGCTCAGCAGAGGGGGTGGGAAGCATGACCAAGGCCAGTGGTGTAGCGGGACTGGGATGCGCTGGGGTGAGACGCATTGATCTGAGCCATCCCACCTTTGCTTCAGAGCATGAAGGGTCGCGAAGGCAGATCCTGGGCCAGAGAGTACCAGGCTAGACCAGCAGTTGGGCACCTGCATCCCTCACCTCCTTCAGGGGCAGTTTCAGCCCATCAGTGGAAGGAGGTTGTAGCTGAATCTGCAATGTCCTGGGCGAATCCAGCAACCGCTGAACCCTCCTCTGACTGCTGTATGAATCCAAATGGTTTTCGTGTTTGCTCTTTCCCAAGTAAAAGCATCTAGTGCATTTAATATCAGCTGGTGAACTGGCTTGGGACAACATCAGCTGCATTTTTTTAGTGAGCTTATCGTGGGATGAGGATGCTTGATGCAAGCTACCACCAGACATGCGCTGTTATAAAACTATCAAACTACTCTTAAAAGAATCCCAGCCTCTTTCAAAAAGCAATTCTTGCAAGGAAGAAACAGCAGTGTTTCTGGCAGGTCATAGGGAAGTGCATCCTTAACTCATAATAGCCATATACAATAATACAAGCGTCTTAAGGATATCAAAAATAGGTTTAAAATGCTGAACCAGCTGTCCTCCATGCACTGCTTCAGCTTTCCAGGTCTGCATTTCATCCTTGGGCTCTCACCAAGCTCCCTCTAATGGCCACAGACATCGTGTTTCGTTGCCTCCCTGTGCCGCCAGTGGGGCAAGACAGAGGCACGAAGCCCTGGCATTGCACAGGGCGAGATGTGCCTACTGGAGGAAGCCTTCCAGGTTTTTCTTTTTTTAATGTGTGTGGGTTCATCTCTCACCTAGCTCTTTTATGATCCTGTCTCCACCCAGTATCTTCCCTCTTAACCCTTCCCCGGGTTCTTGCCTTTCTCCCCAGCCTCTGGAGACCTGCTGTCATCGCAGAGTTAATGCACATCCTGCCCTTAGCTCAATTTAGGCCCACACCCTAATATAAAGCATGGATTACACCACTGAGGAATGACAGCAGCATATGCCGGACAGTTTGCTCATCTTTTTAAGTCTAGCTTTTTGATGTCTTCCTCATGCCGGCTGTGGAGGAGCTACAAACTCAAGCCAGCTCTGCTATAGGGACCAAGGACCAAACCCCATGGCAGCACAGTGCCACCGCTGCTAACGTGACCACAGTGCTCGGTGCAAAGGGCAGTGCAGCTGCCCCTGAGCCACACTAGGGCTGTGCTGCTATCCCTCTCTGATATATCACAGTCCTTCACAGAGCCACACAATCTCAGAGCAGCTGAGGTTGGCAGTGACCTCCAGGGGTCATCTGGTCCAACCCCCATGCTCAAGCAAGGCCACCTGGACAAGGCTGCCCAGGACCATGCCCAGATGGCTTTTCAATATTTCCAAGGATGGAGGTGATATATCTCCAAGGATGGAGACAGACAGTTCACATCTTTTCAGAAAGGACCTTTAATTATGTCTCCTTTTGGTACCTAATTTTAGACAACGAACAAAAATGCCTGCAGTCCACCTTCCTCAACATCCCCTCACCCTAAAAAAAAGCCTTGAAACTGCCTTCCAATGGACATAGGAGCAGAAAAGTATAAATAGTTTGAAGATGGAGATTGCTTCATTTCTAGGAAAATTTTGTGATGCCTTTGTCTGTGCCAGCAGAGAATCCCTTTCAGAAACCAAAGCAGTGCTAAAAAATGTCAAAAGGCACTTCCTACTTTGGAAAATACTGCCCTAATTGCCTTGGGCCCTTCTGCTACATAAGATATGTGGAGATTTAAAATACTATTCTGTCCCACAGCGGGCCCAAACTGATAACTTCAGGGTCAGCAAGAGGATGGATTGTCCTTTCTTCAACTAGCCAGCACCAGCTGGAAAAATCAGACAGACCTCAGGATCTGAAGCCCAGCTGTATTTCCAAAGGCTCATCCAATTTTTCCATATATATCAGTTTCTCCGATACAGGCAAAGTAAGTAGTAAGTACATTTAGTAGCAAGCAGTAATTCTGGCTACAAACCTGATGTCATGTACATGTTTGACACATTACAGCTATGCACACACAACTAGTATTAATTTCCCTTTTTTTTTTCTTTTGGCACAAAACCAGATGGGGATGGTTAATGAGAGGACAGTCCCCCTTACAATAACAAAGCACTTACTTAACGATCGCTTCTAACCTCTCGGCTGTTGCCCTCCTCTTTCATTCTGGTGGGAGTCACGGCTCCAGGTGCCTCAGCCTCGCACGGGAGCTTTTAATCTCTCGCAGGTTACCTGGCCAAGCCACATGTCTCTCAGTCTGACCAAAACCACCACCCTGGACTACAGAAACCTTCCCTCCTGACAATGTCAAACAGCTCTAAAAAATGCAATGAGTGTTTTTTGACAAAACCCATGTTTCTTCAGTATATTCCCAATATTTACTCTTCATTACTGAAGGCTTCCTGAGAGACTCAGGGCAGTTCAGGGCAAGTTAGGAAGGGAGGAGAAGGATCACCAGAAGAAGTAACATTTCTCCCATTTGGTCAGGTAAATAGGGGCATTTTCCAGTGGGTACTGCTTTTAGCTCCTAATTCACCTGCACCCTAAGCACATACTTGGACAAACCTCAATGACAAAACACAAGGATGAGAAATGTCTTTCAGCCAAAACCAGAAAGAAGTGTTGCACGAAACTAGCAAAATGAAAGCACAAACCTCTAATTATTTTAATATTGGAGAGTGACAGTGTTGTTCTGTGTTAGGAGCACAAACAACCCTTGGCCACAGGTCATGGTTCATTGCCATTTTAGAAAACAGTCGGGCTGGCACAGTGCTGTCCCTGGACAAAACACTCAGGTAATTAAATGAAATGAGCTTTGCGATAAATCAGATGAACATACATACACACAAGCAGGCAGTGGGTAATACTTTGCTGGATGGGCAGAGCTCACTGGGTGTTTTTTCAGCACCTTTCCGCCTCATCCCAGCAGGTGCTTCTGCAGAGCATTGGCTGTGCAACCTTGGGGTGCCCCAGGCTCACAGAGTCACTGATAATCACAGGGTTTATTCCTAAAGGGCTGTCTCTTAGTAGTGGCACTGGTGTCCCCAGAGGCAATGATGGCTGTGCTGCCATCAGAGGGGGAAACCTGTGCTCAGCAGGATGTCATCTCAGTGAGGAGAGAGAGAGTCTAAGTATGTAGGAAAGGGGGTTATGCATAAAAAGGAGAGACAAGGGGAAAGAAAGAAGGAAAAAAAATAAAGTGGAAAAACAGGTAAAATAGAAGAGAAGGAAAGATCCATCCATACGACATTTAAGCTGTTGTTTCTGTGAAGTGCCTGTCCAGCATATACTGTGTGTTAGGACCACCCATGTGTGATGGTACTGTGGAGTGAATATACTCCCAGAGAATGTGGAGAGCCTATTATTTCAAACTTGGTCCAGAACAACTTCCATTCCACCTCTTCAGACTCATATATATTCTTAATATAAGCACCATAACCTGCACCACTCAATTATTTAATGTTATTTTTTATGGCTATCTCTGATCTGATTCAAGACTTGAGCCTTTTTGCATTGAGCTGCTCCTCATCTTCCTCGGTGCTCTTGCCATGCAATCGGCTTTTTGCTGGCTGGGGTTATGTGGGTTTGGGGTGCTCTGGATAAAGGAAAACCTGAATAAGGCTGGTACTGTCATTTCCACCTTGCTGTTTCTACCTTAACAAGGCATCTGCACGCTCCTGGGTACAAGCAGGCATGTTAACCTGGGTACCTGCTGCAAGAGCAGGGAGAGCCAGCTGAGGCTCCAGGGCAGGTTCTCATCTGCAGTGCCCAAGCTCGTGAACCTTCTCAGAGTCAGCCCATCTTGGAAAAAGCCTCTTAACAGCAGTTTGCTTCCTGATTCTTCCTCAGGAAAATCAACCTCCCTTTCCCTCAGTTGAAGAAAACATTAACAGCAAAGTGTCATAGGAAACAGCAGCAAGAGAGAATTTGTGTCACGGTGCGAAAGTGGAATAAATTAAATTGAGTGGAGTGTCACTGTGTACTTGGAATAAAGCTTTGACTTCAGAGGAACCACTTAAGATTTGTTCTAGAATAAATGAGAACAGAGCTGCCTGGCTCCTTTTTACACAGCCTATCAACAGCAAAAAGGGCATTTTCTCATTAGCGCACTGCAGCTGCACTCCAAATGGGGCAGATCTATTAATAGAGTAAGTGGGCAGTCAGATATGCCCTTCAAAAACCTGCACGGGGATGTAATTCTTCAGTTTCTAACAACTCACACGTTGCACCATCCAGGGAAATTGTAGGGCTGGAACGGTTTTCATTTCCAGCGTGATGAAAAAGATTTTTTGCATATTTACATTTCCTCTCTCAGTACCTGTGCTACTATGTATGACAGGAAAATTAATAAAGAGTTTATGGTTAAAATGATAGAAATGAAAGGAGGACCAGAGCTGATGTACAGTAAGTCAATATAATCAGGAGGCATTGATCAGTGGAACACAAAATGCTTTCATTGCTTTCAAAGTCAATATTGCAGGGGGAAAAATAGATGTACACAATCGTATATACTCGGCTTAGCCACTAAACACTTCACAGACAAAACTCAGTTTTTCTAAATGTTTTAGAGCTTGTTTTTTTCATTTCTTTAGGATGAGTCTATCACTTCAGAAAAACAGGTAGGAGTCAGGCTCTCTGATGGTAATACAGACTTTTATTGTGCTTTTCTTTTTGGTGTTCCTTCTGTACCTCACAATGAGCAGTATTTAGTTCAGATCTCATCAAAGACTGAATACAGATCCTACTCAGTAACGAGCAAATCTAAAAATATTCTTGAAGCAGTAAGAGAATTGTGTTTAATACAGCTTACCAGTATTTTTATTTTTCTGTAATGGCTAGAAGCGCTAGTCTTTGGTTAAGCCCCTGAGCACAAAGTGTTGTACAAACATAGATGAAAACACTGAACTTGTCCCAAACAGTTTAAAATCTATGTAGTAGAACAAAAGACAACAGATTGCTGTAGGCAAATGGAAAACCACAAAACTAATACAATATCTGTTCTGCTCATGGTGCACTTGCTTGAAAAATTATTAAGCATTCAGTGGAGAATGGCACTGAGAGGTATTTGAAATTAAGAAACACAATCAAGTCTAGGTATCAAGTCTAGACGCTGGATGATAAGTGATAGATGAAGTATGGTAGGCCTATGGGATAGGCTTTGGAAGGCGAAGAGAAGAAACTTAAAAAGGTCAGTAAAAGAATGTTTAGTGCTGGGGATACAGTACAGATGAGAAACTACAGAGGTGAGCCCTGCACATCACCCTGGAGGGCTATGAGCCGGGCAAAATCAGAGAAAAGCAGAATCCAAATCAAGGATGCTGAGCCCAAATGAGATTGTTAGCTATGTGAGGATGGGAAAGGTGGTACCTTAGAGATATTATAGAGTAAGAGTATATAAAAGCTCCAAGCAACCAGGATATGAGATTTAGGGGGAGAGTTCATCTTAAGTATCATTATGAAGTTCCCTTATTTGCTTCTTAACTCTCTACATAAGCTGGCAGGTCCTCCCCAGGTGCCCCAGCTGTCAGTGCAAATTGTTGATGGTTTTCAAGTTGTTCTCAATTTAATTCTTTCAATGCTTTAAATGCCATTAGGCCTTGTGCCTTTGCCCTGTCTGAAATTGTCTGAGACTTACTTTGTTCCTTGTCTTTGGGATTGAAACACCACCACAAAAAACACGGGGAAATGCTGTTGCCACTGATGTCAGTTGAAGTTTGGGGCATTGGGTTCAGTGGGTTCAGCTCAGTTTCCCGCCTTTTTGCCATCTATATTGTAACGACAGTTCTTTGCCTGAGATCACTCTATGGGCTTTTTAAAGATTTTCACTGGCTGTGAGTCAGTGATGAAGACAACCTTCCCTGCATCCTCTGACGCTGGTGGTATTAAATATGCAACATGGGGACTGAAGTCCCAGGCTTTGCCCCTGTGCTTTTGCAGCCACCCTGCCACGCTGGTAGTCCTCATGGATGCGATTCATCTGACCACAGATGCCAACATCTAGATCTGAACAAGTGTTGAGATTCTTGCACCATTAATGATCTACTGTAACCCTACAGTAACGCCTAAAATAGATCTTGTGATTTTTTTCCTTAAAAGCGTCAGTTTCTCTCACTAGGAATAAATGCAGTCTAGGGTGTCATCTACCTCATGGACATCCGAAGTCAACTGAGATGAATTCCACCCTACACAACCAATCTTTCATAGTGAAATTAGAGAACGAAGGTGAAAGAAGGCAGAGTGGAGAGTGGAATATTTTGCATTTTTGCTTTCAATCATGTGCCCCTTTCATTAAAGTTTTTGTGATCAAGTCATCCTTCAATCTCGATGTTGAGAACAAGGCAACAGCAGGTGCCTGCCAGAGGGGGGATGTTTTCAGTTGAAGAGAGGGATCTGAGCATATTCCCAGCATGATTGGGGCCAAATCTAACCTATCAAGTAACGTATATGTTTATATGGTTTAGTGTTTGGACATATTTTTATGGTTATTACTGTCACATTTTCTGCAAAAGAAAGTCCCTTTTTCCTCAGTATGAGTCTTCTCCCAGCTTAATTTTAATGTTTCTTCATAATCTTCATTGTGTTTTTCATTTCTTGGCCCATCCCTAGTGTCTCTTCTACCTTTCTCTTCTCCTCTGACAAAGCGAATCTTCAGTTTCCCTTCCATATTCCCACTCTCTCCTCCTTGGAATTGTGTTCTTCTTTCCTTACTTCCTCCGTTGGTCACACCTCTCCCTTCTCTCCAGCCTTTCTGTCCTTCTCCCTCTTTTTTCCCCTGTCTTATTGAGAACTTTCTTTCCTTCCCTTCCCATCCCCACTCTCCTCACCCAGCTCTCCCAGCAGCACGCTTTGGAGCAAAGTCGGTGCCGAATTTTAACAGCCGCAACCCGTTGTGCAGAAGACAACTCCGCACCAATGGCCAGACTTTGCTGTGCCACCACCTCGTGCTTCAACCACATTTTCTGCCATGCACCCATTGTTCCTCTTTGCGCGCTTGCACGCCTGCCATCTCCTGCCTTTCCTCTTCTGCCAAACTGCACAGCTGAAATGGTTGCAGCAGTAAAAAGGTCTCCGCTGCTCCGATCTGCGTGTCCTGGGGGGCCAAGGCATTGACCACTGGAACACTGCCTTAAAATAATCAATAACACCGGGTGACACGCCAACCTCGCGCTGGCCAACCAGGGATAACTTGGGGTATTTCCTCATTCTCCAGAGAGAAACAGCTATTTGTTTAATAGAGGCCATCGCCCGAAAACATCGCTGTGCCTCCCTCAGACCACCACGCTCCAGGAGAGAGGAGCTGGAAAGCCTGAAGCCGACTGCAGGGAACTCTGGAGCCTGGAGGCCATCTTAGCCCCGTGTAGAAGGTAAGCAAAAGTATTTACATGCTTCCCTCAGCATTAAAAAGCGAAACTTTCTAAAATCCTAGTTAAAAATTAGAAGCTTGCTCTAGCCGCCTTGCTTAACAAAGCTGTAGAAAATGCTTTTGTTTGCTGAATTAATAAAGTGTTTTGAGTGCTTCTGGCAATCCAGAGTGTTTTCCTAAGCTGTAATAACACAGTCAGATCCTCTGATGTACACAGGTAGTAAAGCGGCATTGATTTTGGTGGTAGAGGCTCTTGCTAGGTCTGTTGATTGATGTTTAGGTAAGTTCTCCTTGCAGTTTGAAGTGGTATTGAGATAGGTCAGAGAGAATGGGCTGTAAACCCCTGTTCTTCCAGCCAAAGCAGCATCATGTTGCTTTGCACTGGGTGAGAATTGGGCCCTCCGGCTATGTATGAAAGATGCAGAAGAGAATTTATGACTCGCCTACAAGATTTAGCTTTCATAGAAGGAGGCCAGGCTGTGCCTGTGCTTGTTTGCTTGTCTCTGGAGAGGGGAAGTAGGTGAGGTTGGGCAAACATATGGAAAAGCAAAAGCTGGAATGAGATGGGAAAGCAGACAAGCAAAATTCAGTGTAAAAAAATAGCAAATGCATTGGGTATTTGAGAGAAAGACGGGTGAAATATCCAATACTCTTTTCACTTCCCTCCACTCCCTCCCCACTTCATCTTTCATTTGCACATTGTCAGCCTGCTTAGATTTTTATCTCTTTGAGCTGGGGCTTTTTCCAGAGGCTTGCAAAATGCCCTGCCAAATTTTGAGCACTATATAAACAATAGGTAATGACCATAAACCAAGAAGCATCTCTGTTAAAAATGTTCCCTTCTGGAATAGTTTAATGCCAGTTAACTTGTTTTAAAGCTGGATTAAAAAGCATTACATGATTGTAAAGTGCTCAGAAGAAAAGGCGTATAAGCACAGTGCTCTTATTAAACTCATAGCAGCAGAGAACAATGCAAATTTTTTGCTATAGAAATGCAAACTCAGAAGAAGTCTCTGGCAGTCTCAGCTACCTCACAGCAATATACAGTATCCCATAAAGTCTTTCTGTTATCCCTCTCAGTTACAGAGCTCTGAGGACATTGGTCTTTCTTCATGCCTTACCTCACCTCTTCTCTGTCTTCGTTCTGTGAACGAAGCCGGTTTCAGCCGGTTTCTGGCTTTCTCAAATATCTTCATACTGTCTTTCACCTGGGCTTTTTTGCTTGGGAACCCAACCTTGATTGATTTCTGTACTGCTAGCCTGCTTAATACCTTCTCAACATCAACTTCTGTCACAAAACTTTCAGGATTAGCCAATGCACATGACTAAATTGAGGGACATTTCACTGTTTACTGCCTCTGTTATTGCAAAGACTATTTGCATGTAGCAAGCGTAGGCATGCGCACGTACATGGCTGTGTGTGTGCGTGTGTAACACAGGTGTGTGTACTGAAATGGTGTGTGTCCAGATCGTCTTCCTTCTCTTACATTTTGTAACTTGCTCATGGGAGAGCAAAGCCATCTTTGTCATAAACTGTCAGCTTTCTCTGAGGACAGAAACCCATAGATTGATATTTTGTATTTTTATGCATTTGAAAGCCTTGAGCTGGAGTGAAGCTATGATAAAACTTCATGAAGAAGTTGTGATGTTTGTACCATAAAGTTAGTGGCAGTGTGAAAGTTCAGTAATCTCTGACCCAGTAGTCTGAAATTTCCAACCTGACATGGAGAAATATCTGTGGATCCACTTTTGTACTGATCAGCCTTTTCTCTGTGGCTATAGATCACAGTGTGGGTGCAGTATGAGCTGAGGTTGTTCACTTTGGTGAAGAGGGATCTAATAGCAGCCTACAACAAACTTGGAAGGGAGTGACAGAGGTGATGGAGTGGTGGGAGAGGATATAACAAGGAGTAACAGCCATGTTTACTGCTTGGGAGATTCAGGTTGGACATGAGGAAAGACTTTTTCACCAAGAGGTTGGGGCAGCCCTGCAACAGATCATCCAGAGAGGTAGTGGTAGCTCCATCCTTGGGGGGTTTCAAAGCTCAGCTACACAAAGCCATGGCTGACAGAGTGACCTAGTGTTGGTGGTAGTCCTGCTTTCAGGAGGAGGTCGGACTGGAGACCTGCAGAGATCCTTTTCAACCAGTGCTTCATTTATGTTGATTCTTTGATTTTAAAAGAAGAACCTGACCACTGTGAAATATTAAGCTGCCGTTTTACACGTTATGGCAGATGTCTGAAAATGAGGTGGGATGGCTTTGTGACCTGCCCTTAGCAAATAGCCACAGGATTAGACATGCTTCCAGTTTTTCAGATATTTTAGGGTGGGTGCCAAACAGCCCCGTAACCCACAGTCTTATCTACCCTTATCTGCAGAATAAGCACGTCACAGGAAACAGTAATGAAAGTTTCTCCAGTTCTTGCTGACAGTGTATTTTTGACTGAAATAAATAGCGAAAATGAAGCTGGTAGGGGCCCTGGTGAGGCTCCCCTACCTGCCCCAGTGCCATGGCAGGGTTGAACGTTTCTATGGCATTCCTGGCAGTCATTTCCTGCTCTTCTAGACCTTCAGTGCAGGAGATCTCAAATCAGCTTCCCAAGACAGCAGTCCCAGACAACCCAGTGCATCCACCTCCCCTTCTACCCAAGGCCTTAGCCCCACCATGAAGTCTGCCAGCTGGGGTACCAGTTTGTGTGGCCATGATTTTGTTACTGGTGTTCCAAATAGACAGACAATTGTCCATTAACAACTGAAATGAAACTCTCTGTTCATTTCATACAAACACATGTTTAGTATTTTAAATAAATTCAATTAAACATTCCAGTTTTTAATAATTCCATTTTAAATAAAGTCTCTGAAGGGAACAGGCTCTGTAGACCAGGATTATCTGTGTAAGTCTTAACTGGAACATTTCTTGCTTCAAAACTGATTCTTCTTTCATTAAAGAAGAAAACTGCTGAAATCCCGTGCTCCCTGCGCTGCAGTAACCCAAACCTCCCTATGTCTTTCCTCAGCAGAGAGCTACAATGTGCACGGGGAAGTGTTCGAAGTGCATTGGGATCACCCTGTTCCCACTGGCGGCATGTGCCATAGTCTCCAACATCCTCCTGTACTTCCCCAATGGACGAGTTCTGCAGCTCAGCGAGATAACCGATCTGGTCTGGTTTTTCCATGGCATTCTGGGAGCTGGGATACTGGTAAGAGAGAAGTGTTGCTACTGTTTCTTATGGGTTTTGTTTTGTTTTGTTTTAAATTCAGGGCTAAGAAAACGTCTGTTAACAAAAAAAGTCACAGAAATGTGTTTTGCGTAAACATGTGAGCAGCTTAACTGGGAAGCTGGGTACAGGACTGAGAAAGTGCATTCAAGATTGAAAAAGTCCCTAATCACAAGAATACAAGGTATTCTTGAAATAAATATCAGGACTCCAAGTCAGGAGGAAGCAATAGGACTGACTTCTCACTGTGGAGAAGGGTGACATGGGTGTTCATCCTCCATGAGTCAAAGCAAAGCTGAGGTCCTAAGCTCAGCTGGAGGTGGTGAGTTTTCATATTATCCTGCACCCCCTCGTTACTCCTCTAACTGACTTTATGCTCACATAATTCACAAAAGACATTACAGGCAAAAGTGCAACATGTTTCAGTAGGTGTTCGTTAGAGACCCAGCCAACACTCAACAAATGTGGAGCTGCAAATGGCTTAAATCCCAAATGTCCCCTGTGTTCCCCCACACCCACCTACCTCTTTTTGGGTTTGATCTGGTTTGTGTATGCTCTTCTATAACCAATTCTCCATTCCACCACTCAGGAAAGATTGCTTTTATGTGAATATCCATAACTAGAAGGGAACATGTTTGAGAATACTGATCTTTCCAGTTCATTAGAAAGCCTGCTCCCTTTACGCTCTTCCAATTATCCACCCAAGTGCAGATAAAAAGCTGAGTGAGTAACATGCATATGACAAGTACTGGCTGTTATGCAGCCTAGGCAGATGGTAAACTGGCACAGAGCTGGCTACCTGTATGTCAAAAAAATGAATGTTTAAGAATACTTAACTTAGAAAAAAGCAAATCTTATTCACAGTCAGGCTATGATGCAGCTACCACTTAAGTCTATGGAAAAGCTACAATGGATGTAGTTCAGACTCATATTTCCCAAAGCAGAAACATGGTATAAGATCATTCATAAATTGTTCTCCACCAGCAGCTTGCCTGTGTCTTCTTCCAGCTACCACTTGAGCCTGTTACTCATTCTGAGCTTGAACGTAAACATGAGTTTGTGGAAGGAAGCCTGAAGGAAGAAGTGGAACTACATGAGAGACCTGTGGAAAATTCGTATCACTGCAAGCCGAGGAGTCATTGGCGTTCAATGAAAGGAAAGGCAGATGTTAGGCATGAGAGCGTCACAGGCTTATTGAAAATGTGCCTTCTTTTAAGGCTTCCACAGAGGCCTGCCTGTGGCCAGTACCATGTACATCAAAAATGAGAACAGCAAGTGACGGGGGAGGAAACATTTGCATTGACCTTCAAAACACAGCATTAGAAGTAATTATTGATCCACAGACAATGCTGTTGAGTGTATGTGTTTTCCAGAAAACAGCATGACAAATGCCCACAGGTGAAGAGAAGAGGAAAGAAAGTATTATCGTTAGCTCCATTTTCCAGGTGCTGGAAGCATGGAAAAATGAAGACTGGCTTCTGGGTCTCCTAGGGAGCTAAGCAAAGGGCAGAATGCCCCATGACTGGAGCCTGGTCCGTATCCTGACTCTACAGTGAGGGCAGACCAGGCTGCAATGCATTTCCCCATGCACCCAGCTTCTCCCCAAAGGAAACTCAGGGAAGTCATGCCAACAGGTTGCCTGATCTTGGCGAATCTCCCTGTAACCAGGACACAGCCTCCAGAGCCAGGACTGTGGGGGAAACTTCATGACAGCCTGGCCTGGCTCTGTGAGCCAGAAAACCTGCCTCCACCTGGGAGCTTCATCTGTAGATTGATACCTGGATCATCAGCGCACTTTTTGGCTGAGCAGCCAGCCCCACCCTTTCCTCCTCCTCTGCTGCTTCTCTAATGGAAATTTCTATGACGAGAAAACCTCTCCATTTCCTTATTTCAAAAGTTTAGGGTGTAAAGAGAGGAAGACTGGCTCCATGTGTCATAGTAACGTCTTTCCTGATGGAAAGCCTATGTGCAACACCGGGAAATGCCTGACTGAGCCATGGCTCACACACCCCCCTCATTTTACTGACAACAGCCAAATCTAGAAAATTCTCATTCCCATGTCAAAAGGCAGGTGTTTATAATGAGGCACTGCAAAAAAAGAAAGCTGCCAAGCAAACCCTTCATCGTGAGCCAGGCTAATAAATGACACAAAGGTGTTCACAGCTTAGATGGGAAACCTCCAAAGAAGAAAGACAGCCCTGGAGGAAAGGGAGTGTTGGTTTGATGGGCAGAGGTATTAGCTCTCCTTCTGAGTGCCAGACAGTGGCACGCTGGGGCTGAGGCTGCCCTGGGGACCACCTGTGATTATTTAAGAGCTGACTTCTTTCCAGGAGGAGGAACGTCTTTTTAACCTCAATGCTCTACATTTGCAGGCCTCTAGCTGTGGTCCAGCGACCACTGCAGGTGCTAGAGGCTGCCTCTGGGGTGTGCATAAAAGGCAACGGAGAGCAAATCCTTTGAAAAATATTTAGGAGCCTGCAAATCTAAGCAGGTTTCATAACGCTGTCCTACATAGTCTAACAGCAGAGATATTCACACTACACACATAAATTCTCTGGGCTTCATTTACCATGGACAATCTGCTCTTCCTGCCCTACATGGGACAATATCTCTCCAACATCTAGTCAGGCTGTTTTTACAGCTTTTACCTTTTTTGTTTGTTTGGGGGGTTCTCCTTCTTTCATTAACTTTATAGAGACCATTTCCTACTTTCTCAAATACTCATTTTCTTGCGTTGCTCTTTGAAATGCCTACACAAGCAGTGGTGGGCAGAGGCAAGGCAGCAGGAGTGCTCTGGCTGCACAGCTAGACCCACAAAAGCTTTCTTGCCCTCTAGCTACCAAACTAAATGCAGCTTTTCCTATCTCCAGAGTGCCTCTGTAAGGTGGCATTATATCCTGAGACACAGATGGTTACTGACTTCTTTGTATCAGTCCAGCTCCACCTGATAATTACCATGGAGAAAGCTGATGTGAACTTAGAGTTCCCTGTGGAGTGAAGTTCATTTTGTAAGTTTTCCAGAAGCTTAGCACAAAGAACTAAAGTCAGATGTGTTTCAGGAAGTTTAAGACTGATTTCCCAATTATAATCCAGAGCAGGATGCTCAGAAGATTTAAACTGACATAATTCTTACTCCAGTGTTGCAGCTTTTCTGAGCAGAAATGCCATTTTCTCAAAACTGACACACTTGTTCCTGAAAAAAAACAACAAAACCCTGCTGAAAAGAAGCAGTATAGCTTCAGCAATCAGAATTACTGTACCAGAACTTGCCAGCCAGCTCTAGCTGTGATCCCATGCTTCTCCCTGAGTTTCTCTCCAGCAAGCACCAACATCTAAGCAGGTGTAACTCACAGAGAAGAGGCAGAAAGTGTTTTGCATTTGAGGAACATGATGCCCCAGCTCCTAGACTTTAAAAACCATTCCAGCAGAAGTACTGCACACCAATTCAACTTGTGCTTTTCTCACAGGTTATTTTGCCGGCATTCATGATGCTGGGAGCAGGCGGAGCAGGATGTTGCGCTAACAGATGTGGGGTAAGTGGATATTTATGTGTTGAAATGGCACTATAGGGTTTGCGCAATAGCTCTTAAATGGCTGCTT
The DNA here is from genome assembly GCF_018139145.2 of Gymnogyps californianus. Classification (NCBI taxonomy): domain Eukaryota; kingdom Metazoa; phylum Chordata; class Aves; order Accipitriformes; family Cathartidae; genus Gymnogyps; species Gymnogyps californianus. The sequence goes on along the minus strand of NC_059471.1, from coordinate 11,672,654 downwards.
AGCAGGTGGAAATGTACAATGACAAACCGTCACACCACCATCAACAGCCATGTCAGGGAAATGCAGAAGAGGAGCTTGATCTACAGCGTCCCTGGGCTGGGGCTGAGAGCTCAGTTAGCCAACAAGAATGTTATGATATTGCAACCACTGACATGAGGGAAATCATACTCATCCAGGGCAGGTGCTGGAGCATTTAGGCACAACACTGAGGGCAGGGGGTACAAAGCTACTTCACTTCACCCCACATAAAGTAAAACATGGCTCCAGCTTCCTCCTGCTCAAGGCAAACCTAAAGATTGAGACAGCTGCCTGTTCCTTCTGCTTCCACCTGGTCCTGTTTCCTCCATACCCTTCCATGGCAGTTTGCTTTTCCACAGGTTCATCCCTGCTTACCTCTGTAGGGACAGATAGGTCCCCTACTTTGCAGGCCCATGCTAAAAGCCTGAGCTGCTGCGGCTGGCACTAAGAAGCCAGCACTGATTGCTGAAGGCTAGTCCCCACGGAAGGCTTTGACCCATAGCATGCATTTGCTCAAGTGTTATGCACATGAAAGGTGCAAATGCAATTTGGGCTCTCTGTCATCCAGAGAAAGGCCAGAGAGACTTTTTCCCTTGATAATTAAAAATATTATAAAGCAACATGTTATACAGGCATCTCCATTAATCCTCAAGCCCTGGGCACAGACTTGTGTGTGGCTATCATTATTAGCAAGAATAAACTGACTTAGAAATGTTTTTTTAGTCTACATCCTTCCCAGAAGCAGACGGGAACAAGAGATTCCATACAATAAAGCATGTCTCTCCTGTACTCTTCAATTAATATTTAGTTTGATCCATGAGAAGACCTTTACCTCTTCAAACTGTTTTACTTAAGTTAATTCATTATTCATAATACCAAAATAACATTCTTCATTAGGATGTCAGCAAGTACATCCCAAGGGGCATGTTATTACATCATTGATTTTACCAAACGTCCCATGCACAGCGAGGATGCTAATGATGGCCAAGTAGGCCAGTTGCAGAGCTGGGGTGTGAGCCTAGGCACCCTGAACCCAGTGCCTGAGCCAGCTGCTTCTCCTGATTTTGAGTGATGCAGAAAGCGGTGGTGAAAAACAGCCATACTGTGGGTGTTCCCACGCTCTGCTGAATGTGGTAAGTCACGAGGGGAAATCCAGCTGAACTGGGCTCAGTTCACACAGCATCTCAGGTCTCCCTTCTCCGTCCTTCATCCCAGCACTAAATATTACAGAGCCAAGAGTCAATCTTCCCCAAACTGGCTGGGTTCAGCCGCCATGGCCCACCAACACAGGTGGTAGCACAGTGCCATCCAGCAGCCCACATCCGCAGACCCCCCACGCTCCTCCATTCTCCTCCACCACCCTTTCACTGTCTGAGCCATTCCTAGGAGCAGCACATGGATGCCAGGTATCCTGTCTGCACGTTCCCATCACCGATTAGTTACCTGCAAGCTGTTCCTCTTCCTCCTTATTTGCTGTTATAGCGGAATACAACAGACATTGTTGAGAAAGTAGTTTGACTATGTGTTACGATATTTGTATAAAGAGAGCTAGCTGATGGCCAGGTGATAAAGCTACTCAAACCAAACTAGAGAATAGGCTCAGTGAGGACAGTATATCTTTGAAAATGCTGTCTTCTGGGACTGTGGGAATTGCCCATCTCTTTGAGGTGGAAAGGGGTGAAGCTCTACAAGTCACTCTACAGTTTGAACAGAATGTGGCGCAATGTAGAAATGAGATGGGGACATGTGCAAAGAGCGAGTGGCTATGAATGGCATTAAAAGAGGTGAGTATTGCAGGGAGATCTGAAGGCTAATGATGTGCTTCTTCAGGAGAAGAAACCTCAGGGAACCTTTGCTTTGGGGGTAGCAGGAGGAAATGCACAGACACCCACAGCAGGGTTACTCAGATGCCCTGACTGTATGGGCTGTATACCCAAGGTATATATGGTGTGAATCACCAGGCGCTGGAGAGCAGAGGAGCCCTGGGATGGGTTCAAACATGCATGATAGCAGCAACTTCCCAAGGTGCCAGAGCTCCTTGCAAGGTGGGTCTGGGCGGACCTGATACGGGGTACCCAGCTCTTGGTGGCTTGTCCACCAACTTCTACTTACTGGCAGAGAAATAGCCCACACTGGAGCTACTCAAGAGCCTCTGTAATCCAAAGGTTAGTTTGTCCACCTTTCCGCTTTGGGGATCTTAGGTATAAAATTATATTTTACACTGAATACTCAGCATTGCTTTTCATAGGGGAAAAAAAAAGGCTAAAGAACTAATACTGATCAAAATTATTATTCAATCAGAACATAACAATTTTCCTCAGGGTAGGGACTCTATCCTATTATATTTTGTGCAATTTCTGGTTTAATAGTTTCAGACTTCATCATAGCCTTTACACGCTGCTGAAGTATCAACACCAGCAATAATAATTACTAAATTTCTCATCCTTTTATTCACCTTATTGGGTTCTCCAGTTCATGGTGATTATGTGCTGCATTGAGTAAGTTTTTTCATTAATCCATTTTAAATTGTTGGTTGCAAACATACCTAGATGGCTTCTTGTCCTTGCATTATGGAGTAATAATTTTGGACAGTAACAAATTTAGAAAGCTTCCGTGTCTTGCAGCTTAGCGTGTGCACATCTGAAAGCATCCACTGCACTGGCACAATGAGGAAAAAAGGTGCCCCAAAATACAGCTTCTGTTGTTGCATCAGCAAACATACTCCAGTATTTCTCTCTAAGCCTTCCTTAAAAGTTACTAGTAGAACAAGAATAGCCATAGCAGCTTTCCAGACAAACAAACCTAGATAAGGAAAGATATCTGGATAACCAGACAGGATATTAATTCCACAAAAAAACACCTCCAGAGAAAGAAACAGAGAAGAAAGAAATATGCATGAAACAAGAACCAGGGCAATAAAGAACAGCACAAGCTGGGACAGGAGGAACTTGGTAACTTCACCAAAGCAGCTGATGCAAATGCTCAAAGAATGAATGCTAAAAGTCTTCATCAGCTCACCAGAGATAATTCAATTGTGTGAAGGATAAAGCAGGGAAAACATTAAAAGAAATTCAGCAAAAATAATAAGCTTAACTTTTGCAAGAGGTAGAGAACAGGCCAACACCATGGGAAACTAATTTCAACAAACTCAAGCAGCCCAGCTTAGACCTCATGTTGCAACTGAAGACACAAATGAGGAAATAAAAAATTTCCAAAAAAAGTGATAAATGAAGATGGTACAGCTAGGGAAAACGCTGAAAGGTTGAGATGACGCGATAGTTAATAACACTGTTGGATTTCCATAGAATATGGGGCAGGCCTCCAGAAAAGACTCCAGAAGAGCAGATATAATGGGGAAATGCCACTGTGTGTCTAGAAAATGCCCAGGAGAGCCAATTTAACAGCTGCAGCAACTTCAGACTCCTCTTTCAGTGACAAGTATTCTTTGTCTATATAAACATGTGCACAGTAAAGGACATAGGTGAGATGAAGCTAGCCATACAGCCAACAGATTTCAAATGAGAAAATCATGTGTCAAAGAATAGTCATCAAAGATAGCACTGATGAGTACTAGTAGTACTAGTACTAACCACTATCATAAAACATTAGTAGCCAAAGACCTTTTGACTTTTTCTATCGTAATTGTGTTTGGGATGCCCATACTGCTATGCTGTGCTAAAACTAATCGTTAGCATAATTACGATCCTTCAAACAAGATGCAGAATGCACAGTTGAAGTAAATGAGAAAATAGGTGGGGAGAAGTGGTTCAGCGTAGGCAGGAGTTTCAGACAGAGTATCAGTCACTCACCTTCACCGCAAGGCATGCCTGGTGATCTTATTATGAGAGACAGTGCACCAGCTACAACCCAGCACTGCTTTGGTCTGGGACAATATACTAAATTACCTACATTTTGCTGACAATGAAACTCTGCTAAGAGGCAACTCAGCCAACATGCAGATAAAGAGTGTCCAGCTTTGCAAAAAAAGACAGAGTTATTAATCAGTTATGATGAAATAAATCTCATGAGAAATCCCAGCAACTTCTAACTCGAGGATTGCTTTAAAGGCAAAAGGACACACAAGATGAGTCAATTCACACACTGGCAGCATGCAAGGTTGTACAGAAAGCAGTAATGTCATCGACTGGCAAGTTGGAAACTGCATTCACCAGCTTGAACATGTTTAGATAGTAAATAGTTTTCAAGACTATGTTACAAATCTGCAACGTGGATGGTGGATATTTCCATTTGACTCTGTAATGCAGCACTCTGTGGAGCAGCTGGCATTAGGAGAAAGTTTCTACTTCCTTGTGGGCTATTAGATTTCACTGGTATTTGCTGGCAACAGGGAAATGTTGCCAGAGGTATTTGGCTTCAAAGCCAAGTCATGGACGGGAGTGTTTCTCATGTGCTTCCTCAGCTGTGCTTCTGCCCTGACTCCGAGGCAGTCTTGCTGCCTTGCCCCTAGTCCAGGTCTTCCCCTGGCTCTGTCAGTCTGCTCCAGAGTTTCCTTTTCTCTTCTCCTTCTTGGCAGAGTTGTGAACAACCACAGGCAGGGACTCTTAACAAGACTAGTGGGAAGCCTGTCCCAGATACAATACCAGTAGCACCCGCCTGAGATTCTTGTTTCTAATTACAAACAGCAACCAGATACATTTCATCCATTAATAGAAAACTACCCCAAAACAGAGCAAAGGTAACTTTTCTGTGGGAGTGGCCAATGTAAAACGTACAGGTGCATTACATACAATTCGAAGTTACCACTCGTTTGTTGCCACACGCAGCACAATTAGATTTCTCAACACAAGCAGTGGTAACCACATGTCATGCTGTTGCAAAATGAAAGAGAGCAGCAATAAGAAAGGCTCTTTTGTATTCCTCATCAATTAGCAAAAACAACTAATGCATCTTCTGTTGCTTTCATACCTGGTTCAGTCGTTGCTTGCTAGTTTCTGTTGGTACAAGGGCTGAGAAAGGTGCTCTTGGTGAAGAGGTGGAAATGCCAAGGCACATGATATGGACCACATCAAACCAGTACTGGCTTCATACGGGCTTTTTGAAAGAAGACCACCAGATTTTTCATAATTGATTGGTCAAGTATAAAACTCTGAATAATTAAAGCTCTGGGCTTACCCATTTTTAAAAGCAAAACAAATACAGTCTGAAATCCTTTCACGTCTAGGATAGCTGCACTAGTCAGAAAAAGTCAACTATTTTTTATTCCCGTAAATATGATACTATTGTTATGAGTTTCAGCATATAGTAAGAAACAGATAAAGATCATTTCCTTCCCATTCAGTGCAAGCTTGCATACTACTCAATGCTTCTGTGCATGCAATGTTGAAGGTCTTTTCCCTTTCAGATGCTGCTGTCAGTGGTTCTGGCTGTGCTGGGATTTGCAGGAGGAGCATATTGTGCGGTCATCTCCTCACTGGGGCTGATTGGGGGCCCTCTGTGTGACACAGGTGATGGAGAATACCTCTACCCTTTCAGGAACGACACTCTGGAGTGAGTATGATTTACAGGCTCCTCCAACTTTGCTTTCCCTAATCTCCCCTCCTCCCCCATCTTTTTATAGCAAATTTGAATTTTTCCAAAATGAACCAATGGTCCACCCAGTCTACAAATAAATTCATATTTCTCTGAGCCAGCATGTTCCAGCTGGTCATCGCTTTGACCAAGGATCATCTTTGGGCAAACTGCCTGAGTTTCTTCTGTTGCGCTTGTCAGCAGCCCCTTGTGCAAGTTGCACCCCGCTTTCAAAAGGCTGCTGAGCTGTGACTCCCACTGGAGTCAAAAGGAAATGTTCAATAAGTATGCCACATTAATCTGTTAAATCATCATGCATTGAGTCTACTCTACCTACTTCTGAAAAGCAAAGCAAAAATCTTTTCTAACTCTTTAAAGTTAACCTTGGCAACCACGCTCTTCAAGCCAGAGCTAGAGATGATGGATGGACTGGGCTGAGATACCACAGCAGGAATGGAGAATATGGAGACACATTTTAAAACCATTAGGGACCTTTCTCTTTAGTTATTAGCACTGCCATAAAACAAAAGGGAGATTCTTGTGCATGCAACGAAGTACAGATGTGGCTCTCTTCCCTAGTCATTAATTGCACCTCTGCAAAGGCAATTCTGAAGAGAATCCCTAGCTTTTACAAATTGTAGTAGAATTTGAGACTCACTTTGTGCAATCAAGTTCAGAAAATGTAATGCCAGAAAATACAGAAAGCATTCTCAAATTTTTATTTTCTAATACATTGCCAATTATTTTTCTCTATCACAGAGACAATTATTTGTTCAACCAGACAACATGGAGCATTTGCAAAGAACCTGAAAACATCATCCTTTGGAATATCGTCCTTTTCTCTATTCTCCTGGCCATTGGTGTGATTGAAGCTATTCTTTGTTTTATTCAAGTCATCAATGGACTTACCGGCTTCATATGTGGCACATGTATGAAGAAAAGAAAGGTTGGTATGCAGTAAAAGGTATCAGAGTGCTTTATGTTCTTACAACTTCTATTTTTCAGGATCTGGGAATGGTACTTGATCAAAGAGATCTGCACAGCCCCTGAATGAGCTCCTCCAGGGAGCTGAGGCAGTACAGATGCATTTGCACACTGTCTCTCTCCCCCTCACATTGTAGTCAGGGATAACCCGGTCCTCAGATATTTCAAAACAGCGGAGCAGTGTGATGCATTGGCATACTCAGTTGCATGGTTGCGTTCCTATTCAAGAAGGCTTTTTGATAAAGTGTAATGACCCGTCAGCATCTGTAAGTGAGAGAGATGAGAAGTAGAGGTGTTTTTAGCTGGTCAACAGTAGTAAAAATGTCATTTTACAAAATGGAAGAAAACTTCTTTCAAATTTCATTTATCACTACTGCTTCCTTTTCACTGTTTATTTTCATTGTACAAGATGCTTGCAGTAAGTCTGATATCCCTCTGGAACATTAATTAATCATCTTTCATTCATTGCCTTTCAGACAAATATTTCTGGAATGTGAATGACCTACAGGGAATGCCAGGACAAGCCCCAAGCTGCCGATTCACATACAATAAGGATAGTGCACTGTGCTGTATTTAGGGGGGGATGACAAAGAAAGCCCAAAATGTTCAGGAGTTTCATGGGGCAACATGAATTTTTTATAAAGAAGTGAGGGTGGAAAAAGACTAGATCATTTAGATCTAAGACTCCAAATCTTCATCTCTCTAAATATTCCTGCTGAATCTCAGGTATTGGCAAAAACACTAATATGTCTGGTCCTGACTGCCATACTTGTGTATAAAACACAAAGGTCCCCAGATCAAAGCTCACCATTTGCCCTCTTGTGTATATGGAAAACTGAACCGTTGTTAATGTATGCATTTATCAGCTGCACGAAGCAGGCACTCTCTAGCTGGATGTAAATTACCTCCCGTCCCCTACAAATCCCACCTTGAGCTCACCTGTCTGCTCCTATTAACTCGCTACCCAGGCAGTCCCAGATTTAAATTAGGATACACAGAGAATATATTGAGTAGCATTTGCGACACTGCAGAGGCAATTGAAGCACGCGGTCTTCAGCCTCCCTCAGCCACCCTGGAGCCAAATCCCCTTGTGCTCATTTGGTAGCTTGCTATCGTGTTTGACAAAGTCCAGTGCACTTCTACATCTCTTGCAAACACAAAGATGCTAAAAATTAATTTAACCAAGATACCTAAAGGTGGCTAAAATTCATCTACTTCAGGAGTGTCTGAGAGACATGGTAGCCCTGGAGGAGCATTTGGGTCAATATAGACAGTAGGGTTTGGAGCAAGAGTTTAACAATATCTGGTTTAACTAAAAGGAGGAGAACCTCAGCACCAATTTTGCCCTCACGAGACTGCATAGGAGTCTCACTAATTTCCACACAGGGCTGTTCTAGAATAGATCACATGGACAAGCAATTAACTGGTAAAGGTAAACATTAAATCGATAAAGGTAGTGATTATGTGCAGCTTAGTAACAAATAAGAGATATAATCTGAAAGGCAAAAAATTGCATCAGTCTTAGTGTTACAGCAACAGTAATCCCAATGAGGAACTGCGTAATTCCCCGTCATCACTCAAGATCAATCCCTTGATGCTAAAGCCCATGACTGGCAAATTTCAGAAAGCCCATCATTTCAGTGACTTCCTCAAAGGTTAATTCTCAGACATGCCACTAGCTTCCCTAAGTCAGCCAAACTGTAAGATAATCTTTATTCATCCTTAAGGCATGTATGCGGTTATGAAAATCTGAATATATTTAAAGCACTTGGAGTCTATTTTTCAAAGAGAGACATGTATGTTTTCTCAGTCAAACATTCATATTTCTGCATTGTAGCATGGGAGCAAGTTATTTGAACACAGTTATTGCAGACACACATGGTTGGTCGTGCTGTCCTCCAATGCAGCACACAAACTGCTTTATACAAAATGGGGAAGAAAATGCCAGTTGTGCTGAGGAGCACATGTACACTTCCTTGGAGCATAGCGTCACCCCTAGAAGCAGGAAATTTGACCATAAAACTTCAAAGAACCTTCTGTAAAAAAAGCATAAGACTCGTTGAAGTTTGCAATCATGACTAGGTGCATCCAAACCTGCCAGGTAGCTTTAAAAGCTCATGTTCATTGTCAGCAGTGAAGCCTGGACAGTGCTACCATATAAAGCAGACATCAAAACAAAGCCAACTGATTCAACCAGGAAAAGAGTCAAGGAGGCAGCTAGAAGTAAGGATATTCAGCATGTAGCCAGGCCAAGAGAGACTCCTTTATCAGCAGAGGGGCTCTATGAGCTCTTCACAGCCCCTAAATATCAGCCCTGCCCTCATCCTTTAGTTTTGTCTCCCTGACTCTCATCTCTATGATAAAGCCAGTTTGGGCTGTGCCAGCACTGGGAGAGGGAGAGGTACCCACTGGCACACACTACCTCCAGCACAGGAAAGTAAATGCACTGTACTGCTGCCATCTGCTTGTTCCAAGCTGTCCTGCCCTTGGGATGCTTAGTGTCATGTCTGTGTGCTAACGGGGACACCCTCTGTCCTGTCAACTGTGCGATCACTGGCCTCACTGATATATGTAAATATTAAATATTGTTATTCTGAAGTTATTTTTTGGCTTGATTTGTGTGACCTAAAGGACTTGTGACTTCAAACTAGCTCTGGTAGGAAGAGACACGGAATAACACAGAAAGTAGAGTTAAATTCATCTTGTCCAACTTGAACCACTGAAAAGGAGTCTTTTCTGGGGTAGGCACCAAGCCACGTAGTCCATGGAGAGAGGCAGCCTTCCACCAGCCCATGCTGAAAGAGAAGTCTAAAGCAGGCAGGAGGAATTGCCTCTCCAGGCAAGATTCAGTTGTCCACCCAAGACAGGACCATCTGGTGCCATTTGAAGTGCAGCAAAGCATCCTGCTCAGCCTCCACATGCCACTCAAGGTGGCAAGGGTCTCCCACATGTCCTATGTCACACCTGAGAGCCACTTGCAGATCTCTAGAGACCGAAGTATCTCAGCTGGAGCTAGCAACACAGAGGTGTGGGTGACCAAAGCAAACGCCCATCTCTTGCAAACACAAGGATGCTAAAAATTAATGTAACCAAGATACCTAAAGGTGGCTAAAATTCAGTGAAATCATTTCAGCTCGTGGCTTTTCAGATCCCCCAAATTGCCTTTTACACACGTCAAAGCCTGAGCTCTTGTGTCACCAGAGCGTTCTCTGGGAGCTGGCCAGCACATCGCAACAGGGGCAGCTCTTCTCACCGAGCGCTGCAGAGACCTGTAAGAAAATGGCTACATAATACTAATAACAATAATTTTGGTTTAGACAGAGTTGGCTTCACTAAAGAAAAAATATCACGTTTCAGAATTGGGATTACTACAGATTTTAATTTGTTTTTTTTTTTTCAAAATGGGAAGAATTATTTCAGTGAAATCTCCTAACAAAGGAAAAGAGGTATTTTGTCTCTGAAATGTTTTATGTATTGTACACATGAAGAATTTAGTAAAACTAAGGAACTCATAATATTCTTCTATATCTACCTTTTATCTCTATTCATCATCTATCTACCTACCTACCTACCTACCTACCCACCTACCTACCTACCTATCAATCTGTCTTCTCTATATCTATCAACCTTAAATAATTAATGGTCAAAAACTCACACAGGAATAATGACAAAATATTTGTTGAATTTTTATATTTATTACTGACTATGCAGTCTCACCACACAGACGCTCATACAAGGAGTAAAAATATCTAGAAAGTAAAAAACTTTCTAATCAAATTATCCCTCTCTCTTCTGCATTTGAAATTCATGCAGGAGATCAGCCACATGCAACTCTGTGTTGGTTGGAAAAGAAAAAAGTGTTCCTGGGATTGACTTGGGACAGAAATAAAGTTTAAGACCAAGGACACCATCTGAAAAATTGTAGATGTTTGGAGACCAATGATCCAGTGTTTCAGCTGCCAGGATCAAGGACATGATTCAAATACCTGGGTTGAAAACCACAGACAATTTCATAACATCTCATTTCAAGAGGAACTGTCAGATCATTTTGATGCAAATAGCTCAGACGCCTCAGGCCCCAGTGCTCAGTTTTTCTTGGTGCGCAGAGCAAAGCAAACCAGTGGAGAGGTCGGTCCCCGCAGACCTCCCTGTGCCACAGCCTCTGCTCCACTGCCCGATCCCCAGCCCTGTGTCTCTCCTCCCAGGGCGCTCCTCACCGGCAACCACTTCTTTGCAAACAAACAAAAAAAATCCCAAAGGAAATTAAAAGAAAAGACCTTCCCAGATTCTCAGAGTACTTCATTTCATTTCCTACAGAGCATCAGCTCATTGGGCTTGTCCCTTTCCAGAGGAGTGACAGGGGACAGCCACCCTTCAGAAATGCCCTTCCCTGCAGGACCTCTCTCACCCCACAGTGCCCCTTTCCTCCTGAACCCATGGGCCACAGAGGGCCGAATAAAGCTCATCATCAATAATGTAGCACATTTAACCCAGAAAGGCAGGGCAAGGGCTTTATCAAAGGCACAGAGGCCACTGTTTTGTCCATCTTTATTTCTTCCAGTTGGTTAGCTTCAAAGCTGAGTAGCTGTAAGTGCTCACTATGGTGCAGATTATTTCCACCATAGACAGAAAACTTCACTGGCACAAAACACTCCTCACTTTCTTCCAGGAACTCCTTTATTTTTATCAACCACCCATGTCAGAGTTTGTTCCATCAAGGTCAAGCAATAAAGAGAGAGTAAGAGCTCAGCTGAGTATCCCCCATGATAATCAGAACCATTTGAGATACACCAGAATGTCCTGGCTGCTGCTCCAGAAGGGCATGTGTCTCCCACATGGGCTCTGTAACATGTGGACATCTCAGAGGCTTTAGAGCCTCAGATCGCAGGTGGCATCAGCCATCTCTACGTGAGCAGCCAAATCAAGCCCTGAAACATCTACTGGGTACAGCAACACTGCTCTTAAAAGCAGCTGAGTCCAACAGACTGAGATTTGCCCTTGCCTTGCCCTGCCTCACAGGACCTAAAATAGGTCAGTGAATCACATCCTAAAATTGCATATTTCTCCCCATGGGTTACGCAGGGAGCTTGAAGTGAGCAGCGCAGCACCTGGCACCCAAAGCTGCAGCCCTCCATCGTGAGCAGGGAGGTGAAGCCCGCCTCAAACATCTCTCCATTAGTGAGATTTCTTTTTTTTGGTAAAATAGATGCATTAGCTGAGAGTCATCTAGTGGCAAAAGAGCACAACAACAGATTCAGTGAGGAACTGGTCTTCTTGGTATAACCTCATGCTTTTACAATCTCTTTTCCATGCACTGCATATCATCAAAACTACTCCAGTTTCAGACCAACTACTTTACACATACTTTTTCTCTAAGTCTCCTTCATCCTATTGTGTAACGTTTTCACTTACATTTTGTCCTACCACATCTGCCTTCCACCCTTCTGGGTCTTTGAATGAAATATCCCTGCAGATTTTTATGCCTGCCAATTTTTTTTTTTTTTTTTCCAAGAGAGGTAAAAAGCAGAGTCAGTCCTGACGTTCTCTGCAGATGTCAAAGAACGAATTCAAATCTTGCTTTGGACATGTTGAATTTAGTTGACCCCCACATGAAGGATACAACGCCAGGTATTTCCTCCCAGGAGTGCCTGGCTGCAGAGTGGGCTGAGAGCCAGCCACGTGCACGTTCAACCCTTTTTTTTCCTGCCTGGGAAACGTGCTGCAAAACGTTTGTTCATAGAAAAAAGCTTAGTGTGTGTCTGTGTGTAAATAGCATTTTAAAAGTTTTTGAAACATCCTGTTTTGAGCAAGGAAGACAGCCCAGCGAAACCAGTGTCTCCATTGCCACTGACAGCTGCAATTCCTACAACTTTGCAGCAGGTGCAATTAAGATGAAAAGGAGCATTTCTAATTACCACTCAGAAAATGTGCCTTAAAAATGCACAGTGTCCCTTTTTGTACATAAATAATTGGGTCAAAGTTAAGACCCCTCACTCAGTCAAAATAGTATTTGAGTATAAAGGAATATTTCTCCTAAGGCAGGATAATCATCTGATTCCTGGGCTTTTTCATCTTTTTTAATTTTCACTTTTTAAATTTTCACTTTTTTTAAACACTCCTTATAGAGTCTTCCCATCAGATCACCACATGACTTACCAAAAACCTTATTTTCCCTGGTACAGAGAGGTGTCACAGAAAACATGGGGTTCCTGCACTTCTCCCCTCTTCTTCCCGCAGCCATTGCCTGTGTGCCCGTGTGTTCCTACCATGCCCTGCCCATGGGACATGCTTCACCTGTGCCACTGTCATTTCCATGCACAGCTACTCCTGGCTGTCTGCAGGAGATGGCACACTGCAGAAAACCTTCCTAAGGATCTGAGCTTTTGAACCCCTGCTCAGACTTCATCTGTGATGAAGAAATCTGTGATTTCTGCATGGAAAGGCGCTACCCACTCCACAGATGACCACAAGTTTCCAGGAAAGCCAAACAAGTGCTGTAAATAGGGCAGTTTTTACATAGAATTGGTTATGAAGAACCATACCTGGACAGATGAAAAAGATTCACAGGGCAACTAAAAAGTTATTGGTATGGCAAGTCTATAACAAATGTAACCGACTTAATTCCTTAACACATATATGAGTTTTTCTCAGAATGATGTCTGTTTAAAGGGAGCTTCACAAAGTAGTTTAAAAAAGTCTGTATCTTTCCTGTAGTTTTATTGCAGAGTCTAACAACACCTTGCTCTCCTGCCTGTTTCCAGCAGTGAAATGATAATGCGCTTGCTTTGAATATTAGCAAGCTGCTCCTTCAGTTGGTCAGTGGTAAATCTTTTACCGTTTCCTAGGTTTATTTTGATCATTATTGTGAGCTTAGTTCAGTCAACTTTAAACAGACAAATTCTTAGCCCTATCTTCTGTGTTAGCCTTGTGCCTAGAACCTAGAGAAATACGGATTATTTTCATACCATTGCATGTCAGACAAAATATAACATTTCCCCTCCTTTAAGCCAAGCTAGTATTATCCCTCACATCAGTGCTCCATTGCTCTTATCAACACTAATTCCTACCCTCTTATTCTCTGCTCCCCAGAAAAATAAGATTGGGTATCTTCTGAAGAAAGGGGAAGACAGAAGAATTGCCAGTAGTCCTCCAAAGACAGAGGCTGTGCAGCCAGTTCTCAAGACTTTTGTGTTTACGGCTGTTTCATACTGCATCTTTCCCTGCAAAGTACAGCAAACTAATACTTGGCAGTTTCTTTACAAGGCGGCACTATTTTTTTCTGATTTTTTTCTATTTTTTTCTGATTGTGGACTTGATCAAATAATATTATCATCAAGCCTGTATTCCTCTCTATGATCTAAATTAAGCAACAGAAAATGGCTCTAAATATACCAGGCCTAGTATCTTTGAGTGTGTTTTTTACGTTAACTTTAGCTACGGGAATTTGGGCTTCTTGGAAAAGCAAAAAGGACCAGCAGAACAGAAACCCAACTGAAATGGCCATAGTTGGAGGCAGGAATATAAATGTTTTCATTGGATTGTTTACTGCAACAGGTAAGTTTTCTTAAAGGACTTTTAAAAATCCTTCTTAAAACACATGCATTACATAGATCTGGGGGACTTCTCTTTCAAAGCAAGTGAACTCCTTTAATGTCAGGGCAGATTTTACCTAAGTGTGGCTTTAAAGGAGTATGGTTTCATGAATCATTTTGGGATGGATTCTTCCAAACCTCTTCACACTGAGCAGAACCTAATGTTTATGTAGATTCTTTTAAATTAAAGAGATTAATTTAAGAGTTCAGTTAAGAGCTAAAGAGTTTAATTTAAGAGTGACTGAAGAATATGACACTTTTCATTAAGGAGGACTGTGGTCTTAATCTTGAACCAGTTTCTGTTATCCAGCATAACAGAAGAATTTTACTCCTGGAACAATCCAGTTCTGTGTGGAATAAATTGCTACTCGTGGCGAGCATTGGACTCTCTCTTAAAGAGAAAATGTTTCCCCACTGACTGCTGCCCCTCGCTTCCCTTTTCTCTCCTTGCTGCCTGGCATCATCTGAAATTTGCTTCCCTGACCCATTTTTTGTGAAGCCTTCCCCAAGTGGTATTTGCCTGGCTAAGACACTTAAGCCTGTGTTGTAGGTTTGTATTCTGACTGCAATGTCTGCTTGCATTTTTTTTTCCTAATGTCTATTTTCTTAGACTGTGTAAGTGGTGCTCATGAAGGATGGTCTATCAGTCACGGCAGAATAACAAAGGCAATTTTGTTTGCTCTAGCAAAAGTCTTCCACTGAGAAAAATGAAATTAAAAATTAGTATATTCAAATTGCCTCTAAATGTTTAAACATTGAGCTTTTCCATGCACACATACATATTCATTCTTAAACCTGGGAAATCATTTAGGGTGAGATTCTAGTACTGTTACCTGTACTCAGCAGCACATCTCACCATGGGAGAAAACTTTGTAAAGACAATAGAAGTGTGATAAAATGTTTGTCTGAGAAAAAGGTTTACAAGCTCTCAGAGTGTTCTACAAGACTAGTTGAGAATATGTATCACAATTCTTACCTTTCCATCTTCCATGTTTACAGCCACCTGGGTTGGAGGAGCATATATCAATGGCACAGCTGAAATTGTCTACCTGCCTTCAAAAGGACTATTGTGGCTCCAGGCACCTGTGGGATTTGCCTTGTCCCTTGTTATTGGTAAATAATTCACGTAATCAGGACATAAAAGCTTTAAAAAAAAATCATATGAGTATATTAAGATGCATAACAGGGTATAGAGTACATTTTAAATGTGATTTTGTTTCTTCAGTGTCCCATAGATCCAGAATAAGTGTTTATAATGCTATCCTCTAAACTGAAACATAAGAAATTGGGGTAGCTTGGAGCTAGTGTAGTTTTGCCTGCTTGGAGCAATTTATAGGACAAAAATCTTATCTGAGAACTTCAGAAGCATGTGGCTATGTGCACAATGCTTTTTTATCATGGTCTCTTATTCACAGACTATTGAGAATATTGATATAATTTTAATTCTTTCCTCAAAATTTCTGTGTGATGAAATAATGCTATCTTGATTTTGCCACTAAAATGCATTCTTCTGAGTAGTCTCATCTCAGGATGAATTTGTAGTGCATCCAGCTTATCCCACTTTACAGCTGGTCACTATTTTGTTGAAACTAAGCTAAGTTTGCAGTGTCCGATACCTAAGTTGCCATTTTTAACTCCAAGAATTATTGGACTCATGCTGAGTTTCAGCTGTCTTACCAAGACCAAAGTTTCTTCCCGTCCACACTGAGTTATACCATAATTCTCTAGGGACACAGGATGATTAAAGCAAGGAGACCTGTGCAGACCTTGCACAGGAATTTCTAAAAGAACAAAAACCTTTATTCTCAAGTCAGAGAAAAGAGTTCAACTGACGTGAATATGAGTCAGGCTTGGAAATATACTGCCAGCATTTCTTACGTGAGTAATTCTTACTAATGAAATTGAGGAGTGCAGGTCTGATCCTGCAATCTTTACTCAGGTCAGTAGTGCCCAGACAAGCAGTCCTGTTGGCTTCAGGGTTAGGCACAATACGTATTCTTTGGTTTTAATGAGACGGCTGTATGTCAGAAGTCTAATATTTAGATGAAGGCGGGTGGGACTCAGCTGAATGTACAGATTAAAACAATATCATTCTGGGAAGAGACAATGAAGCCACCTAAATGAAAATGTAACCAGAAAAGGAATGCATATCAACATGTCGCATCACATGATCAAGGACAAAAGTTTGCCTCTTTTTTAGCCAAATACGAGCCCTCAATGCCTCACTCTGCCTACTGACATTTTCCACGGGAAGCATTTCAGAAAACTTTGTGTCTCAGGTTGGTAGGTCATTGGAGATGGAGAGGAGACTATATGTGGGTGTCCTCTGAGCTAAGTTCCTGTCACAGTCACACATGTATCTTATGCCATTTGGGGTGCCCCAGGGGGTCTTACCTGGCCTCCAGTAGCCACTCCGGAAAGATGTATGTCTGCCAAAAGTGGAGGGTCATATCTGTCAGCTGTAAGCAGATGTCCTTTGTAGCCTGGGACCTCTCAGATGGATGAAATCCCACATTTAGGCAAGTGAATTGAGTCCCCGGTTTCCGGTTAGCTGCATCATTTTCTAGGGTCCATTATGTGCAAATACCACACTCACTATACAGGTCTGACGATACCCAAATACCATAGTACTCTTACTTTTTTTTCCTGGAATATAATACATGCAAAATTCTACCAAAATGTCAATATTTCTGATAGGTGGTTTCTTCTTTGTAAATCCAATGAGATCCAAGAATTATGTGACAGTGATGGATCCCCTTCAAGAAACTTACGGGAACATGATGGGAAGCTTACTCTTCATTCCACCACTGCTAGGAGAGGTGTTTTGGTTTGCAGCTATCCTGGCATCCCTGGGTAAATACTTACTTTGCTATTATATTTGTTAAAGGTCATGTGGCACAACTGTCAGAGTATAATACACATTTGGGAATTGTGTTGGACTAAGCTATGGAAAGTTGTGCTTCAGGTCTCCTTTTGTGAGAGGAACACAAGCATTTCTCATTTCTGGAAAATATGTTTTTAGGTTTAAAACAAATGATAGTAGTATATATTAATGATATTACAATAGAGAGGTCTGGCAATATGAGTTAGTACCTTCCTCTTGCCTATGGGAGAGCAAATGTAAAAAGGCAAAGTGCCTTGGCAAACGCCATGCAGCAAGGTAGCAGCAAGGCAGCAGCAAGAGCAGAAAGGGAACATGGGCTCTCCTGAGTCCTCACTCTGCCCACTCTCTGTAGACCATGCGCTTCTCATACAGTGTGGTGTGCTGGCATCAAGGGAATAACATTTCCTTATTTATTCTGTATTCTGCATGTATGAAATCTGTCTTAAAATACTTGACCGCTGTCCTTGTCTGCAGGAGCAACAATGAGGGTCATCTTGGATATTGGAGGCTCTTTGGCTATCATTGTCTCAGCATGTACTGTCATACTCTACACTCTACTGGGAGGCCTCTACTCTGTTGCATACACAGATGTCATCCAGCTGGTTTTCATTACTCTCAGTCTGGCAAGTCCTGTGCATTTCTTTGTTACCAGTTTCCTAACTAAGAGAAAATATCTCGCTCTTCTTTTCAGTATGTCTCAGACCAAAAATAACTCCAACAATACTGGCCCTTGCCCTACAGTTCCTCTTCCAGAGAACAGGTCTCCTGAAATGTCTTACAGTCCTTAGGCATTTCAGACAGTGCTCACACAAGCTGCTGGCCTTGCTGAGGGAATGCGGCTGCTCACAAGTAAGGTCTGCAGAACCTGTCCAGAACAATCTTGGCTGGAAAGGAGAGAGATCTGTCTACTGAAAGCACCAACTGACCTGAATTACAGACTCACGTTCTTGATGATGCCGTGAAACATGTAGATTCAGAATAAGGAAGGGGGACAAAGGAAGACTCTTAGTCTGGGTTTAATCTCATGTAACTTTATGTTCTACATCTACCTTAATTTCAGTATCTGAAATCTCCAGCAACAAGGACCCTGGGGAAATGGTTAACTATTTCCGTTTCTATCCTAGTGGGTCTGTATCCCCTTTGCCCTGGTGAACTCTGCAACGGAAAGTATTTATTACACTGCAACTCATCAATCTTACCAAGACCCTTGGATTGGGAAAATAGAAAAACAGTATGTTGGAAGGTGGCTGGATGACTTCTTCTACCTGGTATGGAGTATTTCTTGGACAGGTGGTTGGGAGAAGGGATTGTGCGGGGACTTTCTGCTGGAAAACCTGTGGGTTCTTCCAGCCAGGAGCCCTATGTTGCACAGTTGGCAGGGGCAGGATGATGTGTAAAACCTTCTCTCAGCCACTCTGCAGCACACTGAATGGAACTGGGGAGATCCAGGGCTCAGCTGTGGGAAAGAAAGAAGCAGTAGGGACACTCCATCCTTTACCCATGTGAAGGAATGTACCTCTTGAGTAAGACCATCCAGGTAACTAGTTCCGCTTCTGGCACCTAAATGAGGCGTTTCCTACCTTTTGAGAGGTTGGTCTTGCAGCCTCAGTAGTGTGCTTTGAACATAATTATGTAAAATTCCCTCTATTTGAAAGAAAATATTAAAACGACACGACTGCAGGTCATCAGCAAGCATAGTGCCATCGGCTCCACTGCACAACTCAACTTTTGAGCTACCAATATAGCCAAGACTACAGGAGGTTGTTATGCTCTTGCTAGACTGGTAATAGGGACACACAGAAGCTTGAGCTTTTTTGGTGAGGACAGAATCTTCAGATTTTATCTGATTAAATTTGTCTGCTAAGAAAGTGAAGAAGGTGATTTTTTTTTTAATTTTAGATTATACTCTAGCTAAGTTTGGGTAGATTTTTTACAAAAGTCGCATTCCTGAAAAACTTCTCTTCTCTTTTCCTTCCTCTGTGCCTGTTTCACTATGCCAAGCAACTTCTTTTTCAGCTTTCTCAGTCTGCCAAACCATTACCCTGTTTTGACCAAAATTTCACATTCATCACAATGAAAACAAAGGAAAAGGACACTCTCAACCATCAGAAGTATCATCCTCAATAGTCAAAGCTGGGCAACATTTATGCATTTGAAATGAGAGTTTTATAACAGTAAAGATTATCATCCATCTGAACGGATGGATGATGCCCTACAGCAGCCACCAGCCTGGTGGGTACCACTGGTAACATCTTAATGTTTCAGGTGCTTGGGAGCATCCCATGGCAAACTTACTTCCAAAGAGTGCTCTCCGCTGCCTCACCAGGACAGGCAAGGCTCATCTCCTACCTCTCTGGACTTGGGTGCTTTTCAATGGCCATCCCCTCTGTGCTTATTGGTGCAGTTGCAGCATCAACAGGTAAAACTAATTGTTTGTCTCTGAATAATGAACATGTTTTTGTCAAAGATGATTAAAATGGGGTCCAAAAAAGTCCTGATTTAGACTTCAAATTACCTAGT
Organism: Gymnogyps californianus; assembly: GCF_018139145.2. Classification (NCBI taxonomy): domain Eukaryota; kingdom Metazoa; phylum Chordata; class Aves; order Accipitriformes; family Cathartidae; genus Gymnogyps; species Gymnogyps californianus. Next base: position 11,653,127 of record NC_059471.1, on the reverse strand, counting down.
CCTGTGCACCTAAAAGCGTAGCCCTGGCCACCAAGCTAGGTGGTCTGTACGAGAAATGTGGAGCGCTCTGAGGTTCAGTGCACAACTACCTAGAGACATTTAAATGGCCCCAAGACCTATTTAAAGCTATTTCATTATGATGAAATGGCTTTTCATGGACCTTGTGTTGAGGAAAGATGAAGGCAGACCCTGTAAAACCCTGTATAATCCTATTTTCCAGGAAATCTTATGCTTGTTTCTGTTAATGCTTTCTGCACATAAGACCCAGCAATATTACTATGGATTGTTAAAAAGGTTCTGAAGAAAACCTGCTTGAAGGAATCAAGAACTTCAGTCCTGTAAACCTACAGCCCCCGCCCAGGGGATCAGTCCTGTGTTGGCTGTGAGCAAGGGTTGAAGAGCAGCCAGATCACCGAACATTTAAAGAAATCAGTTGAACTCATTAATTCATCTGTCTCTAGGGGCATCAGAGCAAAACTCCCTTCTCCTCACAAACAGGGTCTAGAAGGTTGACTTTTAACTGTCCCAGTTCTGGAAATACATAAAGCACAGCTATTTCTATAGATGCTACTGGGGAAAAGGAAAATCTTTGATCTAGTGAGAGCTGCAGCATGCTAAGGGGAATCACAAGAGATCATAAGAGAATCCAAAAAATTAATCCAAGTCCTAAAATACCAAGTGGGTCTCAATCCTTAGCCCTGCTATGACTAGTCACTGTGGAAAGGCAGCTTCAAAGACAGCAGAAGTGTCAATGAAGGATTTGTTGTGACTTTTCCTTGTTCTGTTTTGAAGACTGGAACCAGACAAGCTATGGTCTTCCGAGTCCACTCGAGAGAGGGGAATCAGCGATGATACTGCCACTTGTTTTACACTATCTCTGCCCAGCATACATCTCCATTGCTGGTTTGGGAGCCATCGCTGCTGCCGCAATGTCTTCTGCAGATTCAGCTCTTCTCTCCGCCGGCTCCATGTTTGCTCACAATATCTACAGGAAAATCCTGAGGAAAAAGGTACTTGGTTAAAGCATTCAGTAGTTTTGGTATCAGGAAAGATGCTTTTGTTTCAAGACTGTTTCAAACCCAGTCTGTGTGGTCTGCGATTAGAGGTGTCTATCCTTCAGCTGCTGAACTGAGTTCTGGAGCCAGAGCTTTAAACATAGGTCAGGGGTGTTCATATCCTTGGTAGGGATACAAATACCCACACTGGTGAGCTTTGCTCTTTATAAAATGACTGGTATAAAATTTGGGCTAGGATATTAATGGAACCAGCATAAAACCATGACCCTTAAAATTACAGAGGGCAGCTCCATCGCCAGGGGTGCCTGCCTTGGGCGGCTGCCGGTGGCAAGCACTGCCTGAAAGCAGTGAGGGCTTGGTGAGAACCAGCCCAGGGCAGGGCAGCGCTGGTCACCCCACCAGTAAACACCGTGTCTGTAATGTTACAATCTCTGTTTTACAGGCTACAGAGACGGAGGTCTTATGGGCCATGAGGACCTCCATGCTGGTGTTTGGGGCCGGGGCTGCTGGTCTGGCTTTTTACTCCAGCTCTGTCTATGACCTCTGGTTCCTCAGCGGAGAGCTGGTGTATGCCCTACTCTTCCCCCAGCTCTGTTGCGCCCTCTTTGCTCCCAGCACCAATACCTACGGCTCGGCTGCTGGCTTCTTGGTTGGGCTCGTCCTGAGGCTGCTGGCAGGGGAGCCTGCCCTGAGCATCTCCCCCGTCATCTGCTACTCAGCCTGCTCCCTGGTGAACGGGACCTACAGTCAGCTCTTCCCCTTTAAAACATTCACCATGCTTCTCACCTTGGGGACGATCATTGCTGTTTCGTACCTGGCTGCTGTTTTGTTTCAGAGAAACCTCCTTCCCCGCAGGTGGGATGTTTGCAATATCACAGGGGGAACCAGCACCCTCATCCCCCTGCAGCAGATGGAGAAACAGATGGGTTCGCCAATGGTTGCACTAGAAGAGAATCGTGATTGAATGTGTGGCCACAATTGAAAGGTCACCGTGCATTCAGCAGTTAGAGTATGGCACAAACAGCATCGCTCTTCCCTCTGCTTTCTCTGGTAATGAATTATTTAAAGTCCTCGCAGAGTAATAAAGACGCACTCTGTTCATCCAAGGAGAATGTATGAGCTCAAAGTCTGTAGTGATTAAAGACGCGTGGTGATGGAGCACGATCTTGTGGTGGTGACCACAGGGCACCTTGGGGCCCAGCAGTGTTTGCTTTGGGGTGCCCCTGGTACCCCACCCGAAAGCAAGGCTACAAATCACACTCCAACACTTATGGCATTCTCAAGTCACATACTTGTCTCACCACAAAGGAGACAAATTAATGTTTAATAGATTGGGTATTCTTGATTAAAAAAAAGAGGTGAGCAAACCTGTTCCCATTACAACAGCTAGAGTTTTAGCATAATCATCCCTGGGGAGCGCATCAAACCTATAAAAACACAGATTACTGAATGCAGTGTAACCACCACAGCAGTCCAGCAGTAATATCAGTTCTGCACCATTCTTTGTATGCTTTACAAAGCTTTCCTTGATACCACAAGAACTTTTGCATATGCCTCTCCCCAGCCGCGTTCCCAGGCCACACAGCCAGTCTGCTGAGGTGAGGACATCCCCTCTCGTATGACCTGGTAGGGCAGAAGCAGATGAGCAAGATGAAGCAACAGCCCTTAATTACTGGATAAGAAAGTTTTACATAGCCACTATTTACAAAAACTCAACCAGATGGAAAAATGGAGGTACCAGAGAGACTCTTGAATGAGTCTTCTCTAAAACACCTGGTTAAATCACTCGTGTGAAGGTGTTACCCAAGCACAGCGGTGGGATGGTGTGGGACAGACACACAAACTGGTGTGTGCAAACTCAGAGGACTGTGATGACAGAAAGGTGCTGGAAATTGATCCTGAACCTGCCTGCAGGGACACGAGGGCAAGATCCCAAAAGATTCAAGTCACCAGGTCTGTACAGAAAAGTCCCTGATACCTTGTTTGCATAACTTCTCAATGGGTCAGAAGAAAAGCAGCCCAGCTAACTAGTGAGTTTGGCCTCTAGCCTGAAGTCTGATGGACCAAGACCATCCCACAGTGGGCTGGGTCATTAAGATGGGAGCTGAAATAAAGATTCAGAAGGATCCTGCAGTGATGGCTCATGGATGGCTGTCATTTTATACTTCCCTCGGCAGCTGTGCAGTGGCTCACCAGGGGTCAGTCGCAATCCACCCACAACAGCCAGCAGGAACCATGCTTTGGGCAGCCCCTCACCACAAAACCTTCCCAAAGTGGTTGTGGGAGCTGCTGTGCGTGGAAACACCTGGCACTGTTGGAGGGAAGATATTTACTGACATATCCAAAATACCCCACAGCAGAGCAACTCTGACAGCCACCTGAGCTGCCGAGGGTGAAAACAATATGCTGCTCAGTGAATTGCTTCCAGCACGTGCTGAACACCCCGCTGTGCATGCACCAGGCAAGAAACTCTGCTGGTGCCACCATGTATGGCTGCAGCAAGCTCAGCAAGGAGCCATGTGTCACTCTGAACTGTACCAAGGCAAGTGCAGTGGCTCGGGAGGAGGAGTGGCAGCCCTAGGCTCTAGATATGGCTTTGATGACTCTGTTCCCCATGGGTAGCAACCGTTTCCTTTAAAATACCCATCCTCAGCAAGATGGAGGTTCTGCTCCTCATCAGAAAAATATCACACAACTTCATGCTTTGCCCTAGTGTTAGTAAACACCTGGGCACACTTAACTTCCCATGCACAGCAGTCCTGTTGATATGCTTTGTTAAATCAAGACCAGAAATTCTTTCCTGTATCTCTAGAGACGGTCATGAAATATTATTATAACATGTGTCTAGAAAAGGGAAAAAAAACTGTTTTGAAAATTAAAAGCGTTACCATTAACTATGGCCCTAGGCAGTCACCCGCTGAAGTCTTTCACACCCCAGTGATTTGAGTGGGAGCATGTGAGGTCGTGCTTAGCTAAGGGAGACACAAAAGCTATCATTACTGTAGCGCCAGAACAACTGGGCTCTTATTGTTAAATTGCAGTTCCTGTATGCTGATTCAAGCATACTCCCCTGCAAGATTTAGGGGTGACCTAGCTTGGGGACCTGTATGGCCCTCCGTGTGGAACAGACCAAAGCTGACACACCGCACTTGCACAAGGGCACAGACCTGCTGCATGGCCCAGATGAGAGTGAAACTCCAACGTCCCCATGTCAAGGTCAGCATCCCACTCACTGACCATCCCACCCAGCAGCTCTGAAAGGCAAATGACTACATCTGGAGATATCTTTTCTCTACACCACTGTGCCCAGCTTCTCCTGCTGTTCCCCTGCAGAGTCCCAAAGTTTGGCATTAAAGCCTTTCCGTGCTCATGCGCTTGGCCTGGCGGGCAATAGATCTACAGCTTCCTGAGACAGCGTCGAAGGACAGCACTCTGGGGTAGGACCTTGCTGAAGAGCGTCACCACGCAGCGTCACCACAGAAAACTCCCAGCGACTTCAAATAGGAAAGTCTTAGTGCTGTAAGGGGTATCTGGCATACTCAGCAAAGACACTTTGCCCTTACAAAGCTTCTCTGAATTTCATACCACTAAAACACGCTCTGCTTCGCGTGGAGAGACGAAAATGCCAAAGACACAATTACTGTAACTCTCCTGAACGTTTACGATTTTCCATCCTTATATGACTCCCTCCTCAGAACATCCCCCAGCAAGCTTAAAAAGAAAACATTCATCAAGGTCAGGCAAAGTTTTGAAAGCAATTAGCTGCAAGTAAAATAAATATAAAAGCAATTCTAGCCTATACTTAATGACAAAATGTCTAGTTGTGTCAGTCCAGCAGACCGAAAGTCCTTGAGGTGTTGCCAGCACGGGGGATAATGACCCAGCTCCCATGAAATCATTCTTCTCACAGGTTACTGCCTCCAGTTCAGTATTCCTTTCTTTTCCTTGCCCCCTCTTTATAAAAAATTCACTCTGGCACTGGAGGGCCCCAGTTTACCTCTCCGCTTGTGGATTTACCTCCTTTGCCCCTTAGATATGTCCATGCCAATGACTCTGTATAGTTCCAGTTTCATTAACTTTCCTCAGCCTAGACAGCTGCTACCAGTTTCCGGCATTTTTGAGGTTCATAATACCCTATCTGTCATGTCTAATTAAAAAAAAAAAAAGACCTGCAATTTGGGAAGCATTTGGTTTGCAGTGTGTTCTCAGCATCTCATCAGATCCCCACCAGGCATCTTTGGATGTCTGGTTTACGTAGACAAGAAAAATAGGAACATAACACTTCTGAAAGGAAATTTGCATCTCTTCCCCTTTTCACTTATGCTCATTTTTAGGATTTCCTAAATGTGTCCTCACTGGAATAACAGCTGGCATCCAGCAAGAAAGCAAAGAAACGTGCAGGTTTGCCAGACATTTCTAGCACTGTCAGGGAGATAGTTCCACGTAAGCTATGAGCTGCTTGGGGCCAGGATGATCCTCTCATTGTTTCCACGCAAATGCTGTGCTCTCTGGCTTTACCCCATATGCCACACACCAATCTTCCCTTGCAGTTCTTAGACTTTTCTACAACCTCTGCTGGAGAATACATCAGCTCAGCTAGCAGAGCTTTCTGGTCTTCTAATAACTTTTCCTGCTCTAGACCACCACTGACTTTTGTGCTCCTATAACAAGGGAAGAATTGAAAGGCATTAATCCCCCACAGCAGGACTTTTGTAAATCCATAAAAAAAGCCAGCTTGCTTTGCTATTCCTTAAAACTTCGAGGCAATCCACCATCCCCAGGGATGGGAATGCTGCTGCATGGCTTTCTCTGCCCCCCAAGTAGGGGCCAGGATCATCTTTGTGACTGGAATTTGGGCTGTCTGGAATAATCAAAAGAAGGAGAATAATGTGAACTGGAGTAAGGTTTCCATTATGAGACACAAAAGCATGAACATCTCAAATGATGTATAGCTAAAGTTTTCCTTAAGTCTGCTGGGAAATGTCTTTCTTCCACATTAAACAACCTCAAGAACAGACAGTATTTTGTTTCAGTTCTTTGGCCAAATGGCCAAATGGTTGTTTTGTGGGGTTTTTTTAAAATCTTTTGGCAGGTCTTTTGAAGTAATATAGGATCTGCCTTGGCAGAGATGTCCATTTTCCTCCTCCCCTCCTCAGTTTCCCTCCACCAGCTATCTTATCTGACCCTGGAGGTATTGCTGCACAAGTTAGACTTTGCAAATCTACCTTAGGCAACTCACTTGACTCACTCGTGCTTTACTTTCCCAGTCACTTGAAGAGGGACAGCATTTTAATCGACTCCAAGAAGGATTTTGAGATCTTTGGAAGAATGCTCTGTTATACATGGTGAACACTCATTTTGCATGAGTTGAGAACTTCTGTTCATAGCTGGAGGGCAGTTATTCTGCTCAGTTTAATTCACAACACTGGACCAGTGGAGGTTATTTATCTTTACTTTAGCAAGGCTTTTGACACTGCCTCTAACAAAATCCTCACAGGCAAACTGATGAAGTACAGGTTAGATAAGTGGACTGTGAGGTGGATTGAAAAGTGGCTGAACTGCCAGGCTCAGAGGGCTGTGATCCACAGCACAAGGTCCAGCTGGATGCCAGTCACTAGTGGTGTACCCCAGGGTCTGATGCTGGGGCCACTACATTTTAGCATCTTCATTAATGGCCTCAGTGTTGGGGCACAGTGCACACTCAGTGAGTTTGCAGATAATACAAAACACGGAGGAGTGGCTGATACAGTAGATGGGTGTGCTGCCATCCACAGGAACCTGGACAGGCTGGAGAAATGGGCTGACAGGAACCTCGTGAAGTTCAGCAAAGTGAAATGCAAAGTCCTGCACCTGGGGAGGAACAACCCCAGGCACCAGGACAGGCTGGGGGCCGAGCCAGCAATGTGTCCTTGTGAGAAAAAGCACCAACAGCCCCCGGGGCTGCATCAGGCAGAGCATTGCCAGCAGGTCGAGGGAGGTGACCCTTCCCCTCTGCTTAGCCCTGGTGAAAGAGAGTCCAGTGAAGGACTACGAAGATTGTTAAGGGTTTGGAGCATCTGTCATATAATGAAAGGCTGAGAGAGCTGGGACTGTTCAGCTTGGAGAAGAGAAGGTTCAGGCAGATCTTATCAATGTATATAAATACCTGAAGGGGGGGAACAAAAAAGACAGAGCCAGACACTTCTCAGTGGTGCCCAGTGAGAGGACAAGAGGCAATGGGCACAAACTGAAACACAGGATAATCCATAAGAAAAGTCTTTTTCGCTGTAAGTGTGGTCAGGGACTAGAACAGGTCACCCAGAAAGGCTGTACAGTCTCCATCCTTGGAGATATTCAAAGCCAACTGGACGCAGGTCTGAGCAACCTACTTTCACTGACCCTGCTCTGAGCAGGAGGTTGGACTAAACAATTTCCAGAGCTGCCTTCCCACCTCAGCCATTGTGTGATTTTGTGACCCTGAAAGAATGCAATGACAGTCTTGCGACATGATCTAGACGCTAAACACCTTCAGCAGCGGCATCCCTTTGGTGGGCTGGGCTGGACTGGGGCTCCTTTCAGATATGTTCTCGCCTTAGTCATTGGTAATAACAAGCAGCTGAATCCTAGAAAGATTTCATTTTAAAGTTATCATAGAACTATGCCTTTTTTTATTGCTGTACAGTGGTCTGGACCCAAAATTGTCCACAATAACAGAAGTCCAGCTTAGCTGGCTGCAGGCAATTGTTTATGAAAACTAGCAAAAGCTGGGACAAAAAGGGCAGAAAGGTCTGGATCATTTATGTGCATATGGGTATGATAAGAACTCGTCAAGACTCCTGGTGCTATTGTGGTTTATGCATGACAATGAGCAGAAACATTCTAAAAATGGGAAAAAGAGCTTCCGGATTAAAAGAGTGGCTGGACTGGATTTTGGTCAGCTGCGTCAAAGGAGATGAAGAGCCTCTTGGACACTGCTTGTGCTGGTCATTCCATGGGGCAGGGAAAGGACCCGGTGGACTCAAAAGTTACGTCTACATGACTAAATGCTTCTGCATGACGGAGCAGTGTGGGCCCCTAGGCCAAGTTGTAGAATGAATGCAACCAGGCTGTGGGGGTGCAAAGCCTGCTGGAATAGAAGTGGAAGACTGCAGAAGTTGGAGGAGCCAAATCTAGCTCAGCCTCAGTCCTCTGGAGTGATCTGGAGCAAACTGTCTCCAGAATAGCACCTGAGTTTTGGTTTCGAAGAAACCAGTTGGCTCACTCCAAAAAAGATCCAGAGAATGCACTAACATTCGTGAAAAGTGGACAGTCAGTGGCCCGGGACCTGGGACTGAACTGAGAGGATAAAATATTTTCAGTAGACAGACTTAAAGCAGCAAACGCCAGCATCTGAGCAGCACTCTACTGTTGCCTGGGCTAGCAGGAACCACTGAGATACCCTGAGGCTTCCATTGTCTTGGTTTTCCTTGACATTTTTAGACTTCATCTCCTGTGGAGCGTCTGAGATGGTATCAGACAGAAATTTGATTAAGAAACAAGAACAATACAAAATCAATGCCATGTACATTAGGTGGATTAACAACTGGGTAACTGACAGGTCTTGAAATGTAATTACAAGTAGGAAATTATTGTCCAGTATCTGAATCTCTAGTGAGGCTGATTCTTGGCATCATGCTATTGAACTGCACTTATCAGTGACTGGGTAGGCAATGAGGAGCAGTCCACATCGTGTGCTCAGCTGGTCAAACGAAATGCACTTCAGTAGGGGCTAATGGACAATCTAATGCAGATGTCTATAGACAGATCAGGTGAATCACAGTCTAAAACCAACTATTGGCTGTGTTGTCCCGAAAGAAAGCCCCGAGTAACGCTATGCACTGTAATGTTGACATTTAGGTGAGATGAATCATAGCCAGAGCATGTTCCTGCTACTTTGATAATGTCTCTTTTCTCTCACAGGCAGGGCTTATGACAATATCCAGTGTCTGGAAGTTAAAATTAGACAAATTCAGACTACAAAAAAGAGACTCAGCTTTTTAAATGTAAGGTCCACTAAATGTTAGAACAATTTGCCAAGGATTGAGGTGGATTCTTCATCACTGAAAATGCTACGGTGAAACTGGAAGCTTTTCTGAAAGTTATCATCTGTTTTAAGGAGGAATTCATTCGGGGAGCCCTAGGGTATGTGATGTCCAGCCCAGAGTTCAGACTGGCAAACCCCCGTGATGTCTTCTGTTCCTTACTTCTCCCAAGCCTGCCGGAGATGGGCAATCAGGTACCCTTCAGGTAACCGCTACCACTTTTAGCTTAATGCTGACAAATGCTCAGAGCCCTGCTTGTTACCCTTGAGCTCCGACAATGGAGAAGAAGTCAAGACCATAGTGTGACTTGGATTTCTAAATCTAAACTGGGTCCTACATCAGCAGACTCTGTATACTGGACCCCAGGTTGTCTGTGCAAAGACAAGGGAAGAGAGTGTGATTATTAAAGAAGAAGAAAGCAGAATTAAAAAATGAAGCATATTTACAACTCTGGAATTCTTGCTATGCAACTGCAAGCTGTGACACTTGCATTGTATTGCAGCAAGGGCATTACAGGGTTTTCTTTAATACAAACATGGGATTTATTTTCTTCCAGAGTTCAGCTATGCTCTTAATTCAGGAGTAACAGACCTTGACATGATTACAGGATTGGAGAGATATTTTACACTATGGGACTAAAGCAAACTGAAAAACTTCCAACTTTTCCACAATTTTTACGATTTTGGTGAACTGTGCAATGTTGTGTTGCACATCACATAATACACCCCTGGCCAGGGCTCAGATCACAGCGTGATGAGCACAGTCCGAGGATTGATATGCAACAGAACTGAACAGGACAGCTTGAAACAATGCCTAGCAGAGATTAATTCCCCTCCAAATCCCTTAATCATACTAAGTTTTCAAATCTAACTAAGACAATTAATTGCAAATATTAACTATCTAATTGGTGATTATCATATTAGATGGAATTAGGAAGGAACACGTAAGGAGCCCTGCCAGTTTGAAAGTGTTTGTTGGTACGGGCAAGGAAACAAGAGGGAAGAGCAGAAGAACCACAGAAAAGAAGAGAAACACACAGGAAATGGGACAGAGGAGCACAGCACAGGATAGCTATCATAGTGCTCAAAGTGAGAGTATTCTCTCCTATGGGGAAATATCCCCTCCTGGAGGATGCTTAAAGTGACAATAAGATACTGAACAATGGCCAGAAGCTCAGCAACTAGTAACATCCATCTTCACCCAAATCTGCCTTTGAGATCAGAAAAAGGACTGTGTTGCATACATTTACCCCATCGTACCATATCATCATTAATTAAAGGAGATCTGTGACGTAGGAGCAGAAAGTTTATGGGTGGTAAAGGGGAACTTTCAGGATATGCTTTCCCAAGTAGTATTCTTCTCAGCTAGATATCACACACACTGAACCTTGAATATTAGGAACTATGCAGTTGTCATCATTTCATTGGGTAGTGAAAGAGAGATAAAGAAAAAAGAGCCCATTTAGGTACTGAAAGGGCTTTTTTTATTCTTTAATTTCTTGGCCTCACTACTTGGTTACTAGTTGTAAGTGTAAGAAGCACTTTATGGACAGGGCGTTATGCACTGGACTTAATACAAAGACATTTGGTTTCCAGAAATGAGTTATTTTATGCACCACTGCTGTGTAGCTTCTCGTTGGATGGATGTGGCTGGTTAGAGACAGGCTTTCATACCACCGCTCTGGACTCGAGGTGAAGGGATATGGAAAGTAATTGGGTCTGTAGTGAGAATGTAGCCAGGTTGTATTAACTGTGCCCTCTCTGAGGCACCCAGGCAACTGAGAATAACACACTACTCTGAAAATGAAGTCGTTAATGTCTATGAGCACTGGTGGCCACCTGAGCACTGGTGGCCACCTGAACAGCAAAGCATAAATGAAAAGATGGCCTTTAACGGCACTGCAGTCACTGAAGGCCATGCAGATGTTGTGTCCGGACATAATTCAAGGAAATTAATGCCACCTTAGCATGAATTCATGCTAACTTGTATGCAGTCTATGGAAGATTACTGCTTAATCCCATCAAGGTAGATCTAAGACCAACCTCGCTGAAGTTGCTTTGGCTATATAACCCCCTCATCAGGAGGCAAGTCACCTTTGCACACATCAGTCTGGGAATAAGACTGTGAAAAAACTGGAAATGAGGCTGAAATCATACCTGCAATCTCTGTCTGGGGCTCCTTCAGTCCATCCAGTTAAAACACAGGTCCTCCACAGGCTTACAAGAGATTTTCCCAAAAGCAGGAATCAAACATCAAACATTTAATGAGGATCAGAGATGAATACAGATTGAATATCAAACTTTTTTCCCCAGTTGCTGTATCGATGTTTCTACATCAATTCGTTAAGAGACCACCTTTCCAAAGCCCTTCCAGGTTCAGAGAATTGTTTAGACATTTGAAATAGAAATCTGGGATACAGAAATCTACAGTTAAACTTAAATTTGCAGAAAACACTAAATTCACAGAACTAAAAGGCCTCTTAGAAAAGTAAAACCTACAGAAAAAATTCAATGCTGTTTGAAGTAGACAAAGGCTGGGCAAACTTTTCAAGAGCGCCAGATGAACTGCCCCTGCTTGCTGTCCTTAGGACCAAGCACTTCTTTTAATTCCATGTGCAACTTGATTTATGGGAGTACTCCCATTCACTTCATAATGATGATTCAAATCTAGGAAACACTACACAAACTGAGGTCATGGTCTTGCAGTGGTGTCTCTGCATGTGAGGGTCAGTACACACACACGAAGCTCCAGGAAATCCTGGGGCTTTGGACAAGGCTCTGTGCTGATCAGCTGCACATGCTGTTGTGTAGTCCCTTCTTGGAAACTCAGAACGAACCCCACAGGGTGGCAAGACCACAGCTGGGGATGGGTGTAGAAAAGGCAAGGGGCTACAGCTTGCAACATGGATCATAGCTTCGGCCACGTTAGACCCTGCTTTTAACGTTGCAGTGGAGATAATATCTGTCAGATTGGCACGTTACTGTTAAAACCAACAGCAAAACTTAAAACTGGCTAGTTGGATATAAAACCTGGAATTTCTAGCTGTACTTCCACTGTGGAGTCCAACATCATCCTACACTGGCCCTGTTGCTATGAAGGACCAGGTTCTAGTTCCTACACAATTTTTGTAAAGCAAGCACCATGTCCAAGAGCCCTTATCCAAACGCTGTATGCACCAGGGCTGTAAAACACCCAAGGGGGAAAGGATGCTTACCTTCAAGAGTTGAATGTGATACTAAAACTCACTCAGGCTCCAAATTCCTGCGGGCAGATTCGATATGGGAGAAGCCCCGCCACGCTCTGCCAAACACGAACACCACTCTACCCAGTTCTCCTCTCCCCATATGACTTGCAGGGCAATGCAAACCCCTGGTGCCAATCCTGATTTGCGTGGCAAGAAAGGAGAATGGGGTTTCTTGGGAAGTTGAAAGAAATAGGACCAGCAGGAGAGGTAGGATAGAGGTTGCACTTGCCGCTCCCTCAGCTGTGCTCTTATGAGCGAGAGAATGCATAAGACACCTTGTGGTCTGTGATTTTTTATTTGGACTGTATCACTCTAAATATCCCTCTGGTGGGAATGTCAGGCAGGGATTTTGTCAGTGGTTAAAACTGGAGGATCTCCTGTTCTTCAAATTGAGTTTTGAGAATGTACTAAAAAGTTAAGACAATTTAAGTTTCCTTTTCCTTAAACATTGCAGCCCTGGCATGTCCTGTGAGATGTGCCTTATCAGGCAGTGTTGAGTCCACCCGATCACCATTCTTCACAAGAGGTTTTAGGGACAAATGTCCATGAACTTCCCATTCGGACACCCAAATTGCAGAAACTTTTTAATTATTTACTCTCTAGCACCACCTAAGCGCAGCCTCAAGTAACACAAACCAGTGATTCCCTTTCGGAGCACTCCTCTCCCTGTGCCCTGAAAGTGGCTCTTCCAGTGTCCTCAGAGGTGTCCTCACCTGGAGATGCAGGCTGCCACCAGGCACTATCGCCTGCCACTTGCCGGTCAGATATACACCTCCCCCAGTGGCTGGTGGCCTTTGGGCCCTGGCAAGGCACCCGCAGCCCGTGCCAGGTCACCATGCACCAGGTGCCTCCGTTAAGGTTGTTGGGAGGTCTTCTGCTGTCAGTGATGGTGCTGCATGACCTCCGCCACCAGCCACCTACCCACACTGCACTCCTGCAAATTAGAGGCAAAGAATAAATGAAGTCTCCATCTCTGATGTGTTTGGAGCAGTTTGTAAGTCCTCCTCACACACAGGCTGAGGTGGGGAGTGGGGCCAAGGCTATAATTGACGTTGTGACATATGTGGTGCTCCAGGAGGAAACCACCCACTGTGTATGTGCAAGGGTCTGCGCTGACTGCCCTGAGCTACCCATACTTGCTTCCGCAGGAAACACCGTAATTACACCACCATTGTTCAATCATAGTCATTATTTGAAAGGCAACATGCCTAAAATTCTTCAGCAGTCATTCAGCAGGGCTGGAGGGGCTTGACTTGATTTGCTTCGGTGCTGCATATTCCCAGCTGCCCCACAGGCGCCATGTCCAGACATGGGAGCCAACACGGGCAGCGAGGCTGCCCATGGCCAGGAGCATCAAGCCTGGATCTCCAGAGAGACCCCATGGGCAGCCCCTGCTCAGCCCTTCTGCAAACATAGAGCGAGCCTAAATCAGTGGTAGAAAAAGAGGGTTCTGGTTTTAGCAGCTCAGTTAGACCATGTGAGGACACGGCTGTGCTGACAGGGCAGGTCAAAGTAAATTCTTTGCACCAAATTTACATCAAATGAAACAGAGAGGTGCTCAGGTGATCCACATAAAAAGAGCTGTTGAGACTAAAGTGTAGATATTTAAATGGTCCATTTCAACTAGACCAGCTTAATCATGCTTAATTATTGCTTTGCTTAATTATTACTTATGCTGAATTCTATTTAAGTTCTCACCCAATCTGTACATATCACTACTCCTGCATCTTAGGACAGCGGCCGAATTGAAGATGGGAGACAGGCTTGAGCGCCTGGGGCATCCCAAGATTTGGGATGACAAAAGCTTGTGCTATTCTGGTAATGGAGAGGACAGAATTGAAACTCACAGGGAAAAAAGGGAAGACACAAGAGTCCCTTTTGTATTTGCCCCTTTTTGATATTTTCATTCTGCACACAGCGGATAGATGTGCCATTTGCTTTGCTGAATTCTGCAATTGAAAATACTCACACTGCTAATGATGAACAGCAAAAAGTACCATGGGTCAGCAAAGTAGAAGTAGAGTACCTCGAAAAATGGTCAGATGATTCCTACATGTGACAAAAGCTCCTTTTATATTTTCTTTGTATGCTGTAACACTAATCAAGCCCTTTTCTAGACAATAACTTCAGACACTGATGTGAGGTGAAGGGTTATATGAATGACTGACCTTCTGGTGTCTTGGCCAAACTGGAACACAAATATTTTATTTACTCAGAAGTGCATTATTATTTTGCTATTATTTTTGCTGCAACACGTGGTCCAAGGGCAATCAAGAGACTTCAGGGCCTTGGGTTGGTTGGTAAGGGAATCTGGAGCACAAGTAATTTTTTCCTCTATCCTTCCAGTTGCAGGCAGTGACATTGGAAGAAACAGATGGACCCAGTCTATTAATACATGGCTCCGTGGTTGGTGTCACCACCACAATTTTGAGTTTTTTGATAATGGAATGGTCTACACGGTACCAGGCCTGCTGATGTCGGATGGGATTCACCTTTCTCAAAGGGGGAACAGGGTCTTTGCTCATGAGCTAGCAGGGCTTATCATTGACAGACCTTTAAAGTAGACTTGAAGGAGGAGGGGGATAATATCAGGCTTGCCCATGACAAGCTACGGTATGACATGCCAAGGTTAGAGGGATGGGTTGCTAGAGAGGGCCCCCAGCCTGTTGCTCTGAGACGTGCTGGCTACACTGCAGCACACTTGAAGTCTTACAGAGATGAGCCAGGGGCTCCTGAGGTAATAGGAGCCAACAGGGAAACACCAATGAAATACCCCAAAGGAATTAAGGTGTGCTCCTCTAAGAAGGTGACATGGCCGACAGCCCAGCTGAAGTGCCTCTACACCAATGCATGCAGCATGGGCAACAAACAGGAGAAGTTGGAAGCCACCGTGCCGCTAGAAAGCTACAACCTAGTTGCCATTACTGAAACTTGGTGAGACAAATCCCATGACTGGAGTGCAGCTATCGATGGCTACAGGCTGTTCAGAAGGGACAGGCGAGGAAGGAGGGGTGGAGGAGTTGCCCTCTACATCAAGAAATGGATAGAATGTGAAGAGCTGTCTCTGAAGAATAGCCACAAGCAGGTTGAAAGCTTTTGGGTAAGAATTAGAGACCGAGGCAACAAAGAGAACCTTGTGGTTGGTGTTTACTACAGGCTGCCGGATCAAAGGGAGCCTATTGACCAAGCCTTCTTACTCCAGCTACAGGAGGCATTGTGCTTGCAGGCTCTCGTCCTGCTGGGGGACTTCAACCACCCCGACATCTGCTGGAACAGTAGCAAGGTTTTGGTAGCGGGGGGCTACAGGGGTGGCTTCTGTGAGAAGCAGCTAGACCGTGGCTGGATGCCAGGTGCCCACCAAAGCTGCTCCACCACTCCCCCTCCTCAGCTGGACAGGGGAGAGAAAATAAAATGAAAGGCTCATGCGTCGAGATAAGGACAGGGAGATCACTCACCAATTACTGTCACGGGCAAAACAGACTCAACTTGGGGAAAAATTAATTTAATTTATTACTAGTCAAATCAGAGCAGGAAAATGAGAAATAAAACCAAATCCTAAAACACCTTCCCTCCACCCCTCCCTTCTTCCTGGGCTTAACCTTACTCCCGAACTTTCTACCTCCTCCCCTCCCCGAGCAGCGCAGGGGGACGGGGAATGGGGGTTTCAGTCAGTTCATCACACGTTGTTTCTGCCGCTCCTTCCTCCTCAGGGGAAGGACTCCTCACACTCTTCCCCTGCTCCAGTGTGGGGTCCCTGCCACAGGAGACAGTCCTCCACGAACCTCTCCAACATGAGTCCTTCCCACAGGATGCAGTTCTTGTGGGTCCCATCCACGAGGTGCAGTCCTTCAGGAACAGACTGCTCCAGCGTGGGTCCCCCACGGGGTCACAAGTCCTGCCAGCAAACCTGCTCCAGCGTGGGCTCCTCTCCCCATGGGTCCACAGGTCCTGCCAGGAGCCTGCTCCAGCATGGGCTTCCCACAGGGTCACAGCCTCCTTCGGGCATCCCCCTGCTCCGGCGTGGGGTCCTCCACGGGCTGCAGGTGGATATCTGCTCCACTGTGGACCTCCATGGGCTGCAGGGGGACAGCCTGCCTCACCATGGTCTTCCCCACGGGCTGCAGGGGAATCTCTGCTCCAGCATCTGGAGCCCCTCCTCCCCCTCCTTCTTCACTGACCTTGCTGTCTGCAGAGTTGTTTCACATAGTCTCACTCCTCTCTCTCGCTGCAACTGCTACTCCCCTGTAACTTCTTTTCCCTTTCTTAAATATGTTATCCCAGAGGTGCTACCACCGTTGCTGATGGGCTCAGCCTTGGCCAGCAGCAGGTCTGTCCTGGAACCCGCTGGCATTGGCTCTATCAGACATAGGGGAAGCTTCTAGCAGCTTCTCACAGAAGCCACCCCTGTAGCCCCCCTGCTACCAAAACCTTGCCATGCAAACCCAATACACAGCCTACCTCTGTGCCTGGGAAGATCATGGAACAGATCCTCCTAGAAGCTATGCTAAGGCACATGGAGAACAGGGAGGTGATTCGAGACAGCCAGCATGGCTTCACCAAGGGCAAGTCTTGCCTGAACAACCTAGTGGCCTTCTATGATGGAGTGACTACATCAGTGGACAAGGGAAGAGCTACGGATGTTGTCTATCATCTGGACTTCTGTAAGGCCTTTGACATGGTCCCCCACAACATCCTTCTCTCTAAATTGGACAGATATGGATTTGATGGATGGGCTGTCCGGTGGATGAGGAATTGGTTGGATGGTCGCATCCAGAGGGTAGTGGTCAATGGCTCAATGTCCAGATGGAGATCAGTGACAAGTGGTGTCCCTCAGGGGTCCGTATTGGGACCAGTACTGTTTAATGTCTTCATCAATGACATTGACAGTGGGATCGAGTGCACCCTCAGCAAGCCTGCAGATGACACCAAGCTGAGTGGTGCGGTTGACACACCTGAGGGATGGGATGCCATCCAGAGGGACCTGGACAAGCTCAAGAAGTGGGCCCATGTGAACCTCATGAAGTTCAACAAGGCCAAGTGCAAGGTCCTGCACATGGGTCGGGGCAACCCCCAGTATCAATACAGGCTGGGGATGAAGGGATTGAGAGCAGCCCTGCGGAGAAGGACTTGGGGGTACCGGTGGATGAAAAGCTAGACATGAGCTGGCAATGTGCGCTCGCAGCCCAGAAGGCCAACTGTATTCTGGGCTGCATCAAAAGAAGTGTCGCCAGCAGGTCGAGGGAGGTGATTCTGCCCCTCTACTCTGCTCTGGTGAGACCCCACCTGGAGTGCTGCTTTCAGTTCTGGAGCCCTCAGGACAGGAAAGACATGGACCTGTTGGAGCAGGTCCAGGGGAGGGCCACAAAAATGGACAGAGGGCTGGAACACCTTTTCTGTGAAGAAAGGCTGAGAGAGTTGGGGTTGTTCAGCCTGGAGAAGAGAAGGCTCCAGGGAGACCTTATTGCAGCCTTTCAGTACTTAAAGGGGGCTTATAAGAAAGATGGGGACAAAATTTTTAGCAGGACCTATTGTGATAGGACAAGAGGTAATAGTTTTAAACTAAAAGAAGGTAGATTCAGACTAGATATAAGGAAGAAAATTTTTACAATGAGGGTGGTGAAACACTGGAACAGGTTGCCCAGAGAGGCTGTAGATGCCCCATCCCTGGAAACATTCAAGGTCAGGTTGGACAGGGCTCTGAGCAACCTGATCTAGTTGAAGATGTCCCTGCTTATTGCAGGGGGATTGGACTAGATGACCTTTAAAGGTCCCTTCCAACCCAAACTATTCTATGATTCTGTGATTCTATGATTCTATTACTTTGTCTTTGTTTTCTGAAATTAAAGCCTACTTTGTTCTGTGGGGTTAACATTTCAGGGTAAAAGAAATGGGCATCCAGTTATTCTCCTCCATCCCACCTCCCCAGAAGTGTCCACATTTGACCTGGGTCTCCCATTTCTTGGGTGAGAGCTTCTACTCCTGAGCTGTTGAACACAAGGCAAGAGGAGAAAGACAGTATACCCTGCTTATGGGCTTTTGGACTCTAGCCTGGGAAGAGAATCCTGAAAATATTCAGCAAATGGGATTCAAATTCTTCAGCAGCTTTAGATGAACCAAAACAAGTTTTTGATAATAGATCTACCTACTGGGTGATGCCTGGGATTCTTTCAGCCTCTTTGATTTATAGAGCTGGACTATGAAATCTGAGAAACAAGCCTTCAAGAGACACATATACAGCTTTCTGGGAGAGCCAGCCTTCCTGTGTCACTAGACACAGTATCTCCAAGGTCTCCGGAGACACACACCGACTGCGCCAGGCTGGAAATCTCAACTCAGTAGTTGTAGTAAAAGTGAGGCATGTATGCTGCCATTGCTTTCCTTCCGTCTCTGGGAAGATCTTGAAGGCACAACCGTACAAGGAAGCCTTTGTAGCCAACTCCTACAAGATTTACTTCTAATTTTGCAGGATTTGAGTATGTTTTCGTGGCTGTCACACCTGCCCTGATTGGTGCCATATCTGCTTCTCTGGGTCAAGCTGCTTTTCTTGGCATTGCTTGTGGCACAAGAATTGCGGCTAGTGTTGATAATCAGTGCCCCAATGTCTTAGGCATCATCTGCAGGCAGGTGCACTGAGCATGATGAGCTGGACAAAGAATGATGAAGGAAGACAGAGAAGGAGAAAAATGCTAATGAAGAGCTCCATGAATTGCAGTGGTCATATAACGTGTCCTGCTACCGTAGTGCAAGCCTGCAGCCACTGTCCCTGTGCTGGCTGTGCCCTGTGCTCTTGCCACACCATCTGGAAGGGATAAAGGCCACCTCAGAGACTCAGGAAAGTGAGGATTTTTTTTCTCTGTTTTGCCATAAATTTCCTAGAAAAAGGCAACTTCGTGTTTTGGTTTCCCATTGAAAGAAAATGGGGGTATTGCACTCTCTGTAAATACAGAAGGAGGATATAACATCTTGGAAGAGTTTTAATGCCACATAGCAAAAGCCTGTTTCATTTCTGACACTGAACAGTGCCTCGTTGGTGAACGCAATCACCCGGCTATCCCCACTCAAAGGTGTGCTTTGAGCACCTCCCATTTGATAAAAGCTATTTCCAAATGTCTCCCTTCTACTAAGCGTCTGTGCATCCTCAGATATACATTTCTGCATCTTTCAAGGTTGAGTTTCACTTCATTTCATTTTTTCCTCTATTTTCCTAACCCCCAAAACCACAAACCAAAACCACAAGGAGGCTCAGGCAGTCTAGATAGCTTAAAAAGTGGAGGAATGCTGACAGAGCAGGACTGCCCATGGTCTCTCCTCTTACAACTATTGATTGATTTGGGGTAGGAGAAAGACTTTTTGTACTGTGCTTCTGCCAAAAAAATAAAAGGCAAAAAGAAACCACCAACAAACAAAGTGCAGATTTGGCCAGGTTCTACTTCAGATGCTGAAAAAGACTTTTTTTTTTCATCTTGTATGGATGGAAGGAATGTTTTTACACACTGAGATCTCCCAATGAATGTTCTTTTCACTTCTAGAAGACCAGAATAAGGTAAGCCTGGACCACCAACTTCATGTGAAAGAGGAGGGTCCAGAAAGATGTTATCTATTTCTCTTCTATACCTGTGCCTGGTGTACATTTCTGTTGCCGGTTCAGAAGCCTGCAGCTCTTTCCTGCTCTCTGCCAGCTGTTTGCCGGCTCACCGCATCGACCAAAGGCATCTCAAGGCCGTGGTGAGCAGCCTCCGCAGCCCTCTGACCCTGCAGATGCAATGCCCTGCAGTCCCTGTTAACATTTCTTTGCTGAATTTTCTCCCATGGTTTCTCGCAGGATGAAGTTACCTCTAAAGTGCTATTGCAGGTCTGGAATCTCTGCGAATTTTTAACTCTGGTGTTTTTTATCTTTTCTTCAGTAAAAGACAAGGTCTAGCATTTTGTCGAGTCCAAAAAGACATCAAAGGAAAAGGGTGAGGGGAAAAAAAAGCAAACCCTCTGTATAAAGCATTTCAGAGTACTCATGCAGCATATTAGACAATATTAGAGAGCAAAAGGAGCTTTCTGGCTCCTATCTGGCTGTTGTTGAATTGTTAATGTGGTTTTGTTCCATTATTAATGACACCGGAAAGAGAAATCAGGCCTTCCAGACAAACTTGAGAGACTCTCAGACAGCAAAGAGAAGGAAGGGAAAAAAACCCTCTTAAAATAATGGAAACAAGCAAAGGGAAGGGGAGGGGAAACTTAATATACCGAGCATGTAGCACTAAAAATCTGCAGGTGTCTATAGCACTGTAGGGATGGTGAACTGAATCTTTTACAAAGCTTGTAAATCATTCCCAGAGCCTACTAGTTTAAGGGCATTTTGTAATTAAACCAGGAAAAACTAATTTCTTACAGCCTGTACTATATTGCTTGATATATTCATGTTTCCTAGAACTGCTGTTTGACAAGCAGAGAAAAATAAAAGCAGAAAAGCAACATTAATGGACGAAATGCCTGTAACCCAGAGTGGCGTATCATTAGCCTCATCTGAATGTGGTTGGACAGGATTTCAATAAAAAGCTTTGTCAGGAAAACACATCACGAATATGCCAAGGTAAGTAATCTCAGGATTAACACCCCAGTCTGGCTTTCCTGTAAATGTACTCTGAGTTAGCTACCAAATCAGCATCCCTGCAGAACAGCCAGACAGGGTGCATCCTTTTGCTCCCACTCAGCAGAAACAGCTCCACTGCCGAAGCCTTGCACTGATGCCCAAGCACCAAAGCCCAGGACCTACCACCGGCTCGTCCGCAGCATCCTCTTCAAACCCCATCCCCAACAGAGGGAGAGATCTGCTGAAGCTCATCCCCCATTGCATTCGGGGTGCTGGGAGTCAGGCAGATGCTGGGGGGACTCAGAGGGCCCAAGCATCAAGGTGAAATTTGATTAGACTGGCTGCTAATCAATAATACAGCTATCATCAGCTCTACTCCTTGAAGTCAAGCGATTTGCTCTGCAGTCACCTGTTGATGGGGCTGCACCCTGCGGTCCCCAAGACCAGCCCCTATGGTGCTGCTCACCACGGCCACGCTCCTCCCAGGCTGCTAGTGGGGAGCCTGCCTCGAAAATCCCCCCTGCCCTCCGCTGCTCCGCTGCCCTGCCAACGGGCTCCCACCCTGCCCAAAGCGCTCACCCATCGCTGCCATTTCGTGTCCCGATGCATTTCTGCTTAAGAGCAACCTCCTCCCTTGCAGAGGGGATGTTTGCAGCATAGCAGGAGAAAGCGTTGCTTGCAATGGGCTCTCAGGGAGAGAGGAACCCGCTGGCTTTCAGATAAATAGGGTTTATAAAAATCTGATTAAATGCTTTCTTAATACTGGGCATTTTGTCATGTGTGTCACTGTTTTTTGAGGTGCAGTTTATATTAAAAAAACCCAACCTCTAGACATTTTATAATTTTCCCTTTAAAAAGAAGGAATCTGAAAGCTCTTCGTTGTTACTTATTGATGCTGAAAACCAACACTTGTTTCTTATCCCAGGACTGAACATTTGACCTATACTGCAAAGCCAAAACTGCCAATATTTGGGAAGAACTCCAGACCTGGATTTCAGTTTCATGACTAACATCTGTCTTTCCAGTAGAGTGGATTAAATCAATGCAACCTGTGTGCTACATTTTAAATTACTCAAAGTTCAATTCATTTTATATGAGCGTATGCCCCATATGTTGTGCTGTCAAAATAGGTCACTGGGCCAAGAGCTCAAAAATAATTTAAATAAAGGTTTAAAGAAATGAAAAAGGAAAATGACATAAATTTACATTACTATGAGACCTTCTTTAATGCTTTGAGGAATAAAACTGCCATGAAGCAATGGGGTCAGGAAGAAATTTTGCCTCTGGGGATCTCATTTTCAGCAGGGATACCCAGACACGGGTCTGATGCAGCAGAGGGGATTTGGCAAAGCGCAGGAGCAGCCCAGACAGATGAGGTGGAGGGGAAGCACTTTGTAGGCTGCCTTTGCAGACAAAGTGCAACCGTGCTTTCAGGCACCCCCAGCACCATGGCAGACTGCAAAACCTATGTGAGATCAAATATTGGGGCAGTATGTCCTCACTGACCTCTCTCCCCATCCCTTCATCTGACTCCCATTGTTGGAGCTTCGAGAGATGCACCAGAAGTCAGGGACACTGGAGATTTTATTGCACCCTGAATAAAAGATGGGCTCTGGAGTCCATGCAGATTGCATCCTCTCTTGCCAAGGCCTGACCTAAGTCCTGTGAAGTCCCCCCTGAGGTGTGCAAGTAGGAAACGCTAATATCATATGGAGGCTTTCACCTGGCTGCACATGACAGCATCACACTTGTTGGAAAGCCCCAGTAGGAGCAGGTCCCCTGCAGCTGAGCCCCAAGCAAGCCCAGCCCCGCTCCTGCTCGGCCCCCTGCTTGGGGCTGCGCTTCGGCCACCCAGACCCCCGCGGGACTCACTTGCCATCCTCGCAGACAAGCAGTATGTAGAGAAAGCTGCACTGGTCCATACAGTGCAGTGGGAGACGCAGCTGCCCGGAGCAGAGGGCTCTGGCAGACCCCTGCCGTCCCTCCTCATGCGGGGAGTTGCCCTTTCCTCCTACTCACCCTGAGAAGCCTGTGCTGACGAGCGGACTGGCGTGTCTCTCTTATCCATGCTCTACTAAAGAAAACTTGAGGAGAGGGAAACACAAGGAAGAAGGGGATGGAAGATCTGCAAAAGGGCCACCCCAGCGTGTAACCCTTTCTCCAGTCAGAGAGGCGGCTCTCCTGGGGGTGCATATGGCCTCTGGCAGCATCCGCCCCTGAGCGAGGGTGAATTTTCAGGATTGGGGCACTCACATGTTTTCTAATCATGTTTCTCCCTAACTCACACTGTCCCAGGCTTTCTGAAAGAAGGACAAGCATTTCTGGGGACCTCCTCTGGAAGACGGTGGACGGGAGAGGGGAGCACCCAGTGCTTGTGTTGGGTACGGTGGGATAGGAACCGGGCTCATTTTCCAGCGTGGTCATCTGAGATGACCCCTGGGGACCCAGAGATGCTGCTGCCCAGCCCCACCATCTCACCTGCAGCATCACCAGACTCCTCGGGGCAATAAAGTCGTTTTTAACACCCCGAAGGGAAATTTCCCTCGCGGATGCGTGTTTTCTTAGCAATCAATCACACACACGCAAAAAGCATCCTCGGCCGAGCGTCCCGATCCCCGGGCTCGGTTCCTCCGCTCCGCCCGGGGGTCTGGCGGGGCACGGCTCGCCCCCCCGCCCCCGCTGGGAAGCGGCACAGCCGGGCAGGGCTGCGCGGCCCCCGCCGGCCGCCCATTAGCGCTCATTTCCTGGCTGGGGCGATGGCAGGCGGCCGGGCAGCACTTTCCCCTCCTCAGCCAATTGCATCTTCAATCCGTATCGGAGGATCGCGGGGTGTGAGGCGGGGGAGAGCCCGGGGGCCGGTGCGCGGCCGGTGCGGCAGGCGCCGGGGGGGAGCTGCCGCCAGCCCCGGCGCCGCGGCAGGAGGGGGAGGAAGAGGAGGGAGAGGAGCGAGGAAGAGGCCTGGGGCGGGCAGCCCCCGGGGTCGGGCCGCGCTGGCCGGCCCAGCCGCTTAAATGCAACCCCTGGGGCATCGGCTTCTCTCTGATGAGACCGCTCCAGGGCTGCCGGGGACGGGGCGTCGTCGTGGGGACCGTCACCCTCTGCCTGGCCGCCGGGTGGGCTCTGCAGAGTAAGTGTCCGGCTCCGTCCCTTTCTCCCCTCCGCTTCCTCCCCCGGCCCTTTCCTCCTCCTCCTCCTCCTCCTCCTCCTCGCCGCGGTACCCCCGGCTCAGCCCCAGCGCCCGGCATCTGCGCGGGGCGGCGCGGAGAGCCCGGCCGCCCCTCCACGGGCTCCGGCCCCGGCCGCAGCCGCCCGCGCTGGGCTGCCGGTAAGCGGCGAGAGCTCTTCCCGACCTGGCCTTAACCGGGGGTGCCCGCAGAGCTGCGGGGGGACGGGGACGGGACATAGGGGAGCTCAGGCAGGCATCGCTGCTGTCTGCAGGCTGGAAATGGTCTGGGAAGGCTCGTCCCCGCTCCTGCCGCTCGGAGGAAGCGGGGGAGCTGAGCGGTGCCAGCCCGGGGCTGCAGCCCGGCCGCGGGGGGGACGAGCCCCACGCCCGCTCCCGGCGGGGGCGGCCCCGAGCAGCCGCCGTTCCCCTCTGCAATCCCAACAACAGAGGGGAAGCAAGGAGGAGGAAACAAATGCCGGTTAACCAGCCCGAAAGGGCTCGGGTCATGCTGGGAAACGCGTCGGTGAAGAGGGAAGGTGGATTTCAAGCCAGCACCCCACGGGGGGCGAGTGGGGACGGGGCAGCACGCAGAGAGCCGGCCGGTCCTCTCCAAGCGAGGGCTTAGAGGAGGCTGCAGCCAGCCCCCACGCCTGGGAACTGGGGTGGGCAGTGCCACCGGTGGGTTTGGTTTGGGCACGTCACGCCGTCCGCTTCATCATCAAGGTGACGCATAAGCAGGACACCAAAGGGTGACGGAACTGTCCCCAGAGTTTTAGAGCTCCATTTTACAGCTGTCCGCCCCATTTTAGAGCTCCTGCGTGGAGGCTTCTTGCTCCCAGCCCTTTTCTACCTGCTCCCCAGCACGCTGCAGGCCCAGCTGCGTTGCTACGGCCAGGTCTGATACACAGAGCTGTGCTTTCAGCTTTGACTCTCGGCCAGGCCAACACTTTGGAGTGCAGCAGCATGCCAGGGACAGCAACCTCACCGCACTTCAAGTGGCACCGGTACCCTCTTCTCCTCGGTGCGTGTTTTACTGGGCGTGAAGGGTCTGGTTTTGCAACCAGCAGAGCGCAGCGGCCTTGCGCAGGGCACTGTAGGTGGGTGTGATGTTTGCTCTCAAGGCTGATGCAGCTCTGTTTGGATTAGACCGGTTCAGGTGATCTAGGCGGACTGCGTATTAAAAATATTTTTGAATGGTTAGATATTGCATTGCCTTTTTTGGCTTTCTGTGCTGGATAGAGACACAACACGTTTGCAAATAATTTAATGGAAGGATTTTTTTTTTTTTACATTTACCTTGCAATGACATATTCAAAGCAAAGCCATGTCTTTATCAAAACATAAAAGGGTCACTGTGGTGAGACACTCAGCTCCTGGCTGGTCAGAAACAGTGCAAAAGGCCTTTAAATAAACACATGGAGCAGAAAACAATTAGAACATTGCAGCAATTACCAGAGGTTCCCGTCTGTTCTGTTTCTCTAGCTGGCACAAACCCCTTTCGCACAGCTCTGGTTAGTGTCTCCTGCACACAGGCTGAATGGCAGACCACAGCTTAGCTGAGGATGCGCTGGGCTACCCGGAAAGCGTGATGTCCCTGCAAGGGGACTGGGCAGCACCAGCGTGACAAGGTGCCCATGAAGGGGGAATCCCAGGAGTGTTATCTTGGAAAAAACCTAGATCCGGTCTGGTTAAAAAAATAGAGAGTGGCTGGGGCTTTCTCCTGTGCTGGTCCCATGGGTGAGGACCTGGGAATCAAACTGGCTTCTCGAGCTTCCTGCCTTACCTTGACCAGCAGAGTTTCTGAATTCTGCTAGAGATCCCAAATAGAGTGAAGTCAGCTTGTAATTCATTTACCCATCTCTCCCCATTTGTGGTTGCTCTGGGGTTTTGGCCATGGGGGGTTCTTATTTTTTTATAAGATTTTTAAAAATAATTTCTTTCTCTTGGAGATTTTTTTTTTCTTTGCCTTTTCCATTCTTTTCCCTGAAGACCCTGCAGAACCTCCAGGAGCATCCCCAGGGGTCCTGCTTTGCACTCCTTCAGCGTAGCTGAGGGTCTTGTCCTCCCTCCCCATTGGGTTACAGACATTTGCAGCTCAGCATTATTTTTTCAGTTCTGCTCTTGCAGTCAGGCTGTTCCCACAGTATGAGAGGAGAGCGGGTGAGCTGCTCCAAGCCAAACTAGGAAAAGGCATTCAGCGGTGAGGCTTACTCTGTGCTTTATCTGCCTTTTGTCTGGTTTGATTTTTGTGGGTAGATAACAGGATTGCAGTCTCTAGCCAAGTGTCTCAAACATGCCACTAATTATTAAAAAAAAAAAGTATGCCAATTGAAACTCAGATGTTTGGTGTTCATCCAAATCTTCATGCAGCAATACCCACACACAAGCAGAAATTATTGCAGTTACACATTAAACTAAATGGTCAGTTCAGTTTCACAGTGTTATGAACAGCTCCATAATCACATCAGTAGGAACTAGGTGAGAATTAAATATTCTTTCACGTGCATTTTTGCCTGGAAATCATCACGAACCTGAAGTCCCTGACTTTGCATGAAACTGTGTACCTTTGATTACATGCGATTTATCTGGACTGGCATATAAATGGCTGCATTTACGAAGCTGTTGTCTCAAACATTGATTACGCATCCTGAAAACATGACGAAGTCCTTGCCAAGTCTTCACATGCTTAAGCCTGCTACAGCTCTTGCTTTTGGGGGATGGTAATTAATTAATATAATAGGTTACCTTGGCCATGGCGATTAAACTTTCCATTTAAATGCAGGATTTTAAAGGAATGCCAGTTACTGATGAATACAAAAGCATTGCTCAGTTTTCAGAAAATGCTATGCTCCCTTACCCAAAAAGACTCTTCCAAACTCTTTCCTCTTTGGTATCAAAACACTGAAACACATGCAATTACTTGTCCTGTATGGTGGCAACGTTTCTCCTGACTATCACCGACTAAAAATGTGTATTTAGTCTTTAATTTAAGTATGTATGTTCCTTTTATGGTCAGCAGAAAGAAAGAGAAACTGCAAAGCATAATCCATCCTCTCTTAAAACAGACCACTGAGATAGGTAGGATGAATCACGCCCCAGAGGTCCCGTCCTGCCCTGGACAGTTGGTGCAGCGTCACCTCCACACTCATCACCCTCCTTTGTCTTTCAGCTCCCGGAGGAGTATCGTTAGTTGTCCCACAACCCAACATCAACGCAACAGTGGCACAAAACATCCTCCTCTCAGTTGAATACTCTTGCAGAGGCGTCGCCACCATTGAGTGGAAGCATGTGTCGAGCTGGGGCACCACCAAAATTGTTGAGTGGAAAAGTGGGAATTATGTCAACATATCCACGGTCTACAAGGGCAGAGTGACTACTTTTGAAAATGGCTCTATACAGCTTCTGAACGTGGGCATGAGAGATGCTGGCTACTATTTTATCACTGTAACGGAGGAGTACGGAACCAACACCTACGGCACCATCATAGTCAACGTTTATGGTACAAACTAGATGGGAGTTCTTGGCTTTACCCTGTGTTTAAACATTAATCTGCTCATAATCAATTTTATAATATTAATTTTTTTCTGTCCTCCCTGCAGAGATTATCTATGAAGATTTACACTTTGTAGCAGTTCTCTTTGCATTTCTTGCTGCAGTATCTGCCATTTTGATCTGCTTCATGTGGCTGTGTAATAAATCTCTGCATCTATTTCAGAAGAAGACAACACACAAATTAACAGGTATCTCTCTAAGAATGCAGTCAAGGTATAGAGTTTTCAAGGCTGAATTTTGAGCCTAAAGTTCACTTGTGATTTGAACCATAAAGGTGCTAATAAGGGACACTGAGAAACAAGACTGGAAGGGCTCAGTTCAGTTATCCTGTTCAACTCTTTACTAGCTGAGGCAACTGAATAATAGGTATTTAGTTGCAGAATGATCCACAGGACATCTGCCTTATACATTCTACATCAGAAACCACAAAACACTTCCCAACATTGCTAACTGCAAAACTTAGGGAGAAAAGGCCAGAGCTGCAATAACCCCCCATCGGAGGGCAGGAGACAAAGTCAAGAGCATCAAGCAACGCCCTCAGGGTCTGCACCAGAAGGGTATTTCAGTGGCCCTTGGGAGTGGCCCCCACCTCACTTCATGGAGGACTGCACCCTTCCCTCTCCTCTCAAACCCCCCTTTCATCTGTCCTCACGTTTGATCCAGTTGTGGACTCCAACGAACGCTGACTAATATCAAAACCAGGCTCCTAACACGCACCAAAGACACCAGTCATGAAAAGCAGATCAAGGGAACACAAGGGCTGCACTGAAGGGAACATTCACATATTAGAGAAGAAATTTCCAAGCCACAGCCAGGGATATTCGGCCTAGGCAGCAAGACAAGGTGTCACACTACGGCCCTGGGCTCAAGCCCTGGGAACATCCTTGCAATGGGAGGTTTCTTTTACCACTTCAAAACATTTCAGGCGTTCACCTCCCTTCTTTGTAAGTGCAGATCCACTAGTGGTTTCTTGCCCTGTAGGTAAAAGGTCTGTATTTCTTTAATAAGTGCTGCTTAAGTGGGTACATTACAACAAGCAGCCTAAGTATCAGTATTTTACTAGACCAACACAGATACTCAAGAATCCTAAGCCTCGTGGCCCAGACTTGCTGTCAACTCTGCAAAACCTGATACAAGAAGAGATGAATTTGGCTCGATCTGGCTCTTCCTTTCTGCAGCTCACCTACAGCTCTAAGGGCTGCTGCTTTCATGGTGCACACACTGCTCACAAGCTTCTGTAGCTACTGAAAATTTTCCTATCATGCCAGAATATACAGGCTTTTGTTTGGATAAAGCCTCTTCTTCCTCCAGTTAAAGCCAATCTTCCCACAGAGCTGAATTGAATATGGTTATTTGGCAGAGTTCAGGAAAAAACACAGTTCTGGAGACATGCTCTGTCATCTCCCAGAACATGATCCGAAGCAGGGACCCAACTTCTGCCCCAATTCCACCTTAGAAGAGCCCTCTTTTCAGAAGTCAGGAAGAGAGGCATAAGGATGGGCCCTATGGACTTTAGTTTTCATAGTGCCTTTAGTCATGTTTTGGGAGAAACCGGTGTCACTTTAAAGATTGTGAGGGACACTTTATTCAGGGAAATATTTTTAAACGATGTATTTAAAACCTAATTGTAGATGAGTAAGCTTGAGCTAATATTAAAAAGTTCAAAATGTCTCAGCTATTAACACAGTGTTGTTAATTTTGGAACACTGGCCTTCCAATCCATTTGCCAATCAATAATAATATCCTTGTATTTGCAGCAAGTACAACTGAAGAGATTGAATTGGACACCATTGAGTGTTAGCCAAGGACTGTCTCATAACAAAAATAACAATTCTACCTCAGGAGAAAGTATTGACAAAGAAAGCAAGAAGAAACATAAAAGGTAAAATGTTTGTGACTACTGTAGAAACATCCTGACTTGCAAACTAATTAGACATTAAATCAGCAGTGTCTGATGGAGCTGTTTTGACCTGTTAAGTTTTCAGCTCTGCTAGCCAAGGTCAAAGTAAAAAAGAGTATGCTTTCATGCTGAGCACGAACACATTTTTGTGGCTAATTAATAAAATCTACAGCCTCTACCACTCTTAAAAACAACCAACCAACCAAGCCTCTAAGATCAACCCATAAAGGAAATGATCACGGTCTTGAAGGACACCTGTATTTTGGCTACAGCAAGTCTCCTATTACGGACAAAGCAGCCATTAGCATCCTTCAACATAATAAATTTAATGTCTAATTACAGTATTACATTAAAAAATTAATTGCAAGGATTGAATCCTGTTTATTGCTCCTATGCTGCTACTTTTGGGTGTAAGGAATTTCCTGAAGCTCTGAAGACAAACTGTAATTCTTCACGAGACAAAACTGACTTTGAAACAACACCGAGCTGGTCAAAGTTCCCCCACTTACGTTTCCAATTGTTTACACTGCCCCAGGATATTAACACACACTATGACATTAATGGAGAAGGTTGTTAAACAAGGAGCCATGCACAGGCACTGAGGAGGACGCTGCCTATAATGATTAGAGGGGTCTGATAAAACACTGACACATCACACCAGTGGGGTGGCAAAATACTAGTTTCATTGTGAAAGATGTCGAGTCCTTTGCAAACTTAGCCCACTGATGAATAGTCTGTCTGGGAAGAAAAGTTAAAACAGTATTACTTCAAAATTGAGTATTTACAAATACAGTTCTGAAATTGCTCTTGTTGACAAGCCACCTTTGCTTTCCCGTGTTGTAAGAAAACATGATCTAACTAATGTTTTCTTGAATCTGCACGTTGCACTTCTGTTTTCCACCTGCAGATCTGCTGGGTGGAATAACATTTGCTTTTGTGAATGAGAAAGCACTAAACTGACTGAGCTTCAAATTATCCTGTTTTGCTTTTGTAAGGAGAAGAATTTTGCAGTGTGAAATAAACTTTGAAAATGTAAGAGACCATGGACTAGTCTGTGTCTGCAGATTGCCACGTGGCTTTTTGAGCCGAACTGCTGCTACTGCCTCTCTCACGCTTCAGCTCACTTGTTTGCAAAAACCTCTTACAGGACAGGCTGACAGCGCTTCTTCCCCTCTGGTCAGGGACTACAACGCTCAGGTGCAGAGGTACTATGGGTTAGATTTGGAAAGATGGGAGAATTTCTTACCAAGTGCGTAATGATGCAGGTAGGTGCCAAACAGGCTTTTTCCAAAGCACCCTGTACGCAATACCTTTAAAAAGTCATCCCCGGATTGAACTGGCTATTTGTAGTACAAAGGGCCTCTCACCCGCTCATAAATTCGGGTACCAGATTCAGCTGGTCGCTCCTTCCTGCATCTAGGAGAACAGGTCAAAAAAGGTGAAAAATTAAAAAAAAAAAAAAAAAAAAAAAAATCCCAGCTACAGCACAGCTTGGCAAAGGAACAGTTTGTTCTAATTCTTCCCTTTAAGTATGTATGACCAGTCTTCTGTATCTTTGAGTGAACTAAGCTTTGGCAACACAGAAGAAGTTGTGAGTCTGTTTCAATCACCAAGCTTGAAGTACTTTGTAAAGTATCCATATAGCATATGGAAAACATTATTAATTTTTTTTTCTGTTTATCCCAGATTTTTTTTTTAATCCCTAAATCTTAGAACTTGAATGTGAAGTTATTCATTAGGCTGAGCTGAGTATATAGCAGGTGCTCTGCCAGACTTAGAAAGTACGAAAAGTGCAGCTGACACGTAACACCATTATTATCTGCTAACATTGACCTGAATACTGTAATTGCCAAAGGAAAAGTCAGGAAATGTATACCAGACATGAATGACCATTTGAATGCGTTGCTGTAATTGGAGAGATCGCTTACACTTTTAAACTACAATATTTGAAAGCTGGGATGAAAGTAGGAAATGACCACTTAAAATTCTTCAATTTAAGATGCACTATAACAGCAGCAAGACATTTCCAACTAGCACAGTTGTTCTACCTCTCTCAGCTTGGCTAAAGATACAGCAACTTCAGGCACCCATTGGCTACTGATGCTGATGCCAGCCTTGCTTTTAGGTAATAATATCCTAGATGAACAACGGGGATTCAAATAATGTTCAGTGAGGACATCCAGTACAGCTAGCCTATGTACTGCTTTCCTTATAGACAATTCCTCACCCACAAATTTTACCCAGAATTTAACATGCTTACTCTACATAGGTAGGGTCACTTATAAAATATTCACATTTTCTGAAACTGATGTTTGTCAATATGCATTATTAATGTCAATAATATTTGATATACAGAACATGAGGCTAAGCTGTCTGTCGCAGTTTCTTGCTACACTGGAGGCACCTGAAGTATCTAAAGTCTTATGGCAAGCTGTTAAAGTGGAAGTTTAGAAACTACTAGCTATTCTTACTCCACTTGCAAACTCCATGCAGAACAGCAGCAAATTTAATATTTAGAGCATTCCAAGTGATCAAAGGGATTAACGCATTTTACTTTTAAACTTTAATTAGAGATGTCCAAGTTCACAAGATTGCTTTGGCAATCAATTGTAAAGGTCTTAATCATCCACTAATGTCTTCATTTCATGTTCAAAGACGCAGTGCCAAGAATTTCAAGACTGTCCCTCTGTTAGAAGCCTAATCAGGCTTCCTAAAATTAGGAAACCCTGTGTATTGAACACTAAATGACAGACTTTCCAGGTCCATAATCTTTTTTTTTTTTTTTGCAGCTAGGCCTGGAAGTCTTGACAAATGTCTTCACTGCTAATGCGCAGTGCTTGCACTTCTGCAACACAAGAGAAGTCCTCTTGCATCCGTGGTTTCTTTTCAGAAGGGGACAAATCCTGCAACTCTGAGATCCTAATAGCTCCACAGTGATCCTATTACTTGGTAATGAAGAGCTTATTTGACAAAAAGGTTATCACTACCTGCAGACCTGTCAATTTAGGTTAAGAACAGTGAAGTGTAAAGGCACGTTTAAGTTTCATATGCTCATCTTCTAATTATTAGTAAGAGAAGATTTGTTGTGTTGCCAAGAGCCAAAACAGTCTCATATAATCAGATGCACAAACAGATGCATCAGGCTGTTGGCTGAACTGTTCACCAAGGAACAAAACCCCTCTCTGCCTGCAATCACAGTGTCTGCTAGCCGAGCAATATGGGACCTGGCATCACAGGTCTTGCATAAGATTCACCCATCTTTGAAGAAGATGAAGAGACTATTTTCAACTAGTATTTTTTCATTGTTGTAAGTTGTCTTGGGTAACTCATCAGAACCTGAAAGGAAAACCCCTTCTCTCTCATAGTTCAGTTGCACAGAAGCAAGTACTTCAAGGAACTGAAATAACAAGATGTTCTACACTGGCAAACACCAACATAAGCACAATAGCTGCTTTGGATACACACTGAGCAGCAGCTTGCCAAAAGCAGTTGCTTAATATGTATTTCCTGCAACTGTTCTTTATTGCTCAAGAATACAGCAAAATAACAACCGTCACAAGTATGATGTTCAATTCAAACATGTTCTATGCAAGAAGTTCTCATATATATACATATACACACACCTCGTAACACACGATGTGGACATAAGTCTGAACCAGTTCACACAGGTTTCAAAAAGACCTTTAGCAATTAATCATCAAACAAAAGAAAAGCTTTGTGCAACACCTTACTAGAAGCTTCAAGAAGGCTACGATTACAACCAAAAAAGACAAAAACATGACTTTTTTATTTTAAAAGAACTCAAAAGAGCTGATCTTCAGGAGGGTATTATTGTTTCCCTGGATGATAATCAGTGACAGTGGGGGGCAGGAAGACCACAAGTGTGCAGATCCAAGGTCTACTGCATGAGAGTTACCTGCTTCTATCCAGACATGAATTTAGACAAGTCACCCACAAACTCAAATTGTCAGAATTTTGCAAGCAGAGTAAGACCCTTTTCTCCACATGCCTGCAAAAAACAAGGACAGAAACCACAAGCAAACTAACTGACACAACAAAGGCTCATCTATAGCCATCAGAGAGGAAGACATTTGCCACAAGCTGTGACTTCATAACACTCTCAACTTAAACAAATCACTAAGTAAATATCTCTCTCAAAAATGGGTCACCCAGAAGCCACATCAACGTATAAACTCCAACTCAAGAATGTCACGTAGTGAAGACTGTTCCTTGATTCTTAAGTTTTATTTAGCCTTAATTCTTGACAAGGTAGCTCTGCGTCTCCTCTGCTGTCCCACTTCTCAAACAAGTCCATTAGCTTCCACAAGGACAGCCATTCCCGGTGGTATAAGCCACTAAAAGGCCTATCGATAGCACAATTCAATCCTAGTAATTTTCATCTTTCAGAAATACTTGCAAAGATCTATTAAGAAAAAGTAGGGGCATGAGGGGAAAGGGAACAACTCTGAGCAGATACCTTTCATGTAGCAAAGGACTACTGAATTTAATTTTATAAAAGAAAAATACGTTAATTACTCAGCTATATTACTCTAGATAGAGCAATCTGCAAAGATACAGCTGAAAGGAACTTTTTCAAAAAGTTGTATTTTATATGTCACTGAAAAAAAGTTTTATTACAAACACTACAGTGGACATATCTGTACAGGAAATAAATTTGGCTTTGTTTTCTTGTATTGCCCCGTAAGTTCCATTTCCCTTTGCTGCACGGGCAGTGATCGTTCGCAGCACAGTGATGATTTAAAGCCTTCACAGAGAGGCTGATGGATTATTAGCATGGAGTTAGGGCGGCCATGAGGAGTTCCATTTTATACACAAAGTTACGCCCTTCCATTTTATTCCACTGCACTTCCTTGAACGGCCCTCGAAGATGATTCCACTTGTTGTCTTGCAGTACATCGCCTTTGGGGAGATCCTTGCACTGACTCCGTGGAAACTGAACCATAACTTTGCTGCCACTTTCCGGACCATTACGTACTGTGATGGAGAGAGATTTTTGTAAGCATTTTTACACTGTAGGAATTCCTCATATTAAATATCCTTCCTCGTGTATGCTATACATTACTCCTACTCAATTCCAAACATGCTGAAAGCAAACAAGGGAAATTACGTTACCTTTTTTTCCCCCCCTCCATTTTCTCTCTCTCTCTCATCTCCCACTTCTCTATGATTTTGTTGCTTTAGCATTGCATGTTCTTGGTTAGAGCAAACCAGAGAAACATTTGACAAAAAACCCCACAGGTACACCTTACAAATGCATTTATTTTTCCCTAATGAAGCCAGGAAAGGCAAAGGTTTTTTTGACGATTCTTACCTTGGATGTATTCCCCACCATCCTGTTGAAAAACGTGATCAAAAAAATATTGTTTCTAGTGGATTTCTCTCAAACGGACAGGAATGAAGTCACTCAGGATAGTTGTTGCTTTTAATCACAAAATTCTGCAAGACTGGTGGAGGGGTGGTGGTGTTCTATTGGCTTGGATGGGTTTTTGTGTTTTGATGTTGGGGATGGTGGTGGTGGTTGTTTGTTTGTTTTTTAAACAAGCAGTTAGGGAGATACCACTTAGCTTTCCCCTCACCTACTAAGCTAGCCTTCTACAAAGAGATGACTATCAGGCTGACAACATAATTTCTCCTTCATAAATTGATGCTGACTATTCCTCATCACCTTCTTGTCCTTAATATGTTTGGAAACGGCTTCTGGGACTGATTTTTTTTGCCTCATCTTCCCAGTAATTCCAATGAGGCTGACCAGACTGTAGTTCCCCAGATTCTCCTTCTTCAATACAGGATGTGACATCTGCCTTCATCCAGTCCTCAGGAACCCTTCCTGATAACCATGACCTTTCAAAGATGATCAAGAGTGGCCTTACAATGACATCAGCCAGCTCCCTCAGCACTCATGGATACATCCCACCTGGTCCTGTGAACTTGTGTATGTCTAGCTTGTTCAAAGGTTCTCTCACTCGATCCTCCTCTACTGAGGGTAAGTCTTCTTTGCTCCAAAATTTCCCATGGGTCTCAGGGACCTGGGATTCCTGAAAGTCAGTCTTAAGACCAAAGCAAAGAAGGCATCGAGTACCTTGGTCTCCTCCATGTCCTGTGCCACCAGGTCCTCTCCCCATTTAACAGCAGGCCCACATTTTCCCTATTCTTCCTTTTGCTGCTAACATACCTGTTCAAGCTCTTCTTGTTGCCCTGTACGTCCCTCACCAAATTCAACTCCAGATGGGCTTTAGCTTTCCTGTCCCCATCAATGCATGCTTGGACAGTCTCTCTATCTTCCTCCCAGGTCAACTGATCCTGCTTATAATCTCTTGCAGCTTCCTTTTTTATGTTATGAGTTTAGTCATGAGCTCCCTGTTCACCCACACAGATCTTCTGTCACCTTCACACAACTTCCTGCACATAGGAATGACCATTCTTAAGCTTGAAAGAGGTGATCCTTGAAAAAAAAAATCAACCAGCTCTCTTGGACCCCTCTTCTCTCCATCCCATAGGATGGTATCCCATAGGATTCTTCCAAGAAGATCCCTGAAGAGACCAAACTCTGTTCTCATTAAGTCCAGAGTGGTGATCCTGTTGTTTGCCTTGTTCGCTTCTCTCAGGATCTTGATGGTTTCCGTAATCTATTTTTTCTATGCTAATTCTAAGAAATATTTTCAAGCCTGTGTAAATTAAATCAGGTTTATATTAAGTGGCTTACTGGGCAAAGTATTGATTCTATTTAGGTATCAATTCCGTACACAAAAGAGATAGTCTCTAGACTTCTATAGAATAACGTCAATTTATAGCAAAATATTCTAGAAACAATCTCAGAAAGAGACTTACAAAGCCTGTAGAATTCGCTTAAGGATTGTAAGATTTTCCAGACATTTGCAATATAAAACACTACCTGAAATGGCATAGTCTCCATTTGGTGATGCTACCGTTATTGCTGATGCATTGCCAATACTCTCCACCGGCCCCAGACCAACATGATTACTGAAACTCAGCACGTGCCATCCCATAACTTTCGCAAGCTGCTGAACGGCATGTACTTGGTGCTGTGACATCTGAAAGATAACAAGAGGTTCATCTTCTGTTTGATGTTTGCACACCACAGAAAGAATTGCTTACTGGTTTTACCAAGCATTTTTTCTTCTTCTGTGCAGTAGTTATTTATAAAAGTGACTTTGTCTTCTAAGTTCTCTGGTTTCACAGGAACTTTTTTTTTTTTTAAAAACATATATGCTATGTAAGTGATAGTAGAGCTTTGTGTTACTTGAATTTAGACTAGTCCCTTTGCAGAGAGAGAAGACCACTGTATTAAGCACACTATGCAGTTAGATGAATTCTTCATAGGTATATGGGCTTATGCATTTTATTTAAGTATTGCTTTCAATTTACAAAAACCTTTATTTAGGTCTCAAGAACTAATCCAAGTGATACAAACAGGATTTTGAAATAATCTTTTCGTTGAATGGAAATGAGACCTCTGCCGTAAAATATATAAAATCTGTAAGAGTATTATCATAGCAAACTCAGGGGAAAAAAAAAAAAGTTGAGGTTCTTAGATGCATGATTATCTCCAGTAATGTTAAAGTGAGCATTAATGAGCATTGAGCTTTAACAGTTTAAAACATTTAAAAGTTTAAATGCTAATGGTTTTCTGTATCAAGACTTAACACTTGTAACAAGGAAGTATCTAGCACTGTTCAGCAGTTCTCTGTGAAAAAGTTTGAAAACACTTGACCAAAAAGAGAGACCCTCAGCAGAATCTGTTTCAACTTGTTTTCTGCGTCATGGAGTTTCATATAACTGCAACAGGCCAACCACTGCTATTAAAAGACCTGTATTTTGACTATTTATAATGCATAGTAGGGAGACTGTCACTTCTGAATAAAACCAGCAGCTTGCTCTAAGCAATTAAGGAAACACAGTTCATTCAAATATCAGCTGATTTAGTAATGGCTGATGCAAAGTGAACGCTAACAAGACAATGTTGAAATGACAGTAATTGTAGGCTAATTAAGATCTCTACTCTAGATAGAACTTGGTTACAGTAAGTTCCATATATTGAATACCTTATTGTCTGCTATGACTCTCACTGACTCGTTCTCAAGTAAGCAAAAATCTTAGTGCTCCCATAATGAGTAGCATAAAGAAATGTATTTTAAATGGGAGGGAAAAATTTATTACCGCTGACCTTAGTAAAAACTGGCATTATATTTTAGTAACAGTTGCTAAAGTCACTATACAAACATACTGAAAGATTCAGTCATCCACCTTCCTATCTTCACTACCTTCATTTGAAGTTTTCTAACATTTTCTACATAGATAAAGGTGAGATTCTAACTTCTTCTGTTTCCCAAACACTACAAGAAAGGAAAAAATAATGTATATGAGTCTACCTGAGATAAAAGGAAATCCTGCAGTTCTTGCTCTTGATGGGACAATGTAATAACTCTTCCATCTCTATGCACAACTCTGATCTGTTCAACTCCAATGTTCAGCTGTAGTTGAATGGATCTTTGAAGACAAGATGCGTATTTATTCAAAATGCATTACCACTGTCCTGGTTGAGGGCCTGTTCTATCCTACAGCCAAGACTTGGGCAACATATGTACTCTGGAACTGAGACTGCAAATTGCACCAGTGACTGCAGTCTCCTCCACACTGTGGACACAGCCAGAGAGGACTGCTCAAAATGGAAAAAACAACTGGGTCAGCCACTGTCAATGCATTAGTTAATTCACTGCTGCTCAGCATGCAGATGTGCGTTTATGGAATATGAATCTCTTATTTCGATGACAATGTGCATAACTAATACCATGAATTACATGAGTTCCACATTTCAGTACCTATGCAACCAAGCTAGGACTGAGCACTGACTAGCTCTCCATGACCAGACTGGAAGTTTAGAATCCAGCACATACAAAGATACTTTATATTCAGCTATCTCTATCCAAAGTAAATCCCCCCTTAAACAGCCACCTCCACCTTCAATTCCTTTTTTGAAAGGGAACTGTGCGAGTTAACGACTTACTGAGTTTCTTCATTAAAGTGTAAAGTGGGTGAAGAGTTTTCTTAGGGTGGCTGTTCCCCCTACAACTCAGAAAAACAAACACTCGCACACAAATAACAGGCTCTGACTTGTGTGTCTGAAGAGAATCTAAACCTTTAAAACACAACTTGAATACACTCTGCCATTGCTGCATGCTTCTACAACTAGAAAGATACATGCATTTTCATACTTACTTGCATATCTGTTCATATCCTTGAGAAGTTATTAGAACTTTCACACTGGATTCATAAACATCATTTATATTGGACCAGTGGGCCTGAATCTGAGGATCCTCAATACGACTAGCCAGACTGTCAATGGTTCGAGCAGTTCTAAAAAATAAAGACATATTCCACGCACAATAATCTAGACAGTTTGTGCTGTTATCTTGTTTAAAGGAAATGAGTAGGTTATTAGTTTGGGGTTTTTTTGTAGCACACCGAAAAAAAAAAAAAAGGTAAATTTAACAGAACCATGTGGATCAAAGTTCTATTTCAGCACCATTCTGGTGCTAATGAAGCACACTTGTTGACTCTGTACGTTTCACATACATTCTGCAGCAGTATTAAAGAAGTATTACTCAGTATCAGCTACTGCACAGCAAAGAATACTATGAAAGATCTACGCAATTTAAGAAAAGTAAGGACAATTATCAGCAGCCTACATCATAACTGTCACAGAGATCTTGAAATCTGACTTTTCTTTTTTTTTTTTTTTTTTACTAGCTGAGTGTTGTTTGCTCATATTTCATGATATGTTATCGGTTCTTAGTACTTAAAAATAAAGACTATTTTAACAGTGAAGGAAGAAGTAGCTGGTTTTGAGAACACTGAAAAAAGATCAATTGTATTCTACATAATGGTACATTTTACTGTAACTTTAACAAGAATAGCTTGTGACCTACCTGCGCCTCAAAAAGATATGTTTTGCCTGCTTTATTATCTTTTCCAGAAGTCCTTCATTCGACTGTAAAGAACTGATATCATTTTTATCAAAAGCCTGGGGTCCTGCAAGTCTCATTCTCTTATGGCCAAAAGGCGCACTAGCTGGATGGGGCATCACTGTTGAGCTCAGGGTTTGCTTATGACACTGCAACAAACAACAGATGTTATAAAAGGAAGTGACCAAATAATGTATCTGCAAGAAATAATAAATATACTACAATATGCTGCTTCACATCAGATTTTTTAAGTGTACATACTTTCAAAAAGTGCAACTTTTTTACTTTATAAACTTGACAGCACTTTAAAGCCAGCTTTACACTCATACTTTGCCTCCCCTGTTTATGCAGGTCTTTCAAACCTCATGGAAAGTGATTTTTTTTAAAAAAGGTGCTAGCTAACAAAAATTTGGTAGTATGGCAGTAGCTCCTACTAATAAGTCTGCCTTGTATACATCTCTGGAGACAGACAGAATGGTCAAACAAAAATAAAGGAAGAATTTTAGAGATAAAAAATTGAGGTACAAAAAGATTTAGCAACCTGTTCAAAGTCAAGAAAAGAAATTCACAACGAAGCAGGGCACTGAGCCAAAGCTTTGTGAAACCTAGTTCAGTGTTTAAAATACTGGACTATTCCACACAACAGCATGACGTGCAGAGCCATGCTCTAAGGAGATGAACACTCTCTGGAACATGGTTTCACAACTGCTTAGACACCTAAAATTGTGCTCCTTTCCTCAAGAGACGCAACCTCAACCTTCTACCCCAGGTCCTTCTGCTAGATTATACGAGAATCTAAAACACTGAAGCAGAGAAGTGGACGTCAAAAGAAGTGAAGTTATTATGGTAATAGATTGTTCTGTCTTCATGGGAGTATGGTCTGAACAGATGCTCACTTAAAGTACTTGACAAGTACTAATTAGACAAGAAAAAAGAGAGACTAATGAGCTGTACTGGAAAAACCTTGCACGGCTTTTCTGAAGTGAGCAGCCGGGCCTGAGGTTAAGTAAAGAACTAGTGTTCCATGAAAGCATTAACTGGAACTCCCTAACCACCTATACACACTAAAACTGAACGGTAGGTTGCCTTACACAAATAGATAGAAAGTGACTGGCCTCTAGTGGCACTCTGTTGTTACAACAGTGCCGCACACTATGTAGAAGACTGAACAAAAGCCCAACAACTCTTCAGCACTTGACCATAAATGCATTACCTCTCTAATAAGCTGATGCAAATTGTGTTCCAGAACATATAG
Organism: Gymnogyps californianus; assembly: GCF_018139145.2. Classification (NCBI taxonomy): domain Eukaryota; kingdom Metazoa; phylum Chordata; class Aves; order Accipitriformes; family Cathartidae; genus Gymnogyps; species Gymnogyps californianus. The sequence continues at coordinate 11,612,346 of NC_059471.1, read as the reverse complement.
ATGATCCTCTGGATTCTGTTTTTCAGAAGCAGACTTTTGTGATTTTTTGTCATTGGAAGAGTGACACAAAGAAATAGACAACTGCAAACCTGTACAAAGCAGATTTAAAAAAGAAAAAAAATGAGGACACTGACAATTTTCAAGGAGGCTACTGAGAACTGCTTTTCTTCATGTTTTATAGTCAGTAGTTTTACAACCAGTACTCACCATATCAGAGAATAATCAAAGAATGATGTTGGAGAGCACAGCACCAAAGGCAAGTAAGACTTGCTACTCACTGAAGTGTTGACAGGCCAACTATTAACTCACTAGGTGCACTCCACACCAATTTCTATGACTCAATCCCACACAAAAAGAAGACTCCCCAGAATCCCATTCCTTCCCCAAAGAAGGAATGATTTACCATCATATAAATTTTAAGCTATCCAGAAACATATTCTTCATGTGATATAATCAATTGTGTACCCCTTGTAAGAACAGAGGATTCACCAGCCAACTCTGAGCCATCCTCATGCAGTTTAATTATCCTCATTGAAGAGTATTAGCCTCCGTTCTTCTGAAGACCCATTAACTCAAGTCTTAAATTTCACCTGCATACAATCCAGGAGCAATGACTTATGCACAGCTCCAAACTGCAACATGCACATGGCATTACAGTTGACAGCTTTAAGTGCTACTGACCAAAAAAACAATCACAAAAGAAAAACAATCCAAAATCCACACAATAAATGTTGAATGTGTCTATAATTAGCAAGCAAAATTCAAATTCTGGGAAATTCTGTTTTCTTAAAACCTTTGAAAAACAAGGAGATTACTTTTTTTTTTAAGAACAGAGCGTTAAAAAACGTCACATCAGTCAGAATTTCAGTTCATGTTTAAGCAAACAATCATAGGTTAAGTCGTCTTAAAAATTTTCCTACCTGGGAAAGGCTGGGAGATTATCTGATTTTTCACAACAATGTGAGGAATTTGTGATTTAATTTGAACAGCTTCTCGTGACAGCTGGGCAAAAATTTCTTTACATAAAAGAACATTCTGTGCAGTCTCCAACTTTGTCTGCCAGTGTGGAGAACCTGAAAAATATAAATCAACATTTGCAGAAGGAAAGAGTAAAGAGAAGCTACCTTTTTGTTCAGATACCAGCTACTGTGCAGTAGCTATGAGTAACCGCTAAGGTAAGGTAGTCAGTATCTTCTATCCAAACTGAGTATTTTCAGAATTTTATCTCAGTTAAGCAAGCACTTTAAGATAACACTAATGCATTTTACTTTGATTTTACATATACGTATATTGTGAACTGCAACTGCCTTCTGGAACTGCCTATTACATTCCTAGGCCTTTTGTGAACTCTGCTTATGAATTTCTGCTTCTTAAGTTGCAATTCACTTTCAATGATACTTCTAGCTTTATTAAATTCACGCTACGATGAACCACCAAATAATGTTAAGTTCATGTATGTGCTTTCACAGGATTTATAGGCCCAAAATTCTTGGAAGGTTCTGGTCTAAGTAAGCACACAAGCTCTATACTGTACCCTGAATATCATAAGAAACATCTACATAGTACAGCATCCTGTCTACGTTCAAGACAGCACAAGCATCTGTGTCACAGACCACTGTGAAATAAAATCCTGCCAGTTCTTTTTAATCCTAAAGAGTAAAGGATGAATTTTCAATCCCAAAGGTTTACAGCTTTACATACTGGCACATACCAAGTGAATCAATCTACTATCTGCCAGGTGAGCTGTTGGTAATTAATGCACATACTGCCAGCACAGTTTCAGATCCAGAGAAAATGTACGAGCCACAGAAACAAATGATGCATTTTGGGCAAAGTTAAGAGTGATCAGACAGTCATTCATTTCGGTTGAACTAATGGGATGTAACTGGCTGAAGCACAATACCTTGGTTTGCTTTCGGTTATGTGCTCAAACTTTTAATGACTAACAAAAGGTGCTCCAGAATACTTAAAATACAATCCTAGTAATTTTGTTTCAGAAACTGAATAAACACATATGAAAAACTGAAGGAGTATGCTTTGAAAGCATCATGTTTCCAAAGCCCAAGCAGCACCTAAACAGAAAATTCCAGTTTAAATAAGAATATGCTTGTTCACTCTTCTTTCAAACCATATGCTAAAATTTTCAAATAAACTTCATATGCAAACCTATTTCTTGAGAACATGCTCAAAAAACAACATATAGCTAGCTATACCTGGTTTTGATTTTGGCATGGGTCTTTTAAAGAGATTGACTGTCCCAAGGTCACCAATGTCTGGAGCTTGTTTCTGAATAGAAACCTAGGCAAAAGAGAATGTTATTTGATGTTTGTTCTTTGTTGCAAGCATACAAATACCAAAACGAAACCCACACTACATTATTAAAGTTTCTCTGGCAAACCTTGATATAGGCTGATCCCTCTAAATCACTTGGAATTTGAACATCCAAAGGACAGTAATCCTCAGGTATCTTTTTATCCAGGTCAATGTCAGTGTTCTTTATCACCTCAAATGTGCCATGATGAAGAAAAAGGGAGCCTAAGAAAGGAAGGACAAAGACATACATACTATATATAATGCATCTTCTGCAAATAATGGAGCTCATACCTCTGTTTTGGAAGAATACGTATTTCTAAGTCTCCAAATCTCCATAGTTGCGCTGGACTCAAATTTCTTAAGGACTTCTTAAAAAAAACAGGTAAATTAGAAAGCTCATTTCAGCACATCAGCATTTCAGTCCTCCCGTGTGTGATGTGTAATATTTTACAGTAAGTTAGCAAGTAGTATTTAATAATTATGGGAGAAAAGCAACAGTGTTTCAAAATGGTGTCAGTAGATGCAGGGAAGGATTAAAAAAAGGTATTTGGTTAAAACAAGATAAAAAGTTAACTGCCTGAAGTTTTGCACCTTAAGCTACTTGCTTGCAACACCCTTACTGATTTAAAGGAACGCTGATTACGTTTGGCTTGCAGTCTTAAAACTATGACAATGTTCTCTCTGTAAAAAACAACTGTACAGCCAGTCATTCAGGTGGGACTGCTAAAAGCAGGTGCCCACATCTGTCCTAGCTGCATCCCTTTTACATCCAGGGCACGGTTCATCTAATTTAGGATAAATCATCTAAAAAGAGACATAATCTGTGTTACATCTACAGCTTCTTCATGAACACAAGATGAATAACTCTAAATTCGTCCTTCCCCTCCTTCACCGATGACAACGGGAGCCCAACATAACCGGTTCAGATGCCTGCTTTGTATCTACATCTTAAGTTTCGTGAGATTCTATATTCACTCTTTCACTCCATAATTGGCTCTAGAACTCTGGGCTGGTTACTTTCTTACTTTAATCCATGAAATAACGCATATTCTGAGCATTATTTCTCACCAGCGTAAGAATAATAGGTAAAATAAATCTATCTTCGACGATGCTCCTTAGTCATACGGTTTAATCCTAGGTAGTCCTCCAAGGAGCAGGGATTTAGACGCGATGATCCTTACAAGTCCCTTCCAACTTGAGATATTCTATGATTCTATGATCTTCGCTCAGAGGAAAATGCAACGTACTCCTCAATTTTTTTTTTAAATGCTTTACAGACCAAATGTAGATAAAAGCCAGATTTACAAGGTCTACCTGTCCACTAACTGATTAACTGCATTGTCAATGCAGAATTGTTTCGGTAAAGCAATCCTTACTAGAGAATGCTACACAGTTCGCCTTTAAAATCACTTTCTAGGTTGAGGATGACACGATATTTTTCCTGATAATAAAACAAGTTTCCTTCTTTTATAATCCTGTCTCACAATTACAATAAACTTTTATTAAATTATATTATTTATTATTAGAGATATTCCATCTGTTTTTCCAGTTACAAAAAAAAAAATTCATAAAATATAAATATCTATTCTTGACAAAAACAAAAGACCCTACTGTTTACCTGCACTTCTGTAGCTCAGATCGCCAAGAATTTTGTCTCCCACTTTTCTCAGCTTCCAGTGCTGTCTCAGTCTTAGTAGTTCAGAGTTGAAATCTCTTTGTCGCTTGTTTTCCTGGTTTTCTGCAACTGATTTGGATAATCTTTCTGCACCTTTCAACAGGATTTGAGCTGCTCCAGCTAATGACTTCTTTTTTGAAATCAACTGTAGAAACTGAGGATTCTAGTAACAAAAAAAAGAGAAAAAGCTACTTGCACCTTAATTCTCAAAAAATTACTACTAGTGAAAACTAATTGACAGTGACTGATAACTTGTTTTTGCTAGACGTTCAGTAACTTATTTAGAATTACTTTCACACCAGCATTACGCAGCCACAAGTAGCATTTTGACTTACAGCTTCAGCAAAGAGGCCTTTGAAATCAGCCTCACTTCCCATTCTCAGCCTTACCCTGAACCATAAAGCACTGTACCAGCACATTGCAAAGACCACTTTACTAAAACCTGTATGTGCCATACATGAAAAAATCCAGTGAAATAAAATCTTTAGTATCAAGCCATACAAACTACACAACTAGGTACAATATACCTGTTTTGGAGGAAGGGGATCCTGCACAACTGGATCTAGAGTCATGAACTTTTTATCCTTGACAATACTAAGAACATCGTACAACACACACATCTCAGTCAAGGCACTTCTTAAGTTGTTCCTCACTGAATCCCAAGGCCAGAGGGATGGCTGAAACTTTACCAACCCTAAAAATGAAACCAAAGAGGAGAAAACAAAGGATTGTAAAAAGATAGGGTGTAGGGCTCGTTCTTAAACCACAGAGGGATCGTAACGGCATGAAATACAACATAACCGCACAATATCTTGATCTATCTTTTTCCACTCTACCACCGTAATCTGCTGGGACTCGGTCACGAATATCCTGACCTGATGCACGGCCAACCGTGGGAATCCGCGGGGGAGGGCAAGCCAGGCCCAAGCGCCTGTGGGGCTGCAGGGCGGGCACCGCCACAGCTCGGCAGGCCTCCGTCAGCTGCAGCCCCGGTGAGAGAGCTCAGGCTCTGGGCCCAGCCACGGGCCGACTGACAGGGAGCCGCGGGCTCGCCGCCTCTCACCTTCCTCATCCTCCGCCTCGCCCGGCTCGGCCCAGGCGCGACCCGCCGAACCCGGCTCGTCCTCCTCGGAGCCGGAGCCCTGGCTGAAGTCGATGCGCTGCGCCAGGCGCGCCAGGTTCTGGGACATGGAGAGCGGCTGCAGGTAGGTCTCGCTGCCATCCAGCCCCACCTCCTGCACCTGCTTCTCGCACGCCGACTCGATGCTGATGCGCACCGCCGGCACACCCGCCATCTTGCTGCGACCTCCGACCGCGGCTGCCGGCCGTGCGCGCGCCCTGCGCGCCGACTACGGGTGCCGGGCGGAGGCGGGCCGGTGAGGGGGCGGGGCCAGCGCCGGGCGGGCTCGGCTGTCTCCGGAGAGCGCTCGGGAGGGGGCGGAGCCGGCCGGCGAGGGGCGGGCGGCCGGCCCTGAGGGGACGGTCGGGCCTGAGGGAACGTTCGCGAACGAGAGTGGGAGCGGCGGGGCTGCCTCCCTTGGCTGCGGGCAGTCATGTCCAGGGCCGATTACGGTACGTGGCCGCTTTCCTTCTCCCTCTCGCGTCGCAGGCAAAGCCCAGCCGGGTTTACTCCTCAGAGCTGCAGGGATTTTCTTTTACAGCGTTATTTTTGACCAGAAGTTGGTTTAATTCCCTGTTCTAAGCATAATTTCACTTCTGGTTCCCCATCATCAGCTACGACCACACAGGAAGCTCAACCAAATAGCAAAAAAAAATACACAATAATATTGCAATTAAATTACCGTTTGAATTCAGTCATAACAGTTTCAATTACACATACACTCTGAATTTCTTGCTTTAACAAAATGAAGAAGTTGGCAGTTTACTGCTTTCATATTTATTCTTGACTCTGATAAATGTGCATAACTAAAAGCGTTATAAAAATCAGCATTTGTGTTTTAGAAAGATTCAATTGCTACGCCTTCACCAGAGCCTCGCTGTTTCAGTCCCTCCCGACGAGGTGTGTCTCCCGGGGCCTGTCGATGCGGAAGAGCAGCTCAGCGGGCAGGAGGTACCCCAGGTACTGCACGCTGTCGGGGCTGGTGTCCTGATGGTAGTGCCCTCCTTCCCCGTGGTGGCTGAAACAGTGCGTGTGCTCCACGCGCAGATCAAAGCCCTGTCACCAGAGAAAGGCCCGTGAACACACGTTCATGTGAACTGAGGTTAAAAGTCCTGGGATAGTCCTGCGTATTTCCACACACCTCAGAGCCTGCTCCAACCACTAAGCAGTGAAAACTTGCAAGATGCTTGTGAAACTAGTAAGACAAAAGAAGAGGAGCTGTACACAGCTTTACCGTAGGACATCAAAGAGAAAAGAATTTAGAAACCCTGACAGCCCCCAACTTTTGGCGTCAATCTCCCAGAGATTTCTTTTTTTTTTTTTTTTTCCCCCTTTCTTTCTTTCTGTTGGGATTAAATAAAGCAGTCACACCAAGGAACCCCTACTGGAAATCGGAACCCTTTTGCACTGAATGCCACAGACCCATGCGATAAAGGGACAATCTCTACTCCAATTCTGAGAGCCAGCTTAGATGAAAATGGGAAGAATAGCAAATAAAATAACAACTAGCATACTAAATCGTGAGATCACCCCCACCAGTTTTATGTATCACACAATCATAGAATCATGGGATGGTTTGGGTTGGAAGGGACCTTTAAAGATCATCTAGTTCCAACCCCCCTGCCGTGGGCAGGGACATCTTCCACTAGACCAGGTTGCTCAAAGCCCCATCCAACCTGGCCTTGAACACTTCCAATGATGGGGCATCCGCAACCTCTCTGGGCAACCTGTTCCAGTGCCTCACCACCCTCATCATAAAAAATTTCTTCCTTATGTCCAATCTAAATCTGCTCTCTTTGAGTTTAAAACCGTTGCCCCTTCTCCTGTCACTACAGGCCCTGGTAAAAAGTCCCTCTCCATCTTTCTTACAAGCCCCCTTTAAGTATTGAAAGGCTGCAATAAGGTCTCCCCAGAGCCTTCTCTTCTCCAGGCTGAACAACCTCAACTCTCTCAGCCTGTCCTCATAGGAGAGGTGTTCCAGCCCTCTGACCATCTTCATGACCCTCCTCTGGACCTGCTCTAACAGGTCCATGTCTTTCTTGGGGCCCCAGAGCTGCATGCAGCACTCCACATGGGGTCTCACGAGGGGGAGAATCACCCCCCTTGACCTGCTGGCCACACTTCTTTTGATGCAGCTCAGGCTACGATTGGTTTTCTGGGCTGCAAGAGGATACTGATGAGTAACGCTATGGCATTTGAATGCCATCTTCTACTGGTGTCTCTGTAGTCACACTCAAACATTTCCAAAACCATAGGCTTAGCCGAGTGCTGTTGAGCTTGCAGTGGATACAGATGGAAGTAACCCAGCTGCATCCACTACACAAGTTGCTTTGGTTCTGAATGGAGCAGCTGTTGATGGCTGTTTTCAAAATACTCATCAGTTGATTCTGGGAGGATGCACACAATTTAGCCTTAGGCCAAAGGCTGCGACATAATGACACAATAAAGTCACACCCTTGAACATATCCAAGCCTACAGCATGTCTCATTTAACTCTGGAAAAAATGGTTTTTATATTACTTATGACTGCATTGTTATTTATAAAATAGTCATTTTCATCTATGGTTTCCTGGTTACTTTTAAATAAATAGTCTTCCTAATGATGAACATCTTAATGGCTTTTGAAACCAGATTGTTTTTTATCCTGAATTGTTTGCTGTTGAATTTAGTGCTTGTGAAAGATGCAAGATAACTTTCTAGCATGAGGCTTTGCAGACTGTAATTTGCATCAGCAATCATGAGACACATGCTTCACATATGTCGACACAGCATTAGCAGAGACAGTTCTTCTGAAAGTGAATTACCTGAACACACAGCTGAACAAGCTTCCATGCTCTTGACATTTCTCCTGGTATGGCCAGCAGTGAATGCAAACTATGCTGTTGGGTTTGGGATGCAAACAGTTGCACGTTTGCAATTGGAACCGAACCATTAAGTTCAATCCACTATGAGCAGCCACTAGGTTTGAGAACAGATTGCCCTAGCCTCAATTCAAGCCAGTGACAAAAAGGAGAATCTTCTATTTCATTACACCACCTCTGGAAGAGTTTAACACAATATATACACACTCCTGTTCTTAAAAGGAAAATCATATCCAAGACAAAAGTCATTACAAGTCTCAGTTTACACTTAGAAATGAGAAGGAGACTCACTGGATCTCTGGAAACTATTACTGGCTGACAAATCAGTGGAGCCTTCATTTCAAAGAATTTGAGCCAGTTGTTCACATCCTCATCGGTATTCAGAGGACAGGCAGAAAATTCTGGAGGCTACAGCAAAAATAAAAGCTTTATAAGTGAAAGGAAGACACTTGTATCAAGATACTTTTTCTCTAGCAACTTTCCTTCACTTTTCCCCTCCCCACTATTCTGTTCACATTCCTTCTTGCCTAAAAGAAGCTCACCAATGCCCATTACTGTGTTTCTACCAGAAACAGAAGTGACCAGAATATTGCTTCTTTCATTGCACAGGTAGTGCAATGAGAGAACTACTGCAGTGAGGATTCCCCTCCTGGTACATTTTAGAAGCTCAGTTATTTTTAAAAAGTCTGTTGCTTCTTATAAGTATCATCTCAGTTCATGTATTTCATTTCAATTCATTTTACAATAGTTCTACAGTTCTTTAGCTGCCCACAGATTTCAAAAGAAAAGATGACAGTATTAAGGCCAAGTAATACAGCATCACTAGTTTTGTAACATCAGTTTTGTATGTCAGCTCCTTACTTTAATACACTGCTTATCCTAACAATTTATGCATACATTTAAAAATACAAAACAAAGTCAAGGCACTAAGATGCTACACCCTGATTAATACTTCTGTTTTCAGAAGGATGAAGAAAGCTATATGAATTGAGAACAACTTACCATAATGTGAATCTTTGCTTTCCCCTTCTGAATGATAAATGTACCACCCATCCCAACTGGCTTTTCTCCATAGCGTTTCTCTAAAATTTGTCTCAGACAAGACACAAAGTTAAGTTCCCCAGTTCTTCCATTGGCTTTCACTTCAATGACCTGGAGAATAAAATTAATTTGTCACTGCTGTCTCCCGCTGCAACAGTCTGCAAAGGTCTGTGAAAGCTGCTCTGAAATTCTCCCAAGCTTATAACCCAAGATTACTTTTTGAAAATGTGAGGTTCCCTGCAAGTGCTGCTCCACTTGCATCCTTCCAGTGCCTGACCAACTCTCTTTCCTGACTTTCTGTTCAACGCTAGCTTTGCCTGTGAAGGGTGCTGGGCAGCAAGTCATTTACTCATACATGAGACAATGATATAAGCAACTCCTTTCTGTCCACCAGCTGGCTTCCACTCTGTTATAAAGACACTCTTGGAAACAGAGAAGACTGCTCAGTTTCCATGCAGTAGTCAGGTTTTTGACTGCTCTGCCAACACCTCTTTGTGCTAGCTGTGTTGGGGGAAGCACTTCTACAAAAAACTAGACAAGTGCCCAGACCTGACTGACACAAGTGCATCGTACAACCATTACCTTAAATCACTGCTAGTTCGGACTGGATTTGGATGGATGATTTATGATGGAAAAGTTTTAGTAAACTAATACTTATCTCTCAAAAATTCAAATGCCTCTCTGTATCCACCAGTTCTTCCCCTCATTCACCGGCTTCAGTTCCTTATGTTTGGATATTTCTTTCATGGAATTACTACTTTACTATTATCACAGAAGACTGATAGGAGAACACTGAAACATGAGTTTCCCTTCAGCCACAAAGCTCTAAGAGCAAAGTCACCTTTGATCCAAGTACGCACCTTACCAGGTTGGCCCTCACTGGCATAAAGGTTGGCCAACAGCCCGAACTCACAGTCAGTGTATTTACTGCTGTACTTCTCAAGCAGGCATCCTTTATCTGCAGGATTTATCTGAGCAACGTAGCTCCCATTTACAGCAGGCTTTTTTTCACTCTTAGTTTGAACAATAGGGATAAGCTGAGAAAAAGAACATGTAAGAATAAGTCAAGTAAGTCAATAAGAACATGTAAGAGTCAGTCAAATGAACAGAACTCATATAAATGCAATTTAAGCTTTGGACCACGATCCCAAGAAATAATCCTCTTCGTCACACAGCTCTGTCTCTCAGAATGAGGTCTGTACTGGTAAGAAAAATGCACTAATATTGTAACGTAATTGAAAACTCCAGAAAACAGTTTTACTTTTTCTGGACAGTTAAATTTAATGCTATGTGAAGATTTATGCTAGTGTTTAAAAAAAAAAAAAAAAAAGAAGAAGAAAAAAAAGTCCAGCCATTGAGATCTGAGGCCTGCATGCAAGTATTGGAATTCTATGTAATACTTTCTCAGTGTACAGTAACAACCACTATTATAGTGGCCCAAATTTAATGCTGAGATGGACTATCTCATCTGCCAATAAATGCATCAAAAGGAGATGGCAAGACCAGAGATTTATGCTTGAAAAGACTCTGACTAACCAAAGCCTCCACAGGCAGTAGTTTTCGTCTCCCACCTCTCCTGCAGGAGATCATTTTGTATGTGGCATCTTTAAAGTTTACAATGGTAAAACAAAGCCATCTAAGAGGGCAAAAGACAGGGAGTATTTCAAAGGCATTTACCAGTAATTTTGACAAGCATTTCTAAATCTTGTCATTAAAACCTCTGGTCAGGTCTTTGTCAATCAGTTTCAAAAAAATCACGTTTCTTGCACGCTTCAAAGCAATCACATGCTTCCTGGACAATTACAAGTTAAAAATTAATCTTTATTATCTCAATAGTATGCACCTCACTGGATGGCCTTCATCTGAATTCCTTCTAACGTGTTTTATGTGCTTTTGGCATGAATGGTATTTATTAAATGTTTTGTTGTAAATGAAATGAAATGTTGTAAATGAAAAACCCAGCATGATACTGCTCTACTATTATGATACTTCTGTGAATTCATTGAAAACCACTTAAAGAATCCCTTATTTACTGACCTCAGCATTTACTCCAAGAATCTTAGATGAAGCAGCTCCAGCTCCAAGAATGAAAGCTCCAGGCAGCTCTATGTCTTTTGCAACTGTATTTAGATCATAAACCTGCAAAAGAGAAACAATCCTTTGATTTTGGTGTGGTGCTCTGATTCGGAATTGTCATTCTATTCACTGTAACCTCTGGATGCATTTAATTCACAATGCCCTCATTAGTATTTTGGATAATTAGGTTGAACACAGTTTCTGAACAACACAACATTTGGTAGTAACAAATTGGGTACATGTCCATTTGTTTTCTGAAAGGTAGGGTCTGCCTGTATGTTCCCCTGCAATTTTACCCAAAAACTGAATTATTGTTCTTATTGAAATTTATATTTGTGTAAAATAAAAAATGGAAGGGAATATCGTATAGAGACAGATGGGGTGAGGTGTCAGAAAGGAGGCATGATATTCTTGGAAAAGGACAGTAACGTGAATCCAGTGTTGGCCTTAAAATGCAAATACAGCCAGTTTTTACAAAGAAGCGTGGCTGTGACTTGAAATCACAGGCATGCAGCAAACCGTATATAAACATGCAGACAAGCCCCTTGTTTAGTAGTTCCTGCCATGGTTCCTGTCACAGACGGTATGTTTCCAAAACTGTCTTGTATTTGAGGGCAGGAGAAGATGAACCATCAACCACAATATGCTATTTTTACTATGATGTGTAAGATTTCCTGACATGGTCTATGTTTAACACATATCAGAATCAATCTCATAGAACACTGAAAAGTAAGCCTCTTTCACAAGTGGAATCTTATAGTATCCGTCAGTCCTTAGTTTTGTTTGTATTTCAACAAGATATTGTTTTTCTTTTGACAAATGTATTAAACCCCACAGCTACAGGAAAAACTCACTTTTTCTTTCTGTACAACAGGTATGAGGTAAGGAACACCTCCCACATCTGCTATTCTAGGTTTTCCACAGATTCCTGGAAGAATACAGCCAGTTAGGTTGGTAAAATATTTTTTCCTAATAATCTTAAATGAGCATGCAGTCTAACCCACCAAAGAACTTGTTCCTCAAACTTCTAAAACCCTTTGAGAACATGATTTCCCTAGCATGATTAGATAAAGTGTTGCACTATTAAGAAGGCCAAGGGCAGTAAGCCCTAAAATGATGCATGGTAGGATTTAATGCTAGGCAACCTGTTCTAAAATTAACGTTCTCTAAGCACAAAAAAATATTACAGTGGGCAACAACTGCCATTTGCCAGTTCTCCAGTAAGATGCCCTCACCACGCGCTGGATACCCCCACTGGGACTCCACTTGCAAAATTTCAGCAAAGTTGGATGCCCAAGTCTCAGGACAACTCATCTCACTTATTTGGACATGTATTTTAAGAAGGGATGAATCACCTTCTGGAGGTGTTTCTTTCACTACACTGATGACAGAGGGAACTCAGATGAGTAGCACAGGTGACATGTCTGTCTTCCAGACAGCTAATGTCAAAGAAGATTAATCCCACTCAGAATAAGACAGTTTCACTTCACCAACATACATGAATGGCAGGAATTTAAAAAGGAACGGAAGTGCAACTCCTTAGGTTCAGATAGTGATTGGCATAGATCTAAAAAATTTCTCCATCTGGAGGATAACAACTTAATTTCAAAACCTTTTCAGTACACTAAATAAAGCTTATAAAATAAGTGAGTATTGCAATCATAGGTTAAGAAAAAAAATTATGACAAGTACTTGGTAATGACTTGTCGTTGTTCCTACATCAACTAGGAAGCAAATCCAGAAATAAAATGTGGCTCTCCTCTCATGCATATTCTTTACCTGAAAAACAATTTAAGCTCTCCCAACATCTTTAGAAGATCAAAACCAAGTAGGATCAGGTAGAAAGAACTGGAGAAGTCTTAGTGGAAGACAGGAATGCTATGTTACCTTTAGCAGGGAAGTTGAAAGGTTCCTGAGTCAGATCAGGACAGTCTACAACAGAGACTTGAGCATCAGCAAAGTTTTCTTTAAGCCCTTTCTGCAAAACTATAATGAAGAATAATGGCAAAGTTATTGACAATGAAAAAATACTAAGAGTTTGACAAGTTACTAACAACAATAAATATATCCGTTTAGGCTTTATTTCAGCAAGATACATTAAAGGACTTATGCTTACCCTAAGTAACTCCACTGATTTAAATGTTACTGTCTGTAGGCACTTGTTTCCTGAGTCAGAGCTTCAGAGAAGAGCAAAAGCTTGTTCAGATAATTGTTAGCTACCACATTAATTCACTTTAAGAATTTTAAAAACCTTTTAATTGAAATACAATAACTGACTGCTCCTAGTAGCACTAGGAGCAGCACAATGTGAAGTAACATGGGTAAACTTAAACCACATTCAGCAGTGGTTTTGCTTCACAAGAGCAGACAATTATGATCACGGTCAAATATCATGTGAGAACAAAGGAGAAAGTAAGTTTTAGCTGAAGTGACAATCAGTTCTTTAAATATATTAACTAGACTGTTTGCACTAGCTTGATTATAATCTCAAACTCTCTCTGCTGTTTGGAAACTTCTGCTGTCACAGGATCTTGCCTGTCATGTTTATGTTCACGTGGAGATTTTCTGGCAAGTGCCACTGTCAGTACAAGACAGATAATGACTGGTGCTGATGATAATGAAGAGCCCCAAATCTAAACTTTTGGTTTTGCTTCATACCAATGTTTTTAGGCTTAGAACCTGCACAGTCACTCAAACAACAGGGAGGATTCTGACTTAGACCAGTGCACTCTTTGGAAACAACTTCCAAACCTTAATTGCATGTGGGATTGCCTTCACATACATTGCTTCAAATACCGTGTTAAAAGGTCCAAGTTCTTTCACGCCTGGGGGTCTGCTTTGACAGATGTCTCAAACTAAGGAACAGAAAATCCAGTCTTTGATCTCAAATCAGGCAGTTACTTATTTATTCAGAAGACTTTCCTGTGCCTTTGTTTCCTCCAATCAGGATTTCAGCTATACTTTACTTCTCAGGAGCAGATTTACCAAGCTGTTGACCACAAGGGTCAGCAGAAGGTACTTGGCAGGTTTCTAAATACATCTCAGTACCTTCTGGTAAATGGAATAGGACAAGAAAAAGGCATTCCTCAAATTATACTCAAGAGCTGAACAGCAACAAAATTCACAGCTTACAGGAGGTCCTGAGGACAGACTGGGGGGAAAAAAGGAAAATTCTGCTTCATGACCCATCTTTTCTGCTACTGTTTTAAGCAGTTCTGCTGCAAGTACATGCTGTTCTCTGCTGAGCCCACAGGTCTATAGCAGCCCTGGCCTATTACCCCAGCCTGACAGCTACTGGGTGACAAAAGCACTGAGAACCACTGCTGGGAGCACTCTTATCAAGGCATGGAAATGTCAAACTGACACAGATTTGGGAGAGTGGCAGACGGAACCTGAGGACCTCTCTGAAAGAAAAAAAACCTTTAGTACATCTGCTGCAGGAGACAGACTGCTAGAAGGAATAATGCCTTTCTACTAGGGCAAAGAAAGGAGCTCATAAGCAGGGGGGTTGGACCAAATCACCTCCAGAAGTCCCTTCCAACCTCAACCATTCTGTTATTCTGAGCATGTTTTGTGAAGGCTTTGGAAAGAAACAAACTAAATAAAATGTTTCCTGCAGCCTGGTTCTAAGGCAATCACCAAAAGAGGAGCCATCTAGGTTCAACCAAGAGGACCTGCCATGCTATACTGCATCTTGTCAGCTGTGTTTTGAGTAGTCCTGAAAAAGAAAGAAATACTGGAGGGTAGAGGAGGACAGATGATCCTGTATGTGTAAATAAGTTCGGTCTGTAATTACGAAACTTTCACAATGCACGTGCAAATCTGCAAATGCAGCAGACAGTTTTAAAGGGTTTGAGAGCCTGTTTGTGTGCTTAAATATCATTGGGGTTTGGGGGAGGAGTCATTGTTTGCTTTAAGGAAATAATAGCATATAGAAAAATAGTGCTTTTCTTTACATCTCAGTGTGCTAAGAGCAGGAACACTCTGCATGTAGTAGCTGTAGAAAGGTTTTGATAAGAGCTTTAAGATACGTTTAAGGGTACATTATAAGTCTGTAAAAAGTTACATGCTGCATGACTTACCCCCAGCAAGCTCCTCCAGACTTGGAACGTGAAAAGCAAACCTTTCGACTTTGGCCATTTCCTAATTGGTGCTGATTTCTTCAGGTAAGAAATTACAATATACCACGCTGTAGGAGCAACTGATCTGTCAACAAGGATAATAGTTTAACCATTAAAACAGGCTGTTTTCAATATGTTACTTATTTTTCAATTTCACTCAAGAATACATAGACAACGGTAGAATTGTAGTTCTGCCATCAAAGGAAAGACTAACAGCTTCAATATTAATGTTAATTTTCTTATGCACTTTGGAAGAAGATGTGTCTGTCAGCTCTATAGCTGGCTCAGAGCATTACATATGCTAGTCCTCAAGCTTACAACTGGGTGTAGGCAAAACACATCCTATGCTGAATCCAGTTCAAGGGACAGGTCGGATTTATCTGTCCTTTGTAAGCCTGGAGTCATAATTTGTTTTGAAAGAAAACTGGGCTTTTCTGAGCACATTAGCTGCCTCCTCAGGTCTTCCCTACCTTAATGTTTACTTTTCCAGCATTGGCTATGATGGACTTTCAACCTCAGCTGTGACATGGTCTCCAATTGATTCTGGGCATGTGTTTCCCCCTCCAGAGGGGAACAGGCCAGCAGCAAAATAGAAAACAACAGCAGCAAGTTCTGCAATATCAGGCTCTGTACAGGTACAGAGCCTGTAACAAAAAGTTTTGTTTGAATATAAGTTTAAGAACCCCTTTACAAATGAACTATATTTCAGTCAGCCTTGCAACAGCAAAGTCTAGGGCAATCCACTAGCCCAGGGCAGCAACAGCTGATTATACACTACCTATAAATCAGCCACAGCAATCATTAACTCCTTAGGCACATGCTTGCTGCACACAGCAGAAAAAGAAAATGGGTCTCGTTTATCCAGATCTCAGGCCTTGGAGGAAAAAGTAAAAACCTAAGTACAATCCCAGACCTGACAGAGCTTTTGTTAGGAAGGACTACAACGTGAGCTAGCTGTTTATGTATACTTTTAGCTTCTATTTTAAAAAAATCCTAGCTTTTATGATTGTCAAAAATCATAACTGTCCTTATACCATGAGCCTCTTGAGTCTGCATAAAGGAAAAAAAAAACAGCGGAAAAAAGAAATAAAAAGAGTTGGGAGGTCATAGCAGTCACCTAACTGAAGTCTTTGAGCCCAAAGTTCAGCCACCCCAAATTACTGCTGTAGCAAGCAGTACAGAAAGGGAGAAAGACAGCTACCTGTGTATAGTAATTCTCATCTTAGTTGGTCTTATCCATCTCCACAGGTGACTCCCTCCCTCCTCTGGCTGTGGAGGAGAAAGTAACAGGCTGGATTTGGTGCCTCTCGTAGAAGCCTACTGTCAGATGGAGTGAAGCATACCCCAAGACTTTAAGTGTGCACTGAACACAAGAAAGGGAGTAATTAGTCAGAGAAAGAAAGTGAGAAGATGGCTTTGGCAGCATTGTTTTAGATGATCCTCATCCCCTCAAGAACCTTCCGCCACGTCTGGAAGGAGGCTGTGCCAGCACTCAAGACACTGGTTGAAAAAGTCCTGAAACAGACTGGGAAGACAGGCTAGAACTGCTGTTGTGCAAAAGGCAGAGGCAAGCCTTGGACACAGTTCAAATAAGTAGGCTCAGATATAACACCTAGACCATCACCTGCTGTTTAAAGGACAGTAGTCAGCTGCCCGCAATCAAGAAAGAAGGGAAGGACTGCGGGAAAAGCTTGATGTACCATAATAAACCCAATCTGATTGCTAGACAGTAGTCCTTACCTGGAAGGACACAAAAGAGAAGTAGATCCGTGAGTCACCACCGCAAGGAGAGCATTCACAGGGGAGTTTGTGTGGTCTGGGAGAGAGAGAACCTGAAAGGAGACAACAACAGACAATTAAGATCCATCATAGAGGGGTGGAGTGACATTGAATTATTACAGAAGACTTTCAAAGAAAGAACACAAATGCTAAAGGGACGATAAGATTATTAGATCTGGGATGGTGCAACAAGAATGGAGAGAGAACAAGCATCTAAAAAGACTTTAAAAGTCTATCTTCTTGAATCAGGAAGAAAATGTCAGAGAGAGTAGTCAAGGGCCAGGAGAATGCAGATGAAATGGGAACCATGATATTAATGGGTGTGGGGGGGGTTCTCTAGTATCAAAACCTGAATTAAAACTAGTTTGGAGGGTAAAAGCCAGAAAGGAGAGGTTATAGGCAGGCTAAAGATGAGTCAAGGTGGGGGGAAAAAGAAGTATCAGGGAAAAATTGAAGATGGCAGTCAGTGAGAGAAGAGAAATTTAGCAATGACACCAAGAAAAGCAAAACATCTACAGATGCATCCACAGAGGTTGTATTCCTCAACGGGGGCGATGTGAGGAGATCCCGTACGTGGCAGAGGAAGGCTGCAGGACAGCAGAGGCATCTGCTTGAGCGGCTGGGATTTGGGGAAGGGATGGGTCGTGGCAGGGCAAGAACAGGCAGGGCAGGCGAGACTGGGAGCGAAGAAACACTAAAGCTGACACTGCGCTTGGCAGGGCTGCGAGAGGAAAAAAGGGATTATTGAGGCTGGAGCCGCCAGCTCGGGGGAGACCGGGCGGCAGAGGGAAGCAGAGGCAGGACAGCAGTAACGAGAGGCCGACCGGTGCAACGAGCAGCTCCTCGGAGTCTCACACCGAGCGGGAAGCGCGGGAACTGCGCCCTGAAGGAGAGCCCGGACCCTCCGGGCGAGGCGGGGAGCAGTCAAAGTGGAAGACAGCCGGGAGCTGCCCCGCACGGCCTGAGCCTGCAAAAGCGCTGGCGGACGACTCCCGGCCCTGCCCCCGGCCGCCGCTAGCGCCCGGCCGCACGTACCTGCCCCGCCGTCCGGGCTGCGCGGCGGCACTGCCCGCCCCCGCCGCGGGCCGGCCCCGGGGACCGCCCGCCCCGCCACCCCCAGCATGGCTGCGCCGGACCGCCGGCCTTTCCCTCCTTCCCGTCAGCCCGCGCGGCTCTCGCGAGCGCCCGGCGCTATTTAAGCCCTCGGGCGGCCATTTCGCGCCCTTTAGTGGCGGCGATGCGTGAGCTGAGGTGTGGGTGCGTGCGGGCGCGCTTGGCATCCGCCGCCATCCGCGGCGGGACCGAGGGACTAGGGTGAGGGGGGAAAGAGTCGCGGCGGTATCGAGCTGTGCTCGCTCGCCGAACGCCTCCGGTGGGGAGCCTGTCTGCGGGGAAGGGCCCGGGGCAGGCTGGCGGCCCGGCCCGGCCTGCCCTAGCCTTCCCCGGCAGGGGTTGTCCTCGGGAGCGGGTTGTGTGGCCGCCATTGGTGAGGGCCTTCTTGGGAGTGGTGCCGATGGGGTGTCCCCGACCTGTGCTGACTTGGTGGGTGGCCGCGTACAAAATGTCTGCCGTGGCGCTGGCCCCAGCGCGCTGCTGGCAGCCGAGCTCGGCGAGGGGGGGCGAGCGGTGTGTCCAGCGCCTTTCAACCTGAGATAAATGTTGGCGGAGTAATGGATGGCTCTTTCGGGAGGAGAGAAGTTTGTGTGACGTAATCAGCCAGTTAACGTATTGGTTGTTTTTCTTCCCTAAGGGATCTGTGTGGCGTGCCAGCTGTTAAGAATAGAGCTGCAGTAGAGGCGGTGAATGATGCTGAGCTGCTAACTGTAAGTACCAGCCACAGCCTGTGTAGTTAGAGTGCCGTTGTTGCATGTGTTCCTGCTTTGATGTTAGGCTGTTCTGTTTCTGGGTGTTGTGTTTGTCAGACCTTGGGTGAACCGATGTTAGTCGTGTGCCTGTAGTTTGTCCAGGGTGTAGGTGCAGGTTGCTGTCAAAAATCACCTTTCTTCACAGTGAAGGGCAGATTGGGCCCCTGTGCTGCTATTTTAAGTGTATTAGGGTGAGTTTAAGGTCTAGTGTACTTCTAAGCCTGTATTTAATGCAGTTTTGGAATGAAATATTTGCATTTTGCAAAATTCAATGGGGTAGTTTCTGCCTTGAAAAGTTAGATGATGCAAGAAGTCATCTAAATGTAGACTGCTTAAAAATCAATCACTGATGTATGGCTGCAGCAGATTTGGGATATTTTTGTCCTCTTTGTTCTGAGAATAATTTCTAGGGCACTGTGGCTGTATGGGTTAGAGAAGAAATGGAACTTAATATTGTGAGCAGTCATGGCTGTTTGTGTTCTATAGCCATTTGTTCTGGCCTGCTATTCTTATTCTTCACTGCTAGTCTATATAAATCTACTGTATTTTCAGACTTCTCAATTTGCTGTTGCATACCTTTGTCTTCCCATGCTTTTGGGAAGCTGACTTCCTGAATCTGTGCAGTAATCTGTACTCTGAAAAATGAAACTGTTATCCAGACAATAACAGGTTAGACAAGTTCTGCTATAGTGTCTTCAGATGCTAAATTGTGTGTAACTACATTTGAAACATTAATGGGTATGATGATGGGTTTGTGAAACTGTAAAAAGCACAGTAAAATTACAAAGATACAGATCTGCAGGGCTAGTAAATGACAAACAAGTAGGTAAAATAACTCAAGGCTGTTATATAGGAAGGACAGGTTCTCCTGCTGTGTGTTTCAGTCCCTTTTGTGTAGATTTGGGCAGCTGAAGGGGGTAGATTGGGTTGTCTTGCAGATTCAACTGAAAATTAACGTTTTGTTTGTGGGGCTAGTCTCCATGTCAATTAATAACCAGTGAAGAAAGGGTTGATAGATTGTTAGAGCAGGAGGCTTTAGGTATCATGTAGCTAGCAAAAGAACAGAGGGAAGATGGCATTGCTTCTGATGGTGACACTGTCTTAGATTAGTTTAAAAAGGTTGTAAACCACAGTGAAGTATTTGTGTATGACTTAGAACAATATCCTTACAAGTATAAGAAGCTGTTGGCCACACGTGTGTGCTTATTTAAGGGAAAACTTATTCCTCGTAGGGAGAGGGTTAAAACATTCAGAACTCATCCCTACAAGTTTCTGAACAATCTGATGCAACTCTGAAGTTAGCCTTGCTTTGAGCAGCAGTTGGACCAAAAGAGCTGTAAAAATCTCTTCTGACCTAAATTATGTTATGAATATTTTGAGATAAGTGGTTGCAACTTAACTGTTACTCTGAAGGTTAATACATTTGCTCATGATTCATGGGGAAAATCTATGTTGAAGTTTGCTCAAGATTGTTCTTGTAAGTTTACCCTATTAGGTGGAGTGGTGGAAGGCTTGTTACCTTATTAACATAGAATTTTCTTTAATTTCATGAATTCTCATTGATTTTTAGGGCAAACTGAAACATGACTGATACAGATGAACCCCAGGCTTCTGGCTCTGATTACCCTGATGCCCAAGAGCTAATATGCAGTTGGCAGAAAGAACCATACAAGGTACATGCATGTGAAACAAATACACAAATGGAGTGTTCTTGTTCAAGGCAGAAGAATGCTGCTCCTGAGGAGTCTTCAGATGAGCTTAACAGTATACATAAACCTTCAGCTGAGGTTTTACTGGACAGCAGTGATTCAGAAATGTGAGTTTTTCTCTCTAGTTCAGAATTTTTCACGTGAAGAACCTGTGTCATATCATAAAAGTATACATTCTTTTGAAAGTAAATGTTTTTTCTTCTTCTTCAGTGATCTCTCTGCTGCTGGTGGCAGTGAGTACCATCCTAAGTGCTCCATTGCACCTTCAAAGCAAGAAAGGAGATCTCAACCTTCAAGGCAGCAAGCTGAATCTGTTGCAGGAGTGCCTGACAATGAAAGCTCTTCAGATTCTTCTCTGTCCCCTCAAAGTCCAGTGAAATCATCAGAAACTTCCAAGAAGCAGAAGTCAAAACTCAATTTGAAAGCCATTTTTGCCTATCACTTCAGGGGAAAGAAGTTTAAGGCTGCTGCACACCGAAAATACAAGAGTGGCTCAGGGAAGAAGAAGAAGAAGAAAAAGTATGTGAGCACACAGATGCCTACGGGGAGGCCACCGCTGACAGCCTCACCACAAGAGCAAAAGAGAAGGCTTCTAGACAGAGGTTTTCAGTTCCCTTTTGTTGAAAAACATTATGGGAAGAAACATATTCCCTTAAAGATGGTTCTTGGCTATGAGGTGAGTCCTCTGTTTCGTGGGATAAATGTATTGGTTTTTTATTTAGTCTAAAAATAGTGAATTTAAATTGGCTATGTTGTGCTTCTACCTGATGTGCTACAATGAAACAGTTTTTACTTCTGTTAAACTGGACACTTGATGTTGTCTGTTTTAATACCTTTAAGACAAACACAGCTAAAATACAGGTGTCAATATAATATTACAATTCAGTTCATAATTAAATGCTTTATAGTGGTATTTTTAAGATCTCACCTGATGTATTTTTTTCTTTAGCAAGCAGCTGCAAAGGGATATTTCCAGTACATTGAAGTGCTTAAATATGAAGAACATCTTAAAAAAGCTTTAAAAGCCCTTCAGGCTAGTGAAGACTTAGAAAGAGAATGTCTGGTGGTACGGAAACACAAATATTTAGATGATGAAGGCCCTATTTCCCCTATTCAGGAGATGAAGTAAGTTCATCTTTATATTTTTAGGTGGTATAAAACTTGCTTTTTTGTTCTTAACTAAAATATAAATTCATGTGTATACAGGTAGATGCATGCCACCCCACCCCCCCAGCTCTTGGTCACCCTCAGCCTGTTTGCTGGTGTAGGGAGGGCATCAACACTCTGTTAGTTGCAAATCCAAAACAGCACCATATAGGCTGCTATGAGGAAAGCTAACTCCATCCCAGCTGCACCAGTACAATCTGCTACTCTTACAGTTGAGGAATTCAGGAGGTAGTACAGTTGCTTATAGTAGCATGTGATTTTGTGACAGTTGTAGGTATATCAAGTTCAGTTCCTATCCTGTCCTTTTAACCTATGTCAATATTGTGTAATCTAAAGGTGAATATCTACTTACGAAAGCATTGTTTATTTTGGGAACAAAATGCTCAGCCACTTGGGATTCTGTGCTTGTAAATGTGACTTGGAACTTCTCATAGAATGAGATATTTTTAATCTGAAGAACATTGTTTCTGAAGAAACAGTGAAGAAACATCTGATCTGAAGATCAGATCAATCTGATCATTGTTTCAGGTGGTGATTTGTACTGTCTCATTAAAATGATATGGTAGAATTTAAAAAAAAAAGTATTTCATGAAATTAGTTCCTCTATAGTTATTCCAGATAAAGAAATGGAGTGTTTTATGGCAAAGACTAAAGGATACTTTTTAATTTCCTTTTTACTTCATTAAGCATTGAAGTATCATCTTAGGTCTGTCTTTATGGTCAAACAGTTAACTTACATGCAATAAAGGGATCAGTAAATCAGCAAGAATACTTAATGTTGTAAATATACTCAGCACCTTAAAATTAGAAAGCCTAAAAGACAGTGTAAAGGTACAAAGCTGTCTTTCTGCTACTCTTCACTTTATTAGCACTTACACTGCTAATTTATGTAAGTTGAAGTATTAGGGTGAGCCTGTAAAATGAGTAACAATAATTAGTTTGCTGTCTTACAAAAGAGCAGAAGAAACCAAGTTCTGTAGAATAAATGCAAGTCAGCTCATCCAGACACTCAATTCTTTATATGAAATGAGTACTAGACTTTTTAGGTTTTGGAACCAGTCCTCCATAGTATTAAAATGGTTTCATTGCTTTCTGGGGAGTCCTTTCTACCTTGAGAGAAACCTGTGGATGATAGTGGAATTGAATTTCGTACTAGTGTTTCATGGCAGTATGGAGATAGTATTTCTGTTATAATATCAGGAAGAAAGCTCTTGTTAGCTGAGGCCTATCCTTTTATTTTCTTGATTGCATTCTGCTTGTTGTGTAACTTACTGACTTTTAGCCTGTTAGCTGGTGTAATCCTACATATCTCAATATTACGTTTGATGTCTGCTACTAAATCTTTGTTCTGCTGCTAAGCACTGCTTCTGTCCTGCCAGTGTTGCTAGTTAGGATGTAATTCTGCTGTCAGAAACTATCATTGGAGAACAACCTTCTGTAGAAGTGGTATTATCTTACACTGACAAGCTGTAGCACTTCCATACACATTAAAAGAAATCAGG
Organism: Gymnogyps californianus; assembly: GCF_018139145.2. Taxonomy (NCBI): domain Eukaryota; kingdom Metazoa; phylum Chordata; class Aves; order Accipitriformes; family Cathartidae; genus Gymnogyps; species Gymnogyps californianus. The sequence continues at coordinate 11,589,118 of NC_059471.1, read as the reverse complement.
GGTTGTGCTAGGAACATAGTTTACACATTTTAGGCTACTATAAAAGTACAGAGCTTGATGTGAATTTTTGTATTTCAGTGATGATGACAGCTTGAATTCTGATAGTCAAGACAACCCTGATGCCAGAGTAGTGGTGAGTAAATATTCCTTAACTTCAGAAACTCTTTAACCTTCTTTCTTTTCTGAGGTTAAAGTAGTAGTAGATAATGTTTTGAGTACTTAATTCTTGAGCTTGGATCCAGAGTTGACTGTGTGATACCTGTGAATCCTGATCTGTAATGCAGAAGGAAGTTGTTTTGAGAGTCCACACTCTCCTCTTTGAAGTACTGCTGGAATGTGTAGGAATTCTGGAGTTCTCTGAAGAGTTCTTAAAGTTTGCAAAGTTACTACCAAAATCTTACCTTTTAGGCGTCTCAAAACTAGACTTGTGAATACTTCTGTCTTCCATTTTCTTAGGAGAACAGCTCTTTCATTATAAGCAGCAAAATTCCCAATAAGAAAAAATCAAAGCCAGAAACGAAACGTGCAAAATCAACTGAAGTGATTGAAGTAGAGGAGGAAGATGACTGTGCTGCTGAGAACTCTGGGCTTCTGCAAGGTTCACCTCGGTGAACAGAAAACTAACAAATGAGGTGGCAGTGGTCACACCTCTTTCATGGCCTACTTGGTTTAAAACATTGGTCTGAAGTCAATGTTGAGCTATCAATCAAGCAACCTAGTCAGATTTGATTTAAGGTGAGTATACTGGGTTTGTGTCTGAGATGGTTACAAAACAAGTATAATCTGTCTTTTTGCTAAGCTTTTAAGTGTCTTCTGTGCTGTCCTGTATCAAGTGTATAATATCCTTGATTCAGTGGCTGATAATCTTGCTGAAATGCTGGCTTCTGCAACTTGTTTTCTGTTAACCAATGGATCATAGAATTTATGTAATTAAAAATAGGAAAGTGAGTTCCTCTGTTGTAACATAGCAGCAGCACAGTATAGAAACGTGTATGCATCTGCATGCATATGTATATATGCTCAAGTTACAAAGGGCAATTTGGATGCCTTTCTTTCATAGCTAACTTTTGTGAGTGGTACTTGAGAGATTATTCTTCTGTGTCTTAAGGAAATGCAGGCTACGCTTTGAAATACTTCAACAGCTAAGTAAGGGTTGAAGACAGGATTGAACCTTAATGCAAATCAAGTGCCAACAGTAAAAATGCAAAAGTGGTTAGTCAACTTCTACAAAAGTCTGTTGCAAAATGTGGTTAATGCATTCAAATGATGATAAAATCAATTTATATGATTGAGGTTGTCTATTCCATGCGGAATAACTTTTCAGAAAACTAATTCTCTGCTCCTGAATCTAATACAATAATCTGAAGTTATAAGTTATGTTAAAAATAACTGTAGCAGCATAGTGAATCTTGGATTAAAAGATTCTTTTTGCCCTCCTCTGTCCAGAATGAGGTCTGATGTGAACATGACTAAGTAGAAGATGAAAGCTCTTTATAATGACAGTACTTAACAAGCATTGCCCTGATTGCAAATACCTTTCTCAAAGGTCTTTTAAACAGTTGAAAACATGACTAGTGAATGTTTAAAAATGGTCTGAATACAGCTAACTCCTAGATGACAAGGCTGTCTTGGTAGCAGTAGAAATAAAAATGTTTAAAAAGTTTACTTGTGAATCAACAAGATTTAAAAACCAAAGGGTGATGTGCCTCACTCATATACTCTTAATAACCAAATCGCTGTCAGCAACAAACTAACAGCTGTTCAGCAGGTAAAAGTAGCCTGTGCCAAACAGGGATGTTACCAGAAAAAGACTTGATATCTACTGGTTTAATTTCCTTCAAAATGCAGTTGACAGTCTGAGGAGATTTACAGTAGGTCCTCAGTATAATGAGAGCAGCTCAAGTTGCATTCCTTATATGCTTGAATTAAGGTCCGAAATCTTTGTAAAAGAAGTTTGGGGTTTCCCAGTTGCAACTTGGTAGCTCTAGGGAGTAAGACTGCAAAAACTACTCTTCAGTAGTTAAAGATCACATTTAATATTGGTCCAAAATTAATGGCTAAATGTAACTCTTCCAGGCATCTACCTGAGAAATACTCTATGGCTTGAAAGACTCATCCTGGATCTAGCAGTGGGGTTCTTGTTTGGTAAGGCATAGCAAGGTGGTATGTGGAGTCCCGCTCATTCTGCAGTTCACGTGATGAATTTTTCTGTTCAACTGCTGAGTGACTCAGAAATGAACTAAATTTCAATTCTGATTAGAACTGGATAAATACACATGAAAATCAAGCTTATTACAACTGTTAAATTGATGGCTGAAACCTAGCTTTTGGCTTTAGGAATCTTCAGTTATTTGAGCATATCTGATAGTTCTTATTCCTTTGCTTTTTTTCTTCTAGTTCATGTTGCTTTTGGAAGATGAAATACCACTCGGTTTTCTTGATGTGCAAGGTAAGCTGTTACTTGGTTTTCAGTTCTGTTTTCTTCAGGTAGCTTTTTTGCTTTATTTTACAAAACACTTTGAAAAAACAGTATCCATAGTTCCAGTGAATACGTTAGTGTTTCACAGCTGTGCAGCTTTTCTGTGTGAAGCTTCCAAGGTACTGAGTACAGTGCAATGTCTCTTATCAGACTGACCAAAGTTGGAGCCTGTAGCCTCTGCTTGAATGAAAACTAAAATTTTGAGTTCTTGAATACCTGTATATTAAATGGAGATTTTATTAGAAGTTCTATATAGAAATACTTTGTTTTTACCTGATGTTGAATGCTGCAGGGCAACTTAATCTATCTGATTTGGTTTGGACACTACCTGGGACCTTCTCTGCTGAAGATGTTGGAGAACTACTGTACATGTAGTCTCCTGGTGGTGCCCCACCCACGCTTTCTGTAGCAGGGTGTATCATACAGCTGCAGCTTCTGATCACTTCCTTGTGGTAAAATTTCATCTTAATGCATGTCCCCTGCAAGAACAGGGAGGACAGCAGAAAGAAGCTGGTAGTCTTGCACATACGTATTGCTAAAGCTGTGAAACTTCTTACTGCGGGATGTTACCAAGTTTGTGTGGCTTCAGGAGAGTCTAGGAAATAGCATGGAAGAAAACGCCGTGTAGGATTACTGGATAGGAAAACATCTTTAACATGGGAAGCCCTGAGCTAAAGCTGGGCAGGTAACGAAACCTTAAAAGAGCATACTTAAGAGGAATGGAACAGGGCATCTTATTTGGCCATTGCTGTTAGTAAGGGTACTGGAATAGATAACATATCAGTTTGACACAGCATAAGTTGTTCTTATGATAGCATATCTGATACTGAACTCCTTGCCACAGCTACCTTAGTCCAAACTATACCTGTCTCTAAAAATAGAAAACATAGTAGTGGAAGCTGACAGTTATTAATGGTAAGTATATGGTAAACTGAGAAATAGCTTAAAATGCTGTCTGGAAAATAGTCGAAAAATGAAGGCCGATGCATTCGATCTGTTCCAGCACGTGTTCAGTTTTTGTCTGTTGCTGTAGACAAAAACCTGGAACCTAGTGCTTAGAAAAAACCCTTCTTTTGCAACCCACAGCTGATGAACATATTAGTTGTGTTACTTATATGAAGGGACAATATTTGCATGTATTCAAACACTCGTTCATTCAAATACTGATGAATCTAGGGCACGAGTTTCATGTTCCAGATCTGCAGAAGTGTAGTTCAGTTATATTGATTTCTTTCCAGACTCTGCAGATGAACACACCAGCTCTGCAGCAGTGAGCAGTTGTAACTTCTTTGGACTGCTTGAATTCTTACGGCTGTTTGCTGGCCTGACGTACAAATCTATTACTTCGGTGGACTTTTGTGGAACATGTTAGCGAAAGAGGTGAGCTTTGTGTTTCTTCTGAACTTCAGCATGAGAGTATTGATTTCTTTAAAGTAGTACTATTTCCACAGCAAGTAATCAGACTAATATGGGCACTGTATGGTATCTGCACCCAGCAGTATCTTCCTGATGGGGTGTTCAAAAGGCAGTGCTACAGTATTTCAGCAGCTGGCATTGTTGGTTTTCACGCAGATCTACTGGTTAAACTTGGTATTTCTGTTGAAACAAGTAGATTGAAAGTTTCTTATTGGGAAGCTTGTCAAATACAACATTGAAGAACTGTTGAACTGTTATGGGATAAAAATATAGTTAAATCAATGACCTTGTTTCAAAATATTTCTTCTTAAAGGGGCATTCCTGTGATGTCTGGAACACAGTGGAAAGCCTCTACTTAAGGGTAAGTATTGAGGAAATAGTTGTTTTTCCTAGGTGGGGGTAGTTGGCTGAGGATCTAAAAGCTCAAGTCTTTAGCTTTTTGGTTGCTGTTGTGGTTTGACCCCAGCCAGCAGCTAAGCATCACGCAGCTGCTCCCCCTTCCCAGTGGGGGGGGGGAAACTTGTGGGTTGAGATAAGAGTGGTTTAATACTTAAAGTAAAATAAAATATAAGACTAACTAATAATGATAAAAATGTAATAATAATAATAATAGTAATGAAAAGGAATATAACAAAAAAAGAGAGAAATAAAACCCAAGAAAAGACAAGTGATGCACAATGCAGTTGCTCACCACTGCCTGAGCAGTGCCTGAGCAGTGATCCGCCACTCCTGGCCAACTCCGCCCAGTTTATATACTGAGCATGACGTTCCATGGTATGGAATATCCCTTTGGCTAGTTCGGGTCAGCTGCCCCGGCTCTGCTCCCTCCCAGCTTCTTGCACACCTGCTTGCTGGCAGAGCATGGGAAACTGAAAAGTCCTTGGCTTAAGTGCTACTTAGCAACCACTAAAACATCAGCGTGTTATCAACATTATTCTCACACTAAATCCAAAACACAGCACTATACCAGCTACTAAGAAGAAAATTGACTCTATCCCAGCCCAAACCAGGATGGTTGCCTTTTTACAAAGAAGCAATATTTTATTTTGGAAACACAAATCCAAGTACCAGATGGCAGCTAGTGACATGTTTCTGTGAAAGTTAACTGGCTAGGCTTCAAACACAGAAGCTATTCTGCAGACATTCTGAAGACTTAATTGTTATGCCTCGTTATTCAGCAAATAGACACAACTCACTGTGTGTCTGAATTGAAAAACGTGGCTAGAAGAGTAACAGGTTATGCTTTCTTCACTGTAAAGTTAATTGCAGTGGTGACAATGAGACCTGTAACAGGTTTACTTAGTGGGACAATTACGCAAACATAGTTCAAAACGCAGCTACTGTAAAATCCCAAGGATTAGCTTGTTTTGATGTTTTTGAATTCTGCATCCTGTCTGCTAAAGGAAGTAGAATTAGCAGGTAGAGGAAAAATACATACAGTGCTGCATTCTTGTAGATGGTTTATTAGAGCATATTTGTAAGCTGTCTTAAAATGGTATCTCATACATGTTTTCTTTACATTACAGTACCAGCTGACTGTTACGTAACGTATCTTCTGTGCCATAGTCCTCCCAATTTCTTAAGTTGCAGATGGATTTTGTTGATAATTGTGTGATAGACTGGGCCATGGCTCTGCTTTCAAAAGAAATGCTTTGTTTTGGCATTAGCATTCAGACAGCGTAACTGGACTACAGTCTGCCTGCTTTATATTCAGTATAAAAGTGCCTAAGTCTTAATAAATTACTAAAATACTGAAGAAACTTGGAACTATTACTCAGATGCAACAATTTACTTCTTTTTAGGAAGTCTACATGATAGTCCAGTCTGAATTAGCATCTTGGTAAGTTAGCGTGATAAATTGTTTTTTAACTCTTGCCTGTTGCAGGTTAGCTGTCTTTCTTTAACGGGGCGAGCTAGTTATATTGCTGTGTTTTCTTACTGAGAAGATGCAGTGTTGCTTTAGAAAACATTAGAGCTTATCTTCCCCCAAACTTGAGAATGCTGTGAGAAAATTGTTGTGATGATTGGCAAAATGTTCAACTGCTCTGAAGAGAGTGAGTGAGAATAGCCTTTCTGAACAAATCTATTACATGAGTGTCCTTTTCATGTCACTTTATTCTGGGCATCTGAGTATTTAACACACGGTGTTTTGTGTCAGTGAGCAAAGATCATGACTGTGTGACTTTCTTTTAAAAATAAACAGGAAATTAAGAAAAGCTGTCAAATTAAATAGGATTATATTCAGATGTTATAGTAGCTTTAAGTGTGGTTCCAAATAGAGGCTATTGGGAATGCCTGTGATGGTTAGAACCACTTAAGTACTAAGTACTGCTCTAGGTTCTGCTGGTTTGTGTGCACGTACAAAGCTTGTAACCTTATCTTGCTTTTTCAGGTGGTATGTAATTAGAGAAAATGAGAGAAGAAATGCAGGATACCATTTCACAGGAATCTGAAGCCCCTTCTAGGGTTAGTATGACATCTGAGGTTCTGCATATTCCTTAATGATTGAAGGGCTCTGGCTTTCAGTGGCTGGAAGTCTGTATCCCATCGAGCTTACTGACTTGTGGAGGGTTTCAGGGACTTTTTTCAATACTATGTTACTGTATTTTAATGTAGCATTCACTCTGTTAAGTGAAGAATTTATTTTAACTTTGATTTGTCCAAAGAACACTAATACAAATTTCTCAGTCAAAAAGGAGGTGACCAGCTTAACTGCTTAAACTGATAGTTTTACTTCTGCAAGTAAGTTAATACTTAGTAGGAAAGTTATAGGGAGGACTCTGAGTACAATTTTGTAGTTAAATCCCTTTGTTGTTTGCCTTTCAGGTAACATTAACTTTTAACATTAAAACTATTACTAATATGAAGGAGTTACTTAATCTTCCCCAAATGTTAGTGTATCATTTACCTTCATCCTTCCCCCAAATGCCTTGAAACAAGTAAAAAGACACTGATAAGAGATACTTTCCAGTCTGCTTGATTTTTATCTGTTGTGTTAATTTATATTGCTGGAAATGTTGAGGTCTATCCCGATAGGATCTCTTCTGTAGGTTCGTGTCGTTGGAAATGCCTCACAGAATAAACTTGTGGTTTTGCTTTACCCATTGAACTACCTGTTAGCTCTGTGGGATAAAACTGCAAGACAAGTCTCTGCAGATGTAGCATCCTAGGAACTGTAATAATGCATTATGTTCTCCTTTAGGTACCAGCTTGATACACATGAAAAAAAGATTCAAGTGGAAAAGCTTGGTAAGAATCAAAAGATGGTGTGTTCTGGGACTTGAGGTGTAACTAACACGTTGAATTACATGGGCTGAACTTACTTTTCAGCCAGGTTTTTGTGTAGGTACCGGATTTCTAACTATTTCTTGTGGTTTGAGATTTGTGGATGGCTTGAAATGGTCTATTCCCCCTTTAATCATGAAGGAGTGATTATTTCTTGTTTTGGTGGCTACAGGTGAGAGAGCACTATGGTGTCTGTCTGAACTTGAAGTAACTTCATAAACAGGCTGCATTTTTGTTCTGTGTTGAGTTGCTTGATAATTTCATACTGAGCAGCAATATTTGGGTTATATCTTTAAGTTTGGGTTTTAAAGAGTTAATTTCTGAGCAGTGCAGCCAGTTTACTATTATACAATTAAAATTCCTGGCTTCTGTTCTGTAGAATGCAGGGTTTAAAGTAAAAGAAGCAAAATATTCTGGAAGAAGTATACATCCTTCACAGTAGGAATATATAAAAACTTAGAAGAATTCTGAAGCTGCTGTTCATATTAGGTGAAATTCATGGAGTCTGTTTTCCCTCTTAGTTGTGTGGCAGCTTGTGTGAAGTGCAGAGTACATCAGTGTAGCTTATCACAAGACGCTAACTGGTGCATACAAGAAGCTTGAATGTTAAAACGAGCAGTTGTGGATGAAGAACTACTGCAGCTGTCGCACTGTATGGTATCTGCACCCAGCAGCAATCTCCTGATGGGATGTTCAAAAACCAGTGCTACAGTAGTTCAGCGTTTGGCATCGTTGGTTTTCATTCTGCTGTGTCTGTTAAACCTGGTATTTTTGCTGATACAGTCTTTGTCCTCTTCAGGGATTTGAGTGTACTTGCTTTCGATTTTCATGTTCCAGTGTGAGAACTGGATGCTGGCCTCTGGAACTCGGCAAGTGCATTCAGTTTCTTCTTTGTAACAGGTGCTTTAGGATACAGAACAAAGTGAACTTTGCTGTGTTCAGAGGATGAGCTGGGGAAGACGATAACCTGTTTGACAGGTAAGCACTGAGCTACTAGTCAGTTCAGATGGTTTCATGCTACTTTAAAGTTTGTGTGTTAACTTGGTATGACTCTAGAACATTGAAACCTCAGTGAACTGCTCTAGAAGAGCGTAGAAATGGTTGTCCAGTAGCAGAGATTACTGGGCAGTGATCACCCCAGATTTTGGCAGTGTCTGAGCAGGTTGCTTATCTGTGAGTCACTCTTGTGTGTGTATATATACTTTCAGTGGATGTCACAGTTGTGCAGCAATTTGTAGTACTAGTTTGAGTTAAGCTGCTGCTGGTTGTGAGGAATCCTTCTGTACTTGGAGCTTTTAACAGATTTTAGGCTTGTTGGTGTACACAGCTTGGCTTACACATTGGCAGGACTGATTGGTCCTTAACAAGAAAGGATGGGAAACTTGAATATTGATTTAAGTCCCAGATTTAAGTTGGTGGTAACAGCAGTGAGAGGAGAGTACCTGGTCATTACCAAGGCTGCTAGGATGTTGCTGTTTCTAGCGAGTTGTGGACATGACCATAAAGCAAGTCCATCGGACTCTTGAATTGCCATGTGATGTGGCACTAAGTCTGCTGGGAATAAAGCTTTAATGTAGGTCAGAGACAGTGCTCCCTTCTGCTGTTAAGAGCAAGTTCCTGCTGAGGTGCAGGTATGTGGCCGTATCCTTGGGCACCTCCAACACTTCAGCTACAGAGGAACAAAAGTTCTAGTTAAACCTTTGTAACTCAGACTCCAGAAGCTGCTGTTGTGATGGTTGTGCACACAGAAGCAAAAAGGGGAGAGAAAAGGCTGCTCCATGCAATTTACATCCAACTTGTATGCTGTTAACTCTTCACTTCCACTAACCAAATCTGACTCTGTAACCCACAGTGTCTGCTGCCAAGACACTGCATGTCAGAGGGCTGAGAAACACCACCTGAGTGCCACCAAAGCAAGCCTGAAGGTAAGAGTGCTCAGCAAGATTGCTGGTACTAAAAAGAAATTCAAGGTCACTTCAAAGAGGGTTTGCATGGCGGAAAAACCAGCAGCTCTTAACGCGGTGACCGCATATTGAAATCCTCTGCAGGATGCCGTGGACACTTGGTGTGTGCTATGGTCTATTTATGAGGAGATACACCTTAGGGAGTGAGGCCTCTTGGAGTGAAAAAGGGTGTTTGTCTACTGCCCTCAGGGTTTTTTGAGATGCTGATGTAGGGAAGAGGCTGCTCAGTTTTATTCTGAAACCAGCTGACTTTTGCAGTGTGAAGTTGGAGAACAACAGGTTGGTACAGTTGTGGCATGAGCAGTCTTGTAACTTAATTGCTGCCTGTGTGCCCAGAGAAGGGCAACAAAGCTGGTGAAGGGTGTAGAGCGCAAGTCTTATGAGGAGCAGTTGAGGGAACTGGGGTGGTTTAGCCTGGAGAAAAGGAGGCTCAGGGGAGACCTTATTGCCCTCTACAACTACCTGAAAGGAGGTTGTACTGAGGTGGGTGTTGGTCTCTTCTCCCAGGTAACAAGCGATAGGACAAGCGGAAATGGCCCCAAGTTGCGCCAGGGGAGGTTTAGATTGGGTATTAGGAAAAACTTCTTCACTGAAAGGGTTGTCAAGCATTTTAACAGGCTGCCCAGGGAAGTGGAGTTGCCATCCCTGGAGGTATTTAAATGATGTGTAGATGTGGTGCTTAGGGATGTGGTTTAGTGGTGGACTTGGCAGTGCTAGGTTAACGGTTAGACTCAATCTTAAAGGTCTTTTCCAACCTAAATGATTCTGTGATTCCTTTTCCCTTGGCAATGATACATCCCTAGAGCTGCATGGAAGTCTTAGAGTGGATAATCCTGGAACAACTAGGTGAGGGAGGAGAGCAGTGCAGGGTGGGAATGCTATGGGTACTGTGGGTAGTTACAGGAAACAGAAAATTATGGTACCTGGGGAGCTGGCATTGGAAATGATGCTTTTGCCCCTTAACATTTTAGTAAGGGGGGTATGTACATGTTCCCTGTGTTGCTGCTTTTATACCAGCACCATGTCCTGAAATTACATTGCTTCAGACTAGAAGCAGCCACGTTATGCTAAGTGTGAGGAAGACAGCAGAGTTCAAATGGCTTTTCTTTTGAGTAAAAGTGCTAATAGATGCTTTTCCTCTCTCAGGTCCTGGTGATGTTGCTGCAAGTCTGCTGCAAAGAACTGCACAGCTCTTCCAAATGGAGAAGGAACCTTATCTAGAGTGTATATTGCAGTAATTCAGAACTAAACATTCGTTCTAACTTCCCTTACTGCTTTAAATTGAACTAGGATGTTGTTTGGAAACCAGTTTGGAAGCACAGGGAGCCTTGCCCCTTACCCTTCCAGTTGTGACTTGCCTGTTTTGCCTTCCTGTGAGATGTGGCAAAGCTGCCTGCTTGGTGTTGCAGAAGAGCTAACTAACCTGAGTGTATCGAGTTGTGATATGACTGGAAAAGGTTTTATCAGCTGTTTTCCCTCACTTCCTTGTCACTGAACTCAACTGTACTAAAGCTCTGGAGAGGTATTTATTCTGTACAGAAGGTCTCAGCATTTAAATAAAACTGATGTCTGAAAGCTGCAGCCTGGGATTATTTCCTGTTGCTGTACTGTAAGCAAACAAAGGAGGGGTGAGTAGATCAGGGTTGATGATTACCTGTGGCTTGCTGGTAGCAAAGTGGAGGCTTGGTCTCTTCCCTTCTGCTCATAAGAATATTCATGTGTAAGAGCCTGAGCAGCCCTTGCAGAAGCACTACAGTGAAGATTATACATACCATACCCCTAATCTTTGCATTGCAAAAAGCTTCCACCTCTCAACTCCATGGAATGACAAGTTGGTTTTGGTTTATGCTCTTTACTTGAGGGAGGGGTAGGGTAACAGATTGCTTTAGCTACTGCACTACATGCAGCTGCACCATGGACTGAAAAAAATCAGTAAAAGCAAGCCTAAATTACAGTTATTTTTGATGAGCAATTACATTTTCCAAGACTTCTCTGCTGCATTTTAAACAGGACCAGGTGTAATGAAATGGCCCTGTGACTCCACATGCCAATAGCCAAATTTAACTTTATAGCAAAAGCTGAGCTTTGAATTTGTCCTGATGTGATTACTTAGCTCTGAATTGGAGCTCAGCAAACTTGGATAGAAGAAAAACTACATTTGGAAGTAATAACAGTATAAGGTTTTTATTCTCTTCCTGCCTTCAGGTGCTTTAGGATGTACCTCTTGGCTGCAGGCACCCACGCTTCCTAATCTTAAATCACATAGTGCAAAGAATAGATAAAAATTTCAGCTTTAGAGAAGAAGTTAATGTCTTGCATCCTGAGGATTCAAGTTGTCTTAAAAAACAAACTTTATTTGAAAATGTTTTGTACATGTATATTACAGAAGTTAGTCTGATCTCCCTTTAAAACACTTAATGCACATCAAGAAAGGCTTTTCACAACATCAGTCTACTCAATCTGAGGCAAACCATGTTTAAAGCAGTGGTTAATCTGCTTCTGTAGTGATCTCAGTAAAACATGAGGGTACTACACAGGTTTTGTTTACTTATGGTTCTCCTGCAGCTTAAAGCTGAGGATTCCAAATAGCTCCACAATTAACTTAATGAAGTCTGTGTTATTCAGCAGTCTCTTGGACTGTACCAATACAGTAGTGTTCCTTGTTGCTCAAAGTCTTCTGCCAGTCATGGTGCTTTCCAAGTCACCTTGGCTCGTAGTTTTTCCAGCATTTTCTGCAAATGAAACAAACTATGAGACTGCCAGTGTAGCTTCAGTGACTACACTAAAACCAGTGTAGTTAGGTGGGCACAACTGAGCTACTACTCCATTACTGATGCTCAGGTTATACATGAGAGTGCAAGTCTGGGCAGTGGGTTCAGTTACTGCTGCTGCTCCAAAAAGCCCATAGCTTTCAGGGGGAAGGAGTGCTTATTTGTCTTATTTTCTGTTAATTATGGAATCTGTAAAATAATATAAGAGCAGCAGCAATTTACTCCATGACAAAAAAGTTGAGGTGGTCAGTGCTAAAGGCAGGATTTGGGCCAGGAGCCCCCCTGTCACAGTCCCAGCCTGTCAGGATTATCAAGCGTTTCCTTCCTTCCAGTTGCCTGAGGCCCAGCAAGGGGACAGGGAGAATTAACAACTCGGGTCCTCTCATTCAGCCCCCTATTCTAGAGCAACTGCAGGCAAACCCAGACAGGATTCTTGCAACCTTGGTTCAGGTGTGCACAGCTAGGCAGAATCTCAAGCTACAGCAAGTAGCCAAAGCAGCCAACACCACCCCTGCCCCCCCAAACCTGCCTTATAATGGAAATTCAGTCAAGTTTGGACTAAGAAAAAAAAGCCTGCTGTTCTTTTGCCAAGTAGACTTTCTAGCAGCTGGCATCCCTAACAGCCTCTTTGCTCGACCTCAAGCCACCAGAAAAATTCAGCCTGAGGCAGACATGCTTTGTAAGGAAAATTTCAGCTCAGTCCTAGTGTTGGCAAGGAAAGCCTTCAGTGGGATATACCAATAGCATCACTTAAAATCCAGACTGGTTTGATGGTCTCTGTTTCAGTTGCACTCACACCACAGAACTATGTCTCAGTCTGATTAGCAGCTCAGTGAAATCAGGAGAACTAACCAGGTAGGACAACTCTGTAGCTGCCTATTACCTTTTGAAACTCTTTAGCCTTTTCTCTGTTTTTAGCATAAGTTTCTTGCCTTGTTTTTTCTTCCTTTCTGAGTTTCACTTCTGCAAGTTGATTATAAAGTCTGTCAAAACAGTAGGAAAAAAAATTGTGTCTTGTCAGGAAGAAAGTGGCAAAGCTGGAATAAGTTAACAAGCTTAAGGGTTTATACTGTCTCAATTGCTAGAAATTAAGAAAGGAAATTTTGCCTCTGCTCTCCAGTCACCTAGAATCTCTTCAAATTCCTCTTTGGCTGCACCTAATAACCACCTCGTTGAGGAGAGGTACTTGCTGCATGTTACTGCTAAGAAGTGCCCAAGTATAATCGTGAACTTTGCTTCAAATTTAACCTAGTTTCAGGCATGAACTGGCACAGCTGCCTTAGCACGATGAAATGAGCAGGCTGCCAGTCATGTTTCTTACTGCCAGCTCTGCAAGGGAATTTCCCAACAGGGACCTGTATCAAACACACTTGGCGTGTCGCTCCCAACTGTTTCATGTTAAGCAGCATTGGGTCCAACTGGAAGACCACAAACTGCTCTGACTGACCAGGAGCTTTCACAAGGCACAGATGAACTACTGCTTTTTTTAATCCAAAACTTCTCCCACTTGTGTTCATGCAATACCTTGAAGTACGCTGGTGCATTTCAATTTCTCCAGACTTCCTGTCCTCTGGAGAAGACACTTTCACTTCTCCTACTTTCTTCAACTGATTGGCAGCTGCACCTTTTTTAAAAAAAAAAAAGCCAAACATATCTTAAATTTAAATCTCTAGTCCAGCTAACTCAAAAGCATGAGATTTTAAAATGACATTACAAAAAAAAGAAATAAGCTAACAGAATGGACACAGATGACATCTTGTGTTAAAAAAAAAAAATCTTCATAGTCTCACTCATTAGGCTGCTGGCTGTAGTTTCAGCCATGCTTCTCAACAGCTTCCCCTTAACAGACATTGGAGATGCATCAGTTTGCTTAATATGGTTGTTCTTTGATAAACAACTATTATTTGCAGAGACACCTTATGACTACAAACGTGGACAGATGGTGAAAATATGAAGAGGACCCATAAGGGCCTTTGCAACACTGAAGAGGTAGCCAGACAGTAGAAAAAAAAGGCTCCCCGCATCATATTAAAGAATATCCCAGTCTGCAATAGCAAAGATGCAGCAAATGCGAAATCTATTCTTTGATATATAACAGCAACTAAAAGGATAGCTAATGTTATGTCTTGTCCCCAGATAACCCTACCAGAGATAAGAAAAGACTCCTTTTGCCTGCTTAACTTCTCAGACTTTCCTCTTTGAAGCTGTCTGGCTTCTGGCTTTTCATTTTCTCTTTCTTTCTTTTTTATTTCTTCTACTCTTTTCAGAGATTTCTGGATGAAGTTCTTCTTTCTTTTTAAAAAAGATTCTTGCAAGCTTCCGGGTGTAGCTGCAAACTCCAGCAGCATCACTGTGAAAGAAAATGAAAAGTCTAAACATTTCTCACTTTTAGCAATGAGCAATATCACCTCCAGCAAGTCATGCATTTCAGTGTATTTCTCCTAGAATGCTAAGCTTGACTACTTTTGTAAATTGCACTAGGAGAACGACACTGTGAACGATGAGTAACCTTGCAAAACAAGCAGCAATTCAGGCCTATGGAATCTAATAACTGTAAACAGGTCTGCCAAGACAAATACTGTGAGATAAATACTGCATCGAAAGCATCTTGATGCCTCAAAATATATCAAAGACCTGAGAAGTCCCTAACACGGTTAAGTTGTGTCAATTCCTGTCTTTCATGTTACTGCTGTTGATCTTGGACAAAAAAATATTTCAATATTTTACTGATGTTCCACACTATCATCAGAATAGAAAAAAAAAAGACATTCTTTGGCTACAGAGCTTGGGGACTAACAGGAAAAACAAGTGAAGGTGCATAAATGATATGACAACAAACCACAAAAAACCACAGAATTTTTCAAAATTAAGTAGTTACAACACAAAATACGCAGTGTATTGTAGATATTATGAACTTCATGAAAGATAAGCTGGCATAGGAAGAGACAAGTCAATACAACACATATTAAACCTGGGTCAAATGTACTACAAACCAAGCCTGAAGAGCAAGATGCACTTGCCTAAGTAAAAGCAGCTCTATGTTTTCCAAAGAAGTGTATTTTATTAATGATTTTAGTACTATAAATAAAGACCTTCTCTATCTCAACTTCAGTACATTGAAGTTACACATAATCACCTGCAGTCTGATGTGATGGAAAGTGACTGTCATTGGGACTCCGGGCTTTGGAAGAACTGTCAGGCCTTACGAACACCGAATAATCTGCATCTGGAGCTAGCGGTAAAAATTCTCTCTCCTGTTTCAAAAGGAATCAGTGATTGGAAATGCGTAAAATATACCACAAATTTGAGTGAAGTGGTAGTATTGTACCACTAGCATAGACCCGATGCAAATGAAAGACATACTCTTGCCTTTATAGCAGATGCAAGAAAAACATCAGAAATGGAGCTTGGTAGTAAGTATTAAAAAGCTACTTTCTAAAAACATTTTAAAACTTGAAAAAAATCCATTAAAGACCCTTTGCCCACCAGATTTCAATTGCTTGTTCTCAATACAGGGCTGCATAATTTCATCTCAACGGATGTGTTTTTCTCTCCTCCTGTTCGCTCTAGTTCTCCCCCATCAGTCTCTCACTGCTCTGTCTCCTTCCCTGATTCTCAGCTGGCAGGTAACACGTGCTGCGGAAGCACAGCCTCCAGCCGCCAACCTCCACCTTACCCATATTTCAATTACTTTATAAAGACCCGTCCTTAGGCACTTTTAGGATCTTCTCTAGATGTCTCCTGCAATTGAAACAGGATTTCATCTAATCTATCAGACACACATTACTTGGTTCTACGTTACTGCTTCAGCACCCAAACTACTCTCTCATGACAAACCAGTCCCTCTACAATTTACGGCCTTTGATTTATATAAGCAAACAGCAAAAAGCATACCACAGGCAAGTTAAGCATGGCAGTATGATGAGCTGATATTTTCCCCATAAACCTCAAACTGCTGTGTAGGCCTGGTGTAGCTCCGTCCACTAGGTAGGTTTAGTTTGTAGCTTTTGTTTTGTCCCATCCTCTCCTCTCGTTCAAGTCTTCAACTAATGGGATACAATTCAGTCTTGCAAACACCAGCAAGATGGTTCTGTTTCTCAGCAAAAGTTTCCCAAACTATATCTACACTGATGTGACACAACAGTGATTTTAAGGAATAGCCCAAATTTAAGATCTATTGCATCTGTCCAGAAAACGTAACATCAAACCAAGATGATCCAAGCAATGACTAAGCTCAGATAACCCTTACACTCTCTTGTTTTGCAACAGTGAATTAACTGCTACAGTGGGGCCTCTCCTTATTATGATTAAGACTAAGTTAAAACAAGAATTACATTAGATAATAAAGACTCACCTCAGTAAAAACATTAAATTCAGACTGATCCACACATGCTGGGTTATTGATTTTATCCTCCTTAATTTTCTCTTGGTTAGTATGTTCAATGTCTGATTCTGCAATACTGATGTCATTTGAGCTTATCAGAGTGAGTTCAGGTTCTTCCATAATACCACGCCCTGACTCAGTCTCCTAGAAAAGAAATTATAGAAGACATCAGTGTAAAAAATAAAACATAAATAAAAAAAATCACTATTTCCAGCAATAGCAACAGCTGTTATCTTGTCAGAAAGAGGAGGCTCATTCAACATGTAGAAGAAAAAATCTGCCCCCAAGCAGTAAATGAAATACAGAAAGAGCACTTTGCCTGAGGTTGTGATGTATGCAAACCCTGGAACCTAACTCCAATGCAAAGTATTTTATATACCAGTGTTAAAAAAAACCCAAACAAATAACCCAAAGCAACCAATCAACAACAAAAACTCCACCTGTCCTCCACTCACCTCAAGTTTAAATTACTTGGTTCTAGGGCAAACTTCTTTCTTTTTAAAAAAGCTACATCAAAGCTATTTCTTTAAGTTTGCTTATGCTTTGGATAAATTATTTACCTCCTTCAGGCTTCTAAACGGGGACAGGGCTGTTCAGTTAAGTAACTGTGCCATGTAATACAGATGCATATGCTATTCCCACTGATGCTAAGAGAGGGAGATGCAATAGAGACACTATAGCTCCTCCAACAATCATGGGAACTCCAGCTCGTTTTAGCTACTCCTAATTATTTCAGTGCTATGATCTGAAAGAAGCAGTAGGGCAGAAGTCCAGGAAACATGCAAGCCTTGAACTAGAATTGTAAAATCAACATGTGCCAAGCTTTCAGATATTAAAGGTCTAAAATAACTTGGTGCAACAACAAAAAAACCCAGAAAAAGCAGCCTGCACAAATTACTGCTTTTGGAAATCTGTTTTACTCACCCAGACTGGAATACGACATGAGCTTCTGGGCACAGAATTAGAATATTTCTCATGTCTTTCCAGGAAAGAACCGTTCTGTTGTACGACAGCCTGTAAATGGATGTCTGAGTCTTCCAAGCTGGTTTCTCTGGGAACCCTCAAAGATTTTTGTACTGCTGGAAAGCCTTGATCTGGCTCCTTTACATGTGTATTGCACTGAGAATCCAACTCTACAGCTTTATTTGCTTCAGGTACCCGAACTGATTTTTCTGGAAGCTTCACATACTTCTTATCAAACGCCTCCACAGGTAATTTTTCAGAAGACATAGTCTCTTTTAATAAATGTTGAGGGAAAGTTTCATCCACTGTAACTGGTGTGGTATTTAGCTGATAAAATGATTTTTGCTCTTCCAGTGGATTCAGACTTTCATTTCGCAGATCTTCCATTGAACACTGGAGATTAATACATTCCATATTTCTTGCCAGTTCTTCGTATTCTCTGGCAGATGAAATGCAGTTCTCATTGCCCCATTTTTCAATTCCAGGGGTTTCTTCAAAAGATCTCTGTAACATAGCATTAAGGTCCACTGGCTGATCAGCATTCTGACAGTGATCCCTCAGAGTAGATTCTAACTGCAGTGGGTGAAAAGATTCTTCAGATCCTGTTTCAAAAATTATCAAGAGTCAAAATTCTAGCTAACACAACAGAACTTCAACTTTAAAAAGTCCCTCCATAATGAGACTTTTCAGTAATGTATAATAAGAAGTCTAGTAAATGGGAAGAAACATTTTGTTTAAAAAAAGCCTGCTTAAGTTTCTTCAAACATAATACCATTAACATAAAATGATTCCTTCACTGTACACAAAACAACTTCAAGAAACACTTTTTGTAGCTTCTTAGAATATGTTTAGGGACAGACTTCGTGGTGGTGCCAACAGAATTACACTGAAAGTCAATGGATTTTACAATTTATACTCTGTAAATGGAAGTCCTTCGAGTCCCTTTTGGGCCTCCAAGAAAGTCTCTAAAACAGGAAGAAAACAATCTAAAACACCATTACTTGGGCAGAAACTCTTCAAAGCAGAAGAAAATATCCAAATTGGAACAATGGTTGCTGTTCCTACAAGTTACAATATTGCACCCTAAATTATCTTTCCCTTAGGTTCTACACATACAAATAAAGATATATTTTTTTTTTTTTTCCGGAAGAGGCTGTGAAAAGAGAAAGATCGAGTATCAACATTTTAATTACTGGGGAGGCATTTAAGCAGTACAGCATATGCCAAACAAACAACAGGGTTGTTAAAAAAAATTTTTTTTTTTAAAATATGCCTCTCACCTAAGTTTGATAAAACTGGTTACACACACTCCAGCATCATGCTATCAACACGCTTTTTATACACACAGGAATATACCACATAAACCTTTAATCATTTCCTTTAAAGATTTTTTTTGCATTCTTTGACACCTACAAAATATCTAGATTTACATGTATAAAGAATATTGTCTCCTGATAAATAGCTGTTAACGGGGAGGGAGGAATTACACTGCAACATCAGCCATCACTAGAAAATTCTCCAGATGATGGACTTATATCAACCTACCTTGAACTGACAATCTCAAATTGTTTTTACTTGCTTAGCCTGTTGTTTATGTTATTTTTCCCTCCTTTTAAAGCACATCAATAATTGGTTTGGGATGGGGAGACATTGCAGTTACATTTAAAGCATAAAGATTGTTTCTATAAGCAATATAGAAATAGAATGTTTTGAAGTTAGAAGGGAGCTTCCTAAATCCTATTTGCTGTGACCACAGGTAGTCTTAAAGTGTGTCGTGGTTTAACCTCTTCTGGCATTTTTTTATTACTTTTGTTTGTTTGTTTTTTGTACCAGTATCTGCCAGCTAAAGAGAAAGAGAAGTATAATAGACACAGAGTAGTTGCTTGCAGCTTTAAACATGAATAGTGTGTGTTTCCAAAAATTGTAGGTATATATATGCAAATAACAAAGATAATTGACCAGGAACATTTACGTTATAAATACATCTATTACTTAAAATATTGTCCTGTGTTTCCTGTTACTGTTCAGCTTTCTGTTGGAGCACCTTAAAACGCTGAAACACCTGATTTTTGGTAAATAAGAGCTTCAGAAATATTTAGATTACTACTAGCTGCATTTGGAATTTCAGATCGGTCCTTTTCTTTAGAATACATGAAATATCAAGTTAATTTGAATTCAACTGCAAAACATTTTAAAAAAAATACTTTTCCTGCTATGAGCTGCAGTTAACTTAATGCTGCTGTAGAACCATAAACTTAATCTAAGTTAATTACTACATTGTAATCTAAAAGTTCATTCCTTCCTCTCTCTTCAACCCCCTTTATTTTGTAGATAAAGCAATTCTATAATCAGACCAAATATCACAGCGTGCAGTACATAATGACTATTGGTGTGATTTAACAGTGGAAAAGGAAAATTCAATGGTTTCTTGAAGGACAAAATGTATAAAGAGACAAATGAGTAACATCAAAGAGATTCTAACACATATACCTCAAAAAGTTTTAATCAATTTTTGGAACTTCTTTAATTTACTCAAACTTACAAAATGATGGATATGCATGAACAAATATTTGGAAAAGCACTTAAACTGACAGTTTCAGCCAGAGTTGATATTTCTTCACTAACATAATTACTGCACAAGTAATAAGTAACATAATATCCATTAGAGTGACCTGAATATGCAGGTCTGCTTCTGTATTAAGTCATAACTGCCGAGGAAATGAAGAACTTCACAAAATTTAGGAGTTCTACCCATTAAAGGTGGTGGAGAAGACAGTGTGTAAGAGAGCAGCAGTCGAGTTAAGACATTTCAAAGTAGGACTGATAGAGAAGTGAAGAGTTCCTTCCCAGTTTCATCACAGCAAACCCACCTTAAGGGTTGGTATTTACATACTGGCAATAGGTTGATCTTGAAAGCGTTATTCTGATTATACTGTACATACCTGGCATAATATTTTCTTTAACAGACTCTTCTTCTGACGTAATGTTGTTTGGCCCGTTTGTTTCAAGACTAGAAGGCAGACTGCTTCTTTGTATATTCAAACTGGAGTTTCCTACTTCTAGAAATGTAGACATGTCTTGACTCTTTGTTGAAAATTTCGAACTCTAGTGGCAGGAAAAAAAAAAAATCCTGATTTAAGATTCATTTCCTCAGAAATATGAAGGATAAAAAGTTAAAGGTAATATTTGATTTTTGGATCACATTTCTGCTACAACCAGCAAAAATGCTTCCAGTTCTATGTATATCAAAAATTACTGTTGTGTTTCTTCTAAATAGAACACCATATAGGGATTATACATTTAAATCTTACAGAAATCTTAAGCCCAAGTATTTCCTCCATCAGAGTTCTTCTGTAGTACCTTGCTAAATTCTCTACTGTCTTGTGAAATTCTGTATTGAGAACAGGATGATGAAGTATCAAAGTCAAGACTTGGTTCCAAAGGCTGAAAGAGCTGATGATGGAAGTTTGGAAAAGGTCTCTCCGTTTCAGGAATATCAAGTTCAGCTGCTAGAGCTATAAGAAAAGAGGTTATTTTAAAAACAAGCAAAAAATGCCCCTCAAAAAAACCCAACTGACATATCACACCTTGCTTCTATATGCAGTAAATAAAACATAGAATTCTGCAGGTATACAAATACTAGCTCGTAAAAAAAATCTTTATAGCATCTAATTCTTTCACTCTGATACAATGCAGGTACAAAAAGCAGCAAGAAAGTGCTACACTGATGCATTTTTTTTAAAATGAAAAGCTGAAGTCCATAAGCTTCAGCACTTGTGAGACTGCATCAGAAGTAGCATGGGCTTCCCAGTACAAAACACACAGTGAGTGACACAGTAGAGCAAGTCCAATGAAGAGCCACAAGGATGATTAAAGGAAGGATGAAGCATATGATGTTCAAAGAGAAGCTAAAAAACTGAGTTTGTTCAATCTTAAGAAAAGGCTTGAGGGTGTGGGGGAAGAGGCACAGAAATCCCTGCTGTCTACTACATCCTAAGAGACAGTAGAGAGAAGATGCAGTCAGGCTTCTTGAACATGCTCAGTGAAAGAGAGAGAAATAATAGACACAACATGGAACACAGGAAATTCTGCTTGGATACAATAAATTAAAAAAAAAAAAAAAAGAAAAAAAAGAGAAAGTTGTTAAAATGTTGCCCAGGGGGCTGTGGAATCTCTGCCCTTGGAGATATTCAGAACTTGCCTGGACAAGGCCTTCAGCAATCTGGTCTAAGTTGGCTCTGCTGTGAGCAGGAAGGAGAATTTGGACCACATAACTACAAGTCCTTCCTGGTCTAGATCAATCTATAAATCTATGATTCTAGGTTTTCAAGCATTCCAGGAGGAAGTGGTTCAAATTAAAATACTAGCATTATCTTCACAATAGCTAATAAAGATGTTCTTATTTTTATGAATTGTTACATTTTTCTAGAGAGCACAGAACTCCCACCCATCTGTTAATCAGTGTTTCATCAACTATGTGACCCTACGTGAATAATAAAGTATTACATATTATTGTCTCTGCCTTCCTGAAGCGAAAGTTGTGCATAAACAAGCGATAAAATTGGCACAGATAACAAACAGCCCAGCCATGGTAGCAGGAAGCTGCGCAGAACTAGACTACGATGAGATTGATACCCGATCAGACTATCTTTTTTTTTTGCACTACACTATGCTGTGTGGACAATATACATAAAGCAAAGCATGAAGAAAGTCAAAGCATCAAAGTTCTCGCATGTAGAATCCTTATTGACTTTAAAATGTAAGCTGAATATAATACAGGCGAATACATAACATTGAGTAAACTCCTCCTCATTCTGTATGAGCGCAGCACAAAAATGCTTTAAAATGGTGAATACCTTGGAAACATGTATTGTCCTCTGAGTAAGAGTTCAAGTCTCCAGTACATTTCCCCAAGATCTGCTGTATCTGACTTTCTTTATAAAGGCACATCTCTCCTTCAGGCAACTGAGTTTCAGATGTTCCAGACAAATTCTCTTGCCTCTGCTGCAGGGTAAAAGGCAGTGAGGAGTTCCAAGGGCGGCTTGCTGTTGCTCTCAAAATTTGATCTTCCGTACTATAAGAAGATAATCCTGAAAGAGTAAGCTAGATGTTCACAGTTTTGCATATAAACCACATACATGAAGTCATCTGAAAAGACACTGCTTAATATCCTGAAATATTCGTAAAGAGCTCTGGGGTTTTGTTTCTTTAATTGTCTCCTGTCAATGCTCCCACAAACCTTACCATAAATTTCCACAAATTCAAGTTGATAATATCTAATTAGGTAGTAGTCAGTACAGCTTAGCACTTTTAGAGTATGTAGACTTAGGAAGTACTGAAACAATAAAACCAGAAAAGAATTAATACTTATTTTATGCTAGCTAGCATATTTTTACCTCCTATGGCATATAAGCGTGTCAGTCCTTTAATGTGATCTTGAGTATCTTTATGACATCATGCAGTAGTTTTATTCACGCTTAAATAGAAATTGCCTGATACCAACACAAGAAATCTGAGGGAATCAAGGCAACCAAAATAGTGTTCCTCGTTAGTGCACAACCCCTCTTTGTCTATACACTTACAGAAGAATTGCACAAAGCTATCAGAAAAGGCCATTATTAAGCACTGAGTGTACAGTGAAGACAGAGCTAGACTTGCAAAATTTATTCATGCAGCTGAGGAACCAAAGCCTTTGGTATTTTTATTCCACAACTAAAAAACAATAGAAAAGAAAAGCTACAAACAAATGATCTTAGAATTTGCTTTAGCTTTCTTACATCAATAAAACACAGATTTGTCACATGAGTTATGAAGTTTATTACTCAAAATAACACTTACCAGTTTAGAACATTAGGGTTAAAATGAGCCACTGAAATCTCAGGCTGTAAAAACTGTAGTCTTCAAAAATTGATTTATAAACATGGAATAACTCATATACACATATGTTGTTTATGAGATCAGATATGTGTCAGATAAACACAATATTAAGCCTTAAAGTAAATAAATCCACAGGTCACTATCTAATCACTTTCAAACTCACTTTCCATGTTCACAACTGATAATGTCAGCATACAGAGGAGCAACTATATATATTTATTATAAAGGAATTATTTTTAATTTTATGAAAAGCTAACAAGATCAAGAGGTAGACTGCAAGCAAAAAAGGATATGAACACATATTTCCCAGAAAACTATTGAAAGTCAATATGGCATTCAAATGACATTCACAAATAATTTATTAAGAATTACTATGGTGACAAGCAGATATTTGAATAATTCTCTTAACAGCAAGACAACAATCATAGCTCTGTAACAATATATGATATATATTGATTAGAAAACTGTTATCAGTGTATCATTTGGGGATCAGGGTTTTTTTTTTTTTAATTTTGCCACTTAAAAACTGCTAGTGTTACAGTTGCTTAATAAAACTCAAAATATCCTTTGCCAAAGTAGATGTGTTAAGGTTAAATTATTATAAAAGTAAAAAAAAATCATGAGCACGTAATGAAAAATTCTAGTTACACTCAACTCTACAAGACATATTAATCATTAAGTGACGTTCCACATTAGCCTATTTCAGAAGAACTTCTGTCCAGTGAGTTAGACCCATTCTGCTATAAAATAAAGAGAATACACAAATTTCCTTTTACAAGAACAACAACAAAACCCAAACACTTACCAGTGTCAACAGGGCTTACATCCAACGTTTCACTAGTCAAAAAGCTTCCAGTGGAAATTGTTGAAGATAAGTCACACGGTATTCCTTGCATGAAAGCCTCTGAACCTAAGTTTGTGGATACTACTTTAGAAAGTACTTCCTAGGATGAAATAACACACCTATTACCACGTATTCAGACGTCTATAATTAAAGCTTTAAACCCACGTATTTTATTCTGAGCTCAGTTCAAGTGTAGAAGCCTTCATGTTTTGCAGAGTCAAGCAAATACGGGTTCATCATTGCTCAGTACAAAACATTCACACCCAACGTCCCAGACACATCACTCCCCAACAGCCCCCTCCCCTCAACACACACACGCACGTGCACACACACACACACTGTTATAAAGCCTCTCAGAACTGCATACAAATCATGACACCTGGAAGATTATTTTATCTTCTGGTGGTCAGATTTGGCTATTTCTCATCACAGACCTACTTCAGTAGAATTGTAGATCTCAGAGGAACATATATGCAATACGTGACAAACTCAGGAATTTTACAAGTACTTGCAATACTGAGCCTTTTGCATACAGGAGACTGACTTAAAAATTTAATTCTACAAAATTAAACTAGAAATATACAAAATATCCTAAAATATTATCTTCCTTAATTTTGAGGTAAGCTCTACAAAGTCACAAAACAGAGAATGAGGGTTCTTGTACTTCCAAATTTTGAAGAATTAGATGTGAATATTTCTTGCCAAACCCTGAACTACAATGTGCACTAAGAAAATAAAAGACAAAAATCTAAGAAACCCTTCCCCTACGTTTTTCATTATATACTACCTTATATAAATATATTTAACATACACATATAAAACATGTACATTTAAAAGTAATTTTACATACACATATACACACATTATACATAGCACTTTTAAAATACTGTTTTTATCTCCTGACAAAACGATGTGATCTTTGGGTGAGGGAAAAGCAGGGGATATCATTGGTGTTGATTTTGGCAAGGCTTTTGACACTGTCTCTCACAACATTCTTGTATCCCAGTTTGGATGTTACAACCTGGATGGATGGACAATGAGATGGGTAAAAAACTGGCTGGATAATCAGGCTCAGAGGACAGTGATTAAAGGGTTACACTCTACGTGGAGGTGGGGAACAAGGAGTACTACAGGACTCTGTCCTAGGACCTGTCCTCTTTAACACCTTTGGCAATGACTTAGAGGAGGTGACACCATACTTTTATCAAGTTTGCAGATAACACTAAGTTGGGAGGACCATCCGATACACTACCTGGCAGGGCTGACATCTAGAAGTACCTTGTGAGGCTGGCCCTACAGGAATGTTATGAAACTCAGCAAAAGCAAATGCAAAGTCCAGCACCTGGGAAGGAAGAACCCCATGCGAAAAAGGACTCAGGGAGTCTCGCAGACAGCAAGCTGAGCGTAAACCCACGGTGTGCCCTGGGAGCAAAGAGGGGCAACAGCATCCTGTGCTGTATGAACAGGAATATAGACAGTAGATCCATCACAGTGATTACCTTTCTCTACTTTGTGCTTGTTATACTGCTGCATCTAGAATACTGCACCCAGTCTTAGCCCCCAATATGAGACAGAACGATTTCATCACAAAATAAAGTCACGTTATATGGTTATTTTGACATGACTAACCGTATTATCAAGTCTGAATGATGGTCTAGAATGCGTTGTAACTCCCTCTCCAACTTCAGCAGCAAGAACTGGTGAATCTTGAGCCATTTGAGAATCCTGGGACTGGGCTGAACACAAATGTAATAGAAGCAATAAGGAAGAGAAAGCAACTTTCAAGTTCATAGTTAGCAATTTTTTTTTGAACACCAGATGGCAGTAATGCCCTACTGCTGCTGTCCTCACTATTGGGGCACTAATTTTGCCCATCCTTACCACTTTCTTCTCACCTGCAACATACTTTCTGCTCCACTGTACCACCAATTTAATTGGCAAGCAGTGGTTCTTGACCAGACTTCCTAAAATTTCTAACTAGCATGACTGCTTTCTTCAGAGCACGCAGGAAGAGCTAGAAATTCATGCTTTGGCTTTGCAGAATGAAACCTGGCTTTGCCAGTGTTACTACAATCATTTAATTGGGGTGGGGGGAATCTTTCGCCCTCTACCATTACAATGATTACAAAGAAAAGCAGACATTCTAAGTAGATCAGAGAAATCAGAAACACTGAATTACTTAACTACAGCATGACTACCACCACGGAACTGAATCACCTTTGCCATAATGCTCTTACACATAAAAATAAGTGAGATCAGTATCGGTGCAAAAGAAGCCCCATAGCACCACCAGAAAAATACAATTTCTGTATTCAGTGCTGACAGGCACCTTCAAAGTTTGACAATTCTGAGATTGTAAATTAATTGCCAACAAACAACTCTAAAATAAGCATTCTTATTTCCAATAATAATTTTCAAGAAAGAAGTGCTAAATATCAAACTGAAATTAAAACAGTAGAAATGAAGTAGGTATGTTTTCTCCCAATTCTACAAGGGCTGCTAGCGACAGAAATTTCAAATCCCCAGCATTTGTAACACTCTTTACTTGGGCAGATCTTGTAACTTTTTGTGAATCCTAACACTAGTTTGTACCTTGTATAAAGCTGAAACTCAATTTCTTACCCAAAGGTGGAGTCTAGTTGTTCCATTTTTCCTACTATACAAAAAAACGGAGGGAGAGGTTTCCTCTGTGAGGCAACGCCAGTGAAGTAGCTATATGATATAATACTTATGTATCTCAATAAATATGAAACATTTTGAAACTCATTTCAGGAAGGTGGGGGGAAAAAAAAAAAATCTAAGGTTTCCTATAGCCACTATCATCCAGTAGTCTTCTAGGAGAAAGTACAAGACATGAAAGGAAATACATCTAAAATATATTCATTTGGATTAAAAGAGAAGTTAACCTATTCTTAATTCATTTACTATGTTACTACATTAAATCCTAACTGATCGATCTCAAAATAAAGGGTAAAAAAAAAATTCTCAAATGGCTTCTTTTCCCCCCAAACTCACAAATTCCCTAGAAACTTCTAGCAGGCTTGACCCTGATCATTTATGACATTTTGATCGATAACCAAACAGAGCTGTTGGCACTAGAATTTGCAAATAATGTGAAGAGTGGAAGAATGGTAAAGAAACGCAGTAGCACTGCAACGGTAAAAATTAGCTCAACCTTCTGCAAAGCTATGTCTGTTAACACTGTTCCAATATAGATAAAATCATAAATCTAAAGAGCACAAAACACTAGTTTCTGATCCCTTTTCTACAAGTACATGACAAAGGTCTTCAGGTTCACAGGAAAGATAACTTTTAAGGTTTGAGTAGAACAAGCTGCCAAGAAGCTCCTTGGTTAGATGTGGCAGTAGTGTGACCGAGTCTACATACACTGCAGAAGTCTGCTCCTCTTCTTTGGAGCAGAATATAGGAGATGGAGGATCCTGAAAATGAGCAAGGCCTTGAAGAAAATTCCTTGAATCAGCATGAAAACTGCAATCATATCATCTCCTGGTATTTAAATATCTCCATGGGAGAAAAAAGGCACAGTACAAAAGATTTCTAAACTCAAAGAAAGTCATAACAAGAAGCAGTGGCTAGAAATGGTTGTCAGACATTCAGAAACTGGAAATAGGCCACTGATTTTATAATCTGATAAAAAATTAAATGCTGGAACAAGCTACCAAAGAATTCTCCATTTCCTGATACCTTTACATCAAGATTAGATATTTTTCTGAAAGAAATGATTTTATTTTCTAAAGGATATCAGCGTGACAGGTAGTAATTTAGGATACATATAAGATGAGATTGAAGCATTTAATACTTTCTTGTATATAAATTCTATGGGGAGCTATGCTACAAATGTTTCATTACTATACTGTAATAACCCGCATTGTTCTTGTGACAATAATACGAGGGATGAACAGTAGTGATTTCATGTTATAAAACAAAATATTTAATTAAAAATACAACATGCCCATATCTCATGACTTTATTACATTAATATCCTTAAAAAACTGTATTTGGTGACTCATAAAGGAGGGTTTTTCATTCTTCCTTCCTCCCTCCAAAATAAAAGCGCAAGGTTCTTGTTCCTCACAGCTTCCTGACATCAACATGGTGCTTTCATGTTTTAACCTCCTGGCCACCACACTGTGACAAAGAATTTGTATTTTAAAATTGAGCCTGTAATATCCAGAATGCATTTTTTTTTTTTCTCCCAACAGAAATTGCAGTAAAACAGTAGCAATTATTTTAGGGTGCAATTTGAAAGACAAAAAGACTGAACAAACCACTCAGTGAAGACAATATAAAAACAGGGATTAGTCCAAATCCAACCATGTAGACAAACAAAAAAAAGTTGTACTCCACGCTAGTTTGCTAAACTGGTGATGGACAAGACTATCCGTCGCAGTAATGAATTATGGACAAATATTTGGGATTACCAAAAATAAATTGAAATCTTAGGTTAGCTTGGATCACACAAAAAATAATCATGCTTGAAATAACATCTCTGTATAGGGTAGCAATACATGAATATAATCACATCTGGAACACTGCTCAAGGGGACCATTAAAGATGAAGATGAATAAAGAGAGACAAGCCTGTTGATATGTAATGAAGGAGAACTGTGAAAGAGATGTATGTATCAAATCTAGTCACTATTTTCAGGCTGACTTCCTAAGGAAATTAGGTTTATGCCATCAAACTGCCTGTCTCATCTGTAGGGTTACTCTGCAATTTCATATTAACAATTTGCATTCTATTAGCCCATCTTAACCAAATTGGATTGGTTTTTTAGACATGTCTGCCTCTAAATTTGAGAGGGTTAAAGTTATTTTTCTTCTTGTAATAACTGGAAGAAAGAAATACAGCTAATTATAGAAACAAATTTTTAAAAATTGCCTGTTACCCAAGGACAAGTCTCATATCAAAGGAAACTCATCTTTGTTGATAAAGTATCCAAGCAGATTTACCAAGTTTATCTTTTTAAGAACCTGTATAACTTTTACCTTTTTTTCTTTAATGCTTTATTTTGAAAAAGCATGTGAGCAGTGATTAATAGGATTTGTGCACATCTAGTGGTTGTGTAATCACGAAAGCAGTACAACTCACAAGTTGTAAAGCTTTACATTATTTGATCAAAGGTAGAAACCACCAAGAACATAACTTCAAAGAACAAGGTCAAAGATCACACGCACAACGCACTCATTTGCTCTCACCTTTAGAGATACAATTACATCTTGAAAACATGGGAAAACTGCAAACATGTTCTGGTTAGAATGAAGTAGCAAAAAATTTTTAAAAAACAATTAATTAGAAACAGTCAAAGCTACTATCGTAAGTAACAACTTAAAATGCACCTTAAATTTCCCCTTCAGAAACTTCATATTTAACACAGACTGTAGATTTTCTTGCTGAAGACACTGCACTAGTTAACAAAAGTACCACAGAGTGCTTCAACAGCCTTCAAATTAAAAAGCCACTGTTGAGTTTTGTTTGTTCATCTGTTCAAGAGGACAATCCTCTTAAATACATAATCACAGAAAGCTTTGGGTTTTTTTTTCTAATATAGATGTTCACATAAAGTTTCCTAATCCTCTTACATAAACCATTGCACTGTTCATGTATAATACTCACTAATGTAAAAAGACACTACACTAAGATATTTTATATTAATTTGGTAACAGCTGATCTAGCAATGCTTCTACAACTTACTCAGAAAAATACAAGCCTTCTCTTCAAATATTGTTAAAGACGACAAAATTCTTTAGTGATAATTTAAGTTTAAATATAGGTATATTTCAAAAAGGATATTCTGAGAATTAAAGGAAGCAGTTGAAAGAAAATGAGCTTATATGTACTTATTCAAGACAATTTCAATCCCTAATACATCCTGATTGAATTGAAAAAGATGTCTCAACACAAACTAAATGAAAAGTTATCTTAAGATTTGGGGCAGCGGTGAAATTTCTAGCAAAACCAGGAGGTGCACACTACATAGCTGTATTGCTCGTAAAGATGTACATATAAGGCAGCCAAGTTGCTGAAAACTCCTTTGCAGCTCTAGTAATGTATTTATTTTAGATGGATACTGAAAACTGTACTGGACCATGAGATGTTGTCATCTTGTAATAAGCTTCAAATTGCTTTAGTCAATGTTTTGCAAACTTTCTTTAACAGTTCCCAGCAAGTCAGGCATAGCATTTCTCAATTACAGCGACAATAAACTGCATTTCAATCTGCAGGAAATTTGAAGAGAAGCAAGTACATTGCAACTGAAAGTACTGGAGCCTTTAAGTTAAAATTATTCCAAGACTGGAAAGACAAGCTAAATTTGTATAGGCAGGGAAAAAACAGTAGGAATTAAAAACCTTGACATCCACTTGTTAGTCCAATCTCTTGAAAAACTTCTTAGTAACCTGCCTTCTTTGTTTACCTAAGACTAGTCAGCTTTGTCCTTTTGTAAGTCAGTCAAGCTACCCATAACATGCTTAGTAGGTTTCAACAACTCTAACAAAATTATTTTGAACATTCACAAACCCCTTTATAAAAAAACAACTTTTTTTTTTGATAACCAAAACAACCTGGTTTAATTTATGGAATCAGACTATGTCACATATGGACACAGTCTATCCTCAAAGGTGCGATCTCTAATAAAGGCTCTTCACAGATGAACAGAAGAGATCAGAATTAAAGTAATACTTACATTATTGCACTATTTTTATTTCTGTCACAACTAACAGCTGATTCTTTCAAAGTTTTTTCTTTGACCTAAGGATAACACTCAGCCTTCTACTTTTTGTCTCAACTGTATTTTTAAGCAATTTCTTGTATACACTGACCTTTCAGTGGACATCTACATTAGCATGTTAACACTCCAGAGTTCTTTTTAAGCATTAATTTCCTTTGTGTCAATACAAGGAATCACTGCGTACTGAATCAGGCACACCACTGGTTTGCTCAAAACAGGTTCCCACCTGGTGGAGGTGCAAACCTCAACACCCCACAGTCTGGGCAGAAGGTACCTGCCTCAGGAGGAAGAGACACCTGTGGGATTCTACAGCAGTTTGCTCCCTCTGCATGCATGGGATTCTGCTGGTAAGGGCAGGGCAATTGGGTAATACAAAAAAGTTTCTTCACAGACAATTCTACAAGACACAGATACAAAGCACATGCCTTGGATGAGAAACTGTTGACTAGCAATGAAGTTTACTGCAGTGTGGACTTGTTACTAGAATGGTAATGGATCACAAATAAAAGACAAAGACTCAGTCATTCTGAGACACATGCTTATTGAAACACCTTTTTACACTTAAAATTAAACAGTATTTAAATAGCACTGCATGTTCTTTAACAAGTCAGGTCATATGCTACAAATAAAGAGCATTAAAATTAGCAGTGCTGAATGGTATTCACATAATTACTCGAAGGAAGAAGATTTCCTCACCTGAATCGTACGAGTTGTCAGTAGTCATCATCAGCACCTCTTGTAATAATCTACTTGACTGTTTACTTTGCGTTGGACTTCCATCAGAGATTTGTTCCTCATAGTTTGTTATGCTCGAAGGTAACTTGCCTTCTTCATGAAGACCATGACTGTAACGTTTCACACATGCAAACTTCCCAATGGTCGAAATGGGAGAAGATTCTCCACCAACAGAATCTGTTTTATCTGAATTTGAAACACTTGTAATCAGTTTAGGTATAGAAATGCAGTGTTTTGCACTTCATGAAAAACATTAAGATGCACATTCTATTCTACAGAAATAACCTCCTGAATTCGTACAGTGCTCCAGTTTAATAAAGTTAGCCATATCAGGTCAGTAAAAACCTTTGCATTACACAGTCTATGGATTATACAGGTTAAAAGATTATACAGGTCACAAACTTCTCAAAAAATAATTCCTAACTCAACTAAAATATTTCTTCCAAAAAAATTCAAACAAATTTTTCCACATAGCAAATCCACCAAAACTTTCAGTAACTTTTCCAAATCCGGAAGCAATGTAACTTCTCTGCTCTGGCTTAAAGATTTCTTTTCTCCCCAACCCGCCCCACACAACAGCCCTTTTTGGCCACCCAATCCAATAAAAAACCTCAAGTTCAACCTTTTACTACCTACCATGACCAATAATACAGATAGTATTATTGATAGATAATACTAGATAATAATAGATAATACAGGAATAAATCACCCGTGGATCATAATGGGATTACACAGCAAATCAGTATTTCCTACTCTAGAATTCCACTGGATAATATTTCAGAAAACTTTTTTGGTATGTATTTTGATTTTTAATCTTTTTTTTTTTTTAATTAAGATGTGTAACACTAAGCCAAGTGCTTTTGCGAATATAAATATCCTTCCATCAAAACCTTCACCAACAAAACTTGTTGTCTAATCAAGGCACCAAATTGGTCCAACGAGAATTATTCTGCATAAACTGATGCTGACTAGCATTAATTACTTTTCTTTAATTAAAAGATATGCCATATCAGCTGTTTCATTATTTTGCTCAAGATGAATGCCAGCCTGACAGGCCTATAATTACTCAGACTGTTCTGCTTAGCCCTTTTAAAAACATTGGTACAATATCAAAACTTTTGTAAAATACACATTAAATTTTAGCTATGAAGAGACTTTAAAAAAAAAATTTAAATGTTTACATTTAGAAAACATCTGTTTGTTGTACCTGTTAACTAGTGTTCCTTATAGAGAATTACAAGGCACTGCATGCAGACTGTAACATACTTAGAAAATGGTAATTGCTTTGTGTAGTTGCTCTCTGAAATTTTTACAAAGAGTGTTTTGTAATTGGAAAAAAACCTAAAAAGATAGTCTAAAAGTTTCTGTAGAAACTTGATACTAACTCCTTATTTAAAAGGTTTCACACTCACTTTCTTGGTATGCTCAAAAGCTAAAGCTTTAAACACTGTCCATCAACTCTGATGGTTCTCTTTACAATTATTGTACAATTGCCTATCAACACAGACCCTGCCCAACAGAAAAATCAACAGGGAACTTAAGTCATGGAATTACAGTGAATTTTCTTTTATTGGTGAAATTTTGTTTTGATTATGTTTTTCTAGACAGACACTGACAGGATAAGCTTTTCTCAACTATAACTCACTTTGCTAGTATATAAATTATACCTTGAAAAAAGGCAACAGTATCAGCTATTATTTCATAATCAATCATCTCAAAGACTCTTCAGAAAAGATTAATTTCCTCCAATCTGTATTTCTTAGGAACAGCAGCATTTATTATGTATTTTATATCAATATATGTATATTTTACCTGCAAAAGAAATGTTGCAACTCTTCGGTGTGTCTACCTCTGCTATAACACTAAGTTCATGTTGTTCCAAATCAAGCCCTAACTTGACTTTTGCCACAGGTGGTTTGGAAGATCTCCATTTCTGTTCTCTACATTGAACTTTCTCAGACCGTTCTGTAAAACAAAGTTTTGCATGTTACAGTAATAAGTATATATATATATATATATATAAAAAATTAACTTGGGGAGATGGAAGAGAACTCCATCTCAGCTGCAAATGAGAAAAATTGTAATGAAAAATACTATACAGCCTTACCAGTTTGCTCAGCTGCACTGATGCACTGCGAAATCATTTCACTTCCATGAAATTTACTCCTGCCAGAATTCTTTTGCTGGTAGTCTTCTGAGACTTGGAAAAAGTCAGTCCTATTAATCCAGTCAGGCTTTTGTGTCTCTGTCATTTCTTCATTTGTGCAGATACGTCTCACCTTAGAAGGGGGGAGGGAAGTAACTGTATATAAGAGTATATTTATACTCGTTTATCAAACCAGCATTTTCCTGTGTGTGTATTCCATGCAGGACAATATTGAGTACTTTGAGAAAGTAGTTCAAGTATGCAAGATACTGGACAGACTTGCTTAGCTTACAAAAACGTTTGGACATACAGGTATTTATTTAGCTCTACAAACCTAATGTGCTAAAACATAATTATTTACATTTTCAAGGCCTTTTTTAGATTAGATCAGAATACTCAGCATTTTTAACAGGAACAATTCCTGAAAATTGTTCTGCTTTTAGTTTTTCAGCTCCTGAATTCAGGAATCTTAGCTGCTTGGAGACTGCAAAAGCAAGAGACACGGACTCTAGGCAACAGTTATTTTTCTAAGATGGCTTCTGGGTTTGTTTTTTGTTTTGTTTTGTTTTTTTTGTTTTTTTTTTAAAAAAGCCAAAAGAAGCTTCTTTAGAAACTCAAAAATAAACTTCACTTTTTCTTCTGTTACACAGAAACAAGCAAAATTACAGGTCTAGAGTGCAGCTACCAAACCAATTTCCTAACAGGTACACATAGAAAGACAAACTTTAAAAAGTAATCTATTCAAAATGCTTACAATATCCTTTGAGGTACTGCTTAAGTATTTTTAATACAAGAGCTGTTTTACACACACAGCTGCATTTCTAGAGCTGAAGAAAACTATACCTGCAGATATTTCAGACAACGTAACTATTTCAATAGGCATTATATTCAGAGACCAAGCACAGAAGTTCATACTATTTCTGTTAGACTGAACAAAACAGCGCTCTTGGGGCTTACAGAAAAGAACTACTGATTACAAATCACAAGTCCTAATTAAAATTTTCATTATGGTAAATCACCTAAAACTATCAACACTCCATGGGATACTTTGCTAATTGGTAGCATTCGCTCAAGTTTGATCACCTACTAGATGACTCACCATGCAAAGCATTTATAAAGCTTACCTGCTTGTTTAGAAATTCTTTCAACACCTCTTGCTGTCTCTGCATCTGTTCCTTCAATTTATCTTGCTTCTGTAAAAGTAGTTGTTCTTGTATTTTCTGTCTACAAAGAAGAGCTTCTCTTCGTGCATCTAGCTGCTCTTGCAATTCTTTCAAATACTTTTGCTGAGCTTGGATGCTTTCCGAAGAGGCCAACACTCTGTCCCTTAAATTCACTATATCAGAATAATTTAACAAAGGTGCATCTCCCATTTTTGATATCAAGAATTCCTCAACACCTTGGGCTTTAGATTCTTCACGAGATAAAGTCATAGGTTCAGAAAGATTGAGGGGTTGTTCAAGGCTTGTTTTGATGGTGCTCTCTGCAGATCCCTGCCAATATGCCAAAGAATCAACTGAGGCTGCCTGAACTATATGAGATCCCTTTGTTGCTGGCATGAGGGGTGTCTTAAGTGGAGGCTCTTCTCCAGCTTCTGTCTCTGTTTGATGATCAGACATCTTCTGAGATGACTCTTTAAAGTGCACTGTTTCTGAAGGCTCAGAGGAATCTTCTGCAGGCAAAGCAAATCTAATGTGTTGTACGCGTGCTTCTGGTTGTGTTCTTACTGCAGTGACATCTTCCATGACTAACCCTGATGGTAACTGGAATGGAGATGGTTCTCCGACATGATTATTGGAGGTTTCCAACATTCCCACTTGTTCCTGTGAAGGACAGGCACACAGCAAGCGAAACTCTCCATGCTTCAATTTCGATGCTTCTAAAAATTGCACATGTCTGCCAGGATAAACATTATGCATTTGCTCTTCATGTTTCTGTGAAGATGTTTTTTCCAACATACGGAATGTTCCTGAAAACACAGGTAGTGACCGTGCATACTCTCGTGCATGAACTTGTTCAGATGACTGGTATTGTGTTGGTTGCACTCCTTGCCTCTGTAGAAGTGGTTCTGAGACAGGCTTTAAAGTAATTGATTTTGTTTCCACAGAGCTCGGAGGTGTTGCAGAAGTAGACAAGTATCTTTGCTTCAATTTATTCTGATACTCCTGTAGACGCTTTCTAGCTTCTTCAATGGTCTGTTTGTGCAGCCTGAACAGAATGAAAACATGAATCTTTCCAGAGTGGTGCAAAGATAAACATCAATTTCAATAATCATAAGCAATTCAAATTATTTTGAAACAGGCAACTCAGACTTCCATTTCATAAAGGAATTTACCTATTTTGCTGTAGAAGGCGTTGTTGATAATTACGAATCATCTGTAAATGGCTGTCTTCTCTAGGACTCCGGGTTTCTGATATAGTAGTATTTCCAGTCTAATCAAAATAAAAGAATTTTAAGTGCACATATACAAATAACTCACAGAAAACTGTTAAAACAACAACCTTAAGCTGTATGTTTTTCTCGTAAGTTTACAGAAGCCACTCTGTACCACCGTTTGAAGTCTGTGAGATTTCAACCTGAGGCAATGAAGCTAAAGCAGCTTCTGGAACAGATGGCCTACAGCTACAGTCTCTGTTGGCAAGTCGAGCGTACACTGTCAAAGTCAATGATGCTTACAGCAGCTTAGCTCAAAGAGGTAAATGTACCCAGTAGCAAACTCAGGGAGCAATGATCCAACAGAGCTGCATTTTCAAGGCAATCAGATTCTCAGAAGAGTACAGGTTGCGCAAATGACTCAAGATTTAAAAAAAGACTACTTTCCTTCAACATTCTCAATAAATTCCTCTCCTTTAAGTAGCTGTTGGAGATTTAGACAGACAAAAACAGAGGTGGGGTTTTTTGTCTTTTTTTTGCCCTTTTTTCTGTCTTGAAAAAGGATACATGTACATGCATCATTATTATAAGACTCTAATCAGATTTTACTAACAGGTATTTTAAACAGACATGCTGTCCCTGGGACTATGCAAAGACAATCCAATATTCAAAGTCCAGTGATATCATGTGAAATACAAGCTTCTAAATTAGACAAAAGAAAGCGTCTATATCTACAAACTCCTGGTTCATAGCCTAAGAAACAAAAATTGATTGATTGCCTTGATTGATATAATTTAGAATTGGCAAATGGTACTCTTGATTTTTATAAGGATAATTAAAAAACTACACACAATTTTCTACAATTCTTCACCTCATGTTCCACTTTGTTCTGCTGATCTGTAGAAGGAACACCGTGACTTTGTACCAGCTGGCCTTGCTCTTCCTCCTCTTTTTTTTTCTTAGCCTCCTCCAAACAGGTTTGCATTTGGATCTTCAGAAAATCGGCCTCCAAACGTGCTCTCTCTTCTTCAATTTGTTTAAGTAAGGTCAGCTGTTCCTGTTTCTGTTTCTCTATTTGCATGTTCTATTAAGAAAAATGAGTGTGACTCTCCAGAACTGAATGACAAAGAAATCAAAGACCCCTCACACACACCACCACACACAAAACTTTGTTCCAACTTACAGCAGAAATTTTATTGCTTGTGACAGGCATTTCCGAACTGTAAGAGGCCTTTAAAAATAGTTCCAAAGTTTACAAGAATAATTTTGTTTTACTTGCTAGATATTTCTAATAGTCCCTGAATCCATTTACTATTGCACTATTATCTGTTCTCAAATTAATAGAACAGATAAAATCAGAATCTAACCATTCAAGATACATTATCATTTCCAGAGACTGCAAAAGAAGTCCTTTTCTTAAATTGAATTCAGAAATCTACTTTGCATTTTATAGAGCTTTTCATCAAGAGTTCAACACATTTAAATGTTAATTCAAGCCTTACAAAACTTCTGAAATAGCTGATGTATAACTACTTTAAGAGCACTCCATAAATCTCTGAAGTGGTTTGTTTATTTTTATTCTCTTTCCGTGTACCTATCAGCTACAAATCACTTAGATCCACACATAGCATCATCATATATACTTTTAGAATGGAAGCAAAGAAAAATTTCAAAATACTGGCAAAGATGAAGTGGACAACAACCTTTAATGAGACAGTCTGAATGGGGATGTCAGGAAGAGCAACCTGAGAACAAGCTAGACCTGAGAACAGTTAATGTGGACACAGCAATATATACATCTAGGCAGGCGCAAAGTGGGAGAAAATAAATGTTAAAGAAAGTAACCACACTTTCACAGAGGATCTGCTGCTTTTTTTTTTCCTAAAACAATACTATTTTGTCAAATTTTTGTTTCCTGAATTTCTGAACTTTAACTCTATAATTTAAGGCTGCACTAAGACCTGAATTCCAACTTTCTTTTTTTTAAAGTGACAAACCACCACATAATAGCTGGTAGGTCTCTAAG
Source organism: Gymnogyps californianus (assembly GCF_018139145.2). NCBI lineage: Eukaryota > Metazoa > Chordata > Aves > Accipitriformes > Cathartidae > Gymnogyps > Gymnogyps californianus. The sequence goes on along the minus strand of NC_059471.1, from coordinate 11,551,103 downwards.
GATACAACAAAAATGAAAATATAATGAAACATATATAAAATACATATAATGAAATAATATACAAAGTTATTATTTTCTAAATATAATAAATGTAGCATTCCCATAGACACAAAAGACTTTCTGCATTTGTTTCCTAGTTAATCTAAAAAAAACCCAAAACAAGATACTTAAGGTTTGTAAGCTTTTCCTGTCACTCTAAACACAGTCCCACAGACCTTCCTATGTTATTACACAGGGTTAGTAAAGTTTTCACCGAGTTGTGTATTGTTGACTACATCCTCCCTAAAGCAAAGGTATTAATCTGCAATTGGGGTTCTCATTTAATCATAGGGTGGCATCCCTCCCCTATAGCACTTGTTAGATTTTAAGAAACTGGGTTTTTCCACTCTATTCTAAATTCCAGCTAGAGCTCAGTCATTTTTAAAGAGTTAATACATAGAGGCTAAGTATCAAAAATGTTACAGTAAAAGTTTACTTAAGTGTTACAAGCACCTTTACGAGGGTCTATGGCTACTGTATAACCTGAAGCATTTTAAAGTCTTCTGTAAATCACTTTTTTTACACCATAACTGAGATAGGCATAAGTACACACACACTTACCCACTTTTGTCTCTCCTCTTCCATTCTAATTTTAGCTGCTTGTTCTTGAGGGTGGATTAGAACTGAATTTTCAGCTGCAACTGTATTTTCCAACATTTTCACAGAGTCTAAAATATACATGTTATTTAACTGTAATTGCAGTCAGAAAGAGCCTTGGATCTTCTTTACGTCTTGCTTTACAGTCTCCCAAGCTCTCTAAACAAATTGCGTAAGCTGCTCTTGAAGAGATTACCATTGCCATCCCACTAGTCTGCCTGTCTCCATAAGCTGGAAAATCAGTTTTTTGTATTATTTAAGCCTTTAATGGCCCTTTATCATCTTTCTTGAATATACAGTAATGGCCCAGCTCCAATGGGACTGAAGATTGCTTCTACCCAGATTACTTGGTACCTTAATAGCAAGATCATCCTGAGGAATAAAAAGCCACACATTAACCTCTTGGAACAAAGAGGGTCTAAAACTGGCACTCTCTGGGCAAATGATCTAACATTTGGCTATTGCACAAAAAGCAAGTCTTCATCCTGTACTACCAGCTTCGAATAGCAGCATGTTTTCCCCAGAGGCATTTTTTTTACTCATGCTTCACTCTCCAGTCCGAAGGAATTATGCTGCTGTATCCATGTACATGACTGAACCAAATCACTTAATCTCATTTAAAAAAAACAAGCACCTTATGAAAGAAAAAAAAAACCCAAACGCCACAACTTGATCACTTTAATGCTTCAGAAATCCCACTTAGCATACAAGTTCACCAACTCCACCACTAGTATAATCAAAAGAGCACAAAGGATAGAAATGGGAAGTAACCCCAAAATGATTTGGCTACCAAACAAAATGGAATGTCTAATTGCTATAAATTCCAGTTTTACAAAGAGGCTTTTCAGAATGGTGCCTAGAAGCAAAAAACAACCCCCTATGATTTCAGACGCATCAACTCATGCTTGTCTTGTGCGCTTCTAGCTGTGAATCTCTGAAGCAGCTGGCTTTTCTAGTTCAACAGGTACAGCACTTCAGTGCCCAGTTTTGCACTGAGAATTCTACTCCTGGAGGCAAACACCTATTAAAGCACGGCAACACCAAGTGTGACAACAATTTGGGCAAGATTTAAAAGATACAAAGGTATTTTGGACATCTTTTCTCCACAAGATCTTAATGGGCAAGTTGGACATAAGACCAAAAAGTTCTCCTATTTGTGGTTTCAACAAATCCACAATGCACTGTGGGCAAAGACAGAATTGTACTTTCTGGCAACATGACAAGACGCCACCACTGAAAATTCATTAAACAATTCTGTTACAGTCCACCCTTACAAGTCTTTTTGCTCCTACGCAACAAGTTTTGATACAAATATGTATTACGTACCTTTGGCTTCACATACTGTATTTTTCTGTTGCTCACAGTTAAGTTCTAAATCACATAATGGTCTCTCTTCACTAGCAATTGTGCCTGATTCAATAGTCTCAATTTCACTTTGAATCTCTTTCTCACTTTTTGATGTCCACTCCTCTTTTTGGCTTCTAATCTTGGTCAGCAATTTCTTTAAGGCAAGTTTTGACTGAGGTCGGTGAGTTTTTGCCTCTTCATGATCTATAAAGAATATATACTGTTAAAAGTTTTGGGTAATGAATATTGCCACATCATAAAACCAAAAACCTCTTTTTTGTTTTGGGTTTTTGGTTTTTTTTTTTTTTAATTGTTTACAGTTGGAGAAATAGCTCAGGTATATTACCAAGTTTTAAAAGCTTAACAATAGTTTTTCTTACCTGCAAGAGAAAAGCAGTGATTTGTCTCTGCATGCTATAAAAGGAGGGCTAAGCTAGTTGTAGTGTTACACAGTCAGACTACTAGACTGTAGTGTTGCAGAAATAAGCAGTACTATCCCCCCGCCTGCTTGTATGTTCCTGCCCTCTCCTCTGTATTAGCACTGGCAACACAATGAATCACAGACCAATAAACGGATTGTGCCAGCAACAGGTTGTGGCAGAAATGCTTCGCCAAGCAGCAAAGTTCACTAACACACTTCTTGTTCACATCACATTATCCTGTACATGCCACAAGTGAAGAGTACACACACGCACACACGCGCAACTGTTGCAGCCTACTCACAATATGGAGCAACTCAATCACAAACCTGAACATAAAGGACATACAATACGTAGACTTTCATAGAAAGTCAAGCTTTAACTTCGAAATATTTCTAAACATAAAATGAAAAATATTTAAGTTCACATACCAGCATCATCCCATAATTTACACTAATTATATAGGAATAATTATGGCTATTAACAGTGTAGTTCTTAAAAATTATTCTCAGTATACTAATGAACTGAAGTATATTAGAAAAAGAAGTCACATTTTCATTTTTAAGTTCATAATCATTAGAGTACTATCATCCATGATAAACATCATAAGCCACTTGATACTGAAATACTTCACAGGCATTAAGGAATTTTAGTACTTAACACATTTTAGTTAATACTAAAGTTAATTTATTTGATATATTGAACTAAATCTCTTCTCTTCTACTATAAAACCAAAAAGTTTAAAATAAATGTAAAGTTTAAAAGCTTTACTTTCTGATTCATCGGGGACCTCTTCTTCTATCATCTGTCCCGATTCTTGTCGAGTATCACAAGCAGATTCTGGCTGAGTGTCACAAGCAGATTCTTGCTCCAAAGAGATATCAAGATCATTATCTTGAGATCTATCAGAAGGGGCTGGCAAAGGTTGTGGCTCAAACTGCAAAATCAGGTCTCCTTTCATTTCTAATTAAAAGAACACAACCACATAAAACAACCAATTGGAATAAAAAGCAAACAACATTGCAAGACTATACTCATCACACAAATCCCTAAGAAGTTCAAATATCAATAGGTTGTTTCACAACAGATTTAATCCAACTATTTTTTTCCAAAATAGAAGATTCAAAATTGTTTAGATCATTAGCCATCTATTAATTCAGAAATTCTGCAGGGTTTTCCACTAGAATATGCTATGTCTTTAGAAATAAAAAGTTTATGTGATAAAAGGCTCATCTTTACACAAAAAGCAGCACACAGGAACAATTGCATGCAGGAGGATCCCAATAACTTCATCAGGGAAAAGATGCATCCTGACCTGGCTGCTCACAGGGCTGTCACAGGAGAGCGAACACATGGTCCAGGTGTGAAATACCAGAAGACTAGTCAACAGGAGTTCTCCCACTATCACCTTACCGACTGAGGGGGTTACTGCCACAAGGGGTGTGGGATACATGGCAAGATAATCTTGGATTGTATGCTTATTATAGATACTTTGGGGAGGAACCAAAGGCAGGGAAAGGAAAGGATTAAGTTAGGCTGGGGAGGAACAAGAGTGACGAAAAACGTAAGAATAAGGGGATAAGAGGGGCCAGTCAGTACACTCGTCTGGCCATGCACTGTGCCTGACAGTCCGTCCTGTCTTCTCACTGAATTCCATTTCTAGCTGTTTTCCTGGGTGAGGAACCCTCTATTTTGTATGCATGTGTGTGTATGGATATATAAGAGCCAGTAACTGGAGTGGGGACCAAAAGTCACAGGGGCGCCTGTGTCCAGAGTGCTGCCAAACGCAGAGACCACAATGAGTGCATATTATCTGGGTATGAGTATCAGCATGCAGTGGCTAGCAAATTGCGAGCCAGACTAGCCAGCAAGAACGGTAAGAGACTTAGGAGCTAGGTATCAAGCAGACGTAAGACTGGGCTGGATACTGGAGAGGCCAGGGGATCTGCGAGTTGGCTAGTGGAGGGATCAGGAGATCCAAGCATCCAAGCCAGCTATAGGGGAGACCATGGGGTCTCAGAGTCAACAAAGAAACCTGCTGGCACACGTGCATGCATCTGAGACAACTGGACACAAGAGGATCCACAGTCAGCTACTGGGTAGACTGAGTATTTCAGGTCAGTTACCACAGGGATCCATAGCATGTGCATGTCCATGCACATGTTCACATACCCAACTGGGTCTGTGTAGCAACAACAGGAGAGGAGCAGCAGGCCTTGGGGGGTTCACATGCCCAGGAGCCAGCACCTGGGGAGACTAAGGATCGAGGGCCAGCTGCTAGATAGAGCGAGTGTCTAAAGCCACTTACTGAGTGAGCCATAGCACATATTTGAGCATACCAGTGCATATGTGGACATGAGAGGTAACTGGAAGGCTACAGGGTCCAGGACGACTTACTGGGTAGACTGGGTGTCTAAGACCTGTTACTGGGGGATCCATAGTGTGACAGGTGGAGACCTGGGATGCAGGGGACAACTCCTGGGCAGGCTGAGCATCTAAGACCAACTGCTGGAGGGATCCATACTGTATATACAGACATATATCCCACTAACAGGCCTTCACCTTGACCAGCCAGAGCAGTGAACAGCATGAGGCCATTTGTGCTGTTTGTGTTTAATCTGAGTGCTGTGTTTTCTGTGTTGGCCTGTGTGGCCAGCTGTGTGTGTGTGTACTGAAAGCCTGTTCACGTGTGTGCCTACTGTGAATACACACACAGCCTTGCTACCAGCTGGAGCTGGGAATGGGCAGCCACAGCAGCCTCTTCTCTACTGGGCTACCAGATTCAGCAACCTCCAATAAATTACTTACTCCTGTCTTCACTGTACATATCTTCAAATGCAAACTCCAATTCTCTCTGCCATTCTTCTTTTATTTCCATGCGTTTGTATGCAGGCACAAAAAGCTGAGGTGGCATCTGTGCTACAATCTGTCTTCTGCGCATCCGATCCATATTCTGCATTTGCTCAAGTTCTTTCAGTAGCCTTTCCCTGTCCTTCAAGTATAAAGAAGGGATAACAAACATTTAGTGCTCACATTCAGACAGCCATATGTCACGACTGATAAAATACTTCCATTTGGTTATCACGAAGTTTGTTTAATCCTTAATGTTTAAAGTTAATTTTATTCTAGGGAAAAGGCTGTATCTGACCTTTAAACACAAGAGTCATCAATACTACCTAGAAGATCTAATGTTAAATAAAGGATCAGGCTACACCTGTAGGCCAACTTTCCCCAACAGAATTAAATCTTCTGTTTTATAAGGTAAATGAGTACTTCCTTTGGCAAGTTACCTTTGTTAGTATATACTTCAGCAATTGCTACTTTTTAAGATGTGAACTAAATACTCTTGGTACACAATAATTATACATGAAACCTATTTTAAAAAAAAAGCTTTATTTGAAGTTTGGTTGGGTTTTTTTCCTGTTAACTTAAGGAGCATCAGTAATATTTCCACAGTTCCCCATTTTAGTTAGGTTACTCATTCAGGGCCAATCATATCTCAACTAAAAAACAGGAAGCTTTTGCTATTTCTAGCCTCCAAAAATACTTGTGAAGGTAACAGACAATAAAACAAATTTCAGAGTATACCTCTAGGTACAAAGACCTTTCTCAATAGTTCAGTTTCTACTTATTAAAGGAAACAATTTCAGTATTTCCAGACTTATACACTAATGGAACCTCAGTCTAAGTAAAAACTTTTCAAAGTTTTTCAAAAATAAAAAATAAAAATAAACTGTTGCCTTCTTAATAATAAACTGATTTTTTCCCCTGACGCACAGAATAATCAATTCCAGCTAAAGCTGATGTGGAAAAGTAGAGCTCATCACCTACTAAAAAAAGTTTAGCTTGATTATTACCGATTGGTTAATAGCTGGTCAAACATTAAGATAACAAAAATTAAAGGATGCTCTTTCATTCGCTGTCCTTCCAGATAGCCAAAATAAACAAACATGGTTTGATGTTTTTTAAACACATTCAGAAAACTCCATTTAGTCCATCAATTTTCCTCCTGTAACTACAATTCATTTACTAATCACCTACCTACAGCTTACTTAACACTGGTCATTTTGACATTAAAAACAGGCACAACTACTTTGCCTACCTGAGCCAAATGGACCTTCTTCAAGGCATGACTTCCTCTGAGATGTGCCTTTTCAAGCTGCTCTCTTCTCTCCCTCTCTGCCTCTCTGTGTAGTTCCTCCAAACGTTTCCCTTCTTCTTCAGCAGCTAACCGAGCATCTGGCTGGCAGTCAATCAATAGTTTAGTCCATGAAGTTCTTTGTGGTAGTTTAAAGCATATGTAACAATAAATAAATAATTCTGCATCAAAAGCACTTTAAAAAAAAAAAAAAGACATGCAATGCCATATGAACACCCTTGAAGGTTTATAATTCTTGGTTGCAAGCAGGACCAAACTAGTTTTTTACCTCTGAAAAAAAATAACACATATTTACGTATTCCATAAGTATCAGTGTCAAAGTGTTCTAGTTTCAAGCTGTACTAGGGACAATAATTTGTGTGATTTACTTGTTATAGCAGAGTGGTTATTTTTCCTACAATACAAAGTAAAATGAATAATACAGTTGGTATTACAGATTGACTACTTTATCCTCATGGTTTTGTTTTAAACAAGGGGGGGGAGGGAAATAAAATAAAACCAGAAACGTTTTCATTCTCATTTGGGAAACCAGAAACAATCTGCAATTTTTAAATAAGAATAATCTTACTAAACACATGAAGATTAAAAAATACTTACGTAAAAAAACCCCAACATTGCACATAAGCAAGGCTACAAAGATTAACATTTGGAATTTTCCATGACAAAGCTGAGCAAACTACAGTATCTCCTCTTATTGTTTAGGCCTAGTCCTTCAAATGTTAAGAAAACTTAAAACTTCATGAATGAAAACGTCATGAATGCACTGAAGAAAATATTCACAAAAACAAATTTATTGAGAGCGGTTTTCTAGTCTAAAAGAGGCTGGTCCAGAACAGGAACTCAGATTGTGGTCTCACATCACCAATAAACCAAAATGTTATTTGGTTCACTTTTCAATAGCATTACCTCAATTCAAAAATCACCTCTAAAAGCTAAGCTCTTGCTCCATCTCTCACTTTTCCAGGTCCTCCCCTTCTTTTGATCTCACTTTGGCCTTTGTCTTAGTGTACTGTAAACTTGAGTAAACTTTCCCATTTGGCAAAAATCCATTCATCATTCTTTTTCCCAAATTAGAGTTCTGCCATTTCGGCAAGCTGAAACCACTGACTGCATGAACAGATGAACACAAATACAAGGTAAAGACTGGGAATACATAGCTAAAAAGATGGGAAGAGAAAAAAGCAGGGCAATTGCAACTATTAATTTAGCATAAGCACAAAGCAGAAGATTTGGGTATCCTAACGTTATGTCACTCTTGTAAACTCACCTCCTTACAGAGGTCTGTTCACATGAGACTATCAGGTGCGATCCCGCAAGTGACTGAGCACATAACAGGCCTTACAAGTTTCCCCATCCAAGACTCTGATTAGTAAGTTGTGTAATGGCTGCTTTATACAAGTTCATATTTTTAAACAAGTTCTAGAAAACTGCACTGCTGATAGCCAGACACTGTATGCAATACAAAGAAAGATATATGGAAGCATGTATCACAAACACTTGGAGTTAATCACCTGCTCTCCATCCAGTTCTCTGTCCACGTAAGGTTCGGAAATATGATAACGTGTAACAGAAAAGTTGTCAGCACTATAGGGCTTCACTGCAGGAGTCTTTTTCACTTCAAAATTCTAGGAAGAAAAGTACAAGTACAGCTGCATTAGACAACAGCATTATCAATCAACAGCAATACAGTTGCATTATCTCTAGCAATGCAACTAAACAGAACATAAGTAATCTGTACACTTAATTTAGTATTAAAAGAAATCCACCTCCCCCAAATTCTCTCCTGAAAATATTGTTAAAACTTTACATACATTTAATAATTAATAAATCACATTAGCACAAGGCAGATCTAGAGGGCTTAACAACTGAGAGCATCTAACAGCCTACGGCAAACTCCTCCACACAAACTGACATTCATCAGAGAGCTCTACCTTCATGTTTCAAAAGCATTACCTTAATTTAAAAGCACTTGAGTTCAATGTACTAATACAAATCCCACTTGCAACAGCTGTCACACTCACCTCAAAGCAGGGCAACCACAGAGCCACATTATAGCTAACAGCAAAATAACACTTCTCAAGTACGGACTTTCTTTACGAAACTCAGAACCATTATGTCCAATTTATTAGTTGACCAAAAGCATTTTCCATAACTTCACTGAAAAGTGTCTATTCATATATTATAAAGTATTTATTTTTCTGAAAAGTTTTGGGTACCACATTTCAACTCTTGTCCAAAAGTTTGAACACTGAGCAACCAGACCCTCCCTCTTCTTCGGCTCAGCCTAATGCTCCCAGTAGCGAGGCAGTCAGGTTAGGTAACTCAGTATTCTGTAGGACCTGCCTTTGTACTTCTGACATCTCCTCCATTAATTTTCCCTCAGCTTCCTCTTCCCTAGACTTTCTCCTAAAAAAGGATTCTTATCCACATTAACTAAAACAGCAAGTTTCATAGCCCAAGTGGTTTAAAACTAACATGACTGTAAACAAATGCACATACACAAAGAGCAGCATTAAGTCTCAGGAATATCTTAAACTTATCTCTATGTAAGATGAGGCATACAAAATTTCAGTATTGATTATGTCGTGCTATTTTATAAAGACTGTAGAAAGTGAAGTATTTAAATTAAAATCCTATAATATGCAACTAGTTTTAGCCTTACCAACAGAACTTCAGTAACTTACTTTATGATTCATAAGCAAATCCATGTTATTCTCATAGGAAGGAAAAAACCAAACAAAAAAGAAATGTACAAATAAAAGCATGCCATCAAGAGTTTCACTTTTATTTGTACATAAGGCTGTTTAAGAATTGCTAACTTTCTTAATCAATAAATCAACATTAACCAAAACGCTTGTAGCTACCGATTATAGCTCTGAAAACAGACCAGTCCCATGCCTAAACCTCGTTAGCCAGATCACTGACTGCTTGACCTATACTGTTACTTTCAGAATGTATAATTAAACCTCAGTCTTCTGAATTATTTAAAAAAAAAAAAAGTAAAACTAACAAATCAGTAATTAAAATTACATTTAATCAATCAGATTTCCAGAATTTTATTCAAAAGCTGTGAAGATGTGAGATTTGCGTTGGAGGCTGCAATTTTCCAATTAAAGTCAAAAGCAATTTAGGTTGAAAAAAATACTACTTGTAACGTTATTACACCTCATAGTGGAACCACAGCAGTTAAGAATCCGTCCATACTTCCATCAAGAGGTTTGTAACTCCCCCCCCAAAGTAAATAATTCTATACTAAAACCTGGCAAAACTGGAGCAGCAAAGTATCATGAAACGAAAAAAAGAAAACCCAACTCTACAAATGTTATGAATACTCACGAAGAGTATAGTAACATTTTTAGGTTGTATTTCCACTACATAAAAATCTGACAGATCATATAAAAAAAAAATTAAGTTCACAAGAATTCTGTGACACTTGTCAATAAAATGGTGTTTACAGTTTAACTTCAATTAAGTAACTTAGTTGTTCTAACTAAATAAGGCCTCAATTCCTAAATCCTTTTGAGAATTAAACTTGATTATGACAATATATCTAGAGTAAACACACTTCCTTTGTAACTGGGTAAACAAAAATAGGAGTATCTTCAGAAAATGTTTCTTATATTCTAAGTAATCCTGCAATGAACAACATTGCCCTAGCTCCATTTTATGAAATTTTATTCAATTGTTATTGCAACAGAGCATCAGATTATGATAAGTTATGTTTAATAAGCTCTTTATGTAAATTGATTCAAGAAAATAAGCATGCTTATGCAGTTGACCTTGTAATTTGCTGTAATTCACAGGACTTAGAGTAAAGTTAAGCAATTCAAATTCAGTGCCTTTTGAGTAATGCATTTGCAAGACACAGCCCCAGATTTTTTCCCCCTGAAATTGACAGTTAACATGTTCTTTTGTTTTCTCCCTCTACACAGAACTAGCAATAAGCCACAGCTCTAATCACCTCTGATCTTTCAATTACTTAGCATTTACCCCATACAGTACACGGCACCTAGTTACTCTTCCAAGAAAATAACTTTATTCTTCACCCTGTGCCCTCCCAGCAACATAGACCTATGACAAAAGGATTAAAATCCATACAGCTATGAAAACTAGGAAAAAGGCTAGAAGTCAGCTAGTTTTTACATGGATCAAATTGACACGCTGTGCTATATTTAAACAATGCAATGCAATCTCTTTCCTCAACAAAAATCCAACATGTCTGCAGAATTGTTGATTCAATTTGCCATTATCAGAGCATGAACTTCTTAAAAGAAACAAAACCCACATATTGTAGAAAATCCAGATGTTTGCCAACTCTGCTAAAAACAGCTAAAATCATGTTTGCTGAAAAGATGAGTAATGGACATTTGTTCACAGGTGGAAATGCATTAAATTGTAGAATTTCAGGAAAGGAAGTTATGATTCTCCAATACCTAAACAGGGTACCGACCCAGACCTGTCACCCAACACAATCGCAAATGCAATTGTACCAGAACCTGGGGAAACCTGAACAAAGTTTACTTGCTTGCCCTGGTGAAAAAAAGACTAAAGAATAAGAAGGAAATTCTTCATTTATAAAACGGAAAGAGATGCGCATTACTGAGGTTGTTAGATGAAAAGTATTATGTAGTACTGTGTCTTTTTAGCTGTTAGATCATCTACAAATATGCATGTTAACTGCAGCTGACTTTCGGTCACCAATTAGAAACTCATTTTGTTTTGGGGTTTTTTTTTTTTAATAGAAAGCAACATAAACCACATCCTAAACTGCAAAAGTTACTAGAAAGCAATGCTGCAGCATCTCATGCTTTTCCAACAATGCCAAACTGAGCAACACAAGCATCTGAAAACCAGGAAATGAAGAATCAAAGTTTTAACTGATAGAGTCCTCATCTGCTCTACAGCAGATACCCCGGGAACATGTTATGTGGAACAACGTAGAGGAGAACAGCAGCACGAAAGAGTGTTTGAATTTACCTGAACTGTACCATACAGGACCTTATTCCATCTGTTCTAAATTCCGATGTTGGATATACCTCACCAGAAATAACCCCAAACTTTACTACCCCCTTACAACACTTGCTTTAATCCTCACTCGTATCCCACTTCCACAATAAGAAAACCCTTGGGCAGCCAGCAAGGAGACCTACAGAGAAGCACGTGCTAAGGGATACAAATGGAAGTATACAGGCCCTCCTTCTTCTAATCATTCTGAAAACTGTGAGAGTCAAACCTCACTCAGTTTTTCCAGATACATCAGTACCAAACCCCTATCATCCTACACACTAACCTGTACATAATGTGCTGGATGTAGCTGGGAAAAGTTTTGATAACTTCACTGGCTCTGAGAGGGACTAGTATACCTTAATCCTTTCTTGTCAGTGGTCTGAATATCCCTGAACCTGACAGTCTGAAAGGGCACAAAAACACATAAGGCAACTTAAACCCCGCATTAATGAAGTTCCGTTAAATTAAATTTACTAAAAGTTAAATCCAAAGTAAAAATGCGCATAATGTTCTTCCTGCAGTTCAGATCTGCAATCCTACAGTAACTTCTATGCCTATGCAGAATTTCTCTGAAATCAAAGCATGAAGGAGGTACAAAGTCGCCCCCAAAACTGCGTACAGCATAGAATTAAAAATATGTTTTTTATCTACTTTCCTCCCCAATAGCCTTAGATACTGGTTTCCTATAAAAATTAAACAGCTTACCCTACATTTAGCATTCCATACAAGAAACAAAGAAATGGGAGAAAAATAAAACAACCAAAAACCCCACAGCTAAAATGGTAGAACTATCTTCATTACAGAACTAAACAAAATGCTACTACTGCATCATTATGACAGAAGGCTGAGGTGGTGTGTACATGCTGAGAAAGATCATTGTATAGTTTAATACCACTGTGGCTATTAAATTAAAATGAGAACATGATGAAGTTTAAAAGACACATTAATCACTAAAATAAGATCTCAGATGACAAGAAATAAAAACCTCACATAACAAGAGATGAGAAATAAACATATACCAAAGCGTAGTAGTAACAAGTCTGCTAATATATAATTCATTAATTTTCTTGATTTTTGCTGAACCACTCTCCTTATAGTAGGCAAATAGCAATTCCGGATATCCTGCTGTGAGGAGTCAGACCAATAAATAAATCATTACATTATATGGTACCCTGAATTGTGATCACTATTGCATCATGGATACATACCTCAAGAGGACGTGGTGGAGGAGGTGGCAGGCTTGCAACTTTGGCTGCTCTTTGTCTTTCCACTTCCAGAGCATGTTTACGTGCATTTGTTCGTCTTGGGGGAAAAAAAACAAAAAACAAACACACACCCCCCAGCCACACACACACACACACAAAAAACACCACACAAAAGAGAAGAGAGAAGGAAAATTATTCAAGCAACAATGACAGCACTGTGCAAAATAAAAGGCAAACCTAAAAAGAAACAGATTCAGATGTACCTGAATTGAATGCTTGGGAGATAGGGATGGGCAAGCACACTGAAAAGTCAACAGAACTTATGCTGGAAGGCAGCACTGGAAATTTAATTTCTTAAAGTAACGCAAAAATGTTAATACACACAAACTTCTAAAGAACAAAGCAAAATCCCTGCTTTTCACTCCAGTTTTCAGAAAGCACTGCATCACTTCAATGTATTTTAAATGCGCAAGTGTGGACAAAACTACGTATTTAATCACTAGGTCTCAGCTCTACTCGAGCACAACTATCCCCGGGAGTACACAGTTCATTTTTCATGCCAGCTCAAGTTTGGTCCACTCTGCTTAAAAAAAAACCCACTAAGAAGGAAGACCATGACAAATGCAATAGGTCCTTTTTTCAAGTGGTTAACTCTCCATCAGGAACTGGCCTGAGAACATTTCATTTCATATGTCACTGAATAGCCGTCAGCCAACAATCTAGACTGAAAATAGTGACATAGAGATGAAAGGCCCCCCACTCACTGAGAGTCTATAAGGCCAGCTCGTATACTTGACATTTTTGTCTTGGTTTTAAAACTACAGTTCTTATCAAAATCCACAAGCTTTGTCCATGAGTGTTAATTCTCTAACCCATAAAATTTCAAGATTGAAAAAGCTCCAAGCAAAAAGCATCAAGATTTTTGCCTTTCACCTTGTGACATGTAAAATGCATTCCATGCTTAATAAAACTAGATAACTATTGCATACCGGGCTTGCTCACAAAGTAATTTTTCTTTTTGGTACTTCTGCTCTTTCAGGGCTTTCCTATGTCTCTTCTCTGCTCTTTGTTTCCTTTCCTCCGCTTGCTTTGCAAGAGCTTCTAAGTCAGGTTCCTTAAAAATAAAATATTGCAAGCACTTAATACAGGATTTTACTCACTTCTCATACTATCAGTGTGATATTTCAAATTAAGTACTGCTGGTAAGAATCACAAGCTCAAAATTACTTTCGACGGTATTAGAGTAAAAATACTCTAAATAATAACTTTTCCTTCTCTGCTATCTTTATTCTCTTCTTCTCTACCACCAACAGCAGCAAATTTGCCACATTCCTCAGCCAATGTAACCAAATATTGGAAAAAAATTGGAAACCTTAGCTTCTCTCTGCATCTCTTTGATAAAGAGGGTAATATAAATATACTTACACTTTTTAGCAAATGCTGACTAAACTGTACAGAGAAAGCATGTTACTACCTTTCAGTCATTAATTACAACAATTGTGTAGCAATAGAAATATTTCTGTATAATTAGTTCTCTGTTCCTATGGCATTAGTACCACAGTTTTCCACAAACTCATCCATCCTAGCATCGGAAAGGACTTTACAAAGAAGTCAATTTAGAGACACTGAGATATGGAAAAGTATAATGCTATTTTACTTGGGTTAAAAAGCCTGACTAATTCAGGAAGTAAGCTAGTCTGCAAATTCATGCAAGAAATCTGTGGCACCACTGACTTCTATAAATGTGGTTCAGAGTCAAATCTATGGAAAATTTCTACCCAGCAACTTAAACGATCTTTCAAAAGAGAGCCTACAAAAGTTACAGGATTTTAAAGAAAGTGAAAATAGTTTATAAGTACAGAATTAAGTGACACCAGTTTGAAGTCTAGGCAAAGGCCTCTGAAGCCCTCACCAAGACTTTCCATGTCACTTGAGCACTGAAGAAAAGAGTTAAGTGTATTTTCTTAATCACAGAAAAGATACTGTTACATGGTAGAGAAAAAAAACTTACTATATTACTGGCATACTTGAAACAATGATTCACCATGTGCAATTTAGTCAAGTACAAACATACACTATCATATATGCGTACAATCTAACATAAACAAAATATGAGTTTGCACAGCAAAAGCCTTAGCAGATGGTCCTGTTGGACCATTTAATCCTGGTCTTGTGGAAAGTTATCTGAAAAAAAGTACATAAACATTTCTAAGAAGTTTCCATTCTTAAAGAAGTGTCGTTTTAGGTATTAGGACTGCAAGATCAAGAATATAAAAAACCAAACAGCAATCTTGGTATTTCTAGAACATCAAGAATTTCTCTGACGATAATATTAAGCTGTTTCACTTACGTTCTCCTTGGCTTGTCGGTGACCCTCACCAATCGCTCTTAAGCTTGATAAATACAGTTTTTCTAAGGCTTTCATCTTTTGATCCTGTGCTTTCTGCCATTCAGCTCTCAGTGCTTCCTCTAACCGATGTACTTGTTCTTCTCTCCTCTGCTTCACTTTCTGTCTTATCTGCAAGGCGATGTACTTCTGTTGCTCTCTAACCTGTAGAAATAGCATTTACGTTTTGTCAGCAACTTAAAAAAGCACAATATTTCTTGCAGCAAGTCTTTCCACAACATACTCTATCCTCCTTTCAGCTTTCCATCTCATGTACTATTCCATTAACAATCTGTCCAGAAAATACTTTAAAGTTGCCATTACCTTTTTCCAAAATTAATATATTAAATAATAAATTTAATCTCGGTTGTATGTTTCAGTTGAAGTCCAAAGAGCAACATACAACTGATAAGCAAAATGCAAAAAATGCTTGGAATATCCTTCCCTCCAAAAATACAACACAATAATTTATTAAAGACTCCTATTACAATGCAACGTGGTTTAAAGAAAATCAGCAACTATACTGATAAATTAAAGTCTAAGTATTTGTTGTCCACTTTGTCAGAAAAATTCTCTTCGCTAAAGAGAAAAACGTATCACGAAAAAAGCCCAAGAGGGGTGAAAGATTAGTACATAGTAAATGTCTTGAAGATATATATTTTTTGAAGATGTGAAAGACCTGAACAGCTTGTGTAGGACAAAGCAGAGGAATGCTAAGAAAAGAGTAAGAAAAGAAATGGAGAAATAGCCCCGTGGTCTAACAGCAGGACAGCAGAACAGAAATGGAAGAAAGATGAGACGACCAACAGACGTGTTCTGAAGAACATAAACATACTCTGCTCAGACATTCTAAAAGGAGCAGTACTTAAAACATTTAGAGCTATGACATATCATAGCAATTCAGTTCGTCTAGTGGAAAGCTGTGAAGTTCTGTATTAGTAGTAGTTGTCTTATTTCTTCTGCGTGATCACTGTGAAAATACCTGGAACAGTGTAAGAGGTATGAATCCTTACACAAGTGACACATCAGCAGAAGAGACAACTACATATTCACAGCCAAATAAAAATGGTAGATACCGAGAAGCTGGCAGGGAAGAAGAGATTCTGGAACAGATGCCAAAGTGAATCTAACAAACAGAGAAGGTATCACAAGCAAAATACACACTTAGTAGTAAATAAACATAAGAAAAGGAAAATAATTCACAAACTAAATAGAAACCTAATATACAGTATTATGACCCTGAAATTTAGTTTACATGAAATGAATTTTTCAGTTAACTTTCCTAAATTATTTGTTACATCATTAAATGAAATACACAATGTGCAAAAATACAGGCATACTTGCTGTAGCCTCAGTTTTCTTCTTCTTTCGTATTCTTCTTTCAGAAGCATGGTTTCTTCATTAGGACTAAGCCTCAATTTCCCAACACTTGCAACTTTCCTCTTCATCTCTGGAAACCCTGAATGATCAACTTCTGCAAGAACAACATGAAAAACAGAAATTGTGCATAAATGATATAGGTAAACCAGCTATAAAAAACAGATAATGCCACAATCTTACAAATCTATCATGGTCTCCAGGAGTGTGAGCTACAACTGTTCATGTCTGTTCCAATTGTACTCAACAACATTGGCACTGTCTTTGTCACAGTCACAAATTGTACTGCTTTTGAACTATTATGCTATGTAGCAAACTCTGCAACACTATTACATTCACATTCTACACCGTGAACCAGACAGGCACATCTACAAAGTGAATACTGAATACCATTCCACTCCTGGGAAGATTAAAAAAAAAACAAACAAAACCAAACCAAAAAACCCCCCCGAAACCCAAAAAAACCTACTGAAAACCACACCAGACAGTAAAGCAGGCTGGTCACTTAGGTGATTTGTACTGAAATATTCTCATAACAGTTGTAAGATACAAGATACAGAGTTTGTTAACATTTGTGACTGCAGTCCAAGGTCTTCTGCCTTGAAGGCTGTGAAGCTCCGACAACGGTCTGCATGCCAAGCATTTCACTAGAACGCTAAAATTGCTCACCGACAATTTTTTATTCAAGTTTTCTTAAGCAGTCATTTCAAATGATGTTTCCCTGTAGATTTTACTGTGGAACCAGGATCTGCTGGTTCTACAGATCGCTTCCTGTTTTCCTTGCAATTAGAATTTTCATCTGCCCAGCAAAAAAAAAAAAAAAAAAAAAAGACTTTTTCTGCCTGATATGCAGCCTAGTCCAAAACTGCCCAAATCTTTATTTGATCTTTAAATATTTATATCCCTGAAAATACTCCCCCAAAACAAACCAAAGACTTTCAAAAGCCACTGTTTAGTTCTAAGAATCAAAAGGTTATTACCAGTGAACAATCCACATTGCACTAACAATTTAACCAACATGTTACACCTGGAAAGATTTCTTTTCAGTATCATAAGTAAATAACAAAACTCTAAAGAAATCAGGTGAGGCGTAAAAACGAAATAATTATCCATAAGATACTTTTGGCTCAGTGTTACTAAGTCAATGAATCTCACGTTCATTACAGGATAAACAGGGACAGAACATCATGGTTCCTGCTTGCTTTCCCTTATTCAGCTGATGAGGTACAAAACAGAAGTTTATCAGTACATACAATTAAGAGGCAAATGACTACACTCCCTACTTCCCCAAACGAAGGAAAAGTTTAGAGGATGAACAATACAAAGTCTAGATCTAACATTTAAAGGATAACAGCAAAAGCAGATAACGCAAACGCCACAGTAAATTAGTCAACATCCGCACAGGTCCAGTTGCAGTACCAAGCAACCAGTAAATACAGCAGAGTTAAAACTAAGCGAGCCTTCCTCGGGAACACTGCACTACAGGAGTTCCTGTAAGCAACGCTAACACTTCTGACCACGCTGCCCAGGACAGCTAGCAAAAAGCACTGCACCAGAGCCGGAAAGAGAAGTAGCAGCGGCGTTAAAAGGCACCGACAGGCGCAGGGCAGCGCACCGGCCGGGGGCCCGGCCCTGAGGCGGCTGGCTGGGGGCGCAGCTGCCTCAGGGGCAGCGAGAAGGATGGAGCGCGCGGGAGCACGCGCAGGCCCCCAAGGAGAGCCCCACCGCCAGCGAGCTCTGCCCAGGAGGCCCCGGGCCCGCTCGGGCCGCTCCCGATCAGCCACCGGGAGCCGCCACCGGGAGCCGCCACCGGGGCCGGGGGCCGCGGCCGCTGCAGCTCGACCAGCCCGAGCTGAGGAAGGACAATGCGGAGGGAAGAGAAAGGAAAGCACGCCCTCGCCCAGCCCCGGGCGCGGAAGGCGGGAGCAGGGGCAAGGGAAGGCAGCGACCCCACGGCGGGGCTGCCCGCACCCACCCGCCACCTCTCCCGCCGCCAAGTAGGCCCTCCCGGCCGCCGTCGACCGCCAACGGCTGCCTCCTCCTGCTGCGTCATCTCCAACACTCACCCCCAGCGGCCAATGACTGCGGGCGCAGCGGGAAACCAAGGGCCACGGCGGAACTCGCCGCCTGCGCATGCGGAGTGCTCCC
The DNA here is from genome assembly GCF_018139145.2 of Gymnogyps californianus. Classification (NCBI taxonomy): domain Eukaryota; kingdom Metazoa; phylum Chordata; class Aves; order Accipitriformes; family Cathartidae; genus Gymnogyps; species Gymnogyps californianus. Next base: position 11,532,419 of record NC_059471.1, on the reverse strand, counting down.
CTCGCCGCTTGCCGTCACACCTCCCACCGCTCCAGGATCACAGCAGGGCGCATGCGCCACCGGGCCACCCTTCCTCGCCTCCCTGTGCGACTGAGCCCCGCCCCTGACTTCTATTGACCAATGGGCACTGCGGAAAGCTGTGACTGGCCGGTGGGGCTGAACGCGGCGACTATAAAATGGGCGCTGGGGGGAAGGGAGTCAAACGCCTCCTTTCTCTCTCATCTTTGTCGGGTCCTGCGTTCTCAGTCAGTCCCTTCCTAAGGACTGATTTATAATGGGATTACTGTTTTGCCCGCTTACTCAGGTGATCTCAGTATGTATTTGAAGGGGTTTATTGCCATGATTTTCCCCTGGCCCTACATCAGCAGGCCTCGGTCAGGGTTTCCAAGTGCTAAAGCTCACGTGGGAGGGCTATTGGCTAAACTAGAAATGGTGAGGGTGAGGGAGCAGAGGAAAACTCTGCGCTGCTCGTTTTATCTCTATGTAACTTCCTTGTCCAACACTCTTTTGATGCAGTGTATTGTTGGAGATATGTGAGAAACAAAAATAAAGGATGCTACTTAGTTAACGAGGCGTGACCTTGAGAAGAGAAATATGATGACACCATAAGTTAGCGGGTAAAGAAATACCAAGATAAGCACTGGGGCAACCAAAGAGCTACTTGAACTTTGAGTAAACTATCCTAATTAACGTACTAGAAAACCTGCCCTTAAGTAGGGAGAGCCCCCTACCAACAGAAGTCCCTTCCTCACAGAACATGCACAGTAAAAAAAGAGGATGCTGCGACTTTCAGTGGAGATGAGACTTGCGAGAACCAATAGGAACGAGGGTAACTGAGCGAAACTGTAAAAATACTGATAACTGTTGCTCAAAAGGTATAAAATGCTTTACCAGGTGTGCTAGCTTTGTGGAGTTACCACCTAGCACCCATCTCTGCGCAGACATGAAATAAAAAAACATCTCGACTCTGTGTGTTAATTGGCTTTTTTGCACACCAGGTGAAAGAATCCTGATTTTTGGGACAACAGTATGAGTAGAAGGAGTAAATTTAGACTATGACAGTACCCCTGGACTTGTAGTGCTGCTCTGCCTGTCTTCTAGGCTTGCATGTGGCTGGCTAAGTTGCTTCTACGAGTGGATCTGTGCTGCTACCTCAACTTCATTACTAGTGCTGATCCTCTTTTATAACCCTCTTTTTTTAACTAATGTCTGCTCCTTTTAAGTCTGATGCAATACTTCTTTGCTTCTTTGCTTTCATCCTCATGTTTTAGTTTTCTTTCTAAAAGGGACCATTTATCATATGTGTGAGACTTGCAGCAGTTGGGATTTGAAAGTGGAGTCATCTGATATCCTTGATTTATGAGGAACATAAAACTGAGCAAAAACTTGTTATTCATGTTGAGAGGAACAATTCTGCTGCCCATACGGATGAAACAAGAGAGGCTGTGCTAGACTGTTTCTTTCCATTATGTTCCCAGGGTCTGAGCTGCTGCTGCAAAAATGGAAGAAATGCTTGTGACTTATAACCGATCAGGGACAAAGGAGATAATCAGTTGTCTTGTGCTGAAATGTGAGTGCAAAATATAGCTACTTTCTATGACAGTTTCTTCTAGAAAAAGGAAAAAACAATTTTGTAGTAGGAGCTAACTGTCACAGTAACCCACCATATTGTGCCCTACAGGACTGAAACCAGGAGGGCTGAGATTACTCGGTAAAACTTAGCAGTTTGGTGCATGCGGATGCATGGCTCCACAGAAAATACACTAAAAAAATACAGAATTGCAAAATAAAAGACATGAGCATAGGAAGAAAAAGTAACATAGCAGCTGAATGTGCTGTCTTCCCTGCCTTCTGCATTTTACTGCTAAACTGCCTTCTTATTCACAGACTTCTGTGCTATGGGATCAGTTAGGGAGATAATTTGCTTTCTGTCAAGTGCTTGCAACTTGCTGCAAACTGCTGACTGTAATAGCTGGTACCAAGTTAATACCTGATTGTACATTAAAGACACCCAGATGTTTCACAGTATGCATATTGAATAAATTAAATGTGAGCAGTGTGCTTCCAAATGCGTTTTCCAGTCTCCTTATCGGATTTTTTTGTCCTTCAGCATTTTCATTATGGCAGTGCTCTCCACAATAACATCTCTTCTAAATAGCTTTATCCTGCAGGTCAACAGGTAAAAAAAAAAATTGAAGACAGTCTATTAAGAGAGTAATTGAGATTATAGATTTTAGAATCCTCTACTTATAAAATGTGAAAGAGGTCAAATATATGCTCCTCAATTATACTGTTGGAAAAAAGGGATATTATGAAACCTAGATGTGCTGGGTAAGAATTTTGTTTCAAGGGTGTTTTCTAGTCAATGTATTGCAGAATTATTTCTCCTACCACTTAATTTACATACATATACTGAAAAACAGGGATTTAGCACACAGTCATTTTAATACTGTAATGTTTTCTACTTTTTACTACACCTGTTTGAATTACAGTATTACAGGCCTGCATTAATTCTTTCCCCTTGTGAAGTAGATGGTGTTCCTTTTATAAAAGGTGAATAGTGATGTAGCAGTATCGGTGCATCTAGCCAGGCATATATAAAACTGGAGATAATGGCTCCCCTGTGCTTCAGTTATTGGTCACATTTCTTCTGGGGCAAAAGAATGATACTTGGAGGAGTTACCTACAAATTCCCTAGCCAGCTGGGGTAAAATCTGAATTTCTTTTCAGGAACAGAATGCTTTCCATACATAAAAAATGTCTTGCAGTGTGAATCTATGTGAAAACACAGATTTAGAAGAAATCATTTTCGTTTCTTGTGTTTGAAGTTGAAGAGGGGTTGTATGACTGTGAAGTCCGCTGCTGAGGTAGCCTGCAGCGCGTGGTCAGGAGCTCAAATCACAGTGTAGGCCTTCTGCTGTCCCAGAAAATGGCTTTTGAGAGTGGGACTGTCCGTACTTCCCTATCACAGAGGGTGTTTATTCCATCAGCGGATGAACCACTGCAAGAGACGCTGGCACAGGCATGTTGCCTTGGTGTGCTCTGTGGGACTGTTTAGTCTGAATATAAGATTGGTGAGACTGGAGTTGCCTTCGTGTGCCCCGAGAGAACAGATTCCCTGTCTCGTAGGCAGGTCGAGCAGACCAGCATATGCAACCTATACCTCTTACTGCCACACAGGAGCACTTGCTCCTTTGTTCATTAGAAATTCTTAACTGGCCACTCATGTCTCCCACTCTCACAAGGGAAGGATGACCTTGCAGGCTTTTCTGCATCTTCAGCAGGTAAGCACTGGCTTTATAGGTTTTCTGAGATCCAGTAATGGAACAGTACAACCACCTGACAGCTCACCCTTGTGCAGGACTTGGCACCCTGCAAGAATTAAGTATTCTCCTTGAAAACCTCTGAAGGAAGTGCTTTAAAGAAAGTGTCATATTCGGACACTAAACCTCCCGCCCCGAGTCCTCTAACACCTCATTAGACAGTAATGCAGTTTTCTGTTTCTTGTCTCCTTCTTGCTGATTACTGAAGTAGCGGAATGAAATGAGAACTTTTCTCAGTTTGAACTGGCCTTTCTCTGCATTCAGTATTCCTCAAATGTCACATACCACATTATCTTATGGTCTTAAAAGTTTCCCTATGGTTCATTTTGTTTTGATCTGTGATTACTTCTCCCATGCTGTTTTATCTCTTTTAGCACCTGACATCGGATGTCTAATTATCATGACCGCTAGGAACTAACAGGATGTGGTTTTACAAAGGTTTGTAATCCTCCAGTTCATACCGTCTCAAAACTGCAAAGTGCTTTTGTTAAATAGTTTGCATTAAGTGCGTTTTTTACGTGTAAACTTCGCAAACATAGATAGAGTTTCCTAACAAGGAAAAAGGGCTAATCTTTATTTTTGAGACTGACTAGTCTACTATGGTCAGCCCATGCGAGTACAGCCTATAATAGTCTCTGCCTGAGACTGATTTGGACATAAATTTTCTTGACAGATGTGGAAGGGTAGCTTTTGTTATTATACTCTGTGTCCTGTAACAGAAGGCTGCAAAGCTACGCTTTCCAGTACCAAAGCAACTGTATTGAGAGCTGTATCTGTATAAATTCTCAACATGCAGATTCTAGTCATAAAAAAGATGCTACAGTTGAAAAAAAAATAATGCAAAATATGAGGCATAAAACGCTAAGTAGCTGGTAAAGGATAATTACATATAATTAAATTAAGTACAATGTACATCCTAAAATTATTGTCACAGAAAGACAAAGAAATGGCTGTAAATTCAGATCTGGTTTTAGATATAAATGGTGTTGTCTTACAGAAAAAAGAATGCATGCTTTCTTATGACATTGGTCCAGAAGCTCTTATTAGGGAACCAACAGCAACCTTAAGCAATGCCCATTCTCTGTCACAAATGCCCCTGGGATTTCACCCAGCATCCTTAGCCCAGCTTAATGGTTTGGGTCTCTGGAAAACAACCAGCCTCGGATGGTAAGGGCAGCACCAAGTGCTTAAGAACTTACTATTCATGCATGAACCATGGTGCTGTGCAAAGTCATTTTAAAATGGGCTCTCAAACTCTCAAACAAATGAACTCTCGCAAAGCTTGAAGCCAACAGCACTGAGCTGGGTTCAGGTTTTTACAGACAAAAAGGAGCCTTGTGTAGCTATACTGCTGCATGTCCTCAGAACCTGTCTGCCTAATTACTCAGTGATGGCAGCGTATGCAGAATTCTACAACACAAACTTGGTGTGTGCGCATTCATTTACTAAAATTCTTGTAAAATGTGTTCAGCCTTCTAAAATAGATTGGAACCATACACAGAATTTTCTCCAATTGTTATAATCTGCATAGTAACTATGTGCACAAATAGGCCAATTATGCTCAGTCCAGTGAGTTTACAGCTGGTCTTTGCCAGCTTTTCTCAACTACTGTGCCATATCTTGTTTGGCTAACCTTCCTTTGTTTCTTCTTGTAATATCTACTTTTATTCAGTTTCAGAAACTATACTGAACATTACTTGCTTTATTGCAGGTAGTTTCAAGCAGAAAATAGAACGGTGCTGGATTTTCTGGTATTTCCTTTAAATAACAGATTCTACTCCAGCAAGATCTCGTAAATGACTTAAAATTTTACCTTGTAGAAAAAGACCTCCTTATGTGATTAAAAATGCTTTTTTAGTTTAGTCCTACATTAGTAGCAAGCATCATATTTTCAGCATGTAGTACAGATGAAACTGGGAGGAAATAATTTTTTTCTAATTTTAAAATGATTACTTTTTCTCCAACCTAAATGGGCTTGTTTTGTATTGTTTGCCTCCTCCTTTTGATTGCTTATGTTTATTACATTGTATATAGGAGGTGCTGGAGTTTTCACAAGCTTCAATTTCCCTCAGATGTGCATCCAAATGCTGTGCTGTAAGCAATAAAATTAATGTAAGAACATCTTGAAGAATAGCTTAAGGCTTTAAGTCTGCAAATCGCCAAAGAAGAGGTTAAAGGTTCTGGATGAAATCATAAAGAAGTAGTAAATCGTCAGGTCCTGCCAACTTAATGACTGATTCAATCATAGAATCTCAGAATCCCTTTTGATGTCTTAGTATCATTTATACATAAAGCAACTAAAAATGTGTGCTAGATACTCCCTTTCCTTACTGCTGGCTTCTGCCATCTCTCTGACAACTTCTACAGTGGGTGACATACAGGATAAGATATAGAATGCAGGTCTCCTCTCAGGAAAGTACATGTCATTATCCTTGGATATCTGTTATAATATCTTAATATTGTTTATGAAATACCAGCAAAATGTTCACAGTGTAAAAGAGTGGATCCTGGTTTGATCAAGACCTTCACAGTCTAAATCAAACAGACTATATGATCAGACAGATCTGTGATGTACCAGATTACACTTCTACCACAAATGAGCTTTGATGTTTTCTTTAGTAGAAAGAAACTGATTATATAGATGGAGTCATTAAAAGGCTTTATGCAGGAAATATGTTTCAAAGAGAATCTTACAAAAGGAACGGATGGTGACGAAAAATTTACAAGGAGTGAGAATGAATTTGCACCAAGAGGAGGAACTTGGAAAAAGCTGCAGAGTGAACAAACTTGTGTTTCAAAGAAAGCAGTGAACATGGAGCGGTGATATACTGGTTCTTATTGCTCCCATTCTACTCTTTTTAACAGAAAGCAATTTCTCTACAGACATGGAGACATTTTCTGTCGTAATTTTGCTAGATATTATAGAAACCAAGGAGGGATGAAAGAACAAAGAGTCTTTAGTGATTGGAAAGAGGTAAACTTAGAGTCAAGTATGAGAGAAGAAAATGTGGAAGGGAAGCTGATTAATGACTTAGATGCTAGTCTGGTAAACTGGAGTCTGAGCTTCAGTTTTCTGCAAGACCATAGATTTTTGTGCATGTGATCTTGGCTTAGTCTCTTTGGGATTGATGTGATAAATGGAACTAAGTAGCAGAATCCTGATCCTGAAAAGCCTTGCTAAGCTACTAAAGTCTAAAAGAAGTTAGCATTTTTTAATCCTAAAGATCCCTGAGCTTCTAGATTTGCTGACCTTTACATGCTCAAGCTGTTCTAATGTTGACAGGACTGAATGGCTCAGAATCTAAACCTGAACAAGATTCAAGAATAACTTTTATTTTTTAATATAGGTCAATATCTAGTGTACTCAAAGTACATGCAACTGCACAGGGTTCTGCACAAAACATGCTACTATTTCCTTTTGTGATTGGAGAGAAAAGGCAATTGGAGACCAGGCCTCCTGTTTTCCTTGTTTTTGTCTGAACAGCCTGATTAGAGTAATCTGCTCACTCTCTCTATGGCCAAATTAATAGTGAGTTACGTTTTGCACAGCGGCATGGCTTCACAGGAAGAGGCAGATGATCCCATCTTCCTAGAAAGAGCTATGCCTGGTGGTTAGAACATCTCTGTGGGAGTTGACTCTGACTTGTACGAAAAAACATTGAATCTTTTTCCCACTTCCTCCACAAGTGCTGTGACCACCAAACTGCTGTTAAGTTGATGCAGTTCCTACCACCTGCTCCTGTTGGGGGAAAAAAAAAGAGCTTTGCCCAGCTTGTTTTTGAAAATGTGGGTTCCTATATTTAGTAGAGGTTTGAGGCTAAAGATATATTTTCTGAAAAGCATATCCCTACAGGTCTGAGGTGGAATTCAAGATATATTCCTTTTCTCAGTATTTCGTGTAAGCTAGTGCTAGATAGTTGCACCTTTGACTTTAAGTGGTTGCCTAATGGTGTGCTCACATCCTTACATCATATCTCGAGGTTCCAGTAATGCCCAGGTGATGTACCCACCAGTATGAGCCTACATCAGCCCTAAAATTGGAGGTGTATATTGAATCTGGCCCTTTGTTTCAGATATTAAAGTAATACTGAAGTCAGTAAAGGGGACAGCAGCGGTAGTGGAGAAAGACATGGACAGCAGTACCATTTGCCCCAGTAATGTCCTTGGTAAAGCAAAAACATTTTTTTCCCACTGGCCCAATAAAATTGCCTCAATCTGCTTCCTTGGGTGATCAATGCTCATCTGGAATTTTATCACTGTCCTTTTTAGAGGATAATTTAATTGTTTTACATTTATAGAGGCAAGGTAATAACCTTAAATTTACATAGAGCTAATTTCTTTCTTTGTGAGTGGGTTCTGCAGGATGTGAGCAATTAAGCTTCTGTGGGAGGATACAAGAAACATGATTAATGGATCAAAGAGACACCATCTAAGGGAAATGGGTATAATACCGAGGAAGATAATGCTCCATCTCATAATAGTTATGCAAATATGCCAAATGTTGGAGAATTCAATTAATATTTGACAAATGGATTTTCTGTGATGCAGAGTAAACACATACTGGGGAAAAAATAAAGCTCTATTGCACATTATCTGTTAGCTTCCTCTCACACAGGCTGGGTTGGCTGGTCAGGCATCTCATTCCACTGCAGGTGGCAAAGAACAGCTAGGCACGAATCAGTGCCAGACAGTGATATTGTTTGGATGAGAAAGATTGACCAAGGTTAAATTCTATGCATACAAGACCAATCAGCGCTTGTCCATGTGCTTAGGTCTATTGCTCAGTCCTCTGCTAAAAGTTAAATTTTATTCCATGTAAATGAAAAGTGGTTTAAGAATGAAGGAGACAGAATTAGACAACGTTTATGTTCTTGATTTTCTTTTTCACTTCTCTTTTCTTATCTGTGAAAGCAACATTAGTAGAAAAAACAATAATCAAGTAAGAACAGAATGCCTGAGCTAGTGTGTCCTGGTTTCGGCTGGGACAGAGTTAACTTTCTTTTTAGTAGCTGGTACAGTGCTGTGTTTTGGATTTGGTGTGAGAATGATGTTGATAACACTCTGATGTTTTAGTTGTTGCTAAGTAGCGCTTATCTTAAGCCGAGGACTTTTCAGTTTCCCATGCTCTGCCAGCAAGCAGGTGTGCAAGGAGCTGGGAGGGAGCAGAGCCGGGGCAGCTGACCCGAACTAGCCAAAGGGGTATTCCATACCATGGAACGTCATGCCCAGTATATAAACAGGGGGGAGTTGGCTGGGAGGCGCGGATCGTGGCTCGGGAACTAACTGGGCATCGGTCAGCGGGTGGTGAGCAATTGCATTGTGCATCACTGTTCCCCCCCCCCCTTTTTTTGTTGCATTCCTTTTCATTACTATTATTATTATATTTCATTATTACTATTGTTAGTATTATATTTTACTTTAGTTATTAAACTGTTCTTATCTCAACCCATGAGTTTTACTTTTTTTCCTTTGCTTTCCTCCTCCTCACCCCACTGGGAGGGGGAGGGGGACATGGCTGCGTGGTGCTGAGTTGCTGACTGGGGTTAAACCACGACATAGTGGAAGACACTGGGCTGGGACTCAAAAAACCTGAGCCTCAGTTACCCAAGTATAAAATGAGGTTAATACTAATGATATATAAAGGCAATGACTCATTCAGATACTGTAGTGATGGGAGATGGACAAATATCTAGATTACTGAAAATGTAAGTTTCTTGTTTGTTTGCTAGCTTCCATACTGGATATGGTATTTTAATCTCTATTCTAAATAGAGATTAATCTTCTACTCCGTTCCCTTACCAAGGATTTAATACGAGGTTTTGTTCTGAGAAATCCTGATCCAGAGAAGGAAGATATTTGAGAAGCATATTGAAGCATATTGAAGAGTTTCTGACCATACAGACATGGCACTGAGCTAACGAAATGTGGCAAGAGTTATGCAGCTGAAGTTGTAAGTATGAAACTCAAGTTTGTCCTTTAGTTGCAACGGTGCTATAGCTGGGTATCAGGGCTATACCTGTATGCACACCCAGAGCCCTTAAGTCATTAATTCCCTGGGAGGTCTAGGAGCTCCCCAGCTAGTCACCTGCATTGATGATTTAGACTGATTTGAAACGATGGACCGACCTGAGACAAGGCGATTGACTGGACTTCCAGCCACCTTCACAATTAAAAATTTGACTTTCACAGAAGCTCTCCAGGTAGGAACTTTGGACAGTTCTAGAGATTTCCCCAGACAGCTCCTGCTGTCCCTATATGAATTTATATGCTTAAGTGTGTTGATTAACATTCTGGAGAATCTGGTCGAGAGACTCCCTTACATGGTTCTTGCTGCAGAATTGACCAAACATTACATAGACATTTGTAAATAGGCAGTAGAAACTGTTCCTACATATGCAAAAATAGTCACATACGACCTTTGTACATACTTATGACAGTTAGGAGATGTTTTGTATGGAGTTTAAAGTAATCTGTAGGAATGTATCATACACGTGCTGGAGTGGTCACATAGCACCACAGGCCAGTTAGATTATCTAAGAATTGAGCAAAACAGTGGTTTAAGAAGCTGGATCACATGATCCAGTTAAGATGCCATTGCAAGGACCCCTTGCAATGGCGATTCCCATTGCCATCTCAACAACAACCAACCGTCCTGTTTGAGAGATCTGATTCACCATCCGAGCATTACCCTGTGCCAAGATCTCAAGAAGCTATTTCTTTTTAGCCAACACTCTGAGTGTCTGTGCAAAACAAATCCTGGGCTGTTAGGACATCCCATGCCTTGCAGTCAAGAGGAGTTCTAGGGACACTTCCTCAGTGCCTAGAGACAGGAAGTTGGGAAGGACTTAAGAAATTAATCTTCAAAATCCTGTGTTCCTCAGAAAAGGTACTCTTGGAGATGGCATGCTCCTACTTGACGTGGAAGCTCTCTCAACGCTTCAAATGAGACTTCTGTTTATCGCTCTCTTCTGTGAAAGTAGGTGTCTACTCTATGAAAACAGAAGTCCACCGTGATGCAACCAGGAATGACTAGGTGGGCTATAAACTTATATATATATATCACACAAGGACTGTATTTTTTTCAGTGTAAAGCATGACAGCCAAGTTACCCTACTTAAAAGTGATACTACTGTTGCTTCTTCAGTGCTGTTGCTTAGTGGTGAAAGCAGTTACCCAGCGCAGTGGAGATTTGGGGTTGATCCATAGCCTGCAAATGCCCTGTCTCAGGCTAGGAAGGTCTCTTTGGGGCATGCCCTGTGCCAACTGGGCTGCTATGCATCCAGGAATGAGGCTGGAAAGAAAGCAGACAGGGCGGTGCCGTGCTCTGGAGGCATGGAGAGAAAGGTGAGGGGACATGGAAGTCAGGCAAAGATTGAATTCTTCTCTGCTGTGCTCTGAACTATCAATGCATTTTACATTAGGTAATCATGAGATGAACATTCAAAGCTAATGAGGGAGTTGAGACCTCAGGTTAGGCTTGTCCTTCAGCCATTACATTCCTCTAGAAAGAATGAGCCATGCTCGGTTAGGCCACTACAGTGAGGGGGAGGCTCTGTGCTGTGTATCCTGAGTGGGCAGAAGCTCCAAAGGCCAGGAAAAAAGAAGTGCTCAGACACGTTATCCTCAGGATTTCACACTGGCCGGCCACCAAGCCCTTGTGTGGCATTCTGGGCTACCCTGGGAAGTGTCTAATTCTTTTCTTTGAGAATATGGACCTTACATGCATAATTTCAGTTCTTTGATTCACCCTGCTGAGACCAGACTTTGTGATACCTGTAAGAAGTGCAGAAATAGGCACTCCGGATCTCATCCTCGCATCATTTAAGTGTGCGTTTTCCCTTTGCTTTTGACTGTAGGGGAGGATATGAGCCCTATTTTCTACTTGAAGGCATGTGTTCATTCATTTTGATTCACTATGGTCAACTTCGAAGATCTTAAGAAAATCCTCATCTCTTCTACTAAGCCATCTATTTAAATCAGAGATAATAAATTTTAATCAACATTGATATTTTCCCGAGTTTATGATTTCTTTTAACAAGCAATTTTGCTGTGATCTTTGAGTTACTGCCTCTAATAGATGACTTCCCTGTTGTCAGGGCTGATTCTATCTCAAAATGTATTAAACTAACCCACATGTACACTTTAGTTAAATGTATCTTGGCAGACATCCACCACTGGAATCAGTGCTGAACACCACAGAGTATTTTTCTAATTGGACATAAAAGTCATAGTTTTATCATATGATTCTTTGCTATACAGTGTGTCCAATTAGATTTAATGAGCTCATTTTCAGGACAAGTTGGCCAAACCAGTGCTATTGCTAATTTATAGAGGCTACAGAAAAAGTTACTTGATTACTTTCTTTCCTAAACTGAAACTTTCTAGGAAATATTGTTGCTTCTTTTCCTTTTAGCACGTGAATATACAAAAGCCTAATTTTGGAAATAAAATGTTTTCCCAGTGTGTAATTTCCAATGATTGTTGTAATATCTTTGTTTTTTCTTGCAAATGTTTTGGCAACAAAGATAAGTCTAGCATATTCTTATATCATGTTAATAAAACCAAGCTAAGTAGCATGATGACTGAGGAACCAGTAGCAATGTAGCTATCATAGCATGAATTGAACAAGCCAGCTTGAAATGCTGTGTAAATACTTGGCAGCTGGCGCCCAAGCTACTCTAGCTACACTGCCAGCTCAAGAGTTCAGTGTAAAAACATTCTTGGTTAATACAGAGCTGGTTTAACAATGTTTTTCTCTTGAAAAATTATCTCACTGGACACAATCATGCAGGCTAGGACAGAAGGAAGCTTTAATCATTACTGTCTGAATTCACTAGACCTTGCAAGCTACACAAACCTGAGCTGGTCCACTCTGGAAAGCTGTGTACTACAGACCTAATTCAAGAGATCATAGTTGAATCCCTGGAAAGATTAGAGCATGGAAAACAACACAGAGGAAGGACTTCATTTGGCCTCCTCATCACTGCAGCACTAGCAGAGGGGATAACAAAGCAGACTGATAAGTTGTTAGTTGAAGATGCAATGCAAAATGTCAGTGTTAACACACAGTTGAGAAGAGTGGTATTTGGAAAAAAAAAAGGAGATCCAAACACTTGAGACAGTCATTCACAAGGAAGGGTTCTCTAACAAGCTGATGCTATTTTATGTGGTATCCTTCTGTCTTCTACCTTTCATCTAATGTCAGTGGATAGATGATGGGAGCTGGTAGGCCAAGGTTCTCTTTCCAATTGCTAGAGCAGTGATGGGAGCAGCTTTGTGGGATGGCTGCTGCTGGAAATGGCAGCCCCACTCCCACTCTTCCCTGTGCACAGCTGCATGGCTTCCTCCCACCTCATTCACCAGCTGATTTGTTTAGGCAAGGCACTTGTCCTAGTGGGATCACTTTCCACAGCTACAAAATAGGAATAATATACCCATTTTTGAAAAATGCATAGAGAACTACCAGCATGAACCTCAGAACAGGAGTGGAAATTATTGTTATTGCAGTTTTACTTGCCTCTACATGCTTTGTGACAGTGTCCCAGGCCATGATCACTTCATAAATTGCTAGTTCTGAGTTACCAAGAATTAGTTACGTTCCTGTTTGCATTGGATAGACATATACTAAGGCTTTCATTCCTGGTATCCTTGCTACTTCTTACAAAGATCTTTCTCATTTATATACAGAAATATCGAGACAGAAAAATGTCAAAAGGATTGCCTGAAAGCTGCAGATCACTTCTGGCAATAATTATTTATCTGTCCGCCATTTTGTCTGTGTATATTTTATTCTCTCTCAGTGTATATATAACAACAAATTACTTAGCAGAATCAAAGCTGCTTATTTTAAACTTACAATGCTCACTTTTGACCTGTACGCAAACAAACAGCATAGTGGAGGACATACGCACATTTTACACTTAGTAATCTTTTGGTGTTAATTTATTTACATGCATCTGGTTGCTTTCCTAATAGAATAGACCAGTCTTCCTTCCCTAATGAAGGTAGTAATGGGAAAATTGCTTGAGGTGCTATAATGAAAGCCAATATATTATGATGTGTCTTTAGCAGAGTGGGTTAAGCATGAGTACCTTGTGTGTTAACGGTTTCTTTCACCTGTACAGTACAAATTTTGCACTAACAATGACAATGTATTAGCATTTTACACAGTGAAGAGTCAACATTAACCAAATATCCTTGCCATATCCCCTGAGAGAGGAGAATGTCATTAACCTCTTTTACAGATGAGGAAACAACATCGGATTAGCACTGTAACTCCATTGACTTCTGTGCAGTTATTCCAGATTTATACCAGTAGAAATAAGACTAACATTAGTCCTCAAAAGAATAAGCCATTTGCTCATGGTTATCTAGCCACAAAGCTGCACACTCAGCATTAGAAACTTAAGACATCCATGTTTCCTTTGCTGTTATAATAAGACTTTCTACTGAAATAGCATCTATAAACCTTTAGCTAGGATAATTTAAAAAAAACCACACCACCACAGAATCTTGCATTGTTCTCCCACTTGTGTCTAGAAATAATTGCTGTGTCTAGAAAGGTCTGCATCCTGTGGAAATAAATGAACAAGAATAAATTATTTTTGATGAACTTCTACTTCCCCAGAAATGTGAATGTTTTTCTGGGTAAATTTAATAGCAGAAAAGAATAATGGGCTTCCAAAGATTGCCAATGAGCAAAGAATGTAAGTTAAAAGCCTTTTTATATGCAAATACTTCATTATGTTTGGGGGTTTTCTTCTTTTTTTTTTTCCTCATTTTTTTGAAAGCAAAAGCACAATAGGACATCAGTTATTTCAATTTACATATGAATACCCAGAATTCACTTTCCACTTACAGTTATTCCAGAGTCCTGGTGGTACCTGTCAGCATTTGAGGTCTGGAGTAAAGTGGGAGTCTGCTGACTTCTCTAGACAGAGTGCTCTGCAGAAATTAGGGGTCTACACTATTTCTGCAAAAATAGAAAATCTTTTTGCAAGATATGTGTTCGTTCCCACGTAAGTGGTGGCAACAGCGTTATTTCTGAGGCAGTATGACTTGAAAACACTTACAACTATCATGTCTCCTAGTTAAATTATTTCTAATGTATCCATTATAAAAATGCTTAGCTGTCAGTTATAATATACTCACTGCAAGTTTGGGAACTAGAGCTGAAAATTCAGCCTTACACAGAGGATCAGTACCAAGCTTCATGCATAAGCCCCACTCAAAACAAGGTTAAAGTCCCACTCATTCATCTCCTTGCTCTGAGTGGCCCTTATGCACTGGCCAGTGTCCCCTTACCATGGCTGAGCGGTACCCTAACAATTCAAATTCCTTCTTGAAATCAGGTTAGAAGGTAACTGTAACTAAATCTTGAGTATTCCAGATGAAATAATATCAGAGCTGCAGACTGAAAAACTGCGTTCTGGGTCAGAAACCAACATGGAGGCCAAATTTCATGAACCAATTCAGTGATATAACTGACACTACACAGATGCAAATTCATATGGAATCTGGTCTGCTAAAATTATAGCTAATATTCCAATGGGGTTTGATATTCTTCTGAAAATTTAAAATATTTAAATATTTAAGATCTGAAAATCTAAATAGGAAATAAAACATTTATTTCTTCCAGAACTGTTTTTCACATGAAACTCCTTCCAAAGGTAAGTCTATAAGAAAAACAATTATGTAAAAGTCTTTGCAAGACCAACTTTGAGCCAGAAAATTAAATCCATTCAGATTTTAGCAGAACTCTAGAGATTGTAGTCCATTTCCAAAAATTTGCAGAGACAAGAATCAGAGGTTGAGAAAACCCTACTAATAAAAAAAATCAAAGGCAGCATTTTTAAAAGTATGGATTGATTATTTATAGTAGTGTGTTAGTAACCATCACTGTTAAGTTGCCAAAATATTCACTAATAATTAATATTCAAAACCTCAATTTGCAAAGGGAATTTGGAAAATACTTATCACTGTTTCATTATTTCCATCATCCACGAGTGCTGCTTTTCTTTCTCTGTCAGAGATGCCTCTTTCCTAATACAGTTTATCATCAGGTGGGATTTTTATCTGTCTCACATGGCAGCACTTGAATGCATGAGAGATGCTGGCAAGTCTAACAGATTTTGTGTGGAAAACTTTTCCTTTGTAAACAGTAATAATAGCCTTCCTGTACAATAAATTAGAAAGCCTATAGATTTCCTGGTTCTTGAACTGTATTACCAAATAGCCACGAAGGTGAATTCTATTTCATTGGCTGATGTTTGCTTATTTAAGGTAAGGCATATTCACCTTTATTTCTAATTAATTGCACTAGTAAAACACAATGGGAGTTAGATGCTAAAAGCAGAGATACAGATAATGAGATACATTCTCTCTAGGGAAAATCTATGATTTGCTTATGGATCTGTAGTTGTATGTGGGGGGGATGTGTCCCCATCCCACTCTGTCCCTTCTCTGCCTTCTCCCCCACACCGGTCACAGAGCCACAGGGTGAGAGACTCTTCTTTTTCAGGGTCGGTGTATCACCAGATCTGCAGTGTGAATAACTTACCCCGGGGTTACATTCACGCACATTTAAAGCACTCAGCCTCCTGTTAAGCTTGCTTCCTAGCAGAGGCTTGTCATAATATAAAACGGGAAGTCAATCTGGGATATGACAGGATCAGGCCCGTGCGTAACCAAGCGTATAGGCTTTTGATTCCTTCAGAATTGCACTCTCTTAGTTGTCCTTGCAGCTTTCAAAAGCACAGACCAGGAACAGAGGAAAATGCATGCTGCCAAGTTGATCTTACAGGCTTTACCTTACAAGTTCCTTACAAAACAAAATGTAAAGTGCTGTAAGACAGTAGTTTGCACAAGTACTGCAGTAGTGGCCAAATGAATGTGCACAGCTTTATCACTGCAAACACGGTCCCAATCTCCTATACCTCACCATTTATGCAAAATTTATTTTGATAACAAAAGATGGCTAGAAGCTTGAAACACTTCTAGGATAAAGTAATGCTCCCAGTTCAGAAACAAGAATTTTCACGTCCCCGCTCTTCAGAGAGTCTTGTGGCTGCTGTGCTCTTCCACGGACCTTTTTCTTTGGTCTTGGACAGACCAAACAAGGACTGCTCCAACTCCTTCTTTAGTCAATGGGAACAACTCCAGTTCACTTCAGTCAGATTGGTTCAGGCCCTTAATTTCCCTGAACGTATTTCCATTTGAACAAGCAGCAGACATTGATATTACCAGAGAAAAGGCGGGTGACATGAATCTATTTCCAAACAAAAGAGATTTATGGGCCAGTTGGAATTACAGCACATTTATTTTCTTTAAAGTTAATGAGCGGCATGATCCAATAATAATTGTATCTTATGCTTTTCATAAAGCTCTTTAAGGCATTTCATAATCAATTAACAGCTCAAGCACGTCATCATTACAGAACATTTTGCAATAATCCATTAGGAATTAATGTAGAGTGAGCTTTCCATCATCACTAAACAAACCGCTACGCAGCTAGGATCCACGCCAAGCAGATAGGCTTTGAATTTTCTAATGAAGATTATACATTCCCTCCAAGCATATTGCCAGGACTTTCTATTCACCTCCTCCCCACCACCTGCAAATTTTTTTATGTTTAGCCATTTCTCTGTACTCTGGTGAGATTAATAAAATCCAGTGTTTCTGTGCTGCATTACCTTTAATTCAGATATTTAGGACAAGATGGGTCACAGAAAATGCAATATGGAGTAGTTATACTCCTGGATTGAAAAACAGTCCCTAGAGTGACTTCGTGTATTTCTGAAGTCTTTCTTAACAGCTCTGTGAGTAAGACTCCCAAATAAACTTTTGCTGCCTCTTCTTAAATCTTGCTACTCCTCCTGTTTTTTCCAGTTAATATTTCTGGATATATCCCTACCTCCTCAGATCAAACACAGCAAAGAGGGAGAGAGCACCTATGTAGGTTTTTCCAAGCTGTTGTCAGACGTAGCAATTAAGTGCCTGGCTCTCACAGGTATTTTAGGGCAGCACTAATGCAATCAGGCTCCTCATATTCCAGAGATAACGTCTGGATCTAAAATTCAAGCTTGCACCTAAACAGCTCCCTCGCCTGGCAATAGCAGGCTATTCCCTCTCCACCTGAGGTATTTGTGGCTTTCCACACTCATCTGCCCAGCAACAGTTTGTCCCTTCCTATCTGCAGCAACAGCCTAATGTAAGCATCTTGCCCTGAGATCATCAGCAGGAACTTACAGCATGATTTACAAGGAAAAAAAGGTTCTTCTTCAAAGATTAAAACTCCTTTAGATGTCTGACATTGGGCCCCCACACTGACAGCATCACACAGGATGTAACTTTTAAGCCGTTTAAGTGAGACATGGTTTTGTTTCACAAAGACAGCACACAGTCTATTATTAATCTTTTGCATGAGAGACATGGCAGTTTCCCCACTGTTATGCCAGACAATATGGTTTGATTGCTTCTGCCTCCTGTCAAGTCTCCAACTGGAAATGTGTAATATGAAATGAAGTGCAGCAAAACAGATAAGGATATGCTGAGGTAGTTAAAACAATACTGGGGTAATTAAGGATCGGTATCTATACTAGAAACAAAATAAGCCCACTGTTTGGATGGTTTGATTAACACTGCAGGATTGTCAGGCTACTGATGACACATACTCTGTACAAAGTGGAAGGAGAAAAATCATCTTAAAATAGGAAAGTTTGACACTAAATGGTGCACACTGGGAATATTTAATTTATTTAAAGGTTTTCAGGAAAGAGTCTCCTCCAAGCAGAAACAGGAATAGAAAATGGTTCTTGCAGCAGCTGTAACAGCAAGTTATATAGTGAGAGGCCACTCTGATCTTTTTGCTAACAGGTACTGCATTGTTATTATGTGCTTAGACCTGTGGCAAACGTAGCAATAACGAAGGAGACTGAATGCCAGTGGCAGAAAAAACTAGCAGCAACTGACTACATAAAACATGAGGAATTCCTCCTGTGCATGCCACTTTTTTTTAAAAAAAGGCAAGAGCTCTTTCTTTCCCTGCACCAAAAAATGAAGAAGTACTGCCTAGAAGAGCAGTGCTGAACCATGAATTGCTCTTATTAATGCTATATCATGCAACTTCAAAAAACAACCTCCTTTGCATCAGAAGGCACCAGAATCCAAGCAATGGAGTGAAGCTTACTGCTAGGCATCTGATCCATAACTCCTGTTCTTTTGAATCTCTTTTAGAGATTACATTTGCCCTTGGTACCCTGTAACCTTACAAGGATTGGTCCCCTCCTGTATCCAGCTGCACTTCTTTGACTATCAAAGACAGTCATTAATTCCTGAGTCTTTAATTCTATATTTACGAAGTAATGATCCCTCTTCTTCGGAGAAGAAATACAGTCTGTGCACAACTGTTAAGTTACACCCATAGCTATGCAGTGTATGTGGGAAAAGGGGAAAGTGTGGAAGCATAGGCTCCCACTGGCTTCAAATAGGATATATGACCAATAAAGGAAACAAAATCTCCTTCAAAAAGACCAAGGAAAAATTAATGAAACAATTCCCTCCAAAAGATATATTGCCTCTCTTTCTTTTCCCTCCTGCTAATCATGCCTTGTCTTGTATGCAGTCATCATCTCTCTTTTCGATGAAGGAGATATTCATGCAGTGTAGCCTCGCTCAAACTAAGAATATTCTTACTTTATTTCCCAAAGTGAATGTATCAATTGAACCAACCCGTCAACTGGAAATTGCTGTGCGTGAGCCAACCCCAGCTTTCTGTGTTGTCAACTGAATGATGCACATTGCTGACAAGCTCGACAAAACAGGCCATTTCACAGTTGTGAGCTGCAGAGTGATTGAGCCGATGTAGATTTCCAGCACTATGCTTTCCCAAAGAGCTACTGCTTCGCATTCCCCTTGTGACACAGCAAGCGTTAGGGATGCTCCACCCTCGTTCCTTCTGTGTGAAAAAAAAATACTGCAGCGATTATTTCTAAATAATGATTAACACCAGAGGAAGACATATTAATATCAGCAGTGGTCTTGTGACTAGTGTACTGCTAGGAGGCTGCTTAGATTAGGTTCAAGGCTAAGCTCTGCTGGGCCTGCTGGATGCTCCTGATAAGTGTTTTACCTAACAGCTCACTGGTAAGGATCCGAGTTTGAATGCAGCGCAGGACACAAGTGCCCCAGTTGCTTCTTTCACCTTAAAGGTTTGAGCTTGTTTTCCCATGATAGTGCCATAATGTCCAAGTTACAGAGCACTCGGAATGTCTCTCTTGGTCACCTTTGCTGAAGCTGTTCCACTCTGCGTAGAATAATTAATATTCACAGGGACCTGAGAGAGTATGGCTTGTAACTTAGCGATTAAGGTAGGCATCTGGAGAGGGGATGGGGTTTCTTGTCTGTTCTCCAGGCAGTATATGAGTTTTAATTTACTAAGTATGTGATTGAAAATTTAAGATGAATGTGAGGCAGGCAATGCACAATGACACAGACTTATATTTGATCATAACACTACTCAGAGATGAACTGCTGTGGTAAAGGAGCATCTTTACCACTCGCTTCTCCAAAGTGGATCACAATTGGATTGTGGTGCCTTCTGAAGTGACTTCAAACTGTGATCAGTGCAACACTCCAGGGTCATCGACATTTTTGTAGGATCAAATGCAACCGCACAGGTGTAGTGCAGTGGAGTAACTTCCTCTAACTACAACTAAAGAAGAACCAGGCAGCTACATGCTTCTTGAATGCACAGAGTGTTGTTCAATCATTTAAATCAGCTCCCATTACATTGCTGGGCAGCAAAGTCAGGATATGGCAAGCTTCAGTAGGTCTCTAAGATGAAGTGAAACCTATTTCCAGTTGGGTTTTTATTGTAATGATCTTGACACATAACACTTAGCAAAAATGCTTGATTCAGTCTTCAGAAATTAGTAGAAGATTCCCATTGATTTCAGAGGGTCACAGAAATTACTTACTCCAAACCAGCAGTCTCCACCTTTAAGAATCAGTGATAAACTAGACCAGTCACACTTTTTAATCTAAATAATTTTCTTTGGGAAGTGCCATTCCTACAGAAGTGGGGGGTTTATGTGAAACTATCAATTTCAAAACAATTTCTATTAGGAAATAGTGAAAATCTTCCTCTTTCAGTATTCTCCAAATGAGAAATGTTTAGCTTAAATACTGTTCGCCATTTAGTGACAAAGCTCATATAAAAGAAATTTAAATTGAAACAAAATATTTGGAACAGATTAAGGTAAAACATGGGAACTCATCTAAAATTAATTTATTTTTATTTAACAATTTAACAGAGACAATTCTCATCCCACTCATCTCCCTCCTCTCAAAAAAAGGAGAAGAAGCTTTTGTCCCACTTGGAATAAGGAAAACTTCTGTCCTGTTGGGAATAAGAAGAGCTTATTTCAAGATTTTCACAGACTGAAAAAAATATTTCCCAGCCAACTCTACCAAACAGACTACTGTGTCTCAGAGCTGTACAGTTTGCAGATCTCGCATCTGTTTTTTGTTTACAGTGATGGTAAGATATCTGTATAGGTAAGTCAGGTTTTCCATGACAACAGTGTGTACTTCTACGTTTCTAGCTACTGGTGGTTCTTGAAAACACAAGAATAAGGGAAAACAGAAAGAGAACCTTACAGAAAAACCAGCAAGAATCTAAAGAGGCAGAATTAGGTAATACATAGAGTAGCTGAGCTTGTTCAAGTAGGTAATTGTATTAGTATTGACTCAGTGTAACCGTCTCTCTTTCATAAACGAATGCTTTGCATGACTGGTTTTCTGTGAGTATAAATGCATTGGATTTTTTTCCTGTTATTGAATTTTATAGAAAAAAACCCAACTACATAGATGGAGGTGAAGAGAACTAATCCCTAATATTTTATACGAGAGGAAGTATGAAACATACATAGCAGTGAATCCAAATGTAACTAGATATTATTCAGAATGCTGGGGTGCATAATCATGGTTATCTCCACTGGAAAAAGATCCAAAACCAGAACTCCAAATCTGAAGCCATCAGATTTCAAATACCCCCACGCCTGACTGTGAGCTTCCATGTGGGTCCAGTTTCAAAACAGAATTTCATGCCCACCTCACCTTTGTAAGATTGCTCCTGTAGTCCCTGCTCATGCTGAGTAGCACCTACTCATGCAAGTTATTAGACTGAAGGAGAAGGGGGTAAGAGTAACTCCCCCCTTCACTTCTTCCAACCCTGCAAAAAAAGTACAATATATATCTTTGCATTATAAATATAAAACCTTGGGGGAGGGGGAAAATTGGTTATGAACTTGGCCTCTGGGATCCACAGGACTGAATTGGTAAGAACGTCCACAGATATAATATTAGATATTACATCCATGGATACAATGTGGAGAAAGACTTTGGAATTGAGCCCAGAAAGAACTGCTAATACAAGACAGAGTTCCTTATGCTTCTCCTAAAATCTCAAAGTCTGATATTAATAAATAGAAAGGTTTTTAGGCTGGAATTAAACTTGCATAGTTTTATGAGGGACAGGTCTTTACTGCCTAGTTCAATGTGCATGACAATATAACCCTCCGACTTTGCCCAAGCTTTCGAGAAATGTGGTAGTTGGGAAGGTCTTTACGGTCAAGGTACAAACTTCTTTTCAGTAGCAGGTGAACAGGAACCAAACATTCTCTTTTTATCATGTTATATATGAAAATGTCTTATAGTGACATCATTAGTGGTATTACTGGAATCAGTCGATCTACAGCCGGAATCTACTCCACTCCTCCACCCAACTGTAAGCATAATCCCCCAATCCCTCCCTTCTGACATAAACACATACGTCCACCTTACGGTCCAAGCCTGACTGATCCCTCTTCTTAGGCCCAAAGCTGGCTTGTGAACAAGACGTCCCAGCCAGCCAGTCTGAAATCTTCACCCTCTCTAGCCACTAGTCCACGCAATCCAGCATCTCACTTTTGATGGTTTTGGTGGAGGAAAAGATAAATAAAAGTACATCTGTCCAGTTCTGCCCAGGCAAGTGAGGGAGCAAGGAAGAGAAAACTTCCTAAGCACTTCAGGAAATCATCTGAAGTCCTGAGAGATGAGATTTAATTACAGACTTTGGCCTAATACAGAACTGCAAGGACTATGAGCAAAGCAAGGACTACGGACACAATTCTGCTCACTATGCTATGACCCAGGAAGAAAGGAAATGCTTCACACACTCATAGTTCCTGAGACCAAAAGGTACTGCAGTGTCTCCAGCCCATAACCTCAGCACACGGGCTGTAAATTTCTTCCAGATGATTAATGCATATTTTTTTAAAAAGATATTTAATCCTACTTTTAAAAAACCTAAGTTATAATGATCTACCGCTTCCTTGTTAAGGCACGCTACTGTTTAATTATTCTCACACATTGCATTTTATTTCAAGGTTGAATCTATCCCACTCTGGATTAAAGCTTTTGGATTTTGCAATGTCATCAAATGTGAAGGCCCATCACAAAGAATTATAGTGACATCTATGTCAAAAAAGCACAGGACCCATCTCTCTGCTAAACATGCTAAGCACAAAGCTGGATAATACTGCTATGTGGCTTTCTAATGTTATCTGGGGATACCTACGCGCCCTTTAATTATATTATTTTACTTCCCCAGTCACTGTAAGGTGATCATCAGGGAAGTAGGAGGAAGCAGAAGGCTCTGTTATGTGCCAGAAAGAATAAAGGACATGCTGTAAACAATATCTATGTGCCAAATGGTACTGGATCTTTCAACAGATCATTGAGCAGTCAACAGCTCCGGTCTGGAATTAGGCTGATTTTTTAGAGAAAAGTCCACAACCGAATCAGCCATTTGGATATCTGGCTGCTATGATTTAGGAAAAATATAAAAGAGCTCACAGCATTAGTATGTTTATATACATAAGGGAGGCAAATTATCTGAAAGTTATGGAACTGCACATTAACTTTTAAAACTAAAAGCTTTTTACACTGAAGTTTCTCCAAAACATTTTGTCCTCTAACAGTGAAGATAACATCAACAGAAGAAGCTGATGGCTGGGGTGAGAATATTAAAGGAAGTGACAGTAGGTGTTTGCCAGTTAAGTATGTTTTTATGTCAAGAAGAAAAAACAGAAAATGTCAAACTATACCTAAAAGTAACTACAAATGTGTAAGCTAATGGAATTAATTTGCACTTGATTCTTTAAAAGTCTTAGCTCTTCCTGTAAATAGTCAACTTCCTTCAATTCCTAAAAGATCAATAGGAGTTGAAAGCATTTAGTAACTTGCAGGAAGTTGCTCAGCACTACACCATGATGTTTATAGTGCAGATTTAGAAAGTCTGGCTGGTATGACAGGTTCTTCAGAGAGAAAGACATCTTGAAACAAAGACAATCTTTTCTCAAGTGTACATCTTCAGGGATTCACCATAAGTCACGTAACTGTTAATATATTTATGATGATTGAATGTGAAAATGTTATACGTAGACATCAACTTTCAAAATGGTTGTGATTTAGAGAGCTGCAGGTATTGCCTTTGTAAATTTTATATAGTTCAGTGCCAAAAGAGGAGACAGCATGAAAAATTATAAGCAGATCTACTAAAGCATTTATATCAATAGTCTGCACTGAAGAAAGCTTTGCCAACATCCATGACTTATCTTTCCACTTCTGTAAAACATGGTACAGATGTAACTGTCTAATCTGAATTTTAGTCACAATATTTAGCTACCTGAAAGATAAAGTATAATGTAACACTATACATTTCTTCTCTTTCAGTCTTTCTCAGCTTTGGAACTGTGAGCCTTTGAAAGCAGATGACATACTCAATTATTATCAAGTAAATTTTTTATCTGTCATTTGATCACTTGTGACAGCAAATGAAATGTAAAAAGACTAAACGTGCACTACAGAATTAGCCTGCAAAATATAATAGTTATTGTGGTGTATCCAACATACAAAATGTAAATTATCTGTCAGAAGTTTCTGAGAAATATTTTTATGCCTTTCAGATAAGATCAGCCAAAGTTCTGGTGACATCACTTTTCTATAATATCTTTCAGAATATTACACATCATGTCCTGCCGAAAAAGGAATTCTGAAGTCCAAGAGTCCTGCTGTAAACTGGAGTTCTAGGGAAAAAGGATAGTGTCTTAGTGTGTTTTAGTCTTAGCTTCAAATGTTCATAGATCTGAATTTCTCCTTTTGTAAATCAATATAATTTCACTGACTTCAGTGGAGCTATGCCAAGTTAATAGCAGCAGATGAATCCAGTCTTTTGCTTTCTGTCACAATTCACATTTTCTTGTAAAGGTTATTTTAGGCTCTACGCTGAGCAAACTGCTATCCAGAGTTCAGAAAAAAAGAGTTCTGCAGAATGGTGACAGTACAAACCACTTCTTTAACCTTGTCAATATGGACCGGCTTTCTGTTTGAAGAACTTATCCCACAGTTTGTAAAGTCAGAAGAAAGCACTGTGATAATTTACTCTGACTTTCTGTATATAGAGAGGTCATCATAATTTCTGGGCTCAATTCTTGTGTGAACTACAGCAAGTTTTTAAGGAAAGCATCCTGTCTCAATTTAGACATTACCAGTATTGACACTTTTCAAGTCATACCGGGTGTATATTACTCTCCCTATGTATTTGCTTGCATGTTTTTAATATCAGTGTGAATATGTTGAGCTTTAACTTTAATCTGGGACCCTGAAGAGTCCGTTCTTGAAATCTTGTTCCCCACATAGGTACTTCCAGTTCACAGCTGATTCGCTCCTTAAAGCAGTTCTTTGTTACACTTGTTCTACCACAGTTAGATTGAGCTCCAAAGATCTCCTCTCCAGAAGAGAAAGAGTACTCTAGTCTCTGGGACAGTTCAGTGAGTGACATCTATCATGAAGTCATCTCTGAGAATACAGATTAACAGCCAGGTGGATTTCTCATTTTTCAGAGACTACCAAACTACTTTCAGACAGTAATAAGTAATGGTCACTTGTGTTCTGAGGTGGCTGCTGAGCTAGAAAAGAAGGCATTCGTTATCCATCACCTCTGGTACCATGTTACCAGGACAAAAAATTTCTGGGCCTTATCTTTCACTACTGAAATTACTCAGAGTTTGTCTTTGACTT
Organism: Gymnogyps californianus; assembly: GCF_018139145.2. Taxonomy (NCBI): domain Eukaryota; kingdom Metazoa; phylum Chordata; class Aves; order Accipitriformes; family Cathartidae; genus Gymnogyps; species Gymnogyps californianus. The sequence goes on along the minus strand of NC_059471.1, from coordinate 11,506,974 downwards.
CACTGGCAACATCTCACCCGCTTTAAATGTCTAAATCTGGTCTATTTCTTACGTACTTTTTAGAGTCAGTAAAAGATAAATAGGCACTTCCAATGGCGCATCCCTCCCATCCAAAACTTGACAGATGAATATCACCTAGCTTGAGTGTTTCAGGTAACTGTACAGGAGATTTCCATGTTAAATCTCTCTATTTAACATGAGAGAAAGAAGACTGTGATGATGCGATTCAGGGGAGGTCCCACAGGAGTATGGTATCAACAGAGAATAAAGAAAACAAGAGCCCAGAGTAAATCTGAAGAAAGTGTGGAACCAAAAAGCAATGAAAGAAAGGCAAAGGAATTCTTGAGAGAAAAAGACACCAGCAAAACCCAGAGATGGAACTGCACAGAGGTGGGAAGTATTTGCTGTTAGAGTGCTGTGGCTCTGGCACCCTTTGGAGAAAAATCCAGAACTGCTGGAGTCTGTGAAAATCACAAATCCAAAGAGCCTTGGCATGCAACATTTGTTTCTCATTATCAGGAAATATTTTGCCAGTTGGGAAAGATATCGTCTGGAAGGTTTTGCCACTGTAAGTTCTCAGAGAAGGAAAAAATCCTCCAAGGAAAGGCCCTTGTAGTGTATACGTATATGCACCCATACAATTACATTTTGTATTTGAACTTGTAACTATTACCACAGTTACTGCACTTCAATTACTGTTTATGTATGATTTTTTCTCTTTCTCTCCATACACGCACATATGTAAAAACACACTTATTTATTAAAAGACTAAGCTGCTACTGTCACAGAAGTAGGATACAACAAAAGGAAAAAATACTGAATTTGGTAATAGCATTTCCCATCCTTTTACAGTACTACATAAAAATTCTATAAATTCTGAGCAGGTTTAAGGGGAGATTACTGCACACTGATGGCTCAACCTGAAAAGACTTTTTTTCTAGATTAAAAATAAAATAATGAAGATTAGAATATAATCTTGGCAGCAGATTTTTACATCTACATCCAAAGGACGTGCAGGTTTATTAAAGAACAGTGCAATGTCTTAAAATGTGAACCTTTTACTGAGCTGTACTGCAGACTCCACTGCTGCAATCGATACTCCAAACAGCCCTATTTTTCTTGGACAAAAAACATACATATATCTGACATTTGAGGAAGCCAGGTGAATAAATCAATAGCTAAACAAAAATGCACTTAATCATATCTATTCTGGACAGATGCAGATTGGAAAATCCTATATGGCCCACGTATTGCCTTCTGCTTAAAGCTTAGCAATGAATCTGTGTTTCCTAAATGGCAATGTCCTGTTACTAGAGCATTGCTGAAGCTAGAGTGATTACAGTAGCAATTAACTGTGTGCCAGCCAGCATTAGACAGATCTATTGCTCAAACTTCAGGTATAGTTTGTTGTTAGAGTACTATAGCATAAATACATAACTTAATAACCAACAAATTATGTACTTTAGAAGTGTAACAGCTTTATTGGAATATGTAGCAAAGATTCACACATTCACTTTAACCTTAAATCTACTATGCTGCATTTTCTTACCTAGAGTCAGCCCAAGGCAGAATTTAATATATACACATACTTCATCTTTCCTTAATGGTTTTAAGTGGTGACCATTATTGGACATTTCTCATGGCGTTGCAGGTGATCGTTAAACATACATTATAGCCCTACTAAATAGTATAGATAGCTCTAATGCCAAAAATTTCTATGTTCAAAGGTACGTTTGTGCACAGAACAGCTGCTATGCTTAAAGGTGCTCCTTTACTTGACATTACTTCATAAAGCCCTTTGAGATAACCACAGTGCGAGATGTTTTAGAAAAACACAATTTTATTTCTTCTCTGCTTTAGCCCTAAGCAGTTCAGCGTTATTTGAACATCAGCAACAGCACTTCTTTACAACTTCAAAGTCAGATTCTAACCTCAAATTGGCAGCGCACCTCGAGATTAAAAATCTGCCCAGCACTGGAAGAAATGGATGTTTTCAGCAGAAAGAAGAGCAATAGGAGGTAACAACACGACAGTCTAATATCAGTCAATTAGAAGGTATATTAAGGTTACAGTAAGGTGGCTGACATGAACGCTATTACAGGAAACACGTTAAGAAAGGCACGAGGAAAAGGACGACACCATTAAGCTTGGGAAGAGTTTTGTAGCTGTTATTAACCTGGAAGAAGGGTGAGATTCCTCCCAACTGACCTTTTCAGCAAAAACCTCCGTGTCAGGCGCTCTGCAACCATGAAGCCCAGGTAATGTCTTTTATTTTCAAAATGTGTAATCCTGAAAAGGAGAAAATGCAAATAGATGCCTGAGGTCTTTTATGTCCTACCAGTTACAGCTACTGTCTGTTTATGAACACGGTGAGAGGTCTCTTCTCAGTAAGAAAGAAGGGTATCTCTCTGGTGGAGCCAGCCTAAACCATGGAAACTGAGAAGCAGCTACAGGTGTTTTGGGGTCCTGCTGGTACAGAGATAACAGCAGGGTGGGCTGGGTACGACAGGGTTCCTCAGCAAATTCAGTCCTCCCTCTGTCCCCCGTCACCCCCTGTTCCTGGAGGGTGTGGAGACTGCTCTCCGTTTTTATTTTAGGCCCATTATCACAGAGTTTGATCAACTCAACAAGCGCTTCCATCCTGCTGATAGGCAAGAAAGCAACTGCTGTTGCGATTTCACCTATTTTGGCATTCTCCTTTTTAATTCACCAATAAATGCAACATCGCATGACTTGGAGTAACGCTTTCCGTGCAGCACCGTACGAGATTTGCGCTTGGACTGCCGATGATTTCCACACTTGCCTCTCTAACCCGCTCCTGCGCACCTGTCCCACACAGCCAGCGGGACACCTGAGAGGTCTGAGGCGGGAGGAGGGTCGGGGGTAACTCACCCAACTTCACAGCCACCCGGGGGTTCCCTTCAGGAGGGCACTGCTCGCCCCGCTGCGGGTCGCCCGCTCCCGCCCGCCGCGGCGGGCGCTGAGGGGTGGCGGCGACTCCCCGCGCCTCCTCCCTCCGCTTCCCGCCCTTGCGGCTGAGCTCCCCTCAGCGCCCCGCGCCGCCACAGGAGGGGAGGGGACCGGGCCGCGTCCCCTCAGCGGCGGCAGCGCAGCCGCGGCTGGGGGGGGGGGACCGGGGCGAGGCTCGGGGGCAGCAGGTCCCTCGGCGTGCGGCAGAGGGCGCCCCGCATTCCGCCAGAGCGGGGCCGGGAGGAGCCTCCGGCTCGGCGCGGCGCGGCGCGGCCGGGGAGGGAGCTGCCACGTCCTCTGCGCCGAGCGAAGCCAGCCCGCGCCTCAGCCCCACGTGTGGCGGAGCGGGGAAGTTGCCGGCGGCCAGCTCGGACTCTGCCCCTCTCACGCCGCTGCCCGTCCCTTCCCGTCCCTCGGATGAGCGCAACTCCGAGTAAGGGCGCGCGGCGGCCCGCGCCCGCCCGCTGTCCCGGGGGAGGCCGGCGGGGCGGTGGGTGCGGGCGGCAAGCGGCGTGCTGGAGGCGTTGGGAAGGGGGCGGCGGGGAGGGCTGAGGAGGCGCGGGTCGAGCTGGCGGTATCCCTGGGGGAGCCGCGGGGCAGCGGACTCGGCTCCCGGGCGGGCCAACTTCCTGCGGACTTTGGCTCCGAGCGCTCCTTCCCGGGGCAGCGGGAGCGGCCCGGGGTCCGGCGGCCGGGCCGCCGCGGTTAAAATCGGAAAGTTTTAAAAGCCGGTGTGCGGGCTGGGTGCCGCGGCGGAGAGCCGGGAGGCGAGCGTGGCTCGGCGGCGGGCGGGCGGGCAAGAGCCGCCGGCTCAGCGCGTGTGGCGAAGGGGGGGCCGCGGCCGGCGGGCGGCTCAGGGCGCCCTCCCGCCGTCTCCGCGGGGCGGCCCGGCTGGCGGCTGGCTCCGAGCCCTGAAACGAAACCGCCTCGGGTAAAGACCCCGCCGCGAGGGAGGCCCGGGGGCGGCCCGGGCGGCGCCGGTCCCGCCGCTCCGGGCGGGGAGCTCAGGTGTGCCGCCGGCTTCGCGGAGCGGGGGGCGCGTCGCCGGGCCACGCCGGTGGGGTTGAATCGCAGCCCCTGAGCAGCACTGCTGGGAGATTAACGAGGAAAATAACTCTTAAAAAGACTCGCGGAAGACTTTCAGGTTTTGTGGTTTTGCTTTTTTTTTCTTCTTAATTTCGATTCCCTAGTCGCGAGTACAATTGTGCTGGGAAACGACCGAGACCTGTGTTTGAGCAGCCTATTGAAAAAAAATCCTAGGAAAGCATTAAAAGGTGACCCAGGAAAAAAATCAAGATAATCTGTTCTGAATGTAAAAATGTGGCTTTTGTCTGTTTTTCAAGTACCGTGCCTTCATTTGTGCGTGTTTAGTCCGTGTAATGTGCTGATGTGAGTTTGGTTCATAGCTTTTTAGTTCTCCTTATTGTTGGTTACCTAAAAAAAAAAAAAATTAAATTATTTTCTGTTATGTTTCTAAACCGGCTATGGTTCAAATCTTCTTTTAAAGCAGTAGAGAAAATAAATGTTCTGGTGCTACAGAGATTTCCCTTCCGGGTTCCCGATCCTGCCTAAAATTTGTATAAGCTTTTTTTATTGGTCTGTGTGGTACCACCCTGGGCTGGGACCTCCTGGGGTTTCCATGTTTCTCTCAATTTTGAAAATGTGATTGTCAGTTATTTTTAGCTTTGTTAAAAATTTCCTCCTTTAAATGAACCAGGAGTCTTGTAGGAATTCCCTGATGCCCTGTTAAAAAAAAGTGAAATGAATTTCTCATTAGTACATTTTTAATAACTTTTTGCTCTCTCTCTCTCTCTCTCTTAACTGGCTTTTAGTGGCCTATTTATAACACACAGACCTCCTAGACTGAAGTTAAGAAGTAAGCTGACTTTAGACTGTTTTCAACCTTTGTAGGTAGACATTTCACTGATATTTGTCAGATAAGTGAACTGCTCCTTGTCACAGCAATTTTAGCTGCTGCTTTCCCTCATGCTTTCTGGGAAACGTAGAAGGGACATCTACCAACAGGAATTTTGGGTGCAGCTGTCAAATATCCTTTATCATGTGGAAAACTCTAGGAGCTACCTGTTTCTTTAGTGCTTTTTCCAGCATGGACTTGCACAGGTCTCTTATTCTGCTCCTCGAGAGTGTTTTGGCAGAGCTGTTGACCGCAAATGCGGGGTGATACAGAAGAGCATGGACAGCACTGGCAGACATACAGAGATAAAGACAAGCCATTTACAGAGCCGGACATCTTCAGACACTGCCAGGATGGACATCCGAAAGCCCTCCTTCTAGGGAGTCCGTAGCACCCGTAACACCCTTTTGGGGTGTGACTGGTGTTCACAGACCGATGGGACTGCTTTGTGTGAGATACAAGATATTTAGCAGTGGCCGCATGCCGACACCTCCTGTCTGTGGAACACCATCTGAGCTTTGAAGCTACCCCAGAGCATCAGACTTGCGTGGAAATTGCCCTGAGTGAGGTGACAACTGTCAGTCACACTCCCTAGCTGACCACTGGTTTGTTGCTGCTTGTGTGGAGATGTGTACAGTAACAGCGAGAGAGTGGACTGTTTCCTCGCTGATCGCTGCTATGTCTGTATGCTAGCAAAATAATCTCAATTTTTTTTTAATCTAATCGTGTTTTTCCATGCATTAAATAGACAGTGAAATACTTCTGCATATATATAAGATGTACATGCTGATTAGGTGATATGAGCTGGCTTATGGGATGGTAGATAGACTATACACTGAATCTTTTGGCCATGGCACTTGATGTGTAATGTAGTGCAGTTTCCTTGTTCGTTTTTGTTACAAATTTTCCTCCTCCATCATCTTTTTCCCTTGCCTGTTACTTTGAAGCCCAACAAGGCTTGTCCTAATGGTGTGTGCACAACCCAGAAGCAGTGGTGTAGAGGAGCTGAAAGAATTTCTCCATGAAGAGTCAGTCACAGACCTGCCCTGATTCAGCAGGTAGCACTGCTGTCATGGGGACTGCACTCAGAGAGAGATACATTGATCTTTTACAGGTGTATCAGGGTTTGAGAGAACTGAGCATTAATTCTCTGCTGAATTGGGCTGGGTTTTGCTTTTACTATTACAGCTGTGCCCCAGCTACTCCCAAAGCCATCTGAGCCCTTACAGAATGGATCTGGCATTTCTTGATTCAACTACTTTGGTCCAGGTGCTCCAGAATAAAATGATCTCTGTCTCCGTACTAGCCTCTCCATCATGCACTGCAAGAAGCATCTATGGGTGGACTGATGTCCATGATGTCCAATAGCAATTTCTGTTGCATGCCAATCTTGATGTCTCTGTTTTTTGACTGATTATGGAAATCCTATCATGCTTGGAGAAATGTCCCACAAAGAGATCTTGGTTGTTGTCTTCTCTGGAGATCCCCTAAGGCTGATTGCTGTACAGGGCCACCAGAGCAATGGCAGGGCTGCTCTGTAAGACCACATGTTCTGTAACCAGGTGGCATTTTTTTCACATGGTAAGAGATCCTGAGGGGTCTCCATGATTGTGCTGTTCTGTGTTGCTCCCTTTTTGTTTTGGTTTGTTTTTTTTTAATTATTGCAGTATCAGCTTTCCAGTAAGTGCTCTGTAAAGCTGAGAAGTTACCTTCCTTTCTGCCCATTATGGGAAAGAGTTATGTTGACAGATGTCGGCTCTGTGAGGATTTGCTGAGCTCTTAATCCTGTTTGTGGCTAATAGGCCATGCTAATGTGGAAGGGCATCTCTTTCAGTATATAAAGGTCTTAACTGCTTGCTACCTTAGGGAAATGTGCTGTTAAAATGCTGTAATTGTCTTAGCAGTAGTGGCAGGCCATCAGGTTGTCGATGTAAAACTCTGCAACAGTGCAGGCCTCCTCCCCTCGCTGTTTTTTTGAGAGATTTTTACTTGCTAAGACAAACCCTAAAATAATTGCTGTAGGCAATAGAGGAAGCAGGCTTTGTATGTTGAATGTGTCAAACAGCCAGAGATCAGATAGTTGTGAGCCCTTTAGGCACATGTGTATCTTGAGGGGATGAGAATGTGTGATAATATTCTCTTTGTTGTCTTTTGCCCTACCACTGGTTTAGTTTCAGGGTTTTTTTTTGTCTTCTCCATCCCGCTTCGTTTGATTTCTTGTACGCCATTTTTAGTTGCAAAGAAGTTAGTCGCTTCTTTCTCTCTTTAAAATGCAAGCTCTGTGCTTTTAGATGTCAGTGTGCCTAGAATTTTCTGACCACTTTTGTCGTTAGAAATCTTGTAGAATTTCTTGAAGCCTAGGGCATGCCCCAATCGAATTATTCTGTATTAAAGTTCTGAAAGTATGAGCATAATTTTAAGTATATTAGCAACTTGGCAGAGACTTCTTTGTCTAGTCCATCAGTATGCTGGTCAAAACTTAATCTAAATAAATAGCGTGCAGTGATAGGACTTTCCTCTGTAGTTTCATGTGAGTGTAGAAAACACCACTTTCCACCTCATACAATTAATGTATGCTATTTAAGCAGCTACTTTAATAAAGATGAGGGCTACATTCTTGGGATCAAAGCAGTTCTGTTGTGTAGTTTGCTGGTGAGATTCTTTGGGTCTGAAAAGCTTCTGAGCAAAGTACCTGCTTGCCTTCCTGTTTGCTAATATGCAATATTAAAGATGTGTGCAACATAGGGACCTTAGCTCCATATTAACCAAGTATTTAGTGGAGGATATTGATAAAACCAGGAACTGGAGCTGGGTTTGTAGATGGAAGACGGAGGATAAGTGATTTGTGACACTGACTTGCAGTACGAGAGACACTTGATTTTTAGGTTTCTCTTGAGCAGAGGTTGCTAACAGTGCCAAAATACTTGTATTTTTCCCCTTTATATCAAGCACTATCTGTAACAGCTGCAAGGGAAGGCTTCTTCTGTGACCATAATGTATTCTCTTTCTAATTGGCTTATAAAAATTAGACACAGTAATAGGGAGACTCAGTGAAAGTGTCAATCTTGAGTGTCAATTGAGTGTCAATCCTTTTGTTTCTTTAAACAGGTGGAAACAATAATGCTGGGCTTTTCTCAGTCCTTTGCAGGTGCCTGTGGACTTCCTGAGGTGAAGGGACTTAGAAAAGGAGTCTGACTGCATGCAGAGTGGGTGGGTTCTGGACCACTCAGGTGGGTATTGACTTTCTGCATTATGGCAGAAAGTCAGAGGAGATGAGTGTACAAGGTTTTATGAAATGGCCAGATGTGTGGTAGCAGGAATGCTGAAACTCATTATCGGACTTACCAATGCCTGCAAACCAGGCTAGAACATGAACTCGTGACTGGTGCCTTAAGCCTTAGTGCCAGCTAGCCTCTTATCTGCTCCCTTTCATGATTTTTATTTTCTCTTGCTTGAATTGCACATGTTTTCCATTAGACTTTTTCTAATGATCATTTTCTTTGCACTATAGTTATCTGTATTTTTCTTTCCCTTTTACCCCCAGCTGTTCTTTGTCAGTTTGTCTGATTTTTTTTTTAATTGCATCGTTAGATTTTTCTCCTTCTGTGCACCCCCCCATGTTGTTTACATTTGTTCTTCTTTTATTCATCGTCTTATATTTTTTCCCCTTTTAACTCTTATCCTTAGAGGAACCAGTTTTACTCTTGGAGACCAGCCCTTTCGTATTGATTGCCAGCTGCTTTTATTGAAACTAATTTGCATTCTCTGCTCTTATTGTGCTAGACAGAGGACTAGTGATTTTGAGTAAAGCTCTTTCCCCAAAGGCTTTGCTCAGAAATTGTCTCTGTATTTCACAAAAAGAGTGGAAAATAAAGAGCAGCATCAGTGCAAAAGCTGCTTCTGCCTAAACCAATGTGTTTGTGTCTTTGTCACATCAAGAGTAGAAATGTGGCCTGCCCTGCTGCAGGCACAAATGACTTCTCCAGGCTGAAATGAGCTGGTGGGTTGCGGGGAGTGCAGAATGATGTGGCCTTATGTTTACTTATATGGGCACCCCTTAGACTCTGGCAGTAACAATCCCAGTCCATTGTGATTGGGACTGTGTATTGCCTTGGTACTTTTGTTTACAAGCACTTGTGTAGCTGTGATTTTTTTTTTTTTTTTTGGGCCATAGACAGCTCTAAAAAAATTGAAGCGTAAAGATATACTATGGTTAAAGAGCTGAAGAGCCATGGCTGCATGATGGTAAACTTGGAAAAAGATTAAATTGGAGCAGGTGGCTGGGGGGGCTTTAATGCTCAAAGTACTATCTGCCTTCAGATAGGCTCTTTGATAAGGATCTTTAATAAGGCTCCCTGAGCCTTATTATTTGCTAAATATAAAAACTTTGTGTTCAGGCCGTGTTGATTTTGAGCTTTATATCATGCTAGAGGTATGGATAATCGTGATTTGGATGTACCAAACCTCAGCGTGTATATCTGTCTCCTCAGACTGCTTTCTGTTTATAAATTGGTCTCACTGCTTTTTCACCCAATGTCAGTTTGTTTTTGTTTGACACCTTGGTTTTGTTTATATGTTTGGAAAGGAGTTCTCTGACCATGGTACAGTGCTTAGTATCAGGTCTGGAGAGGAGGTGTGCTGTATAAATCTGTTGTTAAAACTCACTGAAGTGCTTTGCCTCTAAAATGTTTGTTCCTAGCATGGCTGCTTACTGGTAGTTAGATGTCAATAGCATCTTACACTTTATATAGCATTGTTGCGTCATGAAGGATCTTGTGCTTGACTTTGACAGCCAACTAGAAGGATAACAAAAATAAGGAATTGTTCAGGTGAAGCTGCAGGATGCAGCTTTTAGTTATAAAAGTGCACCCTCAAGCATAGCTTAGGTACATGGCTGTCATGATACAAATAAGATTCAAGATCCCAGAACCTTTTATTAGACCTTACTGGTGCCAGTAAAAAATATGGCTCTGAGCCTGCAGCCATGCCACAAAAAGGCTCAGGGAATTCACCTGTAGTTGTTTGTTTTTGCAAACTTGGGTCTGCTTAGAAACCAATACACTTACTGTGCTGGGTCTTGCCATCAACCCACCACACTCACCATCACGGTGCAGCCTACTTCGGATGGGAGAGCATGCAGTTAAACTCTAGCATAGTTTAGGACAGAACCTGAAGGACAAACATCTGTCTTAAGTGGCTTGAGGGGTTTAGGTGGCAATGCTGCATAGCATCAGAAAAACTCAAGTTTACTGAATTGGTAACTGTTGAAAGGAGTGGCTTGGAGTTATACTGTTATAATCTATGAAGTATGTTTGAAGGCTTGGAGACTTGGAGTTACTTGTGGTGAAGGGACTTTAGCAGGGAGGATAGGGGTGCGTATCAACTTCTTGCCTAAATGTTTGGGTTTCATACTGTTATTCAGAAGTCTTGGTGCTGGTTCTTGCTGCTGAGTTGAGATTATTTCAGTCTGCAGAGCAAGCCTTAGCCAGTTTCCCTCCATTGTTTAACTCTTTCCCACAGTGGTAGGAGAAATATTTAACAGGATAGGAAACAGTGGCTGTAAAAGTAAGATTTGCTCTGACATCTGATTGCCTCAACTATTTCTAAGTCTTCTACATTTCTAAAAGTTGAAGCTGACTTACTTCTTTCTGTTGATAATTTATTTAGCATGTTAACTTATTGTACAGTAATCTCCAACAAACATGCTTTTGCCTTTTTTTTTAAATGACATAAATTGGGGAAGAGAAACAGAAATATTTGTATACAATCATTTTATTGTTTTTTCCATGTCTTCCAGCTATAGCACTGCCTTCCTGAGTGGGAGAAAGTGAGACCTTTCTGTTCTGTATCCAAACAGAACAAAATGCAGAAGCCAATAGGAGAAGTAGGAGTGAGAATCCATTTGACTTTTCAAATCCTTGCCTTTGTTAATAACAGGATGGGTTATTACTATTAGACATGACGATTTTTTTAAAAAAGAAAGTTATTAAATTTAGCGTGTGCTTAAGGGGGAGCAAGAGGAGTTCCAAACACCCAAATAAACGTGTAGGAATAAATCTTTGGAGCAAATTCAGTTACAAGCAGAAATATTCAAGTTGGTCTGTGTGTCTTAACATTGATCTCCTCCTGGACTAATTATGCCCCTCCTGACACAGACAGGGTGTAGCTATACAATGCCTTGCAGACTGACCTACACTTCTCTGCCCACACTCTCAAATAATTAGACAGGAGTTGGATCTTCTCTGTAAGCCTTCTAGCTTTGTTCTTTCAGTGCTGTGCTCAATTTAAAATGCAGTGCTGAGAGACTGGCCTTTTTTAGCTTAGGCACAGCACCAGTCTAACCAATCACTGCAGCTTTTGAACTGGAGCTGGTTTGCATCTGATCTTCTCTGAACAGGAGTGAGGAAGACGGGGTCTGCCTGTGGTGTACCACGCCGTCATGTCCCATGACAGGTTCTGGTAAATTAAAGCTGCTGACAGCTAGCTTAGCTGGTTTTTTATGTTCCCTTCCTCATTCTCTGTATCTGTTCCTGAGATGCCCCACTGCCAGTGGGAGGTTAGTCTCAGCTGTCCTTTGTGACTTTGAAAAACAACTGTGGGGGTTGGGGGGTGGGGTGGGGTGTGGTTTTGTTGGGGATTTTGGGTGGGTTTTTTTTGTTTGGTTGGTTTTGTTGGTTGGTTAGGGGGTTTTGGAAGAAGGTACCTGTATATTTGGTGCTTTAATTTTTCATATCTGGATGTGTTTTCTTGGCAAAGATTGGTTTTCCAATGCCTCTCGCAACAGTGAAAAGAACCCACTGGCCCCTAAAGCTTTTCTACTTAATGCACTTCCTTGACCTTTTCAACCACTTCATGCTTTTGCAAGGATATAAACCTGGATATTTTACATATCCCGTGTTGCTGAACTAAATGACGATTTTGGGGTTTTGAGAGGTATGAGCTTTGATGATAAATGCATATTTTTTTCCCTGTATAACTTTATACTCTGTGCTGGGCACTCCTGAAGGAGAAATTTATTGTGAAGAGAGGTCTTCTGACAGTTTTGGCCTTAGCAACCCTTAGAAGCACAGGAGAGGAAGAATTAAAGGAAGGAGCTGCAGTGTGCAGAGTCTGAAGAATTAACATCAGTATTTTCAGTCCCTTTTTCGTATAATGTAAGGAAAGAGGTGACTGGAGGATGAAATCTTTCCCGTGGTACTAGCAGAGAAGCACAGACAGTATTTGAGAGCCAGATAAGGCCCCACAAGCAACAGAAGCGTATTACACTGCAGATGCTTTCTGAGCTGTGATCAATGTTCTAAAATACAGTTTAAGAAACAGTCAACAAAATATGTTTTCCAGGGGTTGAAAACACTTCCAGGTAGTGATTCCTCTTCATCTGTAAGCTTCAAATGTATTTGATAATCCCCATATAATGCAATTCAAAAGTGTTTTTAAGCTTAACCTTATTTTAATTACAAAGAGGCATCATGGCAGGATATTCCACATTGCATGTTTGCTGAACAACATATACTATCTGGATAAATGACTGAAAACTTTGCTGTATGGCGTTTATTTGCTGCTGTCTTTTGTGCCAAATTTTTGTTGTTGCTGGGTTGTTTCTTTTTTTGGGAAATGAACGGGTATGAATTTTTCTCTGAATATTTTCATTCTGTGAATGTTTTTATTCATTGTGTGAAAATACTATGATGCTGTGTTACTAAAAACAAAGAAAATTTAGGTTGTAGGCATATATTGTAATGTCATCGGCTTTTTTTTTTCTTTTTCCCCCTGTAAGAATTACAGTAGATGCTGAAGGTTTGTTAAGCTTGAGGAGGGATATAGTTGCTTTCCAAAATAAATACTATTCATGAAAGTTTATTTCAAGTTATCTACAGGAGAGTGAACATACAAGGAGGGGGTATATAATGTTTTCTTTGGAACATACCTTTGCTAAATATATTTTTAAAGGTTGCTAATCTGTTTCCTGCCTAGGAAACCAAGGAAGTCAAAGAGAGAAGGAGATTATGGACCTATCTGTTACTTCAGTGCTGTGGCGTTTCTATGACTTCCATCTCCTACGCAGTTACAAGCTCTGCAGGAAAGGGATATGCGACTTGTGTTGAAAACTTTCGGGTTTCCTGTTTCTCTGAGCAAGCTGGTTTCTGGCTGAGCCAGTTAACTTTTACTACTGCGCCATCTCTCCATATTTTCCATTGCCCTGGAAAATCTGTGGTCTGCACTGTTCCTGACCACCCTGGATAGTTAGTGATCTCTTCCCTCCAGACTCACAATACCAGCAGTGTAGCGGCATCAGCCATGCACAAGTCCCTTTGAATTCTGCTGTCAGTTGTATTTCTTGTGAATAAAGTGTTGCTGTTACAGAATTCCAGGGAGCCCTGAATATAAACGTATCAATTATGTGTCAACACAACAGCATCTGTCGTTGAAATTGGGTATCATTTATTTGGCATCAGCATAGCAAAGATTTGGCTGACGGCCAGAGTAAAATATTCCAGCAGAAACTGCTGAAACAGGAGCCATCTCTGAAGTAATTCTCTGAAATTCAGGTGCTCTAACATCATCTTTTAATAAATTCTTAAGACATTAGGGACCTTAAGCAAAAAGCCTTTCAGGTTCCACGTTCTTGTCTACTTTTATTTCTTTTTCATGTCCAATTTTTTGTTGTTGTTCCTGCTCTCCGAAGAGATACATACAAGGTTCTGGGATGTACATATCCTGTGATTTAATACCCTTTTTTGGCTTTCCATTTCATATTCCAGCACTTGTTTACATAAAAATTCCAAATGAATGCAATCAGTGATGGCTTCTTTGGGGAAACTTTGCTTAACTGAAAGAGGCAAGGCTTTCAAAATAGGAGAGTAAGAAATTATAACCCTTTTCTCGTAAAAGATATGTAGTTGTTTGTTTGGGTTTTTTATGTTTTTCTTTTTTTTTCTGATTAACTTAGTCTCTCTAATCTTCCTCGCTTTTTCTTAGACCTTATCTAAGTAAGTTTCACGTTCCCAGAGATGTGAGTGAGTCAAAACAGTAATTTCAGAAAGTTAGGAAACCCCGAGTCAGTAAGACACTCTGTTTGTCACAGGCATAATTGCCATGGTTCAGTAAATATTTTAGAGTACATGTGGGAAATCGGAAACTCAGATCGCTTTGCTTTTATGGATGATCCTTATCATATTTGAAGGAGGTAAAGAAGTAACTCTTCTGTTTAATGTTATAGCTTGTAATAGTCAGCTGGTTGATTCTGATATCTTTTTAAAAATGAAAACGGGAAGATCAGAGTTGGAAAGCAGAAAATATGGCAGAAAGACTTGGGGTCATGTAACGTATCCAAATGTTTACCTCGTGTCTTTTCACTGACTAGGCTCCAAACAGTCCCCATCCCTTCATCAAATTAAAGTTTTTCATTTGTGTGCTAAAGAAACTCCTTTCTAGGAAAGCATTAAGAACAATATAGAGATAAAAGTAGTTGGGAGAAAATATGCATTGGATTTTCAGTGCTGGAATAAAAGCTTGTAGAATAAAGATGAACTGGGTTTTTTTAAGGTTTTTGGTTTGGTTGGTTTTCCCCCCCCCCCCCGAGGTTCGAAGTCCTGTGGAGTTCAGTTTCTCTTGGAGGGGAGAGAACAATGAAAGGGAGGGAGGTCTATGATATTGTCTGCATTTTAAATGGATTGGTTTCTGTTTGGATAGAAAAGAAATAATAAATTTGGATTAACTCTTAACTTCATACTCTCAAAAGAAATCACAAATCTAGAGTTAAGTAATGAAACCTCTTCAGGAAAATCAATGCTACCTTGATCCAAGCTCAATTTATTCAAGAGGTCAGCTTTGTTGCTGCCCTGGCATAACTTGAATTTAATGATTAACCTCTGAGTGACTGTTCATGTAACTTCTGGCTTTCCATCCGGTACTTTATATAAGCATAAGCCAAGATGATAACAGAATGCTGTAGTAGAGTGGTATGTGCTATTTGGGGAAAAACCTCTTTTCAAATCCTATATGCAGCATGCATCAGTCCCAGTGAAACTGAGAGAAGCCCATTAAGAAATCCGATTAGCTGTCTGCTCTCTAGATGAGTTAAAATCTCTGTCCAGTGTGGTAATCAGTGGTGTCTAACTGGTAGCTTATCTGGTAATAGTGCTGTCGCCTTTTATAGAGGCACCTTCTTTTGCAGTTCTGCCAGGCATGGGTATTCATTTCAGCCACGTATAACACTGAGTGTCGAAGTGATACCCTGTAATAAATTTTAAAATCCTCTTCAGTGCTGAACCTGGCACTGTCTTGTTCTCTTGCGTCGCCCTTCCATTCAGCAGATTTCCTTGTGAGATCTAAAAGTGTCATGTAAGCAGTAGCATACAAGAGGAGGGAGAGTATGCTTTGCGTGAAAGCAGCACTGAAAAGTGCAGCATTAGGTTCAAGGTTCAAAGCAAAGTATTGTCAAGTACTAGACAGTGTGCTTGCTCCAGCAGTAATCATCTCTAATTTTCTGCAGGTTAAAAAAAAAAATCCATATAATTTTGGGAAGTAATATGAAAAAGATTTCAAAAGTAGCTTTAGTTAATGTAATAGCCTGTAAAGTCTAAATTGTTTTCCTGTTAAACTGGAGAATGTGAGGAAGAGCAATTCTAATGCCAGCAGTCGTTGATGTGTTTATCTCCATAAAATAGAGGTCTACTGTTCGTTCTGTATCCATAGATGTTCATGTTCATGGAGAGACCTGGCTGAAACCTGTGGAGCACTGTAGTAGCAACTGAGACAAGTTGCCAGATGGGAACCGAACTTCTCATCAGCTGTTGCCACATGCACATAGTCCTGTATCTTTTGAGGGTGTCTTCTGTTGGTAGTTGTTGCTTCCCATCAGTGTTTGTTCATTTTCCATCTTTACTTTCACTTGAAGGAGGTGAATTTTGACTGCGGCTGTCTTGATGGTTGTTTTTTAAGTGCTGTACACTTCTTGCTCTTGGGTTCCGTCAAGTTACTGTGATCTTAGCCAGTGCTTTCTACCTTATTTTGTATTTCATTCTAAACTTGCTATTCTGAAATACATTAATATTGTGTCATTTCTGTCTAGAGGTTTATGAACAATTTTGACCTGTTGCTAGCATCCCCAGTTGATTGAAACTTTAGCGTGCCCTCAAGGAAAGTGAGATGATACATATGGTACAGTACAGTAGATAAAAGGCTATGCTTCTCTCTTTCCCTTCTCAAAAATCTGCTTTGTGGTTGTAGTTCTGGTTTCAAGGCTCGGTTAATTCGTGAAAACAAAAATCTCACTTCTCTGTTGGACAGAGGGGTAAGCAATGGTTGATGGCCTGTATCATAGGAGGAGTAAGTAGATCTAGATATCTTCTGATATCTCTAGCCCTTTGTAGGAAAAAGATGGTTCTCAGAGTCCTGCTGGAGGTGGTGTGTACTGTCCTCGCCTCCAAATGCACAGAATGTGCTTGTTGATTCTCTTGGTTTTTGGAGAGTCCATGCTCAAGAGTATGGGTGCATTACACTTGGCTTTATTTAGAATATTCAGGTTCTGGACTGGTTAGTAAGAGGCTCTGTTAAACCACTGCCTGGTTTTCTGTCCAGATATTTGGTTTATTTGCCTCTCTGTGTTGAACCTCCACCCCTTTCCTCAGTCTCCCCTCCTCCTCCCAGTTCAAATTACTGACAGTTTTTGAGGAAAATAACACTTTCCTTTTCCTTGACACTTGCACCAGAAATTCAAAGGACAAAATGCCCCTTCTTCAGTCTTAGGAGTGAAGTGCTATTTTGTAGTACCCTCAGATTAAATATTGGGGTCACTGAATCTACTTCTGGCACCACAGCTCTTGTATTGAGGAACAGCCTGTTTGGAGCAGTGTTTGCAAAACCATTTCAGTACATCTCATTGTTACCAAGTCAGTACTGCAACCTTATATAAGCCAGTCTCCATCCACTTAACTCCAGGACAACTTTGATGATTAATATTTATATAAAAGCTTTCATGTTTCCACAGTGAAAGTGTCTCACTCTGAAAAGAAAAGGTGGCTTTTTCCCTGTTGACTCGGTGTGAAAAAGCTTGCAAAGGCTTTCAGCAGCACTGCATCTGAGACAGGCATCAGCAGAAAAACTAGGGTCGTCTTTAATTCGGTATTTCATTTTGTGAAACTGCCTACTCTGAGAGAAATAAAACATTTACATGTATATTAACCAATGTTTGCCAGCTCTTGGAATAAAGCCAGTTCTCTCAGGGCCAAACAAACGCTCTGAGTGAATGAGTAATAATCTGCTATTGTCACTCCTAATTTATGGATGGGTAGATAGAGCAATGTTTGCCATTTTAAGTTGTCCTATTCGTGTGAAAGACTAAAAATCACGATTAGCTATCAGCTTGGAGTATCTATAGCATGTCTGTTTATAGCTGATTTACTCAATATAGCTGTTGCAACAGTTCAAAACTCCCCACGTGATAAGTGATTGTGGAGGAGGATGAGAACACATGAAGGTTACAGATGTTTTGGGACAGTAGTTTGGGAGCTGCAGCCAGAGGCTGAAAAGATATATGGCATCTCCTCTTTTTAAATGACATGCAAGGTCCCTGTGCCTCGTTTATTTTCTGAGGAAATCTGTATCATCATCTCTCTCATGTTAATAGAAAGTTCAAAATCTATGGATTCCCAAGATAATGGCTGTATTGAGCTTTTGTGGTTGATAAGTAAGAGGGCGGCATAATACTGAGTACCTTACAGTGATGTTTTCCTGTGTCTCTGAGCCTTTTCATTTGCTTAATTTTTCAACAAATGCAGTTAAAAACAGTTTTGAAAACTTTTTTTTACACATTTATAAGCATTCTTTTCTCATGAAGTTAACAGCAGCCTTGGCGAGATTGGGGTGAATAAAAACAGCAACGAGACTTTCTTTTGTTGAGAAAGATGCATATTTTTAATGGGAGCACTTAAAATCCTACCCCTATAAAGCCCATATTCAATACTGCAGTGAGGCTAATAGCACAACATCCCTCTGGAGTAGGAGTTTGAGGCATCAAGAGTCACTCTTGAGATGAAATTGTCCTCAGAATATCCTGTGAAGTCTTCCGTGAGATCTCCTGGCCGGTTGTGGAGGAGTGTGCTATGTCACATCTAAATACACTGGTAGGAGATGGATGAGAAGTACGAACTTTGCTTGTCAGCCACTAAGAGTAAATAAACACAGTGCAGAGGTGAGACCAATAATTGATGTCTGTCTTCTCTGATGGACTGACTCTTCCATCCACTTCTTTCAGTCTTTATTTCACTTCCGTGCAGCTTTTCTTCCATGCACTGTTTTCTCTTTCCTTTTGTTTTGCTTCTTTTCTTGCACACTAAGAGGGCTTTCCTGCTCTTTCTGTCTGGGCTTTGTTATCTCACTCACCTACTTGCGCTGCATCACAGTTTTGTTTTGTTTTTTTTCTTTCCCCCCACTGCATTAAACTTCCTATCTGTGGTCTTGTTAAATTAAGTAACAGCAAGAACAGTTAGTGTTGATGTGGTAGTGTGCTGGTTTTGGCTGGAGTAGAGTTAATTTTCTTCATAGTAGCTGGTATGGGGCTATGTTTTGGATTTGTGCTGAAAACAGTGTTGATAATTCAGGGATGTTTCCGTTATTGCTGCTGAGCAGTGCTTACACAGAGTCAAGGCCTTTTCTGCTCCTCACCCCACCCCACCAGCGAGGAGGCTGGGGGTGCACAAGAAGCTGGGAGGGGACACAGCCGGGACAGCTGACCCCAACTGACCAAAGGGATATTCCAGACCATAGGATGTCATGCTCAGCATATAAAGCTGGGGGAAGAAGAAGGAAGGGGGGGACGTTCAGAGTGATGGTGTTTGTCTTCCCAAGTAACTGTTATCCGTGATGGAGCCCTGCTTTCCTGGAGATGGCTGAACACCTGCCTGCTGATGGGAAGTGGTGAATGAATTCCTTGTTTTGCTTTGCTTGTGCATGTGGCTTTTGCTTCACTTATTAAACTGTCTTTATCTCAACCCATGAGTTTTCTTACTTTTACCCTTCCGATTCTCTCCCCCATCCCACTGTGTGGGGGGAGTGAGCGAGCGGCTGCGTGGTGCCTAGTTGCTGGCTGGGGTTAAACCACAACGTGTAGATACCAGGATGTCCACAGGCCAGGGTGCAGCCATTAATATTCTGTCCGTAAGCTGTGGAAGACAGACTCTGAAGAGATGCCTAAGGACATGATTCCTCAGCCCCTCTGAAAGGTCAGATGTAGGACTTAACTCCTGTACTGTGCAGCCTTAGCTGTCACTTGGTGTTCACAGGCACTTTGATAAGATTAAAAACTAATATATCCCCGTTTTGAGAGAAGGTCAAATAATACGTGATCCAAACCCTACGTCTACTGGATCATGGGCAGGTGCCTTTGAACACTCATTCCCCGCACACCCACACTTCCCAAACCGTCCATGACTTCCACTGTTACGGGTTCAGGGTACAACTTGAAGTGGTTTGATTGTTGAGTGCCTGCTGTTGCATTGACAAGAGGGATCTACTGAATATGCCAGAAGACATACTATCGAATGTGCTTGATGTGAACAATGGAGCAAAATGAGTTGTATTTTTAAGAGCTGCTCAGCAGCATCTTAATAAAAATGGAGGGTGGGGAGAGAACCAACTGCACCACAAAACCAACAAAAAAAAACCCCTAAAGACAAAAAAACCTGGCAAAGACAAAAAAAACCCCAACCAACCCACCCAACAGCTTGGAGCAATGTTTCTTGAAATTGCTCTAAAATATGAAACTATTAAGATTAATCTGAATTAATCTATACAAAGTAAGAAAGATACCTGCTTAGATCTCAGCAGCAGCAGGTGCTTGCAGTATTATAAATAGAAAGCAATACAAATTGAGGTGCTTATTAAATTTGCCTTTATGATGCTTTGAAGAATTGCGGTGGAACAGAAAAGAAAAATTACCAGAGGCTCTGGATTAGAAGGGTGACTTAAATAGCTGTGCTGCCAAAGGAAATGGAACATAAACTAGGATAAGTGATAGACTTGTTCAAAAAAGGTTATCTAACAGTGATTTGTCTCTAGCACGGAGAGGTTGGCCGAGAGCTTTGGAGGGATATGATTGAACAGGGGAGGGCTTAATTTTTTTGATCAGTTTTAATACAGTATTGAATTTTAATATATTTTTCAGGAGATTGCATTATAATCCTTTCTAGCACATACGTTTCTCAAGTTTTTCCTTGTTTCCATTTTCCCCTTCCCCCAGCCGACAAAAACAAATTCTGCAGGAAACATTCACGTTTGGGAAATGGACTCGTTCAGAATTTTTGCTGCCTTTTTGGATAAGGCTCTGGTAAGGATCCTGTATGTCGTTCAGCATTTTCTAAAATTCTTGAAACACTGTAGCGCCTCTGCAGAGAGGTGGCTTAGCAGAGCAGCTAACAAATCGTTGAGTAAACCAGATCAGAGCAGCAGGCTCAACTGGCAGACTATTAAAAATGAATCAAAATCTGCAATGCTTTTTTCTTTAATGAGATACTCAAATTGATTTAATTTGGCAGGGAGCATACCAGGAAATTGTAGCGTGGGAAAATCGGTGCTTTGGGGAGCAGTGAATTGCCCTGCGTGAGATCCGAGATCCTACTTTTTAATGTAGCGAAGCACAAGCACGCTTGCCAGTGGAGAGGAGGACTGTGGTGGCACAGTGTCACTCCTGCGCCCTGCTCAGATGAGTTAAGTTACTCTCTTGGAAAATGCCTGGCATACAAACAGTGAAGGTGTCTAGGGTAGAACTGGT
Organism: Gymnogyps californianus; assembly: GCF_018139145.2. Taxonomy (NCBI): domain Eukaryota; kingdom Metazoa; phylum Chordata; class Aves; order Accipitriformes; family Cathartidae; genus Gymnogyps; species Gymnogyps californianus. Next base: position 11,486,317 of record NC_059471.1, on the reverse strand, counting down.
GATAACACACGTGCACATGCAGAACAGGTAGATTCATTATCACAGAGCGAAGGGGGAAAGGGAACACGTGCGGGCAACAGGACTCCTGGCATCCATGCCCAGATCTCCCTGGCACTGCACGTATAGGCTTACACGAGCTAAAGTGGCTTATATGCCATACCAAGCATTTAATACATTTTACCTGTGGTTAGGAATTCAGTTGCATCCGTATGCTTATGAGTTGCACGAAAAAGATGACTTAGGCAGTGCATGAGCGTGACTACCCTTGGAAAAGTTTGGATTTGTTCAGCAGGGAATGAAGCTGCTATCTTGCGCTAAGCTTATTGGGGTTAATGCACGATTGTGTGTCATTGGTGACTCTCTGAGAGCACTGTGAATATAGTGGATTGCTTTAAAAACAAGCCGAGTGGAAAGGGCGGCTGTACGGGAATAAATGAGAAGGGAGAATATGAATACTGTTATGTAGGGGGATGTTTTGGTCTTGGTAAGTGATTTAAAAGAAGGTCACTTGTACTTTACGGTGGTTGAGCTATGGTACTGATCGATAGCTGTTTGCTGAATGTTGTAGAGGAACTTCTGAGACATCCTTCTCTGACTACCTAGGCTTGCTTGTAATGGACTTCGTTACACACACGGCTCCATAGCATTTGCTTTTGCTTCTGAGTTTTTGAGCTGGTGGAAAGTCCTGGCAGTAGGACTCTAAATAGGAGTACATAAATAGGTGGTGCAAGAACCAGTGTTGCAGAACTGATTAGGCAAAACAGGCTTGTGTTTAGAGGGTGGCTGTACTGGGAAACTCCCTTTGGTTAGACTGTGCAAAACTTTCTTTCTTTCTGTCTCTGTAATTTTATTAAGTCTTAATTAAACTTTCTGCATTTAAATTAGTTTACATTAATGTCACACTGTCTTATTATGTGTATATTGACAGACACTAACAGGGATTTGATCAGCCTAATCCAGCTGTATGTAATTATGTGCCTTCTCCTTAAATAATTGCAAACAGAGTCTATCAATCATGGCAGGAAAGCCTGCTGCTTTATTATAATGTGGGATTGTTTAGTGAAATGTAGTAAGACTTCAGGTTTAAGCTGGGGAGTAAACAGAATGAGATTTTAATGAGACTAGTGATAGGAACAAAAAAATCCCCACCCATCCTGTGTTGCAAGTCTCAGTTCTTTTCTTCCCTTCCCCCCCAAAAACGTGTCCTGATTGCATTGTTGTCATGCTGATGTTGAGAACATTTCTGTAATTTGAAAGGAATTTGGGAAAGGTGCGGATTTCTGGCTGTCGGAGGAAGAGCTCTAGCCCAAACCTGTGGTGCTGTTCCAATGTAAGGTGGAGGTTTTTATTTCATTCATTGATAACTTGATTACCTGGATCAAATGAGAGCGCGTAGAAGGCAACAGAGGTGGGCACGAAATCTGCCAAACGGCAGCACTGCATAAGCTCTAAAACACCTGCCCCGCTTGGAAAACAAGTAAAGGAGTAACACAGGCATCCACTTCAACAATTGTATTTGGGTTGATTTCTATGTGATTTAGTTACTCTCCAGTGTCATGCAGTCCTCCCCGGCCTGTGTACAAGCAGGGAGAGACAGACATGGTGCCAGCAGTCTTTCGTCAGCTTCCTACTGGAAAACCATCCGTGCCAAGAAAAGTTTGAAAAACCAGAACTTCAGACAAGCCCTGAAGGGGGTGAGTTTGAGATCTGAACCCCTCGTTCAGTGTGCTCTGGCATTGCATCCAGCTTGCTTTAAATCTGTGAATAGTTCCACGTTACTTTACAAAATAAAATGGTAAGTGCCACTGTCAGTGCAGTGCTGTCCATTTTCCCCTGCAGGACTGTCTCGAGGGTTTCAGGAGTCCAGGTGCACATCCATCTTGCTTTCTCCTATGGCAGATAGTTCTGTATCTTGAGCTAGAAGAGGGAGATTTCCCTTTGTGCCTTCTGAAGAAACAAACTGTTTCACAAATAGTTTGAGTCCAGCATATACAGATTGTCTTGTGGTCAGGAAGTACACATGTTGTTTCTAGATGTTGCCCTGATATCTTGGGAGCTGTTCTTTCAGCTTTTCTCTTCTGTCGGTCACTCTCCATCGTTCCCCTCTCCGGTGCACACACGTGCATGTACGCACGCACCCCTGCTGCCCCAGGCTCATCCCTTGCCTTTGTGTTTTTTGTGGGTTTAGATTTAACAATCTGTTCTTGCTGTGGGCATGGATTTTTTGCCTGCCAAGCTTTAGCCTAGACTCAATTTTCCCTGCCAAAGTTTTAATGACAGTAGAATTATAATGAAAAGCAGTGACAGTCCCTTAACTCTCCTGTTTGCATTACAAAACTGTAACGTCAGGCTTCGGACTTGCTGGCGTTCTGCCTGGCGTGTGTCTCGGGGATCCGTTTCAAGCACGTTTATAGTGATGCTGCCTCACGGAGTGACTGTGTTGGGAACCCGGTAGTTCGAATGGGAGAAGTAACAACCAAACCGCACCCTGGATCATAGGGAAAGTCCGTTTCCCATCTGGGTCATCATCGGCTCACAGGACGAGCGCTGCCACCCTCTGGTGACAGTTCAGCTTGTGCTGTGAGTTAGCAGCAACAGTCCAGGTCTCAGTGGGCTTGTGACCCTGATGCAGCTGTACTGGAAAACAGAAATGTTATTTTCACACCAGATTCCTATTGCTGCACCTTCTTGCAGATGCCAAACGCTTGGGGTTGGTCTGGGAAAGCAGCACATAAATTCTGAGGATCTCTGACACCAGTGACTTGTTTATTTTTATCTATTTATTTAGCATTGCTATTTAGAAACTGACTGAATTTCCGTAAATACACTGGAAAGATAAATGTTTTGTATCCAAAGGAGTCTTGTCAGGAAGAGCTGAGAAAATTACTTTTTGAGAAAACAGCTGAGCAAACACATAGTATCAAGTTATATGCTAGGTGTTGTGGTTTACTGCATTTATGTGCAAGATCATCTGTAGCTGTATAGATGGAGAATGGCAAGCTCTTTTACAGCCTCCCCTAGGAATTGAATTCATGCAGTGACAGAAATTACGTGTTTGTTTTTCTTGTGTTTTCAGTAAACATTAGTTATATTTCTTCATTGGATTGCCTGTTGCAAAAGTTGTCTTGATGCTGGTTCTCTATCTACAAAGAAAAATACGGGTTATTTATCCACCTGTTCATGGAGCAAAAGGACTTGCCTTTTTGTTTTTTATTTTTAATTGAATTCTGTTCTGTTTCTTTGCTGCATTCAGGGCAGATAGGATTGCACTGCAACGCCGTATGCGCCAAAAATACCGTCACTGCATCTCTGTTCAACAATGCCTTCCCAGATGCAGAGATCCGTGGCTTTTTGTTTCTAATACAGATTACTCACTATATCCAAGTCCTCAGAATTGTGAAAATCGTATTGAAATGGCTTTCTGCTTTGGCGGCCTTGCTCTCTCTGACTTTCTGGCAGCATTCAGTGCTGGCTTTCATTTTCCAAATGCTGTGAGTAGTTTGGAGACTCTCAATGCTACATTTACAGTAAATGTGGTGTTGCAGTAATGATGGGTCAATTCAGATTTAGGTCTGTAATTTGGAAAAAAAGCCACCATCCATCACTAAAAAATAATGTTACACTGACTTCAAACAGCATCTTAATAGTTCCATATTGTTATGTGTGTAATTAAAAGCTTTTACCCCTGAAAACAGGGTTGTTTTGATTTGCTAATCATAATTCCTTGCTACAGTCAAATAGACTGAGGTAAATTTTTATGATACTAAGAATTGGCCTCATGCTGTAATGTAAAAATCCATTTTTCACAGAGCAAAAAATTTTCTCTTAATGCTTTTCTTCATTTTTAGCACACTGAAATAATGACAGATAGTGTCACTGAAACAGAAGATCTCAAATTTAGCATTGCAAGCATTATCTTCAGCTATGCATCAATCCTGCTGTGCAATTTCTGTTTAAAAGTAACGAGCTGGGTGACCGAGAGCATTTGACAGTGCAGCAGCCAAAGTTACTTGTGTGGCTGTTCCTGCAGAGTCCTTGCTCGCTTCGGTTGCTCTTGTTTTGTTAGGGGGATGGCTTGTACAGATTAAAAGTTTCTTTTTTAAGCAGGTGATAATCATTTCCCCTTGTTAGTGGTCACATAGAGCTTTGCCTTTCGGTACCAAAAGGAACTGTCCTGCAACTGGAATATTCGCTTCATCATGGGGCCGCTTTTGTGTTGCTGGAAGTGGGTTGGCTGGGGAGGTTTGGGGGAAGGGAGGGAGGATGTGACTGGGATTAAAGTGTTTTGTTAATCCTCTGGGCAGGCTTGCTGTTTAGGGTTCAGCTCTCTTAGTCAAATTGGCAAATCTCTGCTCTATCTATCTTTGTCACACAAGTGATTACACAGAACATTTTGCTCCTTTAGAGCCTGTCAAATAATGAAGATTTTTTTTAAACTATCATTTTACATTTAGTGTTTAAAATGGAGTGCAATAATTGTGCTTGAATGTGATGGAAATAGTGCTGGACAATCACTACTGCAGTTGCATAAAAGCTTACAATCGGGCTTTTTTTTTTTTTTTAAAAAGGCCCCCCTCAGAGCCAGGTTTGCAGGGCATTAGGTGCCTAATGCATCTGACACACACACAGGAGCAGGTTGGGTGCGAACTGGTCTGAGTGCTCCTGCAAATCCTACCCAGGTAACAGCCACCCGAAGGGATGAAGGTGTTCTTCAGAGAAGATATAAGGATTGTTATTTTTCTCTCTTACACCTGCCAAAACTGAAACACAAGGAAAAAAACAAGGGGCAGAGTTGGACCTGGATGGATGGAAAGGCTGCGTGCGGAACTGAGGTCTCTACAGACCCCATCTAGAGCTCTGTGCACAAGTATTCCTGTTTGTAAATCTGTCCCAAGCTCCTACTGAAATACTTCTTAAAATTCCCATTTAGCTGCATTTCTAAGCTGGCCAAATCTCCTTAGAAATTGGTGACCTTGCTGATGCTACGCTAGCAATGGCCAGACCTTAGAGCTGCAGGAAAGACAATTCCCCATCCAGAATGTGGTATTTCACCTCGAGGTAAAATCAGTTATGGAGTAATGATAAAAAAAATAAATTGTGTTCCCTGGGGTAGCCCAAAACAAGTCTTGTCCTTTATTAAATAGTACCCAGGGTTTGTGTAACAGTATTACATGCAGTTCAATCATGTATTAAAAAACCCCAAAACATTTGCATGGTTTCAAAGGTAGGAAATAACGTGTATCTGTTGCTTAGACCCCACTTTAATTAAGGGTAGAAGCAAGGATGATACTACTTCAGCCAACTTGTTGGTCCCGGTCTCCCCATGCTGGCTGGGGCAGCATGTCAAGGTTCCTTCTGCTCTGTCAGGAGCTGCCATCTTCTTGCAGTGGCCTCCGGCTCGGCCGCAGTGAAGTTGAATTTGTGTGAGGTAAGGGAGGATTAAAGCCTCGTGTGTAGGAGACCCTGCACAGCCGCTCCTGGCTGCCCGGAGCCGCTGTGTCCGTTCTGCTGGGCCCATGCAAGCAGGGCGCTCTGTGCCCATGGCCTGGGGCTTTGGCAGCACTGCAAGGAATAATCCTCTTTCACTGGTGGGAAGGGTGGACTTTGTCACGAGGCCGGGGAGTGCTCCTGTTTTGGGGAGTGCTCCTGTTTTAACGACTGCTCAGTGCTGAGCAGTGGTTCCCTGCTAAGTAGGCTTCCTCTTGCCCCTTGGGTCCCCCCCCCTCCTCTTTCTCCTTTTTCCATCTCTTGGACTTGACTCTTCTTCCAGCCTCCGTACAGCAGCTCCGGCTGCAGTACCCTAAAGTAATCAGCCCAGTAGCAAAAATCAGTAACAAGCTGATAAGCTTGTTGGTTTTAGTTCTTCTTGACTCTGATGCTGGTGTGTCCTGGTGATTGGGAACTACTGGTTTTGGGGCTTTGTAACGCTCAAATAATCTGAAGAGTATTGTCTGCTTAGGTGTCTTGTGTCCTTTTTCCCTACTGCTCGCAGGCAATTTGAATACAGTGTGTCCTGATGGTCTGCTGGTTTGTTGTTTGGTTTTATTTTTAATGTCTCAGTAACATCCATGGCCCTAGGGGAAAATTTAAATGATAAAAATTAATTCTTGTCAGATTGTTTGTTTGAATTTCAAGATGTTTTGCTGTTCCAAAAATGTTACAGTGTCAGTAGCAGGATCATGAGGCCAGGTTAATCCAAATTGGCTTGCAAACACTTGTAATTTTGGATTTGGAGAAAAATTATTCAGCTTAACATGGCTAATACATTCATGCTGTAAGGTTGTTGATAATAAGTTCTTTAGACATCTAGACGTGCGATTACACTAAGTGCAGATAAAGGAAATCTTTTGTGCATGTGTTGCATGTAGAAGGAGATGCAGAATTGCAATACTCAGCAAGCACTGGTGTAGCCGGAGTCAAAGCTGCCGTTCCTGGCTCGCAGGAATAGCCATGTGTGGTGTGAGGAGCTTTTAATTGCAGATTACTAATGGTCAGGGTTAATTTTACAAAAAAAAGCAGACAGCGGATTGCCATAAATTCTGGTTGGAAGATTGTTAATATGTTTTGAAGGACACCAGTCCCCACAAGTTTCACTACAGCCTTCTGGTACAAAATTATCCCTGCTTAACCATAGTTGCCTTGCTTTAAGATGCTGGCAAATGCTTCAGCATTGGTATGAGTGACTTCAGCAAGTCCACTGATTTATGCTTTTAGGTTTTGAGGTTAGCTCTGCAAAAAACAGTTCAGAGTAACTTAACCCGGAAGGTAGAATGAAGAGCACTTTTATATATACAAAGCAATTTGGAGGATGGGCAAGGAGGGATGTAATTGCTCTAGATGTCAAGCCAGGCTACTAAATTTGTGAATTTTTATGTTGAAGAATGACATCTTTAGGTTTGTCTTCAGTAGCTTGAACTTTTTAATGTTCTGTTCTGCTTGAAACCTTAGCTTTTCAGTGTCAAGTTGGAGCACTGCAGTGTCAGAGAGAAGAGGTAGGTTCTGTGAAATGGATGTTTCAAACAAATACACCAAGTCAACACTCATTTTCTTGACTTGGCAATCGAGGTGGTTTCTTTCTAGCCAGCAGGTTCCTGCTTTTGGGGGAAACTCTGCTATAGTGAACTTAAAAATAATCTCATCACCCCATGCAATTTTATTAATAAAATTTTAAATTGCAGAGTTCATAAAAGGAAGGTGAAGTTACAGTCTCTGGCTAGTGCCAGGCTCCTGTCACGCTGTTGTGGACCACGGATATTCCACTTTTGCTAGAGTCTGTTAATCCCTTCTATTGCTATTCCTACAAATGTCCCAGTTGAGGGAGTTGCTGACTTTCCAGTAAAAGCAGTAGTTGAACTAGTTCGATGATCATTTCCAGCCTTGGCAGGTGCTTGGGCCAGGTTGAGCAGTTAATAGAAACGGGAAGCAGCCTTAGGAGGATGTGCACAGTCTGTGGCGGTGAGCCCTCTCCTGTTTGGGGGAGACTAGGAATGGAAAGGAGACTCTCAGCTTCTGTTTGAGGAGAAAAGGCGAGTTTCCAGTTCTTCTGCAGCATGAGGTTAGCTGGTCACGAAGGTTAGGGTTTGCATGAGACTGAAGTACCTGTGGGACAGGTACATCACTTTCTCCTTGCCCTTCTGATAGAGACTTACTCTGAGATGTTTTAAATGGGAGTGCTAACTAGACTTAATTACACCCATCCCAATGCTATATTATTTCCTTTCTCTCTTTGCTTGAGTTCAGCCTTTCCAGTGCACAAGCAGGGTGATTACTGGCTGAAGGAGGACGTAGCTCAATAACATGAGATTTGTTGCCCGTTTGTTCTCATGGGCTGTGCGCACGACAGGGAATGAGACCCTAACGTTGTAATCCCGGCCCTGGCACTGACTTGCTGTACTTTATGTATCTGTTTCTTCCTTTCCATAATTGCCAGTAGTCACCTGCTTTCCAGTGAAGTCCATGGGTGGCCGGTAAGAGGCTTGGCAGCGGAAGGGGATAGCTGTGGCGCTCTTACTCTGCTTGCACAACATGGGCCGTAAAATTTCATCTTATGCAACTGAGCCCTGGTTTTTAAGTGTTGTTTCATACCAACATGAACATAGCAGCATGTACAACATCTCAGACCTTTCCTGTGGGGGAGTGTTGTCTCTTGCAGCAACTGTCTAATACTGGCAGTTGCGACCCGGCTCCTAGGGGCTGCAGGAGCCTGGCAGGAACTTGCAGAGATTCACTGCTTCCATTTTATGGTTCAGTTAAGATGAACCCTAAGGCTCATCTCTCTGAAAACTGTGGGCCAGTTTCTGTGCAAGCCCATCTCTGCTAGTAGCAAAGCCAAGTAACCCGATCTATTGGAAACGTATTTGGAGATTGATGCCAGATTCCCAAACTGGAGAGCATCAGCTTGCAATTCAAGTGATGCTGACATTTGAGGGAAGGCTTTCTGTTCTAAGCTGTCAGATGTTAGCTAGTGTATGTAATTAACTTGGTATAATTTTGCTTCAGAATGAAATACTCATTCAAAAGAGACTTAAGAAAACATCCTGATGTTTTTTAGTGTCTGGGTAGCAAGTGATGCTGTGTAGAGCAAGGCATACATTTATTGTCAGAGAGATTGGTTTCATGGCAACTCCTGTTTGTTACTATGGTACACAGAAAGTCCCAAAGGCTTTTACTGTCCATCACTTCTTGGGTCTTGTGAGTAATCCAGATACAAACCCCACTGACGTCCATTAACAGTGGAGACAGAAAACAGTATGAAAATACTATAGACTGAAATGCTCCGGTTGTCTAATTATCCCAAAGGGCAAACGTAAAACTTTATTTTGTGTAGTAGTTTTTCTAATGTTTGGTAATAAAGCTTGTGACCAGAGCAGGAGGAGAGGGAACGGAAATGGAAGGGTAAAACAGAGATTTCTTTTACCCCAGATGAAATTCAAGAGTTAGAGAAGTGATAAACAACAAAACCAAACCAGAAACCCATAGCTTGCAGAAGGTGGAATACCAAAGACTCTGCCCTGAATCAGTAAGAGTTGAGGATTTGCTGAGAAGAAACAGTTATGAAAGTTTAGAAATGTAGTCCCATTTGATTAAGACTGGAACAGGGTGTCATGTGTAGTTGCTCCATCCAATTCCTATTTACCTCCCCATTATGAAGTTCACTGACCGCTTCAGGTCTCTCTAAATCTGTTACGTATTTCGATTCTAATGCTGCAGCTTGCAGAAGGAATTGGTTCTTTCTCAGACTTGAACTTTATTGTTTCCTCTTTTGAAAATCATCCCAAGCACCAAAATTTCCCTTCTGTGCTTTATCAAAAGCGAAATGAAGTGTTTGCCTCAGAGCGCAGGTTGAATTTGCAAAGTTTATGATGAGAAGAAATAACTGCTTGAAAGATGTGTGTGCATGGGATGCAGAATCTGTGAATCCTGTCACGCTTGATGGTTTGTTTGTTTTGTTTTTTTTTTTTAGATTGTATCCAGGAAGGACCACGTAAAGACAGAAATACTGACGCATTGATTTGCTGTTGGTTTCCCAGTACCACATGGTTGCTCTGATAGTCTGGTCACTTCCATAAGTTCAACTTAGTAGAGTTATTCCACATTTTACCCTAATTGATGCAATATCTCGCCAACCTATCCAACCAATTGGCTGGATGAGATTCACAGCAGGCAGGTTGCTGCTGTTACAAGAAAGGATGAAAAATCCTTTGTAGTTGCACATAACCTATAGGTGAGGATTCTTGTTTTGTACATGAGCATTTTAGTTCGGTGTTGCTTCTGTGGTCAGGCTGACAAATAAGGTTGAGTGCTGACACCAACAGAAAACATCCCACTTGCAGTGAAAACCTGGTGAATTTTTTTTTTTAAGTAGTAGTCATAACACAACTTGTAGCATTGACCAGAGATGACACATCAAGAGGAAATCGTGTCTGTGGTGAACTGAGCGAGCTTTACAGCTTTGCTTGTTGACACATGCTCCTCACCTACAGCAGCACGCTAAAATAATCTTTATATTTTGATATAAAGAGGGAAAGAAAAAAGGCAGTTACATTAACCCCCTAATTTCTACATACGTTTTATGCCGAGTGTGTTAGAGAGTGATGGAAAAACATCAGTTCATAGTTTACTTTCAATTCAACTCAGTATTTGACACCAGTAATTGTTACCCTCCAAACCTGTGTTGAGATACATCTGGCCTGTATCCAGCTATTGTGCCGCTGCAGAAATGGGGAATGTGGCAAAGAGGAATATAGCCAAACAGCTGGCATCCTGCCTCTCCCCGCACAGTCAGTGAATTACACAGCTGGAGGCAGCTTAGGGGCAAAAAACCTTAGGGTATGGAAATATTAAGCACCTACTAATCCTCCTTATTTCAGAGAGGCTTTCATATTGTGCGGTGTTTTTGTTAATCTCACTTTATAGGTACTTCTGCTATTCAAAATTGGTCTAGTAGATGCTTCAGAGCAACTATCTTATTAATGACTGCTTGTCTACACCAGTGATTTGTAAGCAGGCTGGTTATCGCTTGGGAGCTCTTTCTTACAAAGATGACAGCTGTAGTAAGAGCGACAGCACTGAGTCATGTTACGATTTAGACTTTGTTCTATGGCAGCAGAACCAGAAGTGTAAGTTGAACAGCTCTTTCCTCACATTTCTTCCTGTTAGAATACCCTTTATTCCAATAAGTACCTGGTGTGGATGATAAATGCTTAATGGTTTTCCTTACGGCAGAGTGTGTGCTTGCCCTTCCACGTTCTGCAGGTTTGTGGGGAGCCACAGACCTTTAGCTGGGAGCCTGCTGCTGTTACAAGAAGGGGCAGCTGGTACTCTGTGTTGACGCAAGACTAATTCATATTATTTTCATTAATTCTTTAGCTGTGTTATCTTGTTTGCCTTGGAGGATAAAATGTGTGGTGCTGGGCTTTGTTTCTGGCTTAACGGAGTGCAAGTTCAGTGCTCTTGGACAAATACACACACCATGATGAACTGCTGTAGTTTTTATGGGTTGGTGTTATTGATGAGCTGAGCGGGGGCACTGTGATTCCGTTTCCTTGAAAGAAGCTGCATAGGTGTTGGTGCCAGTTGGATAAAAGATTTACCAAGTGGAGCTGCAAATGGTTTTAATAACTGGAGTATGTGTAGATCTTGCTCAAAAGAATTGGTTTTTTCCTTCTCTTGCAGTTTCTTGCACAGCCAGCCACTTGAAGGAATTCTCCAACCCCTTGTTTCAAAAGACCTTGGACTATTTTCTGCTGTTCAACTCCCTTCGCTCCCCCATTTTGGCGAACAAAAGATCCTAAGAGGAGGATGAGGCAGCTAAGAGGAAAACCCAAAAAAGAGACCTCCAAAGATAAAAAGGAGAGAAAACAGGCAATGCAAGAGGCCCGGCAACAAATCACCACCGTCGTGCTTCCCACGCTGGCTGTTGTAGTACTGCTGATTGTTGTATTTGTTTATGTAGCGACTCGTCCAAATACAACTGAATGATGCAACTTTTCAGACTTCCTAGCTTTGGGGTATTAATAATTTTATCAAGAGCCAAAAGGAACTCTCTGCCACTCTTTTAGTGCTTTACAAAAGAACTTGCTGGTATTTTCAGTCTTTCTCTTGGTTAGGGTCCCGCAGATTCTCTTTAGGAATGTAACATAAAACGTACTAGTGAATGTGCCAGTACGTTTTATGGTCCAGTTCATGTGCCTTTCAGACTTTTAAAATGGTGTTTTTCTTAAATCTGTTTGAAGCTCTATATTGTAAAAGGAAATTGTGTTCTGCTATAAATTTGTAAAAAATCAGCTTTCAGCTTTTATCACTGTTATGGATAATGTTGCTCCCATGAGCTCTTGTATGTCTATTTCAGAACTTCCAAAGAAGTACATTTCTTCTTTGTACTTAATGTCATATGAAGTGCTTTGATTCAGAAAGGATATATTTATTTTTTGAATAAAAGAGAGAAGTCTTACTTGGAATCTTCAAATTATTTTGCAAAAAATGTGACTTATTGTGAAAGCCTACATTGTGTAATAATTTTTTCATTAAACACTATGTAGTTCACTCAAAAAGAATTTCTTTTTGCTGTGAGATGCCAGCAGGCAAACTGAATATGTCAGGATCCACTGGAAGGAATCTTACAGAAGTTAGAAAGGGAGATTCTACCAGTTTATGGTGAAGTAACTAATAACAAACTACATAAACACAGATAGTTGTTATCTGAATGTTAAATATTTAAATCTGTATAAGTGGCAATAAAAAGGTGATTTTGGATACAGCCCTTGATTATTTTTTTAATTTTTTTTTTTTTTTTAAGGGAAGGATAAGTAACATTAGTATAACTTCGGTCTCTAATCTGTTTGCTGAAGGGAGCTGCTGTCCTGTGACGTCCCCGTCTCCTCCTCACTGAAAGGAAGCTGTGAGCACAGCTTGGACAGTTTTATTCTAGGAAATCAAGCTATAAATTCTGATCAAAATGCTTCAATAATCCTGTATTCTTCCACAGCCCTTCCTCATCCAAATATTTTAAGGCACTCAGTAAGCATTAACCTTCAGAAGACTTTGGGGAGGGAATTCGAGAACTCGACTGCTGCTTAAATACAGGCCAAGCAAGGAAGAATGTGATGCTACAGTGCACTGAAGCGTAGCAGGAAATATTTCTGTGCCGAGAGTCAAAGAGCCCTCGAATCTTTACTTCGCCTGCTGTCTTTCGGCACAGGGATGGTCCCAGTGAAGTCAATGGGACTGTTCATACACGTGCCAATGAAAGACCGTGCCTGGCTTCCTGCATTAACCCTGTGTATTGCTCCTGTGCAGAATGCTACTGCCAACCAAAGTTGTTCTGCAAAAAAATAATTCAGGCAAGCAAAGGCAATTCCCTGCAGGAGACTTTGCCCTAAGGCACGTGTTCCCAAAGTGGGGGAGTCTGTGGCCAGCTATGAACTAAGCCAGTGCAGAATGAGACAGATGATACCCGGTGATGCTGGGATGGCTACAGCTAATGACGCTTGCTGTGCCACCACTGTTGGCAGTGCCTAGAATTAAACTGGCCCTGCAGACTAAGATGTTTTTGAAATACAAAATTTGCTAAAAACTAAAAGGAAGAGTTTGGATGAACTGTTAGGTTGTTTTTTACCCCCCAACGTGCATCATAGTTGGGATATATGCACAACAAACAGCACAGACAAGATGGTCAGCGTCGTATGCCCAGAAGAGTGTTTACTCACCGAGTGACCAGCAGGAAGTCTGCTGCGGAACCCCTGCGCTCACTGAAAATTCTCTGTGCTTTGGTACTGAGAGCCGCTTCCTTCAGCTGGAGAGCCCTGAAATGATGCATCTGTAAAAGTAATGGCTGAGTCTGGGTCGTCTCCCAGCTGTTTCTGTTCTCCCAGGCACCACATCCTTTTTGTCCTATTTTTATGTCATCCTCAGTCAGGGATGGCTGTGATGGAGCTCTGATAGTTTGCCCCTTTTTGAAAGGAGGTCTTCAGCTTGAATAAAATTTGTGCCTGAGGAAGTGAACAAAAGTGTGTGTAGTTTAAATATGTGTGTTCTGCAGGGTACTTGGTGTCTTGGGCGTCTAGAATAGAAGCAAAGTTTCTGCTAACCTCTGCCATAGATTCCTCCTCCTCATCTTCCTCTTCCATAGATTCTTAACCAAGGTTTTCCTGTCCCTGCTCATTCTGTGATACTTTCTGACGGCTCTAACGAAGTCCCTGTGACTTTCCCATCTCCGAGTAGGAGGTTTATTTCAGTCTATTCCACCTGCAGGGCTTTTTTATCAGCCCAAGCAATAATTTTATAATTAAGAAAGCCTTCCCTGAAACTATTCCGAGTCCTTATGTGATTTTTTTCCCCCCTTCATTTTCTGCAAGAGTTGAGTCTGACACACATAAGAGCAATTAAGTGGCTGATAACAACTAAATAGGTAAAAGGTCAGTTGGGTTGGATAATATTTAAGATCACTTCTCTAATGAGATGTTTCATTTCTGCTGCTTTTTCTTGTGCCCTCCCTTTGTCTCTTGTCATCTGCAAATTTTTCAGGTCACAATAATAATCTTTTCGGAGCCAAATGTTTATTAATGTGAACCTATAGCTTAATGCTAATAAGAGACATTGTGTATTTCAATTCCCTGAAATGTGCAATTTTACTGAGTGCTAATTGAGAGGAAAATAGTGTTACACATTCTGAATTGTTCCTTATGCAGAAGCCTGAATTGATTTCACAGTTTGACTCTTAAAAAGAATATATTTTTCTCTAGTAAACAAGTTGGATTCTGACATTTTCTACCAAATTCCCTTTTACTAGTATTGGACGTGAGAATGCGCGTTTGGAAAAATGGTATGAAGCCTCTGTAGACAGAAACTGTCAAAAATCTCTGGGAAGTAATCGGGAAGTAAATTAATGGCAGTTGCCCAAATGTCAACTCCTGTGAACTCAGCCAAAGGTGTAACTGTGTCTCTGGTTTTTTAACTGTATGCATTACTCCAACTGTCAGTTGCCTTCAAAAATGTTTTAGAAATAGGGTTGCAAACCTTTTCCCAGCATACAGTAGCTTGTGGGCAAAATTGAATGATTTATTACAAGCATTTTACCAGAAAACTCATGCTGAGATACTTCTTCAGCAGTGTCTTACGATAGGGTTTCCAAGAGTGCTCATTATCAGGTGAAGTCATTAAAAACCTGCCATTGCCTTCTGATAAATCAAGTTATAGAAGCAATTTTTAAAAACCGATTTTTCAAAGCATAAATCATATCTGAGTCAAATACTTAAAGATCAAGGTTTGAATGGAGTTTTATAAGTGTCTTTGAAGTGCAAAGAAAATAGAGGAATCGTGTCAAGCATTCTTGCAATGGGTAAATGCCCATCTGTGTTATACATAGCCCCAGCTCCCCAAAACCAAGTGAGAGAACCCAGCGACACTGCCCGTGGTCTAAGGAAGAACTACACATATTTTCAGAGCTCAGAGAAACTGGCTCTGTGTTTCAATCCATCTACAAGGAAATGTTTACTTATTCACCTCCTGATGTTCAGAAAACAGCACTTTTAAATACATACGGCAGAGAAAATGCACCGTTCTTTTTTCAGACTGTTTATGTTCGGTGCCCGGATGGTACGTGTACAGGTTTGAATGCTCCCGGAGCTCTGGAAGATGTGAATGAGAGCCTGCACTTCGATTCTCTGTTTTGGACCTGCGTCACAGAGACGTTTCTTACTGGGAGAAGTTTCTTACCAGGGCAGGTAGTTCCAGTTCACACGCCATGCACCAGCAAAGCAAAGTCCTGCCATCCACGTCTCAGCCACGTGTCTTCATCGTCACTACAGATGGAGCTGTTAGCTGATGTTGTCTTCTGTGCCCCACCTTTATTTGGCTGAAAAGTTTCAACCAAAAAAATTCCTGCTATGGTGCTTATGTGGGATACGGAGGACCAGGACTTCTGCAGGATTTCTTGCTCCATCTGGGATTGTACAAGGGTTCGCGTCGAGTAAAGCAAATCCTACGTCTGTCGCAGGAAATTCAGTGACAGGATGGTTTAGGACTGTTCTTTGCATGCAAACGTGTTCTCGTAAGGTAACTGGGCAAGCACGTTCTTGATAAATCTGTTTCAAATCCCCTAGCAGTTTGGTTAAGAGTAGATTAGAGGAACAAACCGATGGGTTTGTTGGTTTAGGAAGGGAGACTGGAGCGCAGTGTATCAGTGTCTAGGGGCATTGCTCAATCCACTAGTGGAAATTTAGATGCAGTACATTAAATTACAGCCTATTTATGGATTTGAGGGTGCCCATGTAATTAAATAGTAACTCAGACACAGTGAACTTTGAGATCTGAACCCTACAGTGAGGAAAAAACAACACACAGTTCCCACATCGGTTTGGCCAATTCAGACGAGCTCTGCCATGAACACTTTAACCTAGCATTTGCTCAGCAGACTGCTGTGTCTGAGAAGGAAAAAAACTTCCCTAGCACAAGGCAGTTGGTGTAAAATCTAGTGGATAGCTAGTTTGCATAGAATTAAATGGGAAAAAAAAGTGATCGTGAATGATATAATTGGCTGTTGTAGGTCGTAACGCCAGACAGGAACGTAATCCCATCATCGGTATGATACAGGCCGAGGACATTCCCCCAGTGCCCTCTGCCTCCTTCCAGCTCTTTGGTCTCTGGGAGACCCACGGGCAGAAAGCAGCAGGACTGAACGGAGTTCAGCACATACCTGAGCTGGCTAAAAGTGTAAATAAAACTTTGATGACTTGCATGACATACCATAGATGTAAAACCACCTGGGGCTCATCTCATTAGACAGTCTCTGGTGATGACTTCTTTCTCACTTCCACTGGTGATGTTTAGTCTAGTTTTGAATTATTAAGTGGTGGTGGGCTTGATTCTGTGCGCCGTTGTACCACTGTTAAATCAGGGATTGCAACCAGTTACACTACAATAAAGTCAGAACAGTGAGCCTGGGGGCTTAGGCGCTTTCTGTAGTATCTCTGATCACAGCAGAGATTTATTGGCCTTTGACTGGGTAAGCTAAAGCCATTGTTTAAGTCTACCCATTGGAACAGCAAGAAAGCTGTGCCTGTGTTTTTTCATCGTGTTTGTCCATTTTTGTGTTCGTTTGGCACTGTGTTTTGCTGCTGTTGTTTGCATTCCTCTCTGCATGGTTCAGAGCACCCACCGTCTGACACTCTCCCATTCTTACACTCCTGAATTTCCCACACAAAAAAGAAGAGAGTAAGAAATGGTAGGAAGAAAATGCGCTAAATACCCAACTTTCATGTGAGCCACTTTTAAATGTTTCTGTTCAGTTACTGTCGTTTCACTGACAGCCCCATCAGAGTAAGTTTTGGGAAGTGGATTGGACAGCAATGGTCTGGCAGCTCTTACACCACCAAGTATTTCAAAATTATATCTCGATGAAACATGTTGGCAACTGTGTGTACATGACCTCTGTTTTTCCTTCAGCAAAAAAAGCTGGTGGCAGCCTGAACCATTGTTCTTTTTATTTAAAACAAGTCTTTCAACTGGGAGCCAAAAAAATGCTTTTCGGTAAAGCTTTGAAAAATCATGAAAGAAGTCCAGCAGCTTACAAGAATTTTCCATTGCTCGGCTGTTCACAAAGCAGAATAGAAATTTTCTGATGTTTTGGGTAATCTGTAGCTCCCAAACATTGCACCTTATCCTGTCAAATGAACCTATGATTAATAATTCATTTTTTTCATTTTTATTGGTGCTTTAAGACATTCATAGCCTTGGACCCTTCTGATTATTCCTTTTTTGACAATGTACATACATCTCCAATCCCTGTTCATAACGTATATCATTTCTCAGTCTTTATTATTTCTGCTGTCCATCATTCTTTAAGAAGTTTTCCAAACAACTTGAAACGTGGTACATGTTGTACAAACTATTTTTGGCATGATAACATCAGGAATATGTATCTTCCTTCAGAGACCTCTCACCAGTTCAATCAAGTTTGTACTTTTTAATACAATTACAGTATTCAGAACCAGCGGTGTGGCTCCAACTATACTCTGGCAGCAACGGGCTCGTTTAAGTTGGGGATTGTCACATGAGCCACTTTTGCCGATGTTGGCTAGCAAAGAGAAGGGTGACCTTTCAGGTAAGTATGTGTTTAAAAAATGGGACTTTGATCCATACTGTCTGAGCACATTTGTGGCATAATATGCTCCGAGCAGGAAATAACAGTAAACAAGTAGGCTGTTCCGATACAGCTACTTTGCAGTTTTCAGTGCTTTTCATGGGGAGTTCATTATATGGCGTTACACAAAAGCCAGGCTGAAACTAACTCTGTTGTTTCATTAGCCAAGGTTAGTAGCTCGGCCAGATCTTAAAAAGCTTTAGGAAAAAATCTTATTCATTTTTTGATAATTTCATTCATTCATTCTGTATCATCACACAGACTTGTATCATGAGAGGGATCCTCAGGCCTGGACTGGACTGACACACATACGTTTCTTTGAAGATCTGGAGCGTACTGTCTTGTATGTTTAAATCTTGCAGTGGCAAAAGAATCTGGCTAACTGGCTAATATCCCATATTTTTTTTCTCTTGCCCTTCTGAAAGACAACATTTTGCTGTCTTTTTGCTTCTACAGATCTTTCCCAGCTTAAAATTTAGCTTCATTTCCAGAGGTTCCTAAATTTCTTCATTAGTTCTTTTAAAACTCCCAGATGCATCTCCCCTTAAGTTGAAGACACATATATATTTAGTTTGTTCAGATGTCCTTCCATCATCTTTTCATTCAGTCCTCGTTCCTCCAGCTGAGTCTAGTAATTTTCCTGAATTTTCCTGTAAAAGGTTCTTTGATGTCCTCATTTTCATTACTCATTTTATTGCAAACCGAGCCAAACTGGTATTTAAAATCTTGGTATTTTGTGTAAGTGTGATGTAGTGTATTTTGTCTTAATGGAAATACAGCTTCCAAAAACAATTTACATTTTTGCTGCGTTCTTGAATATTAATGAGACTTCTTTTACTCATAAACTGGAGCTGTTTGACAGTCTGGTATTATTTTTATCCAGATTTTTCCAGGAAGTTGGCAACAGTATATGCTGGAAAGCAGTTCTTCAGTATCTCTTTCACTGAAATTGGTGGTTCATCAACACTGTCTGTAATTTCTGTTTCGCTTGCACAGCAATAGAATTCAATCTGAATTGCAAATAAAAGGAATCTCAACATTATGCAGTTTTTCAGCACATGGAGTTGAATTAACTCTGCTCAGTTTTATAATGTTTTCCTATGTTGTAGAAAAATATAAAGAATTTCGGCCCTTACCTAAGACTGATCACAAGTTGTCTGAAGTTAAAGGTTTTTTCCCTGTTCCAATGTAGTTAAACAACGAGCCAACATAGTATCAAAACACCAATACCAAAACAGGTGCTTTCGAAGACAGGATTTAAAAATTGAAAAGTATTAATGTAAAGCATGTAAAGCACCTGAGATCAGGGTCTGCCCCAGGTGAAGTCTATAGGTCTGGTAAAAGGGGCAATATGGGTGGCTTCAAAATATGTGCTTTGTCTATTCATGTTCCTCTCACGGACCTGCATGGCTTAGAGCATAAGAAAGAGCTCAAACTTCTCATTTCAAGAGTCCCAAGGGCTATTTCTCTAGCCAAGAATAACCAGAGCATAGATAAGCTCTTTATGCTAGGAGCTATGACATGGCTAAAGGCCCCTATTATTCTTGTTCTGTGCAATCTAGAGAATTTCTCTTGGCTGATTATATTTTCAAGGGAATAATTCCACTTACTAGCCCTCTGTACATCACAGAATTGAAAGTATCTTACTTAATTTACAGTGCTGCAACAGGGTCTCTGCTGCACACAATTTAACGATGCAAAACCAACCTGTATTTTTTAGGATATGTTTAGAGTATGGTATTTTTAATATAGTCCAGTTACAATATACCTAAATCCGTAGGATAATGATTATCTTATTGAAACCTTGGTGTTAAAAATACATGCTATTGGCAATGTGCCTAAATATATTAAGCAGCTAGTTGCAGATTTTAGTTCTAAGAAACTGAGGGGTGATTACTTGGTTTTATTTTCTTAATTGTGTGACTGGCTTAAGTATGCCTGCATTGCTGTATCCTGGCATATTTTTTTAGCGTACTTTCAGAATGTCTTTGCAGTTCTTCAAGGTGCGAATTTAAACGTTCTTCAAAGTCTCTTGTATGTTTTTCTTCCTCTTGAAGGAACTTTTCTGTTGTTGCAAGGAAGGACATCTCAGGGGGAGACTGAGCAATGAATAGAAAATCATGGTTAGTAAAAACCAGCAAGTACTACAACATGCTTGCATTATCAGATTTTAGATTTGAAAAACATCTTAACCTATAGCAGCTAATAACGCTATAACGCTTCATAACTCTCCAAGAAAACATGAATTTGGGCATACATTTTTAAAGGCATTCAGGTGCCTAAATAATGTAAAGTGAACATGATGTTTGAATACCTGATATTCACAGCATAGGGTGTAGATTTGCCATTAAAAATTTAAATATCCCATTAGACAGAATTGACCTGCTTCAGAACCTCCAAAATCTTTGGATCAGCTAAAGATTATGTTTGTCACTTGTATAATTTAGACCAGGACAGAGGACAATAATCTTTTTTGGAATTACAGAATATAACTAGTATATACAGAATATAACAAACTGCTGATTGCCTCCTGTAATTTTAGCTCTCTGCTTCTGTGATGTGATGCTTTCTGAGGAAAGGAAGAAAACCTATGCTCATTTCAGTACCATCAACTTCAAGCCCTGATGTTTTGGAGAATGTACTAAATTTTATTCGCTGCAAGTAGTTCACTGAAAAATCTTCTTTCCATTTCATGAGCATTTAGTAGACTGAGACATAAACCATACCAAAATCAGTCTTAAAATGGTTGTCATGGGATGCCGAGCTGTATAAAGCAAAGGCATTTGCTGGAAGAAGTTCTAAATTTTTAAGCAGCAATTTTTGTTAATTCTTTTTGCTAATACTTAAGCTGCATTCATTGGAATGTCTTTATCAAAAGAAATATGAAATAATTTTTCTTTGCCTAAAGATGTTATGCTTGTTTAAATAAATTCAATGTTTATTTGTATAGACAAATACAATTTTATTACATGAATTTTTAACAGTCGACAGAAGAAACTTAGTATAGGAGCTGTAATACTGAGTAAGAGAAAGATAATTTTCTGTCTTTATATGATCTTATATTGAGAAAGATGATTGACATTTATTATCTTAATTAAACCATATGTTAAATAGTTTTAATAAGTGATTGAATTATTAGTCTAGAATCTCTGGGTTTGTTTTTCCTAGAATGTAAAAAGGAGAGTTTATCTGTCAGCACATCAAATAGGAATGGCTTCAAATGATTTAAATATTCAAATGTTTTGTGGAAAGGGCCAATTCTATTACACCTGTAAATTTTTATTCTAGGCTCCATTGTATCAGAATGGGTTATTCCCCATTTCCATGGCAACTAGAGGCAGATTTGGTCTTTCCTTCAGCTTGGTTTAAAACTGTCCTTTAGCAGCTTTTCAGGCCAAAAGATACTAACTAGAGAAATGCTTTAAAGCACTATTCTATTCAAACTCTTTGCAGCAGACCTTGAGATGAAATTTAGAGATTTCCTATAGGAAAACCCTTTTCTTTTCAAAGTACAGCAAGTAAGCGATAGCCGGAAATAAATTCTGAATGTAATACCATCGTTCTAGAGTGAGACAGGCTTTCTGATGTATAGGGCTCCTAAAATGAAATTCACAGATAAAGCGGAATCTTCCTTTTCTCAGTCCCTCCAAATCAGTGTTTTAACAGGGCAGGGAAGAAAAAGTGACTTAATTTGCCATGTAGGAATAAGGAACCGAAAGGTATTGGATCACTTTGTGCCACAACACTCTTCTATCAATCCCTGCACTAGCAGGGATAAGAAAGAATGTTAATCCTCCAATGTTTGAGAAACTCTGGAGGGAGATCACCTTTCTGGTTTTCCTCATAAACACATGCATGATTTCCCATCCATAAATCATCATTGTTATCATATGAAGAGTTGTTCCTGAGACTTTGAATGCCATGGCTACATGCACATTTATTCCTTCATAGGCTAGATTACAAATATATCTCCTTGTGACATTTGGATTCAATGATAGAGTCGGCAGTACTCTTTTTGAAGTATTTGAAGAAGGCTTTTGTATTACGAAGAAGACATTGGATTTGGAGGCTTTACTTAAAGAATCACCATGTGTTTTGCTTACCGAATACCAGTTCTGAAATCACTGATTCAATACTGAGCAAATAAAGTACTTCCAGTGAGAAGCGTAAGAAACTGGGAAAATGTGAATCTGAAATATGAATTTAATAGGTGTCATCACCAAGAGAAAAAAAGTCATGTTGGGCTTTTCTACATGGCCAGCAGATTTACATGAGTGCAAGTCTTCAGAAATGTTATATCAAGTTATGAGAGATTCTCAGAGATTTATTATAACAACGTTTACAATTGCTGACTTGTCATTAGAAACATATAGGCCTCATGATCAAGCTATCTTCCTAAAATGCTAGTGTCCTTTGCTTCAACTGGTACTTACTTTGATGTATTTGTTCTTGAAATACACGGTAAACTCCAAATGAGACATTTCCAAATTTCCTCAGAGTTGACAGAAGAATGTTTATCACTTAGAATAAGCAGATCATGGTTCCCTACAGCTCCTTACGCAAGGGTCAGACATCACTGACTATCATTTTAGATAGGTCCCTAATGCACTGTTTTTTATGCACTTTGAGAGAAGGTTGTATCTAAACAGGTCTAAAAGGCAACATTTCTTGTTAGCAACTAAGCTTTGCTTTCCCAGCCTCTGGTCTGTTCTTTCACTATGTTCTTTATTGTCTTTACTTTCAGTGCCTGAGGAAGAAAAACCATAAAGAAACTGCTTTAATCCATGTCTCAGATGAGATTCATGGTCCCTAGTTTTGAATTTCTTTTCCTCAGATAACACTTCTTTTATGTCTTTTGGTTTTCTAACTGGAGCTGGATAGAAATAGGTTCATTTATAAGCTTTCAACCTAACTTGTTTGCATAGTTAGGCAACAAGGGCTCTACTTTTTCATTTCTACAGTGCAGCTGACCCCATATTTCTTTGGCGTATACCAGTAATGAGAATCACCTTTTTGCCTCATCATTTGCTGGAAATGAAGGACCGCATCTGACAGAGATGCATATTTCCACATATGAAATATGTGCTACATATGTCTTCTCCTTAAGCAAGAACTACCCAAAGTGCTTATGAATTAACTCTGGATTGCTGGGGAGAAGCACTTCAGGAAGCTACGTCTATTCTCTCTCACAGACTGCCTAATTACTTTGCCTAGAGTTAATCTCTTTCTTGCCCCATGAGTTGTCCCAGCATTCTTGGATGCATCTTCAGCAGGGCAGCAAGAAAGCTTTAACACTTGGGATATTTTAACATTTAGTGGTCAAATCATGAGGGGTCAAATCCCAGAGTATTAAAGTCCTCTCATGTTTAGCCCCTTCTACTTTCCAGGAAAGTTCTTGTAACACCGAGACTAGAAATTCATCTGGCTAATTTTAATCTTGCTGTGACTAAATTTGCGGGCTTTGGGGAGTAGTTTCCTCTAACCCTACACTGCAATACATCTTAGGCAGCACGTATGGATGCCCGTCTTCAACGTGCTTCTGTTCATATATGAAAATAAAAATTGAGATGCCTAGGAAATTGCCAAGCGACATAGGAAGGCTTTTAGAGGGCCTAAGTACCTAATCAGCTAGGTAACAGTAATACCTTAGAGTGAGAGGCATGGACTACAGCATGCCTCAGGGTAGGATCAAGACTGTCAAAATCGTTCCTAATAATGTCCAGTGGTAGAATTTCCACAACTTTCCACTGCAACCTATTTATTAAGCAATTTCCCATCCTTAATGTTAGAAAGTTTCCTAATGCCTAATTAAAATTTTCCTTGCTACAGCTTAAGTCTTTCTTGTCTTCCCAAGTCTTGAAAGCAAGAACAGACAATGTCTGTCCATCATCTGAAGAAAAACATGAGAAGGTATTTGGGACTAAAAGTTAAAGATCCAAATTGGGAAGCACAATGTACATAACTGCTTGCTCCAGCTGAAATGGAGAAATTGTGTAGAAATGGACTATTCTGAAGCCGCAAATAATCTTATTGGCTATTTTATTTATTTATTTATTTATTTTCTGAAGCTGGACATAGGACTGTTCTATGGAATAGTCTTCCCAGAGACTGGGAATGGATCAGGCAACCATTTTCTGAAGTTGTTCATTTCAGAAAGAGAGCACAGCCCAAAGTACTGTTCAGAGAAAAAGTATTTCCCTAGATTTGGAAAACCTCGAAACAAGAATTTTTGGGGTTATGGGAATTTCCAGTGAATCCCAGCTGAGCTTTCTAGTTTACTCTAAGGCAAGAGTGACTTTCTCTACACATGTAACCTCTAAGTAAGAATGTGAAGGGACAGAGGTTCCAGTGGAACATTTACTAAGGTTGTCTGAAGAGTCTTTACTGGGAGGAGAGATCTAAGTCTTTGTCTAAAGCCCTAGAGACTAGTTTCTCTCTTCCCTAAATACCAACAGAGTAATTTTGGTTGGTATCAGGACATCATCTGCAATTCTGATGTTTTCAATTGGTGCTACAAATACTCTTCAGAAAAATGGTTCCTTATAACATCTTCAGAAGTTTTGAACATATTGGAGATTTCACTTAGGTGAAACATCAGTCCTGAAAACTCTGTCAAAGAACTCTGATTTATAACATATTGTATGGTTTTTTTCTCTTTCTCCTTGATGCAATGGCTTTCCATTTGAACACAGAACTCTAGAGTAACAGACTGTTGAATCATCTCTGCACTAAAGCTGTGGTATCCAATGTCAGTCTGAGTGATGATTTAATTTTGGTGATCTTCTGAACTTGTACCTGCTTCAATGCCACTGATTTGGACCTAGACTCTGTACGAGAAATATCCCTTGCTTAATAGTTTCATTATGTACTTTGCCCACACACCAGCTGGAGAGTGTTTTCCTTATAAACTAGTCAACTGCCTTGGCATCGACCCTGTCCTGAGTGCCAGCTGGGAAATAGTTTCCCTGCAGCTTGCAAAAGTGTCTCAGAATGGGCATTTTCCCTGGGCTGGATGGAAACAGAAGCTTTGTGGTCTGCTGTCTCTGTCTGACACTTCTGACAGAAGAGGGGAGGAGAATTGGTGTTTACCAGACTCTCCTGAAAAAGTCCAGACAATTGTTTTCGCAATTAGCAGTTTAAAGAGGAAAACTCCCAAGACATGAGAAACCGAAAGCCATTTACTTAAACTTCCTGTGAAGCATAAGAATATAAAAATGGAAGTGAGGTCAAACACCCAGGACTATATGGTTCTCACTGTTCTCTGACTACTGGGATACAGCTGCTGGGACCACGGTCAGTGATGGGCTGCACTGCAATCCCAGCTTCCCAGGCAGGCCATCACTATGGTGCTCCCCATCTACAGTGAGATTCTGGAATATGGAGACAGTCTTCCAGCAGCCACGTCTCTGATAGGAAAGGATGTGCATCCATTCTGAAGTGGACAGCAGAACCGGGGTACGACAACCACAAACTGCTTGAAAATGATTGTTGGCGTCATGATGCCTCTTTGCTCCTGCTTAAGATGATGAGTGGCAAGAAAATTGCCTATTGGTTCCTCCTAGTAAATGCTGCCCTCTTCTCTCTCTACAGGTTCAGCCACACACCTGTAGTTCAGGATCTCCTGGGTACAAAGATGCATGTATCACAGCTGGACAGAGAGATGGCTACGGTCCATTCCTTACTAATCTGTTAGTTCCATTATTTAATGATGGTGTGGTTGCGTGGTTTAAGGTCTGGAAAATAAGTGCTAAGTTTTCAAGTGGAAAAAAATAGTGGTGTGTAGTGGAAGCCTAAGTAAGAATAGAAGATACTAAGGAAGAGGATAAAACTCAAATTTAGAGAGAGATCTAAAGTCAAAGAATTATGGAAAGTTTTCCCTAAGAAGTTGCCCCAGGCAAAGTGGGATTTATCCCACTTGTCATGGAAGTTGGTAATCTCCAGCCTATGAAGAATGAAAGAAAGAATGCTGCACTATTACTCTTTCATTTCAAGAAAAATAAGGATTACAGCAGTTATAATTTCTGTTCCTTTTCAAATACAATAGCTAATACACAGAAAATAGTTGCTGCAGTTCCTCTAATTTCATCCATCAGTTGAATGCTGTAGAAACTTGATTTGAGTTTAATACAGCACTTAAGGCAGTAAGTTTGCAGGCATTATGGAAATACACTTAAAGCAGAGTGCCCTTACAGAAGGCAGTATGAAGCAGAGTGCCCCAATATAGAAGACAATGAACTAAAATGTAGAAATCTTTCTCACAGTCACATAATGGCAGGTAATTATCACCATCATTATTGGAACAGAGGTATGGCCCAGTAGGGGATGTTTAATCTCCAGAAAAACTGCATTTATGTTAGGATAAGGTATTTCCATTTTTGCTGGGCTGGCACTGTAGAAATAATAATGACAACAGGGGTGATCTAATTTTTGGCTCCTCTAAGGCTGCATTTGGTCCACAGATGGATTTTTGAGAATATATGTGTTATAGGAAAATAGTTACTTACTGGTAATTTGATTTCTTCTGCATTGTAAGCAGGGCTCAGTAAGCTGCCTGTTCTGCCCTTTTCAGGAAACGGCCCACCAAAGCCCAAAGGATTCCCCATTGGTGGTGATGGAGGTTTATAAACTACTTTCTTTTCATGACCTCTGTGAAGTGTATGAGAAGATAAGGTGCTATCACTTTTTGAACCAGTGATATTGCCTTGGCCATATAAAGCAGGACTACAGTTTCTGTGGTATCCACTGGCTGTAAACATAGCAGTCTGTTGATGTTCCATTTCCCATGCATCTTTGTTTTGGAAAGTTCTAAAAGAGAAAAAAAAAATCCAAGTATCAAAACCAGTTAAAAGTCTAAGCTATCACAGCAAACCCAAGGTTTTTTTAATTTATTTTATTTGTTTGTGCAATTTTGATTACTTAGCTGTTCAAAATGCTTCATACATGAAGTTATGGGCATAAGATTAAGCATTACCAAGTTGCAGCAATTTAGCAACTTTCCACCTAAGTTATCGTAAATGTCTGAGTGTGCATTCTCTGTCTGCTTCAGCTGTGACTTAAATCACACCAATGTAAAGCCTTTCACTGGAGCTTAAGTTGAGTAACCTTGCCATATAATTGTGGCAGGACAAGAGCTAAAACACAAACTCGCTTCAGGTATTGAAGATACCGATACTCCTTAAGTGTTTGTTACCCATCCTTTGCCAAAGGTTATCATCCCTTTAGCTTTTCAGTGGAAAGAGCTATGTAAGCACTCTTCAGCCATGTCTTGATAATGTAGCTTAGAGTATGATAGGAACTAGAGTGAATTTAGCCACACAAATACAGGAGATGAAATATGAAAGTATCAGTGAGATGGGAAACAAAAACTGTTATTAGTGGTTGGATAATTAGTCAATTTTGATCTAATATCACCTTAAACAACTATGTTCAAAGAGCTAGAATTTAGAATAAATGTTTAAATAAGTTAAATAAAAAAAATAGTACAGGAATCTTTGATCCTGCATTTTTACTGCGATACTTATTTTGCCACTGATTTAATGATAACACATTGGAGATTAAGATGAGAAGTAAAGAAATTTTTAAAATACACTTTTTAAAGAATTGTACAAGAACATGCTTTTGTAACAATAAGTGAAATCTTCAAGCTTACAAAAGAATTCTAAAGTATTTTATTGTGATGTTCCATAACTCTTGTATCCCACTTACAGTGATCAGAATGGATGTGAAAGCACATATTTGTATTCCTTTGTAGTTCTGTAAAGCAAAAACTACTGTGGTTAACAGCAACTTAAAAAAAAAGAAAGCTATTTTCTTCCCATTCAAAATATCTTCTTTTCCTGACAGTTAACTGAATAATTCTGAAACCATATTGATAAGAGCAGAGAATTTTGAGACTAGCTTGCCCAGATGTCTGCTGAATTACACTAATTTTCAATTGCATCTTTACTTGTATTATATATCAAAACATACAAAAAAAAACCTATTTCAGATTTTATTACATTTCTGTTACAATATTTCTGACAGGTAAAAATTTCCATTGTACTGAGGTCTGTGCTTATGATAAAATTGAAATTTTAGTCTTGGGAGGTAACTACTGTACTTAAACATGATAGCTGTTTGAAAAGATCCTATTATTGCAAATATCCTAAAACACTTTACTAATTTGAAATGCAGCTATAAAAGCTTTTAAAGATCAAGTTCTCTGCCACTAAAGTATAATTATTATAAGTATTCAAGAGTATGCGGTGCTGCTCAGATCCAAGGAAAACAGCCTTTTTTTTTTTTTAATAAAAAAGAATTTGCCAAGTATAGGGAAAGGACATTTTTTTCTGCAGAAAGATCATACCATCATTTTCTAATCTTAATTTAAATATTTGGTGTTGGGAGAGGGTGGTTGTGCAGTCTTAATGGACCCTGCTTGTACATAAGCCCTGAAACATGAAACTGAGTACTCCATAAATGGACTGTGCAGAACAGGTCAGAGAACTAATGAAGAACATATCTTTCTCTGATTATAAAAGAAGTAGTGATTAAGATACTCTGAATGCTACAGGAAAGCAAATTATAAGCATGATGCTATAATATTATTATTACTATAATATTATTATTATACATTCTAACATAAAACTCTCTGAGAATATTCACCAAACCTTCCAGTTTTCTAAACCACCTAAAATGTTTACCTTTATGGGGGCAGAGTTTTCTCCTTTCTTTCATGCTTTTCTTTAAATAAATACACTCTGCTCTTTGGGCACAGGAGAATACCTTTTTTCTTTTTTTTCCCTTTATTTTAAAGTCCATTCCATCCATTGTTTGGATGAAGGGCACAGTGAAAAAAACTGCCACAACTGAAGATAGATGGCATGAATAATAAAATCATAGATTTTTTTTCATCTTGTGTTCTGACCTTTTTGGAAGTAATTTCCTCTGTAAACCCACAGTAAAGTCTATGTGATCTGTGTTCTTTTTTTCCCCCAGAACTGCTTCTCTATGTATTTAATAACAGTTATTACTGTTATGTTATAGCTTACTTCACTAAGACCAGAATTTTCAGACTCGGCTGCCTACAGTTATGGTAGCTTTTAGATAGTAAAAACAGATACCTGCCCCCCCCCCCCCCCCCCAAGGACTGATTTTTTAAAGGAACTCCACTTCCTACTGTAATCCATAGGATTGCTGAGGCTGTTTGCTATCTTGGAAAAACATGACACCTACATTTAGGTGCTTTGATATGGATACTATGCCTTCACTTCAGACAGATTTCACAGTTGGGGTTTAAATTTCTCCCAGTTCAGTGCAAAATAATATCTAAGAACAGAGTTCTACTTTGAATACAAATGTGAAGGTAGGCAAATATCTGCAAATTTGTAAAAAACTGTCCATTTGTTAACACTGCAATGCAAATGCACTATAACTGCAGTTGAATAAGTTATGCTTTCAGTGGGTTTACTGTTGTAGAATATTTAACATATACACATACTTCGCAAAAATAATATCACTGTTGACATGGTGACATATGGGACAAGAAGTGAACGAACAATGTCCTCACAAAGGGAATTTATATAGACAGGATCGATTTTTCCAGACTCATATATAAAATCAGTCTGGTCCCTATGCGATCAATGACTTCAGTGGTGCAAAACAAATTCCTTACACAGCTTCTGCTGGTTGACGTACCTAGTCTTGAGAAAGAAAACAACAGATCTTTAATGACCAGAATGTCTTCAGAATTCATGTTGTTGCTTTTACCTTGCAAGTGTAACTCATAGCTTGATTTTAAAACTGGTTAAACAGGATTTTCCTGAAGAGATTGTTTTCACTGCTTCCAGTTTATCTATTGCAAGAACTGATACAGTGGTGAGTATGACTAGGAGCATGTGACCTCCAAAGGGTAGTGAAAACCTCCTTAAGACAGATACTTCACTGTCAATACAGATCCTTTAGGCGATCCCCAGCTACCTTAGCAGGCATTCAGTCCTAGCCTTTACCCCTCACTTTTGCCACATGATGAAAGTGCACTTTGGCTTGACCAGCTACCTATTTTGCATATATTTTTATGATAAATAAGTAGCCTTTCATTTGGGAACTCACATGCATGTTTTAATTTTGGAAGAAACAGGCTAAACACATCAGCTTCATCAGAGAAAGCACTCTTCAACAATGCCAAAATGTAAATCAGCTGTATGGGGCCAAGGTCTAAATAAAGGATTGAAATCTTGAGGGTGGGGGAAGCTTATGTAAATGGCAATTAGGAGTAAGTCAATTATCATATATGAGAACAGCAATTAATTACAGTGGTTATAGGTAGGATGTGGCCACAGTCTTTTTTAGCAAAAAGATGCCACTCCTGCATATCTTTCTTTGTAATACTTAGAAATTCACTGTATACTGCAAGAAAGAAGAACTCATGCCTCTTTCTAAATCGCCAGTATAACTTCCTGCAATTTCCTGTATTTTCTCTAGAGGTCTCCTATCTAGCTAATGACTGTGCCCAGGCCTAGGATTCTAGTAGTTATCGTGAGACATGCCTGAAAAATATTATAGAATATACTTGGTTGAAGACAGTTTTTTTTCATTGTGCAAACCTTTCTAGGTTTCTGAATGCAAATAGGAAAAACAAAAAGTACAGCTTCTGAAAATTACTATTTAAAACACAAACACACACACCCCCCCATGCACAAACACCATGTTTTCTATTTTTCTACTATGTAAAAAAAGTCTTTTTGCCCTTTCTCCAGTGCCATAATTACCATGGAAACAGAACTGCAAATTAAAACAGAAATAACATGGTTTATGCTCACAATAAAATAAAACATACTCCAGAGTTTAACTCAACCAACATCAATTGCCTGGTTTATCTGCATACATTTGATGATTGAAAATTTAATTTTCGTTTCCTGAGAAAATCTTGAGGTAGTTCCCTGTTTGGGAACAGAGAACTGACAGTACAGAGAGGGCCCAGTCTTAAAAAGACTGGCTAGCTGATGTGTATATACATTACATGTGGAATTTGCACATTTTTTGAAATCTGTGTATGTATTTATTTAGCTAAATAGCTTTTCACTTAGGAAATCAAATGCATGTTTTAGATCCTGAAAACCAGGCTCAATATATCTGTTTCATCAGATTAATTAGAATCATAATTTAAATTGTATTCAGTAGTGTGGATGAGATTTCTGTTGTGAGAAAGGTTAGCTCTCCCAGGTTTTTCTCTCCCAGTTTTGTTTTAACATTGGTCTTCAATGGCTATGAAATCAAAATCCTGCAAATTACCTGCATAGTTCTATTGTCTCATACACTTAAATTCTCATGAATGAAATTTCACAGTTCCTCAGGTACAGCAAGTGTAATTCCTGAGAAAATGGGAAAAAATCTTATTTTTCTCACTTAAGAAGAGTGGAAGCATAAGCAAAAATTGCACTGACCAATTTTTGGTGAAATTATGAGACCTACAGGTGCAGAATAGTCTTTATCTTGGTTTGTAAATATTTGTTTCAGCAAAACCTTCAACATCATTTGAAACTTAGTAGGAAAACAGCCATACCTGCCGGTTCCATATATATATATGTGTGTGTATTATGTATATACATATATATATGTACACACATACATATTATATATATATATTTTTACATACACATGAATACTACCTCCAACACTAAACGTCATATTTAAAAGGAAATTTTAGGCAAGAATGTAGCTACATATAACGGGATGCCTTTCTATTTTGCAGAAAGAAAATAACTTTAAATTTTGCCAAAGACTGAATGCATGAGTTTGAAATCTTAACCTGTACAATTTTGACTCCAATTATTTAAACTTTGCTTCACAGAACTGTTTTACATTAGTGCTATCATGTAAGTTCTTTATTACAAATGATCAAAATATTTAGCTTCCTATTAATTTTTACTCTTCTGCACGGTGAAATATTGTTTAGCAGGGAGTTTAATTTTCTTTTTATTACTGCAACGCCATGATTATAACATGTTTGAATGTAATTCAGTGCTTCACTGAATACAGAGAAGTAAGAAGGAAGTCATCACTACAATGTTTTCTATGAGTCTGAGTATTCTTAAGTCTCATTATTTTTCCCTAACAAGGAGTTTATTGTAGTAATGATTTATTCAGGGCATCTGAAATTATGTTTCTTTTAAAAATCAGGTCACCCAAGAACACCAAAACTAGACAAGGCATTAAAATACATTTAATGAAACTTCCAACAAATGAAACTGACGGGACACAAAGCTTTTCAGCAGGGGTGGTAGTTCAAATTGCTTATTAAGATAACCTCCTGTGGAGCAGTTTACCTCTGATGTTGGTTTTTATATCCTTTCCTTGTCTTGTTTTTATTTGGCAGTAAAAATACATTCTGTCCTGTTTTGCAAAACCTGAAACTAAGGATAACTGAAGTAGCACATAAAAAGTTTTTTAAGTTGTTTCATGTGACAAATATTAAAATAATGATCAAACATTTCTGGGACTTCATTTATTGCCAAATTCAGTTAGGCACCCAGAAAAATGTAGGAAATTCTTACAAATATACTAACTAGGTCTGATATTTATGTTGGTGGGAGTTCTGAATGAACAGACACAGAAAAAAAGCTTAACAGTTTGGCCCAGTTAGAAGCTTCCAAAAAACTTACAGGAAGTTTCATATATGTGTACAATCTAAATATTACCTCTCTTCCTTTTCTTGCATCTTTGAATGGGTTTGGTAGCTGTGCTCTGATTCTCCATATGTACCCATGCGACCCAGTATCGATGTTTCTGTGTCATTTTGTAGTTTAACAAGACTATTTTGTAATCTTACATTCTCATGTTCCAGTTTGTGAATGGAAGCTGTGAAATTTCCATGTTCTTTGTTAGATAAATCTGTACTCTGTGAAAGGAGATTAAACCAATAATAATAACCAATAACCAATAGTTATTTTTTCCACAATAAATGGATGTTAGTATTTTTAACAAGCAAACACAAAACAATGTTCTATGCTAAAGAAAGACCTAGCTACCATACATAATCATGCAGCACTTATAGCAAACCAAGAGAATTGCCTCCAGAAAAAAACCACTGTAGATAAATGGAAAAGAAGGGATAACAGCCTCTATAACACAATAAAACAAATTAAAATTTCTCAACAAACATGCATTCAAAATATTATTGTTGTAAATTCATCGCTTGCTTTGTAAAACTTCTGACATAAAAGCAACCATAACAGCTATAGCTGCAGACTGTATTGCTCCCTCTGGTAACAATTCCACCAAAAATAACAAGAAAAATTACAGAAGTTCATTACTATACTAGATACAGGGTATGTCTACAGGCAGAATTTAATATCTGTGTCGAGATACAGTCACCTTCTGTTTCATAAGCAGTAAAGTAAAGCCACATTAGCACAGTGCTCTCCATCTGTGTTACTAAACCCCGCTTCTCAGTTGGGTTAGGCCACATGGTATACAAGTCAAAATACTGAAAGTGCAGGCGACATGTGCACTGTGACCAGGGGCTAAAGAGGCCCATCCATTAGGATATCAAGAGGGGAAGATGGAGATTAGCTCTGGAAGTTGACTGCCCAGGATACCCCATTCCTTTTTTGTCCTATCACTTATTCCATGAAGCCTATGCTGCACACCTGAGCTAGCTAATTTGGAACTAGCTCTCTGCAGAATACTGCATTGCATTGTGTAAATGTATTTGCAATAACAGTATACTGTCATCAACAGAAAATTCTCAAAAGATTTATCAGATTACACACAAAAGACTAAAAACCCCTACATTTTATTAAGTTTCATATATTTCTAGATTTTTCTTATTCTTTTGGAACCCAGTAACTCATGAGTATTAAGGATTTGGTTCTTAGTATACTGTTAGCACAACTGGGCTCCTGCACCTGAAAGCTTGTCTATTCCTTGCACTAACTGGTCTGATGTCATCTCTTCCTATAAACCTTGCCTTGCTTAGCTAGTTTTAGGGGAAATTTTTGAGCCAAACTGGCATGGAAGTGCCAGAAAGTATAAGAAAATTCACTATTTTGTGCAAGGATGGGGGGCAGGGGCTCGGCTATGTCTCCCAAGTGGAGAGGAGTGACAGAACAGAGGAAGGAGAATGCTAAGTCACCCTACCACTAGCTCCAGAATCAGCAGTACAGTTATAATGGCATGAGCCCCAAAACTGAGCTGGCACAGCTACATTGGTTTTGAAATCTAAACAAGTAACCCTGCCTGATGATGCATTACACCATACTGACTTAGGCTGGCACTACTTTGAGGGCTCTGTGTAGTGCTCTACTGTACTGTACAAACATCCATACAAACCTCTCCAGTCCCTGCAATCTTAATACCAAATACTTCACAATCTTTAATGTTTAGATCCTCACAATACACTAGTAAAGTAGGAAAGAATTATTAAGTCCACGAACACATTGATACGTGTAGTGACCTTGGTATATCTAATAACTGGATTTTACTGTTGAAATTTAACAAACACGTGATATCTACAAAGATTCTTGTTAGACAGCTCTTCTCAATCTTCATGAAAAATATCACTGTAGAGAAGAGCTAGACATGCATACACACATCCATCTATGTTTCCACAATAATATATCATATATACACATACATATATCCATAATAGTGTATATGTATGTATAGGTAATACATCACTGATAGACATATATGCTATTTTAAGGGTGTGGAAAAATGTGACATTCTTTCATGCATTTGTCAGTCTACAGTAAGACAATTAATAGGCTACAAATCCCCCAAAGATGTATTTACAGCAGTATTTACAAGCAACATTCCACTGTTTTTTCTAGTGATAGATACAATAACTGCAGATGTTCTGTAAGCAGGGGACGTTTTAAAGCTTTTTGTGGAAGGTAGCTTATATAATACTTATTATATCCTTATAAACTCTAGTTCTATATGATATTATGGCACACTTTTTATGAATTAAACTTTAAACATCCCCTGTTTGGAGAGAAATCAATACTAAACTCGAAAAACAAGCTGGGTGGGGGCAAAATGTGTCAGTTTTTTACACTTATTTAAATATCATATGAACAAAGGGGTAAAATAGTAAAAAAGGGACATACTTTTGTATCTGTGAGAATGATGACTGTTTAAAAATAAGTATTTTCTGAAATAAGTGACGTCACTTACAAAAAATAGGCTCCCAGAAACTGTTTAGTGTCTAGACAGTTACTGAAAAATTTAGCTTACTTCAAGTTTTCTACAATTAAGGTCAAAATTATTCCTAGCTATAGCCATCTTCAGGTTGTGTGTGAATACCACTTGGTTTCGATTATGTCGCACACCTTATTTTTATTTATTTATTTTATGCAAGCCAGAAATCTCTAAATCTGCCACGATCTCTATCTACATTTACAATAAATATAAGTCACTATTCTGCATATTGCATAGATTAAAAAAAATTACCGTGCAACTTTTACACTCCTGGTTTTCCATCATCTCTTTTAGATGTGTGTTTTCAGATTTGATAACTTTGTATCGGAAATCCAACAACTAAGAAAAGATTCAATTCTTAGTTAAATACAAGAATATTACTGTTAACTTGAAATAACACTGAATATAGATATCTGTAAGTTTAGTTTTACAAAATATACATAAAGAATTACGAAACTAGCTATAATTTTTTTTTTAAATACAGCAATACTAAAGCAGAAAGAAGTCTTAAACCATCTATAAAAGATATACAAATGCAATGCCTCTAGTTTTATTTACCTTTTTGAAAGAAGTAATCACTTAGGAAAATAAGGGAGTTCACATGCAGTTACAAGATACAAAGAGGGACAGATTTTGCAGGCCATTGAAACTGGATGAAATCCTAGTCATGAAGCCTTGGAATGACATCCACTCTTTTAGCGATACGATAGGGAATATGGCCTGGTAAAGAGTGCCACACAGTAGCTGTTTCTCATTTTCCCAAACACTAACCTTCCTATTGTCAAAAGTAAAGTATTACATTAATCACAATTTTCAATATGCAGTGACCTTCTCAGAAAACCCAGAGATATCCAGAAACCTCTAAATATGATGGTTCTTTTGGTTTACAGAACTAAGTAACGAAGATAACATATTTGTTTTTAAAACTGGAATTTGCCATTAGAACACTGGTATCTTACAGTTTTCAGCTTTAAAATTACCAGAATTTTCTAAGCAGATTTGTAACATTCTTCAAAAGGCTTTAAAAAAACCTGAAAAATTAGGAAACATTCTAGGTAATCTAATAAGTGGTTCTAATGATAAAGTGCACATAATAACAACAAACTGGAAGTTTTCAAGATCTTTTGCATGTTAAAATGGTAACTACATTTGATGGTCAGAATGAATTGCAATTTAGATGTTCAGTTGACATTTACTGGTGCTTTCTTGTTCCAGTATCAATTTGGCTGCTTTAGTAATACTTCACAGATATTACAGCACTGCTGATGAAAACTACAGCAAATGTAATGTCTTTTTTCACAGATAATGTATGTCATTATCAATAGAGTGGAGTAAAATGATCTAGGCTGGTTTTGCCTGCTTGCATACCTGTTGTTTTGCTAACAATTTGTCTTTTATCTCTAGCTCCATTTTTAACTGTCTTTCCAGAAGACTAGCTTTCTCCATGATAGTTGCTATAGTGATCTCCTTCTGATGAAGCTCTTCTGTCAGGTCAGAGATTTCTGTCTTCATCCTTTCCTGCTCAGAGCGATGGGACTGCTCCTCTCGATAAACATGGTTTCTTATCTATAGCAAATATGTTTCAAAAGGAAAAAATGTTGTGCAGTAAATATGATTGCATCACTTGCTACCTATCAGTGACTTTTTTTGCTGTTGCTTCCAAGACACCAACTCTTCTAACTGAATCAGAGATTTTTGAGATTGTATAATAAAATGTCTTCATGAGTCAGTGCACATAGCTTTATTTATTTTTACATCTTTTTTCAACCCTTCTCTTGTGCTTTCATCTGCCTATTTAGTATTAGAAATGAACAAAATGCAAGGCATTTAAATTAACATTTAAAAAGAATGTAATAAAAATAATGTTCATTTTAAGAATTGGAATTTATGGCAAAGAATATCCAAGGAAATATCCATTCAATAAACCTAAGTATGATTTATTTACATTGCTTCTAAGTTAATTTAGGTTTAAAGTAAGTTTAGTGCAGCCTAAATTAACTTAGGAGCAATATAGATAAATCAATATAGAGACTCTTTAATGAGAAACTATGTTACAAATAAAGAGTATATACGGTAAATCACTTTATGAGAATTATTCCTGCCATCATATATAAAATTTAAGGTCAAAATTTCTGCACTATCTCCTGTGCAGAGTTCTCCAAAGAGTCAACACAAAGATTGTTTTCATAATCTTTCTACTATAACCAAGAATTTAGTACTGATAGATTTTTTTTATTATGGTAGAAACAAAACTACAAAAACCAGCATAACAACCTTTGAACCCATTTTAATAATTCCTCACAGTACCATACACAATCAGTAACAGATGGCATTTCATTTTTATTTATGCAAACTACATAGAAATACTAGAATTGTAAACAAATAGATGTAGATGCAAAAAACCTAAGAGCTAGATCATGATTATCATGCCAAAATTGCTGCATCCAAGTCAGCTGCATCCAATTAGAGATATTCCTGCTTACATTGCTACTCAGCAAAACCACAACATGCCTGTAAGAGGAGTTCTGAGCATCCTCTGCTCCCAAAGTGTTTTGGCCTGCCAAGCCATATGCCATTCCACAGTGCCACGCCACTACTGCTTGCACACAGCACTTCTGAAATGTGCAATGCAATGTGATGCGTAGTTCAAACAAAAGAGCACTGCCCTAGACTGTGCAGCAGGTGACTGACTAAGCTTAGTCTTGTGTGGGTGACCTGTATCAGTTGATCTGTTAGCATATCTTACATCTGAGACCACCTACAAACTACTACTTAACTCCTATAGCCTATTAATTACTCATAGCCTTGGAGGATTTATTACTTGCAAGGTACTATCTGAATCACAGTGATGCTTAGGCATGGTTTCTTCCATTATTTCAATGAAGTAGCTAGCTCTGTTGTTAGTGCACAGAATCAGAATGTCAATTTTACAGCTATACAACTACTTCCAGAAATGTAACCATATATGAAAACTTTTTCATATATGAAAACTTCATACTCTCCTAAAGCCACAATTTATCCTCCTGCTCTCTTCTGCATATGCACACACCCAAGGTCAGTACTCTGCTCTCTTTTTAAAGTCCCATACTGCAGTTAAGATCTGGAAATACTTAACGATACGAAATACCTTGTTTAGCTCTTGTTGTTGGTGTTCTTGACTTTGTGCCAATAGCAATAACTCAGTGTTTTTATTTTGTAGTTGCTCAGTAAGTTGTACACAAGATGATTGATGCCTTTAAATAAGAAATAAACAAAACATGAAACAAGCAGAACGTTCAATAACCTTTACCTTGCAGTATCCTCTCCTCAGTGTAAAACCGTGGAAGGCCTGCTCACCGATGAAAAAACCCAAACAACCAAAAGATTTGGCCTAAACCAGTATCGATCTTGGAAGATCTCTAGAGATTAAGGACAATGCAAGTGTGTGCAGAAAGAATCCTGAAATGTCTTGTAGATTAGTATTTCATATAATCTCAAATAGCTATGGTAGATTAGATAAACCATAAAAAGATGAACATTTTACTCAAAGGAGGTTAGGGAGAATCTTAATCACACTACTTCCAAAGTGTTTTAATGCTGACAAAAGGAAAGGCACTGTAAACATATAAATAAAAATCAATTAAATGCATTGATTTGTAAAGATCTAGGCAGCATTAAAGCCTTTTAACAGAGCCTGCATCTATTGCCTGCAATCTTGTCATATATAATTGCTAATGAAAAAGTTTATTCAAAAATTGTCTAGAATTTGACATTTGAATCCAGAGTATCTTTTTAAACAGACTTAATTTAAATCAAATGTAAGAAAAGTTATTAGCTCAGAAGTACTTGCTAATGTAAATATTGTCTTCAATATACATACTTTATTTGAATTTCCTGCATATCTTTATACTCTCTGATCTTCAATAATTCTGTATGCAACTGTTGGCATTGCAGTTGTATCCTTCTACAGAGAGCATCCCGTGACTGCAGCTCATTTCTCATTTCTGAAAAGCCTGCCTCCATGTTCTAAAGAAACAAGCAAATACATAAATAGTTAAATAAAATGAGACAGTAGTAGCTTAAAATGCTGTATTTTAACACATAATTTTTGATACCTGTATAATTTGTATGAAAGGACATACATGCTTTTATTGTGAGTTTCATTTCTGAAAAAGGTATTGCTTTCATGTCAGTTCCTTTCTCCAGAAATGTCATCTAAAAAATCAGATGCTGAATATTCTTTAGCTCTTGCAACATTCCAATGCATCTGTCTCTGAAACTATCATAGAAACATCATTCAGAAGTTCTTTATTGTACTAAATGCATCTAAAATACATAGTCTGCTTGTTTCAGCACGTTCTGCACCCTAGAACATGCTTCACATGCAGGAATTAGTGCCATAAGTAACTTACATTTTCTATTTTCCTAACAGTATTTCCAAATTTATAAGCTTGAAAAGTACAAGGCTATAGAAAGGCAGGATTAAGTGCATGTCTTCATTAAACATTGCTTGGAAGCTTGGAGCAGATACATCTGGACTTAAGTACTTCGATAAGGTGTGTGCTCAGTCATCTCCAAAACTAGTTCTATCTGCATGGAGCTAATTGCTTATTTAAATGAACATCACAAAATTTTAAACAATCACAAAACGATTTTTCTTAGGGACTCCACAAATCTTGTCTCTATTTTACCTTTAATTTCTGACTGATAATGTGATAGACAACCTGAAGATACATGTTATATTTGGCATCATAAAATCTGAATTCCCCAAAAAATCAGAATTCCCCCTAACCCACAAATAACAAAAGTAGCAATAATAGTCAGATTCTTGCAATAATAATATCCAGAGAATATTTATTTCCTCTCACCCAAGATCCAAA
Source organism: Gymnogyps californianus (assembly GCF_018139145.2). Lineage (NCBI taxonomy): Eukaryota > Metazoa > Chordata > Aves > Accipitriformes > Cathartidae > Gymnogyps > Gymnogyps californianus. Next base: position 11,446,636 of record NC_059471.1, on the reverse strand, counting down.
ACGATGTTCCAGATAAAAAAAAAAATTTTCCAAGGATGTTGATCCTTTGCCTTTAAAACTATTACACTAAAAACACTAGTAGTTTTCCTAATTTCTTCATTTTATTTTAATATAGTTTCCATGTTTAAAAGCAAAAATAAAGCCTTTAAACTTTCAAAAGACAACTGGAATCCAGAAATGACACCGCAAGCAAGGAACTTCAAAGGTTTATTTCGCTTAGAGCCTCATATGAGAATGACCTTCCTTCCAAGAAGCCTGTGGTTTTCCTCTGGCTGAAAGGGCTGCTGAAGACAGATATGAAGTGCTTTTGTGTTTTTTATAGGGGCTGCATATATAGATTCATTCATCTTACCCTTTGTTAAATTAAGGCTGAGAGAGCTTTTTTAAACTCTGAAATGCAAGTCTGGGCATATTCAAGTGAAATAAAGCTTAATGAACTGTTAAAATTGTCTGCAAGACTTGCTTATGATCATCTTCATGACTTCAACATTCAAGAAATAGCCACAATTATTTTATAATATATGAATTTTGGGGAGGGTTACCCCTCTGATTTCATTCTGGGGTGGATAAGGGGAATGAATGCTGCACAATTTTGTGGTAGAAGTCACATCATCTGTGGCAGACTGCAGTCTTCATACATATTTACATAAATTGTATTTTCTTCTGTAAATTACAATAGTAGCAGGAACAACAGCAGCCACAGCAGCAGCCGCAATAATAATTGAAACAGAACTTCAGGTCAAGAGTTTCATACATCACTTCAAAAAAATCATTTAGATATGTACAACTTATTATTTTAGGAAATATCTATTGCATCTAGTTAAAACACCAAAATGAAAATTAATTTTGAACCAGAAAACTTTAAGTTTCGTTTAGAAAATATCTAATGAAATATAACTTTTTAAAGAGTCTGTTTCAAGTTGAAAAATTTACCAAATCCTCTATTTTCTTCTGTGAAAAGTTTTGCTTCAACTAGCTTGCCGTGTTTGATATCAAAAGGAAGTCTCAAAAATTTCCTGATCAGCTGCTGTTCTAATTCTACTCAAAGCTGTTTGTGGTGGGTTGACCTTGGCTGGACACCAGGTGCCCACCAAGCCGCTCTATCGCTCCTTCTCCTCAGCTGGACAGGGGAGAGAAAATATAGCAAAAGGCTCATGGGTCGAGATAAGGACAGGGAGAGATCACTCACCAATCACCATCATGGGCAAAACAGACTTGACCCGGTGAAATTAATTTTATTTATTGTAAATCAAATCAGAGTAGGATAATGAGAAATAAAAACTAAATCTTAAAACACCTTCCCCCCACCCCTCCCTTCTTCCTGGGCTCAACTTCACTCCCAACTTCTCTACCTCCTCCCTCACAGGTGGCACAGGAGGATGGGGAATGCGGGTTGTGGTCAGTTCATCGCGCGTCGTCTCTGCCGCTCCTTCCTCCTCACTCTCTTCCCCTGCTCCAGCGTGGGGTCCCACCCACGGGAGACAGTCCTTCACGAACTTCTCCAATGTGAGTCCTTCCCACAGGCTGCAGTTCTTCACGAACTGCTCCAGCGTGGGTCCCTTCCACGGGGTGCAGTCCTTCAGGAACAGACTGCTCCAGCGTGGGTCCCCCATGGGGTCACAAGTCCTGCAAGCAAACCTGCTCCAGCGTGGGCTCCTCTCTCCACAGGGTCCCAGGTCCTGCCAGGTGCCTGCTCCAGTGTGGGCTCTCCATGGGGTCACAGCCTCCTTTGGGTGCATCCACCAGCTCCAATGTGGGGTCCTCCAGGGGCTGCAGGGGAATCTCTGCTCTGGTGCCCGGAGCACCTCATCCCCTCCTTCTTCACTGACCTTGGTGTCTGCACAGATGTTTCTGTCACATATTCTCACTCCTCTCTTCTGGATGCTGTTGCACAGCAGGTTTTTTTTCCTTCTTAAATATGTTATCCCAGAGGCGCTACCACCGTTGCTGATGGGCTCGGCCTTGGCCAGCGGCAGGTCCATCTTGGAGCCGGCTGGCATTGGCTGTATTGGATATGGGGGAAGCTTCTAGCAGCTTCTCACAGAAGCCACCCCTGTAGCCCCCCCGCTACCAAAACCTTGCCACGCAAATCTAATACACTGTTCAACCTTTTAAATACAATTATATGCTGTATTTCTATGTAAATTAGTGTCCAGCAGCTGACTTAATGCAGACTTTCCAAGAACCAAGCCTCCTGTGTGATGTTTTCAGGCTGCCTTTCATGTATGGCTGCAATTAAATACGTCAGACAATTCTTAAGGTAGAGAAATAGACTGCAGTGTCCATTTGGATCTTCTAAAGTTCATATTTTCTGTACAGCCAGCAAACTGGTCTTCCATATATTTCACTTTATCACTGTTTCCTTGCTAATTAATAGTATGACAGAAATATTTAGAAGCAGACATGAAAAGGTCCTAGGCATAGAAGATATATGAGGCACAATACTAGGCTTGCTGCCATTGCCATCAGCCTTCTCCCCACCAAGATTCCTATCTACTCCTCCTTTACCCACATTAGGTCCAACTATTCCCATCCTCCACCTAGCACTCCTTCATGCAAACCTGCTTACTTCTTCTGGCTGACAACAGGCCTTGCACTTTCTTCTTTCTCATACAGACATTCCTAAAAAAATATTTTCTCCGAGCGACACGTTTTCACCATACATTGACTTTACATCAGTGTTTCCCTTCTGCAGCTATTTGCAAATGCGGCTTTTCTAACTAACACAGCACTATTCCACACCACCCGCACAGTTATTCTGCACCTTTCTGCCCTTTAGCTGATAATGTTATGTACATCTAGCTCCACTTCTACTTAAAATGTCTTCAGTGCTTCCTACGGCTCCTGTATTCTATTCACACGATTCCAAAAATCCTCTTGCTTGAAGATTTTCTTAAAGGCTACAGCACAATGACATCTACTCTCTCCATCACACAGCATCTATCCACCTGCTCCAATCGCCATGATTTGTTCCACTCTGTATTGTAGTCCCACTACTTTTGATGGCAGCCTTTTTAACAGGCCCCAAAACAGAGGTTTTTACTTGCATACCAATAACTTGTATACAGGCAAATGACTCAGTGAACTAATGTGCAAATGAAATGTATAAACATCACATGCGCTAAACTTGGCTGTTCTGACAACACCTGAAATTAACCTCCACCACATACATGTTAATTCCTATAAAGTATATTGCATATGAAGTTATAACTCTGCAAGCTTGTCTATAAACAGAAAAAGATTATCTTTCTCCAGAAAGAGCCGAAGTTACTATAGGCCACTCAATGTATTACTGAACCTTGAAGTGCTTAAATAAATAAGCAAAAGCATTATTTATATATGTTACCAGAAAAAAATAGCAATGAGAATCTCATTCCTGATCTGTTTCAAACATAGCTAATAAAAAAGTCTGTAAAGATCTTGTATTATCTCAATCTTGTCAGAACTCATATATCACAACCAAAAGAAGAGGCTCAAATGGCTGTCTTCATAGATCAGTGCTACGTTGAAAAACTGTAAACTAGGGATAAGATAAAAACTGATGTTTCTTCACAAGGCTGGCAACTTAAAAATTCACTGACTGCAAAATCTTCTCTCAATAATAATAAAGTATACCATACACTTTTCTATATACTTATTTACTAGCTATATGGCACCGTGTACAACAAGGTGTAAATCAGATAAAGAGATTTCACAGAAGTCATTTATGTACAAGGAACCAAGTAAACTAGGCTAAGTTCCTGTAGGTGCCACGGATATAGGAAAGTTATAAAACCCTAGATAAACAGACAAGAATAAAATATACTACTACATATCAAACATATTTCTGTTTTCTCTTTAAGTGTTACTCAAAAAATTGTACTGTTCACAGCTCATTCTGTGTTCCTGCAAAGAATATACGTAATGTACAGATCTTTTATATAGGCATCTCAGTACAACTTTTTAAAGTATACTCCTAAGTAATTAATTCTCCAACATTAATTCCACAGTCATTATGAAAAAGAAAAACTGTTACTACCTGGCACTGGTTGTGGTACATTTTTAGATCTTCGCGGAGTTTCAGATTTTCCTCTTCTAGTTTATTCTTGTTTATTGCTATTTCATTCACAGTTGCCTTTAGCTTTTCAATAACCAACTCATCCTTTTCACTTTTGGGCTGGCCATAGGTAATTACCTCTTCTTGGTTTTGTTTCTTATTGCTTATTTGGAATTGATAATTCTGGGTCTGCTTCTATAAAACAAGAAAAACTTTTAAACGAAATTCAATAATTATATGTAAATTGCTAGGACCAAACCGTTACTACTAAAATTATAAAGCTATTTCCATCTTCACCAGGATTTGCTCAGAAAAGATGGCACAATTGGAACAGTTTGTATTACTTCTCTAAAGGATACTTCCTTTTTTCAGTCTCATTTTCCTTGTCCTCCGTAAAAAAAATGTTTCAGAAACTTTCAAGGGTACAGAATTTTTTCAAGGATTTTTCTCCTCTGCTGTGTATTTCCCTAGCACTTAATGTTAGTTAGCCTCAAATGTGAATAAGGTGATTACGATGACCTACTCAAAGCAGTTACCTATAAAAAATAATTTGAGAGAAATGTTCTTCTTTGATTCATTGAACTCAGTAGGAGTTGTGTGTGTGTGTGCGCCTCAGGATAGATATTAACCTTTGACTAGAGGGCTAGCATTACATAGTTCATGTATAAACAGATCAGTTACTACAGGAACTGTACTTCTTTGATATCATTATCCTTAAACTTGGGGAAGAATCATTTGCACATTCTGCAGAGTCCCACTCTGCATTCAGTTTCTTGTACTAATTAAAATCCTAAACCCAAAACTTCACAAAATTGGTATTGCCAGTATTTGTGAATTCACAGGCATCGTGAAGAAGCATAATTACTATGGTAACTGTTTTTACTGTTTAAAAAACTATCCACATGGATCCCTCTACTGGGAGATTAACAAGCAGGAGTAATCTTTCAGAAGACTGAGAATTAGCTGAAATATGACAACAAAATATAACTTGGAAACCATATATCATGTGCAGAGATCAAGTTGAGCAAGAAAATGTATATTAAAAATAAATAGGGTTACAAATACCATATTTCATTGACAAGGACTGCAAAAAGGCATGCTTTAGACAGCTTTTGATGTCATTGATTATGTTCCCATAATTTGTGTTGGCTCAATACCTAAGTAGAACTGACCACTGGCTGCATATCAAATAAAAAGCCATAAGAAATTTGCAGGTAATTTTCATTTCTATAGATAACAAATTAAGGTCCCCTTGACATCTAAGTCACGGAGCCTGACATACCAAAATGTCAAAGCATCCTGTGAAGAATACAGTGCAACACTCAGCTGGAAATCAAAGACCTCACAAAAGAGGAATTTGAGACAGACACAGGACCAATTAATGCTTTTGAAACAGTTAAGGGGTAACAGTCCATCAGACTTCTATTTAATAAGTTAGTCGGTGTTATGTTACAGTTGCGAAGAAAAATGTCTTCAAAGGAAGTTCACTGATGGCAGTGAAAGCCTCAACAGAAAAATGTGGATGATCACCTTGAGTACTCTATTTTGACTTGTCTAACTATATAATCAACATGCATCAGTCAGTAGTTTTGTCTAGTCAAAGCCTTGCTTTTTTAACACATTTCTATGGAAGTTCAATAGTTGCAATATAATGCTTTCAGCATCTAAAAACAAAACTTAACTGTCATCCTTGGAAACTCTGGATATGGGTAAAGAGTCTCATAGGAATTGTTAAGAAAGTGTTTCACTAGATTAAGATCCAATGAGTTTAGTAACAGTGGAAAAGGGGATTACCAGTCAGCAACGTAACTGGCTTCCCCTTCCTTAATTTTCAAGCTGTCTTGTGGCCCAGTTAATTTGTAAGTTATTTTCTAATTTTTTTTAGAGCAGGAGAGGTCATCAAGACATCATTAAATCAATATTTTGTTCAGGATTGGATGGAATTAAAAAATAAAAATAGGCTAGAGCAATAGGCTATATAAAAAAAGTAATAAGCAAATTAGCAAGTAAAAAAGAATCACAAAGTCAACCAAGGACTGAATGGTAATTTGAAAGCTGAAAAATATGATAAAAAAGGGATAAGTGATCCAACAAACAACTCCAAGTGTGATTTTGGAGTAGCATATAGCAATTAATTTTTCTGCATAAATTATATTAATGTATATTTATGATCTTCAAAAAAATGAGGGTTATCTTAGATTTGAGGGAACTTTATATTTGAGTCAACATAGTAATGGCATGTACTACTTAGTAAGATACTTTTCAATAACTTGTCATCACAGTTAATTGCATATTAGTAAATAGCATAGAAGATAAAAGTATATCCACAGTGTACTTAAAAAGTAAAAAGCAACATGCACTGCTTTTTGCATTTTTTTAGTCAGAAATATTGTAATTTTCATCATGATACTTATTCATTTTCTCATTTTAATGAGAAAAATAAAATTAAAATAACTGTATGTATCATTAGATCTTTCAGTATGGGTCTGCCTTACCTAAAGCAATGTATTCACTACCAATACATCTATGTATTGTCAGATTCACTATAAGCTTAGTGCTGTTCAGATTTTTTAAATTAAGTTAAAATAACTCTAGCCGAGCTAACAGCTCATTTTCTTCCTAAAGCAGGAAGGTAGGAATTTTACCTCAAATAAATTACATTTCTTGAACAATAATTTTTGTTGAGCATCTAAATAAACAAGATAATTTTGGCAGATCGTCCCCTTATTATCCCATTCTCTTGATTTTGCCTTAAATTCCTGAAAGACAGCAAAACAAGGCTAGTAAACACAGGGAAAATAACTTTTCTTCTTAATCTAAATAACTTTGTAATTTGTATGGTTCTAAGAAAAATCTAGGTTTTTTAATTAATACATAATCTTTCCGTAACTCTGGAAAGAAGAAAAAAAGAACAATGATATAAACCAGCCATCCAGTCATCCCCACCAGAAAATAATCCAATCTTAGGGGCTGTTAATCTGAAAAAAATGGGTGGTAAACATAATCATTGAATAAAAATGATAAAATATTTTAAATCACTTCCATTGCTGTAGATCTTAGAGTTATGACTATAATACATCCATTTTATTGGAGGATAGTTCCTGTGACTGTAAAACTATATCAGTGTCAAGTAGAGTAATCAGCAGGGAATCAAATGCTTAATATTCAGACAAATGTTTTGAGTGCTTGCTTTTTTCTTTTTTTTTTTTAAACAAATGGGACAGCAGCTACTGTGAATAAATTTTACTTCTTGCTCTCTTTACAATTGCTGCTTCTGGTTCTGAGTTCACCTAGTTTTAAACAAAACTTGTTTCACAAATTCTATTATATCAGATTTATCTAATATGGTTTTTGTATTTGCACTTATATTCCTATTTATAGTGTATTTGAATTTGCTCTTAAGTCATACCAGATCTTATATGTTCACAACTAGACTTTAAAGGCAGTATCCTACAAAATAAGTAGAACTCCAGTTACTAGAGCTGTTGCTCTTTTAGTTTGAAGAATTAGCAAAATAACAGTATACTGTTTTATACAGTGAAAAATATAATACTTATAAGCTGCTATGAGACCTTGCTTTTTCACAATGGAAATGTTGGTTCCAAAAAGATAGATGATTTTTTTGTAATTATCCTAAACTGGCGTATTCCCCAAATTTTAAAAAATAAGATTTTATTTGCTACTGAAACAAATCGAATGCTTTCCGACATAGATTAATACAAATCTTCTTTTATAGCTTTCCTAATATCTGCTTTGGCATTTTAAGCCAATAAACATCTTCCCATTTTACAAAATGTGATACAAATGGAGTTTCAGACTACTTAATGAGGACTGCAGGTTCAAGGCCTTACTAAAGCACTGCTGAGCTTAGTAGATTTTCAACACAGTAATTATTTCCTGAATACTAGAATTTGCTGAATATATTCCAAGCACTCATTTTTCATACTGCATAATTAATCAAATTATAGCATTGTGTTACATTATTTTCACATTTTAATCTTGAATAAGGTCATTCTCAAATTAGCTGGATCAGACAGTTTCACAGTAGTGTTATATTTAATCAATGATAGATGTATAACCCAGTTATTATTCTTGTAGTAGCAGATGTTGGCAGCTATGCTGCAGTCCAAAGCGTAGTGGCTTTTCTGATGGTAAGGACTCTTCCATGTGGAAGAGACAGCAACATTATGTAGAGCTACGATGTGTCTAGGATATGTCCTGTTATGTAGGGACAGTCACCTGAAGGTGGCAGAAGTTAGTCCTATATCTTATAGAATAACATAGAAGATAGGCAAGTCCAAAATAAAGATCCTAAACCCCTGCTTGATTGCAGCTTAAGTATGAAAGTACTTAAAATCTACTAGATCTTAATTTTTTGATTGTAAAGTTCTCAAAGTGTCTAAATCAACTACATCATAAATCTACATAAATCTACATCATAAATCTACATAAATGTACATCATAAGCCTGTAAGTCTTCACAATGCTTAGCAGCTAGGCAACTAACTCACAATTTCAACTGGTATTCGTCTGCTTACTTTCCCTACAGGACCCAGTTCAGTAAATGCTCGAAGCACACACTACTTCATTATGCTCTTTACAAAGGATGGCCAGAGAAAATGTAAATTTTTTTGTGAACCTCCTATGCTTCATAAGGCTAGTGGTTAGACTGTTCTTCCCATATGTGGAAGACTCAGTTTAATAATCTTCTTTCCAGACAGAATCCAAACCAGAATCTTCCCATGTTAATTTTCTACCTAACAAACAAATGTTATTTCTCAACAGGCTCTGGGAATTCTTCCTTTTGAAGTTGTTTCACTTTGCACAGGATACCAGCAAATTTATTGGATAAGTAAAAAAGAAGCAGCAAAAATTAGCACAGCTAGAAATTATATCGCTCCGTTATAAGAAATGAGAATGGATATCAGTTTCTGCACCAGTGAATGTAGCCAGAAGGGTATTTGGGGAGAAGGCACCACTTGGAGGCACACTCTCTATGTGCCAGTTCTCTGTGCTGGCTAACTCTCCTCTTGGCCCAATAAATATTTGATTATTCCACAGATCATAAAGTAATTTCTAACTCTGAGAAGTCAAGGCTGGGAATTATGATCAAAAATCAGTATCTTCCTGTATCCAAGAATAAGCCACCTAAAATCCATTCTGTGTCCAGAGGGATAGGGAATATGACCAAATCCTGGCCTCAGCATCTCATATTATCTAGTCCCCCACTCAGTATGCTGGATTCTGTGGAATATATTTTTAAGTGCCTAATCCTTCCCTATGTGTTACCTAGGGAAACTAGACACTGAGGTCAAGGTTGTGGGTTGCCTCAGGCACATGGGCGCTGACAAGATATGTATGTAACAAGCAGTTTTCCAATCCTAAATCCCTTTTCTGTCTAGCCCTACATGGTCAAAGTTGTTCTGAGGTCTATAAAACTTGAATTAATGGTAGGTATTATGCGACAGTATCCTGCATATGTAAAAGGTCTCATGCCTCAAGAGATTATATTATCCAGTACACATATAATAATCAGGAAAAAAGTAAAATTTATTTATAGTTACACTTATGAAGAAAATTATCTGTATTAACTCACAAAACTACTAAAAACACTAATAAAACTTGGATAAAAGAACAAAACCTGAATATTAAAAACTATGCACCTTTTCTTGCCAGAGCAAGAAAATTATATAATTTTTGTAGAATTATGAGGAAATCAAAGTTTACAACTGTAAACCACAAATTAGTTCTAAAGGCATATTAAAACTAGAATATAATAACAAAGTATTCTTACCTCCAGTTTCTTGTATAAATCGCTCAGTTCAGATGGTATCTCTAGGCTTTCCTCGCATTTTTCTCTACTTTCAACCTTTTTTTGTTTTAACTGATGTGACTGTAGCTTTTCATAACTATGTGTCAACTTTGAAAACTAAAAATGAAAGCAGAGTCGAACATGCAGAATCTATCAAAGATGACCACGTGGCCAAAGTTTTCTTTCAACTAGAATTACCAACTGCGGCTTCAGCATGCTAAATATTTAATCAATGTAATAAAGAATCAATTAATAAAGTTAATTTATTAGAGATGAACAAGACTAAGCTCTCATATAAATGTTAAATAACTGTTCAAATGGGTTCATTTGACAGCTACTTTGTTCTGCTGAAGTTCTTTATGGCACTGTTACCCATAGTGTCATTTCCTCTACAATGTTTATATGAAATGTTCTATACTTGTTTACTGCCATCTTGTGTTGACATTTTTAAAGGGTGCTTCAGTAGCCAGAATGAAGGATTATCATCAACGTATTTTAAACTTCTATGTTTCTTTTTTAGCATGAAAATGGTTGAAATGTTTGTGTGATGATTGCATTCTTCTGGAATCATTAAGTACCAAAGAGTGTCTATGAGAATTAGACACTAAATACTGTTCTGCCTATTGATCTTACGATGAAAGCATGGCTTAGGAGTCAGAGGCAGAGAAGGGAAGGTACCAGTAGAAGCATTAGCCTTTCAGAAGGTACCAGCCTCTTCAGAAAAATGGCCAGTCTGATCAACAGTTAGCTATACTACACAAGCAAAGGGGCTAGTGGCTATTAACAGGTTTGATACAGCAAACTGACATTGTCTGGTAGAGATATGTACATCTGGTTTTGGAAAAAAAAGGAAAACCAAGGATATTGGCAAAGGAGACTCTAAAAATATGGCCTTGAGGGAAACTGAGTGAAAGAACTTTGCGAAGAATGTTGACTAGAAAAGAAGCTTACAACCATGAATACTGATCATGTCTCTTGTTGTTTTGTTCCTTTAAATTCAGGTATATATGACTTAAAAAATTCTGACTCTAACATAAAGTTCTTTGTCTAACCAAATAAAATCCATAAAATTTCATATTTTTTTAAGTGCTCGAGCAAACTACTGTCTGGAAAAGAAATTACTTCCAAGGAAGTAGTTGGAAATGGAATGGAACCCTATTGAACCAACCTGGAATGAGCAACTGAGGTTTGTGCAGATAACAAAGATGGCCAAAGAAGTCCAGAAAAGATACAGAACAGAAACTGGAGTTAAAAAATCATCTGGAAACTTCCTAGAGACATTTGAGATGATTTTGGGAACTCATAATATGGAACAGCAAAAAAGAATTGAAAAGATGACCAGAAAATAGATTGTCCTAGACTAGAAAGTTTCGTGAAATGGGGAGGTCCAGGGATAGATTTGACCAACTTGGAATTTCTGAGTAGAAGTCCTGTAACATGGACTTACAGAGCTGAGAGATCACCTTCAAAACAAAATCAAAAGACTTGCAGAGAAGCTGCCTATATTTGAAATTGACCTTGCCAGAGAACACAGTTAAGATAAAATATTTAAAATGGGTCAGAGTATCCAGGCTCAAACAACATGGAACTCATTGCCTTTGGAAGAAAGATAGTGTTTTCCAAATAACAGGATTTTTGCTCTTGAATATATTATGGCATATGTGAACTGCCTGGGAAGAGCAAACTCAGATGAAGACAGGTATTAGACCGTTCATGCTAACAAGGCTAGGAAATACAGGATCCAACACTTCACCAAATCAGTCTAAAATGGAACAGAATGGCCAAAATGAGAAAATTTAGTTTGAATGTTAGATTTATTTAATGAAAGTAGGATATCTCAGACAGATTATAGTCTGGGTGTTATCATGACTGGAAACTAGACTAAAAGCCAAGAATCCTTCAATTTAATGCTAGATATTTGCTTTAAAAATAAGGTCCAAGTTCTTCTATTTGCATGTTGTAGAAGTAAAAAAAAAAAAAAAAAAAAAAAAAAAAAAAAAAAAAAAAGATGAGGCATTTTAGTGAGTTCTGGGGTAGAATTCACCTAAGTTTAGATTTCTGAAAGTTAGACATCCAATCCTGAGCTACTCTGCATTATAAAAAGCTGCCTCCAAATGCTTAGTCATTTCAGCTACCTGAAATTCTCATCATACACTGACATGAATTATATTCTAGGGGTGTCTATTTCCCTCCATTGATTCTAAAGGGAGCTTCAGGTAGCTCAGACGTAGTCATCTAGCTTTTAAATGTCTAAGTGAGGCAATTAGTTGCTAAAGTGCTTAGAGCAAGAACGTATTCTTGTTCTTTTGCTGAGGGATTTCTGTCATTTTCAAAATGAGAATAACTACTAAACATTAATATAGAAAAAAATGAAGGAAAAAAGTAATGAAGATGAATCTCTAACGTTTTTGCTATTTAATTATGACAAAATGTTGTACATTTGAATGAGTGCAGCAGTGTGGCCTAAGAGTTTCAGGTTACGTATCAGGAATTATTTCCCTAATACAAGAAAAAACAGGTTTTACTGCATTCAACAGGCGCACAGTCAATTCAGTGGGAATGTTGCTCATTAAACAGCTGCTTTTGTCAGTAGCAAGGGTAAAAAGCAGGGAGGACCACAGAAGCAGTATATCAGAGATAAATTTGTTCTGAATAGCCTAGCATTCTGAGAGCTAGAAAAAGTTATCCTTTCTATTTCTACCAAGATTAGGAAGGAATAAAAATTGGGAGGGATTTTAAGAATACATCTGCAGAGAAAGATACAATGCTACTAGTAAATAGTAACACTCACACCATGTGTGCAAAACTAAATTGTAGCTCTTAAGATTATACAGTGTAGAGGGAGGTATAACTTTCAAGTGAGGTTAAGAACCAAAAGAAGGGAGACAAAGGAGATAAGGCAAAGATTAATATTGTCAGGGAAGCTCTACATTTTAGATATGAGTTTGTGCAGCTAAGAATCGGGGACATTAAAGTCATTCTGTTGTAGACACTGCAGCACTGTAATTTTAGAAAGAAACTCAGTAAGGACATGTGGTAAAAGCTAGAGGAGCAGAGTGGGATAGTCCTACTGTCTAGCATAGGTGCTTGGAATTGTTCTGACAGGCAAACTTTCTGTTTATCACAGAGAATCTAGGCAGGCTTCCTAACTTAGGCACTTAACAGTGTACTTCTTCAGTCAATGTGTACTGGATGGATATTTCATGAAGAAATACGGTTTGGCAAAAGGAGAGGAATGGGAATCAGAAAATAAAATGCAAACAGCATCAGTGCTGGAACCTTTGATAAAATAAATAGGATGACTGAGAGGGAAGGAAATGTTTGGAGGCATAGATTGGGTAAGTGATGTATATTCTTAACAGCTAGAAATCCAAACTTCTTGCATAAAGATAAAAGAAGCAGCAATCAGGAAACTCAAAGAACGGTTAGGTGGTCTGAGTGGTAACTAAAAAGGAGAATCTTGGCAAGAAGTATAACCAGGTTTACAGAGAGAAGCTTGTAGGTTAGGAAGTGTCAGGTTCTTTAAAAAAACACAAAGAGAAAACAGATTGTATTTGCCCATGGAAAGGACTTGTAGGGTAATTAACAACTTCAAAACCAAAATCTTTATGAAAAATGACCTGGAGTTTCAATTTCAGAAAGTTCAGTTTTAGTGAAGTTCTTAGCAACAACATGTAACATAAAACCAGTCATTTTTAGCACGTGATAAAAAAAAATTAAGTGAAAAATATTGCAGCAAGTTTGAAAAAGGACAAGAAAAGAGATCTGCTGTATCTGGGGGGATAGTTCTGCATTGCTAAAGGTACCTTACAACTTATACATAAAAAGTCACACCGTTTTTCATTGTATGATGTTTATCTTCTCAATAATCATGCTAAGATGTTGTTTCCTTTTCTGTAATTTATGTAAATTATAAAATAGCTTTTGTTTCTAGCTACTTTCCCAAAAGATTAAGTGTTAATTACATAACAACCAAAACATTCTCTGCTTACTCACAGAACTGTTTGCCAAATCAATTTCCATATATAAAAGAAAAAATAAATTAAAGACAACATAACCTAAAAAACAAGTTACACATTTATTCGTTTCATGGATTTGGGTGGTAAGTGTTATCCCCTCTAAATGAGAATAATGATATCCAATTCATGCAATCCAAGATGATTCTATGATAAGTATGACGATTGGAGATTTTTAATTATAACACTAAATCTCTGGTAGGAGAATCCAGTGAAGGAAACAGTAGAATAGCAGGAAAAACAATGCAGAATTGTGTATGTTAACTTGTTAAAATCTGAGAAACAGAATAGACTGAAGTTTGCTAAGAATTTAGATTCATGATTGAAGTGGAAAATAATGAAGAAACAAAAACACGGGCACAGAGCAAACACAGCCCAATAGAATCATAGAACCATAGAATGGTTTGGGTTGGAAGGGACCTTTAAAGATCATCTAGTCCAACTCTCCTGCCATGGGCAGGGACATCTTTCACTAGATCAGGTTGCTCAAAGCCCCATCCAACCTGGCCTTGACTGCTTCCAATGATGGGGCATCCACAGCTTCTCTGGGCAACCTGTGCCAGTGTCTCACCACCCTCATCGAAAAAAAAATTCTTCCTTATGTACAATCTAAATCTACTCTCTTTCAGTTTAAAACCGTTGCCCCTTCTCCTGTCACTACAGGCCCTGGTAAAAAGTCCCTCTCCATCTTTCTTATCAGCCCCCTTTAAGTACTGAAAGGCTGCAATAAGGTCCCCCCGGAGCCTTCTCTTCTTCAGGCTGAACAACCCCAACGCTCTCAGCCTTTCTTCATAGGAGAGGTGCTCCAGCCCTCTGATCATCTTTGTGGCCCTCCTCTGGACCTGCTCTAACAGGTCCATGTCTTTCTTGCACTGGGGACCCCAGAGCTGAATGCAGTACTCCAGGTGGGGTCTCACCAGAGCAGAGTAGAAGGGGAGAATCACCTCCTTCAACCTGCTGGCCATGTTTCTTTTTATGCAGCCCAGGATACGACTGGCTTTCTGGGCTGCAAGTGCACTTTGAAATAAATAAAGCCAAAACAAATTCCCAATGTCAACAACCCAGGTTACTCTAGGTTTGATACTATGTTCCCTTATGGAAAGCTATCAGACCACTTTAATAATCCCTGTAAATCAGGCAAACTAAAACCAAAAAAAAATTATAGCAAAGACATGATGAGAACAGTTTAAGTCTTAAAATTCCTAATGTGCATGAGTCTTATTAGCATGACTCTAATTATCTGTTTTATTCATTCACCAATGTTTTAGTTTATTAGTCCAAAGTCAGGAAATCAAGTATCTGTCTTCGTAACAGATGTCACAATCACATCAAAATCCATCCAAAGAGTTTGGACATGTCAGTACACAAATGATAATGGAGCCTAGAAGGAAGGTGTAGTCATCATCATTTGTATGACACGATTCATCTTTCCCAAATCCATAAAGGTACATCTATACCATTAGGCATGTATAAGCTCTTTATACTGCAATCATAAAATAATGAAACTGACTTTTTTCTTACTTGACATTGCAGTGCTTGAAGCTGAGTTTCATAATTCTGAGCCATTTCATATTTAGTTTTCTGTAAGTCTTCCAGTTTCTGTCGAAGTAGTCCCACCTACAGTTAGAATAAGCATTCAAATTTACCTTTTCTGAAGCGTTCCAAAATATCTCATTTTTGGAATAGTCATTTGAAACTTTGAAAGAAGACCATTGCTTAAAAGATAGATATTAAAAATATATATTCATTCAGTAACTTAATAATAAAACTGGATACCACAAACCCAGATTGTGTCAACATCAAGTTAGGGATTTTATAGTAAAAAATCTCATTGTATGCTTATGTTATGATTTAATGATAATACTGTATGAGTCTGTCGTGAAAGACCATTTAATGAAAGCTTTTCTGACCCAACTATACAAATGAACTGCTGTGCCCCATTGTGAAAACTTTGCTTGAATGGCTTATATAATCATATAAATGACTTTCAACTACTTATGTACAAATTATCGGGAGACACTGTAGACTCATTTCAGCTCCCTAAGTGCAGTGCCACTGAGTTTCACAGAGATCTGAAAAATATGACAAAGAGCATACATGAAACCTATGTTTTTCTGGAGGGGCAGCTGGAAGCTAGGTAGAATATGCTAAAATATTTCAGATAACATCTCTGTACAGGCAAATAAATTGATGCTTTAAGGATTGGCTAGCTGAATTATTCTCTTGGCTCCTCTGACTGCAATGACTAAGGGCAAGTTCCTAACTGCTCATTAAGGAGAGTTATTTCATTTTCACTGGGAGTTTAGACACCTAGCTCAGACAAGGATGCCCATGTGTAAACACCTAACTTCAGATGTCTTGCACTAGAACTGAATGCCGTGCTAGGATTTACTGATGCTTCTGAATGAATATTCAGCAGACAAGACTGTGAAGTACGGACAACATCAAGTATACTGGGGCTTTCAGTTTGATAAGCAAGTCTAAGTGGTAATACAATTCGAATCTTCATTAATAATCATTCTATTAATAATAAAATTATCATATGAAGACAGCCTATCATGTAAAACGATAAAAATCAGGTGTAAACAGGAATTACAAAGACATAATTTTGTGAAACTTTTTGAACTGTACATTTCCATTTAAAATTTCTGATGAAACTAGAAGCGTTGGCATTTAGAAAAAACATCAAATTATCTTTTTACAGCTAAACTGAGAATATTTGATTTAAACTTTAGGGAAATAGAAGAAATATGAGACTTTCAATGACATTTTTACAACCACTTTTCAGAACAGAAGCATACTTTAAAACAAAACACTAAGGTAATTAGTGACCTTTAAAGGGTGTTTGGTATTTTTACATGATAGAACAAACAGGTCTCCTTATAGAGCATTTAGAGCATACTATTAACTAACTACCAGAATAAATACTTTCTTTATAGAATGTGATATTCTTAAATACCTCTTGACCTTTTTGATCCAGTTTGCTTTGGGCACTTGCTAGTTCTTGATCCTGGATATCCATCTTTGCTTCTAAAGCTTTCATCTTCCTTTCCCATTCCACTTTCTTGCTGTTCATCATGATGTCAATTTGATGCACTAATTCCTGAAGTTCAGCTTCACATGGAGAAGCTCTAATAATACAAAAAAAAGAAATCTATTTTTTCAAATAAAGAATAAGGGAGAAAACAAATTTTTATTTACAGTGCTAAGTTTTTATTTTAATTCTGATGGAAATAACAACTTTTCAACATCAGAAAGAAATGAATGGGAAAGCTAAATGATGCCTTCAAATGTAGGTGGAATCTCACTTCATCTATCTTAAGTTTGCCTGAAGTCAAAATCAGAGTTTTTAGCATATTCTGGACTATTTGCCTAGCTTAAATGCTGTTTGATATCCTCTCACTCTTTCAGGGATGAACTGTCAAATGAGCATAAGTTGAGTTGAAAGTATCCAGGCCCAAACCTCAATGGACAAGAGCAGGAGAAGCTGAATATTAAGTTGCTTATGGGCACAGGACTTCCCACTAAGGGTACATAGTGATGGAAGCAGAGTTTGTTGGAGGAAGTTATTAAACAGCTGGCTTGAAAGCGAGTCACAGTTCTTAATTGCTAGTTCAACTTTTACACCCTGTTTTCGCATTCTCTTTGTGGAAAATGGACTTAAATAACAAGGCAACTTATATGATAATAGCAAGTTTTAATTCTACTAGGAAGCACAGAAGTAAGTGCATTTGGAAAAAGAACTTGTCTTTGAGGGACCATGTGCTGGATTTCATAGAGATTTGTACAATATCTGCAACATAAACATGGGACTTTTTCCCAAACTTCTGAGATTAAATTTAGAATACATCCCTTATACTATGATTTCATTGTCAGTAATAGACAATGTTTTACACTGTTGCTTTAGGACTATGATGTGTCCTAAGTAACAAAATAATGATATATGGTTAATTTATGGTATATTAGAAGGGCCATCAGAAACTGAAAGCAGTCAAAGTTGCCCTCTTAGTTGCCCTCTTATACTGCCCCTTATATAGGAGCAGTATATTAATTTAAAAAAAACGAAACTTTGTCTGGACAGTGCCAAACAATGTTTAAATCAGCTGGTGTATACCATTTAGCAGATGTATACAAAGTATCTGAATTTTAGTATCGAGATTTCTTTATTCCATATCCATTCCGACTTTGTATTTGATGATGAATACAAGAAAAATTTGAAATAAGAAAGATATAGATTATAGAAAATTTGGCTCTGGATACTTTTTTATGTAAGAATATGCATAATTCTTTCTACACTCTAAAACTTTTTATTTGTATAAATGACTATTTCACATCAAAACTATACAGTCCTTCTATGATATATGAGATTTTTTTTCCTGAAGTATTTTGGAGAGTTTATTGCCCAGATAACCTCAATTGTTTATGAACTGATACCTTCTTTCAATCTGTAAATTTACAGCTGGCATTTCAGATTTGTAATGATTTACTTAAAAGTCAGAATCTTTCTAGAACTTATGGATCTATTCAACATTCAGTGAAACATTCCAGTTAGAAAAACAATTTATATCATAATTAAATAAAACCATTCATTGAAATGTTCCTGAACATTTTTATTTTCCTGACTTACTGCTTCTTATCCACTTAACCTAGGATTTTAGGGTTTGGTAAAAAGATAAAGGAGACAATGTACACTCCTGCCTAATTCCTCCCCATAAAATAAAGAAGGGGAATTTTATTCCATTAACACTCAGAGCTGCTTTTGGACTGTTACAAAGAAGAATTAGCTACTGAACAAATTGCTTAACTATGTATATGAGCCCATAAATTTTATATAAAACTTAATTTTCATCAAGTCATATGGAAAAAAAATCAGACTGTTTTCTATCACTATGATTAATCACACATCACCAAAAAAAAATCTGTTATTTGTCAATCATTAAAGACTTCAATTTGATCTGAGTTTACTTAAATTGAGATACAAGATCAGAATTAGTTAAGACAGTGTTTTTGATAAAAGCCTTTAGCAGACTTACCACTGTAATGCTTGCTTTGTGTCATTTATTGAAATAAAATTATTTTTATCAACTTCATTTTTTTTTAATAATACCACAACTTCTAAGCATTTTTAGTATGTTCAGAGCTCATAGAATGTTGGATGTAGATATTTTTATACTAAGTACCAAAAGGGGCATATATCTCACTGAACAGAAGGAAAACCTTTCAGTGACTGTTTTTAGCCAGTGGAATGATGTGTTGAATTTTTAAACTTTTGAGGAGTAGCATCTCTTTCATTTCACTTTCTGTAAACATTTACTTTCCACACAACTTTTTTAGTGGCGTCTGTTATCTGCATATCCTGTTCTCATATGACTTAACTGTTGATAAACTTTTCTACTTCTTTTCCACTTCTTTTTTAGAGCTTTTTTTATACCTTTCTTGTTTCCTGTTCTAGTTTTAATCGCTTTACATTTCTTTTCTAAATAAGAGATTCTATTTATAAATTACCCTAATATAAAGCTTTATTACTTTCTTTAGAAGACATACTTTTATCTTATCTTTACAACATATTGGAATGTATTGAAATGTGTCATCTTGAGTCGTTGCAGCCTTATTTTGGCCATGAAAAAAAATATTCTCATTTAAAATCTTCAAATTACTTTTTTCCATGGTATGATCTAATAATTGTGAAAATTTCTGCATTTTTCTCTCTGCAACGATTTAGAGATTAGTGTATCCAATTACTGCCATATCTAAATGAAGGTACAAATAAAACCAATGTTGTTTCTCCACAGTCAACTCTCTCTCCCTTATCTCAACCAGTTATACTGTTAGTAAACTGTTAGCGGTATACCTGCTTTCTCTTCTTTTTTTTCATCTGTCATAGTGACTATTCACTGTACAACTGAAGGTTAATCTGCATTTAATTTCCATTTCCTCATACTGTTGCATAATTTTCAAGTCTCTCCTTTCTTTTTTTGGTTTTGATTAGAAGCCTATATTGAATTTCCTGTTGATAAAACCATCAATTGTATTCTTTCATAAATTTGTTAACTATCCCTCCTGATATCTAAACTGATGCAAAAAATGTATTGTAACCTATTACTTTTCATGATAATAAATTTAGCCTTCTGATAAATAAGTTTCTTCACTTAAATAACCTAAGAATGCTGTGACATTGTTTTGAGTTATGACATGTTCCATTTTCCTTTTAATACTATTATTTATCTCACTGACATTTTCCACAAAAGTAAAAGTGATAGCCACTGGTTCTAATTTAATTGGTTCTTTAATTTCTAAAGATTTAAAAGCTGTATTCTCTTGACTGCTGATGGTACACACCTCTGTGTGCTCCTCTGCATGCACATAAAGTGCCTTTATGATCGCTAATCATTTTGCAACCATTCTCATATCTCTGTGGCACGATGGTTTGTTAAAATGAGCATAGCTATTATTTTATGAAATAATTGCCATAGAGACAGTCACACAGAGACAAAGATGGTGCAGTGTCTGAATAATGTAGCACCAACCTGCAAAAGGGTTAATGATAGAAAGCACAGCAGTATGCCTGTAACTGCACCATCCTAGGAAGTGTTGGAGAGAATTTCAATACCCAAAATTAGCACAGAATGCCATTTTGTGTCACGAGCATTACAATCTGGCATATGTTTTCGGGGGACATTGCAACCGAGAATGTGCCAAGCAATTAGGAACTCTACTTTAGCAGAGCCACACTTAACCAAACACAAACTGAGCCATGAAGTCAGAGGTAATATCCCTATTGCCAGTGAGCCTTCAACTGCTGAGTGTGCTGCCAGCACATCGCTGAAGAACAGCAAGCTAACTAACGTGCTCCTCTACTGCAAATGACTGTGCAAACTAAGCCTTAATATAAGCAGATGCTTTTACTCCTGGTAGTTGACACCACCATCTTGTGTGAATGCTAGCATGAAAATGCTTCCTTTCTTTTCTGGTAATCTTTCACATCCCAGCTGTTCAGCCAACTCTCCAAATGTCTGCCCTCCCAGTGCCCATGCAGACATACTGAAGGCCCCTGTCTGTAGGATGCGCTCTGGGTCAAGCGCTGGTCCCACACACTCTGAGTTTCGTATCCTTTATGCTCAACTTCTGATTGCACAACACTAAAAAAAGAGTTCCTTAACATAGAATCATAGAATAGTTTGGGATGGAAGGGACCTTTAAAGGTCATCTAGTGGATGGATGGATGGATGGATGGATATGTGTTTATTGAATATCTTTTTTTGGTGCTTAAATGGTGCATATCCCTTGTTTGGATAATGATTACAGGAAATTGGAGCAAATTTGTTAGGTTTACAACATCATAATTAAAACTTAACATGATTTTTTAAAGTAAAATTCTTTAAAACATTTTTATATCAACAAATGCTTGAAACTTTAACATTATCAATGTTAAGCGTGGAAAGGCTTTTTAAATACAGTCATAAATCTTAATGCCTTTTTAATGTTAAAACTGTTAGCAATGCCATTTTAAAATTTAATATGAGTCATAGAACGATAATAACCAAAGTGCAAGCAAGTAGTACACTGTGATGTACATATCCCAAAACAAAAATACCCCCCTCCCAAGTGCCTGAAACTCATCTCAAAATAGCATTAATGATGCAATAAACTTTGATTCCCTCTGGGTGGAATATAAAATGGGATTTTAAAAACAGAAGATGAAGTGATACTGCATCAGGACTACCTTTTCTTTGATACTGCTATAAGGACCTGTGCCCTTCCAGCCTCATGTAATGTCAGGTGGCAACACTTTGGTGAACCACCAGCAATGACTCAGCTATCTGATTTCAGCCTTCAGAAATAGGTACTTTATTTATTGTGTGTCATGGATCATCTAAATATTGTTATGCAAGTGCAAATGCAAAGTCTAGCCTGGATCATCAGGTTACCCTTTCAGATCCACCACGGCTGACATCTTTCCCTCTTAAGTTTCAGCTGTCTCTTTCAGATCATCCTGCACAAGGCAAGTTCTGCAGCTGTTGCTAGAAGACTTTCTCTCAACAGTTCTTGCATGCTTCTTGAACCTAGAACCACTAATATATAAAAGGGAGCTGTTGACAAAAAAATCCCTTCTGAAACAGTTTCTCAGTCTATCTTCACCTTCTCTGTCTAATTCCTTACCTAAATCCTCTAGGTACACCTGCAGCTGAAAAAGGAAAGCTGTACCTGAAGCTGTAGATTACTGCTGCTGTTCTACTACCAGAACTACTCGGTATCATGGCTGTGGTATTACAAACAGATCTGCATAAAGACGTATTTGGCAGTTATCCCCAATTCCTAGCATAGAGGTACTACTAGCTGCTGTAACTATTATTTTACTGTGTTTTGAAGAGTGCTAACTATCTCCCTCAGAATGTGGCCAATCATATGGTATCACAATCATGAGGATTTATTTTGATCACTGGATGTGGAATGTGGAAAACTCTGGTATCTTTTGTTTAATATCTTTTGTTTAATATGCCATCAGGTAAACAAACACACAAAGAACAAGTTTTCCCATAAAGCGAAGAAGTATGCATATGGTTTTTTACCCATATACATTCAGCATTCCCACTTTGCTGAATGCACACATCCAATGGATTCTTCATACATGGAAGTAATGACTTGTACTTAAGCAAGTGGCAGCTATTTTTTTTTGGTTGCATTTACTTTGAAACAGCTCAAAACACTTAAAGATATCTCATTTTTAAAGTGATGTAGGCAAGCACTTAGTCTTCTTTTATTCTATCTCCATATTGGTGAAAATAGAGATGATTCATATTCTACTGTCATTAATAACTATTTACCTTCATGTAAAATCTAGATGTTTCCAAATCTAGACAAATCAAAATCCAGATAATAAGTTTTACCAACTCCAGGCCTTTATCACAAGTGTTTTTTGCACTAGTTAGGCCTTTATAGCTCTATTTATTTGTCTTTTGCTTTGGAGTTCTGAACAGATCTGTATTTTTCTGATTGTTTCCTAATAGACAGAAAGAATATTATTGTCCATACACTTTAAAATAAAGTTGTAATTTAGAAACTGACATTTTAAGAAATGTTTGGTTCATACTGCCAGTCTCTACATCATGCCTTCTTCCCTTATTACCCAGGTTTGCTGACAAATAGGAAAATATGTATGACCATATTTATGCAAACACAAGCAAAACCTATGCAGAACAATGTTAACAAAGATTTCTATCTTACGTAGCACATTCATTAGTTTTTGATCCTTAACGCAGCTTCTAGAGCCAATATTAATTCATTTTATGTTCTTAAAACTTGCTTTAAAAATAGGAAATATATAAACCGGCTGTGATACAGTAGTCCATTAGAATCTTCTACCCCAAAGTTCCATTATATGAACTACAACTAATTTATTTAACAATTTTCAGCCATACAGAATCATACACATCTGTGAATGGATAATTTGTGATTTATGAGTTCTTGCAGCTGGGGTGTAACTGTCATGATTTCCACCACCATTATTCAGCCATCTTCCCACATTTTAAAGCTATCTGCATTGTCTCTGGAATACTGTCAGCATCGAATGAAACGAATGTCTCCTATCGTTGGATGTGTATTCTAAAGTACTCTTCCAGATTCTTTGTATCATTAATGGAAATAAATATCTACCAAGACTACCTGGTTTATGATGGGACAAATCACTCTCTAGATTCCTCTGCAATGGCCTGAAATTTCACATGTCGATTACAACAAAGGCCAAGCAGGATCTGAACTCTTGAAATATGCTTCTGATTTGTTAAAATAGTATCCAAAAATTAGCAATATTTTGATTTTTTTTTAAATTCAAGTTTTCATATGACTATATTTACCAATCATATCACTAACAAAAAGAATGCCCCTCAAAGCCAAAAAAAAGGGCCACATTGTTCAGAATATGATATTTTACTGCAGCAATTTTTTTCTATCATGAAAAGTGCACACATTATTCTTCAGTAAAACAGAGCACACTTTCAAATCCTGTTAAAACTTTCTTGGGCTAGAATAAGGTGTGATAGAATATGCATGTTTCTGTTATTTTAAGAAATACTTTTACACTTAATATGCATCTGTCCTGGTTTCGGCTGGGATAGAGTCAATTTTCTTCTTAGTAGCTGGTACAGTGCTGTGTTTTGGATTTAGTGTGAGAATAATGTTGATAACAGGCTGATGTTTTAGTTGTTGCTAAGTAGTGTTTATACTAAGTTAAGGACTTTTCAGTTTCCCCTGCTCTGCCAGCAAGCAGGTGTGCAAGAAGCTGGGAGGGAGCAGAGCCGGGGCAGCTGACCCAAACTAGCCAAAGGGATATTCCATACCATAGGATGTCATGCTCAGTATATAAATGGGGGGAAGTTGCCCGGGAGGGGTGGATTGCTGCTCAGGCATTGGTCAGTGTGTGGTGACCGAGCAATTGCATTGTGTATCACTTGTCTTTTCTTGGGTTTTATTTATCTCTTTTTTTTTTTTTGCTATATTCCTTTTCACTACTATTATTATTATTCTATTTTTATTAGTAGTAGTTAGTATTAGATTTTATTTTGCTTTCGATATTAAACTGCTCTTATCTCAACCCACATGTTTTACTTTTTTTTTCCCCGATCCTCCTCCCCATCCCACTGGGAGGGGCGAGGGGTGAGTGGCTGCATGGTGCTTAGTTGCTGGCTGGGGACAAACCACAACAGCGTCATATTACTTTGGACTTCTTCTTAGTAATAATGATAGAAGAAACTGTTTTATATGAAAAATAGGTAGTAAGTTTATTTACAAATTATAATAGATAAATATTCTATTTAGCTCATTATATGGAGAAGTACTTTTTATATTGCTGTGTTCTTGAACAGGCAGGATGGGATGAGGTCCTACATCAAATCTCACCCATGTTTACACTTCTTTAGAAAGATTTTGTGCTGTACTAATACTTTTTTAGACTAACACTAGAAGAACTAAATGTGGATTATGTAAAAAAAAAAATTATTGTGTTGTGATGAAAAGTGCACTTAATACTTGGGAAGAACAATTGTGGTTATTACCTGTGCAAAATAAGACTAGGGCTTTAGCAATTAATAGCCTTGTTTTTAAGATTTTTGAATGTTTTAAGAGCTGTAATATGTAAGTTTATACTGCTGTAGCCTAGCAACTTCAAGTATTTTTTAAAACAGTTTAAAATAACATTTCTTAACATCTTAATAAAACCCCACATAGCTTTCTTTATTTCCCCTTTTGTTCAGGTATGAAGATTTAAAAAATTTAAATAACTAACAGAAACAGTCAGTAGATTATTAGCTAAAGCAGTAAGATGTGTTGTCTTAATTATCAGTAACCTCTCCAGTTTGCATAGAAAGCAGCAGAAGAAATTGAGAAAGAATCACATTTGCTTCTAAAATCATTAATATTTTGTTTCACATTTTTAATAAACCCACATTCAACTCCATTATATATTCAACTCCCAGACAATAAGTCATTACTTACTTAGCGACAGCTTGTTCCTGAAACACTTCTAAGTCCTGCTCCATATTACTGATGGTCGTTTTAACCTGTTGAAACAACAAAAATCAAATGATTCAGATTCTTAAATGCGTGCATTTACATATAGTTCTATGCTTTCCTTCCAATTTCTGTAATTCTCCCATTGCAAACAACAGGGGCAGGGGAACGTAGCTCTAATTACGGGCTGGAATGGGCAAGATGAAAACTTCTAGAGTAAACTCAGCTCAGTGTCAGCAGCTCTCACACTTGGTGCAGCACTGAGATACTAGAGGTGGTGCTAGCTTGAGGGTAGCCCTGGATTTCTATGAGGAAGTTTGTTTTGGATCATTCCCTGTTGTGTGATGTCAATGATTTGCCAAGACACTCTAAAACCCATAAAGCTAAATTTGTCATAGATCCATGGCTGCATTCATCAACCATTTGGCTGCATCCATGCATGGATCTATGGCTGCATTTCTCACACTTTCACACATCCTAATTAACCTATACCCAGGCTATAATTACTCTCAAACACAATTTTGGACTCCTGCTGACTATTCGCTCCCTTGCTTAGCAGATGCGGTGCTGAGACACACAGCCCTCAAGTACCTTGGCAGAAAGATCAGAACAAGACTGTTGCTGGGACCAGTCCAGTTCTGTGGGTCCAGCAGGACACAAGGACGTGGGGCAAGCCTGGCTGCATGCAAGAACAGGAACCAGCCACATTACGGGTGACAGGATGGCATGAAACAGCCCTAATTCTTTGTGGGCTGAGCAGCGGGGCTCTCAAGGGCATGGGTACCAGCACATACAGATGTGCCGACACCACCACATGGCACTGCAGCCTTGGCTCCGCAGGGCCCAGGCACCTGAGGTGACACTGCCACAGGGGCACTGGCTCCACAGGGGGCCAGCGCCTGAGGTGATACTGCCACGGGGGCAGTCGTGGCTCTAGCAGGGACCGGCAGCTGAGGTAACACTGCCACAGGTTCACTTCTCTTGACTCCATAAGAGCCCGGCACCTGAGGTGACACTGGCACCGGGGCAGTCTTGGCTGTGCTGGGCACCTGAGGAGACCGGGGCACCCACGGCGCCCCCCGGACCCCCACGGCCGGGCCGCCCCCTCCCCGACCGTTACCTGCCGCGCTCCCCGCGTCGCTCCTTTCGCACCCGATGTCGCTATGGCCGCGGCATGAGCTCCGCTGCCCGGTCACCCCCCCGCTCCCCCATCCCGCCCTAGCTCCCGCCCGTCAGCGCCCCGGTCCGCCGCTCCCAGCGGCCGTTGCGGACAGCGCCGGGCGGCTTCTCCCGTCGCCGCGGTAACGCGAAGGGCGGCAGGGCGAGGCGGGAAGGCGGGCGGGCGGCTGGGCAGCCGGGGGCCGCGGGGTGGGGCGGGACGGCCACCGGGGGCAAGGCAGGCGGTGGGGCAGGGGGCGAGGCCGGGGCGGTGGGCCGAGGGGCGGATAGCGGCTCCGGCTGGGTGCTGGAGGGGGCGGCGGGGAGCTGCCGGAGAGCTGAGGGGAGGGCGGCGGGGCTGGGGCAGGGCCCGGGGAGGTCGGGCGTGCCAGGGCTGTGGCTGCTTTCCGCGAAGGGAAGGAGGGTGCGAAGAGGCCCCGCGGGGCCGGCAGGGAGCTGCCGTGGCGCAGGGGGAGCGGCGCGGGCGTCCCGGTGTCACTCGTGGTTTTTTGCAGGGCCCTGCGTCCCTCCAGTAGCCACCCATCGATTTGAAGGAAGCTGGAGTGAATTTCACCGCAGGAAATATCACCCGGGGTAAAGAACATGTACTTTTGCTTTAACATAGTTTAAGAAATAAGTAGGCAGGGTGCTGGGGTTTTTTTTTCCTTCTTTATTTTTCTTTCCTTTAAAACGCTATTATTACTAGATAATGAAAAGGCTAACCATTACTCTTTTCTTTCTGAATGACTAGCTGTGGCTTCAAATGATTTTCAGGTTATTGTGCAAACGACCTAGGTTTGGATGACACTTCTCTTTACATTTTTGTGGACTTCAGTCTGCCTTATTCAACAACAAAACACTTTTAAGAATCACAGCTATTTCAACTTTTTACAGTAATAATCTGTGCTTCCAAACTTAGGGTTTATTGATCTCTTCAAACACCAGGGAATTTTTCTACCAGGACAGTACAATTCACTTTGTATTTATTGTCCTGAAATGGAGCATTTTTGGGAGCCGCTAGACTATTTAGGTACACTAAATTTCAACATTTTGGTTTGTTCTGCTTGGACTGTTTACTTAAATTAGCCAAGTGAGCTGCATTTTTAATATCAGTTCTAAGGAATAATCTATTTCATTTGGTTCCTACCTAGTGTGCTAAGGCAGATGGTTTTCATGTCAGCAGAAATATTGTTGCAAGCTATGAATTATGAAAAATATTTTTAAAATGAAAGATTAAAATAAAATTATGTGCAGAGTTTCAGGAAGGTTCCTGATAAAGTTTGCTTACTCACTTTAGAAAATAACTGACATTTTTCTCTTGCAGTTTTCTTAAAGATTACTAAAAATGTTTTTATTTTTGCTTTACACTTTTTTCATGGCTGTATTTCATTTCAGGAATATCCCAGGAACACTTTAGATCTTTATTTGTCAGGCAGCAGCAGGAGCAGCTGCTGGGTGAGGGCAGGGGAGCCCAGAGCTGAGGGTAATGGTGAGGTGTAGGGCAGTGCTCTCCCCAACACAGCGCAGCCCCACAGCACCCAGCCGGAAGAGCCGAATGGGGACAGGGATGGTGACCAGGGTCTGCCACAGCTGAGGGATGGCCAGACCAGCCTGTGGTGATGGGCAGGTGACTCCTGAGGTGACTCCGGAAGGCAAGTCAGCAAAATTAGGAGCAGCGTGGTGTGGTGCTGAGCACAGGCACAGCTACAGCGTTGCTCAAGACAGGGCCCAGGAGCATGGCCCTGAGCTGAAATGCTGCTCCTGAGCTGAGGGTATAGGCCCCCAACACAGCATCTCACGGCTCTGTCTTGTAGCAGCCTTGACCCCAGGTTATGGCTGCACCGTGTCAGAGCTGGCCTTGAGGGCAGGCAGCCAAACCCTTAGGGAAGAGGGGAGGAAGTTGCGGGACCTGTTGCTGCACTCTGAGCCCTGAAAACATTTTCTTCATTACACTTCTGTAATTACACTTTCCTTCATTATTTACTTACTGTAATAGAATTAATGTGAAGAAATCACACTGAAACATTTGATTTTTGATACCTGAAATGTTTCAAATATAATTTCTTCTAATTGAAATACTGTTTTAAGATTTTTTTTTTAAGAAGAATGAAATTTAGGATGATTTATTTTAAATACTCAAATTTAGGATGATTTAAAGTATTATGTACTAGAAATAATTTTTAATGTAACCACCAGCAAATTTCCATTTGTTCATCTGCAGCAACTGAAGTGAACTTTTCAGCCATATTCCCAGTGCATATATTTTAATTTCCTCCCTGTCTCATCCTCTCTCAGTGGTAATGAGTTATTCAGAAATTTAACTTCCATCTGTCATGCCCAAATAGAATTGGGGGGGGGGCAACTTAAAAAAATACAGAAAAATAATTTTAAAATTACGTATCGACATTTTCAAAGCTTTTTAGAAGGACAATTCCACTGCCATTAGCCAGAGTTGTGTTTCTAACTCTCTGATGTGCCTTTAGATATCTCTTTCACTGTATTAAAAAAAAACCATATCAAATTGTTGTCATTTTCTATTTACTTTTGCTCATCCACATCACCTCGACTAGAGCTTGTCTTATGAGGCACAAAACTTTTACATGTTGACTTTAAAGAACATGCTTTACACAACTTATGATAGCCAGCAAAAAAAAAAAGGGAAATACTTTCAAATCAGCTTATAGATTAAAATTAATGGAAAGCTATAAGCATATTTCTGCAGAAAAAAAGGAGGTAGATCAGGGCAGGGACACAACAGAGTGTGACCAAATGTCAAACAAAACAAGGTGCAACACTGATATTTGTATAAAAACAAGGGGAATTAGCTAGGAAGATGCCTTGCAGAGGGATCTAGATAGATTGGAGCATTGGGCAATGATTAATGGGATGAAATTTAAGAAGTTGGAATGCTGGATCCTGCACCTAGGATGGAGTAACGCCGAGCACAAGTATAAATTGGGAGAGGAGTGGCTGGAGAGCAGCCCTGCAGAAAGGGATCTGGGGGTGCTGGTCGACAGCAGGCTCGGTATGAGTCAGCAGTGTGCCCTGGCAGCCAAGAGGGCAAACCACATCCTGGGGTGCATCAAACACAGTATATCCAGACGGTCAAAAGAGGTGATTATCCCGCTGTATTCAGCGTTGGTGTGGCCTCACCTTGAATACTGTGTGCAGTTCTGGGCCCCGCAATTTAAGAAGGATGTTAAGGTCCTTGAATGCATCCAGAGGAGGGCAACAAAGCTGGTGAAAGGGCTGGAAGACAGGTCCTGTGGGGAGCGGCTAAGGGATTTGGGTTTGTCTAGTTTAGAGAAGAGGAGGCTGAGGGGTGACCTTATTGCTCTCTGCAGCTTCCTGAGGAGGGCAAGTGGAGAGAGGTGCTGATCTCTTCTCCCTGGGATCCAGTGATAGGACGTGTGGGAATGGTTCAAAGCTGTACCAGGGGAGATTTAGACTGGACATTAGGAAGCATTTCTTTACCGAGAGGGTGGTCAAACTGGAACAGGCTTCCTGGAGAGGTGGTCGATGCGCCAAGCCTGTCAGTGTTTAAGAGGCATTTGAACAATGCCCTTAATAACATGCTTTAACCTTTGGTCAGCCCTGAATAGGTCAGGCAGTTGGACTAGATGATTGTTGTAGGTCCCTTCCAACAAATTTCTATTCTATTCTATTCTATTCTGTTCTGTTCTGTTCTATTCTGTTCTATTCTATTCTATTCACTGTCACAACTAGCTGGTAGCAAGAGAGTATAGGGAAATCCAAGTAATGATCCAAGGGGCATAATGTTCTATACCTTCAATAGCATGCCCCTTGCTCAGCCTGGTTCTGGGATGCATGCACCCAGGTGAGATTAACAGCTCCAGTAGAAAAACTGGAAGACGCAGTATAAAGAGAAATGTTGGTCTTTCAATATCTGCAACTCTGAATTATTTTCCACTTTTTCTCTTTTATGTTGCATTACAACACATTATTGACAGGTATCCTGCAACCAACAGAGTATATGCCGCAGATGTTCCTATTTTGCAGAGAACCATGGAAAGCGAGTCTTGTCGTACAAGATGTCTTTTGTCACTGGTGTGGGCTTTACAAGAAGTTGTCGAGCTCTTGTCGATAATATTTGTGAAGCACATAGCTATTTTAACAGACTTTTCTGAGAGGAAACATTAATTCTGTTAACAAATCTATTCCACCACCAAATTGTAATAAAAGATTTTAAAGAAGTCCTAAGTAAAGCAAAATACTTTTAGTCTAATAATAATTCTGAGAGTTTGGTACATTTCTAATAATAAATCAATGATATACAATTCAATATAGCATATTTCCAGAGCAGAGTAAAAGAGGTGGTGTTAAGGGAGTAGCATAACTGAGATGTAATTTAAGTGATAAATGATTATATACCTATTGGTTATCCTTCCTAGATATTTGTCACTTGAATTCTTCAAGATGTGTTATTTTTGTAGTGTAATATGTAATGGTAGGTAAAAGCTAAGTGCATTTGTGTATTTAACTTTAAATGCAACCTTTATTTACAGGATATATTCATACCTTACTTTGCAATCTCAGATGACAAATTTGATCAAACATTTTGTTGCAGTAGGCTCAATGTAGCTCTCATAAGAAACACGCTCATTTCTTTAGTGTAGAAATCACATTTTAGTGACATCAGGTTTAGTGACATTTATGTGATGGATTCATAGCAGCTCTATAATAGTTTAATAATTACATTCTGTATGTTAGTCTGGATGTTTATGAACATACCAACTTAATTTACAGAAGCTCTGTTAGAAGTGACAGACAGAAAGGAAAAGGAATAGCTCAGTATAAGCCATCCATCAACAAATATGCAGAAGTCACTGAGAGACAATAAAACCTACGAAAAAATCCCTAAGACATAAGCACTAAGAGAAGAATGACATTTAAAAAAGAACCTTTGCAAGAGGGATTTCCATTTGCGAAAATTAGACAGGCATAAAATCTGCCTGAGGATTCTGAAGGTGCCTAACTAATTTACTGGCAGGAGGTGATAAATCCTGACATAATACAGACACAGAGGCAGAGTGCTGTTTCTAAATATTTTGTTTCTAGTTTAAACTGAAAACTACTCTTTTCTTAAGCAGCTTATGAGATCACTGAGGGGAAGAACAGAAGGAGCTTGGATTTAGTTGGATTTGCCAGCTAAACCGATTGATAAGTCATACTGTAGGCTGGGACCTAGTCTAAAAGTGGAGAATTGTAAGAATTTATCCTGTAGTAGGAAACCTGAAAATTAAGGGTAGTGCTCTGAGAGAATGAAGAAAGGGGATAAAGGTGCCATTAGGCCTGTTGCTGTGACAATTACATCTTTAATGATGTAATAATCATAGAATCATTTAGGTTGGAAAAGACCCTTAAGATGATGCATCGAGTCCCACTGTTAACCTAGCACTGCCAAATCCACAACTAAACCATGTCCCTAAGCGCTACATCTACACGTCTTTTAAATACCTCCAGGGATGGTGACTCCACCACTTCCCTGGGCAGCCTGTTCCAATGCTTGACAACCCTTTTGGTGAAGAAATTTTTCCTAATATCCAATCTAAACCTCCCCTGGCACAACTTGAGGCCATTTCCGCTTGTCCTATCGCTTGTTACCTGGGAGAAGAGACCGACACCCCCCTTGCTACAGCCTCCTTTCAGGTAGTTGTAGAGGGCGATAAGGTCTCCCCTGAGCCTCCTTTTCTTCAGACTAAACCCCAGTTCATCAGCTGCTCCTCATAAGACTTGTGCTCTAGACCCTTCACCAGCTTCATTGTCCTTTGGACACGCTCCAGCACCTCAGTGTCTTTCTTGTAGTGAGGGGCCCAAAACTGAACACAGTATTCGAGGTGCGGCCTCACCAGTGCCAAGTACAGGGGGACGATCACTTCCCTCGTCCTGCTGGCCACACTAGTTCTGATACAAGCCAGGATGCTGTTGGCCTTCTGGGCCACCTGGGCACACTGCTGGCTCATCTTCAGCCGGCTGTCGACCAACACCCCCAGGTCCTTTTCTGCCAGGCAGCTTTCCAGCCACTCTTCCCCAAGCCTGTAGCATTGCATGGGGTTGTTACGACCCAAGTGCAGGAGCCGGCACTTAGTCTTGTGAATCTCATCTATCTAATGCTAGATAATGTATGCACAAAAGAAAAATCTCTTTTTTAAAGCTTTCTGCTTATGTTTTTCTGGAAACTGATAATAATGTTTAGCATTACTGCAACGTGTTTTAGCATGGTATAGTCTTTCCTTTGTAGCTATTGCTACTGCAGCATAAAAATAATACTTTATGGTTTAGCAGCATGGTTAACTTTCTTGGTTAACTTGTTTTTACTTATAAAATGAAATAGTCTCTTGTCTGTGATGGTGTCTGCAATTAAAAAAAGAGAAAAGAGTCTGTTAAACTTCATATCCTGCATTTCATCTGTTGCTATATATCGTGCCACAGTTGCTTCAGTTGCTATATTGTGCCACACTGACATAAGGATTTATTAAAAATTATTCCTGTTAAAATAGGCAAGTTATAGAAAAATATAAGCTCTCTAAAGCACAAATTTGAGTTTGTACTGTCTGAAGGGATTACAGGAAACAGATTTTGCACTTTGTTTCATGTTAAATTTAAATTATTTTATGATATCTCTACAATTTTCGTTTTCAATGGCACAAAATATGATAAGGATTGTAGAAGCTGCTTTTGGTCACATTTAAGTTTGACAGCTGAAGGGTGGATAATTGGAACTTTTGTAATCTTGCATAGATTTAAGATTCACTTTTTTGACTTAAGCACATTAAGTGAATATTCTGTTGAAATAACTTGTAGAGAAATAATTAACAGTGCTGACATTTAAGTTGTCATTCAGGGTTTCAGAGTTAGCAACTGAGGAGATGACATGGGAGTTCACATTACTCACTTGCATAAGAATGTATTCATATAGAATGCAACACAATATTGGTTATATTAAGATGGTATTTTCAGGTTCTGCTTGGATGATCATGTACTCTGCCCTAACTAATTTTATTTCTTTTATCTTTAGGTTCACCGTTTAGTTTTCAAATGATCTGAATGTCATTATTTTTAGAATTAGTATTGGGGTACAGTGGTAGAGCAATTAAAATGTATTGCTATGTTGCCTTCTACAGAAGTTCATTATGAGGCCTGAGCTATTTGGCTTGTCTGGCAAAGTTAAGCCCCCATTTGACATGACTGTAAAGGGGTATTTGGACAGTCAGGCTAGGGACTCAGAGGCAGGCAGATATGATACTGGCTATGTCACACTCTTGCTTTTCTCTAGAAACAGAAAACTGCTTTTTAACAATCTAACATCTAAATTCAACCTTCTGACCTTGAGAGTCGTCATTCTATTTAGAGTGCAAAGAACAGTAACACAACATCTGTTTACTTTCTTTGCTTTCTGCCAGCTCTTGATTGTTTACAAGCTCAAGGCTGAGTTTGGGCTGAGCAAATACTGCACCTACTTGAACATCAAGTTCTGCTTAACAGTTGGCAGTTTACAGTGATGAAACTTTGGTTAGTATGAGTGCTCCTTGCAGGGCAAACTGCATTCAGATATATAACAGCAACAGCAGCGACGGAAAATTTGCTTCAGCTTGCTGGAAAAAGCAAAAGCAAGCAAGGCTTTCCTATAGAATCTGAGCTAACAGAAATACTCTACATTTTCTAAAAGCTGAAAATGGGGGTTGGAGTGCTTTCCCACTCTTCAGCAGAGGAACCAGATGACTTCTAAGGGTGGAGCTTGACTTTGACTTTCCCTCCCAACCTGGACACCACCAGCTCATAAGACCACATTACAACTTTATCGCAGTCATCACTGATTATTATACTGTAAGCATTATGCTGTTATCCAAAAGAGTAACTGGTCAGATATAAGCCACAGTCAATTTAGTTTTTATTGAGAGTAGCTGATCAAATTAGAGGGGAAAAATGTGCAGGACCCATGGGGAAACACACAGACACACACATGTATGCAAACACACACAAACACAAATGTGCACTCTGAACTTAGACCTGTTCTGGGTGATTGGCTGGCCAGGGCAAAAGATTCTTGGAGGGGCATGGATCTTGAAGCATCCGATCTCCCAACTCAGTAAGTGTGGCAAGAAAAATAATACAGCTGACTCTGACCTCTGCCCTTTCATAGCTTTGGGGTTGCTTGGCCAAGTTGCTGCTGGATATTTCTGGGGCATTAGGCAGAGTTCTCCTCAAAGCAGCTCCTCTTGCTGACCTCACTGGCCAAACCTGGCTGAGCTCTCTTGGGTTGGGGGCTGTGTTTTTCCTCACTGGTACATTCAAACCTGCCTCCTGCTACTTGCTGGTTCCAACCTGACCTTGACCGGGTCTCAGGGCAAAGCAATGAAGATACCAACAGCAAAGACAGTGTATAGCCAGGGAATGGTTTTCTGATGCTGCTGATATCAAAGGCTGATTTTACCTGGACATTGTCAAATTTTATGTCTTTCTCGTGAATAATTGGCCAGGGTTTGAGCCAGTTTTTCAATAGCATGAGAAGGAGCATCACTGTTGAATTTCAAGAACTTCAACCTCTGATTAGTCGCCTTTTCCATTGCCCTTCCTAGGAAATGGCAATTAGATCTGTTTTTCTTTTGTGTGCATACTTTAGAAGCTGATACCATTATTGTAAAGTGGTGACAAGAAAGTAGGGAAGAAGTCAGCCCTGGTTTTATTTCTGTCTCTGGCCTCTGAGCAAAGGGATTTATTTTCTGCTTCCTTCTTCCTATCATCTGGAACACAAGACGTGAGAAAGAAGATGGTCCTGTAGCAGTCGTCACAGACATCAGCATGGTGTGTGAAAAATACCAGGATTAAGGGAAGAACTGAGACAGGCTGAGGAAGGACTAGGTTGATGAAAGAATAAGGGGAATGGGAGCAGCAGTGGTGCAGACAGGGTAGATACAAAGCACACGTGTGAAGGGAGTTGGGACAACAGTAGTTTGTTCTAAAGTAAGAAGAATGAGATTCTGCCAGTATGGACCAAAATCACCTTTGTATATTTGGGTCTGTTTGGGATGCTAGTTGCTAGCTATACACACACTGGTGCTGGGCAAAGGAGCATTCAAAAGACAAATTGTATCCATAATACAACATTTATGCTTTTTGGTCCAATTTTATGATGTACCTGTGTTATATAATTGTCGAGTTCATCATGCATGCAAGCACACTGCCTTTCATGGCTCCATTGCTACTGGAGCAGGGAAGGATTACAGGTCAGCTGAAACAGAGGACTGAACAAATACGAAATGGAGAATCAATCCTCCTTTCAAACTTTTGCAACAGGTATAAAGGAGAATGTTTGAATGGTGAATATAGTTTTATTTCCAGAACTTCCTTAGCTATTCTCATAATGTTCCATTAAAACCAGATGTACTGTGGACATAGGTCTGCAGAGAAGATTTTGGTTCAGTAAGAACTTAATTGTTTTCTAAATAACTAAATAACATGGTTGTGTAGTAACATGAGAGCCACCATGAATTGTTCTATAGTGATCCTTTCACAGTCTTGAATATTCTTCCTCTGCCTTAAAACAATTCCAGTTCCATCTCTAAAATCTTCCCTATCAATCCTTCACAGCTATCTTGCACATTCTTGTTTAGGAACATTCAGATAAAAAATTACCTTTGACTAGAAATGCTGTATTCTGCATCCTCTACCATCTCAGGAAAGGCTCCACTTTTGTTCCCTTTCTGGTGCCACTTATTTTTCAAATCCAACTGTAGAATAATTAAGTTATTGACTGTAAGGGTTGTCTGATCATACACTGTAAGCACAGGGGTTTGCATACGAGATCAGTGCCCAAAATGTCCTTGTTTAGTCTGTTGTTCTAACTGGTTTTGTATTCCTGGCTAATATCTGATTGCTGCAATCTATGATTGAGTGAATATACTTTTCTTTATGAATAGCTTGTTGATGTCCTAGGATCCTCTGGGAGAAAGGCAGCTGCATACATATAAGGTGATATTAGTATTTTCCATCTTATCAGAAAAAGTCCACAGCTGGGGAGATATTAAAGCAATATTTTCAGCTCTCCACATTCCCAGTAGTTTAAATTGAAAAACCAAATATAAAATTGCTTACTAAAAATAGCTTTCCCCCCTTGATTCATAGTATTATAAAGAACCTCCTGCATTACCTACTTCTCTCAAGGCCATAATGATCTTTAAAGGCCAATTCTAATGATCTTTATATCCAGGCTAGATTTTATTGACTGAAGCAGTGGCACTCTTCTGGAGATTTTCTTCAACAGGCAGATAGAGCTCACAGGTTTAAGTATTTTTTGGGTCTTTGTCCAAGATTTACTTAGTTTCACTTCTCCCCCCCCAAAAAATTCCTCTTCCTACATAATGTATGGACCAGTGAGATGGGGTCAGCCACACCTACATTTCGGCAATTTTCCTGAAGCATTTCATGCTTCATGCCAAAACCATGCACTTACGTCAATGGAACTATTTGGTAGGATAACTGATGACCTGAAGTATCAGAGAATGCTTGAAAGCAGTCAGTCTGTGTGGATTTTAGGACTTCTTATATATGGTTACTGCAAAAAAAGAAACTATGAAGGCCAAATTTATGTACTCATAACCTTTAGCAAATAGAGAAGGCGGGTGGTTCTGTGAACTCATGAGTTCTGGACTCAACTCTGAACTTTGTCATAGGCTTCCTATGCTTTTCAGCAAACCATTTGGATTAATTTCCAGATATGGAAAACTGATACAATATTAATTATATTCTCATTTGTCTATCTATCCTTTATCTTTGGCTGTTGCAACAATGACCATTTCCTATTTATTGTACGTGCAATATTTAGGAAACAGAGTCCTGGCTTGGTTAGCAAGTCCTCCCATTACATTCAATAATTCTCTTGGCTGGGATTCAGTAACTCAGTGGCCATGACATTAATTATTCATATACATTCTTCATTCACAGATTGTTCTTCTTACTCACTTCAGCAAAAGTAGTTTAATGAAATTTCATCTTGCCTGATAGAGAAAGATAAATCTAAGCCAAACTAACGTTTCTGTTAATACGCTGTAATGAAAAGGCGTTCTGCATTCTCATCCTGTTTTCCAGTGCGGTTCAACACATTTCATTGATCATTTTACAAAATTACTGTTAGACGTGTATTGAAATCAGAGGGATTGTATTCAGATGATCGGAATCAGTGGGATATTGGAAATTTTTATATGGCCTTTAAGCATTACCACATCTGGAAATTAGGTTAATATGCTTTTCAATTTATTTATTTAAATAATAGTTTATTTGTGTAGAAACATTGTCAATGTCTTTGTTGCAGTTTAGCATCTTTGTGCTAAAAAGCAGCCACTTTTGACCATTTGAGATTAAGCTGCTTTGATGGTTCTTGTTATAGATTGTAAAGGGTTTTTACCAGAGTTTTCTGCTGGAAAAATTCCACAGATCAAAGCATCAACTGACATGCTGATAAAGACTTTTTTGTGTTCTCCTTGCATTTTTTCAAACCTTGGAAAAAAAAGGTTGCTTTCTTTTGAGGTGTTGAATTCTTTATCAGTGCATAGAGAGTAACCATATTTGCAAATTTACAGAGTGCTTTCCAAAAAGATTCACAACATTGCTCTCCTTTCCTTAAGTTTTGGGAAGTGAATGTTACTCTTTTTTTAAAGAGTACTCCCAAGCCATGTGGCTAGTCATCTGTTACTGCCACATGGAGCCAAATCTGCGAATGTTTCTGTTTCTGTTTCTGCTTCCTGCATCTTTTCAGGGTCTAGTAGGTTATTTTTCATAGTTATAAAACCTGACGTGTTGTTATACAAATGGTGGATTTGGAGATATCTTCTATCACTTTTACTGTGTACTCAGGCTTATAATTCTGCATCCTTCTCACTGTCTGGAAAGCCAGTTATTGTTGGTATATGTTTGGTGTGTGCATAGTTTGTGTAAGATATAGTGTGCATAGTTGGTGTAATGCAGAGTGAAGCAGCCTAAGGTGAAATCTTTGAATCAAGAAGAGGATTTTACTCAACTCTATTTGAAAAAATGCCTAAAGGAATCACTGGTCAATTGATAATACATTATTTCCTTATTAAGTGGTTCCTTGTTACAACTCCCTTTTTGTTATCTTTCATTTTGTGCATATAACCCCCATACTATTAGCTTCAGTAAAGACAGATTGCCTGTTGCTACTAAGGATTTTTCCCAGGCCTTATCATTGTTTGTACCTCAATAATCCCTTGCAATGAGATACATGAAAAAATAATTTTGTAGCTGTTTAACTTACACAAGGCCAAGCATAGATTTTAAGACTATTTTATAGTTCTTTGGAGCCAATTGTGTGAGCATTTTTTATTTCAATCAAGTCAGGCTCAATTGCATTATATTTATTTCATTAAATATCTTTTCTATAGCAGTAGGTTCTGGGTGCCAACTTGTGTTGTAGACAAGTTACTGTCTAGCAGCAACAAGTTACTGTCTAGCAGCTGGTTCATAGTAATTTCACATTTTTGTGTTCTTGATATGCAACAAATGGGAAGTAATTTAAGCTGGTTTAGCCCTCAATTAAGGAAGCTTCTGATAAGAGATTCCTCCCATAGAAATTTTATAATTTAAGAAAATGAATTATAGAATAGTTTGGGTTGGAAGGGACCTTTAAAGGTCATCTAGTCCAACCCCCCTACGATGAGCAGGGACATCTTCCACTAGATGAAGATGAAGATGAAGAACAGACAAAGGAGGAAAAAAAGAGATTGCAGTGATAACAGGCTTGCTGTATATTCCATGATTTTTCCACTGTCTTTTTGAACCCAAGATAAATTATATGTAGGAAGTAAAGAAGAATACAGACAAACTATGTGCAATTTTTTCACTTACATTATATCAATTGTATAATATATATATTGCATAAAAATATATTTGGTACATATGTGTGTTTAAAGTACCTATACCTTTAAAGCTACAATTAACATAAATACCTAGATGTAATTTAAGTATGCAATAGATTCCTCAAAATCTGGTTAAAAATAATGCTTCTTGTCTATTATTCTAGGTGAAATGAAGTTAATTGAACTCTCAAGACCATAAGGTCTACATAGTAGTCTACAGCTGAAATTTCTGACTTTCTGTCCCTTGACAGTCCGTGAGAAGGGGCAAGCATTTCTAGGCTCAATTCATCTCTTCCTAATGTATATACCTAAAATGAGGTTGATGAAACTTGCCTTCAGAGTCCCTATTTCTGTCCAATAACTATAAAGGGAAGTTAGGATGCCTAGTTCACACATAAAACTGTATATTATATATCTAAAGCTAAGTGAACTGAATCTTAAACTCAGGAAGCACTTTTCACATCAATGTGATACTTTCCACCATCTAAAGTAGTTAGAATAGCAGCAAATACTGCACAGGCAGTTTGAATATAAAGTCCTATTATTTAATGTGACATTCCTTTCTTTAAAAATGCTGCTGCTAATGAAATGATATAGGGCAGCTTGTCAAAACAATATCTCGGGAAGTGAAAAATGTGATTTAATAGAATTTTGATTCCTTAACTTGCAGTTGTTTTCTTTTTTTAAAGACTGCTTTTTGAATACAGTTTTGAATGCAGGGGAACAGGAAGCGATAAGTACTTAATCCCAGCTTGAAAAGTAACCTTGTGACATTTCTAAGAGTAAGTTATTCAAGTATTGTTTATTTGGTTTAACTGTAGAGGACTGTAACCTCTCAGAGGGCCCCAAAGCCAGATGATTATTGACATTTTATTTCTAGATATTTCATTTTGAGATCTAAGACTTTCTATTGGGGTGTTTCTAAACAGCAGATAATGAAGGAGAAGGTTTCCCACTTAGAAGGGGTTTTTTAGATGCATTACATGTAACTAATTCTGATTAAGAAGATAGTACTGCAGTTAGGGTTGTGTGACTTTTTCGGGTATTTTTACATTCTATCATTTTCACGCTCTTCTGTGATATTTTCAGAAATTATTGCTAGTTAGATGTGGAGTGTTTGGCAAACTTGGTATTGGTTGCTTTGGATGGTATGGATCATATTCAGATATCAGTGTTTCTAGAATACCATTTATCCTCAGAGAAGAGTGGTTTGTGAGTGGGATAGCGAGCTCTATCTGTTGAAGTTTTTTGTTCACTGTGAGGCATGCATTCTCTTTAAGTAAAAATAGCTTTCAGCTTTTTTATCCATTATACTTCACTTTAGAAACTGAAGGTTTTATTCTTATTTTATAATTTTGGAATACTTTTAATGAAAGGAAATATTGAAACAAACCCATCAGAGAGTTCTACAGTTCATTGCTCTGTGTATGTCTTCACTTGTGAATTTTCAAGAATAACTTTGCCAGTAGGGTCACTAAGTCACTCTCTTTCTGTTGTATTATTGGCAGATCTTTTGGCAAGGTTGCAGTCATACCAATAATCAGTGGCTTAGATAATTCTGTCCTAATCCGTAGGTTCTTTTTCAAGAATCCATATATTACATGTGAGTATTTTTCTAACATCTTGAACAATCATTATGTTCTACAATATTATGGATTAGCTTTTACTTTTGGCACAAAGTTAATGTGAGTATATGCTGCTTTCTCAGATGATTATTCCTCTGTGACTGCCCTGCTTATTGAAATCTAAGGAGCTTTGTGTTATTTTTTGAAGCTCTGTAACTACCAATAATGCAATGGTATGTGCCACTAAATGATTTCTTTCTCATATGGACATGGTCCTCTGCCCCTGATTATTTTCCTCTATGTTTCATATATGCTAGCAGATACCTTAGTTAGTTACCTTATGATGTCTACTATGGTACCAGACATCAGTGTTTAGGCACCCAAACTCTGCCTTTT
Organism: Gymnogyps californianus; assembly: GCF_018139145.2. NCBI lineage: Eukaryota > Metazoa > Chordata > Aves > Accipitriformes > Cathartidae > Gymnogyps > Gymnogyps californianus. Next base: position 11,405,256 of record NC_059471.1, on the reverse strand, counting down.
TTTGTGCTTGTCCTCAGCAAACAGAACCAACCGATTTTTGCTCTTTTGGAAATGAGATAAAAAGATCACTTTGGCCTCCTGTGTTATGGCCTCTACAGCTCCATGGTTTACCCGGATGTTCCAGCATGCTATGGCTCCCTTCAAGCTCATGCACCAGCCTTCCATTCCTTTTCCTTTTTCATCCAGAAAGACTGACTATGCTTTATGACACCCTTTCCTCGAGGCAAGGGTGTTATAAAGAGAAGAGAAAGCTGTGTATCTTCTGTACAGTAAGTTATGAATTGTCTTAGGTAATATTTTTTAGAGATTTTTTCCTGAAATTTATTTTCACCTAGAAAGTCTGTGATTAACTTACATAGATTTTGTTTCTATTATTTCTTTTTTCTATCTCTTTTTCGCCTTGTCCCCTCCATGCTATACTTATTTATTTGCATTGTAGTGACTCCTACAGGATACACACAGGATCTGAAGCCTCATTTATCAGACATTATACAGAGATCCCTGCTCTAAAACTTTAAATCAAGAAACAGAGAAAACAGAATCAGAAGGCATGGACTTTATTCCTAGTTCAAAATTCAGAATTTTTTTACTTTGTTTATTTATGACAAACATTATAGGAGGTATGATATATTAAAAATGTATACTTTTTTAGCAGACTGTTCAACCTGACCATCTTCATTTGGCAGTTACTGTTAGGTATCTTTTGCTTCAATAATAATACTTTTTGTAAGCTTGGAATTTTCTTAAGGCTTTCTTAAATGAGAAAGGAAGGCTTTTAAAAGAGAGCAGAACTGGTATTTCCTTTGATTTAACAGTCTGTTATCTTTCCTCACACTAATAAGTTCTAATGTGATTCAGGATGACTGATACTCGTAATTCTACAGACAGTTTTGGTTTCCAGAGCTACACAGTGTTTCTGTAGAAACATTGTGCTTTTCTTTCAGTCCTTTGCGATACTAGGTTTTCTGCAAGACCAAATTGCTATTTTATTTCCTGAGAATGAGGCATTCAGCATGTTTTACTATGTCTTAATTCATGAACGCAGTCACTTTTGGAGAAATTAGTTGATTTTTCATTGCTGTTTTGTCATAGAATCACAGAATTGTTTAGGTTGGAAAGGACCTCTTTAGATCATCGAGTCCAATCCCCCTGCTCAAGCAGGGTGAGTGAGAGCAGATGGGATTTCATGGTTTTTCATTTGTGCCTATTACCTCTTGTCCTCTCAGTGGGTACTACTGTGAAGAGTCTGGCTGCCTCTTCTTCATTCCCTTCCACCAGGTATTTATACACATTGATGAAGTCTCCCTGAGCCATCTCTTGTCCAGGCTGAACAGTCCCATCTTTCTCAGCCTCTCCTGGTATGAAACAAGTTCCAGTCCCTTAATTGTCTTTGTGGCCCTGCTCTGGACTCAGTCCAGTAAGTTCATATCTGTCTTGTACTGGGGAGCACTGGACTCAGTACTCCGGATGCGGCCTCACCAGTCCTGAGTAGACCCTCAACCTGCTGGTAGCACTCTTCCTAATGCAGCCCAGGAAGCTACTGACCTTTTTTGCCATGACGGCACATTTCCTGGCTCATGGTCAGCATTGTTGTCCACCAGGACCCCCAGGTCCTTGTCTGCCAAGCTGCTTTTCAGTCAGTCAGCCCCCAGCATGTACTGGTCCCTGGCATATTCCTCCCCAGGGGCAGGACTTTGCATTTCCCTCTTTTGAACTTCATGACGTTACTGTCATCCAATGTCTCCAACCTGTCCCAGTTCATCTCAATGGCAGCACACCAATCTGGTCTATCAGTCACTCCTCCCAGTTTTGTATTATTTGTGAACTTGTTGAAGGTGCACTCTGTCCCATCATCCAGGTCGTTCATGAAGAGGCTAAAAAGTGTAGGCCCCAGTATTGACTTCTGGAGCACACCATTAGTGATCTGCTCCCACCTGGACTTTTTGCAGCTGATCACAACCCTCTGGATCTGGCTGTTCAGCCAGTTTTCAGTCCACCTTGCTGTCCACTTATCTAACCTGTACTTTGTGAGCTTGTCGATGAGGATGTTATGGGAGACGGTCATTGTCAAAAGCCTTACTGAAGTTGAGCTAAGCAACATCCACTCCTCTCACCTCATCCACCAAGATAGTCACCTTGTTGTAGATGGCTCTCAGATTGGCTAAGCAGGATTTCCCCTTTGTAAATCCATGCTGACTAGTCCCAGTCACTTTCTTGTCCTTCATGAGTTTGGAAATGTTTTCCAGGATTATTTGCTCCATCACCTTCCCAGGGACTGAGGTGAGCCTGACTGGCCTATAGTTCCCTAGATCTTTCTCCTTGCCCTTCTTGAAGATAGGAGTGACATTTGCTCTCTTACAGTCTTCAGGAATCTCTCCCAGCTGCCATGACCTTTCAGAGATAATCAAGAGTGGCCTTGCAGTGACGTCAGCCAGCTCCCTCAGCACTTGTGGGTGCAACCCATCAGGCCCCATGGACTTCTGTATGTCCAGTTTGTTTAAGTGCTCCCTCACCTGGTCCTCCTCCTCTGAAGGGATGTCTTCCCTCTGGTCTCAGACTTTCCCTCTGGTCTCAGAGGCCTGGGATTCCTGAAGGCCAGGCTTACCAGTAAAGACTGAGGCAAAGAAGGCATTGAGAACCTCATCCTTTCTCGTCATTTGTCAGCAGTTCCCCTGCCCCATTCAGCAGTGGGCCCATGTTTTCCCTAGTTTTCCTTTTGCTGCTAACGTATTTGTAGAAACCTTTCTTGTTGCCTTTCACATCCCTCAGCAGATTCAGCTCCAGACTGTCCTTGGCTGTCCTAACCCACCCCTGCTTCCATCTCTTGTACACTTCTTTTTATGTCTGAGTTCAGTGAGGAGCTCCTTCCTCACCTGTGCAGGCCTCCTTGTCTTGATTTCCACCTTGTTGGGATGGATCTTTCTTGAGCTTGGAGGTGGTGATCCTTGAATATCAACCAGCTCTGCTGGATCCCTCTTCTCTCCAGAGCCATACCCCATGGGATATGGCCCATTGTCACATCTTTGTATTCAATGGCTGCCACATTTTTACTACGTTTTGAAGCTTTTCGTTATAGATTATTGTCTCCTATTTCTGATCAAGAAATTCTATGTACAAAAAGACTGACTGATATAATGACTAGAGGATTTTAGAAGTATTTTAAAATTTTCACAGTTTATTTATGGTTGCTATTATTTTCCTGTCTTCACTGCCAGAACTATTACCATGAAAATTCTCTAACACTGCTCCTTTACATTACACTGACAGTCTTCTGACTTTACATATCACATTGAAGGGCCCAACTGGAGAAAGCAATAGGAAACACGAGATGCAGAGCTGTATTTGAACTGGAACCTGGCTTTACCAGAGCGTGTGTTTTATGTCTGATTCCTATGTCTTTGAGGAATCAGAGTCAAACGTTGGACTTCGACAGTAATCGTGTGAGATATTTCTTGCACCACAACATTGTGGTTAGAAAATTTTAGAAAAAAACACATTTGCAAAACTGATCTTACCCTTCCAAAGTCTAGAGGATCTCTGGTAGGGTGTACTTACTATCACTTTTATTGGAGCTTGATCAAGCTACTGTGTGTAGAAGAATTCAAGATTAATGAGACCAGAAGAAAAAAATAGAGCTGGATTCTGTAGACTGGTGAGAAGGGGACATGCTCTGATGAGAGGAAGAGAGTCTTGCATCCTGATCCTTGTTGCCTGTCTTCATATATTTTATATGACTTAAAGACCAAATGACTCCCAAAAACCTTCTTATCATTGGATTACAGAGCCTGGCATATAAGTTTACCCATGGAAAGAAGAGACAGTCTAATGGTACAGTGCAATCTAAATAGGTGGGTTAGACAAAGGCTTGAAAGAAAATCACAGCTAATTAGTATCATGGTGTCCTGGTTTCAGCTGAGATAGAGTTAATTTTCTTCCTAGTAGCTGGTATAGTGCTGTGTTTTGGATTTAGTATGAGAATAATGTTGATAACACGCTGATGTTTTTAGTTGTTGCTAAGTAGAGTTAATTTTCTTCCTAGTAGCTGGTATAGTGCTGTGTTTTGGATTTAGTAGGAGAATAATGTTGATGACACACCGATGTTTTCAGTTGTTGCTAAGTAGTGTTTATACTAGGTCAAGGATTTTTCAGCTTCTCATGCCCAGCCAGCAAGAAGGCTGGAGGAGCACAAGAAGCTGGGAGGGGACACAGCCAGGACAGCTGACCCAAACTGGCCAAAGGGATATTCCATACCATATGACATCATGCCCAGTGTATAAACTGGGGGGGAGTTGGCCGGGAGGGGCGGATCGCTGCTCGGGAACTAACTGGGCATTGGTCGGCGAGTGGTGAGCAATTGCATTGTGCATCCCTTGTTTTGTCTATTCTAATTCTTTTAGTATCATTATTGTCATATTGTTATCATTATCATCATTATTTTCCTTCCTTTCTATCCTATTAAACTGTCTTTATCTCAACCCACGAGGTTTTTTTTTTCAATTCTCTCCCCCATCCCACTGCTTAGTTGGTGGCTGGGGTTAAAGCACGACACATGGTTACCTGGTGCCTGCTGGTTTTAGCTCCTGTTTAATCCACTTTTGTACAAACTTTTTTCCTAAAAAGGCTGTCTGGATTTCTTCATGTTACTTGGGGAAGGTGGAAGAATGATAGGTAAATGTGTTTGAATGCGTGGGGAATATATCTTCATTATAAGTCATTAGTCTCTCTAGTCTATATTGCCACCCAGCTGTGATCAAAGAAACTAAGATATTACAGGACTTGAATATTTTGCTTTTGCTTCTGTTCAAGAAACAGGTTGCAGGGTATTCTTTATTTGCAGGAGGAGAGAGCATGAACAGACCACAACATGAAAGATGGAAACAGGGCATTTGTAGCATTAGTAGTCACAGTCTGAACTTGTAAAAAACCAGAATTCCCTTAAAGGACCCAGGGGCTGTGGGGATCCTTACCCGATACAACATTGTACTTGAACATGACAGCTGTCTTTTGCTGCCTATGATAGCTCCTCTTTTCTTCTCTTTCCTTTGAAACATCTAAGCTCAAGCCCATAACTTTAGTATGCATTTACATTTTAGTTTCACTAAGTCCTAAAAGCATCAAAATATCCAAGTTCACTGTGCTTTATAGTGGACCAAACTGTGTGTCTACATCTGATTCTGTGTTCAGCGCTGAAGTAGGACTAGAAGGAAAAAATAAACATGTATATGATGAAATGCATACTAATCGCTATACAAATTAGAATATTGTAAAACTTGCATTCAGTTTCCAGGTTTATGAACATACAGACTTAGAAGGTATAGAGAAAAAATCATTACCCATATTTGATGAGTAGATAAAGTGAGGAATACAAAATAAAGACAATTATGCATCCATGTTTTACTTACATTTTTTTCTTTCAGTTTTTAGTTTTGATGAAGCTACAAAGAAAAAAAAAGAATTTGCTGTAGATTTTACCACAGTGCAGAGTAGAAATTGTCTTGCCACACAGGTATATAAGATGTAGTACCTATATAAAGGTAGCCAAATTACAGAAGTGTATTTGCTACCTTGCTCACTGTATTATTTTGTCATGTGTTGAACAAACTATCTTCTATTATGATAAACTTAAAAAATAATGATGTCCTTGTGACATCAAATTCCATGAATACAAACTCCAGTGTTAGTGGCTCATTTTTGCACAGCTTCTTTCAGATCACCTGCACTCTTCAATCAAGTGCTTTTTTCTATTTGTTCTTTCAGGCTTTCTTCAGAATTTATCCACAGCTCATGTTAAGTTTGTTGTATGGCAAGCTGATTTCCTTTTCAAATTAACTGTATATTGGCTGTGAGATTAGTAGCTCTTGTGTTGTGATATGCCAGGATCTCCAGCACGGGAAAATGAGTCACGCTGGTTCAGAATGTGTCCAATGAAATATAAAGAGTAATTCATCAAGGAGCCGCGAAGTTTGAAAGTGGATGCAAATGGTAACCATGAGCTGAGTTTTTCCAGAGGAACATTGACTCTTTTTATTTACATTTGTGACAATTTCACCTGAAAAATCACTTAAATGTTGTGGGAAATATGTGCAGGTAGATTTCTAGATCACATAATCTTGAGTCTTCCTCGAGTTTCATTTCTTAAAAGCAGAATATAAGTTTATAATTAACAGAGGATTGAAACTAAGCTTTCTGTTTCTGATGATCTGCTTTTCAATGTGACCATTAGAGCATTGTGTCCTCAGTGGGCTGAACGCATCTGTGTCAAGGACTACTCTGAAAGTACAGTGAAAGTCAGAAAAGTGGACAAAATAGAATGGTTACGGTTGTGTGAATTCAGAAGTACAACATATAGGAACCATGCTGAGTGTTTCATAGCACTTTCTGGACACATAACATTGATAAAATTCTTTCACTCGTACTTCTACGAGCACTGCACAGCAAGAGGCATTCCATTCCTTTACCACCACTGATAAATGAGTTGAATTATTAGGACTGAAGACATCAGAAATAGAAAGAACTTGGCATGATTATCAAATCAATCTGCAGCAGGTTTTAGGACAAATAACAGTGTGGTCTTTCAAATATGCCAAAGTAAACAGCTTGCATTAGAGGCACCAAGGAGACAATAAAAGGTGCATCCATACAGTGCCATTTGAGCTTTCTTTTCAGAATATTAGTTTTCAGAATATTACTGCCCTTCAAACGTTATGACCATACTCACAATGCAGAGATGGATTGTGAATGCACTAGAGGGCAGATGATATTGGATATGAAAAGAAATATGAATTCCTGAAAAGAAGTAAAGCCAGTGAAGTTCTATTTCCACAGGGACTTTTAGGGATTGAAGGGTCTGTTCATGCCCTTAAGGAGATCACAGTATCCAAATACCAAGCTGGTTATGAAGAACTGGGAGTGCATGGACATCTGGTAATTAATATCACAATGTAGGGTAGAAGGAGTCTACAAATGTGTTGAAGGCTCTGTGTCTGCTTTGCTATAAGTCCTCCTGCCTGCAGAAGAGAAAGAGGATTCACACTCTCTCTTTGCTCCAGGATGCACTGCCTTTTCCAGACTGGCCTGTTCATATTTTGGAGAAGAGAGCATCTTGTTTGTAATTACATATACTGAGAAGCTCACCTATCTGTCACCAGAATTACAGTCGTTGTCTCTGTTTAAATTTGGCATAAAATATTTCCTATGATTAGTTTGCATTTCCTCTCATTTATTTGTCATATCCATTGTTTCCCCTTTTTTTCTTTGGGAACAGGTTCAATTATTTGCTGTGTGTTGCTGAAGTGCCTAACAAGGTGAAGCTGAGGCACTGCAGTGTTCCTGCAGTACAACTAATGAGTAATAATAGTGCTGGTAGTAATAGAAGGACTGATTTGTTTAGTAAATTTAGAAGGGAACTGGTATAGCTGACTTAAGAGTGGAGTGAATGCTGCCTCACATTTTCCAGGGAGACGTTAATCATATTGTCTTCCTAGAAAAAGTAAGCAAAACAAGAGAAAAAAAGAACCGCAGACTAGTTAGCGCCCTTGGGGCAGGGAGAATATATAGCTCCTACTGTGAAAAGGTACAGGAGACCGGAGTGCACAGAGATGTTAAATGGCTATTAGATATTAGAGGCTGTCATAACAATGAACTGTTCTGGGCACCTCAATATCAAAAAGAGGTTGGGAAGAATTCAGAAATGAAATAACAAACACCATTATATGCTTAAAGATATACTTTTTTTGAAAAATATCACAGAGCTAACTCACTTCTCGTTTGATTTGTTACATTTTCTTTTGCAAAGGAATATATGGATCCAATTTAATAATAATGGTTTTCTGTTGAAAACTTTTCACTGAAGCAAGTTTAAGAGATCTATTTGCTTAACTATCATAAGCAGACCTCTGAGAAGCAGTGCAGAGATGCCCAGGTGAGCACTCAATGAAAGCCACTGGTCTGATAATATAACTTTATACAACTACTTTGCACATTAATTAATGTCAGCAGAGGCAAAGCAGAGGTGGACAAAACCTACTGCATGTATTCTGCTAGGTGGACAAAAAGCATTCGTTTGAGGAGCCAGGGTCTGTTCCCATCTGCTGTAGAGCTGTTCTCATCTGCAGTTATCTGAAAGGCTTAATACATAGGATGAAGAATAATGGTTCAGTGTCAGCAAGACACGTAAGGCACATGGAGGACAGGGAGGTGATTCGAGACAGCCAGCATGGCTTCACCAAGGGCAAGTCTTGCCTGACCAACCTAGTGGCCTTCTATGATGGAATGACTACATCAGTGGACAAGGGAAGAGCTACTGATGTCATCTATCATCTGGACTTCTGGAAGGCTTTTGACACGGTCCCCCACAACATCCTTCTCTCTAAATCAGAGAGATATGCATTTGATGGATGGACTATTAAGTGGATAAGGAATTGGCTGGATGGTCGCATCCAGAGGGTAGTGGTCAACAGCTCAATGTCCAGATGGAGATCAGTGACAAGTGGTGTCCCTCAGGGGTCCATATTGGGACCAGTACTGTTTAATATCTTCATCAACGACATAGACAGTGGGATCGAGCGCACCCTCAGCAAATTTGCAGATGACACCAAGCTGAGTGGTGCAGCTGACATGCCTGAGGGACGGGATGCCATCTAGAGGGACCTGGACAAGCTCGAGAAGTGGGCCCATGTGAACCTCATGAGGTTCAACAAGGCTGAGTGCAAGGTCCTGCACCTGGGTCAGGACAACCCCCCATACCAATACAGGATGGGGATGAAGGGATTGAGAGCAGCCCTGCTGAGAAGGACTTGGGGGTACCGGTGGATGAAAAGCTGGGCATGAGCTGACAATGTGTGCTCACAGCCCAGAAAGCCAAACATGTCCTGGGCTGCATCAAAAGAAGCATGGCCAGCAGGTCGAGGGAGGTGATTCTGCCCATCTGCTCTGCTCTGGTGAGACCCCACCTGGAGTACTGCTTTCAGTTCTGGAGCCCTCAGCCCAGGAAAGACATGGACCTGTTGGAGCAGGTCCAGAGGAGGGCCACAAAAATGATTAGAGGGATGGAACACCTCTCCTGTGAAGAAAGGCTGAGAGAGTTGGGGTTGTTTAGCCTGGAGAAGAGAAGGCTAAACATTGCGGCCTTTCAGTACTTAAAGGGGGCTTATAAGAAAGATGGGGACAAAATTTTTAGCAGGCCCTGTTGCGATAGGACAAAGGGTAATGGTTTTAAACTAAAAGATGGTAGATTCAGACTAGATATAAAGAAGAAATTTTTTACAATGAGGGTGAAACGCTGGAACAGGTTGCCCAGAGAGGCTGTAGATGTCCCATCCCTGGAAACATTCAAGGTCAGGTTGGACAGGGCTCTGAGCAACCTGATCTAGTTGAAGATGTCCCTGCTTATTGCAGGGGGGGTTGGACTAGGTGACCTTTAAAGGTCCCTTCCAACCCAAATCATTCTATGATTCTATGATAAGACAGGGGACAGGACATGATCGGCTGAATCTGAAGAACTTCAGATATAGTTTGTAAGATGTATCTTAAACTGTCAGCAAAAATGTTAATGATATCTCCTCTAGTGAAATGTTGGTCGAAGAGTTGGTATACACTCATTGTTAGGGTAATTTGGAACTGGAATTGTCAAAGTGTGCAGAAACATCCCCTAAGAATCACTCCGGAATGACAAGGATAAATTAGACTTATTGAATGACAAATAGAAGTGTTAAGCTTTTTTTTAATCTTTAGTTTCTATGCCTTAATAGGTATGGATGAAGTCTAGCAACAGTAATTCAGGAACCTAATATAGTTTTAAAACTCTTCAAGAGACAAAAAGGTATTGAAGTCAGCTAAATATAAACTCAGCAAAGACTGATTCACTAGGATTCACCAAAATGAAATTGTGGCTGATACGGTTTCATTTCTATAAAACTATTTGAGAGCAACCCTGAAACCTGTTTTGAGAAAACTATTTTCTACTCTGTCATTCAGAAAGCTTTGTGTGTCTAGACTGATGGTGTAACATCCCAGGTAGTAACTAAGCACATTAATAAAAACATTCAACATGGTGTTTTATCTTTGGTGTGGAATCTAATGAGACAGCCAAAGAAGTCAAACTTGCAGATCACTTTCTCTGAAAAGACTCTTTGCCGTAATGAGTTTTCTACTCAACCTGTAGATAATCCATTGTTTTCTTTCTATATATATGCAGGTGGACAGCAATTAAATAATTTTAAAGTCCTTTCTATTCCTTAATTTTAATTAAAGTATCAGGTACCTCATTTAATGAAGTAATTACATTATTGAAAGACGGTATTAGCACAATGAGGTTTCTGCATTGTTACCTTGTCAAATGGACATCCATCCTATTACGATACTGTGCAAATAATATCATTTTCACATGCAGTTTAGAAAGCAAATTATCTCGCAGCTGATCATTTACCGCTTCCATTGAGTCTGATTCTCCCTAGTGAGGAATTCCACTTTCAGCTTCAGTGAATTGGATGCTCTGGAAGCTCGATCTGATCAGACACTATTATGAAACACCAAATTCGTGTATTAAAATTGAGACAAAGGGCAAATGACAACAGAAGTAGAAATGCCACACTTGATGGACCAGATTCTCATTTTATTTCCATCAGTTATTGCAATGTAGTGGAATTACTTCAGCACAATTCTGCCATAAATAAACAATCATGACATTATCACAGTTAGAGAGTTATCTAGTGAATAGAAAAGAAGAATTATTTAATCTGCTCTAATGACAGCCACTTATTTTCTGCATGATCTCACGGAAGTGACTTAGTCTTGGTCATTCTGTTTTCTTGTGGTTTCAATAGGTCACACTAACACTTTGCTACCTTATTGGATTGTTGTGAGGATAATTAAAATTTCTCAAGCACTTTGATACCTCCAGGTAAAAGGAGTAAATAAATGTAACTACACAATTTTTCTAGTTTGGATTGAAAAGAGGAGTTGCAATTGGCAGAAGTTTGTAATTTCGGTGCATGGCATAATGAGCCCTTTACATCAAAGTCTTGTACTGCAACTGGTTATGTGAAACTTATGATTGAGTATATAAATTAGATCTTAATCTCTTAAAAGGGACTGGATTAGTGTGGTTCAAAAAGAGACTGATTACTGTTTTTTAATTGAACAGAAATGATGGGATAGTTCCTTTAGGATGTTAGAAATTCTGCATTATGGATTCATTATGATAAAATGTACACTTGAAGGGTATGGAAAAAGCAGCTGTAAGTCACCACTTAATTTCTACTTTTCTGCCTTCTTGGTCTTTTCACTTTCCACAAATCAAAGAATCTAGATGATAGTTATTCAGATTTACAATTGAATGCCATATTCTTCTTCTGTTACCAATACTATAAGGAACATCCTCTATACAAATCCCCTTTTTCCCTAACACACATTCAGTGGTAGGGATCGTGAGGGACAGGTCAAAGGGCTATTATAAAACCGTATCAATTTACACTTACTAATATCTAACCTAAATGATCCTTCCTGCAGCTTAAGCCTGTGACTTCTCATCCTGTCCATCACAGGAATGCAGAACAAGTTAGTCCTTTCCACTTTTTAGCAATATTTTATATAAAAGCATACAAACATACTCTCTTTTTTTTTCATTTAGGCTAAACAGTCCTGATTCTTTCAACTTCTTATGGCAGGCCATATTTTCTGAATCTCTTACCATTGCTGCTGCTCTCTTTTTGAGTGATTCTGCTAAACTGACTCCTTTGGGGGTACTGCCTGGGGTTCCAGTCTTTTTTGAGACCAGTGTGTATCTCAGGAGGGGGATAAAGGGACTGCCAATAACATAAGAAAAATGGCCTCACAAACCGAATTCTACTTTCAACCCCAAAATTACATTGATTAACATAGCATAAATGAGAATATAATCATATAATGAGAATATAATAAGACCCCAAGTGATGCAAGCATAGCCTTTTTGCATCCTTAACAGTAGTTCATCGCTGCTCAATCCTAACAGTTCCGATAACTATGATTTGGGATAAAAAACCCTACAGATTTAATTGATCCTTTTGTTAGCTGTTTGGTTTGTGTCCCTTGGCATGCTGCTTTCTCTTTAGCTCTAGGGATTAGAAACTTAATTTGGCTTCCGATGAAGCCTGGAATTACTACATTATTACTGTATTCAAAGAATCTGGAACTACAAGAAAAGCACTAAGTATCACAAAATTGATGATTAAATTTAGAAAATTGGTCACATTAGTAATTTTCGTAAAGAATATCAATCTGACAGCCACTGATTTGTTAAATAAGTCTATTTGTATATAATTGTTGGTAATCTACAGAAACATTTTAAACTCAACTAAAAATAGCTTTCTCATACAGTTTCAGAGAGCAATGATTTCTTTGTCTTTTCTATTTCATTCAGAATGTTGAAACTATAAGGTACATTTTTTACCAACTTACCCACTTGATTTCAGGCTGCTGTGTTTCAAGTTGAAATAGCCTATATATAAAATTGAGAAAACAAAGGATAAAACATGAAGAATGTTTATTTCTGTATGCAGATTTGCCTGCATATGCAGTTTCACACATCAGAAAAATGTTTATAACTTCCACAGGGTAGTTTTCCAACTGTAGGAGATAGATATAAACCAATGAAGGATGATTGAGATTGCTTTTTGTAGTATTTTCTGTTTACTATTAATCTGCTTATAATTCTGAAAGACTTGTTCCAAAGTCTATTAAAATAAGTGGCAGACTTCCACAGGCTTCGGATCCATCCTTAAATAACTAATAACACTGATGATGTATTTTCACTTGAAAGCATAAGGTTGGCATAGTATTTTTTGTGTCTCATATGGGCAAAGCAGTTGACTGAGAATTGCAGTTTGTCTAAGCCAGCTCGATTTTAATAGAAAAAAATAAATTTGTGACTTATAGCTCCTCCAAGGCTGGTACGTTTCTGTTGCTCAGCACTGGCCAAAATCTGTCTTGATTTACAATCTACGAATTCTCAGTAAAATACTGAGATTTTACTGTGTTTATGTTAAGGCAGAATTTGGCCCAATATCCTAAAGTTTATTTATGTGTGTTCTCAAAGACCAGTTTCCATTCATGTACGGAAATTCACACATGCATTTTTTAGAAAACAGTGATAATTTGCTAACAATTTGACAATAATTTTGCATTTTAAATACCTTCTAGGCTCTAAAGCACAACCTTAGAATATCAATAATTCTCATAATATATAGACTATAAAAAACTCTAATCTAGGGAGCGTTGTCCTCTGTTGCAGATTATTTGCCACAGAGGTAATAAAATAACTTCACAAAAGTTTGTTTTCAATATACAGAATGCAAAAGCACATTTGAAATCACTGGAATTAGATGTCTATAGGCCCTTTTGAAAATCCTGTTAGGTACCCTAGCTGCAATTTTGCACATCTAAAACCCCTGAAAATCTTGCAGCATGGCATCAAACAAAAATTAAAAACTCTAGTGAGCTGTGAGATGTCTACTGAGATGTATAGTAACATCTGTTAGTGCAAGGTGTCTAGTTCACAGCTTGCTGAAAAAGCAACTCCTACCTCCGTGAAAAATAGTTTTGAGAACTGGAACGAGAAGTTAATCCCCCAGAAATTTTAATGGAGCCAAAATTCCTCAATATTTAGCTGCAGATATACACTCCAGGGATCTAGAGGGCTCCTGTTTCACAATACCCTGCTTGGTGCCCTGTGAAAGAGTCTGAAAGCTTTGGAATTGAAGGTCCAACAAGCTTTCTTGTTTGGGATAGGATGAAGTTCTTAAGAACCTGAATGTAGAGGTAACTACTCAAGTGCATGCTCTTTCATTAGTCAGCCAGCAATTTTCTGAAGAAACAGTGAATTTAGCTGTCATGTTTAATCCTCTGTAGTCACAGAGCTAAAAAGCTGAGGAATCTGAAGTTTTTTCGGGTCTCTTGGTGGCTGCTGAGGAAGCAGGCAAGCTGGCATGAAACCAGGCAAGTAACCATCGAAAAAGTAATGTGAATGAAAGACTCTAGTACAACAATTTGTTACAGAAAATTTCTGACCAGATCAGGTGTCATTTACAGATTCTTGGTATGAATGAAAAGCACAATCAAAATTAGTCTGCCTGTACTGATGTATAAAATTTTTAGGCACTAGAAATTCAGTTGCTCCAATTTGGTCATGAAAGAGAAGAGAGACTACACAGAAATGCATTTCTGGTCCATCTCATCTTGCTGTCTAAGGTGTTCTACTTATGGGATAAAGAAGAAAACCATGTTCTGCTGCTCTCCAAGCATAGAGAGTGGTAATTCTGAAAGCTGAAATGGAAGAATAGGAAAAACCAAGACTCTCCCAAGTAAATTTCTTCAAGGTGTTTGGTAATATTTCAAGCTACTGGAATTGTTTTCATGGTGTTCAAACAGTCTGTAATTGAAATTATTTGCAGTTACGTTTAAAAACTTTGAAAAGACCAGACATCAGTAAGAGTTTTTTGGTAATATGTGATAGTACAATCAACTAGTAGATGGAAGCCAGGGCAAGGAGCCTGTGAAAAAAATTAGGGCAAACAGATGAATTAATAATTTAATCTGAGCAAGCCATGCTAATTCCTAACCTTAATGTTTAGAAAAGTCTTGGGGTTGATCTTATTTTATGTGATTAAATTTTGGCACATACTACAAAAAAAGTCTTCTGCACTTACTTAAGAGGTAGTTATCTTTGACATCTATTTTTAAGATGGGAGGAATTGCTCTTCGTTGTCCATAGGGCCACAAGAGACATACATGTTATTATTAGATTGGCAAGGTTAGGTGAAATTCATCCTATCTTTAAGAAAGAGTACTTTGAAAAGAAGATTGCAGTCATTTTTTATTCACCAAGTTATGAATATATTTCATTACTGGTTCTTGAACAAGTAGTATGTTTGTTTTCTCTAAGCTGTATCCATATACACACAATCAATTCATTTAAAATCACCTTTAAACTGAGTTGCAAACAACAAATAATTAGAGAAGTTCTTTTCTTGTTTGTACTCTAAAGCTACGTACTGATCTTCATTTTTTCTGTGTGGACAAATGTTTTAAATGAACCTCATGTCACGTATGACAGGTTAAACCAGCAGATGTTAAGCATTGCTCTAGTTACTGAAGAAACATGCAAATGTTGGTGAGTTACCAGTTTCTAGGTGTGTTTCTCAAAAGAACTGTCCATCAGAGAGCTTCGGTATTATCAGGAAATAATGTCTGAAGTTTATGATACTGCTATATTTCCATCTGTCCCCAAAACTCATGGTGGCACATGTGTCTATCCATGTGCCATTTCGTAACAAGCTGAAGTTTAGAACCATAAATCATTCTGTTGCCGCAGTAGTGACAGGTGCAGGATAACAGATGCAATCTCCAATATATTAAGAGAATGCCATGATTTATTTGCTTTAAGGAGGTCTGGGGTTAGCAATCTGCTTGAAACTAGATAACCATATGGTGCATGGCTGCTAGATGGGAATATTTGCCTCTAATAATGTACTGTATTAAAATGCAAGCTCCAATATTTAGCCTTGGAAAGTGTCTCTTGACACCTGTGTCAGCTCCTTGAGATGCGTGAAGACTACATTATGTGAGCTGAAGTGCAGAATGTCACTAATCCTGTGACAGCTGGGTGCAAATGTCCAATAGAGTGACGTGTTTAAACATGTGAATTTTCCCACTAGCCTCTAAGTTAGGCATGTACCTAACAACCTAACTGAATGAGGATCTACAGAAGGAATTTTTCTGATGAAGCATTAATTGTTGTTGTACTTCTCAGTTGTTAGTAAAGACGATGATGATGTTGAACATATGGGCAAAGGCAGGACAGCTCTGTGATTAAGAAAATAGAAATAAAAATTACCAGAACTGAGGTGCACACAAAAACATCAGAGAGATTGATGAGTTCAGGTCAGGGAGAGAGTGTCATCTCCACTACAGATTTCTCTGTAAAGAGACCTGAGAATACACAAAGCTATTAGTCTAATAGCAGTACTTCCAACACAGATCTCAAGTCAGGGGAAGCATGAAAATGCAGTGATGTTATTGAAGGATGGTTAAAAGTGTTATTTATGTAACTACAGGCCCATTATTCTGATCTCAAAGGTAGAAGAAGTTTAAGAACATATTGTCAGGGAACATCCAGGGCTGGCGGTTCCTGGAGGAGCTGGAAGGGGTAGGTGGAGGCCTCAGGCAAGGCTGGTCAGGGCAATTAAGGCCTATTAGTGCCCTCAGGGCCCTGACACATCTTTTGATGGAAAAAGAAATCGGAGACAATGAAAAAATGGAGAATGAGATAAATTGCAGCTTGGGTTTACTGAATGCGAATCACATTTGAATAGCCTGACATCCTTCTTTGCTAACTCATTTTCTAGACAAAAGAAATGCCATTGATGTCATCTGTCTGGCCTACCAGGCCATATGGGAAATTGGAGAAGATGCAAATTAGCAGAAGAAATTTCAGGTGAATAAGGAATTAGTTAGAGGAGAGACAGCAGTAGGTGCTTTTGAAGGTGAATGTACTGTGCGGAGGAAAGTCAGGAGTGGAGTTCCTCAAGGAGTAGCCTAGTGACTGATTTCTTAAATATTTTTACATCATTTTAGGATTAAATGTGGAATCATGCTGACAAAACTTGCTTATGACATTCCGTTATGGGAAGTGATTGATATAGAAGAGGTTCAGGCTATCACACAAGAAATAAAGAGATGATCTTTAGATTCAAAGTACTGGAAATGGGAAAAAAATTCCACAGCATAAAATGTCAAATCATGAATTTAAGAAATAGTAGAAAGTATTTCTGCAGTCACCCAAGAGGACTTCTCTTGAAAACAACTGAGAAGAAGGATTTCAGCAGACTACTTTTTCACGAAAAGATTATGAGCAACCAAAGAAATGCAACTATAAAACTGTACATATAATGCTAGGACATTGTAGTTACAGTATGCTTAGTAGATGAGCAGATACCAGATAAAGATGACATTCTGCAGGGTAGTATCCTAACAGTTGGATGGACTGCTCTTCAAGGAATCTGTCTCTCTCCCTCTCAACTATAGCAGGAAATTAGATGTCTGAATTAGACTCCTACTTCTAGATGGGTAAAACAGATGAAATAAGTCACACTTCTAATAATTAGCTGGGAATCAGGAATGCTTCATTTGCACTGATTGTATAAAAAACCAGACCGGGTTCTGTATAGCAGAACCTGACCGGGCACCTCTCCATGCACCTTCCAGCAGCTTCCCTCCTCCGCTGTCACCAAGTTCCTAGATTTGGTGAAATTAAATAAGCTGACCTCACAATGGTCTAATTTTAGGACCTATTTGTTCATAAAGATTTAATTGTCAACAAGCTGGATCTGACAAAAACCACCCATACTTATCTAAATCCCTTCTCATCTCTAGAGTCAAAGTACTTTGCAGACAACAGTAAGAACCTGATATCAATGCTCTCTTTACCACAGATAAAGAAACTAAGGCACAGAGGTGGAATAACTTGCCAAAAAACACAGAAAAGGGAGTCACACAGACAGGAATAGACCCCAGCAGTCTTGAGTCTTAGTACACTGCCTTGTCTACTGGTGCATGCTGCCTCCCACAAATGGGTAATAAAACATTTTGCAGAGATGACCGGTAGCGCTCCTGACACGGTAACTATCCAGTAGGTATTCTTCCAGGCTGTTAGATGAAAGCAAGAGAGGCAGAGAGGACAGTTTTTTGAAAGAAGAAACATTTGGCTCGGAGAGAAAGATACAGTATTTTGTGGACAAGAGTTTTTAAATGCAAAAAGAACAGACAAGAAGAAGCAAGACCTTTTAGGCTTGTTAGGCATTAATTCAGAGGAAATCGTTACCAACCTAAAAGTGGAAACCCTAGGCACCCTAGGCACCAGCAATAAATCACTGAAGTGACTGATTACCCAGCTGTTTTATCCAACCACATCCACACGGATGTTTTACAGAGTGTGTGTCTGGATATGACTGATGATATGAAGAACCAAGGGACATCAGCTCTGGTGGGAATGACCATTTTCAAGGAAAGACTAAAAAATCCACGAATTTAAGAAAGGGGAAAAGAGAAAAGGGAAAGGGAGAATGAAATGGGAAAGGAAAAACGAAATGGGAAAGGAAAAAAGGAAGGAGAAAAGGGATATGAGAAAGGAAAAAGGGAAAGGGAAAAAGAAAAGGGAATTTTCCATGGCAGCTAGCTGGGAGGTGAAGCAGTGGTGCTGGTGGTGCTGGTGGTGCTGGTGGGCATTCCCGGACAGTCTTCCTCTGCAGTGCAGCTGGTGATCCCTCCCAGATATTCTTCCTACAGTAACTATATGGTTTCACCATGATGTGCTCCACCTCTTTGTTAGTCACCCTTACTCATTACGCTAATCGTACTGCTCAGAGCACATTTTGATCACACATGCGTTGCTTGTGCTAACTGGCTCCTCAGCTTTTTGCAAATGTATTACTGGGCAATGCTTGTTGGCTACCTAAAACACTGCTATCTCCTATTGGCAGCTACTAGGCACTACATGTTCCCTAACATAATGTTACACACTAAAAGCCACAAAACAAAGGGTGAAGAGGGAGAGAAAGCCAAAAAGGGTGGTTCACACAGTGGTAGCAATTGCTTCTCATGAGAAATCCAATGCAGCAGCCATGGCTGTGGTCCAGAACTGGGCGTGCAAAACTGGGAGGATGACAGCATTTTGGATAGAGGGGTACAAAACTCTGCCCCAGCACCCTTGGGCTATGAAGGTACACAGCTGCACAGAAAAGTGACCGGCAGACCCCAGTGCAAGGGAAAAGCAGCAGAGGTGCAAATGGAAGGCCCTTGGCATCTCATAAGTTGCAGACTCCTCTGATCGGGGCTGCAGCAGGGCAATAAACCCCCTCTGACTCTCCAGGGAAGCAGCTAATTTCTGCAGTCAGGGAGAGACCTGGGGTGCTTTCCCTAATGCTGATGCCTGAGCACCGAGAGAGGACTTCCCAACAACCTTCCCCCTCTCTGCCTGTCACCCTTCCTATCTGTCTTGGCTTTTGGAAAACCATTCCTTCTCCTACATCGTCCCTAAGAGGCACTTACATTTTGCTCCCTACCTCGTGGAAGATCTTTTCATGTTAGTATGTTCTCAAAACCTTGTGACTAAGGAATTGTTTGTGACTAAGGACACTCGAAGATGCCCTTGCCTTCTTCTGTGTCTTGTGATGGGAATAAAACCAGGGCTCACGTTCTGCAGTCACTGTTGCTGTTTATGTCCTGACAGAGCTGAGAGAACTACACGATTTATACAAAAACCATAGTTTGGAAAGAAAGATTTGGTAAAAATAAAAGAACCAGGGCCTAGTCATATTCCCACTTTTACCATGTGCTGGTAGCAGCATAGCTGCAATTCTGCACACATATCCCAAGTTCACAGCTTCCAAGTAGGTCATCCAGAGGGTAGCAACAACTCACAAAGTCTCTGGCATATGATTACAAACTCTTTTAAGATGTGCAAGTGGGCAGATAGAGAAGAACAACATTGTCCTTTTAATACTTCAGGAAACATAAAGAAGATCATGGTATGAATGACAAGCAGTTGGCTTTGCACAGGTGTCATCTGGTATTCATAGATTCACAGAGTTTAAGGCCAGAAAGAAGTCTTAAGTCATTTTTATTGACTCACTGCCTGTTAGAGGTTAATACGTTTCACCCAGAGAAGTGAGCAATTTCTTCTTTCAGGCTACAATGAATACCATTGAAATACCTTTGGCCAATATAGTTTCAGGTGCTGCTAAAGCTATTTTTCTTGCACCAAGTTTCTCGGAAATCCTTCTGTTTATAATTCCTACAGGAAACTAAAAGCAATAGTGAAATATGTTTGACCTTTTGATCCTTTGGCCAGCTGGGCTTTTTTTCAGCTCTCACAAATGTTCCATCTTCTCTTGTTAGGACAATCTTTTTAATACAAATTTCTCCCATTGTACTAACACAGTGTTCATTAAATTTCCGTTATTGTTTTTAATTAGACCACAGAAATGTGTTACTGGCTCTGACTTCACATACCATGGGATTCTACATAATGTTTGAATCTCAGTGGCATCCCATTAGCCATCATCATTTTGGCTTAGCTTAATTGTGGTCAGCTTCAGGGACAGAATATAAAAGTGATCATCAAATATTTTTCTGTCTCCAGTCAAGCTGAGTAATGAGGAACTCCTTTGCTGTCCATTTATTTTACAGTTACTGCTGACCCCAAATGGCTCTTTCATTGCTGCATAGCAATGTACAAAGTGCCTGGCTTTGGAAAGAGTCCAGCTTCCCTGAAATAATGATAGCCAGCAGAGAATTAGCATTCACTGTCTTTTTTCTAAGTCATCTTCTTTTCTTTCACATCTCTGCTAATGACTGTCATCCTCTTGTATTCCTGTGCCATGTGAACCTGGATTTTTTTCTGTCTTGCAGCATTCTTACAATCATCGCATTAATAAGACTACTTACTGTTATTGTAAGGATATTTTTTAGGATGCACTTACTTTGTGTCCTAGGAGAACACAAATTCCTATGTACACCTATATGCACCTTTGTTACACAAGACTTTTGATATTAGTTACATAGGACTGTGTACAGGAAAATGAATAAAACAAGCATGATTCAAGTTAGGGCACTATGATCTGGATGGGGGTAAAACTAAATGGGTAAAAACTGATTGCATGATTGGGCTTGAAGGGTCACGTTTAATGGGTCACACTCTATCTTGGAGGCCATTAACAAGTAGGACGCTGCATGGGTCTGTCCTGGGACTGTCCCCTTTAGCATTTTTACCAACAATCTGGAGGAGGTGACAGAGTGTGCCCTCTTGTCAAATTTGCAGAGGCCACCAAACTGGGGGGAAATGGCAAAGGAAAACACTTTTAAAGAGAAATACAGTGCAGGAGAACATAATTGAGGTTCTTTTGAAACTCTAAAATACCCTCGATGAGAGAGACTCAGGCAAAGGGAAAGTTATAATGAGAGAGGTAGGGGTGTGTGCGTGTGTGTACAAGTGCATGCATGTGTGTGTGTGTCTGTTTGTATACGTATGTATACATATGAGAAAAACTTAGATGGATTCATCAACCCTTCCATTGTACTTGTGAGCTACCTGGTGCACAAAGCTACAATGAAGCAACCAGTAATTTCAATGCCTGATATGCTTACTGAGATTCAAATCTCTGAAGTATTTCATAGTACCTTAAGAAAAAGGTACTTTCAAAAAAGTGCATCTTACCGTATGCAAAGACCTACTGCATATTTTAGATCAATTAAGGAGTGAATGCTCTATCATTTAGTGATCTGAGATCTCTCTGATGTGTGTTACCCAGTCAGAAGTAAATGAACGTTATTAATATTGCAAGACTAGCACTAAAAAATGAAACACTGCACAATCCTATGTCAGACTTCTTGTCCAGCTGCATTATTACCTAGTTTTTAATTATCACATGCATTATCAAATACTTTTTCTTTCTCTGCAGGACCTCTTTCATCATCAGCTTTTCCCTCATTCAGTGAACGAACCCCATTCCTTATTGCTGTAAAACTTTAAAAACCTGCTCTGAAAACAAAAATTATTAATTTCCTTTTTTTATACCACTTCATTTCATCCAGTCATTTCAGAATATCCAGGCATGTATTTACTGTCACAAAATTCTTTAGGATGGAGGGGAGCTAGTCTCATTTTACAGAATGAGAATTGAGGAACAGAGATGAAACAAGGGACCTTCACCTAGTGAAACAAGGGACCCAGGTGGGACTTTCTGAACACCCACCTAGAAGCCACTGCTGCATCCGTACGACCCTCCACTTCAGAGTAAACCACCAGGATCGGCTTCCCAGTTGCTGCTCCAACACCTGACTTATTTTAGACCTCTTTAGGATGAAAGCGAATCCCAGCCTTACTGGGGGATGTCCAGTCTAAGTGGCTGGCGCTGCATGGGAGCACTAGAGTAGTGGCAAGGGGAGACTACTGCAGAGCAGGGCAGTGGTGGGCTTCCTTCATCTTAAGCCCACCCTTTCTCTTGGCTGCCCCCTTCCCTGGCACCTTCCCTACGAACAGTGGCCACCTCTCTTCTTTCTCCACACCTACCTGCCTCTCACTGTTCCTCTAACAGTAGCATCTTTCTGTGGCATAAATGCTTATGGCTGCGTGTCATTCTCCACCGTTTTTCTCCACTCTGATTTTTCTTCCTCATTTTCCCTCCCTTCATGCAGTAGCATGCATTGAGTTGAAGAACTATGCCCAAGTACTTCAGCAGCGTGTTTTGTGTCTCACCGGGCACATTTCCAAGTGTTTTGTAGCTGTAATTTGGGTAACAAATTTAAGTGAGCTCAGTAGCTCTCAATATGATACTTCAGGCCCTGATTAATATTTAATTAACATAGTCTTTAAGCAATGGTTCATTGTATAATGTTTCTTTTGCAATCTTACTCTGCTTTTTGGTGTGTGATTCATGTAATCTTTTGTGAACACTGTCACCCCCTTTACCATCACGGACAATAAACTCCTGTCCTGGTTTCGGCTGGGACAGAGTTAACTCTCTTCCTAGTAGCTGGTACAGTGCTGCGTTTTGGATTTAGTGTGAGAATGATGTTGATAACAGGCTGATGTTTTAGTTGTTGCTAAGTAGCGCCTATCTTAAGCCAAGGACTTTTCAGTTTCCCCTGCTCTGCCAGCAAGCAGGTGTGCAAGAAGCTGGGAGGGAGCAGGGCCGGGGCAGCTGACCCGAACTAGCCAAAGGGGTATTCCATACCATGGAACGTCATGCTCAGTATATAAACAGGGGGGAGTTGGCCGGGAGGCGCGGATCGCGGCTCGGGAACTAACTGGGCATTGGTCAGCGGGTGGTGAGCAATTACATTGTGCATCACTGTTTCCCCCCCCCCCTTCCTTTTTTTTGTTATATTCCTTTTCATTACTATTATTATATTTCATTATTACTATTGTTAGTATATTTTACTTTAGTTATTAAACTGTTCTTATCTCAACCCACGAGTTTTTTTTTTTCCTTTCCTCCTCCTCATCCCACTGGGAGGGGGAAGGGGGAAGCGGCTGCGTGGTGCTTAGTTGCTGACTGGGGTTAAACCACGACAACTCCCAATTACAGTATTTCACCATTCCAGTAACAAAATTAGCAGCTGTTGACAGATGAAATAATATTTTGACAATATTGAATATTTGCAGTTTTCAATGCAGCTGCAGCTGGGAATCAGAAGAAGGTACCAGCTGTATTTTTTTACCTCTACAAACTTCTAGCAAGTGATCCATGAACCAAACCTTGAGAACCTCTTTCACTTTTATACTTATAGCATTATCATCTTCTTCTTTGGGAAGACACTTAATATGCTTCTGAAAGTGGCAAAAATAATTACT
Organism: Gymnogyps californianus; assembly: GCF_018139145.2. Classification (NCBI taxonomy): domain Eukaryota; kingdom Metazoa; phylum Chordata; class Aves; order Accipitriformes; family Cathartidae; genus Gymnogyps; species Gymnogyps californianus. Next base: position 11,381,870 of record NC_059471.1, on the reverse strand, counting down.
CTTTTGAGTAATAATTAATGAAAAAGCTGTTACAGGTGTTACAAAACCAGGGATTTTCCCTCCTTAGCCTGACTCTTCTTGCAGTGCTCCACGCACTGGCTCTTTGACTCCACTGACAGTGATTTCCACATGGTGCTTATGTATCACAGAGCAGATTTTCAAGTACCTTTTCAAGGCTCCGTCTGCAAGTGAGACCAACAGCTGCCACTAGGATGCTTAAGAACCCAACTAAAGGACTGAGGTTTCAAAAAAAGTTTAATCAGTTTCATTTTCTCTCTGCTCATTTTAGAAGAGAAAGCAGAATAATGCTGCCAGCCCATTCTGTAAAGGCTGCAATGAAATCAGCATTGAGTGGGGAGAGCTGGGTTTGAGGACCAGCTTCACCCCCGTGCTGTGCTAAATATTTATGCAGAGTGAAGGGAAATATAAAGTATTGGTGTTTGATGGGCTTACAACTATTGAGTTAACGTCTAAATGAAGTTATGTTGGTTTTTCCCCTCTCCTCTTCTTTTGCTTTAAGATCTTAGCAGGTTGCCTTCTGCTTATTTATTGACACTGCTGTTTTCAACAGATCTGAATCCCTACACAAGACAAGAAGAAATAAAGTAGACTAGTATGGTACAGTAAACAGTTTGACAGGACAAGCTATCATAAGCTTACCAACAGGGAAATAAAACAGATAATATCTGGGTTGTTAAAGCCTCCCAGAAGGGCAGCTGCTCACTTTTCAGTAGGAACTCAGAAGAGCATTGCAGACATCAAAGGTGACGTTTTTAATAGGGTTTGTACCATTGAAACACAGCTGTGCTCAACAGGCAGAGCGGCCAAGCTTGGTTCTTTCATTAAGTCTGTTTCTTTGCGTTATTTGCACTAATGCGCTTCAGAACAGACGAGTGGGTCAGATCAAAGGTCTGTCTAGCTCAGTATCCTTCCTCAGAAAATTTCCAGAAGCACATCCTCAGGGAGCTGAGAAAGCACACGACAATCATTCGCCAGAATATTCTTCTAGCCTTCAACAGTTTGCAGCTTGGGGACTTCCTGAGCCAGAGGTAATGTCTATGTTTTTAGTCATCCTCTAAGGTTTCTTTTCCATAAATTTATCCCTCTAGCCCATGTCAACTTTTTAGTTTACATAATATTCTGTACAAAGGAATTCTACAGTTCTAAAAAACTAATTTTTTTTTTTAACCTGCCGTCTGCTACCTACATTTGATATTTCTTAGCTTTTGTATTGGGAGAAGCAGATAACAACTGAATCCTGTTCACCATCTCCATTTTACTTATCATTTTGCTGATACCGCTATCAACTACCTTTTTTCCCAGCATGAAGAGTAAGATGAGGGAGATCCAGTAGGTAGATATGGACCATTTTCTTTTCTGAGGATTAGTAACTTTGCCAAAACTGGACATTTCAGTTAAGCAAACTGTGCGGTCACATCGAATCTGATAAATAGTTAAGACTGCAAAAGAGGAGGATAAATTGTGAAAGTGTCAAAACATTTCATTTTGACATTTTCAGAATGAAGTATTCTGTATTGCTGAAGTGTTTGTTTTGACATTACCTATCCGAAACCTACAAAGTTCTGAATTCTTAAATGGCATCTAAAAAAGACCTCTAAACAAGAGAGTGGAGTGCAAGGCCTACAAAAAGACCAAATAATCAAAAAGACAACCAAATTAAACACTTCATTTAGGATTGAATAAGAGATTTCCACTTAAACCAAAACTATTTGTCCCAGTTTACTTTGTAGAAACATTTGAATAGAAATGTTGTTATATTTTGATTCAGACCAAATTACTGCTGTGATTTTTCAGTATGGCCATGGAACAGAGACATTTGTCATGTTCCCATCCCTGTTTACAGGGCTCTGAGTGGCTTCTCCTTTTTCCCAATATTTTTGGTCTTTTTTTTCAATTGCCATTCTTTCACTTGGTCATACACATTTGTGCAATGGAAGGCAAGTACATGCTGATTTGATACTACTCATGCAGAAAGATCTGGCAAGGCTTTGGCTTGTTTAACCTTCCAAATCAAAGGTTAGCAAGAAATATAGCTGCTCCATATAAATATATCAGGACGGACATGCCAGGGTGTCCTGGTTTCGGCTGGGATAGAGTTAATTTTCTTCTTAGTAGCTGGTACGGTGCTGTGTTTTGGATTTAGTGTGAGAATGATGTTGATAACACGCTGATGTTTTAGTTGTTGCTAAGTAGCGCTTATCTTAAGTCAAGGACTTTTCAGTCTCCCAAGCTCTGCCAGCAAGCAGGTGTGCAAGAAGCTGGGAGGGAGCAGAGCCGGGGCAGCTGACCCGAACTAGCCAAAGGGATATTCCATACCATGGAACATCATGCCCAGTATATAAACAGGGGGGAGTTGGCCGGGAGGGGTGGATCGCGGCTCGGGCATCGGTCAGCGGGTGGTGAGCAATTGCATTGTGCATCACTTGTCTTTTCTTGGGTTTTATTTTTCTCTCTTTTTTTTAATATTCCTTTTCATTACTATTATTATTATTATAAGATACAGTAGCCTGGGATAAAAAGCCGAACTTTGTGACTGTTTTGTGCCTTATACACACTTTACAGAAGTATAAGGGTTCAGTTCTCTGTGCTGAACATTTCTTACAAATCCAGCATTAAATGTGTCAAAGGATCATAGCACTACTGCCACGCATCATATCAATACTGGCACAGATGAATATTTTGCTGAAATGTATCTGTATGCTGGACTGAATCCTTGATGATTGAATCCTGGGTAAACATGAACCAGAAAAGCTGATATGTAGTCTCATTCCTAAAAAAGTTGAGATTTGCAATATAAATTGTCTACACTAAACTGAAACAAACCACCTCTCAGTGGGCAACATTAATCCTAAACTTTTGGAATTGTAGTTTTGTCTGCAGATGTGGTTTCCATAAATTGGCTTAGGAGAAAAACCTAGAAGCTGCCTTTGCCTCCCAGGAAAAACCTGCTGTCAGAGAGATGGGCTGTCCCCCAGAATTATCGTTGTGAGAGATAATAGCTGAAGAGTGATTTTACGTTGTAGGGTGCTTGTATGGTCACTGTCGGTGATGGTGTGATTTCTGCTGGAGTGTTGGCCACCCTTGTGCCTGATGTCAAAAGTGAAATGGGGTCAGTCCTGCGTGAGAAGCAGTTAAACGCCTGCTGTTTGCTGCTCTCCTTGCACTCATCGGATGATGTCTAGAAAAGATTTCTACACCATTTTCAGTCTTTGAAAACATGTCCCATTCTCAGTAGTGGCTATATGCAATACATACTAGCACCAAAAGTCTACAAGGCAGAAATTATTTTACTATTTTGGTTTTTAGCATATTTTCTAATCCACATCTGTGGGGTGAATGTAACTCTAAATGTTGTAGCACACAGAAGCCAGCCAGGTAAGTCTCCATGTGCTGTGAACGGTACAAACAGAGAAGTTGCTCTCTGCACCAAAAAGATGATACATGAGAAATGTGTGTGCCCAGAGGGAGAGGAAGCAAAGGGGAGCACATCATACTGCTGGTCCGAGTGCTTGTGCACACTTTGCTGCAAAGCAGCTCAGCTTCAACAGCGGCGATGGGAAGGCATCACCAGGATCAGCCTTGAGTTGTGCTGTTTTCTCAGGTTGGTGAGAAATGTGAACTTAATTCCTGCCAGACTGAGACCTGCCCATCGCTGTGGGCTGGTCTGGCCATCACTGGGCTGTGGCTGACCCTGGTCCCCATCCCTGTCCCTGCTCTGCTCTTCTGGCTGGGCGCTGTGGGACATCACCATGTTGGGAAGGGCACTGCCCTGTCCATTGCTGTCACCTGTGGTCCCCGGCTCGTCTGCCCTCGCCCCACCGCTGCCTGACACTCTGGAGGGACATCTCAAACTGTAGGTGGTTTTAGGTATATGTACGTGTATAAGAAATGACCCTGCTGACTTGAACACGTTGATGAGGATGAGTGATGCTCATTTCTCACAAAGGATGGACTTGCACGACTACTCACCAGTTGCCCTAAGGCACAGTTCTCAGTGCAGCATTTTGGAGGAGCCCGCTTTGCCATCAGCGACTAAGGGCAGCTGCTGGCTATGCTCTGCTGCAGGTTGTCCATCCCCGAGGCCTCTGGGTGACACCTGAGGCGTTAATACACCAGCACCCCCGGGTTTATGAGACGGGGTCCTTAGTGTTTGTGCTGGTTTCCACTTGATGGCAGCAGAGCCCACAGCAACAGGGCGTGGGCAGGTCTGTGAGCAGTTTTCTGTTTATTACTGATGGGGGAATGGAAGGGAAGCCAGGAAAAAGCTGGCTTTTAAGAAGAATATTCAGTATATTTTGGATTGTGAATGTAATGGCGATGAGACTGGCTCTGACAAGCACTGGAATCCTCCTGCCTGTTTCCCAAACTGAGAGGCACAAATACAGCATCTTTTGCAAGAGGTGAAATCTCCACCACAGAAACAATGTATGAGGCCAGATTTACTGTAACTCAAGTCCATGTTCTTAAAAAAATTAAATGGCTTGGGGAAATATTTCAGATTTCAGGTTTGTTTTGCCTGTTTTCAGTAGAAATAGTTCTGAATTTCTGTGTGCTGTGGTAAATAGAAAGCAGCCAGAAGTTTGTAATTTCTGAGGCTGAGCTAGTTTTCGGTGTCGGCTTTACAGTTGTTTTCAGGCAAGTGTCCACGGAAGAAACTAAAAGAGAAGAATTTCAGAGAATAAACAGAGAAGCACAAAGGACATACAGTTACAGAAAGAATATTTTCTGCAAGATAATCAGCTGCTCTGTAGGCAAGTCAATGTTTTAATTAGGTCTATATTTGCAGGTGTTTCCTAAGAGCCTGATCAGCTTTTGGAGGAAAGCATTATTTGGTGTAAACTAGAGGAGCTTGAACTTTTCCTAGCTCTATCTCCAGCTCAGGACCCACGTGTCATCTGCCAGCTGCATCATTTTGCTGGTTTTGGCTGGGAAAGAGTTAATTTTCTTCATAGCAGCTAGTATGGGGCTATGTTTTGGATTTGTGCTGGAAAAAGTGTTGATAGCACAGGGATGTTTTAGTTATTGCTGAGCAGTGCTTACACAGAGTCAAGGCCTTTTCTGCTTCTCACCCCACCCCACCAGCGAGTAGGCTGGGGGTGCACAAGGAGCTGGGAGGGGACACAGCCGGGACAGCTGACCCCAACTGACCAAAGGGATATTCCATACCATAGAACATCATGCTCAGCATATAAAGCTGGGGGAAGAAGAAGGAAGGGGGGGACGTTTGGAGTGATGCCGTTTGTCTTCCCAAGTAACCGTTACGCGTGATGGAGCCCTGCTTTCCTGGAGATGGCTGAACACCTGCCTGCCGATGGGAAGTGGTGAATGAATTCCTTGTTTTGCTTTGCTTTCGTGTGCGGCTTTTGCTTTACTTATTAAACTGTCTTTATCTCAACCCACGAGTTTTCTCATTTTGACTCTTCCGATTCTCTCCCCCATCCCACTGCGGGGGGGAGTTAGCGAGCGGCTGCGTGGTGCTTAGTTGCTGGCTGGGGTTAAACCATGACAATCATTTACTGTGGTGTTGGTTGAACTCTTTTGGCATATTGCAAGGTCTGGAACGGAGGCTGCTCTTCTCGTTATTGTCTTTGTTCCAAGGTTACATTAACAGAAATAGTATAAGTATTTTTCAAATCACATCAGACACCAGTATAAAAATGAGACTTAAACATTATTCTCATCTTCTTGGAAATGTTTGCCATTGCTATTTAATTGCTCTCCATTTTCCTGCCAGGATAAATAATAGTTTTTAAAAAGACTGACTTATTCCTCATTGTAAAGATATGTACTCTGTAAACTGAAGGAAACAGCCAAAATGTTAGCTGTTTTGGACATCTCTGTTTCATGGATTCTGGTGGAATTGCAGCTGGCATGTTCAGTCTGGTGCTTGGAAAGCAGGGCAGAAAAATTGTAATAGAGAAAATCAGAAGTTCCCAGAAAGCCCATCTACCGCTTTCCCTGACAAATCAATTCTTGAAAATGTTTGCTCTTTGTGAAGCTAGATACAATATGCCACTCCACCATCTTGTGTCCCTTCAAAAACACATAAACCCTAGAAAAACAAAGCCATAATAAAAAGGTCTTTCTTACACAAATTGAAGAGGTAAACAGATGGGCATACAATCCCTTGTCCAGTCTTACCTCTATTTATTGCAGGTCTTTGGACTGGAAATCTGGTGTTTCATGTACTGCAGGGGCCATAGAAGGAGTTAGCAGGAATAGCAGTGATACTCAAGACTGTGAGTCACTTTTACTTTCAGGTTCTTCATCTGTTTTTCATGAGAAAGGCTCAGGGAAATGAAGTAAGGCCCTATAGAGTGGACATCTCACTCCAGCTTCTCCTTTTGTTTGGGTTTCTTCCTGCTTCAAGTTCTCCACAGGACTAACTTCACGGAGACTTTGAGAGCTTATGGGATGTGGGGTGGGATCATGGTCAAGGGAGCTGCCAGAGGCACTGGCCTGAGGCACAGAGAGCAATGCTTGCTTTTTTTCTCAGAACCTTTTAAAAATTACTTTTTCCAAAGATGTTTCCCTACTTTTTTTTTTTAATTTACTGAAGCATGTATTTGTGGTTTGGTAACTTCTGCACTCTGCAGGTATCTGTTGCACTAGTCAATGTAACTCTGAATTGCTTATTCACTGCTTTGAGACAGGGTTATGAATAGTGGTGTCTGTGTGAGAAAATCTGTCCATCATCTACATTGACACGCACTGTTTTTTGGCCTAAAATTATTCTATGACTGCAGTGCATGACACGTTTTTAAAATTCCATGAATCACGATTTATTTTAGTCTTCGCGGAATGTGGGAAATATGTTACAAGCCTCTGACACAACTATCACAGCCAGGAATGTCAGAGTTTTAAACTTGCCTCGGTTTATTAAAGGGTTAAGACATTATTAATCGTTACAAATATATTACAGTTGTAAATCAAGCACAGGCACATCTGAAGTGTTTATAACTTGTGGTCATGGACAAGCTGTTCACCTACTGGAGTCACAAAAAAAAATCTATATTGGCTGAAATAACCATTTATTAGGACATTTATTACACTTGCAGTAACGTTTACAGCCCTCCTCTGCAGGCAACTTTGATCCAGATTTAATTTTTAACATCTAAACTTTCTTGGTAACAATTTCTGTGAAACTTCTCATGAGGCAACATTCAGTGTTAGCACTAGATCCGAGAATGTGGTGTTCATCAGGCAGCTGTGTTGGCTGTACGGCAACTGAGTTTTCTGACAAACACACAACACTATTGCCAGTGAGACAAGATCAGATCTAAAAGAAATTTGGTGGCATGTTCCAAAGGGTAGCAACTGGAAAAGGCATTTTTTTGTCCTTTGCTCTATTGTCCAGATTAGTTTGTTATGTATAAATAATTATTTAATGCTGCTGGCTATATTAAAGTGTTGCTCTCAACTGAATATTTATTGCTTCTTGGTGAATATCAATCTATTGTTGTAAGTTTAATGATGCATTAAGGCATTTAGAGTTTTCATAGGTATCGTTTGATTGTTATTCAAATCAAAAGAATGATATAATAAAACTTTCTTTTGTCACTTAGTGTAGTCTGCTTTAAACATAATTATTTCTCCTTATATAATATTGTAATCTTTAATTTAATTAGACCCTTCCATATCTTCATTTAGGCATCTATTTGATCTTTGATATTACTTGTTGGGTAACAGCCAGTGGTGTGGACAGATTTCAATTACTCTTACTCACAAAGATTTGAAATTGTGGCATGAATTGGAAAGTGATCTGCAAAGGCATTCAGGTTAGATGCTACTTTTCTAATAGATAAAGAAATCTAATATTAAAAAAAAAATCAAACAAACAGCTTTTTTCCACATTAAATGCTCAGGTCTTTTGAACTCCGCACGGTTCTTTATGTTTTTGATATTTGTGAAAATATATCAAGAGATTTGGAGAGTTTTTTTAAATTCAGCAGAGAAATAAAGTTCAGGAACTGTGAAAGGCTTTTCTGGATCAGTGGGTCCAGGTTCTCATGGTACAGAAAGGCATCATACATCATCCTTTTTGTTAGTGGCAAAACTTAGAACTAGTTTTCCTTCCCTTACCTTGTTAATCCTCTTTCATGCTTTTTCCAACCTCAGTCAGAGTTTAAACACATTCTTCCAATCTGAAGACTAAAACTTATTCATAACCAGTTATAGCTACATGTTCTTTCTTTATCTTAAATATTTCTTCTGCTCGCTGTTTATCTTCTAAGCCAGCTACGTCTCAGCTCTTGTTTTGTTAGACTAAGCAAGCCCAGCTCTGAGCTTTCCTCCCAAAACAGGTTTTCTCTTCCTCTGACTAAAGTAACCATCCTTCAAAGCACCTGTTTCAGCTGAATTTATCCTTCTTGGCCTGAGGTGCGTGGAGCTGTACACAGGGTTTTAGATCAGAGCTCACTGTGATTTTTGCAGTGTCGTTACCACCTTTCTTTCCTTGCTGCCTGCTTCACCTAACGCTAAAGCTGAATGACACTGGGAGAACAAAACTTGCCAAGCTGAGTTTGCCTGTGATAAGGCAAAGGCAAGGACTCTCGACAGGAGCTTTTAATGAATCCACATGAGATGGATGTGGGTTCCTCCACTGGAGAGAGGACTAATTCTGCTCACAGAGACCCCTTCCTAATGACAAGTCATCTTTTGGAGATAGATTCTTCCACCTTGTTTTCTGAAGCAAGTAACACCAAGTGCCACAACTGGGACATTTTACCTGGGAAATGAGTTTCAGATACTAAGAGGCAGCTTATTTTGAGACCTGCAATGGGGAGTGGGCCACCTGCATTTCGCTTTCCTTCTGACTCTGGTTTGGCAGGAGGTGTCCCAGGTATTCCCTGGGGAATGACACAGCCTTGCCCACGGAGAAGTGTAAAGCCGAATGGGAGCGGGGAATGACGGCACTTTGGCACAACTTCTCAGCATCTTCTCTCATCTCCTTGTGCCACAGGCAGAAATAAAGACTCCCCAGGTACTTGTTGGTGAGTAAGCAGAGCTGCTCTTACAAGTGATTGCAACCACCTCCACAAACCACGACATACCCTGATGCTTACTGCTCCACACACTACCTACCATCTGTATAAAATAGCATTAAAATTTTTAATCTAGCTCTAGTGTTTTGTGCGGTTTAGTCACTTAATTAGAAAGGGTTTGAAGGAACTGCTCTTGGGGAGTTAGAAGTACTAAACAGTGTATGAAAAGATGCAACCTTAAACTATCAGTCAGATGCGGGCTCTGAGCTTTGCTGCTAGAACGGCTCTAGAATAAAATGCCAGTAGACTTTTTACCTCCTCGGTTGCTTAGTGTGACCTGTAAATGGGTGGTAAAGACAGCAATAGAAATGCCACTGCCTAATGCATAGCAAAATCCAGACTCTGTATCCCTAGTATCTCAAGGCGCGACCGCTGCAACAGAACAAGGCAAATTGAGGGTTACTCTGAATAGTGGCAACTGCTAGTTCTTATCCCAGGGCTTTGTTAGGCTGTTTTCTCAGAGATGGGCAGGATCTAGGCCCCACTGTCTTATAAAATTATGTATGTCAAACCTTTCAAAACATTACACATGACAATCAGCCATTTATACCCACCCAGCAAGGCAAGCCCTATATTTTTAAGTCTTTCTTTGCCAAGTATGTAATTTTCTTGTCAGACTAGAGTCTTCTTCATAAATATACACACACACGTGTAGAAATCTCCTGCTGTAGGCTTTTTTTTCAGGAAAGAATTACTTTTCTTTTTAGGAATAGTCTAAGTAGCCTAAACACTTATTTTATCACTTACTTATTGCTATGTGGGAGGTATTAATTATCTACCAATTCCAGCTTATAGGGGTGAAAAGTTTTTGAAGTTGCTTTATAGTGACAGAGATATGAGAAACACCTAAGTTACAGCTAGGAAGTTTTGGAGACTAAATTTCTTTTATTCAGCTATTACAGGGCTTTTATGCCCAACACTTTGAATGATTTCTAGGTAGATTAAGTAACGAAGCTCCAATTAAACAAAATAGAGACTATCTTCTGCTCATGCAAAGTCCTGTACAGAGTAACAGGAGCAAGAGAAATTATAGAAATTGTTCTGGTCAGAGAAAAAAAAATACTACAAAGAATCTCTAGATCAGCCTAATTTCTTATGGAAATTCATTTCTCAGCTGGATTCCTTCAACTGAACTGGTTTATCTCTCCTCATTCACACTTCTATTGATCTTTAAAATGAAACAAACAAACTCTTGTTCTTTCAACTTTTAGAAACAAAATATGTTAGAAGTTTTCATAGTTTGGATACTATTTTCTTTCTCCTCTTCTCCTCTTCTGGCATTAGATGTAACAGAATGAACAATCTTAACAGTTTTCAGTTTTAGTTTTTGCACTTTTTAAATTCAAAAAAACCAAAGCAGCTTGTCAACAGGGAAATGAAACTCTTCTAAGTACAGAGAAGATAAAGTTACAGAAAAGAAAAAGAAAAAAAAGCAGAAAAAATTATTAAAAATTCCTGGGCAGCTTTATTCCACTGAATCCTTTGGCCAACAAACCAAAAATCTTCTCTTTCCCCACCTTCCCATGAATTAAAAAAATTGGAGAAGAGAGTATGGGGAAAAAAATCAAAATGCTGATGAATTCAACAAATATATGTTTGGAAACGAAACATCAAATATAAATAATGTATTTCCAAGAATATCTAGATCTCACTTATGTCATTGTAAGTCCGAAGTTGTTTAACTGAAGACATTTACACTGGCACAAAGTTTTTGTAGCACAGTTAAACTTGGCTTCCTTCGTAGATCTTTGTCCTATCCTCATTGTCTGGATTTTCTGTTAGGAATTAAACTTTATTAGTCTGCTAGATGTAAAAGCTGAAAGTCTCAGTGTGCCTCTCCCAGTCTCCCTCCTACCTGCTCCAAGTTCTAGATTTTTTTCATGCAGGAGTGATATAAGGTGTCTCCAATCAATGTGCAACAAACACGGCTGAGAAGGAATCTTTGTCGTACTTCTAGTTAGAGAACAAGAATCCCTCTGCTGATCTCTGCTTCAAAGCTGGAGTATCCTTCTGACCTCCAGCTGCACTTGCGGAGAGCAAGAGAGCCATAGGATAAGATCATTTACCGCTAGAATAAAAGGCCTACACATGTCTAAAGATGCTCTGATAAAATTGTTCTCAGGTAATTTCAGTCATCTATATTTTTAGACCATTATTAGCTTTTAAGTCTTAATTGGTGCCAGATGTGTCCATCATGTTACCTGTTATATCATCTGGCTGACAATTTAAAAGTAATATAATGGGGCATAAAAGCCTAAAATTAAAGACTACTTAATGGTACTTAATGTATTGATCTAAAAATAAGAAATCACAAGGAAGAAATAGTACCAGCTGGGCTAGCTCATAAAAGACCTGTACCATTGACCATGGATGTGTCTAACAAATTGCTGTACTTTTACAAATGGACCAAAGCAGCAGCTGGTGTAAATTAGTACAGGTCCAGTTACTTCAGTAGAATGAACGTAGCATTGGCATAGAATCTGACCCTTTAAACTCCACCGAAAGCAAGATGAGAGGTGATTGCTACCTAGCTTTCTACTGAAACTTTTATTCATGAATGATACATTAAATCAGTAAAAATAAAGGGTGCTACTATAAATGTTTTATTTATATTTTGTAGCACTACTTCTGGGCTTACAGCCTGGTAAGGCTGTTGCTCTACAAACATAAACTAAGACAATTCTCTTTGCTCTGGAGAGCTTCACCATCTAAATGAGGAGTAAGTTTGAAAATAAAAGTAGTTAAACTGTACAAAACTCCGAAACTGAAGATGCAACCTTAACTTAGCAGTTTTATCATGCTTGATGATTCAGTTGTTGTAGATCTTGCTCCTGCAGGTTTTCTCCAAGTTTTGGTACTAACTAGAGAGTACACCTCAAACGTGTCCTCAGGCTGTGAAGAGGGCCGAAGTCCTGAGACCTCTATCTCATTACCATGCAGACTGTATGGTGAGGTCATGTTTACACGATTAAGTGAGTGTGATCCTTGGCCAAGTCCACATAGCTGAAGGCAAGTTGCCCATCTGCAACTTGGGCATAGGTCTCCCCTGGATGCCATTTGGTGCCCCTGTAGCCCTGCAACAAGGTTACTCTGCTGTGTATTCAAATTTTAGGGTATCTGTAATGTTGTAAGAGCTGATGCTGAGCCTACTGGTGTGTTGTCTTCATAGCATGAAACTGCAGGTACATGTTGCCAGGCCTAACGCATGGCATGAGGGCACTTGGAAGGTGTTTGGTCTTTCTGCAACAACACTGGAGGAACCAGGCAAAAACTGGTGTAGTCTCACCCGTACCGTGTTTTGGGAGCTGTCCTGGGCGTGAGCTGTTCCCCAAATCACACTTGGGTATTGCCGTGCAAACAGCTAGCTGGGATTTTTCCACATGTTTTTGGCAGACCACAATTAGCTCCATAATTAGAACCACATCGTTGAAAGCTTCAAGCTCCAGGAAAGTCATGAAAATAAGGTTTCAAAAAAACCTCAGCACTTGAAATGCACCCAAAAATATCTGACCGTGTATTTTGGGCCTAAATGGAAGCTAAGTTATTTTGAAAGTCTGGTCTTGTGTAAGATGACATACAAGTACAAAGCTTTGAAAACACCGGTTGGGTATATGTACCCAGCGTGACCACTCTGACATCCAAATACATGTTTTATGGGAATTCCAAACCTCCAGTCCTCAAATCACACCGGTATCTATTTACTTGCTCTACCTTTTGTTATTCCAGACACTGGTTACCGAAAATCAGAAAATGGTTATTGATCCTGTGAGAGTCAGGTCCCATCATATTCTAATGGGAACTGATTTTAAAATTGCCATTAATTATACTAATTGGGTGACTTCAGTTAAGATTGAAATTGATATTTCTAATTATATTGGTTCCAGCCTTAAAATGAAGTTTCTTCAACAGTTTTGTTAGGACAATAAATGAGGGAAAGAGAACTGTGGTAATTAAAAAGACACAGTGACTGTATATCAGATGAGTCTCATTATTATTATTCTTAGTAATAACTTGACAACACATTTTCATCTGGAAATATTGCAGCTGTCTTTGTTGCATTTATCTTCTACTAATTACTTAGTCCAGTAAGTTTTTCCTGGTCCAGGCAACTTTGCACAGAAAAATATTACTTCATCTATTTCCTTTCATATTGCCAATTCCACAGTTAATCAGATGGGCAATGACTTTCCCTACAAGATAACCCTGTTTCAGAACTAATATCAGAAGATTTTTAACAGAAAAGGAAACATAAAACCCAGACTATTTGCCAGGGTAATTAGGAGAATAAACAGGCTAACAATTTTAAAGAAAAAAGATTTAAAGAGTAAAATCTTGCCACTGTGCTGAAGTACTTCAATTTTTAAAACGCCGATGGATAGTGTCACCTGAACTTAGGAATGCTCTTTGTTGTCTGCCTGGCCCAAATACCTCAAGACTTCAAATAACCTGCCAAAATCCAGTCTCTGAGTGAGAAATGTCTCCTCATTAGGCACTGTCAAATTATTGATATCTGCTTGTGGCTGTGCATTCCTGGACGACATCCTGCTGAAGCAGCAGCAGTAGATTCATCTAGCCTTGCCCAAGTAAAAAAAATAAACTACAGCAAAATTTCCTTCACTTTTTGTGCTATGCAGAGTTTCACTACTGCATAACCTATAACAATTCCAGGCTCAAACAGGCTTAACGTGTTCAGAAGCCTAAATCTAAAAATATATTTTAAAGGATTCTTACATGCCTGAAAACGCAAATAACTATTTGGATTTTCAGCTGCTCTTAGATGCCTCATACCTATGTATTGCCATGATAGTTGCAAATAGCAAGATAAGATATACAGATATAGATACAAAGTAGATAGTATATATTATGCGCTATATAGCATATATTATATATAATATAGCATATAGTATATAGCACATATATAGTATGTATATAGCATATAGTATATAGCACATATATACTACATATATGGAGTATATAGTATATATCATGTACTATATAGTATATATTATATATAATATAGCATATAGTATATAGCACATATATAGTATGTACTATATAAGGTAAAAATAAGGGAATGGTTGCTAGGAGAAGAAGCAATAAACTTGCATTTGAGCATGGAAGATTCAGACTGAAGATAAAAAGAAACATTCTAGTGGTCAGGATGGTGAAGCACTGGAATGTACTGGGATGTACTGGGCTGGCAAACTGCCTTCCCTCAAAGTCCATAAGAACAAGTTAGGAGAACCCCAGGGCCATCTTCCAACTGGATGATTCTGCGTTACTATAAATGGATGCTTTTGCTTTTATGATGCTAAATTACATACAAATAATTTTAAATCAATTTACTGGAAAATATACTTCTAAATGACAAGTGTATTGAAATAGAAAATTTGCCAAAAATATTCAGATAAGCAAAAACAATGTCTGAAATAACCCAGCAGTCTCTGATTCAAAGTTAAATTTGCTGTGCTCTGAGAATTTTTGAATACCTGGTAAGAATAATCTATTAGTGTTTATTACTGAGGGAATATGTTATTTATGCCCTTCATTGTTATAGATGGGTTTTCAACATAATATGGTGAATAATTACACAAATACTAACTATTTTAGGAAATTAGGTATTTTTGTTTCTTTTTGGCATATGTGTGGCATGGTTAACCTTAGGTAAGGCTGGACTACTCTTAGATTTGTTCAAACAAATTCAATTTTTATCTTTCTAACAAGTCTAAAGCTGACCAGGATAGCCATATTGGTGCTTTTCCTCAGTGTAATCCATTCTTTGCTCATGATGATCTCTTGCATCTCTTTCTAGCTCGTTACATAAATTTGGGGATTATTAATCTGCTTGCAGAAATGTTTGCAGTGCTATTTTGAGGTCTCTGGCACTGTGTTGACGATGAAGAGAGGACTGTGAGCCAGCAGTGAGTGAAAGGGGCTGTGGGAAGCAATACCACTGTGAGCAGGGTGGTTGAACAACTACCTGACATGTCACAGCTACAGGTAAGCAGGCTGACGTGACTGCCGGCAATCATCTATGGTGTAGATGGCTACACGGTAGGCTACAGGAGGCTACACGGTAAAAGAAGCTGTGACATTCAAAGGATATGAACAAAAGAACCGATGTCAGCGTTGACGAGCGAAGGGACTTCTGCTGATAGGACTTTGGTTCTGCCATGAGAAACTGAACTGCCTTATCAGAGAGGCTGGGAACTGATCACAGTTTTGACTGTGATGCCTCCTGGTTTCCTCACCCATCTTCCCAGGCCACAGATGTTACAAACTTGGGGGCCAGAACGGCATGGACATCCAGGATCCACGTTATGGCTCCTGATCTTCCTTTCCTTAACCTGCAGAGGAGCAGCGTGGGATGAAGGCAGTGCCCCCACAGACCTCCATCAGAGGCACAGCCAATGCAACACCAGCTGATGCCATTATGCACGATGCAGGGAGCAGGCAGAAGAAGCAGGGTAAGTCACCAATGTCCCCAGTCGCTTGTCCTTGGGTGCCTCTCTGGCATTATGGCGGGTCCCAGGTCCTCCAGGCTAGAGCCAGGGGCTGGACATGGCCAGCGGGTGCACATGGGGGTTGGCAGCATTTCTACCCTGGGAGGGCTGGGGGCACCATGCTGGCCTCTGCCGTCTGTGCTGCTGACCGTACTGCCTCCCCTTACAGCCTCCAGCACACAGTCAGAGATGACCGTGTCCAGCACCATACGCTGGGCCGCCTCATCCTTCAGCTCCTGGCTCCTGGAAGCAGCAGCCAGTTGGGCTAGATTGAAGTCCAGGCTCCTCACGGCTACCAAGAAATGAAAAGCCAGTGCTGCCCCAGCTCAGGCAGGTGGGACGGGGCTTGCGGCAGCCCCAGGGATGGGACCAGTACCCAGCCCCTGCAAGAGGAGCCCCATGGGGGCTGCCGCACCTGAGAGGGACGCTGCCTCCCCACCATGGGGAACCACACTCTGTCTTACTGTCAATACAGAAAATTGTGTTCCACTATCGCAGCAAGAGCTTAAGAATTTAAATTATAAGGGAGATACAAGGATGAAAGTTGACTTTGTCCTATAGTTAAAAATTGCAGTGTACCTGGGTACACACTGGGTACACTGAAGTCCTTCACTCCCTTGGTGGCCCAGGAGCATCCCAGCTGGTCTCTGCATTGATGAGACAATGGGCTGACTGTGGACAATGGACCCACCGGAGACTGAACTCCTGGCTGAACCAACTGGCACAACCAAGCATTTCACTAATTGCTGTAAGAGCTCTCCAGGTGGGAATTTCAAACAGCCATGGAGATCTCCTCCTTTGTCTAGATCAAGCCATAGGCACAACTTGTGTGTTTCAGTGAGTTGACTAATATCCTGGGTGGAGGATCTGGCCATCCCAGAAACTTCTTCAGGTGGTTCCTGCTGCAAAATTGACCAAACTCTACATAGATAAAACACCTGCACATAGTGTAAACTCTTCCTACAGAAGGAGAAGTGGTCACATAGGACCATCTTCTGTTGACAGTTATGATAGATAGGGGATGTTTCTTACGTAGTATCAGGAGTGATGGATCTTGTATGCGCTGGGGTGGTCATGCAGCAGCACAGGCCAGCTGGCTGTGTGAACATTATACACCGTTTACGGTTTGCTTAAAGGCTGTTTTAACAATTCTTTTCTATGATCAGTTTGTAATTTCTGAGGCATTCGCCTCTTCTTAAACATTGTTTTAAATTCCCCAGGTATTTCAGAACCGGTTTTGCGTTTTAGATCAACAGCTGAGGCACGCTTGGATAGTATATTGAGCATCATTAACACCATCATTGTGTTTGGAAAACTTGCATATCCACAAAGTCTGCCTGCCATTGCGCATCCACCTCTGCCACCATCACCTTGTTTCTTTTAAAGCTTTTTCTCGCCACCTTGCATAAGCTGTAAGCGTCCTGGTTTACAACCCAGGTTGCCACTTAGCCTCTGTTCAGACCAGCAATTTGCCTTTTAGTGGCAAATTACTCCTTCAGAAAGGGGATTTATACCCCCAAAACTTCCCACACAGTAGCACACTAGTACACACATGCACAAATGAAACCCTTGACAATCAATTTAACTCATGCACAGAGACATTTTATGGACAGTTTACAAGGGGTGCTGGTTGCTGGCCAGGCTTCTCCAGCCTTTTTCCCTTTTCCCTTGCACGTTGCTGTCCCTTCTCTATCTGCTCCACTTTGTTTGACTGCTGCAGACCCAAACAGGGCTGTTAAGCAGACTTTTGTACCTCAGCTGCCTTGTTCAGAACTGGCTCAGGTACCTCTCATGGCACTGAATTACGTTTTTGAGACTGAACCAGTGGACTCCAAAGGAAGGGCTTAAGCAATTTCACCTGGCTGTCAGTATTATTTCAGTTATTGTAACTCACCTCTGGGGAAAGATTACCCTGTTACATCTGTCTTGTACTCTCCTAAAATGAGGGCAAAGAAAGTAAAGAAAGAGCATGTAAGGGTAAGAAAGCATCTCTGGAAGGGAGGGAGCAGCTATTCTTTTTCCTACCTGAAACCACTTCTCAGACTTCATTGAACTTCTGAAAAACTCTTGAAATGAAGATCTGGCCACCAGGATTCTTCGTTTCCTCAGAAAGGAGCAGTACAACCCACCACACACTTCTCTACCTCACAGGGTTATCAGTCCACACGTCCTTGGCTGGCTGGCAATCAAGCCATTGGCTTGGGTGGGTTACTTGGACTCTAGTCAGGAGTTGGATAACAAAGCGGTAGGAAGGACAAGGATGGATGATTCTGTGTGCATGTGCATATATGACGTAGAAGGAAGGAGGCTGAAGCCCTTCCCTTGTCCTCTGTAGAAGACAAAAGACTGATTCACAAATATTCCCTGCCTGGTTGTTTTCACTTTGATCCTAACATGATGCTTTACTTCACAAGGCTGTGGGCCATGTGGTATGTTCTGGCAAGGAGCACGTGCTAACCCTACAGATTAACTCCCTAAGGCCTCCAGCAGCCCTTCTCTGACGTATGCAGAATTCATCATCGGCACTTGGGCTCTCCTCTCGGCTTTGGCTCTACCAGCTCACGCCATATGAAAGGAGCTATGCCTTCTGGGCATCAGACTTCTCAGCTGTGTTAATTAAACCCTACAGACTAACCTATGTCAATATAATTTCTTTATATCCCATTCTAAATACAGTCAATAAATAGTTGGCAGGAAAAGATTTTTTTTTTCTGAAGGGGGTCAATTAGAGAAATAATTTGAACATTGCCCCCAAGGATAGCTGGGAAGAAAATGACATTGCCGTTATTGGCAGATTTCCACCATTCATCTGTACTAGCCACGTGTTGGCTTTTGTCAATAAGATTTTATTTTTGTCCAGATTTTCCTTATAGATATTGGAATTCTTTACAGCATGTTAGGCTACTATAAGATATATTTAGAAACACACTTAGTGATCCTAACGCTCCATTCCTCTGCCCCCAGGGGAACTCCGTTGAAATTGTTTCAGGTTTTGGCCTGTGCAGCAAAATAATACGGCTTATCACAGGAGGGAAAATATTTTGTGCAAATAAACAGAAGTTAAAATATAGTCAGTGAAAACTGCATTCTTCCTGGGCACAGAGATACAAAAGATTATGTGGCCAGTGTTGTAATAACTGCATTGCTTTCCAGAAAGGAGGCAAGAACCAAACAGAACTAAAATGCAAAAGCTATATGAGAACTTGCTTTCCATTCCATGCGAGTTTGGAAGATTGTATGTTAAAAATAATTTCTGTCCAAATAGCTTCTCACCTAACTTTTAAGGAGTATTTGGACTACTTGTAACTTATAAGGAGTTTTCAAACATAATACTGAGGACTGAACAGCACAGCACGCCACAGCTTGACTCCTCCATCATCAGTACTCTCTGACTTGTCCCCTGCACCCCCTTCAACTCCAGGCTAAGTCACAGTACAGAGGTACTAGGTTATTGTGACCTATCTACTGCAGATCTTCTGTTGGTGGAAAACCAGTTCACTCAGCATTAAATAACACAATCTGTCATAAACTCAGGATTTATTTGGCCCATTTAATTTGGAATGATGGTTCCCACTGTTGAAAGTAAAACTGGACATTTTATTTTCCCCCTCTAGGAAGTGTGTGATAGACCCACCAGGGAGATACTTCTCCAGATTTACCATGCTTACAGTTACTGAAGAAGTTCTTTCCTTCATAGCAGGCTCCTTCAAAAGAGGCTCCCTTTTGGGATGACTGGGATGAGCTTTGTGGAGAAAGGCAGCATGGGAGCTACTTCTTCCATCACGGTGGAGAGATACGGGAAACATCTGTGATGGCCTTGGATTGGAGAGATCAGGATGGAACCAGGTGCACACACATGTGCAAACACACACATACACACATCTTATGTACCGTACAAAATCTCTCACAGGACATACTGTCTGTAAACTCAAATTTTAAAGATAACTGATGGAAAAAACTGTCTTGAAATAGAAAGTATAACATGACTTAAATCATAGGATCATAGAATGGTTTGAGTTGGAAGGGACTTTTAAAAGGTCATCTAGTTCCAACCCCCGTGCCATGGGCAGGGACATCTTTCACTAGATCAGGCTGCTCAAAGCCCCGTCCCTCAGTTGCTTTTCTCAGTCAACTGAGGACAATTATTTTTAGTGAAGCTGACTTTGGATTTGAGGACATGAAAATTGTAAATTAACTGAAATCACAGAAATAACTGACCCTAATAAATGAATGACTAAACATCTTCTCCCAGTGAAAGGGTGTGCATGCTGGGAAAGCATTCAGTGGAAAGAAATCTTTGCCACAGGGAGTGCTATGCTTGCTGCAGCAAGCCCCATCCATCCGCAAGACATTCCTGGCATCCCTCTCCCTTCCCTCCCTGGGCTGTAGGATGGGGATCAGCCAGGGACTCCCTCAGGACTAGGCTGGGAGCACTGGCTGGGAAGAGAAGCTGACCATAAGGAATAAATGTGACTCTGGAAGAGCTAAGCAAACTGAGGAGGGAGTATATACGTTTAGATGTTGCATATTTGAAAAGTTGAGGCTTTCTATTGAAAATTACTCTTTAACCATTTTTTTTAAATGATCTGTTCTAGTGACAATGCAAAAGGAACAAAGTTAGGATAAACTAAACCTCTGTTTAAAGATTAGAGGGGAGACAGCTACTACATAACTGCTCAGTGATGAGATGAATTTGCATTCCTTGCTAGCCATAAATACTGGATTGATAGTTTTGGTGTTCCAAATATAAGCCAATCAGAAGCACTTTGCAGGCAGAATTTGGAGAGGGAATAGTCTGTATAAATTCTTGCCCACTGCACCCGTGCATGTGAAAGGCACGCACAGAGATATGAACATTACTATGAGTAAGTGAGAAAAAAATGTGCAAAGTTACTGGAATTAAAACAGAATAAAACATCTCTGGAAATCAGTCAGGAAAAATTCTTTCCACACTGCATGCTAAATGCACTGTCTTCACATTTGTGGAGGAGATATTTTGAATTAAAAGTAGATTCTTTAACCTTTTTTATTTTTAAAACACCAATTTTTCTTAATGGAAAAAAGGCATTTTTTTCAGCACACTAAGTTTGGAATTGAAGAGGTGTTGTTATATTACTATGGATAATGTTGCTTTATCTATTTCTGCTGATTTCATTGATTTAAGGGATCAGCTCCTTTCAATTACTTATTTGATTTATGGTGTCAGATCCTCAGAAAAGCTGAGGATCCTCTTAGATTCTTTTAACTGAAGATCCTTAAATTATTGTGCAATGCTCCCATGCCCTCTCACATGGAGTAAGATTTTCTCGGTAGCTGAAGTTTTGTAAAGCATTTTTTTGATAAGAAGAGAATACATTACCCTAAAAAGTGTTGTCTAATAGTCACAACTCAATTTTTTTCTCTCTCCTTTCCCAACAGTTTAATGAAACACTACTGTATGAGCTGGAGCAAGCCACATAACCTGCCAAGGTCTGACATCCTTTATCTGTAAAATAACCTACCAAAATATCTCAACAGACTGTTGTGGGACTCAGCCTTTCAAGTGCCTGTGAGTTGCCTGGGGACTGTTGCTGAGTGTTACGTACCCGCCTGCCATTTCATGAGTTTTGTGTTTCAGGAGTGGCAATGCTGATTTACCTGTACTCTGCATTCACTAAAATGCTAATCAAAGAAATATAGTCTCAGATGTAGATTTTCAATTTCTTTTGACTCTTCCCACTTAGCAGAGTGGGGCAATCCTCCAGCAGGAATTGGCAGGAGAAGAAATCTCACTAGTTTACGACTGAGCTCAATGAGTTTGCAAATGGCATTAAATGATAAGTCTGTCCCATGATTGCAGGCAGCCCAAATGTCCCGCTGAGTCCCCTGTCCTCTAGTCTGTTAAAAAAAAAGAATTGTGGGGGGAAAAAAAGGAACATCTTCTATTGACTTGGGAACAGTTTTGCTAGGGTTCACCACCTGCATCACCTTAGCACTTTGGGATAAACTTCCCTTGACACTTATGATGCCGTTGCAATCACACTGGCCAACTGATGACAAAACAGGGCCCTTAGCAATCCCCTTACTGCTGTCACCAAATGGTACCACAGAGCAATACTGTTAGCAGCTGTTTTCCTCCACATGAGACATTTGCCATTTTGCTCTGATTTGTACAGTTTAACTCCTATAATGGGAGCCATTACAGTATTTCATTAGGACTATTCCTTAACCATGAACTCCTCAGGGAGCAGAACATTACCAAGCAGCTGGAGCAGCTAAGACCAAACAGTCCTATTTATTGTTTGATTATGTCTTCATCCTGCAGGGATTAAACCCATTAGGATATCATTGAAGAAACTGGCCTAGCCATAATTGAACATTAATACAAGCAATTAGTAACCACAAAATAAACCTTTATCTTTAAATAGATGCAAACATGTTTATTTAAGCAAATGTCATTCACGCAAATGCCATTGGAACCTCCAACTAATATTCTTCCAGAAAAGTATCCAAACACATGCTTTGGAAGCATTATTAGCTTATATTAAAACATGTGCTGTTACTATCCTGTCCTGCTGTATCTAAACAGTATTTAGGCATGTGCTCTGTATCAAGGAATATTTAGGCTTTTTTCTCCCTGCTTAGAAGTGCCCCCATATTTTGTGGCCAGCAATGCACTGGAATAGATAAAGACACTTTTATTGGTTATTAAATGGTAAACCAACCAAATCTTACAAGCCCAGGAATGGCTAGAACTACTGGCATATTTATATCTATTACTGACAACTCATTGCTGAATGGAAACTAATTCCAAGATCAAGCAAGGCCTGAAAATTTTGGTTTTTTCAGGATTGCTTAAAATGACCTGGATGGATATGTATGAATGCTGCAAAGGGGTCTTTCTGTATGATGGGAGAGAATATTTTACGTAGATCTACTGGTCTGACTGTCCTAAGTTTGAGATGGAGCAGCTCAAGACGTAGAGGTGTACAGTTCCTATACATAGACGTTCTTTGCAGAATATGTGTATATCTGAACTAGGCTTTTTCAAGCAGAAGAAAGGCACCAAGAAGGGCATGTACATAGTTCTTCACACACTGCTTATCAACCCTATGTTTGCCACAACATCATTGCAAGCAGCGTAGATGAGAGCTGTGTTTTGATACAAAGTCCTGTCTTTTATGGATAAAGTCTGAATTTCTATAACACACCAAAGGTAGCTGGTTCAGCTCTACAGGGGATTCAGTAATTATTCTGCAGCAGAAATCAGAATGGTGGTTTATGGCTTTTCCTTCTCAAGGGCTTGCTTACACTGGCTTGTCCTTTAACACATCTGGTGTCTATGCAGAAATCTTGAGCTCACTTAAACTTGATTTCCAGAGCTTGACTTCAGGCTGTGAAGATGTTGGGCCAGCGCTCAGGAACAGAGTTCTGGTTTCCTGCATAATGCTACATGAATATAAAAAATAGCTGATGCTCAGGTTGTGAGCAGAAACAGCAGTTAATGATGCTGAGTTCACATAAAAATCAGTTGTGGAAACCATGCTTCTATAAGGAATATATTTCACTACATTACCCAAACTCTGGATGACTTGAAATGCCACCAAGTCTCAGTTTCTAGAGGTTTCCAAGATTTCTGCTTTCTTCTCAGTCTGCTAATCTCTAGCTTTAACATCTAACAGTGGTTTTTTTTTTTTTCTTACTTTTTCAAAGTGGAACTTAAAAACATGAAAGTGTATCTGCTTCCCAAACTCCCCTCAATGGACCTATGAGCATCCCACTATTTATGCCAGAAAAATGAGTAGTCTCCTGTGTCAACACCACCAGTGATTCTCAAGAGTGTAATGTGAATTAATCAAATATGCAAACAAGACAAAGAAAGACAAAGGAAAGAATACCTTTATAGAGATAAAAGGAGTTAAAAAGTCTTTGGAGTGAATTGCTTAGAGGTAGTTAGAAAGGTTAATAAAGTATAACATAGCGATGTATTTCCTCCTTCTCAGTGAAAATAGCATTGCTTATCTGTATTTATGCTACAGTACCCATCAGCACAAAACCATCATTATCACTAGAAAATCATGTACCATTTAGGCAGGCTTCAACATGGACCAAGTTGTATGGTTTGGATATAAACTCAATGGGCTTGACATGTGCAAATGAGCTTGATAGCTGTATGCTATCTTTGTGTGATCACACTAAAGGCCCTCATTTGCTGAAATCTGCAAGGATCTTTTTTATTTTCCAATCAATCTCAACACAAAAGTACTACCAAAGATAAAGAGACAGCTGGGGCTTTGCTGCCAGTAATGCTTCAAACTCTGTCTCAATCACAGCACCAGTCACACCACGGCAACCACTGTAGCACGGTGTCTAGAGGAACTCAGTTTCTAGAAGAACAGCTGATTTCAGTGGAAAAAGGAAAGTACACCATGGTGATTTTTAACATGCTTTTAAGTTTTTTTCCCAAACATCTTGTCCTGAGACCTAGATCTCGCCTTTGACTACTACAGAAGTTACAGATTTACACATACGTCGTTCATTAGTGGAAACTGGATTCAAGGATCTTTGGGTTCTAAGGATATTTTGTTTGGGGACTCTGCCTGGAGTATCATTTATCAAACAAATCTGGTTGGCATTTATGATGATAGTATGTTATTTTCCCAAACTTGCTTGATTACGCTTCTGCCTTGGATCAGCTATGATAATATTTATTCCAATGGGATCTCATTAGTTGCAATGCAGGAAATTATTGCTAAATTAACTGGATCAAAATATTAGTTCTGCATATATTTACTCATAGAGCTATTTATAAAAATTGTTGGGCTCAAGTAAGTATAAGGTTCTTCATTAATGAAGTGATAGGTTCATATTAGTACTTTAGTCTCTTGGATCTGTCACTATTTAGGGCCTGACACTAAACTTCCTGAAGTTGTAGGAAGGTTCCCATTATCTTTGGCAGACTTTGGATCAGACTGCTTATGGTGAAGCTCCTTTAGATCATGTTAGATGTAAAAGAGAATAAGGGTTGTAAAAGGGACTAAGGGTCAGTTTTATCCATTTGCAAAGCTGCCATTTAACTTTCAAAGCAGAAATAGATCAAGAGAGATTTGCAAAGTGAAAAAAAATAATGGCTGATTTTGGAACAAAATTTAACTAGGTAACTTCTTAGGGAGTTTTAGAAATGTTAGCATATAATTTTCAGTACTTTCTTTTCAGTACATTTGTTTCTTGTCAGGCTGATTGTACTTCAGATAGTACTTCTTAAATCAGGATACTCGGTGCATTTAAGGGCAAGTAGTTAGAGGACTCTACAAATTTCCAAGGTTTTGTGTGTTCACTTATAATCATCCAATATTAATTCTTTACCCGCCTATGATACACTACTCACTCCTGTAATTCTCTAGGCAAAAAGCGTGTTTTCCTTTATGCATGGTCTTTATTAGGTATACAACCTAACCAGGACTGGTTAAAAATGTTGGACACATTCTCAGAGTTATTACTTAGATCTCTTTGGAACTAAATTAACTAAATTGAACTAAACTGTTGGCTTTATAAAGGAAATGCTTCCCTATACCACTACTCCATAAAGATTCAGAACACTATTCCTTACTGAAGAATACACACTGCCAGGGGATTCTTGTCTTTTATTTAAAGAATAGCAAGACAAATAAGAAATTAAGTTTACATTTAAATTTTACTATTTCCGTGCATTCTCAGGAGAGAGGAGGAGTTTTACACACAACTGCTCCAAATGCTGGTAGCACTTTTGGACTCAGCAAGCTGCTTGCTTCAGCAAAAAAAAAAAAAAATCTGATTTCTGCAACCCATGATGAAGAGAAGCTGTTTACAGAAGCTCACCAAACCCTAGAGCTTATGTACGTAGGAGGACATTATTTAAAATTTCAGTCTGCCTCCTTTATTTCCCAGCAGCATGGATGTAGCCAAAGGCAATGCCTGTAGTACCACGTTAAATGCCTTCTCTGGAATGGGGGCAAACTATCAAACTGTTTTTCCCTCCACAATAGAGCGATTATTTAATTGAGAATGGTGCATGGCCTGTGCCAAGTCCTAAATTACACCTGGGAGTTGTTTAGGAAACTTTGAGCATAAAAATACCCCAGGCTCTATCCTAACAGTTAAACAGTATAAACAATCACTTGCTTGTGTCTAAGACTGTGCCCTGGCATTGTTTAATTTACTGTTATTGCTAATAGGAGTACATGCTGGTAATACAAAGTATCTCAGATTATATCAATTCTGAGCCATGCTTAGATGCTGAATATAATTCAGAAATAGATAGGCCCTATATTGGAATAAACCCCAAAGGAGATATTTCCTATTTAAGAACTAGAAATACCTATTGATTAGCTATACATGTCAGCGTATTCTCACATGGGACAACTCCCTGCTTTGTATTCTGCCTGCTATACTCCTCAACAGGGTGAATGATTAATATTTATAGATGTCCAATAAAAGTTATATTCATTTGGGTAGTTATCCCAAGCAGATGAGAACCCAGCTGAACCAAGGCAGCCAGAACAACCCCCCTGGTTACCCAGACCCACTCCCCCCCGGGGCTGTTATCCCCTCGCAGCATCTCTGCTTTGCCCTCCTTTTCCCTCATACAGCACTTTCTCCCAGCCACCGGGTGCTATTCCTAGCTGCAGCCCTCCCTGTGAGCATGCAGTTGCTTTTCAGGAGTGGGCTCGGCCGTTTGGCATCCTTCCCGCTAGCTCCTTGCCGCAGCTCTGGCGGTGTGACCCACACCCAGGTCTGACTTCAGCCGGTGCGGTTCTTCGTTCAGGTGCGGTAGCTACAGACTCTGCCTCCTCGGGGGACGGCTTGTGTGAAACGGAGGGAGGGAATTCCTTGTTCACTGGAGGTTTTCAAGACGCGACTGGACAGGGCGCTAGATAATCTCATGTAGGCACCCCTTCCCACAAAAGGCTGGACGCGATGATCTTTGGAGGTCCCTTCCAGCCTGGGCCGTTCTATGGTTCTGTGGTTGTTGCAGGATGTAAAGTCAAGAGTCTGTGCTCGCTCTTGGGCTTTTATTGTTGTTCTTTCAGTCTCTTAGGTTTTTCCTTACAGGCCACTGTTCTGGAGGGCGTTTTCCACACAAGATTTTAACCTTGCACTTTGAGATGAAAAGTAGGCTTTCTGTTTTAACAGTGGTGGTGAAAGGTTTGTGAACATGGCTTCCTTACAGGGCTCAAAATCATGGAAGTAACAGAACTCCACATTCAGATTTATTTTTTTAATCTCCTAACTCTGAAGCTCCTGTGGAGACTTTTGAAGGAACCAACAATATTTGAGTAACTAGTTTTCCTGATACATGGCAAAGTTATTTAGAAAATTCTGAGAATGTGGGCTATTGCCTTACATTATTCTACTACAGACAAAGTTCTTACTTGTTCGATATATTAATTTAAAAAAAATGAGAATAAAATACTTGATGCATGGATGCAGCCACTAGATGGGAGGCAAGAGCTGGTTAGGAACTGGGAGCTTCAGTTGGGGGTGCACTTAGGGAGCTCTCATCAGCTGCCACCGCCAGCTGTGGCATGCCACACTAGAGCTGCACACTAATACATCTGGGGTCACTTTTATAAGTGTACACAAGTAGGTTATTCACTGAACTAGAAACTTTTTTTATGAATTGGTAGTGGTGGTGATGAATTGTTGAGGGAGCGGGATATTTTAAAAATACCCGTGTTAATTCTCTGCCTCTAAATGGCTTTGCTGTAGGAAATTCTCCACTTTCATCTACAGCGCTGATGGAAAGGAACATCTTTCACATGATCTCATCTACATGAGGTCTATTAAAAATACAGCTGCCAAAGGCTTTTATGGGGCAGGAGTGGTATTAGCCTACGTGTTAAGAGGATGGAATTCAAGTCCTTACAATGTCGCAGACTTTCTGTGTAGCTTTAGGCAAGCTGCTTTTTTCCTCTGTATTTCAGTTCTTCCTCAACTTCTCTTATTTAAGTGGCATATAATGGAACTTCCTTTCTTCCCCAGTGTAGATTAATACTATAGAATGCAGTATCATAATACTGTACAATATAGAAATGTCTTTGAGCAATTAATGGATACATTTTTTAATAAGAAAAAGTCTGAATTTTTCGCAGTTCTGTGTGGCTCCTTATATTTAACTTTAGCCAGGATAACAGAAATGTGGTTCAGCCTGTTGCCTAAAACTATTTGTAAAAACTGACCAAAGTAAAAAGATAAAGAAATGTAATAATTTGAAACAAAAAGACATACTGATCTCAGCCAAAAGGGGTGTGGGTTGAGTAACCAGTGGACTAAGCTGGTCATGTAAGACATTAAGAGTAACAGATGAACAAAATAAGAAAAAAGGCGGTTTAACTCAAAACTCTTTGCTGACGTTTTTAATAGAGTGACATAGACAGAAAGAAGTATAATTTGATGCCTCTGACAAATGACTACTACAACATCCTGATAGGACCTCGCACTGCACTGCAATATGAGCGTGCTTTCACATCCCCTTCTTGGGAGCTACGGTTACTTCACTGAGACAGACAGAGGGACCCAAAGGATCCCTCATCCCCACCTTTGCCAGCTTTGGCAATATGTCTTGATATTTGACCTGGAGTCTCTTTTGCCTTTTTTTTCCCCTCTTACCTTTTTTCTATCTTTTATTCTTATCTTACCTTTTTCTATCTTTTTTTTTTCCCCCCCTTCAGCCAAGAAAGTGTGTTCAGTAACTCTGCTGGCAGTGTTGGCCTGGGCACCGAGCAGCTAATTGAATCATATTAACATATGTATTCTTCAGTGAAAAAGGTACAAATAAGAACACCAAAACCAGAACCTATACATCAAGGTCCTTGTTGGAGTCTGGCTGCCTGTGCTCAAGGCCAGCTTTGACGTGGCCTTATCGGGGATCTCTGCCCCTCTGCTCGGGCTCAGGCCCTTACACTTGGTTTTTGCTGATCCTGACCTACTGACTTGCTTTGCTGACTTGCTGGCCCTGCTCTGCTCTTCTGGCTGGGTGCTGTGGGATTGTGCCGTATCGGGGGGGCACTGCCCTGTCCCTCGCCATCACCCGCAGCTCCTGCCTCGCCTGCACTCGCCCAGCACCTGCTCCTGCTGTTCCCTGACACTGTATTTTCCATTCTTGCTGCTTTCTTCTTTCTCCTTTTGAAAATTTGTCTTGCTTTGTCCTCAAGAAAACAGGACAGCAACATTAACAACTTCAGACCATCTCAATGAAATTGTCTTTCGTCTTCTCCCTACAAAGGACTATCTAAGTGACAGTCAAATGTGGAAAGTTTCCATAAAAAACCCTCTCTTTTACAAAAAAGAAAGGCATTAAATAATGTTCTTAAAAGTAAAACTTCATCAATATTTTCACTGTTTTTCCTTTAAGAAGGTTTAATTATGTTTACCGTGAGATGAAGCAAGCCCAAATCTCAAATCTTGACTCAAACCTTCATATCATTTAATATTCTAATATTAGCCTTGGGCTGAGTCTTACCAATGCCATTAACTTCTGTACCCATTTGGTCCACGAAAACTACCATAAAACTGATTATTTATCAAAGAAACAAGACTTTTCGAAGCACTTTTCCCTGCCTGAGAAGGCACTTAATATAGTCACACTGAAAAGATTGGTAATTAATAAATCTTGGATCCCTGTTGCTGAAATTATGCTTTAAATATGATACATGGAGAAGGTGGATTGTACTTTGGAGAAGCAGGAGCATATTCTGGCAGACCAGATACAAACCTGGGCTTCCAAAGTTCAGTCCCCCGACATGTACAGTCTAGTCCCGTCTCTACTCCAGATATTTTAATGATTGCCCCGGTGCAGTCATTGCTGTAATGCAATAGTATTGCTAACAGTAAGGGTTAGCATCCCTGGGCTAACCACTGCAACCCCGCTGTTCATTGCTGTTCATTATCTGCTGCTGCCCGAATTCAGACAGGTGTGTCTGCAGCCCCAAAAGGAATAATTGCCTGGTCTGACCCTGGAACTCCAACTTCAAATAATGCTGTAGAGGTTAGAGCTTGATTAACGGTATTTGGAGATGTCCCAAAGGAGCTGCTGTCCTCTGCAGTACCTGTGATATCTAGGAAGGGTGAGGCAGCCACTTTTGTTACATGACCCACTGTGCTGCTAACACAGGAGCATTAACCCACGTTGAAAAGCCTTCTGTGTCCTCAGTAGAGAGTTTTAAAATCTTCATGGAGGACTGTGTTGGGTTTGTGTGGTGGGGTTTTGGTAGCGGGGGAGAGGCTACAGGGGTGGCTCCTGTGAGAAGCTGCTGGAAGCTTCCCCGGCTCCAAGTCGGACCCGCCGCTGGCCAAGGCCGAGCCCATCAGCAACGGTGGTAGCGCCTCTGTGATAGCGTATTTAAGAAGGGGAAAAAGACTGCTGAAAGAAAGACTTGCAGCGGAGAGAGGAGTGGGATGTGAGAGAAACAGCCATGCAGACACCGAGGTCAGTGAAGAAGGCGAGGGAGGAGGTGCGGGGGAGCAGAGATTCCCCTGCAGCCCGTGGTGAGACGGCAGGCTGTCCCCCTGCAGCCCATGGAGGTTAATGGCGGAGCAGAGATTCCCCTGCAGCCCGTGGAGGACCCCACGGCGGAGCTGGTGGCTCGGCCCGGAGAAGGCCGTGACTCCGTGGGAAAGCCCACGCTGGAGCAGTTCATGGAGGACTGCAGCCCGTGGAAAGGACTCGCGTTGGAGAAGCTCATGGAGGGCTGACCCCCGTGGGAAGGACACCATGCTGGAGCAGGGGAAGAGTGTGAGGAGTCCTCCCCCCAAGGAGGAAGGAGCGGCAGAGACAACGTGTGATGAACTGACTGAAACCCCCATTCCCATCCCCCTGTGCTGCTAGGGGGGAGGAGGTAGAGAACTCGGGAGTAAAGTTAAGCCTAGGAAGAAGGGAGAGGTGGGGAGAAGGTGTGTTTTTAAGTTATGGTTCTATTTCTCGCTATCCTACCCTGATTTGATAAATTGATTTCTTTTCTTCCCCAAGTCGAGTCTGTTTTGCCTGTGACCATAACTGGTGAGCGATCCCTCCCTGTCCTTGTCTCGACTCATGAGCCTTTCGTTATATTTTCTCCTCCCCATCCCGCTGCGGGGGAGGAGTGAGCGAGCAGCCGTGTGGTGCTTTGTTGTGGTGTTGTGCTGGGCCTAAACCACGACAAGGACTAAATAGCATTTAAAGCCCATGTACCCTTTGACTAGGCATGAAGATAGCCTTTCCTCTCTCCCTCTAGGTTCTTACACCAGCTTTATTACACAGTGAGGGGAGGTTTTGTCCAGTATCATTTCTTAGCCCAGCAATGTTTGGTCTCCTTCTCTGCTTCTGCCTCTCCTCTCCTACATTAATAGCCTTTCATTGGCAAAATCTTCTGGCCAAAATGTGACAAACTACTGCATACCTAGAACACAAATATACAAATGGACCTGGCTCATTTGGTTCTCTCCCCTTGGTTCCCCAAGAAGTGACAGCCTTTCTTCAAGGAGCCTCAGGCTGCTGCCTTGGCCTGGATTATCCTTTAAGAGCGCAAGTGTTGTGCTGAATAGGGGAACAATTTACACAACACTTTCATTTGGAAATGCCATTGAATTGCTAGTAATTACAGTGCTGTAGTGTACAATAGGGGAAGTTGACCCAGATTGGATGAACTGAGCAGAAATCACATCCATACTTTCCTTAAAGCCTCCCACTGCTGTGCTGTCAGAACCAGCAGCTGGTAAATGTCAGCAGCTACTATTTTTATTTTCATACCATCTTAATTTGTCTGAACAGGCAAAGGTAAAAATAACTATGTCCTATTTTCACTAGTGGTTATCACTGGTCTGGCTACCACTGAGTCTGGTGCTATGGAGCAAGCTATGACTGAAAAAACACATTACAGACACTTTTACTGGGAATGGCAGGGACAACTGGATTCAGGAGATTCTGACCTCTATTTCTGTGTCCATTGGCTACATCAGAGATGGTTAACCCGTAACTCCCGGTATGATTCACAACATTTCTTTACACAGGAAAGAAGCATCTTGCACAGCAAGCATCTCCTTCCTCTCTCCACCTTGCCCATGCTCTGCTCTCGTTCCAGCTACAGACAAAGGAGACTGCAACTTCCTGGCTCCTTCAAGAACCACCTGCTTGCTGACCCCCTCTTCAATGCATCTATACCAGTGAATAAAATCTACACTAGTAACCAAAACAGGGCAGAGTCTTTTTTTCTGAGCATGAGGTAAGAAAAACTAACAGAATTAATAGAACACAGCCCATATAGCTAAAGTCCATCACCCTCCAAAAGGGCATAGCCACATCCAATCTCCTTGTTCAGAATGGTACACGTGCAAGCTGTGCCTGGGAAAGTGCAAGCTCAGCTCAGAACCATGCCAGGTTTTTGATTAGAATTTAATATAGATAATCACAGAACAGTGGTTCTACCCACCATGTAATAAGCTTATTGGTATAGACACAGTCCAAATGGCTATACAGTGGGGCACGTAGCCCACCCACAAACCAGGACTGGCACATGTGCACCAGGCTATCACCTTTCAAATTTTAAAGTCACGATTCCCCCTTGCTAATCAATAGCAAATTTAAAACTCTCCACAAAAATCTTCCTATTTAGAACATAAATTGGTGACGTAAATTGGTGGATTTCCAAAGATATATATATTTTTTATTTCCAGACTGTATGTAATCCTTTAACACAAACCAACAGAGGCAGAGACCTTACTGGAAGCGGCAACGGCTTCCACCAAGAAGCAGCTCTTTCTCGCTTCAGTCCCTCTTTGTAGTCTCACCTTTGTATAACTGTTAAATACTTTGTTATTTTGTTTCTGACATCAAGCTTATTGCAGGCACTAAGCTGAGAAAAGAAGAGGAAGGAATGATGAAAAGGGTTAGTAAAAAGAAAAAAGGGATGAAGACAGTAGTGTCATTTCTTTTTATGTTACATACAGGACTGTAACTGTAAATCAGCATCAGCACTGCGTGAATCAGGTTTCCATTCTATTGTCAGAAGTCGAGAGCCAAGTATAATATTCAGCATTAAATGAATATGAATTATTATTATTCACCTCAGTCTAAATATACAGCACTTGTAAAAGATGGATATGCTTATTATTTTTAAAATTTCTTTGTGAAGTAAAGAACAGAATGAACTTCTGCGTAGAAGAGGAGGTGTTCACTTTATTGATAAAGTAAATGCCATTCAAGGTAAGTACTCCAGAAGCAGAAAACAGTTGTTACTGCACCCTTTTGTTCCACTAAATGCTTTATTGATGGGGTTTGGGATACACAGTTTTATGCACCTGACAATTCAAAAGCAAACATTGCAGTCCACAAAGAATGAGACCTTTAGGGAGAAAAATGTTTGTGTCAGAATGTAGTAAGATTTGTTTCTAATTACAGTGTACCAGTACTTCTCT
This sequence comes from Gymnogyps californianus, assembly GCF_018139145.2. NCBI lineage: Eukaryota > Metazoa > Chordata > Aves > Accipitriformes > Cathartidae > Gymnogyps > Gymnogyps californianus. The sequence goes on along the minus strand of NC_059471.1, from coordinate 11,348,893 downwards.
GTGAATGGAAGACACCATTTCATTGTATTTACACCGAAAGCTGAAATGATGGCTGCTCATTTGTGACACTGACATTTCATGAATCAAATGGGCTGCCTATAAAATGAAAAGTGTGAGAATTTTCTACTGCTCTCCTTTCCCCTCGTCCCTTCTCCACTGTGGTGGGTTGACGTTGGCTGTCCACCAGATGCCCAGCAAGCCGCTCTATCACTCCCCCTCCTTCAGGAACAGACTGCTCCAGCGTGGGTCCCCCACAGGGTCACAAGTCCTGCCAGCAAACCTGCTCCAGCGTGGGCTCCTCTCTCCATGAGTCCACAGGTCCTGCCAGAACCCTGCTCCAGCGTGGGCTTCCCACAGGGTCACAGCCTCCTTCGGGCATCCACCTGCTCCGGTGTGGGGTCCTCCACGGGCTGCAGGTGGATATCTGCTCCACCGTGGACCTCCATGGGCTGCAGGGGGACAGCCTGCCTCACCATGGTCTTCCCCACGGGCTGCAGGGGAATCTCTGCTCCGGTGCCTGGAGCACCTCCTCCCCTCCTTCTTCCCTGACCTTGGTGTCTGCAGAGTTGTTTCTCTCACATATTCTCACTCCTCCCTTCGGCTGCAGTTGCGCAGGTTTTTTTTTTTCCCCTTCTTAAATATGTTATCCCAGAGGCACTACCACCATCGCTAATGGGCTCAGCCTTGGCCAGCGGCGGGTCTGTCTTGGAACCGGCTGGCATTGGCTCTATCGGACATAGGGGAAGCTTCTGGTGTCTTCTCACAGAAGCCACCCCTGTAGCCCCCCTGCTACCAAAACCTTGCGGTGCAAACCCAATATATCCACTTTCATTCATTCTATTCTGGATACCATTTCTTACATACCTGGGATGCTGTACTGGTTTTGGCTGGGATAGAGTTAATTTTCTCACCCATGCTGTAGCAGTCTGTTCCTGAAGGGCTACACCCCACGGAAAGGACCCACGCTGGAGCAGTTAATGAAGAACTGTAGCCTGTGGGAAGGACTCATGTTGGAGAAGCTTGTAGAGGACTGTCTCCCATGGGTGGGACCCCACACTGGAGCAGGGGAAGAGTGTGAGGAGGAAGGAGTGGCAGAGATGAAGTGTGGTGGACTGACCACAACCCCCGGGGAGGAGGATGCAGGGGGAGGAGGTAGAGGAGTCGGGAGTGAAGTTGAGCCCGGGAAGAAGGGAGGGGTGGGGGGAAGGTGTTTTTTAGATTTGTTCTTATTTCTCATTATCCTGCTGTTTAATTGGCAATAAATTAAATTGATTCCCCCAAGTCAAGTCTGTTTTGCCCGTGACGGTAATTGGTGAGTGATCTCCCTGTCCGTATCTCGACCCACGAGCCTTTCGTTTTATTTTCTCTCCCCTGTCCAGTTAAGGAGGGGGAGTGATAGAGCGGCTTGGTGGGCACCTGGCATCCAGCCAGGGTCAACCCATCACAGTGGGCTCAGCACTACTTCCAACGTGTAAAGCAGAGCAGCTCGAAAAAGGAGCAGAACCTGAATCCGTACTTATGCAGATCTGACGGGCAGGAGTCTGCATGCAGGGGCAGAAATGGTGGCTGTTGTCAAGTACAACAGCTATAGTGCAGTGGTCCAGATGGACTATTGCTTGCTCGCAGTTTGAATATATCATGCAGGCAGAAACAGGCCATCAATTATTTTCTGAATTACTCACATTGGGTCTGGCTATAAAGACAGTGCATGTGATTGATTGATTTTTACCCTGTTTAATAGGATGGCTTCCATGGATGGAAGGATAGCTTCTAAATACTTCCTGAATATGAGCAGCTGACCTGAATTTCTAAGATAAATGCCAAATGGTACACTTTTTAGTTTTCATAGAACATTAAGTAACGCTAAGAGCAGATCAAAAAGAGCTGGATTACCATGTTCACTGAACAAATCAGTACTACTGCAGGTACTTGTACATATAGAGCAATTGCAAATTTCAGAATAATAAACTGATCCGGGGAAAATCCTACAGATGTACTTACTCCAGTGCTCAACTGTCTGATGATCACAGATTTCCTAACATCTAGTACTTTCTGGCTCTTTCCAGGATGTGCTATTTTTTTGTTGTTTCATTGGATTCGGTTCTTCCTCAGAATTAAATGGAAATAATCTATGCAGCTATTTTTTAATTCTTATAATTACCATTTCCTGCAGCTTTAAAAAATATTTTCAGTATCATCTTTTAATCACTAACTGGCTATGGTTTTATGGTGTCCTACAACTACTTTTACTTCAGGAAGCTCAATAAGGCAGATAATCCTCCTCCCCTTCACACTCCTCTTTGAACACTACTTCACAGGAATACAAGGGCTGTGAGAGCCTTGCAGCTGGTGGAGGGACAATCCCCCCAAGATGCATGAAAGGAGTCCCCGCAGTGCATGCTGCGATGTGGATTTTCAGTTGCTCTGAGCTGTAGTTCTCTGGAGGTTTTTCATAAATTAGAGCAGACTCTGGGAGTAATGCTTTATGCCATAGGCTGTACTAGTTCCCAAAGCTGACGTGAGTCATAGGAGTGGAGGGTGGGTGACAGCCACCTTAGGGCTCTGCTGGTGGGCCACATATTTCTGTGATATCACAGCCATGGGCATCAAAAGAGACCTGGGCTGATGTATTATACCTAGCTGTGAAAACTATGAATGGTAGAATTCCCTTTTAAAATGGGAAGGATTTGTCTTACACCACCACAATTCTTTTCCCTTCTTCCGTCATCTATTTTCAGTTCTTGTGTGTATACTAAATGCCCTGGAAACATTGCATGAGGACATGTGGGCTGTTTGAACGTGCAAAGTCTGCTGGAGTAGTGTTGGGGGGACTGTGGAAATGCAGGAGCCAGACTTTGTGCATTCTTGTCCACAGTGCTTTTTGGGAGCTGACTTGAAGAGGACCGTCCTCTGACAGTGCCCTGGACATAGTCTTGGAGAAATCTGGTTAGAGGTCCAGAACAGGGCCACAAAGTAAGACCTCCCTGGTCCTCTTTTATTACTGAATACTCTAGTACCAGACACAACTGTTCATAAGTTGGAGACAGATGTCAAGACCTGAAGTGTCTCTGCTCATGTGCAGAACTTTAGACATCTAGCTAATTTCACAAGCATAAAGGTAGCAGACACTTAGAGCAAATGGACTGTTGTATTTCTAGGACACCCTCAGAATTCAAGCACTGTTTTTCAGATTGTAGCACTGGTGAAGTTAGGAGGATAATATGGAAAAGTGCTGTAAATCTGAAACACTGCCCAAAATTATCATATGATCGATCTCCTTTAGTGCAACTTGGTAAGTTTGTGATGCACTGCATCTGTTTTTATTTAAATATTTAAGAAAAATGATATAAGAACAGACAAAGATTCATAAGTATCTGAACATTTGTGATATTTTCCCAAGCGACCTACTTACTGAAGGGATGCTGTACTTCGACTTTGAACTGTATGGAAAGGAAGTTGACACTGGCAGCCCACCAAATTAAACAACAAAAGTGAACCTTGATGTTGGCAATGCTTGACTGATAAGTCCCAGTATATACAGATCCATCTGCAAATATAGATCTTTTATTTTCATTAAGTGACAGAAAAAATATTTTACTTTAGCCACATGATAATGATTCATGCTGGGAAAAATCCTGGCAGCTTTCTCAAATGTTTCTGATATTTGAACTGTGCTGATAATTTCTATTTGTAGTATGAACCACCAACAGCACTTTTGACAGCTGCAGCTTCTTCTGTAATCATATTTATTCTTCATCAAAGCTTAAAGAGAGTCAACACACACCAGGCTTTTAACATTTTGTTACTCAACAGCTATGTTTTACAGATTCCAGTGAGGACCATCTAACATTTCTGTGTTCATCACAGCTGTAGCAATCAAATTTGTGAACAGCAGTTTTGGAGTCTGAAGCATAGCTGTTGAACACAATGGTCCTTTTATGATCTGTTCTTAATCGGTGACATTGACTACATGACCGTCATCTTCAGCCACACACCTCATGAACAACCCCAGGCACCAATATATGCTGGGGACCACTCATCTGGAAAGCAGCTTGGCAAAAAAGGACTTGGGGGTCCTGGTGCACACCAAGTTGAATATGAGCCAGCAATGGGCCCTTGCCGCAAAGAAGGCTATTGGTATCCTGGGCTGCATTAGGCAAAGTATTGGCACCATGTCAAGGGAGGTGATCAGTCCTTCCTCTCTGCTCAGCACTGGTGTGACCACACCTGGAGTACTGTGTTCAGTTCTGGGCTCCTCAGTACAAGAGAGACATGGACATATGCACAGAGTCCAGCGAAGGGCCACAAGGATGATGAAGGGACTGGAGCGTCTCTCCTATGAGGAAAGGCTGAGAGAGGAGAGACTGTTCAGCCTGGAGAAGAGAAGGCTCAGGGGGATCTCATCAATGTGTATAAATACCTGAAGGGAGGGTGCAAAGAGGACGGATCCAGGCTCTTTTCAGTGCTGTTCAGTGCCAGGACCAGAGGTGATGGGCACAAACTGAAACACAGGAGGTTCCCTCTGAACATGAGGAAACACTTTTCTCCTGTGAGGGTGACTGAGCACTGGCACAGGCTGTCCAGAGAGGTTGTGGAGTCTCCCTTTGTGGAGATATTCAAAAGCTGCCTGGACGGGTCCACGTGGCCATGCTTGAGCAGGGGAGTTGGACCAGATGACTTCCAGAGGTCCCTTCCAACCTCTAGCATTTTGCGATTCTGTGATTCTACGAAATGCAATAGAAAATCAACCTCTGGACCTCCTTCCAAAAGACTTGTCATGGCAAAGAAAGGCAGGCTGTTCCATACATAGCATGAAACTTCATAGCAAGAGGATGTTACAAAACAGTCCCTGATTCAATACACATCAAACTAAGTCCTTCTAAAAACTTAAGAGTCTCCTCGTCTATCATCAACTGCATTTTTTTTAAGATGCTGACCATTAAGACACTGACTTCTTAACAACAGTTTAGGATGTTCAGTGCTTGATATTTGTACCAAGAAAAAGCAAAAATAGGAATCCTTGGAAATGGGCCATTACAAACCAGAACACTGATCATAGGAATTTGTGTGAAAGGAAGGTCATGCTTGTGACCAAGGAATTGGAAAGAGGTAAAGGGATATATACATGTTTTCGTGTCAGTGATGAAACAACAGAAGCTATTGCTTTTTGATACATAGATGAGCAATATGCTATCCAGGATCTGGTGAAATGTGGATGCCGTATTCATATTCAAGGTAATTTCAAAATGTGTTCTTAGATATAAACCAGTGATAAAAATCTTGGAGGAATACCAATCATTTGCCAATCCGACAGGATTATAGTCTATAGACAGGCAGATGGCAACATAATTGAGGCCTACCAATGGCTCATTAAAACATCATGCAAAGTAATCACCTTGCAACTTAGTACCTGAGTAAAAGTTAAAATACAAACTGTTATAAAAAGCAGAAGTAAAAACCGGTCAGATGTAGGCACAAAGGGTTTTAGTGTCCTTGTATGTCTGCAGTTCTGGTGTCCTCATATGCAAATGAACATAGATCTAGAAAACACAGAGGAAGGGGACAGAAATGATAAAAAGCATGGAATGGCTTCTCTGTGAGAGGAGATTAAATAGACTAGGACTCTTCAATCTGGAAAAGAGATAGGAGAGAGAGTATGACAGTGATCTGTAAAATCAAGAATGACTTGGAGAACGTAAATGAAATAATTATTTTTACATTACAAAACTAGGGGTTATCAGATGAAGATCAGGTAGCAGGCTCAAAAGGCACACTTTTTTGCACAATGCATAATTAAAGTATGGGACTCACTGCCACCAGATGGTCTGGAAGCCAAATAGAAAGGATTGCAAAAAAAGATTCCATGAAGAAATGGAGGAAGGATCCCTGAAGACTTGAGCAGTCCCAAAACTAAAGCTAGCTGACATCTGTGCGGAGGGATTGTATATCGAAAGAGTATTTCTGTATATTTACTCTGTTCTTGTAATTTTTTTCCCTAAAAAAGTGTAGAAATTTAGCCAGAGATTAAACTGAGGTTTAGACAGACCTAGCAGAGCAGCTATTCTAATAAGGAGCATTTAAGTAGACAAAAAAATTTCCTGAAAATGGCCCTTAAAGATTTCAGGGTTAGCCTTTAATAAAAAAATTAAAAATGTAAGAAGCTGGGTATTGTACTCCATCTGGCCTTGTTCTGAACCAACAAAACCAACATGAGTTGAATCCATGATTTCTAAGAGGCAAGCTGTATATGCTATTCAGAATATGAAGCCTATGGTAAATAAGCATTTGGTGACCGCAATATTCACATTATGAAGTAATTTTGCATTGATGGATGGATGACTAGAATTTAACCAGATGTTTGCATTAAAGCAAATCCTTCTATTCTTACCAAAGAGGAACAAAATGCGTATTACAAAATCATGAATAGCCATCACATCATAGTATATCTCCTACGTTTTTTGAATATTCATTGATCACCACTGGTTACTCAGATACTTGATATAATTTTTGGAGCATATTAGAAAAATCTCTCTAAACACATAACAAACCTCCTCCCAGAAGAAGGAACTTTGATGCAAACAGTGGCAAGTAGTAGAAACAAATCATTTTCCATTGGGTCGGATGTGAAATAAAGATGTATTATGTCCTTAATGTCTTTTCAGCGTCTACGTGGGATTTACTGTGAGCCAAGTCCTGAGATGCTATGACAAGGTAGAAGGAATGAGCACTCTTAACTGAATACACATTCTGAATATACATTAATGATCTGATACGTTTTTCTGAACAAACTTTGGCATTGTTAGAAACAATGGAGAATACAGAATATCCATGAATATAAAGAAAATACATATACACTGTGTAAAGGCTTGGCACAAACATTGTAAGTAGTGAGTCAGTTCCTTAAATCAACAACTTGCAGTCACAGATTGCCTACTGAAAACCCTTTTCCAAAATAAATTTGAGGAAGCCAAGTAATAGCTCACTCACATGGCTAATTTTTTTAATGAAAGTTTGGAGAAGTATGGTATCTGGAAATAAACATAAATTTAACAATTGAAAATGAATGTTTTCCCCATTGGAACTTATTCATTGTAGATAAATGAATTAATAATGCATGTCTGAAGATGACTGAAGCTTCTGAGAGGCTTCAGAAGATTCTTGCATTTCTCCTGTGTAGAAAAAAGACAAATTATTTTATCATACATTCTCATTGCAAAAAAAATGTTCTGTTTTAGGAAACCAACAGCTGGAAACTTAAGCCAAATCAGCCGTAGATATAGGCAGAACCTTGAAAGTTTTGATGAAAAAATACCGATGGGTTATTCTGGGAGCAACTAGCATGAAAGATAGGTTAAAGGGTGTCACAGATGAGTGATTTAGATCACTTAAAGAATCACTGTCAAAGGTATTAGCAAAAGTGATATTAATATGATGTTGTAAAACTGCGACTTAAGTTTGGTGGCAAGGTTCACTCTATTACTTACTACATGGAAGAAACATACAAAGGAAAATCGAGTTAGAATTGATTTAGAACGATTTACACAGAGACCGAAGACACAAGGGGTAAGGGAGACCCTCCTGTTAAGTCATGAGGTTCAGAGTGGACCACCTTGCTTTCTAAACTCCTGATGCAGCTTAGGTGTGGCTAGGTCCAAACTTAGTCTCAGACTTGGACAACGGTTTCTGACTAACAGAATTGATACAAAGGGTAAGGAAAACCTCCCACTGAGTCACGAGGTTCAGAACGGACTCCTTTGCTTTCTAAACTCTTTCTCAGAGAGGACTCTAGGTGCAGCTGGATCCAGACTTAGTCCCAGACTCGGTCAACGGCTTCTGTCTGATGGAATTAGCTACATGAATTTAATTAGTATTAATTCAACATGCTATCAGTCACTTACCAAAGATCTGTTGGGGGTCTCTCCGCCTTGGGTAAGGAAGGATTTCTTAGTCTCTCGTAAGGAATCTCAAACCTTGAGAGGCGTCCCTGCTCAAGGGGAGAGTCACCTGGCGTGCAGTCCAGTTGCAATTCAGGGAGAACTCAAATTGGGCTCATCCAACCATCAGTTGTTGGTAAAAGGTCTCTCTGCCTTGAGGAGTAACCTTGAGGGGTGTCCCAGCTCAAGGGCAGATCACCGCCATGCAGCCACACTGTGTAGCAGGAGAGCAGGAGAGCTCAGAGAAGGCTCACCTAGGCTGTCGTATTTATGGGATAAAGTGGTTGGCTCGTAGTCAAATTGCATACAATGGGCAAGATATGCACGAGACTCCTTGTACCCACAACTTTCTTTGTTCCTTGATAAATGAGTCTTAGAAAAACCACCTGCTATTCATGATCGGTATTCCAAGCTTATACGCATCAATACTCACTGGGTCACTCTGTTCCCTTGTGGGTTTCCTAGAGCAGTTCTTGGCCCGGCTACGGCTCAGGCCTTTACCTCCCTTGGAGCCGGTACCAAACCATCGCTAGTTTGGTTAAGAGAGTCGAGTGCACCCGTCACAAAGGGTGGGTGCCAGGTTAGTGGAAGATCAGTCTCCAAGTGTTCAAAATTCACAATAGACTAAGCTTGCTGGAAGAAGGTTCTATCGAAGGGTGATCCTTTCAGGCTAGACAGTATAACTTCAGTTGAAAATCCTTTGGAGCATTATGTCTTTCTTTAAGACAGGACAACAACTCTTCCCTTCTCCCCCTCCCCCCAAACAGACCTATATTAGGGTCTTCAAACCGTGAAAATAAGAGTTTATGGAATTATAGAAGCTTTTATTGTAGAAGTCTAAAATGCTTAATTTCAGAGGAAACATTTAGAGTGTAAGGATTCTGAATATCACTTCAGAGTGACCTGGAGCTCTGATTATAGCTTTGATTACAGAGCATGTTTGAAATCTATTTTAGTGCCTTGATACATTTGATTTTCAAAGATTAAAAAAATATTATAAGGAATTACAGGAAATAGTGCTTTCTTTTAATATGGGTAAAAATATTTACTTATAAGCAGAGGATTTCTAAATCCATGCTGCTTTGCTTTGTTTCACTACCTGCATTTCCCTGATGTTTATTTTCCTTATTGGTGAAGCTGTTAAAAAATAGTATTATCTAAAAGAGTGCGCAGAGAAGATGCAGTGTTCCTGTGGAATCCACAAAAAGTGGAACGTCAGTTTCAGGAAATGAGTAATTTGATATGAAATGATTAGTTACAGATAACACTTCATATTAGTAACTCTTTTCTTGTTCCAACAGTTGATCCATCATTAACTATGATTCTCACAAATGTCCTTTTGAATCATCTCTTGTTTCATATAACTTGAACTTGTTGAAGCTGATTGGCTTTCAGGATGCCAAACTGCAAATCCCTGACAAGCTGAGCTGTCAAGCACTGCTGAACTCGACTCCCACCCTTGTTTTCAGTCTTTGCTTATTAATTATGGCTCTATGCTTGCAGTGCCCTGTCCAAAGCCAGGCTCCCCAGCCTCGCAGAGGGTGGCAGATGTTGGCAGGGCTTTATGGGGCCATCAAACCTGGGGCTGCAGCAGACCGAAGGAGCAATGCTAATTCCCATGAGGCAGCCCATGCTGATCTAAGAGCAGCTGCTCCCGAGAGGCTCTGAAGGGAAAAAAAAATGGATACAAGTTAATTTTCTAGCGCTGGAAGGCAAACGCAAATTACCCAGTGTTTCGTAACTGTAGGAGCTGTTGCACATGGTGAGGGACCAGCTGCGCGCTTTGCCTCAGGCCTGCCGCTCTCGCCGAGGGCCGATCACGAGGGCCGGCTGGAGCTCCCGCATCACATTGCAGGGAAGCCGTGCACGGCCACTGCAGCATGGCCGGGCTGAGGTGCCCAGGAGGCAGAGGGAAGCTCTGTCGAGAGTGAGGCCTGAGGGTGTGAGGTGCGACCTTCTGCGGTGGAGACCCACTGCAAGGCTGACTCGCAAAGACCAGCCCACACCGGGACAGGCCCTGCTCACCCATATGAAGAGGCTCAGGTATTTTAAAGGGCAGATGCTTAAGCGGGCACCTAGCAGCAGGGTTGCTGCTGTGCCAGGGCACAGAGGAAAGCGCAGGACATAAACCAGGAGGCGTCAACGAGCTCGGCATGGCTGCCCGCTGCACACCCTGCCTGGAGGACCAACACCCACTCTTCACCACGCCGGTCTTGTCTTTCCGGCTGGTATCGATGGTTCGCTCCCCCGGGGCGCAGCCCGTCGGCCAGGGCGCATGCGCAGCTCCGCGCCGGCCGGCTCCACATTGGCGGAAGAGCGAGCGGAGAGCCGGCGGGGAGATGGACGGCGCCGGCAGGGAGGAGCTGGGTGAGGCGTGCCGTGCGGCCCGGCGGCGGGAGCAGCTGACGGGCAGCGGGATGGCGGCTCGCCGCGGGGCGGAGAGGAGGGGGCGTGAGCGTGAAGAGCGGCCGACCAGCTTCCACCCCCCTCCCCTGCAGGCGGGATGGTTCGGCCCACGGGGGATGCGCTGCAGCGCTCAGCGCATTGGGGCGGGCGGGATGAACCATCCCACCTGGGGGAGGGGTGGGCCCTGTCCTGCCGCTATCTCCGCGTCAGGCGGCGGCGGCGGCGGCCCGGGCCTCCCCAGCGCACCGCGGCGGGGATGGGGAGGCGGATGGCGAGGGCTGAGCGCCCTGGAGCCGGCCCGGCGGCACCTGGGGCCGGGCGGGGCTGAGGGAAGCGGAGCGCGGCGCAGGGACCGCGGGGCCTCGCCTCCTCCCGCCGCGGCCCCCTCAAAGAGGGAGGCTCGGCCGGGGGCTCTCCACAGCGGGGTCGGCGGGCGGAGGGCAGGCCGCGGCCCCGCTTCGCGGAAACCCGCCGCTCAGGGCGGCAGGGGCAGTTCCTGAAGGCGTTCGTCGCACCCGGCGGGCTCTTGGTTTCATTGGGAAGTCATGGTCTTGCATAGAAGTTTAGGAAACACTTTCTCTGCATCGTTAGGCGATGCTTTTATCTACGATGAAAGGTTGTGGGTTTGGGGGGTTTTTTTGTGTGTCTGTGTCGATATATTAGCTGTATTTATTGCAGATTACTCTTCGGACCTTTAAATCTGAGTGTAGGAGGGCACATACATGTTCACATCTTGTCTATCCGTAGATGGACAAGAGATAACTCGTAGCAGGTTTAGTTATAAAGCATAGCTGATTCTGGGCTGGACTGGGCAGACTGAAAGTCTCATCTCAAAGCTATGTTCCACTGTAATCTCAAGAATTTGTCCTGCCCAGTGGTAATGATGGGAAGCAGGAGACGTGCTTCAGATTTTATTGTCCCAGAGACTGATCCATCTTGCAAGGAGAGATTGCCACCTCTGGAGCAAAGATGGCAGAAAGAAATTTTAGCGCCTTTTTTTTTTTTTTTTTTTGCTAAGGTTCACAGATCTGAGAGTTTCTCTGTTAGAAACCTTAGAACCAGAATTTTTTATGGAATTAACTGTTTAAAAATGCAGATCAACACCTGGTAAGATTTCAGAAGTTTTTTACATGGTTTGGTCCTATTGAATACTTAATAAATTTTAAATCTTACCAATGTGTCATCACTTGAAAGTGTGTTAATCATGTAGAAATGTGTAGCTTGGTCTAGACAGGATGGTGGATTATTTAAGACTTAGCATCTTTCCAAATAAATGATCCATTGTGGCTTGGGGTAAAGGCGCTCCTCTGAAAGTGTATAATAAACTATGGAGACCTGTGCATGTTTTGGTTTAATAATTCAAGTGTCTCATTTTATTAGCCTTCTGGAGTTGACAGTTACAATGCAAAAGCAAACAGTTCTTCCTGCTTACTGAGTGACATTATTGACTTTCAGCATTTGTTTAGAAATAACTGTTCTCAAGATTAATAAATTCTACCATAAAGCTGAATAAATTTACTTTATTAAATTACAGTCTGTAATGAAGAGAAACAAATGACACAAAGATATATTTTCTGAAGAAAAATAAAGAGTGATTCAAATAACTGCACCAAGCATAGCTTTAAAGTTCTTGAAAAACAAACACACACAACAAAAGCTAATGCTAACTTTTACTATTCTGGAAAATGTAATTATTAGTATTTAATAGGAATTTTTAAACCACATGAGTTTTCCTTTTTAATTTTCATTCTGGAAAATACGTTTTCATTTGAGGTTTTTTTTTGTTTGTTTGTCCTTATGTCTCTTGTATTCAGTAGGAGTTACAGTCATGGAAAATAAAAAGGGAGCTGGCTTCTGTATGGTTGAATGGGATTATCTGTTAGCTCCCCCTTGAACTAGAAAAAGCTACAAAAGTTTTTCAGTCTTGACAAGTGTGCCCCTCGCACTACCATTCATAGTCACTTTGTGTTGATCCATAATTTCTTTGGCGGTTCTGGAAGCACATGACTGAGTAATGTGGCAGATCTTGCCAGATTCACGTGTGTTTGGTGGACAACACTACTTTACAGTTTGATGCCTTCTGGAGAAACGCTGGGAAGTTTATTTGTGGGCTGAAGTTTGGGGAGTGGAGACACAGATATTTCTTTCTGTGGTTGAGGGAGTAACTGAGAGTTACACGGCGAGCTGCTTACTGAGCCGGTTGCAGATTCTGAAAATGATTAGTGACAATGTTTTCTTTGTAACTAATTTTTTCTTGAGAGCCCTGGTTCAGAATGCTGAATTGAAAAGCTCTGCTGTTCAGAGACTTGATGACTAATCTTGTCCCATAAGAGCAGCCGTGGGCTTGGTTAGGTGACAGAAGCTCTGGGCGTGCCCTCTGGATCATGAATATGGCATTCTACAGCCTGTGAGAAAATATTAGCATAAAAGCACATTTTAGGCTAGTGTAAAGATTATGTCGTTCTGATTTTCTCTTTTATACAGCAGTCAAAACAGCTGTGTATTAAATTGAATCTTTATCCCTATTATAGAGGCACTGGGTCATCTTGTGCTGTGTTTCTGGCCCTGTTAGCATATTCTTGTGTAGAAGCTGACTGAGCAGTGAAGTATCTCCAAGATCTCCTTTGCCTACTGCTTTTTGCCAGGCATTTAATATACATGTGGAGTGGTGCTCCAACAAGACCTGTGTGTTCCTTCTCCCATAAATGAGTAAAAACAGCTGACATAAACAATGATAAGCTATATCCTGCCGCCCAAATCTTTTTATACTTATATGTCAAATCTAGTTCTTTCTGTTCGATGACACCGACTTCAAAACCCTTGTCGTGGTTTAACCCCAGCTGGCAGCTAAGCACCACGCAGCCGCTCGCTCGCTGCCCCCCCACCCCTGGGATGGGGGAGAGAATCAGGAAAAAAACCTCGTGAGTTGAGATAAAGACAGTTTAATAGGACAGAAAGGAATGAAAAACAATGATAATGATAATAATAATATGACAATAGTAATACTAAAAGAATTAAACTATACAAAGCAAGTGGTACACAATGCAATTGCTCACCACTCGTTGACCGATGCCCAGTTAGTTCCCGAGCCGCGCTCCCCCCTCCCAGCCAGCTCCCCCAGTTTATATACTGGGCATGATGTCATATGGTATGGAATATCCCTTTGGCCAGTTGGGGTCAGCTGTCCTGGCTGTGTCCCCTCCCAGCTTCTTGTGCCCCTCCAGCCTTCTTGCTGGCTGGGCATGAGAAGCTGAAAAATCCTTGACTTAGTATAAACACTACTTAGCAGCAACTAAAAACATCAGTGTGTTATCAACATTATTTTCCTACTAAATCCAAAACATAGCACTATACCAGCTACTAGGAAGAAAATTAACTCTGTCCTAGCCAAAACCAGGACAACCCTCAAGGAAAAAAAATAGATCATATTGCTAAATTGGATTTGGAAAAGGGGTTTTAGATGGGAGTTTGTCTGGGAGGTGAGCTTCTCTGAAGGAACAATGGGAGATTGTATTTGGCTTTGTTTTTAATATGTCCCTTGCCTTTAACTTGCTGTGCAGCCCTGGCAAACTGCTTCATCCTTTTGTCTCTGTTTCACCCATAAAATGAAAATGATGGAGATTAGTTTTGTCCCTTGTGGTGCTAAGAGGTTCAGTTAATTTTGGAATATTTAACTGCTTGAGCAGTATAGAAAAATTAACTAAAGTTCTCGGTTAAAACTGATTTCTTTGCAGAGCTTTTGAACCAAAGGATTACTTGAGTGTGCGGTAAAAGCTTTAGAATTAAGTACATTTAGTAACAGTTCAAAGGTTTCTTTGGCAGTATGTCCATAAATGTTGGCAAGATGCTGGCAAATTCTAGGAGATACAAAAATACATTTGAAGATACAGAAGTGGAAATACTGGTCATAACAATTTAAACACTACAGATTTAATCTCACTATGTAACTAGTGATTGACTAGTGATTGAAATTCTTCAGAGGTCTCTGAGGATATAGTGTTGACATTTATGCATGATTATAGTGTGACGTGTAGCTGTAATGAATCAGTGATTTATCTCTCTAGTGGGTTAAGGAATCAGTTTAACATTGCAGTGGTAATTCTGGGAGAAGCTGAAATGCGCTTTATGTTGCCTTGTGTGGTGGGTTGACCCTGGCTGGATGCCAGATGCCCACCATGCCGCTCTACCGCTCCCCTCCTCAGCTGGACAGGGGAGAGAAATTATAACGGAAGGCTCGTGGGTCGAGATAAGGATAGGGAGAACACTCAGCAATTACTGTCATGGCAAAACACTCAACTTGGGGAATTAATTTAATTTATTGCCAATCAAAGTCAGAGTAGGGTAATGAGAAATAAAACCCAAATCTTAAAACATCTTCCCCCAACTCCTCCCTTCTTCTCGGACTCAACTTCACTCCTGATTTTCTCTACCTCCTCTTGCCCCATCAGTGCAGGGGATGGGGAATGGGGGTTGCAGTCAGTTCATCACATGTTGTTTCTGCCGCTCCTTCCTCCTCACACTCTTCCCCTGCTTTAGTGTGGGGTTCCTCCCACAGGAGATGGTCCTCCATGAACTTCTCCAGTGTGGGTCCCTTCCACGGGATGCAGTCCTTCAGGAACAGACTGCTCCAGCGTGAGTCCCCCACGGGGTCACAAGTCCTGCCAGCAAACCTGCTCCAGTGTGGGCTCCTCTCTCCACGAGTCCGCAGGTCCTGCCAGGAGCCTGCTCCAGTGCGGGCTTCCCACGGGGTCACAGCCTCCTTCAGGCATCCACCTGCTCCAGTGTGGGGTCCTCCACAGGCTGCAGGTGGATATCTGCTCCACCGTGGACCTCCATGGGTTGCAGGGGGACAGCCTGCCTCACCATGGTCTTCCCCACGGGCTGCAGGGGAATCTCTGCTCCAGCTCTTGGAGCCCCTTCTCCCCCTCCTTCTTCACTGACCTTGGTGTCTGCAGGGTTGTTCCTCTCACATATTCTCACTCCTCTTTTCGGCTGCAGTTGCGCAGGCAGGTTTTTTTTTTCCTCTTTCTTAAATATGTTGTGCCAGAGGCGCTACCAGCATCGCTGGTGGGCTCAGCCTTGGCCAGCGGCGGGTCTGTCTTGGAGCCGGCTGGCATTGGCTCTATCGGACATGGGGGCAGCTTCTGGTGTCTTCTCACAGAAGCCACCCCTGTAGCCCCCCTGCTACCAAAACCTTGCGGTGCAAACCCAATAAAATGGCTAATTTTCAGTACGTTCTGTATTTCCTGTCTGGTTTTATGCATGTATCTTGTTTTCAAATTAACTAGTTTTTATCAGATTGACCATAATAACTCCCCAAAATAAAACTTGTATTTGGCAGGTTCATATACTAGTATGTAATTTAAAGGTGTGAGTTGTCCATACCTTCTTTTAAATGTATCTACAGTCTTACCAGTGTTACAGATTTCAGAGGTATTCAGTTAACATCTATATTTTTCTTACAAGATAAATAAGCTTGGTATGGTTAAGGTATTTAATGTTCACTGAAACTATGAAATATTTTTACTTGCTGAATAGTGAAGCATGTTTTAATGTAGCTAATGTCTTTTGTGATATTCTTCAGTGTTTTTAGAGTTCGGTAAATAATGTGATAATTCAGTAAGGTGTGCTCTTGCACTCTTAGAAATAGTAATTTTTTTTTTTTAAATAGAAAATGTTAAAATCACAGAGATTTTTTTTTTGGTGAAAATGATGGAAGTTGAGACTTATTCAACGTATTTTATGAATGGATACTGTGATAGGCAAGTGTAAGATAAATTATCTTTTTGCGCTTGGCAGGATTTGTTTTGCTTAACTGTAGTAATTTAAAAATAGTTATAATTTAATCAACATTAAACTGGTGTAAGCTATTAGTTTTACCTGAAAGGCAATTTTGTTCACTACTGGCTGCTTGCTGTTGCTTGGTGCTGTTATTTAGCTGTATGGTGGAATTGCATTTGTTGACTGCGGTGGCAGTTTTTACTACTTTAAAAAGTTCATGAAATTGCAGCTTTCAAAGCATGCAGCCTAATTCCTTTATTTTGGTTCTCTCGCCAGTGACTGGAGACATCTTTTGTGGTACCTGTCTTACCCATCCGTTTTAGGATGGGATGACTCTGGGGAGTGCCCTTGCTCACCACTGATAAGAGTAGACTGAATGCTTAGTTTTGCAGTAGCTAATGGTGGGTGAGATGAATCTCATCCTTTCGTAACAATGGATGACTTTTCTGTTTTGCTTTATGTTCTATTAGCTTGTGAAATGATCTAAACCAGCAACATTTTAGTGATAAAAATTTGTTTTTATTAATGAAAAACTGTAGTGTTTGCCCATAATAATGATAATGAGATGGTGTGCCACTTTAAAGAGAGAGAATTTCCTGTGCAAACTTGTGCTGTGCGTATCTGTGTGCCTAAATCAGCTTTACAGTTAGGAACACCTGTAAGCCTCATGGCATGGGAAGTTTGAGTCATGTTTTACTTCTAAACTATAAGTTTGTTTCTAATGCTAATGTAGTGTTAACTCTGTTGTACAGACATGGAAGTAATGAAGCCTTTAATTGATGAACAAAATTCAGATGGCATCTCGGATGAAGAGCATGAAAATAACTTCCTGCCAGCTGAGAAGCATTACCAGCTTGATAATGAAGAAGGCATTACGTATGTATTACTCTTAAGTATCAGCTTGTTAAAATTTGTTGCCTCCAACTGTTTCTCATGAGTATTTTACTGAACTCTTAAGGGGTTTTCTTGCACCCATGGTACAGTTTTGTGGTTATACATCAGAACTTTGCATAGTTCTGCCAAAAAGCAGCCCATTTTGAGTAGGTTCTCTGTTCTTTGGAAGCTAATTATGTACCAGCTTTAAAATATCCAAGGTGCCCATTTGTAAAGTGATCGGGTCACTCAAAATCCAAGCACTGTTTAAAGAAGGTTTTGATTAATTTTATTTTTTTGTAAAGAAACTTCAGAACACTTTGGAAATAATCTGTTTGTTAAAGTTTACTTGTAAAGGTTTTTTTTTTCTTTTGATAAAGCTTTGGCTGCCAGACTTGTGATTTGCAGCTGGTAATTGTTCTGAATGTTACTGATTCTAAAATAGCATTGATGAAACTTGCTAATTTTGACTCTGAGGCAAAAGGACAATAAAATTGCACGGAAAATAACCTTTCACAAGCTGGAGGAAGGAACTGAAGATCAGACTTGTATGTTCTATTTGATGGAGCTCACATGTAAAGATGAATAAGAACATTATTTGAATGTGCTGGACATTCTTTAAAGTAGCTGGACCATCTTAAACTAGTTCAAGCTCACAATTTATCCCTTTATTAATAAATGACAGAGGGTGTGGTGTTGGTTTTGCTTTTTTCCTCTCCCCCCGCCCCCCCAGTGTACTTCTAATGTGACTTTTTATATTTTTATCCTCAGGTTTATACAAACACTTACGCACCTCCTCAAGGGAAACATTGGAACTGGGCTTCTTGGTCTTCCACTTGCAATAAAAAATGCTGGCATTGTGGTAAGAATTGTCCTGGTTTCGGCTGGGACAGAGTTAATTCTGTTCTTAGTAGCTGGTACAGTGCTGTGTTTTGGATTTAGTGTGAGAATAATGTTGATAACACTCTGATGTTTTAGTTGTTGCTAAGTAGCGCTTACCTTAAGTGAAGGATTTTTCAGTTTCCCATGCTCTGCCAGCAAGCAGGTGTGCAAGAAGCTGGGAGGGAGCATGGCCAGGGCATCTGACCTGAACTAGCCAAAGGGATATTCCATACCATGGAACGTCATGCCCAGTATATAAACTGAGGGGAGTTGGCCAGGAGGGGCGGATCGTGGCTGGGGCATCAGTCAGCAGGTGGTGAGCAATTGCATTGTGCATCACTTGTCTTTTCTTGGGTGTTTTTTCTTTCTTTTTTGTTATATTCCTTTTCATTACAATTATTATTATTCTTAGTTAGTAGTGTATTTTATTTTTACTTTAGTTATTAAACTGTCCTTATCTCAACCCATGAGTTTTACTTTTTTTCCTTTCCTCCTCCACACCCCACTGGGAGGGGGAGGGGGAAGCGGCTGCGTGGTGCTTAGTTGCTGACTGGGGTTAAACCACGACAGAATTCAATTATTTTTCATAGATTAGAAGAATTATCTAGAAAGATCTACAGATATGTGTCTGAGCCTGAAAAACTAAAATCTCAATACTTTTTGTTTGTCACTACCAACTTCAACAGAGTTGTGTTCTATTTTTCCTCTTTAGTCTGGTGAAGTTAGTACTGAAGATTGAGATTTTTATTTTTTTTTTTAAAAGTTACTTTACCCTGAAGACTTTATAGCGTGTGTTGTATTTTTGCTTAGCCAAAGAGTTTTTCTGGCAAAAACAAAATCAGAAAAAAGAAAGATTTTGATTCACTTAGACTCTTATGATGTCTCATGGGAATTGTTATTGTGGGGTTGTCTTATCTTTGTCCAGACTTCTCTAGAGCCAGATCGTATGTCCTAGGATGCAGCATCAGCTTGTTAAATCAATCTTGTGTTTCTGCAGAAACAGGGTATAGCACAGCTTTTTTATACTGGGTAACAAACAATGCATTTCCTAAGGCAGGGTAAATTTAATCAAGTGAAATTTTCACCTTATGACTAAATAATCATGTAATTCTTTATTACAGGATATTCAGTTTAAGAATGAAAGTTACATGTGAAAAGCAAGTACCTTCTGTGAAAACTTTTGGTCAAACTTCTACTCTGAAACAAATTACTTCATTTGAAAATTATCTATAACTTGTAATAGTAGAAGTTGTTGTGGTTGTGTTGTTTTTTTTTTTTTATATATACTGCACATCATCAAGTCTACTAATGTAAGGGAAAGAAACTTTTATTGTCATTGCCACTTGAAAGTGGTTCAAGCCACTGTTTCGAATTGTGCAGTATATGCAGTCTTCTCCCTTAACAAATTTTTGTGGCAAATATCTTAATAAAGCTGTTAGAGGAGTGAAGTTGTTCACGCCCATTTGGTATTTATGGTTTGATTGCCCCTGAGTAGCCTTCTGTCAAGTAGTGAACTAAAAGTAAGGAATGCCATAAAACATCAGCAGCAAAGCCCCCTCTGGGAGGGGAGAAAAATCCCGTTGCATGAAATTTTTAATTCTTAATTTGTTTGCTACAGTGTGAAATTTTTGCATGTAAAGATTTTCCCCCAGCATATTTTCATGAAAAATTCTGTTTATCTCCCGTGTCCTCCCTTTTTTTTTTCCATACCAGATTGGACCAATCAGCCTTATGTTCATAGGAGTTATATCTGTTCATTGTATGCACATCTTGGTACGTTGCAGCCACTGTCTATGTCAGAGGTAAATGTGGAACTACTCATTCAGTTGCTGAATTTGACTATTATTTTTTTCTTTCTTCTTTTCTGTTTCTGATTTTTGGCCTACAGAATGTCCTGATGCTGTAGCAGTTTCTTCTCTTCAGTTCAGAATCTTGTATTTGAAAGAGACAACACTCAAATTCTTATCGTGCAACTATAAATGATAGCTATGCTTTGTGCAACACTGCTTTAATACACTGAAAAAATATTTCTTCTCTGCTCATATGCGAAATGAAGTTGGTTTAACTTGTGTTGCCCAGTATCCTGTTCCCTGTCTTTGCTGGCAAATAATCAGGTCTTTCTTGCTGCAGTTTTAATTGCTTAGCTTCAGTCCGTTAGTCCTTCTTTATCTTCATAGCTTTCTTCATAACTTCTGAATCTTCATAGCTTTGAAAAGTGTCCAATTTATAAATAGCCAGTTTATAAGTACTTCATAGGAATAAAAGATAAACTAAGAATTGCTGTTCATGTCTTTCATGATTACATGTGGGCTCTGTCTCTTTGGATTTTGACAACTTGATTCTTCGAAATTGTAGTGCTGAAGGAATGTGTTAAAATGATGCTAGAAAGCAGATATACACTAGGTACTCCTCCAAGTGAGAGGTACAATATTGGGGGGAAGCAGTTATTCAAATTTGACTGCTGGAGTATTTTGATTAATAGTGACTTTTATTAAACATTTTTATCTTACTGTCAGGTGTTAAAGAGAAGCAGTGGGAGGGTCTTGTATTTAAAAAGTGCGGTGGAGTTTTTGAACTGAATAGAAACGCAAAACTGTTTGTGTCCCTGTAGCTGGAAGAACTCTTATCAGTTTAATGTGATACTGTGCTGCGAAGGGATCCTGTCATTCCTGAATTCTTCGCTTGTTCCTCTGTAGTTTTGAATGGCCTTTGAAGATGTACATAAAACTAAGATCACTGAAACAATTGCAGTTGACTGCTTGTCCAGGAAAATATGTTGAATCCTGTTGAAGTTCTTTGAGACTTTTAGGTTTGAGATGAATTTCTTAAGCTGATATTGTAAGAATCTAATTTTGGATTAATTTATCAAGAAAGTTGTTCTATAAGAAACTGGTTTAGTACTGTTGAATTAAGGGGAAGCAGCATTGTGGTTCACATGCTTGTAGAGTGCTGAATAGCCCTTCCTGGGGGAAAGAAACCCAAACCTCTAAAATTCAGCGGCCGCAGAATGATGCCACGGGTGATTACTTATTATAATCCTGGGAGGCCACCAGCATTTTCAGGTAGGGATCTAGGCCCTCATAATTTCTAGTAACTCCGTTCTTTCTTCGCTCTTTGATTTCAGGATGAAAAAATCCTCACTGGGGTATAGTGATACAGTTAGTTACGCCATGGAAGTGGGGCCCCTGACTGCTCTTCAGAAACGAGCTTCTTGGGGACGGTAAGTTTGCATTAGAATTTAATTTAATAAATTCATTATTAAAAATTAAGAGCTACACTTGGAATGGTTACGAGATTTCCTTTTTACTAAGATGTTACCTGATTTAAGAATGTGTTCTCTGTGCTTGAAGTATTTTTATGCAATGTTATTTGTTACTTCCTGCAGCCAGCTAGTAGTGGTGACATGGGAGGATTGGGGAGTGTCTCTCTCTGTTGGGCATTTCAATTTTCAGGTCTACAAGAGTTGTGAAGAAAAGAATTCTGTTTAATAATATAGGAAGAGATGTGGTATAACCAGAAATGCGTTCTGTTTTGTCTAATGTAGTGAAGTAATTTAAGTTTTCATTCTTTTTTACTGTCAACACATTTCCCTGCGTCAGAGTTCACTCTTTAAGCAGGTTGACACTGCAAATGTTAGTTACTTCAATACATTTATTCTGAAAGGAAGCAAAGCAATTGTTTGATTCCTGTTTAAATATAACATACAAATAATGGAGAAATATTTACTATACTTTGCAGTAATGACATGCAGATGTTAATAGCTCGTTGTCTCTCTTAAATACTTTATCCCTCTTTTAAAAAAGACCATTATTTTTTCTTTGCTATTTGTTGCCGTATAGCTGTTTATGGAGTTTATGGTATGACTACACAGTAGCAAAACTCAAACTCAGACATGTTATTCAACGTTAAAGTGTTTTTTTTCCTCACTTGAGGAAGAATTTTTTTCGTCCTGTTATTTTCAGGGATGCAGCATCTTGCATCATGTGTTTTGGCTATTACTTTGTTTCGAATAAGAAAAAGGTGAGCTAGTCTTTTAAGATCTTTTGTGATGACTTCATAGGAATGCAGTAAAGCTCAATTAGAGGGAAAATTGGTTTGTAGTGAAATATAATGACAATTCTGTAATGCACCAAAGAGTTACAAGCCACAAATGGCAATTTGATTTCCAGAGACATTGTGCTGCAGCAAATCTATTCTCTGAGGCAGATCTTTGCTGTATGCCTGACTCTAGCAAAGAGTTTCATTACAGCATATCTTCAGGCCACGGTTGCATGTAACATTTTTCAAACACAATCTGAACCATAGTTGAGAGTGTTTTTTCCATGAGATACAGTGTCTGAATGTGTATTTGGATACATTGATATAGACCCACTTAGTAAGATGTGAAAATGTTTGTTATCTTGAATTGCTGAAACTTACATAGCTTAGACTGTATGAGACATTTTATCTCTGGTCCTGGTGGAAAGCTGCTGTGTTAGGGGCTGACAGATGCCAGCAGAATTTATATGTGCATTGAATATGTATGTCTGTCGTTTATATTTGTACCACATTGTTAAGTCTTTGAGTTTCATTTTATGCCACTTCAACATATGTGAGTACCTTCTTTTTTTTTTATTATTTTTGAGAAACTTTGATGCCTACTCAATGTTACCTTAAAAAACAAACACATACAAAACCAACCTGTTTTGCCATAAGAGGAACCTGTAGTGCAGTGCTCATAAGATTAATATGGCATTTGAATCTAGCTTTTGACTACTGTAAAAAGGAGCAGTAATTGCATGTCAGGTAGAAATGGGTTAATTGTTTGGATCCTAAGTTTAATGTATGTTTGTTTTTTCTTCCTCAGGTATATTGTTGACTTTTTCCTGGTGATAACACAGCTGGGATTTTGTAGCGTTTATGTTGTGTTCTTGGCAGAAAATGTGAAACAAGTGAGTAATGTTACTGTATGGAAACAGTTATGGTTTTAGATTCATTTTTCCTTGCTTTTATTTCCTATCCTCATGAAGTCCAACAGAACTACTTGTAAAACGTGAGGTTGAGAGACGCACAGAATGGATTCTACCACAGTTTCCACAAAAGAGCTTTTGGTAAAAAGGAGCAATGTGCAAGGTGAACTAAATTCAGATCTTGTGCAAGTGCTTGTGGCTTCATTGCCCTCTGATTTGTTTGTTGAATTTAAAAATTAATTGTGGAAATGATAGAAAATAAGGCTGAAACTGGTCTAGAAGCCAGTTGTCCTTGAATTTTTTTTTTTTTTTTTTTTTTTTCCACAGGCCTTCTTCTGACTTCCTTTTTTTCTTTGACCTCCTGGGCCTATTTTTTTCCCTTTTCATGTCACTGGAGTCTTTCTTTGGTTCTTGTTTAGTCTCTTCCCTTTTCTAGAATGGTCTCATCTGCCACAGAATCCATTGTATCTAAACCAATCCTGATTTTTGTTGTTAAAAATGCCTGACATTGAAATTTCCGCAGCCTCCTCAGTAGTCAGTTCCAATGCTTTCTTATCTGTTAGACAGCTGCTTCTTTGTAGAAGCTTAAAATTTCTTATCGGCGTTTTAAGTCCTTTATTTCATGTTCTAGCTGTAAGTAATTTACTCCTTTCTATTTGTGGATACCTTTTATATTTTTGAATATTTATATTTTTGAATATTGATATCAATATCTAATAGAGGGGAGACACGATAGAATCTAATAATTCTTCTTGCTTTTCTGTGAATGCTCTGCAGTTGGTCACATCTCTTTTCCAAGTTTTATCCCTGAAGTTGGTTATGCTACTCTGGTTGAAGTTTTGCTTGTGACCAATAGAGCTGCAAGGTTATTTCACAGGTCTTGCAGATCATATTCCAGGCTTGACACTTCAGTATAATGGTCATTTTGCAGGAGCATGTCATTGCTAACTCATGATTGACTTGTGATCCACTGTGATCTCTTGATCCTTTACTGCAGAGCTGCATTCTAGGCAATTCTTCTGGTTCTTTCTGTACAGATGGCTTCTGCTTACCTGTAGAATCCTTTATTTTTCCTTACTGGATTGATTTTTAACAGTTCTCAAGGCTGAATTGTAATCCTGTTCTTCAATATTCTTTCACTTTCCATCTGGAATAGATGTTTAAACCCTGCTTACTACATCATCTGTGTTATTAATGAAAATATTAAATAGCACTGCTTATGTAGCGTTTCATGTGTTTTACTGTAAATACTATTACACATATAATATGTAGTATTAAACATATGTAAACACATGTTTAATGTATGTTATAGATTTTTAAATAGATTGGATATTAATTATTGTAAAAATACTGTGATTCATTTGTGCAAGTTGATTTATTTAAGGATGTCTAAAAATCAGATATTTCGTCATGCCATATTTATGAAAAAGTCAATTAAAAATTGCAAATGAATCCCCATAACCACAAATGCCTATACACCTCCCAAGCAACCCCCAAACCTTTCAATAAAACCCAACTATCCCTTTTCTCCCTCACAACCATCCATGGCTGACAAAAGCAAACAAAACCAAGTCTATCACTTTCATGACAGCTGCTCCTGCTTTCATTCATGTTTTTTTGTCTCTCATTCGCCAGTCCTTCTAAGCTCTTTTTTTTCTCATCGGTGGAGGTTTTTCTCTTGATGGGGTCCCTGATGTCTGCTGGTCCTTTCTCTTTGCACGCTCAGCAGTTGCAGTTTGTATGTCTGAGCAGGTGGTCCGTGGGAGGTCAGCCAGCACAGGTTGGTTGCTCAGATAGGAGCCACAGGCGCTTTCAGCTTGTGGTGCTCTCTCCTCCATGGGCTTATTAAGATGCCAGGACTCCACCAATGTACTCTGCTGTGTTTTCTGCTCATAAAATTAAGGTTAGTTACTTGACATAAAGCTAATGAGGATGAATCTGAGCCTGTATCTAAATGTGTGCTTCTGTAATTAGTGAAGTTAGTGAGGAATAAGGTATGGCAGGTTACTGAGCGTTAATCATCCGTATGGAGACTTATTCTACCCAAAAGGTAGAATAAAGGTATCTTGGCATAGCTTAACTTACTTTAATGAGGAAGAAGAGTGTCCCCTTGGGCAGTTAGTACATAGAAGATAGTATGTTTGTTTCCACCCCTTGCAGATGAGTATCTATATTGTGTTTAAAAAGTATTCCAAGTTCTATGGATGAAGATCCTGTGAAGATGAGGCAAACTTATGTATTTGGAAGCTGGATACTCTGTAATTTGTGTCTTGGGAGAGAAGAAAAACAACCCAACCTTAAAAACTACAGTCCCACTGTCACAATCTATCTTAATACCTAAAAATCCTATTTTGCATCTGATGTCCTTTTGCTGGCCTTCTGAAATGGGGATTTTTATTGCGTCCTTTGTAATGTAAGTTCGAATTGAAACCTTTCCTATCAAATACATGTCCGATCAACCAGTTGCTATTTATGCGTTTTGACCTTAAGCAAAAGGCCAAACTGAACACTTACGGACCTTGGCTTTTGTAGATTTTGAAAAAAACAACACCTTTTCAGGAATCCTGTTGCTGCTTTCTTGAAGAAAGGTTGGAAGATCTTACAGAAAGGCAACCTCTGCAAAAGCCATGGCTGCAGAGACCCATGACATGTACGCTGTGAATGAATTAAAGTCATCAGCAATTCAGAAGTCGCACTTCCAAGTATTTGATTCAGATTGCCCTGTGCTCTTTCCTCTGGGAGGGAGAAGGCTGTGGTTTCTTCCTGGCAACTTTATGTTGCAGAAATCTGTCCCGTAGAAGGCACCAAAGAACGCAAATTGGTACTGCTTTAAATCTCTAATTATTTGGGGTAGTGGAAGGATGAGGAAGGTGAACAGAGGAAATGGGGGGGTGGGGAACTAAGATAAAGGAAAAATATAGTAAAAATGTTACTAGTACCACTCCTTGACCAATACCTCTGAATTATGCTCCATACTCTTGTGATGTTTGCATGTTGGTGTGTGCCAACTAACAGCCCACTGCAACCAGTGGGAACCTCCACTGAGATCTTTTGTTTGATATTCCTACTCAAAACTAGTACCAAACCAAACTTAGTAGTCTCTTCCTTCACCTTATTTACTATTTCACAGAACAAAAAAGTAACAAAGCATTTTAGAATGGTTCTGGCATGTGAATTGAGTATTCATCAGTCCATATTACTTTGAGGTGAATATTTAGTTACACGCACAGTGGTGCATGTGAGTCTAAATATTTATTTCATCTTTTGAATTCTGCGAAATGTTTGATATACCCTTCTCACTAATGGATATGCAGTATAGCTTCTGGTGCTAAAGCTTTTCTGATTAGTGTTTGTGGGATTATTACAATGTTGGCTGCATTACATTACAGTTTTCCAGATGCTTTGTGCTACAAGACCCTATTTCCAGTTATTTCAAATGAAGCTTTTCCTAAGGAATATTTTCCTTTGGGGCACCCAAGAAACTCAGGTTGGTGGACAGAGTTCTGGTTAAGTCTGGCAGCATGCAAATATGGGGCTTACGGGTGAAGGTGTATAGAATTGGAGAAGAATGGTAGAACTGGAACAAGAGCTGGAGGTTGACTGAAGCAGGAGTGGAGCAGTGTCCTGGTTTCGGCTGGGATAGAGTTAATTTTCTTCCTAGTAGCTGGTATAGTGCAGTGTTTTGGATTTAGTAGGAGAATAATGTTGATAACACACTGATGTTTTCAGTTGTTGCTAAGTAGTGTTTATACTAAGTCAAGGATTTTTCAGCTTCTCATGCCCAGCCAGCAAGAAGGCTGGAGGGGGCACAAGAAGCTGGGAGGGGACACAGCCAGGACAGCTGACCCAAACTGGCCAAAGGGATATTCCATACCATATGGCATCATGCCCAGTGTATAAACTGGGGGGGGAGTTGGCCAGGAGGGACAGATTGGTGCTCAGGAACTAACTGGGCATCGGTCAACGAGTGGTGAGCAATTGCATTGTGCATCACTTGTTTTGTATATTCTAATTCTTTTAGTATTGTTATTGTCATTTTATTATTGTTATTTTTTTTTCTTCCTTTCTGTCCTATTAAACTGTCTTTATCTCAACCCATGAGTTTTTGTTTTAGTTTTGTTTTGTTTTTTCTGATTCTTTCCCCCATCGCACTGAGTCGGGGGGAATGAGCGAGCGGCTGCATGGTGCTTAGTTGCCAGCTGGGGTTAAACCACGAGAAGCAGGAACACACGGGGATAGAAAAAAGAATCTGTGCCCAAAAGAGCATGGTCCCCTTTCATGCCATAGTTTGTTTGCTTTTCCTGCTTGAGCAACAGAAGACCTTAAGTCAAGAGTCTTGGCGTTTATCAGCTTGCTCATGAGTATTTGCTGAGTTCTCTGGAAAAGTGTCCTTTTCTCATTGTTTGCTGATGAAGCTAGAAAATGCCACACAAGTCCTTACTGCATGGGAGCACTTTATTAGATCTTTAGAACTTTGAAGATGACCCATCAGTGGGATGCTGCATAATGGAATTTTGATTCCCAGCCCCCCCCACCCCCCACCCCAGTTTTTGTAAAACGGAAAGAAAAAACAACCTGTAGGAAATTGTACTTGGACATAAAATTAGAAGTGTGAAAAACGTGTAGTTTGAAAAGTTGAGTACTGAGTAATAATGAAATACCAGAACTAAATGAACTGTGAAACATTTCTTTGGCCTTTTCATGCCAAATTACAGGATTACAATATAGTCTTTATCTGCTTGATAACATATGGGTTTTGTGCTAGATCTGGCCTTGTCTGTTGTACTGGCTGTTACTCCAAGTTGAATAAGGAAGGAATTAGAAGGAACTAATGAGCTCAAAGAATACTTTTTTGATCCCACTAGATGTTGACAAGTCTGTAGACTGTGTGACAGAAAGAGCGAGTTTTGGGATACAGGCAAGAAAAGAATGGTCTTGGTCGAAGACACTAAGGAAACGGAATTATTTCTTGCTTCTAAGATAGTTCTTATAAGTGTGTTCATCAGTTGAACTGAATTTTCTGCAGTCACTAGTTGTGCATTAGTAATTTTCTGAGTGCCTGACGTAAGGAATCCCATAACCTGATTTGTGCAAGTGTTTGATCTTCCTGGATACAGCTGAAGTTGGTGGATGCTGTGCTTGAGCTATGTAAATGAGACATCAGGTGAAGCACTCCTGTAAAGAAAGCTGTTTCAGACATCGCACCATCATGTAAGTTAATGCTTGAATAACTGAAGTGACTTCTGATGGAAGTCACCTTGTGACTGCGGACTTCACTAGCCTTCGTAGTCACTATGCCTAGTGACTTCAGCAGCTGTGTACTTCCTTTCAAAAACCATAATGATATTTCCTCATGTGGTTTAGGGAAGTGTTTGTGGAACTCCCAGGTGGAGTCATGATAAGCATAGAACAAAATGCAGATAATGTGTGTTCAGATTGGAAGTTGAACAATATTCACTGGGCTCTGTGACATATACAAAAGAATATGTATGTATGCCTTTTTCAAGAACAGATCCATTGGATGGATAGGTGAAACGATTTGTCTAAGTTGGCTGATATTCCGATGATATTTCAGATTATGTTGCTTTCTTTAGGAAAAAGACAGTCAGATATAATGTCTGCTGTTCTTGGCCCAGCATGACTGCCATATGCAGTGACGCACTAGCAGAGAGCAGCAGGAGATTGAAAGTGATTGTTGTCCAGAATGGGAATCTGAGATTATATTAATTCTAATATTTAGGAGACTAGGTTAGACAGACAGTGAGTCATAGTCCGTCCTAACACAATCAGCAGTAAACTTACACTAAGCTAAACAGCATATGAGAAAGAGGTTTAAAAAAAAAAAAAAAAAAGTCTTCCTTCTGCTTTGTGTTTTATTACTTGTTAGAACAGTTTTAAGTGTTATCTGATTAATTTTTAAAAAAAATCTAGTAAAACACTTTCAAAGTGATGGTAACGTTAGCCTGCACCTGAACAAATCAGTATAATCTCATCTTCATCGAAGTTTTCTTCTGCTGCTCTTTACTGTCAAATCTCCCACAGCCAATTGCTCCACTCTAAGAGGGAGAATAGTGATCCTTGCTTTTTATAATTTTTGCATTTTACTTTCTGACTCAGCTTTCTTCCACTCGTCAGTCACTGTTGCCTGTTTGTTTAGCTCTCCCACAAGATTAACCTTTGCTGGATCTTATCTTGTGTGCCTCTTCTGAGTCAATGTACAGAATCGCTATTCTGTCACGTCTCAAAATCCACCTCTGCGGAATGGATATTCCTGTGGCCTTGCCTAAACCCCTAAGTGGTACTGCCCTGACTGATGTTGTTAAAGCTACTTTATTGATATGAAGTTGATTTAAAGGTATATATATCCACAAAAGGCATTAAACTGTCGTCCTGTACTTTTATATCAGTATAATTCTGTCCATAATATCAGTTCCATGGTATATACATGTGCGTGTACATGTACATAAAATTCACCCCCAAAGTATTTTAGTAATGCAAAAACTTGTGTATAATGGACATAATGAAAACAGCTTCACAGTCAACAGTTGAACTGAAACTTTCAAAAGTATCTTTTTATTAATAAATTGAAATATTAATTTTAAGTCATGGGCTTCACATTTTGCTGCACACAAGTAATAGCTAGTGGAGAGTAAACTTCAGACACCTCCTCCTCCTCACCCAGACAATACTGCTGTCTTTAGCAGTGTTACAGTTCACAGTAACCTCTTCATCCGACGGCAAGCTGATCTCTAAAATACTCTGCCTGGGATAAGTGTGTGCACTTTCAGCAGTTATTAGGGGATAAGTGGAACTTAACTAACCATTTCATGTGTTTTTTCGCTATACAAAGCCGTAATGCTCCATAGGATAGGCTTCGGGAAACAGGACTGTTTCAGGTAGGGCTCTGATTTTCTTTATTTATCTAAAGACTAATAGCAGAATAATCCTCTGGGATGGGCCAAATCTCATGAGGGTGAAGGCTATCACAAATAAATAAGATTTGTGCCATTTTCTGAGTAGAGTTACAAAATACCTTCATACAGTGACAGCTGTGACCACGCAGAACAAAGATGGGAAGAGAGTAAGGAATTACCCTGCTTTATACTGCTGAAGTCTGGTTAAAGCAGCATCAGTGTTGCACTCTGAAGACAAAGAGAAAGGAGGGAGTCTGGGACCAGATGGGCTGTATCTGAGAGTGCTGGGAGAAACCTGAAGTCTTTGAAAGACCATACAGAGTGGGGGAGGTCTCTGAGAACCGAGGAGAGGCAAATGTTGTACTTATCTTCATAAAAGGCCAAAAGAATAGTTTGGAGGATTACAAGCCAGTCAGCCTCTTTTCAGTCCCTTTGAAAATCAGGAATGGAATCTTCTTGGAGCAAATTTCTGGGCGCACGAGGGAGAATAAGGTGAGTGGAAACAGTCAGCATGGATTTACCAAGGGACTGACCAACTTAATTGCCTTCTGTAAGAAAAAAGTCTGAATTTGTACATAATGAGAAAGTACTAGATGTCACCTCGATTTTAGCAAGGTTTTTCATGCTGTCTCTGACAATATCCTTGTATCCAAGTAAGGCTGTTATGGTCTGGATGGACGGATGGATGGACAACTAGCTGGGGGAAAAAAAAGCTGGTTGTATGATCAGGCTCAGAGGGTAGCGGTCATGATCATGAGCCAGCAGTGTGCCCTGACAGCAAATGAAACCAACAGCATCCTGGGTTGTATGAACAGGAGAATTGCTAGTAAATTGAGGGAAGTGATTATCATCCTTTACTTCACATTTGTTAGACCACATCTAGAATACTCTGTCAAGTTTTGGATATCCCCAATACCGTAAAGTCATCGACAAACTGGAGTGAGTTCAGGGGAGGACTACTGAAATGATCGAGGCTGGAGCACTTGCCCGGTGAGGGCTGGGGAAACTGAGCTTGTTCAGCTTGGAGAAGAGCTGGCTTTTGGAGGACCTAACAGCAGGCCCCCAGAACTGCAAAGATGTTGTCTAGAAAATGGAACCAAGCTCTTTACTGAGGTCAAGTGGGAGGACAAGAGAAAGTAGTCACAAAATAACACAGGCGTTTCTGACCTCAGGCAAAGAAAAACTTTGAGACAGTCAAGCACTGGAACCAGTTGCCCAGAGAGGTTGTGCAGTCTCCATCCTTAGAAGTTTTCAATACCCAGCTGGAGAATGGGGAGAGGAACAATCTGGTTTGACCCCATAGCTGATGGGGCTGTGAGCAAACGATTGGACTACAGACCTCCTGAGGTCCCATCTCACCTAAATTATTCTATTATTCAGTGAATCCAAACCTTTATTTTTGGATGAGGTGATGGAGAAGACAGTTGAGAATACAATGTTTTGTGTAGTAGATAGGAGACTTGACAAGGCAAAGTGACTCAAATGAGAGATGGTGTGGAAGAGAGGAAGGGGCAGCAGGAAGACTTTGTGAATTTTGTGGAACTGACATTTATTCCAGACCTAGAATTGCAGCTTTTGGCTTAAAAACATACAAGAATTAGGTTCTTTTCATAGCTGGGACTAAGATAGCTGTGATTGCAGATCTGGTTTACTCAAAATGTTAATCTGTGCTGAGCAGGTTCAGAATTTCATCTTTTTTCTTTTTTTTCCTCCCAGCTAGAATGTCTTTGATGCCCTGACTTCTTTCTTTAAACTGTATTTCAAGGAACAGGATCTGATGCAGGTTCCTGCAAGTCATGACATTTTTGAAAATCCATTTGACCTCTGTTTCCTTCCTCTGGTGAATGCTGGGGCAGGGAAGAGTGCGAGGAGAAGGGGTACCATGCTTACAGTATTGTAAAGCAGACTACAGTGTTGTGGTTTATTGTAGGAACGTAACTCATATCTGAAATGTGCAAGTGGGAGGTGGAAAGCTAGGGTCAGGGAGTCACAGTCTGATAATTTTAGTTGGGTGTGTTTTGCCCATTCTGCATCAATATTCATTCATCTGATGACGGTTGTGGAGAGTTTGTGTGCAGCTGTAGTATGTTCTGTGCTTTGGTCATATTTTTGTGAAAATAAAAGGCAGATAATTATAAAGGCTATTTTGTATGACCACTCTTACCTAACACAACATGGAAGTGTGGTCTGATCTTAAGCCCATCATCAGGGTAGCTGATCACAGTAGACCTAATCTTGAGTAGAATTATATAGAATATTGTATGCTACATTTTCCAGCCATATTAGCCAGGAAACTCCGGTTGAATGTCTAGTTGGAATTTGGTGGTATTAATAGAAAAAAATAAAATATTTCTGATTTTAGGAACTTTTTATTGGTATTTGTGTATAAAAATAGAATGTCTTTGTCTTACGAGAAAATTGAAGTGGTTGAATGCTTGAAATGATTTGAGTAGAAGCTGGTTTATACTGTGGTATTTCAAAAAATATATTTTAGAACCTGAACTGTATCCTGCCTGCAGTTGTTTTTTTGTTTTTTTTTTTTTTAGGAATAATTTATTTTTTTTTAAATAGCTTATCGGGCTTACAGACATTTATATAAATTGAAGGCACGTTAGGTTAAATATTTATTGTAGCTGAGGTTTTCAGCGGGACCTCCATGCTCAAATCACACTGTAATTCTTAGAAAACCCTCTTATGTGTCCTTGTGTCCAAACCCTCTTATGTGTCCTTGTGTCCAGAGCAGCTCTGACTACCTGCGAATGCATGCAAGCAAGTAAACGCACGAGACTGTTGTTAAGTGAAAGGCTGTTAAAGTGCTTGTTCTGTATTTCTATTTTAAGTATGGTGGGAAAGCAGGAGACTTCTGGAGAGACCTTTACTTCATGTGGCATTAGGGAAGTACTTTCGTTAAGTGTTTGACATAGTGCTTGGCAAAGCGGAGTTATTGTAGCTGCGTGAATTCACTGGAATTCAGTTCTAAATGTATTTAGCTCTTCTTCTTAGCTTTTTGAAAACATTATCTTAATGAAAACTAACATATGTTAAATGTCTTTTAAGTGACACTTAAGATTCTTGCAAGGTGGAAACCGTCAATGTTTCCATAATGACTGGTGTCCTCTGTCATTTAAAGCGAGATTTCTGGAAAAAGTGGTTGCAGAATTTTATCTTTCCCTTTTTCATAATGAAAAAGTCTGTCTAGTGCTTTTTGTTACAGAGAAAAGAATTTTAAGTTAATTCTGTCTTCCTGAGTTTGTGGATTGTTTGAAACAATGGAAATAAAGTGAATTGTGCCATTTTTTTTTTTCTCCTAGACTTGTGAAGTCTGAGTTTTGGCAGACTTGCCAATTTGAATGACTTGGTTTACATACACTTGGTTTTACGGTGCCAACTAACTCCCTCTGCCTCATGAAAGTCTCCTAGTGCCAATGATCCCTTGATTGCCTACCGTATCTCCAGCCTGTCCTCTTTTCTCCACTTCGTCCTCTTCCTCAAAGTAAAAAATGAATAGCCCTGAGCTACTGTGACCTATAAAATAAAATAGATGCCATTAAGTACTGGTAATTGTGGTGTTTGCTTAGGACTGCCATGGCTACATAAAAACTGACATTGTAATAGTAATACTTGCCCCTTTTATTGTAACAGCTTAACGTGTTTGGATTTTTGAGGCAGGATCTATGATCTTATTTCACTTACACAGATGATAACTGACATTTTAATGAACAAACCACATTGAAAAAATTGCCCGTAAATTAGTCAGTCTTGGGACCATGCCTGCGAACTATGTGATAAGGATAATACTATTTAAGAATTGCTACACTCGTACACTTCCTGGGATTGTAGGGTTCTAAAGTCTTCCTCTGAGTTTGGTTCTATATTAGGTTTTAAGTCAGTGGCTATAGTAGTTGGTTGTCTGACAGTACTTAGGAGTCCGAGTATAGTCTTCAGTTGTTTTGTTATATATTGATTTTCCATTTTTAAGTCCCTTTGTGCTATAAGGAACTATTGTTCTTTTTTTCACTGTCTAGGTACTTTTTTGTAGTCATCAAGCCAAAGGCTTTCTGCAGCACGAACAGATAAGCAGTCATGTGCTGATTTGTCAGATGGTGAATGCAATGGAAGGGAAAAGGAGAGGATACACTCCTAGGGAAAGGGCATGATAAGATTTAAAACAAATGGATTTGAACTGTTATCATTTTGCAGCAAGCAGAATAACCACCAGCTCTTCATGTTTTGATCGTGGTGTGCACGTAGCACAGAATATATTTCCACAAAACAAATTTTGGCAGTTATGGCCACATAAACATTTTTCCAAAAGAAGCAATGAGAGTTGTGAATAGTGCCAAACTCAGTCTTCTGAATTGTACCATAGGCAACTATTGTGATGTTATATACAAAAAACCTAATACACTTTCACGTTGTGTACTACTGTTTATCTATAGGCATTAATTTATATCAGTTTAATGGATACAGGACTCAACTCTCTGAGCTCATGGTTTTTAAAGTTAATGTTGATTAATAAAAGTGAAGAGTGAAAAATAATTTGAATTAATAGAAGGACAGGCAGGTTCATATTCTAACGTTATTTTGTATGTATGGTGCTACGACGTGCATGGCAAAGGCATAAGGTTATTAGGCACTGAACTCAGGTACAATAGCAGTTGGTCATCTAACCCCCTTACTCTCCTTAGGAGAATTCAAACTATTATTTAGGCCTAGATCCATCTCGCTTGCATTCATTTTACCAAACTCTCCCTTTCTGAAAGGAATCTGATCTAAACTGCTCATGTGGGATTTCCTCTTCAGTCAGTGGTGGGATAAAGATGCTTTGAGATCTTTCAGGTCTTTCATCATTTGTCTTGAGGATGAAACACTTGCTAAAAGTGCCTTGTCTTCCCCTCTGCACTGAGAGTACAGGGGTCCTAAAATGCCTGACTCTCAGCAGGTAAAGCAGAGGGACAAATTCCCTTATAGAAAAACAGTGATGTGACTGTATACAGACTGAGTGCTACCACTGTTTAACACTTGTTTTTTTTCTATAGGTCCATGAAGGATTCTTGGAAAACAAGACTGCTCCCATAAATGTCAGTGCCACCAGCAGTCCTTCTGAGAAAAGGAGTACTGATTTACGAATATACATGCTGTGTTTCCTGCCATTCATGATCCTCCTGGTCTTTATTCGTGACCTTAAGAGCCTGTCCTTGCTTTCATTGCTTGCCAATCTGTCCATGGCTGTCAGCCTGGTGATCATTTACCAGTATATTGTTAGAGTGAGTATAAAAAAGTTTATTATCTTTTTTTCAGTGTGGCAAGTTGTATTTGTTGCATGTGGCAGTTGGTCTCTAATAGATACATACTGACTGACAATTTGTGAAAGGCAGAATTATCTTGTATTTAATTGAGGCATCTTAATTTAAGGAGGTGCCTTAATACTTGAGACATGCTTTAAACATGGACTTTTACTGTACTTTTGAAAGAAAGGATAATATTGCTGCACTTAAGATAATAAAAATATGTATTGTAATGACTTGGAGTCCTTGAGTGGAAGAATATGTGGATTTTTATGGATTGCACACAGAACTTGCAAGGTTTTAATCTGTGGTCAAACTTTTTGTTGCAACAGAAGAACAATTTCAACAGCAACGTTTATTTCTAGTGTTTCTCCAGTACAGTCAGGAAAAATTTAAGACTTACCCTTTAAGAATACATATTGCAGACTTCCGTCTCCTGAGAAGTTGAATAGTTGCTGCGTTTTCTGGGTTGCTACTGTTTTTCATATTTGGAGGCATTTCATAATGGAACAAATTAAACTGATGGCTGAAAAAAAAATCACATCTAGAAACCTCTACATTTTTCTTATGATTTGTGAAAAGTGATAAGTAATAGATGCTGCTGCACACATGGTCTAGGTGAGTGGTGAGTGCCACTATTGTTTGAGAGAGCTTTCACCTGAGTGTTATGAGACGAGTGGGAAGTGGAGGATGGGGAGGAAGGCAGAAAAGCGAGCAAGAGGTATTGGCTGGGCAAGGAGGCAGGAGAAGTTACAGAGAGGAGATTGGGGGAGATAGAGAGTAATTAATTGTTCTGCAGGAACTCAGCTTGTGTTAAGATTTTCTTTCACTGTCCCTTATGGTTGTGAAGAATATCTGTGCAGTATGAAAGCAGATTAGGAAATGCAATACTCTGAGGATAGCATAAATTTGCAGAAGATTAAACTTGAGGTGTGAGCTTTCCCTTTTGTTTTAATTGACGCTCACTCATATACACCAGTGTGATACTTTAAATGTGAAAACTTCTAGTGACAGTAATATGAACCTAGAATAAATATATCTGCAAGTGTCTGTGTGTGGGTGGGAAGGTGGCTATAAACGTGTATAAAAGACTAAGTTTGGGAGGAAGACCAAGGATTGTAAATAGCAATGTGTACACCACTGCCAACACGTACTCAGTTTTCTTTCCTATAGCATAACGCATCAATCAAAATTGTAAGAACAGCTAATGCGCTTTACATAGCACTGTTTTGCTTTGTTTTCTTCAGGATATAGTAGATCCTCGAAAACTGCCTCCTGTGGTTGGCTGGAAGAAATACCCACTGTTTTTTGGGACTGCAATATTTGCTTTTGAAGGAATCGGTGTGGTAAGTGCTTTTTGACTCTTCAGAATACCTGAAACTGTGTTAGACGATGGGATACAGGCAGTTTTACTCCTGTTGTTATTTAGTTGTTTTTGTTGAAGCACTAATCTCCCATGTTGATATGAAAAGGGTTAATTTATCTTGTCAAATAAGGCAAAAGTTGAGGACACAACATCCCCATCAAGGGGGAGTTTGGTGAATACCGATTCCTACTTAGACACTTAGCACCATCCCAAATTACAGGAATGTCTTTAGTTCCAAATAGATTGAGACAATAGTGTAATAATAACTAGTATCGTAATATGCTATATAATAATATACTCAGCTAATAAAATGATGATACTATAATTATAATGATTCAGCAGCTCAGTTTTAGGTGATGAGTGTGTAAAAATAGAAACTTATTCAGCATCCTTCTTTTCCTTTGGGATGACAGAAGACGAAGTGATTTATTAGAAATGTATTATTCTTCCTGTTTCAAACTTCTCTATAGATGTGACTTGACAGAGATGGAGATGATAAGAAAAAGGATAGAAATTTAAGAATATTCTTTTGATTCATGGCCTTTTGACAATGAACCTCAGTTCCTCATTGTTTCTTGACAGAGGTCAATTAAATAGATTTATCACTCCGAAAAGTTGGTTTTTAAAAGTGGATCTTTTTTAATTTCTTATTCACTTATTACTGTTTCTAAGGGCTTTCTGATTGCATCTCACACTAGCAAAGTTTGCAAGATAGTTAGCACTTTTGTTCCACGTGGCATATTTTAAAAAAATAGCCAAAGAGGCTTCTGGGAATGGTAGGTCATAATGTCTTTAAACTGTTGGGAAATTACTATATATACTTTATTTGTTACTAATATAATTACATACTTCAGCAAGTGTTACATACATACAATGCTTAAAACTAAAAAAAAAAAAACCAACAAAAACCCTAAAAAACAAACAACACCCCCAACCTCCAAAAAAACCCCAACCAAACCAACCCCAAACTAGCATGCAATTAATCCGAAATGATTGTCATTGATGTAACACAGGAGAGTTTTCAAATCTCTTTTCTTTTCTGGAACTGTCAGCACTGCATTAAACCAGAGTATTTCACCCTGCTGCTTTATTATGACTGCCAGAAGAGCTGAATAGAAAAACTTTTAACTCCTGTTATGTTACAAAAGTGTATTTTC
Source organism: Gymnogyps californianus (assembly GCF_018139145.2). Lineage (NCBI taxonomy): Eukaryota > Metazoa > Chordata > Aves > Accipitriformes > Cathartidae > Gymnogyps > Gymnogyps californianus. The sequence continues at coordinate 11,311,343 of NC_059471.1, read as the reverse complement.
ACACACGGGATACGTGGATCTAGTGACTGTGAGTCTCCATTTATCAAACTGTTCTTGACTGTTTCTCAAACTGTGAACTGACTGATGCAGAGGTTTAGCTGCCATATATCTGAGCGTATCTGGACATCTTTCCTTTTGTCATCTGGAAGTTCCATCATAGGAAATCAGCCATTTTTCTGGGATTGTTTGATGCCTACAGATCTTGGGCAAAAACCCCACGCTCAGTGGATCGGGCAGATTGGGCTATACTAAGCTTGTTGCTCTTAAACTGTATAGTCCGTCTGGGACGGACTGCAGTTACTGTGTGTGGGTAAATGCAAGTCATGTACAGGAGGTCTGATACATATCCCAGTTGTATTAGACTTGCTCATGTACTGCATAGCACGCAGGTGTTTATTTGTAGCCAGGAAACCCCAAATGAGAGTCCTGTGAGCCTCAGGACAGTGTGGAAGGCTTACCATTTGGTAGCGGTAGTTTACTGAATTATAGGTAGGGAATTGATTTATGGTAATTATTTTCTGGCACATTAGATCCCACATTAGACAGCTCCTTAAATTTACATCAGCAGTAGTAACATTGACTTTCGATGTAAAACTTTAAAGAACTGCCCAGAGCGTTGTGCTTGATTGAATCTCTGGTTGTTACTAATGACGTCCTTAAGAACTCCAAACTTTTTTCCTTCTTTTATTCAGGAGCATGTAATGTAGGGTTCATTCGAATTGTACCTTTAAAACATAAAAATATTGCTTAATATTATTAGATATTAGCGTTATACAGTTGTATATATTTCTGTATAGGCTGTTTCAATTTCTTACTTGATCATAATTTACTCTTCAAAGCAAATGAAGAGTGCAGTTTAGTTTTTTATCTTTGTTACTGGTGTTTACAAACTAATTAAATGTTTATGTTCATTATGGTTTGATATACTTTGTGTGTGTGTAATGTACGCACGACCATTAAAATAATGTGGCTACCTTTACAAATTAAAATTATAGTAAAAGTGAAAATCTAGAGCTTAATGCTTCTTCCTTACAGGTAAAACGATATTAATATGTCTGTGCCTCTCAGGAATATTTTAACATGCATATTTTTTACTGTGCATTCTTATGCTGTAGTTGCATGCACCACAGAGAAGATTTGAAGAAAAAAAATATTTTATGGATTTGAATAATCAGTACTAAATAAAGTTGTTTAAGCATGAAATAAAAAAGAGGAGTGAAGCAAACCGAGACACATTTCCACTTTAAATAATTAATATTTCATACAATTCTTGGTGATTGATTTAATTGATAACTAGTTATTACAGCTCCGTCAGTTACCATGATAGACTGGATTGTGATATATCTGTATGTGTATTTGTGACCTCTTGCAAATGTGAAGTGAAACACGTTGAAAATTCTTTCATTGAGATGTAAGCTAATGCTTTTCAATTCACATTACAATGGATTAAGAATATTCACATACTCAGTTGCTGATTTGTGATAACCTGTTACCCTGTGTCTTAATTGCTGTTCTTATATCCATGTGGTTGAATAGTTCTGATAAGGAAAAGAAACCACACAGCTGAATTAGATTGGCTCCTTAGTCTGCTCTCTCTGACTGCAGGCAGATGTTAGAGACTTGATTTTAGATTTTATTCTGGAATGTCTTGCAAATAACACTTATTTCTGTGAAGGTATCTGAACATTACATTATAAACAGAAGCCTTAAGGTCTTAATTTTATCAGAAAAGTTGATGGTGGTTGATTCATTTTATGCAGGAAGTTAGCCTTAAGCAGTTACGAGGCCTCATTTTTGCTTTTCCTTGATTCCAAACATTCTTTATGCTAATTCACACTGTACTCATCTGAGAGCTGCCAGATTATTGAATGTTATGAACAGGGACAGCAAATGAAATTCTGAGTTTTTTGGTGCTGGTTAGGTCATCTTAAGCAGAACCTGACAAGAGAGGAAAAATGCCCTCGGTGTCGTTTCTCTACCACCATTGTTCTGTGTAAAATGGTCTTTCCTGCTAGGAATGTTTAATGATCAACAATCTGAGTAGAGGAATAAATGATCTATAAGGCACAGTATAAAACAGTACACCTTAGCCATAGCAGTCAGGAGGTTTTATTTTCAAAGATAGATACTTAATTGATTTTGTTTTTATTAACAGGAGAGGGGCTAATGTAGACGGAAAATAATTGGCAGTTCATAATGCCATGCTCAGTATGGAAACATCTGTTTTTCTGGTTTCTTTGAACCAAATAATTGACTGCAGGGAAAATACTCTAGCACTGATTTTTTTTTTTTTTTTTTTACATTCTGTTGTTACAAAAAGGTTTTTATATATTGATTTTTTTTTTCTTTTAGTTTAGCACTTGTCATCACTTGAAGTATGACCATAGTTCTTCAGTAACTCTATTAAAATTAGTGAGACTAATTAAACAGAGGAATCTAAAGTCCTGTTCACTATGGGGAACGTGATTCAGGGAGGTGCAGTGATTCAGCAGATTCCTAGTAGGATTTTCTTCTTGATCTTGAGGGAGCATATTTGTCTTTTAGATGGTGAGTGTACGAACATGGGTTTTGGTTAAAATCTGTCATTAATTTAGGATTGATTAGCTGTCCCTGTGTAATAAGAAAATCAGCAGTATGGAAGTAATTTGGAGTATCGTTGCTTTGGCTATAGTCGATCCCTAAATAGACAGACTTTAAGAACCTTAATTTTACTGACTTGTGTCTGTAATAACTCAAAGGCGGAAGGGTAGCCTATTTATAATTGAAATATAGAATCTCAAATAAACCAAGGCAGTGCCTAGAAATCAGTACTCGTGTAATACTAAGAGCTAGTTAAACGTTTCATCAGCCAGTGTTATAAAAGTATTTTGAGATATTTTCATTAAAATAAAAATAATTAATATGATGAATTGATGATATTAATATGATGAATTGAGCTGTTCGTATCTGCCTGTGAGATCAATCTAAGCTCTTACCTGATGGCAGATTTGAACAATTTTGTCATTTTGCTAAAGTCCAGGCAAGTTGTTCATTTGTTGCTACAACTACTACAGCAGAAATAAGGTTAGTGCTATCAAAGGGCTGATTAATGCATGCTAAACTCTGAGTGATACTTGTAATAGGATTAAAAAGTGCTACAGTCTGTTGCTCGTGCTACTCATTTCTTTGCTCCCTGTTTGAGTTGTCAGTAAAAATGAGATCACTGCTGATGGATATAAGGTACCTGCTGCAAATTCTGAATGTCTTGGCAGCCAGGTGGTAATCATCGCTGTGTGCTAACAGGAGGAGTTGGCAGCAGGGGTACCGAGTGATCCCTTAGTATTGAGTTAGCAAACAGCAACCAAGAGCTCAGTACTGTCAATCTGGTGGTTATCATTCGTAGTGTTGAGAGTTGGTTTGGGATTTGAACACTTGTAAGTTAAGATTTTAAGATCATCAGGGTGACCTTGTGAAAATCGTATTGACTAGTGGCATCAATACAGTTCGTGGAACAGTGGTAGCAACAGAAATGCAGTACTCTTAAGTGGACACAACAGACCCTTTAAGATACTTGGTTTTGTTTTAATCTTTAAAGTGAAGATTTTGGTTCGGAAGGCAGTATGTTGATTAGGAGATGGAGAGGATGTGTATTCAGCTCTCAGTGGACCTTTTTGAGTACAGGGCTCTGCTGCGGATGGGAGAATCTGCAGCTGCTTCTTTCCCTCTGTGCTTTAGCTTCTCTCTGGCTGTGGGTTCCCTGTGCCAGATGATGCTACCTGGCAAATCACAGGGCTGGGTGTTCAGGCCACAGAAGAGGAGAGAGTACCAGCACTACTTCTTGAATACAGGAGCTGCAGGTGATGTAATGGAGTGAATGTGTCTTTCACAGAACATGTAACATTATTTTGTAAGAACCATGTTCGAGAGCCTCTTTCATATTCCAAAGGTGAGTAGGTCTTTTTTTATAATGAATGTGAGATTTTTGCTATTGAATTAAAAAGTAGCTTCAGACTGTGTTCCTGAGTGTGCTCAAAAGGTAGTTAAACCTCTTGAACGTACTTTTCAGAAGAGTGTAAAACCAAAGCCTTCAGACTTGGATACGTCTGTAGCATTACCATGTGCAGGTAATAGCTTTGCATAATGCTGTGCTTATATAATAGCAGTTACACTTAACGAATATTTTGCGGTGAAAGTCTGGTTGGCTTTCTCATATGAGGTATAAAAACCAAATCCAAATGTGGAAGTGATATTTTAATATAAGCTTCAGGGGGAGGGAGAATGAAATAGATTCATGACGTTTAAACAAGAAAGATAATTTTTCTTCTCTATTACATATAAATATGCTAAGTTAAGTACGGTTTGTACAATTGAGTATGATTTCCACGCCCACCCCGACCCCGTTGAGTGCTGCAGACTGATTAGCGTAGTGAAGAGAAAATGTTACTTTCCAACATTAATTTCAAGTTTGGAAAATAACGCTTCTGATATTTTAGCCTATTACTTGAAGATGTCTATTCAAACTGCTTTTGAACTTGGATATCACAGCTTCACAGTAGAAAGTAGGGTGGTATTTGTATACCAAAAGACAGGCTCTGGAATCACATTAGGCAGCAGCTAACCAATTCCAGGAGATTTAAAAAAGAGAAAACTAAGTGGATTATAATTTTAAAATGTCATTATTTGGATTTTGAAAGTGATGCAGATGAGCTTGTTAAGCCTGTGGCTTTGAGATAAAAGCTTCTCATTGTCAAAAATTCTTTTGCCAGATCAGTATTATCCTTTTTAAAAAAAATAATGAAACCCAGTGGCACTCTTCTGTTGTCTTTAAGACCAGACTGGATTTGTCAGAGACAGACATGTAACAGGTAACATGACATCGTCTAAATCTACTTGGGCTGTGTCTAGACCAGGGGGTATCAATTGCATTGATGTTCTTTTGAGGTGATGTGAAGGCTTGTATCCTCAAGATATGAAAGGTGGGAGTTCTCAGAGGATGGTTTTGCATTTGGACGCCCAAGTGTAGGTGACCTGATTTGATAACTGCGGAGATGACCTACTCCTAAATCTGGACTTTAAATGTCATGTCAGCAAGTGGCATGTTATAGCTACTGTGCAAAATCACTTGGTTTGGATGTCTTCTGAAGACGGTTAATGTAAGAGAGGGGGAAAAAGGTTATGGGCAAATGTGTAGAAACAGAATGTTGTTAAATGTAGCAGATAAAAAAAAAAATGTTGTGTCAGAAACTGTAAAAAAAAATCCTCATTTGCCATATTTAGCTGAATGTTGATAAAATCTCAGGCAACTTGATATTACCTCTTTATCCAGTGAAATATTCCTTACCAATATCCTGCACTTCCTCAGTATGGAGAAACTTCCTTTTACCTTGGAGAACCATTTGTTTGTGCATATTCTAACTTTAATACTTCCTATATTTACGGTGAATCTTACTAACACAAACAGAAGACTCCTGAGTATAACTTTTTTTCAGGCAGCATCCCGTACTTGATGCTTGCAACATTCAAATGTTTCTTTTTCCTTAGAAAACCGAAGATACACATGCATTTACACAAATAGGAAAATAAAGGCATTTAAGTTTACTGCTTGCTCGCCTGAAACGTTTCTTAGTTGTTACACAATTCAGTGACTTTGGAGAAATGGGAAAGGTGCAAGAGTAACAGCATGCCAAGCTGTCACGTGTTCTACTTTGCCAGCTTGTGGCAGGTGGGTTTTGGGGTCTGATACACATGGATTCAGAGAGGCACAAAAGCTAATTCTTCTGTTTGGATGTGACCCTGTCTTAGATGGAAAACTTGTCTGTCTTAAGTATGTGTGCAGTAGAGCCAGAGTGAGACACACACTTTTATACTAATTATACATATAATTAAGAAGCATAGTTAAATAATTTCAGGTAGAAATATTTTATGTAGTTTATTTTGCTTTTTTGGTGTCATTTTTCCTTTCCCCCGGCCCATCATCCTGTAATCCTTCTAAGCTGCTGCTGTTTTGCATGTACTTGTAATGGTCTCAGGTAAGATTTCCTCCTCCTTTCTGATATGTTCTCAGTGAGTACTTATCTACAGTGTATGGAATTGTCTAAATAATATTTAAATACGAGTCTTCATTATATGACAAACCTTTTGAATATAGCTGTGAAGATGCAAAAATGTTAGTAACTTTTCCTGGAGAGAGCAGCTAACTAGAATAAATGCTTGCATCCTTGGTTTTAGACTTTCATATCTGTCATTTAATTGGCAGCATCTTAACTTTACCATCTATATTAGTTTTTTTTTTCCCCCACTCTCTGAACGGCCTTTTTGTTGATGAAGGTAGCATTGCAGTGTGTGTGTATATATATAACAATAAATAAAATTGAAGTTCTAGTTTACCTCTTAAATATTTTGCCAACGTATTTATTTTGTAAATTAAATCTACTGCAAGTCATAGAATAGTTTACATTTATTGGATCAAGCATGATGGAGACAACAGTCTAAAAAGAAAAGTGATTTTATTGTATGGCTCAAAATACTAGATATTAATAGACCTATGATTTTGTCAAAGGACTTTTAAACTCAGTAATCTTAAATGTTCACTCAAGAATAGTGTTCCTAAACCAAAAAATTTTTATGAATACATGTTCTCCTGGATTTGAAAGCGCCCTAATCATCCACTGTTGAACACTTCCGCAAGCATCAGTAGTGGCTCCCTAATAAACATTGTGGCTTAAAAATCATATCGATTTGTCAAGAGCAGGAGAAAAAAATCCTAAAGGAAATGGGAGAGGTGGAAAGGAAAAATGTCGTAATGGCAAAGGCATTTGAAAGAAGATGATTATAGTAGGAAGTGGCATGTTGTGTATTCTTCAACTTGTCTTGTACTTGAGCTGTTTGAGTGCTTCACAGAAAAAGTGATGAGTAGTTTAGCTGTCAAGGTGCCGTGCTTTCATGTTGAATGGAAGTGTATGAAACTTTCTGCTCTTCTAAGAAAAGTGAATACAATCATCAATGTCTTCCCTCCCTTCTATTTTCGATGGATTGATTTTTTTCGGAATAGGATGGTTATTTCTTTCTATGATGGTCCTGTTAAAATGTAAGATGTGAATTGCAAAACCCTTTCTATTGCTAGGCTTTCTATGTTTGGGGTCTTGTTGGTTTTTAACTGTCTCGGTCCAGGAGTATGCATGGCTGTGTTCAATGTTCCTTATCCCAGGATAGAGAAATTTCTGTATTTAGAGTTGTTAAACTTTGTAGGATCCTTAATCCTGTTTATTTCCTGTGATACTCATTAATCCTCGATGGAAAATATTGTAATTTATTTTTTCACTTCTGCAGTTGTGGATTTTGCACAGCCCCACGCAGAACCTTGCAATATATGTATACTTTGTCCCATGTCACTTTAGAAGCTAAAGCAACATATGGGTGGAAGAGCATTTTGGATAATAGTCAAAAGACCTTTTGGGAAGACCTTTTTTTTAAACCATTTGCATTGGAACAGATTAAAGTTCATAAATTGTTTGACTCCTGTCTACAAAGAGGCAGATATGGATAGGTGAGAACTTTGTGATCGTTATAACTTATTTTAAGGTGATTTAAATTTGATGTGGGTTTGATCCTTGGCTGACATAAAGGTTTAGGTGCCATTGCAGCTTTGGGAAACTTAATTCTTAACTCGTGAGTGAGAAAGAGTCCACAAATACTTGGTCATGTACTATACCTTTATGTATTATTGCAGTAGATTGAAATATACTCTCCAGCAACACTTGTTGTGTTTCTAACTCATTTTCTTTCATCACTTACCTTGTAGAAATTTTGAGAGTAGCATAAGTTATAGATGACATGTTAGAATATAGTATTGTATAGTCTGTAGGCTACAGTTCCAAATGCAGTGGGGTGAGGGGGAGTAAAACTAAAGAGTGTGGCTGGAACTGTCTGATTAATTAGGAACATAGTTTTCTATTGACATATATCTTTTGATGGATAAAATTGCATACTAATGTAAAGGACAGCAAAGCATATAACACGTCAATGATTTTGACAGGACACATTTTAAAATATTAGTGACAGAACTAAGATGCTGCTTTTTAGTTTTCATTTTGCATTGTAGGGAAGTATCTTAGATTTCATTCACGAATAAAGTCAGATAAGACATGATAGTACACAAACTTGCATAGCTTCTGTTAAATTTCAGAGCAAGCTAAAGATTAAATAAATGTCATAATGGAGTGATAAATAAGCTCTTAAGCATAAAAAAGTAAAAAGGAAAAAAGAACCTTTGGAGAAAACGCCAGGTTCAGATGGCAAGCGAAGCAGGATTTATGTAATTCCTTCAAGCATTGTTAACTCAAGGCCATCAGAATGGGGCAATAGATTGTTTTTTTTGTGGATATGAGTAATTCTTTTTCCTGGTGAAACAGGTAGGAAGCTGCTTTGCTGGAATCTGAGAAGATTGGTTTTTGGAGTGATTGGAATTGCTCAGCAGATTTCAGAAAGTAGTGTTCTGTAATAAGAACTTGGCATCTGGATTTATTTATTTTGCATAAACCTTTTACTATAAAAATTGATGTACAGTCACCATTTGGCTTGTGTCTTTCCTTGTGTAATAGTAACCACCCTTTTATTTGCAGTCATGAGGGATCTGTTAAGAAAAATTAGTTTATTGCACTTGTTGCAAAATAGTGATGTTCTATATCTTCCTCAAGAGAGAGAGCTTTAAAAATGTATCTAAAAGTGATGGAATAAAAGCTTGTTGCTCAAAATATTGCGTAAGACTTTTTCTGTACAGTGAAAGAGGAGAAGGACAAGTATAGGGAAGCAAAACATAGCAATGTAATAATGACATATGTTATGATCATTATTTTACTTGGAGAAACGATGCTTTTTCTGCAGACAGTTCTACAGCGTACTGGAGGGTTTTAGATTCACCTTTCAGTGAACAAATGAATTCATTGGTACCTTCTGCACACAAGAAGGAATGGGCCAGGCCTGGGCTGCATTGGTTTACTGAGGATTCAATCTTCTGTCTTTGGGAGTTAGGTAGTAGAATTTATGCTTACATACCTTGAATACCTGTCATATCAGCTTCCTCAGCTTTTTTGCTTTGAATGAACAGAGCTTTATTTTGTTGCGGTAGGACATGATTACAGATGGATTTTTTTTCTAAGTAAATGTTGATAAATATATTGGGTTTTAATTTTCCAAAATTCTTGAGTTGTCGGTACCTTAAAGTAATCAAAACATCTGTATAGCTGTCTCTTCTACCTGAAATACTTATTTTAAAAGTGTAAGGGATGGAGGATTGCTTCGTTCTTGCCATTTTAGTGGTATTTCCTGAAAAAGGGAAAGATGCCCGTATGTATTTAGACATTAAGCACGTTTGCTATTAAGTTATTCATTATAAGATTAGTTTTTAGTGGCCATGACAATTAAATCACAGTTTATCTGATAACCTGCTGTGTTGGGTTTGTGTGGCGGCGTTTTGGTAGCGGGGGAGGCAGACTGGGGATCAGTTCTGCCAAGGGAAGCATCCCCTGCAGTGACAGCAACTGGCTCGAATCGCCTACTGCTGCTCAGAGAGTGCCTGAAGCTGGGAAGGCTTGCCGCTGAGGCTGGGAAGGGGCACTTTCACCTGGACTGAGTGATGCAGGAAAGGCTGCATTAGCATGCTCATCTGTTCAGTCTGGAGGCGGATCTAGTCCTGATACTAACTCAAGGATAAGCAGGGAGAAATTAGCATTTTTAAATATAATTTCAAGATCTAAGTATGTTAATGTGTCTTTGGCTAACGATATTATCCTGTATTTCTTTTTGCATATCTTTTTCCTTAAATTCAGTATAAATGAAGGTTGTAACGTTAAAGTGAGGTTGATGATGTGGGAACACATGTTTAGATGTAGTATGTTTTATTTTGACCTACTCGTTAGTGTGCATGAAGTGACATCAATGAGTTTAATGAGTAAACTTGATTTAATGGATAGTTAAAAAGCAAGAGTGAGTATGCTTGAGAGAATTGTCCTATAATGTTTTTAAATTGCCTTTTTTTTTTTTCTAATTAAGTCTTTGTTTTCTTGGAGAAACATGGGTCTTCAGACTGACTATGTTTAAATGCAAAAGATAAACTGCAGTACAGGTAGAAATTTAAAAAAAAATTATATTTGAATGCTTCCTCTGGACTCGAGCACATTGAACATAGTGTGTCACTGGTCCTTTGTTTTCCTTTATGAACTAAGTTTCAGATAGACAATTGTATGATAATCTTGTCTGCCTGTAAAAAGAAGTTTGCTAAAATGTAAAAAGATTAAAAGCTAAAAAATAAAATATGAACAGCTGTTAAGAATAGAATAGAACAATAGTTGTAGGTTACCTGTGAGGAATTGTAAATGGTACTTGCTCTTTATTCTATTGATTTCACATTACTTCAATTCATGTATTGATGTCTAGACTGTATTTCTCATAATAATAACTTTTTCAATTTTTTTCACATATGACCTATTAGGAATCATAGCATCTTGCTGGAGGTAACAATGTTCGTCCACAGAACCACAGAAAAATTAAGTTGGAAAAGACCTCTGGAGGTGGTCAGGTCCAAACTGCTGCTCAAAAGAAGGTCTACCTTCAGCTGGATTAGTTTCCTCAGGACCCTGTCCAGCTGAGCTATGAAAGCGTCTGAGAATGGAGGCTCTACAGTCTCTCTTGGTAGCCTGTCCCAGCAATTAGGTGTTCTCTTTATAAAATTATTTTTCCTTATGTCCAACTGAAAATTTCCCTTGTTGCAACTAGTGACTGTTGCTTCTCATTCTTTGACAGTGCATCTCTTGGAAATTGGCTCGGTCTTCTCTGCAAGCCCTCTCTTCCTTTGGTTAGCTGAAGGCTTCAAGGAGATTCCCTGTCCTAGCCTTCTCTTCAGGATGAGTTAACTCAGCCTCTTGTGTGCTCCAGCCTGCTAGCCACCTTGACCTCCCTCAGCTGGACTTCCCGCATATGTCAATGTCTATCTTGTGCTGGGTAACCAAAACTGGACATGGTATCCAGGTGCAGTTTCTCAAGTGCCACAGAGAGGAAGAATCACTTTCTTTGACCTGCTGCCTATTTGCTTGCTGGTGTAGCCCATGTGCATGCACAGCCTGCATAAGGGTGGGCTGCTGACTCATGTTCAACTTCTTGTCTATCAGGATGCCCAGGTCCCTTTCTGCAGAACGGCCCCCTGGCATGACAGTCCTCAGCTTCTACTTCTGCATGGTATTACTCTGTCCAGTGTTGAGGACTTCGCTTTTGTCTTTGAGCTTCATGAGGTTTCTCTCTGCCCAGTCCTCCAGCTTCTTGAGGTCTCTCTGAACTCTGAGGCTCTACTTCCCTTTGTATCAACGACTATTCCCAACTTAATGTCATCTGCCAACATGCTAAGGGTATGTTCTGTCCCATCATCCATGTCATTAATAAGAATGTTAATCAGCATCACCCCTACTATCAACCCTGCAGGTGCAACATAAGTAACTGGTCTCCAGTTGAACTCAGTACCCTTTGAGCCCTCTAGTCCAGACTGTTTTTCACCCAGCTTGTAATCCTGCCGTCCAGTCCCTATCGCTCTAATTTGATTACAAGGGATGCTGTGGGATCCTGCATAGATGGCCTTGCTCAGTTGAAGTAAATGACATTCGCTGCTTTCCCCTTGTCCAGAGAGCCAATCTTTTCATTAGAACGGGCCATGAAATTGGCTAAGTGTGGTTTATCCTTGATAAATCCATGCTGGCCTGGCAATTCAGAGCATGCTTTGTGCAGGTGAGGTGACCATTGCCCTCAGCCCTGCCCTGAGAAAGCAGCACCTCATAGTCCCTGTAGCCTCAGATGTGGATGGTGTCTTCCCTCAGGAGTTTGTGTTGGTCCAGTCCCCTGACATGCTGGGGGTGACCACTCAGGCTCGTGCAGGGGACCTTGCCCTGCAGCAAGTCACCACCTCTGTTACGCAGATCCAGCAGCGGTGCACAGTCTTGAGCAATGTCTCCAGGCTCCCTGTGCACCCTCTTCCACAGCAATGGCTGTGCCAACTGCCTTGGTCCTGGTTACTGGAGCTCCCCAGTGGTCATGTCCCTGGGAGGCTGGACCTGAGTCCCTTCGCTGCCTCGCAGCATTTCCTGCTCAGCAGGAAAACTCCTGTGCTATCTGTGGCTCCCAGCTGCTACTCACTTACCTCCTGAATGCTGCTGGGTGCTGCATGCTCCTTTCTCCTGCTCTGTTCCCTGGACAGGGAGTAGAAGCTATTCTGCATTTGATATAAGGCATTGTGTATGTGTAAAATGTCATTACTAATAGTAGTTATTTATTAAAATCTGGTACAGTCATATAAACATATCTTTTCTTTTAATGTCTTGCTTTCAGAATGGCCATAGCCAGTGTTTGTCATACATATGTAACATTTTGCTATTTCAATTGAAGATGTAGCCAAAAAGTAGGAAGTTTCTTTCTCTTCTGCATTTTTATGAATAGCCTGCAGGGCTTTTTTTGTCTGAAAGAACGCATAGAATCATAGAATAGTTTGGGTTGGAAGGGACCTTTAAAGTTCATCTAGTCCAACCCCCCTGCGATGAGCAGGGACATCTTCAACTAGATCAGGTTGCTCAGAGCCCTGTCCAACCTGACCTTGAATGTTTCCAGGGATGGGGCAGCTACAACCTCTCTGGGCAACCTGTGCCAGTGTTTCACCACCCTCATCATAAAAAATTTCTTCCTTATATCTAGTCTAAGTCTACCCTCTTTTAGTTTAAAACCATTACCCTTTGTCCTATCGCAACAGGCCCTACTGAAAAGTCTGTCCCCATCTTTCTTAGAAGCCCCCTTCAAGTACTGAAAGGCTGCAATAAGGTCTCCCCGGAGCCTTCTCTTCTCCCGGCTGAACAACCCCAACTCTCTCAGCCTTTCCTCACAGGAGAGGTGTTCCATCCCTCTGACCATTTTTGTGGCCCTCCTCTGGACCTGCTCCAGCAGGTCCATCATAATGAACAGTCCCGTAGTCTTTGACTACAGCTCCCGCTGACTGTGAAACCACAGGAAATTTTTTTCCCCATTAGTAGTCCCCTACAGATTGCTTTTGCAATTTCAGAGGGGCGGGCAGTCTCTAGGATCCCTTTCCTGCCAGGAGACATGGTGGAAAAACACGAGATTTTTTTTTTCATGACTGGCATGTGTGTCTGAGTTCGCTGCCCTCCTTCTGCCAGGAATGTACAAAACGAATGCTGGAGACTCTGGAAGTCAAATCTCTGGGCCAGTGAACTTATTAAGAGACTCCTGATATCTGTAAGCTGGGCAAGCAATTGCCATTAAAGCTCTGCAGAGATAATGTAGCTTGGAATAAGATCTTACTGTAGCAGTTTATGCGTGTTAAGATTCCCAGAAGCTGTAGAACATGGCAGAATTTATGCAGAAAATATATTCCATTTCTAATCATCAGAGAATTAACAGATATGCGCTGAATGAGCATTTTTATTAATGGTCCAGGCCCAGATGCTGTCCGTTTGTAGGAAGTCAAGAATGGGAAAACTCAGATGAAGGGAAAAATTGCCTATAATTTTCATCCTTCAAAACTCTTAATAAGGAGGTATATTAAAACAATTTAATTGGCAACTGAGGGCAAAAGAATCTAAAGTGCCGTCTGTCCTACCTGGCAGTCTTCGATGTGAAATACAAAAAGATGACTTGATAGGTACTATATGGACACAGAAGCTTAATTCATTTAGAGGAAGGAACATATTTTGTCTGTGTGGCAGTAAAGTAATACTTCTAGCCACATGTCTCCTTTTGTATTTTTCCTGCTACTCAACACTGTCATTTAAAAATGGATTTAAATTTTGAAATTTTTCCTGGTTTAAAATTTGCATTCTCAACCAGATTAAGTTACAGTGCAAGCTCAGATTGCTTTCTGGAAGAAAAACATCAGCAGTGGAGGCTCTGAATTATATACAGATGATCCTCAGTTAAGATGTATAATGTATTTTAATTGAAGATGAATGAAAATTTTGAAATGCCTCCAAATGTGCACCTTTCTAGAGATCTCTTTGTTCCCAAGTATAATATGACTTCTTCAGGATTTCTGGTGTAGGAGAAATATAACAACATGGGATGGATTGGCAGTGGTGATGCTCAATGATAGGTAAGGAAGTGAATATCAGTGGGTGACCAGGAGGAAAGGAATGATTGCCCTATAGAAAATAATATGGCAGCAATTCAAATATATCAATTCATTTGTTAATTAGTAGATGAAGTCTGCTTTTTTCGTAACTTACTTTAGTTAAACTGAAAACAGTAAATATTCAGTCATTTAAAAAGCAATTTTGTATGATGGACAGTGGCTTTTACAGGGCAACCCTGTTCCACTGAAACTGTTTTGTCTGTATTAGATTTGACATAAGTGTTAACCAGAGATGACAAGCTTGTTTAATTACAGTGCCCTACTGTTAATCAAATATTACCTGCATGTCTATTGAAAGATAAGCTGAACTGTGGTCTTTATTCCACTGACTAGATCTTCATTACCTATCTTCATTACAGAAGCTTAGATGTTTTACTTATATGTAGACATACAACATTAGGTGTCTTAATCTTGAACGATATCCCATATTGAGTATTTAAGATGAGTGTACAGTTCTCCTGAAAGAGATAGGGAAAGTAAGCTTGTCTAGAAGCATCCACGTACCTTCAGTTTGTGTTTTAATGAAGACATAAAAGGATCTGTTATGCTGATGAAATTCAAGGTGGGAAGAGCAGCATGTGAGCTTGTTACTTTGTTTTCCTGCCTTGCCTGGAAATTTTGTCTTGCTGGCTAAAAACTTAAGTTGGAACTTACTAAGTGTATTTTTCTACATGCTATATAGTACATGTAAAAGGCAATCTCTCCAGCAAACTGCATGCAGTAAAGGTTGTGGTGCCTGTATCTTCACTCTGAAGTGATGGCAAGCCCAGCGAGGTTGCTTGGCTATAGTTCAGGCTCAAAGCACCTACACTACGTTTAGGAAAAGTGGTGCTTAGTGTGCCTGGCCCTGTCTCTGTCAGAAAACTGAAAAAGAGTATGGGTCTGTATTCTGGTAGTCAGGCACTCAAGCTTCCCTGCCAGGAAGAGCGGAGGCTGACTGCTGACCATGAGCTTGTGTGTCAACTGTGTGCATGGTAGGTTTGTCTGTGGTGGAGACCGACAGTGCAGACATACCTAATAAAAATAGGAGAATTACCCTTGGATTCTGAACAATTGTGTTACAAAAAAATTAATGTTACTCATATTGCCTATGTATTTTCATCTGGGCACTGTAAGTTTCTCTTGTCAATTTTACTAACCTATAAATATTGCTTTATATTTCCACACTGAAACTGTTTTCCAACCAAGATTGGTGCTTTTCAGTAAATGAACGTTTCTGTTGGGTGCATAAAACATTGTGATCTTCCAGGCTGTAAGACATTATTGTAGAGTAATCTTATTTATTAATAAAATCACCTAACTTTTGGAAATTGGCTTTGAAAGGGGGAGAAAAGTAGTTTTACAGTGAGGACATAAAATGTAATTGATTCTCTCTCTATTTCCAGGTACTCCCATTGGAAAACAGAATGAAGGACACCACGCGTTTCCCACAGGCGCTGAACATTGGCATGGGAATAGTCATGACCTTGTATATCTCACTAGCCACACTAGGGTATCTGCGCTTTGGGGATGAAATCAAGGGCAGCATAACTTTAAACCTGCCACAAGATATATGGTAAGTGCATATGTGACTTAAAACCAGTATTCTAGAAGGCAAAAACATTGTGGTTGTTCCATGTGTCAGTGCTGTCATAGTTGATAGGGGCTCAAACTCTTTTAAAATTAGACTGTATATAGTATCCCTGTGCCTTCTGCAGTGAGCTGTGATCCTAGCCAGCAATTTCTTGCATATTAAAAGGAATTGCATATGGAAACAGATTAATGATTTTTATAGTAAAGTATTCCATCTCTAGCAGGAGCTAGAGCCAGTGTATTGAAGGAGGGAGTATGCAGTTTGCAACCAGCTATATTGCAGTTCTGAAACCAGCTAGTTTTAACTTGGATATCCTGGTAATATAGCGGCCCTTTTTTAGCGGAGTCACTGACTTAAGCAGGTAAGCAACTGGAATAGAAGACAACAAAACTGAATAGGTTTGTAGTTCAGATGCAAGTCCATGGATAATGCATAATAATGGCTTCCTATCAGGAAAATGACACTTATGCTTGCCAGTGTCTCAGGGGTATTATAATTTTCATTTACCTCTTTTTTAATACTGTGAGAGCTCCACGTGTCACATGCGCTGAAGCACTGAAGAAGCACGGAAGACTTTCAACTGGTGCATTGTTAGTTCTGTATGTATCTATGGATGGATATATACTGCAACTATTAGTTTAAATATAACTCTTAATTTTTTTTTTTACTACCTTTATGTCTGATGGGCCTAAAATTAGGTATATCAGCAGTGCACAAGTGTAAAAGCTGAAAAGTATTTTAATGTTTTCATTCTGATCAAGTAATGTCTTACAGGTTATATGCTTGCATCTACTTGTTCGATGTCTGTTGTGGTAGCATATCAAAGTAGTAAAATCTCAAATTATGTGAAACAAAAACTGCTTTGGTGAACTGAATGCTGACTCCTTTTTTACTCTTTGAAAAAGAGAAGAACACTTAAAGAGTGTTCTTAATTTTCAAGTGTTACTTTTTCATTCTCTATTTTCATTCCTTGGAGTCAGTGTGAGCTATGCATTTTTAATGTTCTTAAGAAGTTTTGTTTAATTGCCTGACTGATCCCAGTGATAAATACATGAAATGATAATAAAATGTGTCTTGAAGGATGAATGGTTTTTTTGTTGCTAGAATTTTTATGTCTCTGTTGTTGCTTTTTTGCTTGTTTTGTTTTTGTACTGGTATTGTAAAAACGGAGATTTGGTCCTCAATTTTTTGTGCCTTAAGAGAAGTGCTCTTAAAAGAGGAGGAGGGAGAGGAATGTGGAATATAAGGTAAGGTTGCTCACTCACTCTGTTGCTTTTTATTGTGCTCATGCAAGCAACAGGATGAACTTTACTCTGCTGTAATATTCTGCTTTATTCAGCAGCCCTGCTGTCTAACAGGGCTGTTCAAATAAGAGTTTTCGAATAGCTCTTGGTTACAGAGCAGATGTGATGATAAGATGATATTTATCCTGATGGCTTTACAGACCTAATGCAAAGAAAGAGATAATAAAAGAGATGGAAACTGGTGTTCTGTAAGGTGAAGAATTGGCATTATAAGTTCAATAACCTCAGAGCTGCTCAGGACACATATGTAGAGATCACAAAGTCATCTGTTTTCGTCTTACCCTGGATAGTATCCCAGAGCACCAAACAAAATTAGAAGGAGAAACAGCTCAGTGGTATGCCCATGGGTTGTGATGTACGATGCTATTGCTGTGCAGTACTGTGGGTCTACCTGATACAGTACTGATGAGCAAATGTATGCAATTAACTGTGCTAGCAAAACGAATTTCCAGTGAACCATATGACAATATTTAGTTATTTTGTCCTCACATAAAAAGCCAGTAAGTGGCTGGATTGAACTAGAGAAATGCAAGGAGCAGACAAGTTTTTATAAGCAAGCGGTCATGCGAAAGAGCCTGGAATGTAGCTAAGCAGTGAGACTTGGCTTATGTGTTTAATTCCAGCTGGACAATCCGTATCTTAAAAATAAACTTTTCCTGATAAAGAAAATTAAAATTCTGCTGCTTTCTGAGTTTTATTTGATGTTCTTGCAGATGAATTGACCAGAAGGCATACACAGACCCTAGACCAGTTAAGTCCTTAAATTCAATTTAAATGGAGGACTGCTCGTATTCTAAAAAAATTCTGCTAGATAGGGGCTTTTGGAGAAGAGATTTATTGCAGTTCTAGTTTAGAACATGTTTTGGAGCACAAACCATTGGTCAGTGTAATATGTTAATTAGAATATGTTGAAAATTGACTTTATGAAAAGAGAGTAGTTTTCAGCTTTTTTTTGCTGATCTTTAACAACAACTTCTTTCTAGAATCAGAGTTCTATTTTACTGCATTAAATAACTTTTTTTACATGCAGTTATATTTAGCTGTTTGGAATGTCTTAATTGTTTTTCATATCCTCAGAAGTATGCAGAGTACCTAGTGATATGAATCTTTTCACTCGGTTTGTTGCTGACTGAGGAGAGGACACACAGGCACAGAGTGTAGTTTACCTGATTTATTTGTGGTCACAAGGTGCCTCCTGACCAAAGCCAACGAGGGACCCCATTTGCCTAAACGAACACATATTTATAGTCAAAAAGTACATAATTATTGTTGCTCGATCATCAGTTCAAACCATGTCCTTCGGCATCTGCAAATATAGATTATAGGAAATTCTGCTTTAGTGCTTTAGTAGTGTCCTTGGTTGGAGTCTCAGAATCATAGACTGGTTTGGGTTGGAAGGGACCTTTAAAGATCATCTAGTCCAACTCCCTTGCCATGAGTGGGGACAGCTTCCACTAGATCAGGTTGCTCAAAGGCCTGTCCAACCTGACCTTGAACACTTCCAATGATGGGGCATCCACAGCTTCTGTTGGCAACCTGTTGTGGTGTCTCGCCACCCTCATAGTAAAAAAATTCTTCTTTGTCCTTGGTTGGAGTCTCCTCTTCTTGAGGCTGAAGGTTCTTTCTGCTGTCTGTTCTTCGTTAAGATATATGTGATAGTCTTTGTGCAACAACTGGTTTACCATGAATCCCAAAGATTAACTACCATACAAAATATTATAGTGTATTCCAAGTTCAACAAGAGGTTACACGGTACTAGTTCAAGTGGAAGCTTAGCATAACTAATGCCATATTGGCCCTAGCTGTATTGATATACAAGTTTTGTTACACTAGTTCCCAATTTTTTCCCCTTAAAAGAGGTACAACAAAATCTAAAATATAGATTGAAGAGAGGCAGACTTTTCTTAACTTCTAGCACATAAGAGTGATTTAGAAATTTTTTAAAAGGTAGCCTAAGGAGCCGTCTTTATCTAATTGGAATATAATAGCAAAGTACTAGTAAAATAACTTTAATAGTATAAAAATTGTTTCCTAATTTGAAAAATTTGAATCCTTGTAGAGCTAGAAAAATAGTTAGTGTTACGGAGAGGCTTTGAACTACTGTGTAAAGCTTTGAATCCTGTTTTTGAATCTCTTTTTAAAATAAAAAAAATTTAAATTCAAGATTTAAAATTTTGTAGAGTTTTGGGATGATCTGAAGCCTGAGGATTAAAGGCTAATTGGGGGTACCTGGTCAGGTTTTCTTTTTGTTAACTAGCTAAAATCCATCTAAGCTTATGGAATCTGGACAGTGATGCAGAACTGATAGAAATGTGACTCTTTGTTTTCCCTCTAAATTTCTCAAGCTGCTCAGCAATCAAAAAGAAGTGTTTCGCAAAAGCAGTGGCTCCTCAACTAGCAACACCGTTATGTCCCCATGTAAACTGATGTAATAGTTTTTTCTGTCACTTTGAGTATGCCTTTGGGGCTTTATCGAGCTGTGTACAGTGAGGGTCAAACCTTTGATACAAATAATTTAGGACCTGTTAGTCAAAGTGTATTTTTCTTTTTTCCCCATATATACACTTTTAGTTCCTTCTGTATATTTGTCCAGCTAATAAAAAAGCTGATGTTTTTGTTAGCAGTCTTTTGGTATCATCAAAAATTGAAAATTTGATGAACTGTCTTGCAGATGTGAGATGAGAAGCACATAAAAACATGCTGAAAGGACTATTCAAGTTCATCAGCTGTATTCCTCTGCTCAAAACCGCTCCAGTGTACCAGAACCATTACTGACTGTGTGTTCAACACTTCCTTCAGAATGTTGAGGGAAGGGTGATGGAGACATCCTGTTGTGGTGGGAAAGAGCTGAGCTGTATGGATACAAATTTTGCCATGCCGTGCCGTTTGGCCTTAGGACAAGGGGCCAAAAGCAGTCCTGGCCTGATTTTATTTACTAATACAGAAAGAGGCTATGATACTCAAAGGGAGAACGCTTTGAGTGACCTCTGCCAGGCTTTGAGAGATACAGAGACAAGGGTCCAATTTTTTCTTTTCCTACTCTTGCTGCTGTTTTTTCTTTTCTTCCTGTCACAAGTTGCCTTTGCTTTCTGGTTGCAGTTGTACCTCTTTTTGAGTTCGGAAGCAAAAAAAGTATTCAGTGCTTTGGTCTGCTCAGTGTCATCTTCTGTTATCAAAGGTTGTTTATGAGAAATATTTCTTCTCTCATTTGTGAACACACAACACCCCATGGCAAATGAACTAAAACCTTACCCAAAAGCTTTGATCGTGCTCTTAGTTGCATTCTTAGAAACAAAATCATACCAAGAGTCTTGTAACTTCTGTCAGTTGGCTGTAAGCAGACCTACGACAAATGCTTGTAGTTTATGCAGAATGGATTAAGAATGCATCTAAACTTAAAACTGTTGGTGGTATGGATAATACTGTGTTCTTGTTTATTTAGCCACAAGTAAAAGTGGTAAAAGTGGCCACACTTTAAATTTTTTGGAAGATTTACTCTAGCTTTTTGAGAACTTAACAAAATTTCTCAAACTAATTTCTCTGAAACCTTCTCTTGGGGTAGATCCACAGACATTTTGTTTACGAAAAGCTGGAGATGTAGGAAAACCTTCAGGCAGATCATGAAGGAAAAAACAATAATGCTACAACCATATAGCAATGGATTTCACTGCATTAAGATAAGTGAGATAAGAGCATGAGCATGATCTCTAAAAAACCTTAACTATCTTGGGGAAAAAAAGGTATTTGTTATCTAAAATTTGGCAAGACCGTGCCAATATATGGGTTATTTTCCAACATACATAAAGAAGCAAGATGCACAAGTCTATGCAAAATTATATTGAAGTTAGGCTGCCAACCCATTCAGGCATCTTTTTAAAATATTTTCCTTAGTTTATACCTGAGCCTCACAGCCGGTTTTATGATATTTCTTACTGAGATATAGTTTATATGCGGGTAGATGTGAACTTTTTTCCTTGATTTTTTTTTTTTTTTGTGTTCATCTGTGATATGACACTTTTTTTCTCATAAATACTAATAATCTTTTCCTTTACTCACAGGATAGGGTTTTCTGGTTCTGTACAAATCTGAAAAAAAAAAAAATACATAAAGATTAAAGCTGGATGATCTGAAGTCAGTTAATATTTTTGGAATAGTAAAGAGTGTTTTGAACCAATTTAGGCAGAAAGAAGTTAAATGTAGCTGAGTTTTATATTATAAAGAAGCTGTCCACTATATTGTATTTTTGGAACATTTTTATCTATAGTTTGATGACATGTAGGGTGGAATAACACTAGAATGGAAAGAGATTAATGAGACTAGAAATTCTTCCCTCTTCTTAAAAGGTAGCTTGTGCCTTTTACCAGTCTGTGTAGAGATAATTTTGCTTTTTATGTAACTGGATTCTTGGAGTGGTGCAAGAGCGCAGCTTGTCCTTGTCTGGCACAGAATTTAAAACCATCCTAAAGTAACTTTTCAACAAAATATACAGTCTCTTAAAAAAACAAACTATCTTGATCCCTAAAATGTTTGTCTAGTTACAGCAGCTCTAGTCCTGTTTGTTAGGAAGGACATTCCTGCATCAGAGTGAACTCTCTTTTACATGTGCATACATTCTTTTTCCAATTTCTTTTTCTTGGTAAAGTATCCTGCCAGTCCGCCACTGGCATAAGGTTGGCACAATGTGGAGCTGTAGAACTTTGGTACTCCTTTGTTTTGCTATACACCCTATGAAATACTGTGACATGGCACAGTAATTTAATGGTGTTCTGTACCTAGTAGTTTTGAAGAAGAGAGTGGGGACAGCAAGCAAATTTGGTTATGGATATTTTCTAGCCTTAGAAGGTACTCCTTCCAATTTTAATAAATGAAATTTCCTGAGATACCTTCTTCCCAGTGTGAAAACTCTTTTTAGGAACACTTTGTGAATCTGCAGAAATCTGGAAGATATTGGCATTGGTCTTTAAAATTTCCAATGTTTGCTGCCACTGTGAAAGGTTTATCGATGTACAGATTATATTTGACGTGAATTTGGAATTTTCTTTTCCCAAATAACTGCCTGTTTAACCTGTTCTTCTTTAAGTTTATTCATTTATGATTGCATGATATTATTTTCGGTTTTGTTTTGGGGTTTTTTTGGTCCGTATTTTGATAGTCAGCTTATCTTCTGCAATTTCATAGGCAGTTATAACTTGCAAGAAGATAATGTTATCTTCTTGTTTGCTGGGGGGAAAAAATGCATTTTATATAGATGGCCTTAGTGCCATTAGCAAGCTAATTTTTTATGAAGAGTTTGCAACTTACATGAATATGTGTAAATGTTTTCAACAGGTTGTATCAGTCTGTAAAAATTCTGTACTCCTTTGGGATTTTTGTGACCTATTCAATTCAGTACTATGTTCCTGCGGAGATCCTCATTCCAGCTGTCACCTCCAAAGTGGAGCAGAAGTGGAAGTTACTCAGTGAGCTTGTGGCAAGAGCACTATTAGTCTGCTCAACCTGTGAGTATGTGCAAAACATCCATAAAAAAGCTAGCTATTACACGTTGTTGGGGCCTGCTTATTTAAACATGTTTTGTTATTTATTTTTCCGGAGGCTAGCAAACCTGAAATTTTGTTTCAGTGATTCAGTATGTTTTGACTTTCATGAACAAGTGAATCTAATGTTGTATTTGTATTTTAACCACACTTTTTTTCGTAGGTGTGACCAATTATTTGACAACCATATCTTTTGCCAAGAGTACTCTAAAGCTGCCAACTTGAAAATAATTTTCTTAGAATAAAAGTTTTTAAGTAATAGACACATTGCTGTTTCATGTCGGTGTTTCTCTATGTGACCTGCAGTACATGCTGCTCGTGGAGAAATCCTTTTTCTGTTTTGTTGGTCTGAGGATTGAGCCTAAGGTGTGCTGCTCTGTATCCATCAAATAGCACTGGCAAACATGGATGCCTGGTCACAGTGTTCGTGGAGGGCCACTTATTTCAGGTGATAATGCTCCAGAGTAGTTTTGTATCTCTGCCCTCACTGCCTGGTACTCCGGTTGTTTTTCTTGCTTGTCTCCTACTCTTCCCATCCCTCCTACTGTGTCCCTGCTTTTCTCACAGCTAGTCTAGATATCATAGATACTAGTGGGAATCAGCAGTGCTCATTGAATGGTGAGCATGGTCTCATCTAGGAGCCGATATTCCTGAAGATAATGAACTGAGGAGGAAGTTTAGGTTTGTCTTTACAGCTCCCATCTAAAGTGCTGAATAACATAAGAAGCTTTTCTCAAAGACGTTATAAAAGATCGTTTCTAGTACAAAGCTGGCTTCTTGACTCCACCATTTGTACTGAAACGAGCTGTTTACCTTAAAAAGAATCAAAACTGCCAAACAAGCAAAAACTGCTAAACCTTATTTTTTAGGGGGTAAATATTGATGAAAGAGAAGAGTTTAGTTTTTGTTGGCTCTGTTCTTCTTGGTGAATGCTGACCAGTGGTTAATGTGCTGGACGGCAGCTAATAATTGTTTGTTGTCAAAGAGAACTTGAACATCCAGTGAGACCTTCTTAAGGTCAAGCCTGTTGAGAGAAACAGTTTAATATTGGTGCAATTTAATTACTACAGTAAACAAAGGGAAACACCATTGATCTAATAACTTTCTGCTCTGAAGACACATCTGCTACATGAAATTTAAAAAAAAAAAAAAAAGTGAAAAGCTTTCTTGAATAATGAAGTGCAAATCTCCTGAAGCACCATATAGCCTGTGTTCTGCTTCTCGTGTTCATGGTGCATAGTGAACCTGTTAAGATTTTAAGATTGAGGGTAGATGAATAGCTCTTGTAATACCTGAGAGACATCTAGATCAAAATGCTTCAAGCTCCAAAATGCTTTTTAGTGTCTCTCCAGGACCCCAGTAAGCTCTCCAGTCTTAACCATATCTTGATGTCATGAGGCCCTCAACTTTCACTCATTCTCTGTTGCCCTTTATGTGCCCCTTATAACCTGCCCTGGTAGTGATACCACAATAGATCTGAAAAGCTAAAATTCTTGTAGATCCAAACTGTTGTTTACAGCTGAAGGTTTCGAGAGTTTATAGGAAAGATGTTTTCGGAGATGTGTCTGATGAGAAGAGCCTGTGGTGAATAGGTTTAAAAGGACATTTCCCTGTTTGACTTGGGAAAATTATAAATGACTCCTTGATATTCAGCCATAGTTGTTTTTTTCCCCTCAATTTTATTATTGAGCTTTGTAATTATTGGTTAGTCTGCGAAGGCAAAACTGGGGAACAGTCTCGAAGAAAAGGAAGTAGAAAAAGAAAGAAAATTAGCTTTAAAATCTGGAAGAGGAGTCTGTGAAAGCTGAAAAGAAATGAAAGCAAATCAGAGGAGGGGGTACCTTGTGAGCGGAACTTGGAAATGGAGTGGTTGCCTATTGGGTATAATTAACTACACTTGGGTGAAATGGGACAGGAAGAATCTAATCCAGCATGAATTGTGGTGGGTCCCTTTTTCCCAGAGGTATGTTGACAGGTATTCTTTCTTCTTCTTTTTGTTTTCATGGAATTGTGCATTGTGATTTTTTTCAGATTTTTTTTTCGTTATAAAAGAGCAGCTAATGGTCTTTCTTTTCTGAAGGCATAATAAATATTTTAAAATTATTCAGTATAAAGTTATAAACAGAATTGATTTAAGTAATGCTTTGCTTTCACTAAGTGTAGAACATGGTTCCTAAAATGATTCAGAAAGTCTTTCTTTAATAGAAAGAAAAAATCCAAAACCTTTTAAATTGAGTTTTAAAAATGAAATGGTTTTGGTATCAGTGACAGAATATGTTGTAATGTCTGGACCATTGAGAGGTCACTGATTAAAAGGACTCCGCTTGCTTGAAAATAATTCTCTGAAAAGAGAAACTTCAGCTGTGTTGCTAATAACGCCTTAGCTTTTTAAGAGAAGACTTGAAAAATCAGTTATTACTAATTTTTGGAGCTTTTGCATTACTCAAATAAAAATTAGGTCATTGTTTTAATGTTGCAGTATGTCAGAAACTTGGCTGGGAAAAAGCATACCCTGGAGTGGTTTGGGGCTTTTTTGTCTGGTAAGGTTTGTTTTAAGTAAGAACTTGACAAATGACTGGAGATGTAACATGCATCCAAAAAACCGTATGCGTTGCTTAGGGTTTTTCATTATTGCTCACTTCTGGGCACTTAGCATTGCAGGAGGATGATCACAAGTATATTATGTATTTTTAGATTTGCATGTTCTGCTTCCTCTGCTATTGTTTCACAAAAGAGACCTTATCTGAAGCATGCTATGGAAAAATACACTTGACCCCTAATGTCACCAGTCCAAGCCAAGCCTTCGAGCCTGGGGCAGGGGAGGAGCATACCCAGCCGTTGGGAAGTGTGTGGCTGGGCTGGGTGGTTGTCGCTCTGGGAGTAGGTCAGTCTTGGCTCACTGAGCCATTCCCAAGAAGCAGTGAGATCACCTGGACTCTTTTTCTAGACAGAATTGGTAGGTAAAGCTGTTCAAAAGATTGTTTTTTACCATATTGGAAAGGAAGTTACAAATAGATTTAGGAACAATGTTCGCAGTAGCTGTCTGAAATTTCACATCTGTTCTTAGCAGCTTTTTCAAGACTGACACGCTAGTATTTGCTGTTACCTTGAATAATAAGGAGTATTTTTGCTGAGAGAATGCTAGACTGGCAAAAATATGCTCTTCCTTTGGTTATAGCGCCTTGTTTGTACTTTTTGAACAAGGAAGCAGTGAGTGCAAATAACTTGACAGACCTTGGTCCCTACTGCTTATCTCCATTCTTCCAATTTAGTTTAGGGTTAAAATAGCATCTTAATATTGCATGGGTAAAAATGCAAGTCAGATACTTTTGAATTTTAAGAAAAAGGAGGGAGAGGGGGAGTTTCTGCTTCATTTGATATTGAACACTTCTCTCCATTTCATTTGCAAGAGATATACATCTCTTCATCTTTGCTTGGATTTCACCATGTATGGTGTAGCAAGTTGGAAGATCACACCATACTTCGTAAGTCATAACACTAAGCCGTTGTTTTACAAACTCAGATGAGCACCTTGTGCATTGACTGGAGGGATGAGCTAGGCTTGTGTTGAAAGTCCAGACTAGAGCTGGAGACTGGGTTTGGTAGTTGTTGAAAGCAAGTGGGAGCTAGTCTTGTAGCTAGCTAGGTAGAAGTATGATTGAAAGCTGGACTAAGCATCACTGTGGGGGGCAAAGTTAGAAACGCATACGAACAGAAGAAATGTGACGAGAGCCACCATAGGATTTGGAAAGCACTGAGAACAGATGTGGAGATGCAGTGTTGTGTGGATAGTCACTGGCTGCCCTCAGGTTGAGCTTGGAAGTTCATTGCTACAGGAGTCCTCCAGATATGTGCCTAAGGATCTCCAGCAGCTGCCTGCGTTGCAGCCTCTGCCTGATGACTTGACAGCTTTGTCCTTTGGTGGGTCAGTTCAGGTCATCGTAACAGTTAGAGACACTCCTTGTAAGACATAAGAGGACAGAAAATCTATCTGATCATGCTCAGATAGTGCAACCACATCCTTATAGTTTCAGTAGGTTCTGTTACTATTGCATATGCATTTTTATTTGAAGTATAAATGCTTTTTGTTTATTTTTCTCACAGATTTTACTTAGTGTTTGTGGTATTTGAATGTCAGATAACTTCAGTACTTTGAAATATTTTTCAGGGTGAAATTTTTATAATGTTGAAAGTATTTACTCTGATTTTATATCTTTAAAACACATCACAAAAATGGTTTGGATCTCTATTTGCTGCATCTACTTGGATACAGGTTGGGCACCGTACCCATGGTTCAGCCCTTAGCTGAGCCTGTTATGTGATGAAGTTGTGCCTACTGCACATTGGGATTAACCATTTGAATGTGAAGCTTTTCAGTTTGCTTCTGAAGGAACTGGACCATCCTGGCTGAATTTTTAAAAGCTTTGTTAATATCTTTACACAGAACAGTATAAGTTTTACTTTTCTCTTTTGAGACACCAGTTTGTCTGGGAGAACAAGAAGAAAACCTACTACCCAAATGAGTCCTGTTTAGTGCATTGCTTGAAATAAGCTGCCATTATATCATGAGAGTTTTTTACTCTTCCCTGCTTACCTGGCACTGAGATCATGGTAATTCTGGAAGGGGAGAGTTTGGAGAGATTTTGTTGAGCCTAAATAGTTAATTCTCCTGTGTTAACAGCTTCAAAATATGCTGAGCACATGGAGATTGTGAGGCGATCTGGAGATCATCAACTGCCAAGCTTTAGTCAATATTGATGCTAAATAGCATCAAACACATTGACTTCTATTGATGCCTGTCAGTGAAAATTGTGGTTAAAAAATTTAGGATGGGGCAAGAATATAAGTTTCTAGTAGAATGTAAATGTAAATTTCTCGCTTACTCTCTAGCAAAGGCTTACTCATGTCTTCTGCCAGAAGGGCACTAAAATTAAATTGTGCTTGCTGGAGGTCTTGGAAGAATGAAAAAAAAAAAAAAAAAAAAAAAGTATTGAGAAAGTAGTTTTCATCTGAATGGTGGCAGCAAATCCATGAAGAAGTAAAGGAATAAAATAGAAAAGAACAATTTAAGCAGTACTTTAGTTTTTAAAGAATAAGTTGTGTTTGATTTAGTAGTTTCAAGATAGTAGTGAAAGAATTTTTTTTGTGAATTGGTAAAAGCTGTTGAAGAGCATTAGCAAATATAATGGAGAAAACTGGAATTGAGAGTTAATAGTATCTTTCATCCACACAAGAAATACAGATTTTTTTCTTTTTTTTAATAGTTTAATTTAGGGCTGTATTCCTGCAGCCACGGTGCTCCTGTTAAGATGAAAATTAAGAAATACTTCATTTGAATGTGGATGTGGAGATATCGGTTGAATTGTCAGCTGTTTTGATTGTTAGCTTGAAATGAAACAAATTTAATTGAATGGCTGATCCAGCTAAGCATGAACTGAGCTGTTAGGGAGCTGCTTTCCATTAAAAAAAAATTAGCCTGAGCTTAGTGTGTAATTTTACCAAGAGAATAAATGCATTATTCAGTTGAACTTATCAGTTATGCTTGTCTAAATATTTCCCCATTTTAACTGTACCTGGTTTTAGGAAAGAACAGTTCTTGATGCTGAACAATTAGACACAAGATAACATGATGTTTACTAGTTATCTTACACTGTTTAATGACATTGTGCCAATAAAATACTCATTTAGATTAGCTGCAGCAGAGGTAACATGAAGGAATTTTAAGATGTATATATATTTTAATACATGCTTTTAGGATTAAGTGATAATCATTTATATAGAAGTGATAATCATTTGTATATTATCAGTCATTAGACACAGAATTTTTTTAATAAGAGTTTGTTCATTTTAAAGGGTAATATTAATGACAGATAAATTGAATAGTTAACTTTGTGATTTAAAAAAATTCCAGTTGGGATTTAGAATATTTGTGTGGACTGTTCACAGGCCCCTCAAAGTTGTCTTAAACACATAATAATTGTTTATGAATTGTCAAAGGAATAAAATGAAATATTTGATTGATTGATTTGATATCCCCCCCCCCCCCCCCCAGTGTGGGTTTGGTTTTGGGTTTTTTTTGTTTTGGTTTGGTGTTTGTTTGTTGTTTTTTTTTTTTTCTATATGGGTGGCTGATGAGCATAATTCTTATTTCCTAGTAGAAGATCCTGTGCTGTGGTTTTCAGTTTAGAGATGAGAACAAGCGTCATTGTGTGGGTTTTGGGCATATGCTTAGGCATGAGAAATAGATACGTGAAATCCAGTTTCTTCCAACCTTTTTGAGTATCTTTGCAAGAAGAATGGGTCTCTTAATATCAGGGTTATATCCTGATTATCATTTCTTTCTTTTGATGTGCCATTATATATTATGGCACATCTTATGAGTTGCTGTTGGTGTAGGCATCACTTTATGTAAGTATATTAACTAATTTTCTGTCTCACATTACAAATATTAAACTTTTTATTACCTTATTTTAGCATATGGATACCAAATGTCTATGGATTATGATTGATGGCTAAATGTTATGGATTATTTGAATGGTGCTAGAAGTGTTTCTTATTATTCTGTGTTCTAGAGATGTTAACTTGTGAATATAAGTTGTATGAGATAATGGGTTGGGAATTTTCTTTCTAAAACTAGCACTGCTCCAGAAATAACTGTAGGGTCCAGCAGAATGGTCTAATGTTAGTATTCATCAAAGCCTTATGAAGCCAACTTGTTTAGTTCTTCCTTTTGGTCCATTGCTTCAGCTGACATCAGATCTTCTTTAACAGTGACTCTGATATGGACCCAAACAACACATTACTTGCAAATTATTATATTTTTAAAACCTTATACAGAAAGTTAAGGCTGTGAAGTAAATTCCTGAAAGGCGAAAACATGTCCTCCTGCTTTTTTTTTTTTTTTTTTTTTTTTTTTTAATTCTGTGTAGGTTGGACCTCCTTCCATTTAGGTGTTAATTAGGATTCTGTGAATAAATTCAGATTTTGAAGTGCAGCTGTTTTCCAAAATATTTTTGTAGGTATGGGACAGGAAGAAAAGTGTGGGCTTTGTGATGGAGGTGAAAAATAGAAAATTTTGAAAGGTTTGTAATAAGAAAATTTAAACATAATTTAAAATAACAGCAATGTCTTTGTCATAAAATTTGCTTAGTTTTTCTTTTTGAGACATTTGTTCTATTATTTAAAAAATTGTTTAAGAACAGATAGTTTAGCAATGCATTTATGTACTCTGAAATAGTTGATCCTATTCTGAGACAGTAATTATTTCCTAGTAAACAGACCTTATTACTTGCCAGAGTTTAGTGTTTGCATTAAATATGTATTTTACAACTCTGCAGGAATTATTGTGGAAAAGCACTATGGTATTTTAATTGAAAATTGGATTATAGCAGAGCCTTTTTTTTTTTAATGTATGGTTCCTTTACAAACTCCTTTGCAAAATTTATTCACTTATTGTGAAGTGCAAGTTGAAGATTAATGGTACCATTTACAATGTAAACCTACGTAGCAGTCCATGCTCTGAAGATTTTAGGTGACGCATGGCATAAGTTGCGAAGTGCTACGTGGGTTAAGAGTCATCTAGTTTAGCATGCAGAACTCTGTTCTCTGGACCTCTGCACCTGTGATGGTCATCCTAGCTAGACTCCTTGTAAGCAAGAGAGAGAAACAGGTGCTTGGAAGGGCACAATTTGTCTGATCTATTTTACATATTTGCTTCTGGACAAGTTGAACTGGGCCAAAGAAGTGCTTGTTTCCTTCTTTGGGCTATTTGAAGGAATATAGGTGAGAAATATATCTAGCATTTGGTATGATGAATCCTTCTCAGGAAGAGTGAGAAGTGATGCTGAATATCATGCTCGGTTGCCTGCAATTCAGTCTCGTCTTCCCTTTCTAACAATAATTTTAAAGCTAATCAAGCCTGCTTTTACTTTTTTGTTCCACTTTGTATTTTCCATCTGTATGCTTACAAATATAATGAAATGATGATATAAAAATTCTTTGTCCAAATAACAAAAATATGTATATTCTCTAGCTCATGGAAAGTGAACTTTGTAATATGTTTATGACTTCGTATCTCTCCATTATTTTGGCCTATTATATTTCAATGCATGAACTGGCTTAGAAGAGAAGGTGCGTTCTTAAATGTCATACTCGAGCCAGTGATTTTTCTGTCATGCTTATTGAGTGGAGCAGCTATTTTTGCGTGTGCTCCTTATGCATTTTACATCTATCCAGTGGTTCATAGACTTGAAATTTCTGTAAGATCCAAAGATTCCTAAGGGGGAAGTAAAGGAAAAGGCAGATGGAAAAACACCCCTTTTTCCTAGTGCCCAGTTAAGAGGAAATAGATAATGGTGCTTGACATTGTTAAAAATCTCCCCATTATTTTCAGATTGGCATATGTCTTCCTTCCTCCCTTTTGAGATGCAACAACATAGAGTTGAAAAGGTATATTGTGTTAATGGGAATACCAAAAGTAATAGGATGCCATCCTATGCTTATTTGGTTGATTTGAGTTGGATGTTATTGAATATTTATCTGTACTTTTTCATGTGATAAGGTCCCACAGTGTAGATGTGGTGATAACGAGCAACGTTAATTTACAGTTACAGAAAGTCTAAGGGAGCTGTAGCACAAGTGATATCCCATTCACTTTTTAATTCT
Source organism: Gymnogyps californianus (assembly GCF_018139145.2). NCBI lineage: Eukaryota > Metazoa > Chordata > Aves > Accipitriformes > Cathartidae > Gymnogyps > Gymnogyps californianus. Next base: position 11,280,113 of record NC_059471.1, on the reverse strand, counting down.
TATGTTTTCAAAGTCATGTTCAAGGATTCATTAGTTTGTTCTTTCCTGTTGCATCCTGTAAGCTTCTTTTTTTTTCTTTTTTCCCTCTTTTTTCTTTTTTCCCCTCTTTTTTCTTTTTTCCCCTCTTTTTTCTTTTTTCCCCTCTTTTTTCTTTTTTCCCCTCTTTTTTCTTTTTTCCCCTCTTTTTTCTTTTTTCCCCTCTTTTTTCTTTTTTCCCCTCTTTTTCCTTTTGTCTTTTCTTTTTTTTTCCCCCTCTTTTCTTTTTGTCTTTTCTTTTTTTTTTTAACCTGGAACTTTTCCTACACCTGACTTGCACCTTTGTCCTGGCACAACCAGAAGAGCTGTATTCTAGAGTTTAGGAGATGGAGTGAGGAAGAGGAGTATCTTTACAGTATGATTTTATGATACGTGAGTCAAATTAACAGCTTACTGCTTACGAATGTAGGATATCTTATTCTTCTTTTCCTTCTGTTTTTCTTTATCCTACCCTGGCATGTAATCCCGTATTCTTCCTCATGCTGGCTCTGGGATTCAATCAGCAAAGAGCGGATTGGATTCACTAATCAGCACAAACCCCCATGTTCTGTGTTTAACTGTTTTGTGTATTTTTCAGTTCAGCAAGTGGTGGAATATATTGTGTTTTGACTTGTGGTTATTGCTCATTGATCAAAGCTGTTCTGTAACACAGCAAAATAAAAATTCTATGTCTTGGTTTTCAAAGTTAAATTATGTTTTTATTTCACATGGGCTTTTCTGCTAAGGTTATCTAGACTATAGTTCCTCCTTCAGTAAAAAATATCTTGAATCACGTTACTGTCCTATAAACTGGTAACTCATTAGCAAGGCATTTGTGTGGTAAAACAAAGCATATGTAACTGATAATCATACAATATCAGGCAGTCCCTTTTTAATTATAAGCTTGAAAATTGCAACAGGCTACTTTTGAAGTTTTATATATTCCATGGTGTTTCAGCTGAACGTCCTACCTACTGATACTCCATGTTCTCAGAGGGCAGTTTTGACAAGATGACTGAGTACAGAATATATACTGGATACTTTGATTCTGCATTAAGGTTGAGCTGCCTTAATTTGTGTACTATTTGGGCTGATTTTTGGGGGCAGTGTTTCAGACATACTCTAGTAAGAGGGCTTAAATGAAAAGGACATCAGACATATGTCTGTGCTGTGCTAAAAACTGCTGTTTAATATTAAAGACAGTTTTCTAGCAGAGAAATATGTAGGTGAATTTTCAGATTAGAGCAGCACGGATGTGTGATGACTTCCTGTTCACCACAGTCCTGACTGGTCAAGGAAAAAGCCTGTGTATGCTTACTCACCTTCCCAGATGGATGGGATTTTGTGGTTGTTCTCCACTGTTGCCAATAAGGAGTCGCAGTAAGACTAAAATTGTTCTTTTGATTTTTTTTTTTTTTTTTTTTTTTTTTTACCTCCAGAAGCTTTGTCCTCCAGCTGAATCTCATGAGGTGTTTGTCATGCTTAAGTTGGTATCTCGTATGTTCTGTAATTGCAGATAATGGCATTACTAACCATAGGGGATGAGTTCTGTTACTAAGTTCCACAGAAAGAAAAAAAGAGAGGAGGCAGCAGTTTGGGATATGAGACTTAAAAAGTACATATTGTTTCATTCTATTTCTGTGTTCTCTTGGAGCAAGTCAATTTTAAAATTCCCTTAGCAGATACTCTCTTATTTTCATCCTGGTGCTTTACCAAATTTCAGACCAGGTCTATAAATGTAATGAGTCTTAAGTTACAGAAACAAAATTACTTCAGTTAGGATGAGTAGCATGGCTGTGTAGTTGTATTTACAGAGCATAGTTCGTAAAGATAGTTGATGCAGGGTGGCAGACTGAGATTTCTACAGTTAGAGTGAAAAAATTAAGTTAGCTTTCAGGACAGAGGTGTCCTCTGTCTTCTCACGAGTGCTAGGATACTTTATAATGCATGTTATGTAATTGTATGGTATGAAGCAGGTCAGGGAATTGCTCGAATTACCATTTTGGCTATAGCTCTTGGGCATTGTGAGACCTTTGACATTCAGAATCAATTATGCAGGACTACCAAGACTACCGATACGACTGTTGAGTAAGACCTCTCATTATCTTGAACATTGTGTGTGTGTCACAGTTCTTTTAATTGCTTGTTGGTATTTTTATCCTCTATTTCCTTCGAAGCTTATTACTATGGAAACAATGATGTAATTGGTCTAAGCAAAGTTAAGTGGAGTATGCACATTTATTATGCAGATCTGAAATGGTTTAAAATTTGTTATGATTTCTACAGTAGTTCTGTCTTGCTTTCCTCTGTCTATTCTAAACTCAACAGACTCTGGCCAGGTAATAAATTACAGTCTTTCAAGGACAAGGAAAGTATAGATATATGAGGTAGGTGAATTTGAAGAACCTCTTCCATCTGATTCAGTATAGATATATAGTTTTCAAGGAAAAATAATTCCTTGCAGGTGAAAGTTCCATATCAAATAGATGTTACTGCATATAATCCAATATCTGTTTGAAATGAGAGTTGAATTTGTGTGCTGTACCTATTTTTTTTCTTGAATTATTCCAGCTGTTTACTCTCCTTTCAGTGGCATGGTGTGCACATGCATTATTAGACCACTGCAATACAGTTAATAGATCAATTTGTGTGCTTGTATAAATATTCTCTTTCTGGATAAAAAATCTTTATGATGACAATGCTATGCTCTGAAAACACAAGAAGTTATATTATGATTATTACCATGACTACGTGAAATATTTGTTGGTATTATCTACCTGAATGTTCGAAAGAAAATTGGAGACATGTAATTTCAAAATATTTTTAAAGAATTTTGTTGATGCTAACTGGTTTCTTTTCTATAATGGTGTAGTGGCCTTTTAGAAACTATACATTTCCTATATATCAGTTTAGTACTTTCTTTGACATGCCAGAAAGAAGGACATTCATCTATTCTGGCGATAGAGGAAACATTCTTGGAGGAATGCTCTTAAAAGCTGGTTGATGGATTATTTTTTTTATTTTTTATTTTTTTATTTAGTTTGGTTTCATAATTTTGTAGAACTTGACAAGCAGTTAAGATATTTGCAGTAAGATTACATTTGTGATATATAAAAGAAAGTTTTATACCTAGGTCTGTAAATACTTATTTTTCAGTTTTGAGAGGTTAAACAGCTTTTGCAGTGTTAAGAGTCAATATTTCAAGTTCTTCTTAAAGTAACTTTTTAGTTTCTTCTTCTTTTTTCTTAAACTCAGAATTTTTAGTTAAAGGTTTTCAAGAAAAGTGTGTCTAATAAACAAGATGATTTAGGTACAAACATTGACTGATTAGTTTGAAACATAACTTCCACTACTGAAGACTAGTTGATTCAAAGTCAGGTTTCTGAAGGAATTAGATGTATTCAATTGTTCCATCAATGTACCCTCCACAAGTAGCTTTTAAAATCATAAAATAATAGAAGGAGTTAAGATTGGAAGGGACCCTTGAAAGTCATGTAGTCCAACCTTGTGCTCAAAGTTAGCCTAACTTCAAACTTTTCAGCCACTTCTGAAAGAAGGCTGGTAGTTTGAATGATGATTGAATTAATACAAATTTTTCGTAAAACTTGTCTTAAGTATGAGTTGGAGAACCAGGTGTTTCCACTGCTGGGAAGATGGGTAGAATTTAATATTGTGTGTTCTGTTCAGCACTAGATGTTTAGCCTGAATGCTCAACTCTGGACTACTAGTAAAGTATAATGCCTGTTGGGAGGGCAGTGGGGACATGTGGAAGAGAAACCGAGGGAGGCAATTTGGGAGGAAAAGTTAGAAATCCATGAGAAAGTTGAGTGGCAACACTAGCAGAATCTCCTTTCAGGAAAATACTGAGATAGCGCATTTCATTTTGGATTACTCATGTATATATCTCCTGTAAGGAAAACTCAGCCCATACTTTACAAGTTAAGGAGGAATGACTCTGCATTGTTTTCAGGAAGCCTGTTGAAAATTGCTGTAAGCATGCTGCACCATATTATTAGACTCAACAACAAAATGTCCTAATACTGCCTCCTGTGCAAATATTTCTATGAAATGGATGAATTCCAATATCAAGTAAATCAATGAAAAACTTGTAGTTGGACAAAAACATCTTAAAAAGGGAAAATGTTTCATAGGGTTGAATAACTTCTTGTATCCGGAGACCCTAGAATGGTGAATTTGGCTTCAGAATCTGGCTTCTGCCTACTGTTGGGGAAGGAGGGTGGAAGAGAGGGTAGATGGGGATGATGTTTTCTCTGGGTAAGTCTTATTTATGTGATTGATTATACCGTATTCTGAATCATGATATTGGAATAGATTTAGCTTGTGCCTCAATAACGGCGAAATACTGCATCTAGGCCACTTACTGGAGGCTGCCATTTCTGAGAACAGGGAAGAGTGGGATCTCTGTACATCTTTTTGCCTTTTTAACACTTTTGTGAGTGTGGCAGATCGGGAGCACTGGCTAAATCTACAGAGCTAGTCATTACCTTTTTGGTTACCCTTCTACCTCTACAATCTGTTGACAGTCCTTCTAGCAGGAGTGCATCTTATGCAGCTGGGAGTTACTACACCTATTTTTAGCAGTTACATCCTATGATTTTTTTTTAAATATATATAAACATACATATTATAATATATAATATAACCATACACAGAATGAAAGTCACGCTCTGCAGTAGCTTAACTAGCATATATATACTATACGTGATGTGGTAGGTATTCAGATTTTTGTTCTCCCATTGGCAACTTTCAGTCCCTTGTTTACTATTGACATGATTTTCGATATATCACAAAAAGCCTGACTGCCCTCTTCGTTAGGAATAAATCCAGTCCTCTTGTGTCATGGTCTCACACTGCCAGCTCTCACTCCCTCTTCCCTGGCTCCCAGTGTTGTTTCTCATGCTCTAGGTTAGCAGAATTCCTGTCTTCTTGTCACACTTCTACCTTTGTAGCCTTTGCTAAATCCCTCTGTCTTTGCTGGATTGAGATCAGATGCCATTTTTGTTCTTCTGTACAGTTCAGCTCTGTTTCTGTGAACTACTGCTTTTTCACTCTGCTGGTACCTGCCCATGATCTTGCTAATTGCATCCTCCTTGACCTTTCAGATCTCTACCTCCATTTTTACTACTTGTTGGAAAAGCCACTCAGTCTCTTGTTCTGTGTTTATCCACTGTTTATCCAATATCCAAAACCCTTTTGTTTTGTAACTTTCCTGCATGTATTTTCTTTTTTTCATCTTTATTTTTATACCTTTCCCTTTATTATATGCTTTGTTTTAATTGTCTGACATAATTAATCTGTAATATCGGACAAGGAGCCAGAGCATTATTAGTATAAATGCATGGAATGAGCCTCTATTATTATGTGACAAATAATCAACTTGACAGAATATATTCTACATCTGAAGTCTAAGTGGTTTGACTAAGAGAGCTGCAATTACATGGTTTATGTTTCCTTTAATTATCCCTATTTGATAGTTACAGACTATATTTCTTATTGGAATGTGGAGGCAAAATGATTGCAAATACTTGCTGCAAAGTGCACCGCTGAGAATATGGTAACAGTTTAATTTTAAGACCTGGTGCTTAGACATATAGACTAGGCTAAAAGAATTTACTATTCAGTTAAATGTAAAATGGTACATTCTAAAGGTATTTGGAGTTTGATTTAAAATTTTGATCTTATTTCAAGATTGCCATCTGGAAGTTATATATTTTGTGGAAATGTCCAGTAGAGTTAATATGCAGCTCAGAGGTCTGAATGAGTTTTGATTGCAGAAGCATATATTCTAGATTTGTCACTCTTGGGAAAACAGGGTAATCATTTTGGATATCCTTGCCTAAATTAAAGCCCTGTCTGTACAGTGAAGTAATTTTTTTATGATTTTTTAAACAAATTCAATCTGAAATAATATTTAATGACCTAGAAAGAAATTGCAAGACAGCTAGCTGAGGTTAAGGAAAGGTTAAAGGATCATGAATGAAAACTAAAGTAATTCATTTTTGTGACTCTCTTGAGCTGGATATCTTAGAACTAATTCTTAGTCAGCTTTGTGCCAAATAAACTGTGGAGTAGTGATAAATTAACCTGCCTCCTGAGGGTACAACAGTCTGATATGGTGTTATGAGAAACTGAATTGCTTGGCAACATTAACATTTCTTCGGTGGAAGAAAAGGGACCAGAACTCTTTGTGTTTTGGGTCCTGCCGGGCACCTTTCCATGAGTCAGTGTTTTAGAAATGGCTCTTTCTCTTTATAGCTTTTTTTTTTAATTGCTAGAAGGAGCCGCCGTCCTGTGTAACTCTGGTTGTGTCCGCTTCAAAGTGGAGAAAAATGCTTGAAGTGTCAGGCATACCAGTCTTGGTTATGATGATGACTCTAGTGGCTTATTACCCGTGCTGTTTTATTTGTGTATTTAAAATTTTTTCTGTGTTGCATTTATCAAGTTTCAACTTTTAGTTACTGTGCTTGCTTATCTTTTTTCTGCTAGGTTAAAGGATCCTTTCTTGCCACATTTTTTTGCTCTGCATGTTAATGCAAGCAGGCTATAATTTATTTATAGTTGGTGTACTCTTTGGTAAACTAAATAGACTGAGTGTAGGAGGCATTTTCCAATCCTTCTTGTTTAAGATAATCTTTTTTTATGCAGAGTATAAAAGAATACTCATACAGTCTCTTTCACATCTGCCAAAGCAGAAACAGTTTTCAGTACAGAGCAATAACTTCCCTATTTTTACTTATATTCTTTCATGTTTGTGATTGTGCTAACGCTTTTGGTTGTAATATCGGCCTCACGTTCACCTGGGTAGCTGCCATGGTTCCCAAGATGGTAAAGCAAAGTCTTTCGTTCTAGGCTAGGAGCCCAAGGGTCTAGATCCTGTGCCCCATTCCCCAAGTGTCAGGATTGCTTTCTCTAGTTTCCTATTTTCTACAATTATTGTCAGCTCTGACAGTAAACAGTTTTTTCTCCCCCATTTCAGGATGGAAGTATGACATGACTGACATTTAGGAACTGACTTTCATTGGAAATAGCTGTTCAGTAGTTGGCAATGAAGATATGATCGCTAACCTGTCACTAATGAGTAGTTCAGGAATCAATTTCCACCCCCCTACCCCGCCCCCCCCGCCCCCCGATGAGACCTGAAACTGAATTCTTTCTTTTTGGATGCAGCAGTTTCCAGTTAGGAAATTCTTAAATTTAATTGTAGAGATTCTGTGGTATATTAGTACTGGTATGATGATGTCCATGACACACACTGTTTGGATTAAGGTATCCCATACTAAAGCAGTTCTTTTCTACAGTAATTTGTTTTTTAAAAAGCTAATCACTCTTTATTGCATCAATTAATATTTGATGCAATACTTGTACTTACCTGTCAGAACTTTCATCAGAAACATTCATGATGATTTGTTTACATATTCTTGGAGACGCAAAAATAGGTAATGTGACTGATGACATGAGTACTGTTTCTTTTTTTCCTTCCTCTTTTGCAAGTCTTGTTCTTCCTAACCTCTGCTGATTTTTTTTTTTTTTTTTTTTTTTTTAAATATTGCAACCTGACCAGATTCTCACAATACTTTCTAGATTTATTGTAGGAGGTGGTGTGTAGCCCATCAAAACAGCCTTCTCTTAATTTTCCTTGAATTTTCTTTTCCTACTCGTTTACAATTTCACGTTCCTATTAGTTTTGCAGTTTCTTAAGTGCAGTGTTTCTACACCATTTTCCCAGGAGATTTGTTTTCCTTTTTCTAAGATGGAGGCTATGCAAAATGGTCATCATTCTTCTTCCAGTGGAAGGTGAACCACAGTTCTGCAAAATCTCAATATTTGTTTATTTGGTTAGCTACTCCTGCAATTTTCTACCCTTCATCTCCTTGCACTTACAAGGTAAGAAGAATTTGTAATAAGATTACTTAACAATATTTTTTCCTGCAGCCCTTTTTATAGTTTGTGAAGTATCATGTAAAGACATGAATGCAGGTATAGAGCATGAACAGGAAATCCTTTTTCACAAGCAATGAATATCTAGTTAATTTTGTAGTTGCAACCTGTGGTTTTGGTATAAATGAGATTGCCACCAATGGAGTGTCATGTGGACAAATTTGACAGGGGACTCATAAAATTCCACTGCCTGATTTAGGAAGCAAGTGGCCTCAGGACTTTATCCAGTCCAACCTACTACTCAGATCAGGTTCATTGTGTTTGAATTGAGACCAGGTGTCTTGGGCTTTGTCCAGTTGCGTCTTGAAAGCCTCCAAGGATGGAGATTCCACAACCTTTCTGGACAGCCTGTTCCAGTACTTAACTGCTCCAAAGGTGATTTTTTTTTTTTTTTTTTTGGCCTTGTCTCAAGTCAGGAAATTCCCTGTTTTGTAACCGTTTTCTCTTATCTTCATGCTTGACCTCAGTAAGGAGCTGGGCTTGGTCTTCTGAGTAACCTCTGCTTTGGTAGTGGAAGACTGCTGTTAGGTCCCCCTCTCAGTCTTCTCATCTGCAGTACAATCAAGCCCCATTCCCCCAGCATCTCCTCACAGGGCAGCTACTCCAGCCCCTCAGCCGCCTTGGTGGCACTCTGCAGATCTTGCTCCAGTTTATATAAATGTCTGTCTTGTGCTGAGAAGGCCTAAAACTGGACATTGTATTCCAGGTGTGGTCTTTGTAATGTAGTTACACTGTCACAGGATCACTTTTCTATATGACACTTCATCTTCTCTCAAGCTAAAATTCCATTTTGTTGCTCTGGATGTGAAATATAGGCAGATCTGTGGCACTGTAGGAATAGCAATCACTAATTAAGAGAATTACCTCTATTGGACATTCATTCGTGTCACTGAAAGTTAAGTCATGCACAAAATTTAAAAATTCAAAACCTCAAGGTTTTGGCTTATTCATCCCAAGTTTCACTACACAATAAAATATTAACTAAATTAAATACACTTTTTTTCCTAAATAATTGTTTCAGTATCACTATTTCATTTTTAAGTGTCATAGACCCACTTGGCTAGTTTATTGGTTTTACATACAGCAACTAAATTGTACTGTTAACCCATAACAGTCCTGTTTTTCAGGAATACTGAATTAATGCATGTCTCCCATAAACGTGGGTGAGAACTGTGCATCTAACTCACCGTATTCTGAGCAGAGAATAAGCCAGTTCCTTATGCATGTAATATTCCATTTATATTCTCAAATAATGCCAGTTGTAAACATTTCTTAATTACTCAGTGGTGCAAACAATTCTTGTTGAACAACTACTGAAGAGTATCACGTATGATTACTTATTTGTATGACAAAAAACAATTACTACTGAGTTCAGATGTGTTGTTACTTTCTGGAAATGTTATCCTTTCAGTCAGACTTACTGGTAACTCTGATTTGGTCTGACTGTAGCTCTGCTGTACTGTTGTTTAACATTCACATCGAGTCTGTTTTGTCCTGTCAGATGCTCCAAACTGGTTTTATGCTGCCCCAGGAAAATGTGAATTAGGTATGGCATCTCCGCTCTGACTACTAATACATTTAAAAAAGAAATTTTTGCATAAAGGCCTATTTTACAGCTCAATTGTATGAGATATTAGGGAAGAATAGTACTATTGTGTTTTAAAAAATAGTATTTGTTTATTCCTGTTTTGTTCCTTTTGTTTATAACTCATTTAATAGTCCATACTGCAGAATATGGAGAAGATAATGTACTGCTTGTTTGCAAGTCTTTCAACTCTAGCTGTCTCCCTTAGCTTTTGTTAAGTGAGTTAATAAAGGCCATGCGCTGTGACAGACTTCCATGGTCTTTTTTGTAATTGGATCTGGGTTAACATTTTCTTTCTTTTGCATGTGTAGCCTCAGTCGTCTCTGATTCTACATAGATACTCTATCATAGCTACTTCTGATGTCCTTTAAGACTCAAATATTTATCACTCTTGGAATTTTGAGATTGTAGATTTTCTACAGAATATTTCCCTCATTCAGGGCATAATATGGATGGGGCTTTATTAACAAACTGCAAATTATTATCTACTTACCCTTCAAATCTAGTCTGGAAATTGAATAATTTCCAAGGTCTTTTTTCTTTACACTAGTTTTTAAATGCATTATAAACACAAATGCGTTTTCAGAATTTCTACAGGTAAAGGTGAGAGTTAAGATGGAAAAACTAAGGTCAACCTTATTCTTTCATTGTAAGTGCCCAATTTTAAACATGTAGAATATTATTTTTCAGAATACTTGGCATTATATAATGTAATACAGCTCTTCATGTGGCTTCAATGCAGATTGTATTGCTGTCAGCTGCATCTGCAAGTGCTCTGCACTTCTGCAGTCTCTCTCCTTTCCCTTGAAGTGCTTTTGTTGTGGTTTGTTTGGTATGTAAGTTCTCACGGGCAGCATTTCTACAGTGTTATGCATAGGTGCAACACTTGTTCTCGTATAAATTAAGAGGGAGCTTAAACTCACAAGGGGAGGATGATGTATAATGGTCTAATTAGATCCTCACGAGCCTCATTAGATTTACATGTACTCTCATGCTTTCAGTGACAGAGATCCTACATTGTTTTAAGTATCATTATCTTTAATTCAGTCATAAAACATAAAGCTTTCATAAATCAGTCATAAAGCACAAAAGTCTTCTCAACCAGTTTTAACTATTGGAAGATAATCTAGGAATGCGATTTGTCTTGCATATCTCTACATGTGTTTAAATTATTTGCGTTGGCTCCTGCTACCGTGAAATAAGTTTTAATCTATGTGGTCAGTGGAGTGTAAGGGGGTAGTGTCTTGCTTTCTGAAGAAGAATTTCATATTTGGTTAGGTAAATTGTACCCAAAATTTAATTTACGATGTTGACCAAATCTCTACCTAATATAATGGAGTCTACGCAACTGGCTTGTCTGTAGGCACTCAGATTTAGGTGAGAAGAATTCAATTCTATTTTTTTATATTTGTGTGGATTTCCTCCATGGCAAGAGGTGAACTAGCTTCTTCCTGTATTCCTGTTTTTTCTCCGTTAACTTTATTCACCTGAGAGTCCTAAAGAAACTTAGTACTAAAATGCAAAACTGTGTGTGAACTAATATTACAAACAGCCCTTGCGCCATAGGACTGGCAGGCTGTCAATCTAATTTTGGTGTATTTAAAAAAAAATAAAAGGGTCTAGTGGGGATGGAGATAATAATCAGACCTTGTGGGTAGTAGAATGCTGTGCCAATGGTGAGGAACTGTTGAAGAAGCTTGCAAAGATGAGAAGCTTGCAGATAACTGGCAGATGAAATTCATTTTAGATAAATTGTTAGGTAACGCATCAAGGGGAAAGTAATTTAAATTGTGCTTACAATAGTGCTGGGCTTAGAAGTAGCCATTAAAACTTGGGAAGGGATCTTGGAGTCATTGTCAAGAGGTTTCTGAAACCATCAGCTCAGTATCCAGTGGCAGCAAAAAGGCCAATGAAATTGTCAGAGAACAAAACACAGGGCATCGTTTTGCTGCCATATAAAACTTGGCTTCCCATGGCTTTAAGTATCGGTGCAGTTCTGATCTCTGTATTTTGACAAGGAGGTGCTGGGGTGAGAGAGAGTATATGTAGAAGAGCAAGTGTTCTCTGGCTTCAGCCCAGGTTTAGCTCTGTGGGATTCAGTTTCTTATTAATACATGCTGGTAAATATATCTTTAAAAGCCATTCCTTGACAAAAAAAAAATCTGATAGTTCAATGCAAAAATAAATAATACAGTAGCTATTTTTTCATGTTACTATTACAATTTTTATTGGCAATTATCAGGGATAAGAAGATAACTTACTATTTTCATTTACTTTTTTGTTCTTTGCATAGTGGTGTGTTTGTTTTTTTCTTTAGTAGGTGGTTGAACCCCAAGGAAAAGAACAGCTTAGATATTAAATGGTCTGTATAGGCATAACTTTGAGTGATCTACTCTTGCAATGAGAGAGCTGGAATGACAATAATCACAGTAAAAATAAACACACAAATTATTGTGAGCAATTGTTTTAGCTCAAATAACTGTCATTCTGTATAACATAAAATTACAGGGGGTAAGCACAATAGAAATAATTGCTATGACTAAATATGAACAAAGTGCTTGATAGCAAAATAAAGCAAGAATACGTTGTTACTGATTTGGTTACCAAAGGGCAGGGTAGCATTTTAAATTCACTAAAGATGATTGGCCGTCAAGTTCTTTGTAACAAAGGACTGCATATAATAAAAAAAATAGCGTGATAGGTTTTCTCAAAAGGATCTTGGGTCCTGTGGTTCTTGGTGCTGCAATTTGAATCTAAAAGCCGTGAACCTAGTAGCATTCATGGAGCACTTTCAGATCAATTCACAATGCTGAGTATTGCCCATCTTACTTGCCAGGATATGGAACATAATAACAAATTATATCCTTAGGCAGGCAGGCAAGGTAATGTTTCCACTTGGTGTTGAAGGTCCTTTCTTAAATAGAAGGGAACAGAGAAGTTATGGCTAACTTTTTTGTAACATATTTCTTCAGCTCTGTCAATTGGAATAGCTACACTCTGCAAATGAAAGATCCTAGAAAAACTGGTATGGTTATATTCAGCATAGTTCATCTAAGGCTGATATTCTGTGTGTTGTGTTAGCAAACACTAGACATGCTGAATCTCTTTTGATGCCTCAGAGAAAACTGGAGAAGGAGTTTCTGTTTAGGATATCATTAGTATTTGCTATTCCAAAACAGGATATTCTGAAAAGGGTTAGAGTTTCCATAAAGCTGCCTGCTGGTTTATGTACAACTATAAAGTTATCCCACAAGCTGAGAATCAAAATGATTTTCTCTAATAATATCACAATGAAAAAAAAATGCAAAATTCATTATGTGATAGTTTGTTTTGTTGCATAGATTCAGATATACGTCTGTATATTTCTCATGCAGACCACAAAACATTGGAGAGAGAAAAAATTTATGAAGCAGACTCTAACCACTCTTGTATAAAGCCAGGTTCATTGAGTCTCTCACACAGCAGTACAGAGTAGGTGAGCATTTCTTACACTGTAGGCTATAGTCTATAGTGTATAGACTAAGACTATACATCACCAAAATAACGGCTGGTATCAAAAGCATGCATAATAGCTAAAAATATAGTTAACCGTTTCCCCTAGTTGGTGGTATGCTCTGATAGCAGCATTTCATGCACTAAAATATCAAGGCAGTTTCTGCATTTCTCTTCCAGTAAATGTCTTTCTCCTACCTTCAGACCACTTTTTCTTGACCTGCTTAAAATATCTGTAGTATTTATACTAATAAATTTCAACAAAACTTCTTGCTGAGATACCATTAACAATATTTTTATCTGATACTGAAGAATTTAGATGGCGCATGTATTAATATATATAGATATGTATAAAAGAGAAAAAAAATAAAGTTAGATAATAGGGAGCAAAGACATGTGACACATATTTGGAGTCATGAAAAAAACCGACATGTAATTTCAGTTTCATCATTGTCATCTAAAGGAATACCCATAGCTTTTCCTTTCTTCAACCAAAGGCAGTTTATGATACCTCTCTCCTTTCACAAATTCATTGTACTTAAAAATGGTACAACATTAGTGGATATTGGATGATGGGTACTGGAAAAGACAGATGTTATAAGTCAAAGAAAAATTTGTAAACAGAGTAAAATACTGGCACAAATAAGTTGATATTGTATATCAATAACTGGGAGTTTTTACCTTTTGAAAGATGCAGCCAGCGTTGGTGGGTATATTAAGCTGGAAAGTGTGATGAAGGGCAAAGCATGTGCCATTACAAATGGTAATTTATCTATGAATGGACTATATGTTTTATGCACAGAGAAGAACATATGTATCCCTGTTGATAGAGACCTTTGTTCTCAATAGAAAACAAACAAGAACAGGCAAGAAAACACACGATTAAGTAACTGCCCAACATTTGTTCATCAAAGGCTGGCATTTCTCTGTGTACCGTTAGCAGAGTCAGTTTATTGAGGAATTCCCAGCTATTGTACGTGTAGATGATGCAAAAAGTACTTTGAGGAAAATGGGTTGAGAAGTATATGTTCTGCTTCTTTAGTCTTCACAGTTCGGAGTGCAGTTCAGCTGCACGCCAGTGGCTAGTGACAGAGAGCTTCTGCAAAGGTGGTGTATGAGGTTTCCCACGGGGTCACAGCCTCCTTCGGGCATCCACCTGCTCCGGCGTGGGGTCCTCCACGGGCTGCAGGTGGATATCTGCTCCACCGTGGACCTCCATGGGCTGCAGGGGGACAGCCTGCTTCACCATGGTCTTCACCACGGGCTGCAGGGGAATCTCTGCTCTGGTGCCTGAAGCCCCTCATCCCCCTCCTTCAGTGACCTTGGTGTCTGCAGAGTTGTTCCTCTCACATATTCTCACTCCTCTCTCTGGCTGCAATTGCTGCTGTGCAATAACTTTTTCCCCTTCTTAAATATGTTATCCCAGAGGCGCTGCCACCGTCACTGATGGGCTCGGCCTTGGCCAGCAGCAGGTCCGACTTGGAGCCAGCTGGCATTGACTCTATTGGACATAGGGGAAGCTTCTAGCAGCTTCTCACAGAAGCCACCCCTGTAGCCCCCCCGCTACCAAAACCTTGCCACACAAACCCAAGACAAAGTGAAATTGCAAAATTTACTTCAAAAGATCTGCAAATAACAGTCTTGATACCAGAAATCTCTCCTTATGCACAGACAGGCTCATGAGAAAAATATGTCCCTTGTTGGTGGTGATTTCTTGGTTGAATCAGGAGTCATTGAAAGTCCTGATACTGTGTTTCTTGTGAACGCACTCCAAGTAGCTCTGAAATTAGAAGACGTTGAAGAGACTTTACAGAAACCAGTGGCTGACAATATAACCAAAGGATAGTACATATTTTAAAGAGTTGGATAATGCACATGAAGTGTCAATAATTGCTTCAAGAATCACTTCTCTTCGTTGACTACAAAGGAGTAACTCCTGCATGGGGATACTTAACATTAGGAAAGTATTATTTGTGTTTTGATGCAATTCACTGGACTACAGAAAATGAAAAGATAAGGAAGAATTCCACTTTTACTGTTCTTTTCTGCATGAAAACACCTGCTCTTTTAAAAAAGCTGTTGTGCTTTTGTTGTCCTCTCCTTGGAATTCACTTGTGCTGTGATCTCCAGTGTTGCCCGGGCTATTAAATATTTCAGCTGTCTACTTGTGTGTATTGAGGTGGCTTGGAAGAGATTGTGTTTGTATGTCCTTTCAAGATCTCTTTTATTACCAATTTCTTTGTTTCCTTTGCCTTTCTTTTTCTGGTCACAAAGTTCATTTGTTTGAAATTCCTGCACTGCACAACAGTTTAAAATCTTCTTTCATTTCTTTTGTGTGCATGTAACCATGGAAAATTGGAGTTTCACATAAGTGGTTGTCTAATTTCAGTTTCCTAATATAAAAATTCAATGTTTTCTAAAAAAAATCCACCATAAAGAGTGTTAAAATAAAAAAAAACCATGGAAAAAAGTAATTTTGAAGGAGAGACTGTTTCAATATTTATAGGTGTTTTACTTGCAGAAATATTGGGACTGAATCTGGTAATAAGAACGTGTTTTGAGAGCATGAGAATTTATAAAAACAAACATCATTTTCAGCTTCTGTATCTAAACAATTCTTCCATCTTTAGTACATGTAATTTTACAAAGCTAAACTTAACTCTCTTTTGCTTTTCTCCATTTTGATAGAAGTCCTGTGCTGATTTAGTCTTGTATTGGGGTATTTTTGCGCAGAGGGTACTGTTTAAATTTTGAAGCAAAGGAATTGTTTTGAGTGTATAATCTTTTGTTTATAGATGAATGTGAACTTTTTGAGGTTGATAATTTCATTATGTAGTTAGTTACTTTTTGAACTCTAAGGTTGCACCAGAATCTTAGGACTTGCTTAAAGTGAAAAACCAATGAGTTACTTAAAATGTAACTATACTATGTTAATTAAAATGTTTAGAATTTAGAATACCATTCTACGTTCCAGAATTTAGTTGCATTATCTGCTATGTTTATTTGGAGATTAAGAGAGAAATTGCACAGTCTACTTCAATGTTGTACTTATGCTTTTGGGGACAAACAAATTTGGACCTTACATTTTGCAATTGGATATGTCATTTAAAAGTGTAGGCTTCAGGGTCTGAGCTTTCCTTAAGTGGGAAACAAACATTCTGCAGTAGTGTAAATGACGGTTAAACTTCTGTGCTCAGTGGCTCTTTTCAAATAACTTGTTTTACAGATACAGACAATAGCTTCTTATCCTTCTAAGAGGCGGCACAGGATTCAAAACTAAGCAACGCTTTTCCTTGTAATAGGCATTTAAATTGATTTTTCAGGTGCTCATGTTGGGAATGTGATTAGATTTCATGTACTAGAATTCCTTTCCAAAGTGTGTAAGGCAGAGATTAGTCTGAGGAACCTTTTTTTTTTTTCTTTTTTCTTCCAACTTTTTTATGATTTTATACATTTCTTTCAGACTTTATACTATCAGAGCCATTAAGTCCCAACCATTCCAGGTTGTTCATAAGATACGTATGTATGGTGGTTTTCAACTTTTATTCTGAAATGTCAAGTGCTGTAGTAGTGGTGTACTAGAAACACTCCATATACTTCTAGTGAGTGACTCCCAACCTGTAAAAAAAATACACGAGGAGCACCTGGGCCAGGGCACAAGTCTCGTTTGACTCCCAACCTTATGGTCCTCAACAGTACTCTTGGCATCTCTGGCTTTTTAGTGCAGGGCTTTGCTCTCTCCTGAAGTTTGTCTGTAAGTGGTTGGGTACTACTACAATCCAGGACACATGAGGATATTTTTTAAAAATGATAAGAAGATCAGTTGTTTGAAAAAAATATATTTCAGTATAAAATACAGAGTTCTTTTAAAGACAGTGCCTTCACAGTACAGAAGTGAAAGCAGAAAAAACAGTCAAAACCAGCCTGCACTGCACAGTACTGGCAGTGGCAGAGTTGCTGCAATGTCTGAATTAAGTCTTGTTTAGTTTCCCTGTATTTATACGGAAATGCTGTATAATCAGATAATAATTATGTCTTATGGATCAAATCACAGTTATCTTTCAGTTTCCATCTCATTCCAGTGATCTTCGTGTATGAGAAAGCTGAAAACTATAATGTAATTGTAGGGTTTTTCTGTTCCATAAATGCTGATGCTTATCAATAGATAGTAAAAAAACTTAAATAAATGAAAATTTTAATTAGTTGTTCAGCAAAAATAATCTTCATAGCTATTGGCCTGATCCCAAGCCAATGAACTGAATGAAGAGTTTGGGACTGAGCCTTCATGTGTGTTTTTTTTATAGATCCTGAGGCATAAGATGGGTGAATAAATCTGGGATCTGTAGCAGTTTCCTGGGGAGGAATGGGAAAAGATGAATTCTTATTTTAGAGAAGAGAAAGATATTCATTGTTACGAAGGGACAAAAGTCATAGTGCATGTGAGATGGTATGTCAGAAAGAAAAACATTTAACAGCTACTGTAAGTACAGGCGTGGAAGCAGACTAGTGCAAATGGCAAAGTGCTATTGATCCGAATTAAATTATCTGAAGTTTCTTCTGAAACTGTCAGTGTTCTAGCTTCGTAAAACCAACATACAGTGTATTAAGACTGAAGTTCTGTGATCAGTAATATCTTCTTTATTGTGATACAATAGCAGAGCACATAACGATACATACAGTTGGCTCAAGTCTCAATTAAATTTATTCCTAGATTTCATTTTTTTTACACTCAAAATTTTGCTATGGGCTAAGACAGAACACATCATACACAGATGCAAGGATTTATTAATTAAGTCTAATTAATATTTTATGAGTATAATTAAAATACAGTGCAGTTATTATTAGTCCAGTTATGGCGATACTAACACTCATAGTCCAAATGAGTTATTATAGGAAAGCTATACACAATGTGAAATTGCTATATACAGTGTGAAATTGCTATATACAGTGTGAAATTGCTATACACAATATAGGCTTACTCAGTAGGTACATGAGTCTGCTAGATTGTTAACATACATTATATTCAGAGAACTAAGCTAGAACAAGTTAGGCAAAAGTCAGTTTGACTGTTTGATGACTGGAGAATTGCTCTCACAGTTAAAACAAGCTAAAATCAGCTCAGAGTAATACAGGTCCAGACAAATCCAGAGACCCTGCACTGTTAGGTGTGTACAAAGCCTGTGGACTTTTTCTGGTAATAGCAAAATGATATTTAATGGCTTACATGTTTAATTAAATTATATTTTAAAATATCATTATGGATGCTAACTAATTGCACGCAAAACTGTTGAAAAAAGTTACTTTAAATGTATCAGAGATTTTCCAGACGAAATACTTCGGTTTATTCACAACACAGTTGTGAAACATCTTTTTGTAGCAACAGAATCCTCTCTTTGCTTGGATGAGAAACCTTCATTTTGTCATTTCCTGACTTGTAAAATGTTCTCCCATGTTCTCAAATTACAATATTCTGTTGGGATATGATATATTCATGGAAGAACTGAACATTACATTCCACTGTTGGAAACCAGATGATAGTTTTGAGGCTTCATCAATGTTAAATCTCATTTTCATTTTTTTAATATGGACAAACAGTTATTTCTGTTTTCCCTGTTGTACACCAATAGCATCTTTCCTCCGTGAAGTAGCAATGCTAGTGTGTATGTTTTTGTCTAGTGGAGCTGTAAAACATGGTACTTATGCTGTCTTCATTGTGCATTATCTGCTCTGTAGGGGATGGCCACTGAGCTGGTGATGCATATACATACTGGGAAAATTAGATGTTCCTTTGTTACCATCTTACGTTCTTGCCACCTACTTATTTGTCCAAGTGCACTCAAGAGATAGCCTAATTATCAGGTACTTCGGAGTTCTAGAGAACTGGTGCCATTTAGCGCACGCATGACTCATTACAAATACTCTGGTTTTGCTTGATGTTCTTAGTGCAGTTAATCCCTTTCCCCTGTTGCTAGCTGAATGGTTCAGGCTCTACAGACGAAGGGACACTCTTAGGTGGTTTACAAAGAATCCCTGTGTTGAGATAATGAGACACAGGGTGTCTAGGATAGTATAAAATATGGATTTTTATGTTTTTAGTAATGCTGGTATTCACGGTGCCTGCCTTTCAGAATTGCACGTATGTTAGAACCATACAAGTTTTTAAAGTATTCTAATGTGGTGTAAAAACCATGATTCCAGTATGTTAAATTCCTTTCACTCAGTTTATTTTATAAGTATACAAAAATCAAGTTAGAGAAAACATGCAGTCTGTTAAGCCTTCATTATCTATAATGTCACACTGTAAAAGGTAAATGCTTTTATTACCGAGTTAATGCATGTACTTCTTGTGCTCTTCAGTTTAGACTTTATGAAGTTAACCTTTATTCTGTCTTACTTTGTGTTCAATATTACTGTTTAAATTACTTGCACTCTTCTAATCTGTCTGTGCAACTCTATGTACTTCATATGGCCAAATCATTTTTCTTCTAAGCTGATACTTTTTTTTTGCTTTTGAAAATATTGATCTTCCAAGTGTTCATACATATATATGTGTGTGTATACAGTGTGTATGTTATTTTATGCCCCTTTCCAGGCATTATTTCCAACAAGGAAAAAAAAAAGGAGGAAAAATCTGGAAAGACTGAGATGTATAGCACCTGTATGTAAGCAGTTCCATTATACACGTAAATGACAAAATAATAATCCAAAACATGAAAGCAAATGTAGAATCACAGAACAGCGGAGGTAGGAGGGCACCAGTGGAGATTGTCAGCCCTGGTCCCCTCCTCAGAGCATGGCCAGCGAGAGCAGGCTACTCCGGGCCGTGTCCAGGTGGGTTTTGAATACTTCCAAGGATGGAGACTGCACAGCCCCTCTGGGGGACCTGTTCTGGTGTTTGACCACTCTCACAGTGAAGGAGGTTTTTTCTCATGTTCAGAAGGAAATTCTTGTATTTCAGTTTGTGCCTGCTGCCTCTTGTCCTGTCACTGGGCAGCACTGTGAAGACTCCAGCTCCATATTCTTTACTTCCTCCCATCAGGTATCTGTACACATGGACAAGGTCCCCCTGCGACATCTCTTCTCCAGGCTGAACACTCCCTGCTCTCTCAGCCTCTCCTCTCATGAAAAATGCTCCAGTCCCTTAGTCATCTTTGTGGCCCTTTGTCACACACACACACCAGTATGTTCGTGAACTATGCAGATGTACATCCTTTGGATGTAAAAATAAAATTTTAAGAAGCATTTAAGTGTTTTAAGAGCAAATTTTCATTAGATTCCAGTTCTACTTATTCTCAAAGCTACTTCAGCACTTTGAAAATTCAGCCTAACACTGTGAGACATTCTTGTCTTGTGTAGAAGTAAAACAGAGAGAATGCCTAAGAAGATAGGGTCAGAATGATAAATATGAGATTTAGTTGAAAAAGGAGTATATTTTTAAATCCCAGTATTTCCTGTATAAGACTATGAGCCACAACCCCGTGGAACAATGCATATATAAATCAATGTATAAGCCCTTAGGAAATGACACCTTGACTAGTGAGAGAGGTGTGGGACATGAGGTAGCCAGTTCCTAAAACTCCTTTTCCATTATAATGGTGACCTCATCATATTAACATAAAAAGTTCTGATATTTATGGCCAGACAAATAGTAAGTATTTGACACGGTAGAATGTGTCTAAATCATAAATTCTTTTGTATTTCTGTATTTACTGTCTAGGTTTATAAGATGGGCAACATTTTAAGGAATGAAAGCCTACGGTTAATACAGCCTGGATCTAGACAGTTACCTGTTTTCTGAAGTGCTGAGCCACCCAACAAATGTAACTGAAGAAAAGTGGTGGTTGTTTGGTGATTGGAATTTCTGACATCCAGCAGGTGTTTGAATATGGATTTCATAGTTTAGTTCCTGGTATCTGTCAGAGAGGAAGGAAGAAATTTCTTTCTTTTTTTTTTTTTTTGTTTGTTTTTACTGTGAGGTTATTCAGCAAAATTGGAGCATCTACCCTTAGCCAACAAGATAGATGTAATCCTTCAGCTTTGCAATCATTTGGAAATGTTTGTAAAATCAATACATGCACTGAACAGCAGAGGTGATAAAAGGACTTAGCTTTCACGGGGTGGCTGCAGCGGTTGGAATCAAGTCTATCATGTTTTACCAATACTTGTAGTTTCTGGGTAGTTCCTAGCAGCGGAGAGTGGGTGTACACTGTCTGTACTTCCCTGTGCCATTGAACAGGACCTGCAGCTCTCTTGTCCTGGTCTGCTCTAGGCTCTTTTTTTGTTTCTCCCATCCTGTAGAGGAGGGTAAGGCTTTCCCCTTTCAATAGCATTTTTTTTTTCCTTTAACTGCTGGTTCCTGTTGCCTTGAGACCTAGATAGGCAAAAATGTGTCCTAGAGCTAAATCTGTTAGTTCCCGTATGTAGGCAATGGGAATGGTGCTGCAAGAGTGAACTGGGAATCTTTTTACTACCGAAAAAAAGTTATAGCTTCCTGATGAGTTGCCAGTTATCATTCAGGAAAGACTCAAAATTGCAGACTTCACAACTTTTCAAAATTTGCTGTTTTGGTGTGTGTTAGAACTGCATAACATTTTCACTTATTTTTTTCTGAGTCACACGGATCTACCTTGTCTAGTTTAAATCACAAGACCAGACTCATTCAGCTCAACACTAGACACTTACCTCTCCTGCTAAAATTAGGAGCACTGGTGCCATCAGCTTCCTTTGGAGGGGATGAATGCAATTTCAAATCCTAGAGGGGCTCACTTCTGCTTCGAGGACTGTGATCTCTCATATGTACCCAGGCAAAGTAGTGGTTGCAACAAAAAGTTTGAGAAACAGATAATAATTAGTAAAGTGAAATACATGACTGCATACAGAAAACTACATAAACCTTTCATTTTAAAAATACATCTAAAACATTCTCAAGGTTGTTTTCTCTATATAAGCATGTTTCATGTTTTTGAAATATCTGATGATGAGGCAGAGAGTATGTATAGGTGCTTCTTGGCGGTGATTCAGTCTTCCAGATTCAGCCCAGTTAAACTCGGTACAGGAATGTACTATCAGGCATGTGAAAACTTCTTTCCTTTCATCATATGCTTGTTTCTTAATGTGACTAGATCTTAATGTGGTCCACTTTTCATCGCATGAAGAGTCAATTCTGCTATTTTCTCTTTTTTAGTAAAGTGTTCCCATTTTAATTCGTTTAAAAATTACTGGGTTTTGTCAGATGGTCCTGACAAAAACACAGGAGGATAGTTTGTCTTGCTAAAGTGGCATGTGTTGGAGTGCCTCAGTCACAGATCACTGAGTTCTCTGTAATTATTTCTGCAATAATGTGATGAAATTGTTTTCCAAAGGCATTTCCAACGTGGAAAATTGATGCTGGTGCTTCACATGCATGCATCATGTCTGTAGAGCACCATGTAAACATTAGTTAGGTAAACATCACTCTTACGGTAGATAAAGCATTCGTAAAATACTGTTGGTCTTGCAGGTTAGACTGCCCTCAGAAAATAGTGTCAGTTGAAATATATAATGATGTTGATTACTCAGTTATCACAAACTTGTCCTAAAATGTCATGCTGTACTAAACTGTTTGTTTTGCATCCACATTCATGCATATCTGTCTGAAATTAATATTGGGATTAAATATAGTAATGGTATAATGAAAATACCTGTGATTATATACTGCCAATTTGTCTAGAGGAAAGAAAAAAAACATTGTGATATATGAACTCTCTGTAGAAGAAACAATTTGTTTCAGCCAAGGAATTAAAATAACTTACAGCACATTGTTTAAAAGTTAGGAGAACAAAACTTGACACAAAAATCTAAGCACAGTGATGATTTATATCTGCTTGCTCAATTTGTAAGAACCCGAAGAAGGGGAAGCAGAGAGGCGAGGTGTCTAGTAGTGTGCTGGAGCAGAGCTGTATTGTAAGCTTCAGGAGCAGAATGGTTTATCCAGGGGAGCAGAGTTCTGTGGGGAGAAATTTTCGGCAATTTTGTGAAGCTGTTCACTTCAAAACCTTGTTCTCTACATGGTGTTGTAATATTTCATAGTATTGTGATTTTTCTTTTTTAATGTCATGAAAGTCTTCATTGGCATCACCTATGCCATGTACAAGTTGGAAAAGACGTTTCTTGTTAAAGAGTATTTGTGAGATGTTTCATTGCTCTCAAGTTGGAAATTAGTATGTAGCAAGAAACATATTATGTACATTAGAGCCATGCCGTCATTGCTGCATTTTTGGAGTTCAGGCTTCTTAAACCAATAAATGAAGCTGAAAATCTTCCCCAGGAATTTCTTACTGATAATCATGATTCTTAAGCATATCTGCTTCAGCTGATAAAGAAGGACACCTGTGACATTGAAGAAATCATGGCCAGGTCTTCTTTTTTGCACAAAAAGAAATATCCACAAATGAAATAAAATAATCAAAATGAAATAAGTTTCATACCTTCTCCTACTCCAAAGGAGTGAAGAAAACTGATTCTGTGAAGGTCTGTGAGTTGGTAGATGAAAGGAGCAAATAAAAGAATGAAAGAGAAACAGGTCATGCGTATCTACACTAGTCCTTGACTATAGAAATGCTTCTGAACGCAGAGACACTTCTTGGGTTGCTTTTGTAAAAGAACAAAATGATAAACAGAAATAGATTCAGTATGCTTCATATCCAGCACATTCCTATTGAGAAAAAAACCAGAATTGTGACATTCTGAGGGAACAGATGTGTATCATTTGCATATTAATTATCACTGTATTGATTTAAATTGAGTTCTTCAGGAGGCTTCCATTTACATTGGAAAATGTGGTGGAAACTTCATTCCTCTTACACTTGCATCAGCAGAGAATCCCTGGTTGCCCTTGGCACTGGCTTCTCAAGGTACTCATGGAAGACAAAACCTATTGCAAGTATCTGGTGGACCTGTGAAGGATTTTTGTGCATTCCTGGTGCTGATCACTTGGAAATCCTGTGCGACAAAGTGTGTCGGGGGGTAGGATTTAGTGGTAGCAGTTCTTAAATGTACTTAATTTTAATTCAGAGAAGAGTTTACCTGTGGCCCTTAGAAATGGAATACAACTATGGTATTGTCTTGATCAACCTCAAAACACCATGTAATGCCTTGATTGCCACTTGTGATGGCTAGATTAAGAAAATAGAAAAGGAGAACGGAAGCTGGCTGCGTGAAGGGGCAGTCCCTGCCCGTAGTTAGCAGTGGTTCTGACTCTTCCTGGAGGAAAGCAGAGAATCGCAATGCAGAGAAAAGAACTGCAGCGTCATGGATAGCATTTTTCAATCTGAAAGTTTGTTTCGAAGCACAATTGGCCATTCCTTCTAGGCTTCAGGTCTTAATTTTGTTTGACGAACTGTCAGGATTTCCGTGGGTCGGTTGCAGAATTATTGTGCCTAAGGGAATGCTTAAGGCTATTGTAGAAACAGAAACCTTGACTTTTACGCTGACCTCGACTGGAGAAATTAGAGGAGTATCAATGATACGCCTAGCCTTGTGGAGCACTTGATGGTTTGTGTAATATATAGCTTTAACAAAAGCATTTGTGTCGCATTGACAGATTGGGGGATAATTGCATTGGAAGATGGTAAATAGGTTGCTTCCCTAATCCACTTTAGAGAAAAGACTCACAAATATTGGTTGAAACATTTGAAGTAGTGACTTACAGCAAGTAAAGCACAAGTTTGTGGCATATTTTTCTAAAGGCAGTAAGTGAGTTTGAGTTTCTCCCTGCTGTTTACTCTGTGTGCTTCTTTTTAACTCAATGTCTTTACCATTCCAGTTAAAGCAAACTATATGGAAATTCTGCATTTAAATTGTGCCCATGAAATAAATACTGTTAAAGTTTTTAAGGTTGATGAGGAAGTTATTTAAAGCTAGTGTGAGCAGAAAACACCTGAGTGTGATGATGGGATCTGTCAATATAGATGCTTACTTAAGTTGAAAATGGGGTCTGTGATTTCAGGTTTTTGTTGAAAAAAAGAGGAGGGAAAATGAAAAACGTGTTAAATATGGGGTTTTTACGTTTTAATCAAATTCAGCAGCTAGAAAATGAACATTTACCAAAATACTCTCAAATAAAACTTAGGAATAATGATCGATCTTGTTAGTGTTGTTGTCCAGCCTTTTTTCTGTTGATTAAATGCATTTGTATGGATGATACCAAACATTCATAGCTGATATGGTTTTTGTATGTCCATGATAGCATGAATGCTGAAAAATTGAATGGATTTCTGTCTGGAAAAGCTGCCATTATTTTAAAAAAGTCAAGCATATTCAATGTGCAGCATGCAGTTTTGTATTGAAGTCTGGTCTCAAATTGTGTTATCCTGTACAATTCCTTAGTTTTGCTATAAAGCTTTGACATCAAGAAATCATGAAATCAAGGTTGCCTGTACAGTCTTAATCCTTCCTGTTATCTAAAGAGCATATTACATTCTATATATACAGATATATACATTTGTATAGTGTCATACCCATTATTTATGCCTACGTACTCTTCTGGTTGCCAAAGGTTTGTGAAAAGCAGGTATATTAAAAATTTAAAGTAAGAGCTCCCGCTCTCATAAATAGACCACTAGGACAATGAACTCAACAGCACTAGTTCTTCCATATTATGCTTTTCAAGACCAGGACCTTAAAAATGCATCTGTACAATAAGGATGCAGAATACAGTCCTTGCTTTATTTTGAACTCCTGCAGTTTAGAGTCTCTTCATCTGTTCCCAGTACAGCTAACATAGGTAGGATTTTTGTCTTCTAATAGAGTATTTCACATTTATTGAAATATCTTTCATTGAATGAGATTGATTTGCGTTAAGATATCAAAGTCACAAAAGTCTATCAGAGTAAGATGCAATATTCTTTCATTTTAAGCAAAGACTTATTGACCAAAATAAATAGGTTTGTCAAGCTTTATTTTTCACTTCCTGTCCAATTTTGTCTGGCTTTTAGTCATTGAATTTTTGAAACACCATCCTCCACAAAATCTAACTGTAGTTCTAAATTTTCTTTTCTCCTGGTACAGACTAATCAGATCAGTTTTCAAACTGTTCCCATCACCTGTTTTTCCTTCTGATCTGCATGTTAATAAACTCTGTTGTTCCACTTTTCACCATCGCTACTTTAGCATTCAAGTATCGACTTCATTAATGCTGAATGAGATGTTCAAGTTCCTTCATGTACCTATTCACTTCTTGGCAGCCAAAGATTCAACTCTATAGAATTGGGAAAATATAATTTAAAATTTGATCTCCATAAGTAGTCCAGATCTAAAAATTTCAAATATTAAAAGCACTTACATTTGAGAAAGTTTAGATGTGTATGAGACAGGTTTTTTTCTAACGTTTTTCTATTGCTGTCTTAGGGTATTCCAAATCCCTGAGGATTTATTTTTGTTCAAGTCACGCTGCTCTGTGTCTGACACTTAGGTTAAAAGCTGTCATTCAGATACTTGTCTTGAATTATCCTTGTGCTAATACATGTAAGTAATTTTAAATTTCAGTTCATCTATAGGAAGCAATTTATGATTTGATGAGGTGCCTAAGTGGTATTTAGCTTTGACTGTATGAAAACACTGTGATGTTCAGATTTACACAGCTGATATTTTTGTGCAGTGTGCCAATAAGATGTATTTCATTAGTTTGTCTTATGCAACTGCAGGTGATCAGGCTGTGAGGAAAGCAGTCTGCTTATTTAGATGCCGTGATGTAGAGATGCAATACTGGGGAGATTTAATATTGACTATTTTTGAGGACCTGAGTTTGAAAATTTGGCCACAGCAAATCTGTGGGATGAAATCGTGTTGCATGGATTTCAGTTAGTCTTTCTGCAGTTCAGTATACATCTGGGCCAACTATGAAGTAGTAATTTTAGTCCAATTTCTTCAAAAGTATTTGAATTTTTTAATTTAAGTTATCCATTCAAACAGCTATCAATGCAAACTGCTACGTGTTCTAAGGTCATACTATATTGCTTTGGATTTCATCCCATACTTTGGTTTTTTTAGTTAGCAGAACTGAGTGAGGTCAGCCATAAATAGTCCAGTCTGTACAAGAATGTGGTGAGGTAACATGAAACTTGTTAAAATTTAGAGTATTTGATATCCAGTACCATAAAGTATTTAGTTAATCCCAGAACGTCCATAGAATATAACATACATACGTGATTATGAAGGGCTGTGGCCTTTAAATTTATTTGCATTGTTTTTATGTATTCATTTTACATAGGTGAAAGTATTTAATAAAAATAGTTACAAAGCTTTTAGAACTTCTGAATATGTACCTGTAAACTACTTTTAGGGTACAAACTGGATAGTTACTTGAGTTGAAATTCAGTGTAGTCAACAGAGGAGCAAAAGAGGCAGCGTAAGTCTTATCCCTAAGGTAGTTCTCAAACTGATAACTAAATACTGAATTACATTTTAGAAGAAAATCAAACAAACTTCTTGGGCTTTACACTGATAGCGGTTGTTCTTTTTTTCTGTCTTTAACATGGTAGAAGCTTGAATAATGGCCAGAACTTCCGAGTTCTACTGTACTATTTTTACGAAGAGTTACTGTGCCAACACTTCTGATATAAAAAGTGTGCTTATTTGGATAGCGTTTGATTGTCACCATTCTGCAGCTGCTACATCACACACTGCATAGTTGAGACGTAACTAAGCAGTGCTACGATGTTGATTACAGCTCATCAAGCATTTCAGGCTGCTCCTCTATACTTAACTGAAGTGGATATTTTCCAGAAGTATGGATCTCCAGCAACACCACTAAATTTCAGAAGTTTCTATTTTATACCATTTTGAACTGCAGTATTATACAGGAAAAGATTTTCTTTAAATTGATTTTTGTTTTCTCAAATGGAGAAATGAAGTTGTTTTGGATCCTTTTCAGTGTCATTTCTGAAAGGTTTTTTTTTTAGCGTACAATTTTATGGGCAGTTCAACAATAATGTAGAGTAGACTACCTTTTTATTTCTGACACCATAATACAAGTCTAACAAAATATAAAAAAGCTTAGCATTGAAGTAGGCAGCTATTTTTGTCCCGATGTGCAACTACTGCATCTTATATTTAGCTTTTTGTTTGATTATAAATTCTGCAGGGCAGGGACTTCTACATCATAGGTATAAAGCAGCTTGTAAAAAATAGGATGATTCTGCATCAATTTTATTCTATGATAGGATTAAAAATAAAATTACCTTCTTCTTGCAGTCTTTCCATGTTTCTGTTTATACCTATGTACAAGAAAATTGTGCTGAAGTCAAAAGTGAAATTCTTGTTCACCTGAAGCCAAGAGAGATTTTCTGGAAGGAAATAGAGCTGTATGAAATAAAATTGATAGTGTTTTTATATGGCATTTAGCACAGTGAACTCCTGCCATAGTGATATTATAGATGTCTAAGTATTAATCATCACAGTGTCTTACCTTATTGCATTCATTATCACTCTGATATTTTCTTTCCTTGAGAATCGTTACTTTCTCTTTTGTTTCACCTCTTTCCATCTCCATTTCTTTTACTGCAGCTAATTGAGGGCTTCCAGAAAAGCACTAGTATGGCAAGAACCTGAATCAGTTGTTTTCAACTACTCATACTGATGCAACTTTGTAACTGTTTGGCACTCAGTACGTTGAACTGAGAGTGACAAGTCTGCCAGTAATAAAAGTGGTGTCTGTTCAGATCAAAAAGTGAAATATATTTCTCTTTACCAACATTGAGAAAATGTGAGCAGAAAGCCATTTAAACTGCAATAGAACTGCATGATACAGTGCTCGACAGGCTCTCTGGGTGCATCATCTTGCTGCCTCTGCAACTCCTCCTCAATGCTTTCTTTTCTCTGCTTCTTTTGACTGCATATTACCTAGGGAGGAAATTAAACCATGTCTTTTTATCACATTCCCTTAAATTTTCTTCTGAAAATTTAAGCTCACTTGTCAAAGGCGTTTTTAAAATGTAATTTATTAACCTCCTTCAGGAGGAAAGTTAGAATAAAAATTGTTTTATTTTACTTTATTTAGTAAATTCAGTAACAAGATTGCAAGAAAAGCTGGAATTTATTTACTTCCTTTTGACATCATAGAGACAAAGGATTGTAGATGGAATAATGCAACCCATAAGTAATTAAGAGTCTTAAGCTCTGTTTGCCAAAATGTCTTTGACAGTGAGTTTTGTTCCATACCTTAATTGTATGTTGCTTCATATATTTTTAAATTACAGGCAGAGATTGTACTTTATACAGAAAACTTTATCCACGGTACCAGTTTGCACCTTAGAATAATGCATTTGGTCTTAATTTTAGTTTCTTACAGTAGCCAACAAAGATACTGTTGCCCACCTGTAACTTGAGTGGGTGTATCTCCCTTTGGAAATTAGGCTTCTATGTTAGAAGCCTAGTGCAACTTTTATAGCCTATTTAAACTTTAAGGTACTGATGATTTAGTCTGTAGAAATAGGTATGTTTTATCTACATTTCCTGTTGAAAAGTCTTAATTTTATTTGCCATGCGACAACTGAGAATAAGATGCCAGATCACTTTGAATAAGTAGCTAACATGGATTTCTGTTGGGATTCCTGCTTGGGACCCCAGCTCTTTTTATTAAAAGTCTGCCCGTGACATAGCGTTTGAGTAACTGTGTGCCCCATTAGTCCTTTTATTAAAGCCTGGGCCATTTGGTCACAGCTTGTGGGCATATTTGATGGGACTGCAGAGTTTCTGCAGAGCTATGATAATCATTTCAACCATCTACTAACTTTTCGAGGAGTTGAGTAAGAACCTCCTCTCATCCCTTCTGAAATGCTGTGTGGATGAAAGCTACTCTTTATCTTGGTGATGAAGAATAGGAAAATCTCTTTTGAAGGATGATTGGCGTATTGTGCTTTGGAGAAAGAATTGCTGAACTCCTCACTTGGGCCAGGAAAAAAGCATAAACGTGGCCCTGTAGTAACAGAAGTTCTAGCGTGATCTGTTTGCCTGAACTTGCCTGTATAATATGGGGGGGTGTCTCAAATTCTAATGCTTTTATTTATGTAGAAAAATAAACTGAAGCTTCTGGGAGTAATTTCTTTAAAGGCTGTCCAGTTACTGTTGTCAATTATGTAGCTCGAGTTCCAAATGGACTTTGTCATCATTTGTCCTGTGGCAGGGGGATTCTAATCTTCCAAACTTTCCTGGTTTCTCCAGCTACATCAGCTAGTCTAATAAAAAATACTGCTTTTACCACGAAGTTAACTTTATTTTAGGGAATATGTGCCTGCAGGTATGAACACTCATAATTCAGGAAAGTCAAAAGTTAATGGCTTAAAAAACATGACATTTTATTTCTGTTTTATTTTATCTGATCGTGTTTATTCTTAGTAGATACTGATCTTTTTCTCTTAAAACCTCAAGTTCTGACTTATTTTCATCCCTTGATATCAATGACTTCTTTGCATTCCTGACCCTAGACATTACACCAGAAGAGACCATTAGTTGATCAGTCTGAATGCACGAGTAACACTGCCTGATGAATTGTATTTTATTTTTTTTAGTTTTAGTAATCTGGTACGCTTCACTACATTTCTTAGACTAGCATGCAGTCTAAAACTGAAGACAAGATGGAAATATTGTACTATGAAGTATTTTCCAGGTATATCTGGCCTTGGCTTCTTGCTGTCGGTTTTGTTTGAACCAGATTTAATTAGTTTACAGAACTCTTTTGTGTCCACTTCCCCCTTTCCTAGTCTCAGTTACGTCGTGCGCGGAAGTAACACATTTTTTCTGCCCTGACTTACAATTTTGTGTGCATCTCCAATGAGTGTAGTAGCCCTTTTGCCATAGGTATATATACCATAGGTATATATATACCTATATATAGGTGTATATATATAGGTATATATATACCTATATATATATATATATATATATAGGTACTTCCCAGGCATGCTGCTCTCCTGCACCGTGTCACCTGCAGGGACTTCTCAGGATCGCTGCTCTCCGGTACCATGTAACATTCTGGAACTAGCGCCAACGTTCCAGGTCTGAGGCTTCTGTTCCAGTTAAAGGTGCGCTGGGTCTTAGTGTGAATACTTGCACTTTTCTAGAAAGTTTTGGGCTTTCTAAAGACCAAGTGGGGAAAACCATACAGAATCTGTTCGTTTGGGGTTTTGGGTTTTGTTTTTTTTTTTTTTTTGGTTGGTTGGTTTTTTAAAATCTACCAAAGTTATAAGTTTGTAGTTGTACAACAGTAAGTTGTCATTAATTAGAGAAAACATCTTAAACATTGTAGCAAAGGTTAAAGCCATTCTAGGACAAAAACTTTCTTTTGCAGTGTTTAGCAGAGCTAAAGCACATAGCTCAGGAGGAAGTGGTGCTGAACTGGTTTTGGTATGGGAGTTAAAGACGAAAACAAAAGACTTCAGTTTTCTAATGGAGAGGTTTTGAAGAAGATTTTTAAGGGCTAATATTTGAAGAAAATTAAACTAGCACGAATAAGGATAAAATCACCATAATAATGGAAAGGAAGAGCAAATAAAAGAACTGTTTTCTGAAGATAAAGATGTCATAGTTGTAATATAACTTACATAGTAATCTTTTACTCTTTAGTAAGCTCTTTCTCTTGGTGTTTGAGCAGCCAGCTGAAGTGATTGCTTTTATCATGGCCGAAGCTCTCCATTAGCTTTGGTTTGGTTTTGCATTGTTACTAACTGTCAGTGTATTGCTGTTTCATTGTCCTTTCAGTGGTAGGTTACAGTTTACATTTCAGAAATTTAAAAAAAATCATTTATGACTGAAAATAGATTTTCACAGAATGTGCCTGTCTCTTCATGGAAGCCAGTTTACAGTAAAAGAACAAATGAGTCTGTTTTCCAGGGGATGACTTCTCTGATGTAAAGCACTAAATAAATAAGTCTACTTTTTTAAGCTGTCTCGTTAAAGAAAACATATATTTCTGGTGTTTCTCTTTATTTATTTATATTTCTCTACATAGGAGAAGATGAAGTCTGAAGAATTTACTCGGTAAAGTCCCAGGAATCTTAGACATAAGAATTCTGCCTAGGGATGGTGTATCTCGTACATCTTTACCTTGTCCGACTGTTGTGCTGCTGAATTGATCTGTATTTCTTGCAGTATCCCCT
This sequence comes from Gymnogyps californianus, assembly GCF_018139145.2. Classification (NCBI taxonomy): domain Eukaryota; kingdom Metazoa; phylum Chordata; class Aves; order Accipitriformes; family Cathartidae; genus Gymnogyps; species Gymnogyps californianus. Next base: position 11,247,929 of record NC_059471.1, on the reverse strand, counting down.
TATGAACGTGGTTTAAGGAAAGGCAAGCCCAGCTTTTGTACTTCTCCCTCATTCCATTGGCATTTGTCACAAATTGTTTTCCCTTTCTTACAAAGTTGTATCTGTATCTTCAGTGGCATCCAGTCAGCCTGGTGTGACATGAGTGTTTGGTCAAGTGGTCTTCCCTGTGGCTCTGGCTTAAAAGAAGGATGGGATAGCCAGTGAATCTCTTAATTAATTTTCCTCTTTGCAGACAGGACATTTACGTAGCCAGTAAAGACATGCAGGCTAATTAGTAAGTTGGAAGATGCTGAACATTGTCCTTTCCTGCTGAGGAGCTGTTCAGTAAAGATAAACATTTTAGTTAAGGAGTAGTTCCGCTTTAGGAAAAAGTAGGTACAAAAAAATTCAGCAAAACCAGCTAAGCAGTATTTGCTCAAATAAATTCCTCTGACTAATTGACAATGAAGTCTATCAAGTACTTAGTGAGGAGACTTATGATGTTACTTAATATACTTCTGAAAGTCATTTAGATACAATTCCAAGTTGTTTTCAGATACATGCTATAAATAAGACCTATCAAGCATGCTACTAAGCAAGGGAATGAATACGACTGGGGAGCAAAGTAATTCTATGAGGAAAGGAAACTGAGAATTATTGTCAAAAACATTGGAAGTGTTTGTTTCCCTTCAGGAATGTATGTAAAATATGGAGCAAAATGCTAAGAGATGTTGTTATTAGTCTTTGCAACTTACATACAGAAGCCATTTCTCCTTTGGAGTATTCCTTTCTAACTCAAACAAGGAAACAATGAAAAGAGAACCATAACCCTGCTGTGGTCTATGGGATTTCATTTCTCTTTGGATATGCTGTCCTCACAATAAGCTTGTAGAAGAAAATGGTCTAACTAGTACAGCTAACTCATTAGGAAAATGTTTCAAGCAATGGTGTGCATATGTTTTAATGTCTTAGCCACAAATGCAGCACGTGGAAAGATTTGACTACCGAGCAAGAAGGAAATGTCTCAGCTAAACATATCTGGGTACATTTTATGTTTACAAATTGACGAGATTTGCTTTAGTTTTCTAGTGGTAATTATTTTTCCTATCTATAAGTAGACCAGCAAGATACCCAACTGCAGCTCTAGTAGAGGCAAACTGTGGTCCAGTGAATTCCCTGCTATGGGCTCTGTCGATGCAGAGAGTTCACTAGAGAACTGACACACACTTCTGTGTGTTATGTGTGTGTGGCACTTTGGATATCACTCAACCGACAAGGGGCATTTGGGTAAGATTTTATCCAAATTTAAGAGTGACAGGGAGTCAAAGTGATTGCATTCCTTTAGCAGCACTATTTAGTAGAGAGCAAACTCTGCTTTCCCAGGGAAGACGGGGGAAGTGCAGTCAGCATCTCTGACTGCAGTCTTGTGTGAGCTCATGTAAAAATGAGTGAAAACTATTCTTACCCATCTGTATTGCTAGGTTAGCATGAGAGAGCATTTAAAATTTCAGTAGCGAAATACCATATTTAATGTATACTGAGTGAAAAAAATTCCGAAATTGATTGGAAGTCTCTTGAAATGAGCCCCAGCAGGACATCTGCTGCTAAGGTTGGGTTGCAACTAGCAGGAGGTCCTGAATGCAGACTTCTAATTAGAAAAGCCCTTTCTTTTCAAAATAATTTCGTAATTTATAGATGGGGGAAAACATTTGTCCTCATGCATAGATAGATCATGCAGACACACAAATGTGCAGAATTTTTCTTTCAAGATGCTAGAAATGATAGGCAGATTGCAAGTAAGCCTTTTGAAGATTGCAAAGGATAAAGGTAGCAAAAGCATTGCTTGAAAATATTTGAGAGCTTTTTCACTGTATATTGAAAACAATTAGCAATAAAGAAAATACTCAGGGCCATCAAAGTACAACTTTTCTGCCAGTTTATATACTGGCATCCTAGTGCTTCTTTTTCTTTTTGATAAAAGTGAAACATGGCTTTGCTTTAAATTGTTTCTTAAAAAATTACTTCATAGCTGGAATTAGTCACTCCAGGCATTTTCTTTGCTAGTGCTTCAAATAAGCATAAAAGCTAAAACATTAATGATGCCTTAGTGTTATTCATGATTAGTGGCTTGATAAGGTGATCCTCACAACAGGCTTTCAAATGTCTGTCTTTGTTTTCTAAAGGATTGGAGAGCAATTGCTGGGTGGTAGCAGCTTGTTGGGTGTTCTGAACTGATGTCGGTCAAAATCAGCAATTTTAATAATTTTTATTTTGTTTTGTTTCCTCTACCCTTACCGTGTGTAATGGGCAGCAAAGTTAACTTCAAGTCTTGAGATACAGAGGGAATTGTATGAGAATTAAGTCCTCTGTGACTTCATTATAATGACTTCGCCAGCCTGCTGCAGAGTTAGGACTTTCAAGATTGCTTGTCATAATAAAGGTATACAGCCTTAAAATGTCGGAGCAAAATTAAGAAAAAATGGATAGCATTTAAATGAACTACATCCTTGCAGTGTTACATTTTCACTTTTATTTTCTTTTTATGTGATTTTCCTTTCCCTCCCTTACTGAAATATTGGAACTCACTCTGAAGAGGAAGATGCTTATGAATGGTTGTATGATCTGCTCATGTGGATATACTGGCTAAATTCATGCCATAAGCGGAAGGGATGGATAAGACCTTGTCATTTACTCTTCCTCCTCATTGAAGGACTTTCTTTTTTACACTATGTTCTCGAGTGCTTTGTCTCATCCAAAAAGAATCACTTATCTTGAGATTGTATATCTTGTGATAACAAAAGGGAGGGATAAAATCTGAGCATTCCTTAGTACAAAAACTGTTCTTCGTTTCATTTGTAATAGATCCTTCAGGGTCTTTGGGAGAGGATCCCATGGACCTCACTGAGATCAAGTCTGGAAGAGCAATCCAGTCGTGATGTGTGCCTAATCTGTCCACATTCAGTGCAATTAAGTACATATTTTTTTTTGCTATATCTTTTTGCTTTTCATACAGTAACTGAAGTTAAGTATTATTTTTATAATTAACTATAATCAATATTATATAATTTATGTAAATTATATAAAACACATTCTATAAAATAAATTAAATATTTTAATAATTAAGTATAATTACCCAATAAAAATACTGGGTAATTCAGTCCATGAGGTACATGCTAAACTTTCAGTTACACAAATACGGAGCATTACCACCGAGATATGGATGTTTGCTGGTGGGACTGAGAGCAAAATTTTGACCTACTGTTTTCTGACCATGTTAACAGTCCTCCACAGTGCTCTGTGGTGTTCAGCCATGCCTAACCTATAAAATATGATTTTCTGTGACATGTTGTTTACATTCAAGGTTGATCCAACCATCAGTTTTTGTTTATCCCAAAAAGCAACAGTCAATACTGATCTACCTTAACATAAGCCCCTTTTACTTAAATCCACATCTACTATAATTTTTCATCCTTTTACTTATGTTGGAAAATCCTCTTAGTCCACTCTGATACAGTTTGATATTACTGTTCTCCTGTGAGTATTTTCATAATTCCTTTTTCTTGTTTTTTCATGACTTTTCCTTTAGAGGAAAACTAATGAGAGGAAATTCTTCCCCATCTGATCTGTAACAGCAGTATCATCTCTTCTAATTGACAAAACTTGTGGCAATTTTGTGTTCTTAATAATTCACTTGTTTTCTAAAATGATTCTTATACTGACAGTGGGTAGATCAATATTCTAACTCTATGGTTATAATCGCATCCTTAAATCAATATTTACAAAGCTCTTGGCAAGGAATAAACTGCTCCCTCAATTTAGGTTGAGAGTAAAGCAGTGCTCCAACTTCCAGATCAATGTTTTGGGAACAAAAAACAGTGTAAGATCTTTCCTATACTTACCCCACAAGGTTAATTTTGTTTAACAAAAGTACTCTGTATTTATAATGTGATATTCAAATTTAGTGTGATCCAGAACTAACGATGAAGTCATTGCACCGATTTTTTTGACAGTAAAAAGTTAGGGGTTTGAATTTCAAACATACCGTAATTCACTTTTTTGTGTTAGCTTACACTATTTTTAGTAATACAAAGACCATAGACAGCAAATGTACATAATAATTTCCACAAAAATATTCCAATAAATTTTAATGAATGCAAGTATTTGTATCAAGATATGGAGATGGTATTACATACTCTGAAGATTTTTTTCTTGGCTTTATTAGTTGATCTAAATAAGATGGCTGATTTGGGGCTTATCGGAAGTAAAATAAATCTTAGCAATGATGCAACACTGAAATTTACTTATTCCTATTAGGAAGTGACAAGTGTTAAGAGTCATGCAAAAAGGATATATTATTTGAGAGGTCTGTTAGCTAGAAGAAAAAGATGAATATATGATTGCTGGCAATCAAAATAGTTTTATGTAAAATTGATCTTGTCAAATAAATCTGATTATTTTTTTCTGTGGGATTACCAGATTAAAAATAATTTGTAAAGACACAGATGTAAATTTAGGTTTTCATCACACAAAATTATGGTAATTTATCATTGTAAAGTAACCATTTCAGATGAATTAAATAGTGATTATCCATATCTCATAAAGAAGCTGTCATTGAGGCCAGATACAGCATTCGGGCTATTTTTAAAGGGTATCATCTGGTGGAATCAGTACTAGATGTGACACTAGTTGGTGTTTTTGCTCATCATCTGAAAATTAGAATTCAAGCTGATTGGATGTACAGACAATACAAAGAGCAACACACTAATAAATAATGAAGAATACATAGCACACATGGAAAGTAGGCTTGATCAAAGGAGGATTACAAAGTTCAGCTTATTATCTATACCCAAGAAATAGTTCAGTGACTTCTTGTAGCAGATAGAGCTTTAATCATTGAAACCAGATAGCAAAGGTTATTTGTCTGGAAGTTGACATCACACAAATTCATATTAGAAAGCACAAACTTCCAGTGGTGAGGGTGCTTGGCCACAGAGGTAGCTCACCTATGGAGGTAGCGTATCCTCCCAGTAGGGAAGGTATTCAGGTCTGTAAGGGACTCTCTTAAGTTTTAGGTGACCAAGTGTAGGTGCATACCTACACAGTGTTGCATAAATAGGCGTGTGGTGTAATTTCATTTGTGTTGCATCTGTCAGTGAATGTCAACTTCTAACATAAAGCCTAGGGCATCAGGGGACTCAGCTGGGGAAATCGTTTTGACCTTATACCCTTTGTACTTCATATTTTCTCTGACACAGGTTTAAAAAGAGGGCAGATGATACTTATTTCCCAGACTGTTCTCTGGCTCGGTGCTTGACACTGTCCTGGGAAATGGGAGCTGGCAAGCTTGACTTCTCTGAGATGTGGATATTGGGCTGGACTCAGCTCTACAGGAAAATATTAAGCACCATCAAAATAGATCTTTGTTTCAGGGTCTGGAAGGGGCGTAAACATGGAGATGATGAAATTCAGGATCCCAAAGATATTCATGTGAGTAGTGGGATTTTAGGTGCTCAGGTTAGCTACTGATAGCACTTGCGGATGCGTGTAGCAGAAAACCAGCTCCTCCTTTGGGCCTTTGTCCCAGATGGCCAGCATTTCACAACGAGTGGTGCTATCCCTTGGTATCACCATCACATAGGTAGTGCTAATTGAAAAAAGAAGCATGGTGATTTTGAGGGATGGTCTAAATTGGCTTATGTTCTTCAGAGGGATGAGGTTTTCTCATAAAGCCTTTTCTCCTGCAGTACTGAACCATAGTATTTTTAACTAAGTTCAAGGGAGAATGTTCTCTGCAAGCTGTATCTAATACGAGCCCACGCTGAAACAGGTAAATGGAAGGTAATGCCTATGTTCTGTGTCTCCTTTCACATGTCCTTTTATGTTGACATTGAACTTTGGGGTAGCAGAGTAGTTTATATCATGAAAAAGAAAATCCTGTTATCTTTAATTGTTAGTGTTTAATTATGCTGCTAAGTAAAAACATAATACCTAATTTAAATTAAAGTTTATTTAATTACTTTTACCTGAAATCTTACCTTTTTTAGGCACTTTTTAAGAACGGAAGGGAGATTGAGTTTAAACATAAACTCAACAGTGACTGTTTCCCTGTGGAAAGTTAGATAATGATTATCTAAAGAGCTATAGGATAGACATCAGCACCATGCTTCACACTCATCTCAGATGAGCTATAATTGGAAGCATACTCACTTGACTTGCCACATTTCTGCATCTTTATTTGGAATGCTACCAGCAGGCACCATTTTTACTTTGGGTAACTGACACTTTCAAGGATGTTGGCAGCGGTGGTTGTAATGTCTGCTAGTTAAAGAATGGCGTTATAGTACAGTAACGTGTTGTGCTTGATATTTAGTATTGCCTTTTATCCTGTGGGAGTCCCTACTGCTTTATAAAGTATATTTACACATAATCGCTTCACTGTCCACTGGAAAGCATTACCAAAGGATTATGATAGAGTTTGGTGTAGGAAGAAAACCATCCCTAAAACAGAATGCAAAGCATTTGAGAGTAGCAAAAAAAAGGTGTCTGACCACATAAGCTCAGTTCCTTATTTACCATTTATTGTGTAGGCACACGGACAATTAAGAGTAATACTCTTTGATATCAGAGTTCCAGCATAAGTATTAAAGCTCTAACAGCAACTGCAATGATACTAAAGTTTATTATTTTCATATTGTTTTTATCTGTCACTGTCAAAGTGCCTTACGAAGGAACTCACTTTTATTGTTGCCATCTTGCAGATAAGGAAGCCGAGGCATGGGGAGGGGAAGTGATATGCCCAAAGCTACTAAATGACCCCGTGTGAGTGAAACATGCTGAAAACAGATTTCCTATGCACATATTAAAAGCTTTATTTCTAAGGATATGGTGCCTTCCCTTTGCTTGTGGTGATACAAAATTACAGGACCTACAATCCCAAAGATTACAACCATGGGGGCTTTATAAGCTATTTGAGAGATCGTCTCTTGTTCTGGTACTTTTACAGTCTTGAAAATCACTTTCATTGACCATTTCTTTAGACCATCTGCACTGCTTGTCTCCTGATAGACTGTGAAAATGTTAATTTTCTAGATAGTAGTCCATCAAGGTGCTTTCTGCTTCTTTGCTGTCTTTTCTTCTCAGATAAGTGCTTGTTTGGTGTGCTGCTCTTTGAGCAACCTACATCTATGACTACATCCTATGCAGATCTGTCAAATCACTGGCTCTTGTGAGTACTGTTTTTAGCAGAAAATTTCTTGACCATAAGACTGCCTGCTGTTTTATGTTGACCCTTATAGGGCATGAAATTAAACTGCTTCGTTCTTAAGTAAAAAGCTGATTTGAAATGTAACTTTAAGTTTGCTAAACTTGGGAATGGTAGAGAACATGTTCATTTCAGAAAACTGCTTCCTCAGAAGCCATGATGAGACTTCTATAGCTATATCATTTGTATGTTGACAGCACGCACAGTTTTTTAAATATTTTCTTTCTTTTAGAAATGTTGAAATGGAGCTGTGTTTTAAAAACCCTGCAGAAAACCTGGGAATTCCACTGGCAAAATTTCAGTGAATCAGCAATTTGGGGATCTTTATTCAAGCTATGTCTTTTTTTTTAATCTTCTGAATCAAGAGTAAAATTAAATTTTTGGCAAATTTCTTTGGGTGATTTAATTAACAGCATTATGTTTAGAAAAAAATAATTGAAGGGTAATTTTGTAGGTGAAAACTATAAACCCAGTGTTTGGGACACTCCAAGTGGGATTTAAACCTCAATCCCTTGAGGAGAGCATCGAACCTGAGTCCGCCTATTCCTGTGTAACCTCTGTAAGCATTAGGTTATTATTTTCCCTCTCCCATCAAGTTGAAAAGATGATGGTGAGCTCTTTGAAAATTATAGCTAAAGGATAGTATATAGCTGTACAGGCTTATGATATGCAGTTACATATTTATGTTGAGTATTGATTTACTGGGGTCACAAAAAATCAAGAATGAATGCTAAGGAGGGTGACCCCTTCTCTTGAGCACACATAGTGTACAGTGGGTGTTTCCAGACATGGCAAAGAGTGACCTGTGCAGTAAGGCCCAGCCTGCAGTGAGCCCAGCTGACTTGACTCTGGGAGAGGACGGTGCTTCAGACACACGCTGCGCCTGAATTTCCCCGTGCTGAGCTGTAGGCAGCTGTGTATTCGGCAGTCAAGTTTTCGTATGTGATGAAGTAAGCTCTCCGAACTTCACTTTGCGAGGTGAAACGCCAACAAATTAAGATTAAAAACATCTGCAGATGACTGCCTTTTTTGATGGATTTGGATTGCAGGCCATAATTCAGTACTTAATCTGCCTAAGCCTGTCAACACTGGGAGCTGAACCTCAACTAGCTACTGCATGTGATTTTCTCCAGGAAGCCAAGGCACTTGGCAGCTTGTTTCTTCTATATTGTCAATCAACACAGCAGGCTTTAACCAACTTGTGCCTGTGACACCAGCTGTTGCAAAGCATTATTTTGGAAATGCATTGATCATCCCACTGGAGTGTGATTTGTTATCTTTTTATGGGCATTATTTTTTAATTTACTTTTGATAACGTTGCAGTAAATTCACAAGTTATTTATTAGCATGTCAGTAATAATACAGTACATGCCATATGCAATAGGTACTGATCATACCAAAAACCTCTGCATTTTCACAGCCCAAAATAAGCAGGCCAATTCAGATACTTAAAAACTACATGAGAATCCGAGCATGAAACATGAAAAACTTTTTATGAAAAACTTTTAACGTTGTTTGAAATCAGAGTGTGGCTTCCCTTTTGAAAGTGGCTAAAATTTCTCTGGGGACTAAAGTATTTGGTTTGTAAGATACTTAGCACTGCTATTTAAATAATACGATGTATCATCTGAAGTTATCAATAAGCAAGAATGAATATCTTTTTAAGCCATTTTACTTAAGAAATAAAGAAACCTTTGAAGTATCACTGTTAAAATATCAATTTTAATCCAGCTTTGAATCATGATTAAAAATCAATGATTTAAATTAATTTGGACTTAAATGTGATGTCAGCCCACTTTCAGCACTGTTACTTTATGCTACAGGGACATTTTTGTAAGATGTTAGTATTGTGAGTGCATTATCATTTTCTAGGCTTAAAGAACATCATTCATGTCATCTTAAGTGACCATTTCATGTTTTTATCAGTTACAGGAAGCTTTTACTTTCCCTCCTAGCTGTAGGATTTTTATCAGCCTCCAGGTAGAGTATGACCCGTTAACCACTATTCTTTTGTCCAGTGAGGTTTTTTACCCATCTGGTTTCCCTCCATCCAGATACAAGAATATTGTGGCAGACAGTGTGAAAGACCTTTCTAAAGTTGAGGTAAATGACTTCTATTGCTCCCCCCCATCCATAAATCCAGTCATTGTATCAGAGAAGGCAATCGGGATGGTCAAGCATGATTTATCCTACATAAATCCATTTTCTGTTCCCAGACACCCTTTTTTCCTTCATGTGCCCAGAAATGTGCTCCAAGATGACTTGCTCCATGATTTTTCCTGGGACCAAAGTGAAGCTGACTTGCCTATATTTCCCTGGATTATTCTTTTGGCCTTTCTTGATGACATTTACTTTCCCCCGCTCACCAGAGATCTCCCCCAATTTCCGTGCCCTTTCAAAGACAATATAGAGTGGTGTTAGAAGGACATTAGCCAGTTCTCATCAACACTCTTGGATGCAGCCTGTCATGTCCTGTATACCTTTATGGTTTGAGTTATCTCAAGTAATCCCTGATTCAATCCTCATCCACTGATGGTAGTTCTTGTTGAGCTCTTTCACTGATCACAGGGGCTGGGAGACCAACTGGGGCAAAGGTGACACTGAATACCTCAGCCTTACCTGTGTGTACGGTCACTAAATAACACACCCCATTCATCAGCAGGCTCACACTTCCCTTCTTCAGCCTTTTATTACCAATGTGGTTGTAAAAGCTCTTCTTATTGTCCTTGGCATCCCTTGAACGTCTTGGCTTCAGCTGAGTTTTGGCTTTCCTGAGACCATCCAGACATGTCCATGTGATGTCTCTAACTTTCTCTTTTTGTAGCATGTCCCTGCTTCCATCTCCTCTATGCTGGTTTTTTTAGGTTAGAGCTCTGTCATGAGTTCCCTCCTTGGGCAAGCTGGTCTGATACATCATCTTGTTTGGAAATTTTGCAAATTAATGTGTTCCTGCTAATGGCAGCTGTAGCACATACAACCCCCCCAGCCACAGGGTAGAGACTCTTAGCTCAGAAGTGTTATTACAGTTATCCAGAACAGAATCTCCTTGTTCTGTAACTTATTAAATACTTGGGGGGAGAAGGGAGAGCTAACTTAATCTGTTATTTAATAAATTTTTCAGTCCTTAGACGGTAATGAGAGAAGATAATTTATCTGGCACAATTGTTATGATTTATGGCATCCTGATGGATTCTATTCTGACAAAAGGATTCCACAGTAATGTAGATATTTTTTGTCATCTTAATCAGCTGTTCCTTTAATCATCTTTAATAAAGAAATGTAAAATTTGATTATGAAATAGGACAAGAAGCCTGATGGATAAAGATAAGTAATTTTAACTATTCCTAAAGGTGTCTGGCAATGTTTCTCTTTTTCATATGTACAAGTTTAGTATTTATGGAGCAAAGTATAGTAGCTTAAGATTAAAGCTAAGTACATTCAATTTAATCTTAATTGCATTATTTTTTGCTCACTTTATGTAGTAATCAAAAAGCATATAATGAAATACTTATTTTCAAGGCTGAGAGCAAGACAAACTTTTCTATGTAAAATTATTTTAACTTATTATTGCTTGGGTCTTGCTTTTGTTACGAGACAACAAAGTAGTCATGGATCACTGCCTACTTTCCTGTGACATAGCTTGATATACATAGTGCATCCAAGAGAAAGATTGGGGAGTATGGAGTGACGACGGTGAGAGGAGGGAAATATGACTTTCCAGCAGCATCGGAAGCAGCATGGCTGGCTCTTCAAGGCTTAGCCGCTGCTCTCAACTCTTTTCTTCACCTCTGCTCCCTGTAGCAAAAACAGTCTTGTCCTTGGATGAGCAAACATAAATTTTTGCTTGCACTGTTGGGAGCCCTTCAGCTGTCTCAGAGTTGCAATTTATTTTAAGAGACTAAGACAAAGAGGACAGAAGTTTAATTGCAGACTCATTTCTGGTGGGTCCATAGAATCAGATGTCTGAAGGAGAGTGGCAGTGGGAACAGTGTCAGTACTGTAATGGTATAGGATCATCCATTTAGAGCTCAATATTAATGAGTTTTGCTGCATGGTTTACATTCATTTGTTGAATCTAGCTGCATATAGCAGTTGTTTACATTATTTCACTGAAGCATGTCTAAAAAGATTTGTATGATAAAGTATCAGTAGCAAAGCTTACTGCAGAGACAAATGAATAAATACAGTGTTTCAAATGTAACAGTCTAACCAGATGTCATTTGTGAGCCCATGGATTGTAGTTAATTAAATGGTGAAATACATTTGCACGTAATCCAGCGTGTGCTGCACCAAGCACCTGTGCTTGCTGGTTTTATGAAGATCACTTGGTGTTGCAGCTCCGGGCAACCTGCAGAATGAGGAGCTTCCTTAGTGTCTCGCTGCCCGGTCTGCTTTGTATGTTGCCATCCAAGAGGGGTGCTTAGTAAAAAGACATTAATTCTGAAGATCTGCTGGGGGGCAGACAGAACAGGATAAAGAGGCCGAGCAGTTTATTAACTACCACTTTAACATTTGACTAGGAGTGAGCAAGTCACTCTGAGTGGTCCTGAGGAGGTGAGTAGGGGAAGAGTTGCCTTATAGCCGTGTCACTGCTACTCCGTCCCTGACCCTGTAAATCTATACCTGCTCACACAGCCTCCTCCTGCATGGGATTGTTGTGACACTGAATTCTGCTTAAAATGGGTGCAGATCCTCGAAACTGAAGTCTGAACGAATTACACTGCCTGAATTTGGGGGTTGTATAAAGCACAGACAACTAGGGGGGAGAGATTTTATTAGTGGAGCATGGGGGGAATGCTGTCCTGGAAGGGGGCTATTGGACCAGTGGTATGTGCCAATCCTTAGCCTTGGCTGTAGGTATTTTAGGTAATCTGGTAAGAAAACGGGACTCAATGCCCACGTTAAATCGCTGTTTGGTCTGATGTCATTCTTTATGTATCTTTCTGCATAAAGAATAAAAAGAATATAAATATAAAACCTTTTGTAAACAGCTTTGAAATCTCTGATGCAAAGTAAAAAGACATTCTTTGGTAGGTAATAAACATGAGTTGTATTTCTCTTGGATTGTTAGAGAATAAATAAGACCCTAATTAAAACCTTGAAACACGTTTCCAAACTTCCTCCCACAGCAATATCCAGATTCATACAAATTCGTATGAGCCAGACAAACATTTGACGAGATCCAAACCAACACACAGCATTTTGCTTTTCTGTAACCTGAAGCAATTATAAACTGTAGTTTTATTTTTTCCAGTTAAAAAAATATGAAAAATATTCTCATTATTTGCAATAAAGCAGAATGTTTCAAACAAAACTATGAGCTATAAATTAATGAGTACCTTCTAAATTCTGGACACATGTAGAATTGAAAGAGGTCTATTATAGAAGTTGAAAATCTATATTTAATGAATACACCCACTACATCTATTAAATTGGCAAGATAATAAACGTGCAGCCCTCTCTTTTGCTTCAGAAGAACACATTCAACCTATTCATTAGCTGAGAGTTTTACCAGTCATTGCAAATATACTTCAGCTGCACTTTTCAGTTACTTACGGCCTGTGCATTGCTGTGCAGTATCAAGCATGCTTGCCAGTCAGTCTGGTCTGAGCGCTCATCCTATATTGTTTGGGCATTCATGGTGCCTACTTTTATGGCTTGAACGGAGTTATGGCTCCAAAAGTTACAGAGGTGGGTACTTTGTGACTTCTATTGGCTTTGGCATAATTCTTTTCTCATTTCATTCAGCTTTGTCCTAGATAATGCATAAACATGTGGCACTTCCAGTCTTTAAATGTCGTATTCATGCGATGGAAGAAGCAGTTTGTTTGGCATTGAGTAGGTTCATCGTAACAGTAGGATAAAAACCCTGTCTTACCTATTTTTGAGTGTCAGGGTGTGTCCTGGTTTTGGCTGGGACAGAGTTAACTTTCTTTTTAGTAGCTGGTACAGTGCTGTGTTTTGGATTTGGTGTGAGAATGATGTTGATAACACTCTGATGTTTTAGTTGTTGCTAAGTAGCGCTTACCTTAAGTTAAGGATTTTTTTTCAGTTTCCCCTGCTCTGCCAGCAAGCAGGTGTGCAAGAAGCTGGGAGGGAGCAGAGCCGGGGCAGCTGACCCGAACTAGCCAAAGGGGTATTCCATACCATGGAACGTCATGCCCAGTATATAAACAGGGGGGAGTTGGCCGGGAGGCGCAGATCGCTGCTCGGGAACTGACTGGGCATCGGTCAGCGGGTAGTGAGCAATTGCATTGTGCATCACTGTTTTTTTTCTCCCCCCCCCCCCCCTTTCTTTTTTTGGTTATATTCCTTTTCATTACTATTATTATTATATTTCATTATTACTATTGTTAGTATTATATTTTACTTTAGTTATTAGACTGTTCTTATCTCAACCCACGAGTTTTACTTTTTTTTTCCTTTCCTCCTCCTCACCCCACTGGGAGGGGGAAGGGGAAGCGGCTGCGTGGTGCTGAGTTGCTGGCTGGGGTTAAACCACGACAGGGTGTTCCTAAGGTTTCCTGAAGGACACCTCTGTCTCTGCCCAAGCTTCTTTTGGCCACATGGGGCCTCTGTACAATCACAAAGTGTTAATAAACTATAGTCATGACAAACAAGAACAAGTTAATTGATTTTTCTTGGCAGATCTGTGCATGGTATGCTTCTTTCAAATAGGATGGGCTGGAGAATCCTTTGTCCCTCTGTGGGCTTATACCTTTAGTCTTTACCTCCTTTTTATGTGAGATCTCTGTAGTTAGGGGTTTTATTAAAATGTGTAGCAAACGGCTACCTGGTAGCAGCAGATAACTGTTGTTATCTGTAGAACAGTTGTGTTCTGTAAGTAAATCTTGAGTGTATTTGCCAATGCAGTTTTCCCCAAGTTAGATATTCTCAATGGAGAACATCAACACTAACATAATTGGAGTATGTTGCCTTTCATAATCAGATGTTGTCAGAATTCGAGGCAGCTGGTGGCATTCAGCCCACAGCAAAGATGCTCTGCAAATAGAAAGCTCATCTTGAGAAATTATAAAGCTGATAAGCACATTCTGGTTTTCATCCTCATGTGTTATGTGAGGATTTCCTTTCTGCTTGTTCCCTTTGTTTATTGCCATAAACTTTGTCTACAAAATATTTGGTTGGTGGAGGAGTTGCTCTAAAGCTAAACATGCTTTTATTATGGCTTAAGAGTTAAGAAGGGAGGTACGGAAGAACCAAAACATATTATGTGGTATTTTTGATTTGCTGGTGGCTTTTACACCAGTTTTCCCCATTCCCTTTCTTCCTCATTGCTTCCTTGTCTGGATGAGAGGTGACAGAAAATGGCACGCAGGCAGATGCTGTGGATGTTTATGTTAATGTCTGACAGCTAGAAGGCGATGTATTCACAGAAGGGAAAAAAGACAGACATTTCCACTACATACAGGGGATCATACAGAGGCCTGTGCTCAGCTGGCCTTTGAAAGCTGTTTCCTAATACAGGACTGAAAACGTTACATGACAACTGGTGTATCTGAGTTAATACTAGGGTACCTTGCCTAGGCTTGCCAGCCGAAGGGGTTAAAACCAGAAGCAGTTCTGGTCCAACATGATGGATTCTGTTTCTATAAATGGTATAGTTTCAGGAGGTGAGACCGGCCATGCCGTGCTAGAAGGCTTAGTGCGCCTTGTGTTCAGATTCATCTCTTGGCAGAGCTAAGTTCTCGTTTAGTTAACTGGGCAACTATTATAGTGGCATTTTACAAACTGAATGCAATTGTATAGACCAAGAGTTTTCAAGAGGCAAGTTTGTAGGTAAAAGTGACTTAAATGATTTTGAGAATGCCAAGTGGCCAGCAGGTTTGGTTCATTTTGAATAATTTTATGTCACTTTTAGATTATTAGTAATATATAGTAATTAATAGTCATGTATTTTTGCCCACTGTCTCCTGGGCAGCATGCAGCAGCCCCCTCCCCTGCTCTTCCTGAACTTTATTCTTTCATCTTAAAAACCCAACAACAACCAAAAAAGTAAAATGTCTGCATAGAATTTCATGTTTCTCATTTCTCTATGATTTGCAGGCCAAATTTATTTAACCTGTAAGTATAAAAACACTTCAACTTGAAGCTCTGCCAGCTCGTGCAGAAATTCAGAATTGAAACAGAGTATCTCACACGAGCATGAAGATGTATCTTACTCACAAATACATGCGTTAATCTATATAGTGCACGCCACTTGTAGCTGGAAAAATAGTGAATGATAGAACTTTTTAAAAAGCCTGAACCACTAGATTATGTGTTTGTCGTGGTTTTGTTTTTCATGAGGGTGTTGAATCTGAAGCCACTGTTACTCTTCTTGTTTTAGGTGCTGTAGCAGTTTCGATCCCTCGCCTAGACCTGGTGATTTCTTTCGTTGGAGCCGTCAGCAGCAGCACTCTGGCACTGATTCTGCCACCTCTGGTTGAAATCCTCACTTTCTACAAGGAAAACTTAAGTTTGTGGACGGTATTTAAAGATGTTTTTATAGCTGTCATTGGAGTTGTTGGATTTTTAACAGGGACGTATGTGACGGTTGAAGAAATCATTTATCCTGCATCCACAGTTCTAGCTAACGCAACAGAGAGCATCTCTGCAGATTTAAATGCTACAAACTTGGTGGTTGGTTTGAAGTAATAACCAGCCACTGTGAACTATTTTGTTCCTTGACAAGAAATCCTAGATGGATGGCGGACCTACGTGTGGGACAATTTCCAATGGATTTTAAATGAATTTTTGAAAAATAGCATGCAGCCCTTTCTCACTCTGTTGTTTGTTCTTTCCGTCATTCCTTCCCATCTGCTACCTGAATTAACCCCTTTGCTCTCAACCTCTGCTCATCTAGTGAAAAACTGAATTGATGTCAGGATTTAAAATGTATACACGAATATAGGAAGGAAATGTGATTTTAGGTTATTTGTGAGAAAAAAAGAAGAATTTTTATAAGGAAGTCAAGATGCCTCCCTCCTCAGAAAAGGTGGAAGTCAGTCCATTCATCATATCCAGGCAGGAAGTCTAGGCACTACTATTTTCACTCCAGCTCTGTTGTAAGGGGTAGAGTGGGAGCTCAGTGATGCATAGACCTTCTCTTGGCTGTCTCTGACGGGATAAATTGCACCCCGGTGAACCAGAGACACTTTAGTTTTAAAAAAGAGCAACTGTGTTTTCATTTCCATTCTGAGGACTTAGATGTTTGCCATGGAGAAGTCTTTGGGTAGTTGCAGTTGCCTGGCTCTGGTTCCTGGGAGTCAGTATGTCTGGAATCAGAGTGCACTGTGCAGAATGACTGTGACTCTTGTTCAGTCTTTTCACATTGGCTCCAAGGGGAGTTTTTCAAGCAATTGGAAGGACCAAGCCCTCCCTGGTTAGTATAGCAGACCACTGCTGATGGTGGGTTATATGACAGTAAGCATAAAGGCATTTTTTCATGCTGACCATCTTAACATTTAAGCTGAAGAATGGACAGGAGTGTAAGGTAAGGTTTAGAGTTAAAGGCTGGGTCTTTTATTAGACCAAAAGGTAGCTAGTTAGGAGTGTTCTTGCCATCTTACAGGTTCTGTTACTATATGTTCTTGTACCATGAGCTGTTCAGGATGGCCAGACCCCTGCTCCAGGGAAATGGCAGCTGTGATGCTCAGTAGAGCCATGGAGGTCTGGCTGTCCAGAGCAGCTTAAAGATTCACGATGTTAATTTCTGTATGAGAAAGGAAAGGATGAGACACTACTTTCTAGAATGGAGCTTGTGCCATATTTTCACACGTATAAGCTGTGGGTTATTTGTGAAAGAACTTGTGATTCCACAGCACTGTGAGCTGGGGGGGTCACCGAGGATGTCTGTTTTGAAGCCCTTTCTTTCTCAAGCACACCACCTGCCTGCAGGTTGTCTGAAGAAGTGACTCAGGACTTGGTTTCAACTACTGGTACTTTGTAGGGAGGTACAGTTTATATGAGACATAGGGTATACATGTGAAAATACGATATTTTTTTAGAAAGTTATTATATATCCCTTTTGGATTTTGAATGAAAAGTTACAGGATGTTGTTTATCAGAACAATATTACTTTAATGATGCAAAAACATTCAACACCGCAAATGATAAGCAGTTAATTTTTGTACATTTTGGTAACTGCTGTCCTGACCCATTTTTTACACCATTTCTTTATCCTTGATTTCAACTATACAAATGTATGAAATATTGTATTTTTTTTTACCTATTGCTAGAAGTCTGTAGACTGCCTATCTATATTTCTATTGGAACATATAATAATTATTTTTGCATTCTTATGTTCTGCCTTAAATAGAATCTAATATGCCCTTTACTGTTTTTTGCTTCTTTTGTCTATTTTCAAAGAAAAAAAGAACAAGTTGATAAGTTCGTAATTGGGTAGAAATGAGTTTTGTTCAGCAAGCCTGCGTGCTGAGTCCCCAGCCAGAATCCTGTTTTCAGGGTTCATATTTGACTTTCTGCCTCATGCTTCATAGATGACTTTCACTCCAAATGCTAAAGCTATATTTTTAGTCTTGTTTTCTAAAAACACTCTATATCTTGTACAATAATAGAACTGTATTTATCATACTCATTCCTGTTATGAAGAAACTCCTTTTTCTAAGGAATGTTTTTGATTATAACATTCCCCCAAGAAATACGGTATGCCAAAACCTCTCTACTGTATTCATACAAATTAAGATAGAAATAGATGTCACATTTTGCTTGCCTTCAGTATATTCCTCAGAAATCTACAATTTGGTAATCTACCATTTGGCATTACAGTGCTAGAGTAATATACTGCTAGATATATCTATATTTATATTTTTTCTTCAGAATATTTCCCTAGTCATCTACTGTGTGGTGACTGCATTTGAGCACTTTCATCTCCATGTTGATGAGGGCATTTCTGATAGGGATTCGTTATAGCATGTAGTTCAAACTGTGTGTATTTGTTCAAGCAATAGTTCTGAGTAATGCTCTTATTTTCATTTTAGCGTGGACAAAGTTAAATACTTGGCAGGCACTTTAAAGGGATGAGTCTCTGCAGGTATACTATAGAATTAACCTTTCATATGAAAGTGCCACAGAGGAGCAAACACAGGTAGTTAGTGGAGAGGCAAAAGGTAACTTCAGCTTTTTGTCTTAAAGGTTTTTTAGTCTTTAAGCTGTTTTAAAAGACATTGAATCTAAGTGTTTCCATCTGTTTCATAATGAATCTGTTGTTTACCTAAACCGTACACTACACACTGATAGAATACATTTCTGTGCAGTATATTTTACTTGACATTAAATACTTCTACATGGAACATTTTTAGCAGGATTGATAGGATTTAAATGAAAGTTATTTTTGCTGTTAGTTTTGCATCTTTCTACCCATGTGTGTTTGGAGAATAAAGGACTGTCAAGTCATTCATATCATCTGTTCTGCATCGATTGTGTCCTAGTGAGCAGTTCTGAGAAAGCGCTTCTGCCAGGGTGCAGAAGGACTTGACCAGTTCAGAGTTTGGTGGTGATTTTTGGCCGGAGCAAGTGAATACTGACATGGTACTATCAATAAAGATTTGCTGAGCTGGATACCTAGAACCTAAATAGGTGGCCTTGGTACCCAGGTGACTGCAGCATATCTTTTTGAAAGTCAAGCGACTTGTTTAGAAGCTTGATAGGTTTGAGGAATCTAATGTTAGCCATCAAACTTTGGATAACCTGGCCCAAATACAAACCCTTACATATCTTACTGCCATGTCTGACCGGGGAGCAGCCTGACAAGGAGCAGATTTTCAAACCGATGTATTGCCACTGACTGACCAGGTATGAAGTAGTGTGTTTAGGCAGTGGGCCAGCGTTGCCATGTCTAACAATGTCGTATGTTTTGAATCTTTAAAATGTTTATTAATATATTTTGCACAATGTCAATTTTCTCCTACAGTGTAGGATTTTTGTTATTTTAACGCTCATACAGTGCATTTGTGTGGCCTGCTCTTTCAAATAGAAAGAGGCAGGAATCAGAGTATCTTGCTTTGGATAAGATTAAAATGTCACCTAGTAAAAAAACTACGAAGTCTGAATAATAAGAGTGTTCCTGTGAAACATTGCCAAAGATTTAAAAGATAGGAAATTCTGACAGAAACCTCTTCTGAATAATAAGAGTGTTCATTCAGCTTTTAAAGTACTGTAATATAAATTGCAAGTTAAGATGCAGGGAGTGAAACTGAGAGATTTAATAGGTATGGTTTACATTAATATATATTTAAGATGGAAATGTACTTTAGCACAAGCTAAATTAAACTGCAAAATGTATGTGATTGGCTTATGTTCCTGACAAGGAACAGAAAGCTATTGTATTTATATACTGTACATGCACTTATATTTTACAATATAATATTGTTAACAGTTTTAATGTAATTTAATCATTAGCTGCACTATAAGTAACTGGATCATTTTCTTGTCTGTAACTGTTCATCCTCAAATATTGGGCAAATAAGAGGGTGGGTTTGCCTAATGTTCTGTAACTTAAATCTTCTGTGTCAATAAAGACTACAATAATATTACCCTGCTAACTCACTGTTATCCTGCCTGTCACCACTACTACATCACTAAAAGAAATAGCTGTCTTAATGCAGAATTTACCTTTCAAGTTATCCAGGGAATGGCAAGCGAGTGACTTGAGACTGTCAGACAAGCTCAAGAGCTGACTTTTCATTGACAATAAATCTCATTTCAAAGTCACATAGGCACTCCTGAAAAATCCCACCTCCACTCCAAGGTTTTTCATGAGGGCACAGTTAAAGTTAGGCTTCTGCATCTTTTTGGAGGTGCTTTAGTAAATGAGTTAATTTCTAAATGTACAAAGGGAGCCAGGAGTTCCCACTGAAATTCCAGTTCCCGTTTGGAAAACTGCAAAGAAAAAGCCAGACTTTTAAAAATTGGACAAGCCCTTACATACTTGGTATGGACTTGGCCTTAACTTTAAGTATGGAGTGTTGGATAATTAGGTATGGAAGAAATTGATATGAAAGTTCTGTACTTTCTATCTAAATTTGAAATTACTAGTTGGAAACAAAAGTGGCAGCATAAGCTTTCATGTTCTCACCGATTATTGGATACCAATTTGGAGATCTAATTTTGCAAAAGTACTTGTATTCCCCATTTTAATACAAGGCCCTTTGAAGGTGTGCTCAGTGAGGCATCCAGAAACACCCAACCCATTATAGAGTTGCCTGTATAAATACCATGTAGATAGAAGTAGTATACAAATGTCCTTGAGAGTGATCCACCAAAAAACTTGTTTTATAAATAAGAAACCTAGAATGGTCTGAAAGTCCTCTAACACCGGCAGAGAGACTGTAGCTGTTAGACTGGAAAGATGGATTTCAGTCTTCTGGGAGTCAAGAATTTGAATCCTTGTCTCCCTAAAGGACGAGCAAAATCACACTATGGTCGAATTCCCTCTTAGATCTAGCTGTTAGGGACATGTACTTCTACAAGTTGACTTTCAGCAGGACTCCTGAGAGTCCAAGTCCTTTTAACCTGAGTTTTCAGTTCCTAAATTTTGTGAGTGCTTTAAATCTGTTTATTTCTTTTAAAAATTGGCCCTAGGTGGCTAGTTACTGGGAACACTAAATTCCATTATTCTCCTCTAATACATGGAAAATAAAGAAATGCACGTTATAGCTAACACTTCACATTTTAGATTATTTTGTATGTCTTAGATGTCTGTGAGACAAAACTACTATTTCACAAGTGTAAAACACAAAATGAATGCAAGAATGTAGTTTTCCTTTTTCAAACACTTGTATTTATTAGGCTGAAAATGAGTACTTGTAAATTGTAGTATGTGGGAGGGAAATTAATTTCCAAGATATGAAAAGCCTCTGTGAGAGATTCGGGTGCACGTGAATGAAGCAGCAATCAGTAAGATCATTTAATAATTTTCATCCCTCTCCAGTTTCAGTCCCTGATCTTGCAATGAGTTTGATGCATTGTCCTGGTTTCGGCTGGGACAGAGTTAACTTTCTTTTTAGTAGCTGGTACAGTGCTGTGTTTTGGATTTAGTGTGAGAATGATGTTGATAACACTCTGATGTTTTAGCTGTTGCTAAGTAGCGCTTATCTTAAGCCGAGGACTTTTCAGCTTCCTGTGCTCTGCCAGCAAGCAGGTGTGCAAGAAGCTGGGAGGGAGCAGAGCCGGGGCAGCTGACCTGAACTAGCCAAAGGGGTATTCCATACCATGGAACGTCATGCCCAGTATATAAACAGGGGGGAGCTGTCCGGGAGGGGCGGATCGCGGTTCGGGAACTAACTGAGCATCGGTCAGCGGGTGGTGAGCAATTGCATTGTGCATCACTGATTTCCCCGCCCCCCCCCTTCTTTTGTTGCATTCCTTTTCATTACTATTATTATTATATTTCATTATTACTATTGTTAGTATTATATTTTTACTTTAGTTATTAAACTGTTCTTATCTCAACCCACGAGTTTTACTTTTTTTTTCCCTTTGCTTTCCTCCTCCTCACCCCACTGGGAGGGGGAGGGGGAAGCGGCTGCGTGGTGCTGAGTTGCTGACTGGGGTTAAACCACGACAGCCTTTTTGGCGCCCAACGTGGGGCACGAAGGGTTGAGATAATGACAGATCTGATCAGAGTGTGTTAAAACAAACTTGTTATAAGTATTCATTGTATTGGTTTGATAGTTACTGGTTACAATGTGGGTTCGTTTGCTCTCAAAGTTGGTGTTGTGGTTCTTGAAATTGCGTTATGTAATGCCCTACTTGCAGTATATGCTCCCTGTTGTGCTGTTCATCATCTGCGGGAACCGGGCTAGAGTTATCACGTTGTTGTTGTTTGTAACACTGGTTTATGATATGATAGAAGTGCAAGCCGTGAAACTAATCGGGTGTTTGTACTCGGCATTGTTGTCACCTCTGTACTTCGGGAGCTGCCTATGGGTGACTATTAATAATTGTACCTTTTACCTTTTGTCCTCTGGGAACCAATCTGTGGAGGAGAGATCTCCGTACTTCGGGTGCTATCTCCTAGAGAATATTAATAACTGCACTTTCTACCTTTTCTCCTCGGGGAGCCAACCTGATGGGGAGACATCTTCCCACATCTTCCTTTTCTTTACCAGGTTAATTGCAATAGCATTGAAGGAGTTTGTAAATTTTGAATATCCTTGGGATGTTGAACTTAGTATGGTCGTACTGCTAGGAATCAGCCTGTTCCTGAATGTGATTCAGATCTTGCCTAGGGTTAAACAACTATTTAAAAATACCACCCAGAGATCAGCTCCCATGACTGCAGCTACTCCAACTCTGGTGACAGGCACTACGGCTACTCAAACTCTGGCGACAGCTACTGCAGCTACTCTAATCCCTATGACAAGCACTGTGGCTACTCAAACCCCAGCAACAGGCACTGTGGCTACTCAAACTCTGGCGACAGCTACTGCAGCTACTCTAATGCCTATGACAAGCGCTGTGGCTACTCAAACCCCAGCAACAGGCAGTGTGGCTACTCAAACTCTGGCGACAGCTACTGCAGCTACTCTAATCCCTATGACAAGCACTGTGGCTATTCAAACCCCAGCAACAGGCACTGTGGCAACTCAAACCTTGGCAATGGATGATGCAGCTGAACTAGAGGATCAACCGGTGCCAATATCAATCGCCCCTATACAGAAGAGGAAATATACAAAAAAATCAGCTCGCTTAGCGAAGGATGAAGGTGAAGCAGGGCCATCACGAGAACAGGAGGAAGAGGCAGAACCGGAGATAATCACCCGGTCACTATCCCCGAGTGAGCTGCGAGATATGCGAAAAGACTTCAGCCGTCATCCAGGCGAGCACATTATCACCTGGCTGCTCCGATGCTGGGATAATGGGGCAAGTAGCTTGGAATTAGAGGGTAAGGAAGCCAAGCAATTGGGATCCCTTTCTAGGGAAGGGGGCATTGACAAGGCGATTGGGAAAAAGCCACAAGCCCTCAGCCTCTGGAGGCGACTTCTATCGGGCATGAGGGAAAGGTATCCCTTCAAGGAAGATGTTGTATGTCAGCCAGGCAAGTGGACCACCATGGAGAAAGGTATCCAGTACCTGAGGGAATTAGCCGTGCAGGAGATGGTTTATTATGACCCAGACGATGGGCAGTTACCCACAGATCCAGATGAAGTCCAATGTTCACGACCCATGTGGCGGAAGTTTGTACGAAGTACACCATCATCGTATGCCAGTGCATTGGCAGTAGTGGACTGGAAAGACGAGGAGGGACCAACAGTAGATGAATTGGCTCGCCGACTTCGGCAATACGAAGAAAGTCTCTCTTCCTCCCTCATCGCGGCTGTGGAGAAACTGCCAGACACGCTAGCCGAGAAATGGTCCCAAGAGTTCCAGCGATTTGAGGATAAGTTTGGCCGCCCACCTGTACGGACCAATACCTCAGCTATTAGGAGAAGGTATTCTTCTGGGCAAGAGAGAAGAGAGAGAAGGTATATACCACGGGGTACCCTGTGGTTTTACCTGCTTGACCACGGAGAGGATATGAGAAAGTGGGATGGAAAACCTACCTCAGTCCTAGATGCACGGGTACGGGAATTGCGAGGAAAAACAACTACAAATGAGGGTTCTTCCAGGAAAATGGTTGCTTCAGCCTCCAGTGAGCACTGCGAGCGGTGTGCCAGACAAAGTGGAAGGGCTGATCTTACTCCTGATTCTATGAAAAGGAATTCTAATCCATTTTTACAAGTGAGTGGAGAATCCTATGACCAGTACTAGAGGGGCCCTGCCTCCAGCCAGGCGGAGGAGAGGGACAACCGGGTTTACTGGACTGTGTGGATTCGATGGCCTGGCACATCAGATCCACAGGAGTATAAAGCTCTAGTAGACACCGGTGCACAGTGTACTTTAATGCCATCAAGCTATAAAGGGGTAGAAGCTATTTGTATTTCTGGGGTGACAGGGGGATCTCAACAGTTAACTGTATTGGAGGCTGAAATAAGCCTAACTGGGAATGAGTGGCAAAAACACCCCATTGTGACTGGCCCAGAGGCTCCATGCATTCTTGGCATAGATTATCTCAGGAGGGGGTATTTCAAGGACCCGAAAGGGTACCGGTGGGCCTTTGGTATAGCTGCCTTGGAGACAGAGGGAATTGAACAGTTGTCCACCTTGCCCGGACTCTCTGAGGACCCTTCGGTTGTGGGGTTGCTGAGGGTCGAAGAACAACAGGTGCCAATTGCTACCACAAGGGTCCACCGGCGGCAATATCGCACCAACCGAGACTCCCTGATTCCCATCCATACGCTGATTCGTCAACTGGAGAGCCAAGGAATAATCAGCAGGACTTGCTCACCCTTTAACAGCCCCATTTGGCCAGTGCGAAAGTCTAATGGAGAATGGAGACTAACAGTGGACTATCGTGGCCTGAATGAAGTCACACCACCGCTAAGTGCTGCTGTGCCAGACATGCTAGAACTTCAATATGAACTGGAGTCAAAGGCAGCCAAGTGGTACGCCACAATTGATATTGCCAATGCATTTTTCTCAATCCCTTTGGCAGCAGAGTGCCGGCCACAGTTTGCTTTCACTTGGAGGGGCATCCAGTACACCTGGAATCGACTGCCCCAGGGGTGGAAACACAGCCCCACCATTTGCCATGGACTAATCCAAAATGCACTGGAAGAAGGTGGAGCTCCAGAACACCTGCAGTACATTGATGACATCATCGTATGGGGCAACACAGCAGAAAAAGTTTTTGAGAAAGGGGAGAAAATAATCCAAATTCTTCTGAAAGCCAGTTTTGCCATAAAAGAGAGTAAGGTGAAGGGACCTGCACAGGAGATTCAATTTTTAGGAATAAAATGGCAAGATGGATGTCGTCACATCCCAATGGATGTGATCAACAAAATAGCAGCTATGTCTCCACCGACTAGTAAACAGGAAACGCAAGCTTTCTTAGGTGTTGTAGGTTTTTGGAGAATGCATATTCCAAATTATAGTATGATTGTAAGCCCTCTCTATCAAGTGACCCGGAAGAAGAACGATTTTAAATGGGGCCCTGAACAACAACAAGCCTTTGAACAGATTAAACGGGAGATAGTTCATGCAGTAGCCCTTGGGCCGGTCCGGGCAGGACCAGATGTTAAAAATGTGCTCTACACCGCAGCCGGGGAGAATGGCCCTACCTGGAGTCTCTGGCAGAGAGCACCTGGGGAGACCCGAGGTCGACCTTTAGGGTTTTGGAGTCGGGGATATCGAGGATCTGAGGCCCGCTATACTCCAACTGAAAAGGAGATATTAGCAGCATATGAAGGAGTTCGAGCTGCTTCAGAAGTGGTTGGTACTGAAACACAGCTCCTATTAGCACCCCGACTGCCAGTGCTAGGTTGGATGTTCAAAGGGAAGGTCCCTTGTACACATCATGCAACTGATGCTACATGGAGTAAGTGGATTGCACTGATCACACAACGAAGTCGAGTAGGAAACCCCAGTCGCCCAGGAATTCTGGAAGTGATCACAGACTGGCCAGAAGGCAAAGATTTTGGAATATCACCAGAGGAGGAGGTAACGCGTGCTGAAGAGGCCCCACTGTATAATAAACTGCCAGAAAATGAGAGGCAATATGCCTTGTTCACTGATGGGTCCTGTCGCATTGTAGGAAAGCATCGGAGGTGGAAGGCGGCTGTATGGAGTCCTATACGACAAGTTGCAGAAACTGCAGAAGGAGAAGGTGAATCGAGTCAGTTTGCAGAGGTGAAAGCCATCCAGCTGGCTTTAGACATTGCTGAACAAGAAAAATGGCCAATACTTTATCTCTATACTGACTCATGGACGGTGGCAAATGCTCTGTGGGGGTGGTTGCAGCAATGGAAGCGGAGTAATTGGCAACGCAGAGGTAAACCCATCTGGGCTGCTGCATTGTGGCAAGATACTGCTGCCCGGCTAGAGAATCTGGTTGTGAAAGTACGTCACGTAGATGCTCATGTACCTAAGAGCCGGGCCACTGAGGAACATCAAAACAATCAACAGGTAGACAAGGCTGCTAGGATTGAAGTAGCTCAGGTAGATCTGGATTGGCAGCATAAGGGTGAATTATTTATGGCTCGGTGGGCCCACGACACCTCAGGTCATCAAGGAAGAGATGCAACATATAGATGGGCTCGCGATCGAGGGGTGGATCTGACCATGGACACTATTGCACAGGTCATCCATGAATGTGAAACATGCGCTGCAATTAAGCAAGCCAAGCGGTTAAAGCCTCTTTGGTATGGAGGACGATGGCTGAAATACAAATATGGAGAGGCCTGGCAGATTGACTATATCACACTCCCACAAACCCGTCAAGGCAAGCGTTATGTGCTTACGATGGTGGAAGCAACAACTGGCTGGCTGGAAACATATCCCGTGCCCCATGCCACCGCCCGGAACACTATCCTGGGCCTTGAAAAGCAAGTCTTATGGCAACGTGGCACCCCAGAAAGAATTGAGTCAGACAACGGGACTCATTTCCGGAACAATCTCATAGACACCTGGGCCAAAGAGCACGGCACTGAGTGGGTATATCACATCCCCTATCATGCACCAGCCTCTGGGAAAATTGAGCGATACAATGGACTGTTAAAGACTACATTGAGAGCAATGGGTGGTGGGACTTTCAAACATTGGGACACACATCTAGCAAAGGCCACCTGGTTAGTCAACACTAGAGGATCTGCCAATCGAGCTGGCCTTGCCCAATCAGAACTTTTACGTACTGTAGAAGGGGATAAAGTCCCTGTAGTGCACATTAAAAATATGCTAGGAAAAACAGTTTGGGTTACTCCTGCCTCAGGCAAAGGCAAACCCATTTGTGGGATTGCTTTTGCTCAAGGGCCTGGGTGCACTTGGTGGGTGATGCGGAAGGATGGGGAAGTCCGATGTGTGCCTCAAGGGGATTTGATTTTAGGTGAGAACAGCCAATAGATTAAATTGTATGCTATTAATTGCTATATAATCCTGCCACTGTATGTCATCATTATTATAATTATTATGTGCTATATTAATGGTATTATAGTAAGAATTACTTAGATTAATGAAGAACAAACTTTGACAAAACTGAGTGAAGTGCAGTAGTGATGGAACCAGGACTGACTTCAGCATGCAACAATCCGACACCACACACCATCCTCCTGCTGCGCCCAATATCACCTGCCTGCCACATCACACCGAAGCCCAATCCTGTTCTACCGACTGAGCGGACTTTGCATCATCCCTCCTGCCCAGACAGACTGTTACGATAGATGGAGCTCAAAGTCATGGACTGAATGAACTCAACACACATTTGATAGAGATGGCCCATAGATCGCGGGAATGATATCTATACGTATATATTAAAAGACAGGAAAGGTGATGGTGATTAATTGGAAATGTATTGGAAAGTGTGGGATCTGGGCATAACGTAAATGGTATAGAATAAGGGGTGGATATTGTCCTGGTTTCGGCTGGGACAGAGTTAACTTTCTTTTTAGTAGCTGGTACAGTGCTGTGTTTTGGATTTAGTGTGAGAATGATGTTGATAACACTCTGATGTTTTAGCTGTTGCTAAGTAGCGCTTATCTTAAGCCAAGGACTTTTCAGCCTCCTGTGCTCTGCCAGCAAGCAGGTGTGCAAGAAGCTGGGAGGGAGCAGAGCCGGGGCAGCTGACCTGAACTAGCCAAAGAGGTATTCCATACCATGGAACGTCATGCCCAGTATACAGACGGGGGGAGCTGGCCGGGAGGGGCGGATCGCGGTTCGGGAACTAACTGAGCATCGGTCAGCGGGTGGTGAGCAATTGCATTGTGCATCACTGATTTCCCCCCCCCCCCCTTCTTTTGTTGCATTCCTTTTCATTACTATTATTATTATATTTCATTATTACTATTGTTAGTATTATATTTTTACTTTAGTTATTAAACTGTTCTTATCTCAACCCACGAGTTTTACTTTTTTTTTCCCTTTGCTTTCCTCCTCCTCACCCCACTGGGAGGGGGAGGGGGAAGCGGCTGCGTGGTGCTTAGTTGCTGACTGGGGTTAAACCACGACATGCATATAGATGAAGTAGTGAACTGTTGTCGAACTGGACCTGAGAAGTATCAATACGAATATTCAGGCATAGGGTAGGTTGCCCACACATAAGTACATCTTGTCATTTTAGTCACTGTGGAGTATCTTGCATGGCATTCACCTGCTGTTGTCCAAGAAAGGCTTGGGCCTCGAGTAGATCCTGTGTCATATTGACCTCTTCTGTAATTATGAATGTCTTAGATACCAAAGCGCAGTTCAAACAGCAGTAGAGAGCTGTGGTTAGGTACCTGAGTCATGGTCTTAGAAAATATCAGTATGAGCTTTTAGAAAGAATCTAGGGCTCAGGTATATCGGTTAAATGTAGGCATTGGTGCCATTTGAGATGCATGAGAGCATCTAGACATCCATCTGTGGTTTGTAGATATGACAAGAGACCTGAGCCCTTCCTGGTCAGCAGTAGGAGACAAGGCAAGATACACTAGGGCATCGCAAAGGGCAGTGTACATCTGTTCTTGGCAGCTAGACTGAGCCCCTGGACAGTATAGGTGATGGAGCTTAGAGTAATTCAGCTGACCAGCCACTAAGGGGGGGCATTAATTTGTCTAAACATAGTACCTTGTGCCATCTTCAGGTGTTGCTCCAGAAAAGGACAGGTTTCGCATAAGTCATATCTGTGTACCTCCATGCAAACGTCCCAGAAATACTGTGGCATTACAAATGCCACTAAATGCCTGTCTTGAGGCTTGAACTTGATCCATTTTTATGCATCTCAAGTGTGCTGACTTGCTGCCTAGGCTTCAATGACTAGTATAGGAGCTTAGACACCCAGGTCTATGTCTGTGCTATGCTATCTGAATTTAATCTGGATCTGAATACCCCCAAAAGTCATGCTGCTTGCAGTGGCAACAAGAGTATATAACTCTGGAATGCTAGTGATGGTTTAGCACTCTATCTTGCCTTGTCTCCTACCGCTGATCAGAAAGGACTCTGATTTTTTGTCATATCTGCTAATCACACATGGATGTCTTGATGCTCTCATGCATTCCCAATTGTTTCAATCATTGCTTATGGCAAAAAAGATTTGTATTTTTTAAATTTGTTTTCAGGAACCCTCTTTCCTGGGGTGGTGATGGGCGTGGATTTCTGAGCTAGAGGTATAAAATAAAATCTAGACCATGATGTCCATGTTCTGGGTGACCCTGCTCTGTAGTAAACTCTGAACACCTGAATAAGGACCTTGACATGCAGACCTATGGAGTAATTTGTTTTAAATATTTTGCTACCAGTTTTGATATAATATTTTCCATGTGCTTACCTCAGATCATACTGTAGTTGCATGTATCCTAATTCCATGTTAAAGTAATAAATTTAAAACATTTTCAACCAGCATAAGACATTACTGGATTGCTCTCCTAAAATCTTCCGTTGTGCCTTCTGCGGAACTGCACCACCATTTATGTATTGTTTCTTTTCAAAATGTAAAGATGAATTGAAGATGAATTGAAATGGGATTTGTGCTGTCTCGATATGTTGACAGAGATGGGAAGGTGTTACTTGGAAAACTACTAGCTAGAAGTGAGGAATGAGATTAGTTGATGAAAAACCTGAAGGACTCCACTCAATTTGTCTTAGGTAGAGTGAAAGGTAAGAGGGACATCATGGAAAAGTAATTATTTTATTCATTCGATATTAAAATGTTTCCAGATGATCTGGAGAAGCTGTGTACATCGCTACCATTCTGTAATTGCTGGAATGTATTATGAGCCTTGTCAGACCTCCCACTCTTCTGCTTTAATTTATTCTGTTCTGTATGGAATAATCTGTATTTCTGCTCCTTCTAGGTTTCTCAAGTGTTGAAGTATCCTCTGGTAGAAAATTAAGCAATGCAGCTGTTATAATTTATTTTTCACATGCTGTCCACAGGAGAAACCAACATTTTGGTGGGGTTTCAGGAAGGGAGAAGAACCTTCTCTGTCCTTTTGTGTATCATCTACAGGCCTCCTGCCGATGTCTTGGTTACCCTGGACCATCTTACATGGCATGAGCAGTCTGAGTCTTGCCCAAAGTTAGCCGAGTTACCCTCTAGACTCCAGTATGGTACTGACTAGTATAATATAGGTCTGTGAGCTGACTACACCCCTGGACATATGAATTGAGACTGGTTTAAATATTAGTTTATAATCACTATTAGTAGCTCAATGGTTTCATATTTGAGTTCTCCTGGAACCCTTGGGTGAGTACGATCTGGTAGTCGTCATTTTTTTACTCTTAATTTAATTTGTTTTTCCTAAAATGTTTTTATTAACAATTAAGAATTGACCTCAATTTACAATTCTGTAGATTCACTCCATGCAGATAATAGCTGGAGTGTAGAAAGCAGCATATAAGTAGACATTGAGATTGAGTTCGAGTTCAGCAGAAGTTTCAGTGCACGCAAAAGGAGATGCCTCTCAAATTACAGAAAGAGAATCTGCCAGGTTATATTTTGAAGGGCTCATCTCCACAGACACGAAGGAGCACAGAGGCACGATTGTGGGTGGATGAACCCCACTTTAGATAAACTTACCTTTTTTTTCATTCCTACAGAATAAGACCTTATTAAGGGTTTATCTCAAAGGAGCAAGTTTCACAGGTTGCACCAAATGATTGAGGAGCCTGTTTTGTAGAACAACAACAAGGAAAGGGAACAGGGGCCAGTGGTGTGGCTAAAGACTAATCTCTGTAAACACAAAGGAACGGGGGAACCCCAATAACCTCATCGGAGAAATGGAGCCCCTGACCTGGCTGCTCCCAGGGCTGTCGCAGGACAGCAATCGGCCCGTGGTCCAGGTGTGAAAACTGTCAAAATGGGTCAATTGGAGAGGCTCTCACAGGATCACCCCACAGACTGCTTACAGGGGTAGGGGACACCCTGTGGCACATGCGAGAAGTGTATTTTGGGATTGTACTGGACTTGTTACAAACATTTAGGGTAGGAACCAAAGGTGGGAAAAGGGAAGGATTGAAGTGTTTGGGGAAAAATAGAAGAATTCTATGATTCTATGAATGTAGAGATAAAAGGGGCCGGTCAGTCACATGTGAGCAGGGGATGGTCAGTACAGGTGTCTGTCTGTCCATGCCCTGTGCCTGACCACTGCAGTCTCTCCTGTCTTCTCACTAAACTCCATTTATAGCTGTTTTCTTTGGTGTCAGCAACTGGAGACTGAATGTCTAAAACCAGAAGCTGGAGAGGTCTGTATTGTGTCTCTCTATATATGTATATGTGTATATATGTACATATCTGTATATATTTATATTTTTTTCACTAACAGCCTTTCATCCTGATCAGCTAGAGAGGGGAACAGGATCAGGCCATTGGTGCTGTTTGTGAGTGTGAGAGCACTGCGTTTTCTGTCTGTGTTGATCTTTGTTGCTGGCTGCGTGCATATGTCTATATGTAGTGTGTGTATGTATACACGTACGTACGTGTGCTTATTGGGAATACGTGCTCAGCCTCACTATGGGCTGGACCTGAGGGCATGGAGCTGTGGCAGCCTCACCTCCTTTCTGCTACCAGATTTGGCAGCTCCTCACAGACCCCATTCATATTCCCTGAGAAGACCAGATTCTCCAGGGGCTCAATCTCATTGCGTGATACTGCTCAGTTTTGGCCTTTCTCTGATTTTGCAGTAGAAGGTACATGTGTCCCCCAGCTCACCTTTTCTTTAAATAATAGACTCTTTAGTGTTTTTTTAAACAGCTCAATTGTTTCTTTAAATTTGTGGATGTGGAATTTTGTGAAGTGCTTTTCATGACTTGTGTGGATAATTTATACTGGACAATCTTTGACTCCTGGCCCGATGGATTTATTTGACTTTGAATGAGTGAATTCAAACTACTGAAACCAGTGAAGTCCTTTCAGTTCTGTTCTAACATATGCACTCAGAAACAAAGTTTTATTTTGGGAGCACTCCCATCTGTATCTGCACACAGATACTTAGGGAGACTTGATTGTTCTGTATTTTAGTTTTCAGCAGCTTTCCAAAGTGGTATTGTAAACACCCCAAAATTCAAATAAATCGTATCTTTAACGTATCCATTCCTCTAAATGTTGACATAAGAATGCCATTGGAAAGTTCAGAGTTTATTGATTTTTTTTGACCATTTTCTTATCTAATACAATTGCTTTGCAGAACAGAACATTTTTTTTGTTGTTTTCAACTGCCAGCCCTGAGAAACCAAAGAGTCCTGGGAAACCAAGCCCCGTGCTCTGTTTTTCATACTTCATCATGGTTAAGAAAATCTTTGTGAGGATTAGTCTCTCAGCGTCATTTGTGCTGCACCATCTTCTTCAAAGCCCATGACACTATTGCTGTTAATGGGTTCATATTGACATCATAAAGTATTGGAGCAATTCTTCTTGCACACAAGGGAGAGGATCCGTTCGTTCCCACAGCTGGGCGGGCTCTGGAGGGTGTCAGCCTAGGGCTTGGCAAATTTATTATCACTGAAGTGATTACATATGACTCAGCTGTACACGGGGAATAAGTCTGTCAAGTGAGAACTCGGCCTCTTTCACCTCATCGGTCTTACAAGCCACCCTTGAAAGAGTATGTAGTATGTGGGTTTTCCTGCATATGTATTAGCTTTTACAACATAGGTACTACTTTACTTTAATCTCCATAACTTTGATCAGACTTTTCAAAATTTTTGCATGAAGAGTTGGATCAGATTCATCTCCTTGCTTTCCCCTCTCAGCTGACAGCTCTTTGTTGTCTCAAGTTTCTGTCAGAACCCATGGTGCATACACTACCTCTGCAGGGTTAGTGCGTCAGAGTGCTCTCCCTCCTGAGTCTGATGAGTCCACAAATACTTTTGTGCCTTCCCAACCTAATGCTTCACTCTGCCTGTCACTTAGGGATTCCTTACTTTGCTAATTTTTAGCTTCAATTCTCTGCCATTTAAAGTTCTATATTGCTATTATAATTGCTGAACTCATGTCAGCTTGGGTGAAAGGTTTTATTTTTTATATATAAATAAATATATATCATATATATTTACTAAAATTACCCGTTTTCTTCCTGTCTAAGCAATTTTCTTGCAAGTCACCGCTATGCCTTGCATCCAGTGATCTGTCCTGGCTCAGAGTGCAAGGCTTGCTCTGTCCCTGGCTCTCAATTTTAGACTAAATCGTGCTGCTTATCATTGTGCTGTGGGCTGTTTGTTATTTATGCTCTGCTTTGTTCATTCAAAACACCTGTATATCATAAATGCATATCTGAATTAAATTTATTCCAGAAGCTCAAATTTCTGCTTGATTTGTTGAACCCAGTTGGCACAGCTGATTTTAAAAGATGAGAATCAGAGGGAGTTTAAGGACTCAGTCGGCAGTGATGGTAATAAGAAAATGTGCCTGCATTCAGTGGAGTTATCTAAGAAACAAAACAAGGTATGTTCAATTGTTGTTGTGGTTGTTACTTTAAGTGGGAAGCAGGAAAATTCCTTGGAAGGCTTCCTGAGCCACGTGTACCGTTTCTGTTACAGTGCTGCCAAAGATCACACTAACAATGGTGTCGCAAAGATCACGTGCAACAGTGGCACAATAGCCCCCAGTCAGCCAGTGGACCTGTGTGCTTTCTGAAGACAGGCATAATGGTTACAGGCACAGTAAATCCCTGGTGAGGTCTCTATCGGCTTGATAGACCCCGGCCAACCGCGAGACCAGGTGCCTGCTGCCCACAAGCCTAACAGTTGTAAGCGACAACCCGTAGTGCACCTGGATACAGGGTTTTATTTGCCAATGAGATGAGAGCTTTTACCATACTCAGTTGTCTCCCGCATTCATTCTCTCACTGCCCTCCCAGTGCTATGTTCACCACGTCCTGGCTTCCCCTCCCAGCAGGGAGGTTGGGCACAAAGTTTTGTTCGTCAGTGCTGCAGTTACTAGTCCTGGGCATTACTGGCTGAGGTCCCTGGGCATCCCCCGGTGTTTGTGTCCATGCATCTACCCCATCTCCAGGATCTTCCCCACTTCCAGGATCCTTCCTCCTGCCAGGATCTTCACCTTCTTCTTCCTAGAATCATAGAATCATGGAATGGTTTGGATTAGAAGGGACCTTTAAAGATCATCTAGTCTAACCCCCCTGCCGTGGGCACGGGCATCTTTCACTAGATCAGGTTGCTCAAAGCCCCATACAACTTGACCTTGAACACTTCCAATGAGGGGCCATCCACAACTTCCCTGGTCCTCTTCTTTCCAAGACGACTTCTTTTCAGGAAGCCTTCCTTTCCATCAGTGCTTCCTAGTTTTCCCCATCTGAAGTGTCTATGTGCAGAAGCACAACGCATGATCAGCCTCCTGACAGGTGGTCCTGTCTCAGGTTTCTTTATTAATTAGAGAATTCAGGATTTGCCACTTTTGTTTAGTCCAGGTGTTAGCAAAATTTACAACCAGCCCATACTGGTTGCAGCAAGCAAGTAGCAGCCTTCGACTTCAGAGTTCAAAAGCTCAGTTTTGGACATTCACCACCCAACACACATATACACCCGATTATCTGTGGCCTCTTAGCGTTCACAATTTAAGATATTTTTGCCTACAACACAGGCACTAAATGTCCTGCCAAGTCCTATAAAGTCGCTCAAGGCACTGGATAGAAAAGGTGATCTCCTGGCATGCCCTGAAATAACCTGAGACACTAATCGAAAGTTTGGCTTAGAAAGCCTGGAGCTCTTCAGATTAGGACTCCATGAAAGAAGCCTCTCAGGTGCACCCTTGACAAAACCTCCTTAAAATACCAATGCTCTTGTGACTGCAGCACAGACAGCTCAAGGAAAGGCTTGCTTCATTGTGCTCCCTCAGGCAAGCCCCAGAGGTTGTTCGTGGGGGCACTAGGGCTGTATCTCAAACATCTATAGGTGCCCTGAGGTCTGATTCTCCAGTCACCCAAGTCAAAGACCTGGCCAGAGCGGGCCATGGCTCTCTTCTGGAAAACCCACCATTTGGGCTGGGGAGGTAGGAGGAGAGCAGGAACAGCGTGGGCCATGTCTCAGCTGGAATGCAGCTGAAAAATCTGAGATGAAGATCCAGGCTGGAAGCTAGAAAGCCTTTCTGGATGTAGTCCAAGTGCATGGGGACAACCCATGGAGATCGTACCTCACAAGACCTGATCTGCTGTTGAGAAAATCGCACAGCAACAAGCAGTGGCCCCAGCTCTTCCCTAAGGCCTTTACAGGCTGTTTCTGGACTCCCCATCTTTCCCACCTATTTTTTGCAGCCTCAGACTACGTAGGTTTGCTGGATCTTGCTTTGTTCACAAAAATCTGCATCAGACAGTCAAGCTCTTGTTCTTCCTGAGATTTCCCTCCCTCTCTATTTGGCACACAGCTGCTGTTTCCATCAGTTTCAGCCAGCTCAGCTGATTATCTTTCCTCTTTACAAATGCCTTTCTGCCATGTTACATTTTATTTCTGTAACGTGCCTCGCCTTGCACTATCACATGCAGTGCCAGCTGCTATTTACAGCTTCTATGATTTTGTCCTGTAGATGATGGCGTTTTCTTGTTTTGGAGGCGATGCTACAGTTTGTAAGAAGCTTGTCAAACATTTTAATTATGGTCCTGGGCCCTCCACATTGGAGAGGTTTTATTCATAGTATGGAACTTCATTCCTTTGTTAAATTGTAAAAGTGCTACGTTTCTTAATTAAAATACAGCAGGATGACCCTTCTCAACGTCCTGAAGTATAATGCTCTTAATTTTTGATGTAGAACAGGGCTATGAATCCCGGGACTGCTGGAGGCCAGGCTGGCATCACAATTTTCATACCACAGTCACATTGTTCAACTCAAAGAGAAATGATCCCTTACAGACATAGCAATGCCAGTAAAATTTGTTGATATAACAGTATTTTCCCAGTGCAGTTTATTTCTTTTGGGGCTTTGATAGATGAAGAAATGTGCAGTTTGTCCTGCAGTGAGGTGAACTACCCTATGGTAGCAAACAAGACTCCGGCTTGCCTGGAGACTTTCCCTTCAAACTGTGTAGCTTCTGGTTTTGCAGTGGATGTTGACTGCCATATTTCAGTCTTTACTGTCACATCTCTGTGTGTTTGTAAGAGAAACAGTTTATTTTCTTTGGTTGGGACTGTATGGTTTACCTCTCCCTCTCCATGTTATGTTACAGTTAGCTGAGGTGGTAAGGTAAGAGAAGTAGTAATGTTCAATAAAAAAATACGAATCAAAAGATAAAAAGATATAAAGCCATCATGGTATTCTGAAATCAAACAAAATAAAGTAAAGCTCTTACTAGCACTGAAGACAATTTCCCTCAAGAGTGTACCTCCTCTGAAGTCTTCAGAGTTCTCACTTATAAACAGCTCTAGTTCACTGTGAATTGTCTCAAAAGCACCTCCGTAAAACAGGTCTCCAGTGTGCTATGCTTTGAGGAAATAATTCAGATCTGTATCAGCTTCAGCAAGGATTTGGCTCACCGTGGCAACTAAGCAGGTGAGAATAACTGATACCTTTCTTTCTGGTTTCTTTCTTCCTTCTTTCCCTTCTTCTTTGCTACTGAAGGAAGACACTTCAAGAGCAATAATATAATGTATTCCTATCAAAAGATCAAAACTAGAGGGGCAATTACCCAGAACTGTCTGAAATACAGGCTCTTTTTTGCAATATCTCAAGTCAGGCATGCAAGTGAGATCCCCAGGTCTGCCAGTTACTTTTAAGAATCTTGGCTCATATCAACACAGTTATAATTAGGAAGGGACCATCCATCAGATAATTATGGCAGATGTTCAGTGCTCTGCATACCTAAATGTGAATATGGGTGGCTCATTTCAGGCAATGTTTGCTGCAAGCTACAGGTATTTATTAGCTTCTGCCTTCCCCATACAACACAGCCTCCCCTGTAAAACAGTACGTGAGCAGTTATGTGGGTGTTGTCATCTCGTGTTCAATTACCTCCATCAAACTTTGGCAGGCAACATAATTTTCTGTTTGCTTCATCCGTGTCATGAACGAATGTCATTGCTGTGTGTTACAAAATACCTCCCTAGCATTTATTTGTATCTTCCCCCCCCCTTTTTTTTTTAACAGAAAGTTAGAACATCATAGAAACTTTTGGTAAGACTCTCCTACATTTTTCCTAAACTCTGTTAGTGATATGGAGTCGTACTGCCATTAGCAGTCTGGAGGATTTATAACTAGCAAAGGATAATGTGCATATAAAGCTTCTATACTTCTTTGACTATCTATCTCATCTGCAAGTGTAGCTTCACTCTTCATTTGCTTAATTAATGAATAATCACTGCTCTCTGTGAGCATCTGAGGAGCTCCTGGATTAAGTATAGTTTTGAAGTATCTAGGAATGCTTCAATTTATGCTGTGAAAACAGTGCAATGCAACACAAGGGGCTCCAAGCACAGCCCTTAGCACATATTGGACAAACACCTGCAGATCTTGGCCTGTCCTTTCCTCTTTCTTTCTTGCAGATGTCCAAAAGACGTGGCAGGTGCAAATACATGCATTAGGAAACGAATCTTTCTGCCAGATCGTTTTGAGGAACCATCATCTCATGTTTGCTTGTCTCAAACATCCCTTTCCACTGGCCCTATAGCTTTTTATAATCCCAGCTAGGGGTCTCATAAGTTTTGTCCTTGTTTTATTGCAGTGAATGGAGATAATGGAAGAAGGTATCTACTTCTTTCTAGCTATGGGTACATGAATAAGTAGGTAGTTTCTTTAGATCACGTGCGCTTCAAAACATTTTAAAATAAGAAAGTTCTCCTGTAGCACATTGCAGGACACTCCAGATCCTGAAGTACTGGCCAAATGCTGGAAGACTGAAAAATCTTCTAGACTTCGTAATTTCTCATTTCTTAGGCTTTCTGTTCTGGGGAGACATGGAGAGAAGACTCTGGAACTGAAAGGTAATATCTAAAGATAGAAAAGACTAAATTTCACAGTCAGTCAGTTGTAGTGCCTATTATCTAATACTCCAAAGGAACAAATTATGAGTTTTACCTGACTTTTTTTCTATTTTTCTTCCTCCTTTCTCATAAATATTTATGCTCTCCTAAGCTATTAATTTTGAGAAAGGTAAATTTATTACCTAGAGGTGAGTTTAGTTTTCATTTGTTTTGTAGTTGTCTATGAGTAATAGCTGTGTAAATGCACTCACTAGGTTCTCAAAGGCTGGCTTTCCGTGGGGCTGCTCCTGGCAAGAAAAACACTTTCATGCTTTACTGTAGCTGTTTAGGATATAGCTGCTTCAGAACTGCAGTATTTGCAGCTTAGTCTCTAGATAGGCTGTTACAAATTCCTTAGCAGATAGGTGGCTCCCATTACACATTGAGGCCCCTTTGGCATTAAGTTCCTGGCAAGAAGTAATTCCTGCCCAGAAAACAAATAGAGGACAAAGAAATGGTGGAGGAAGAAACAGGGTACCCAAGAAGTACAGTCACTGGGCATGGGTCATGCAGGTGAATATTAGGCTTGGGTGCAGATGCCTGATGGTGTGACTAGCATGCTGTCCTCCATCTGTGCTATGTGCTCTCCAGAGACCTTGAGTTCTTCTGTTTTCTCCATCTGGGTAGAATTTCCTCCTGTTTCAGATCCAATGCAAAGCCTAAACACAGATTAAATCTTATTTTTAGGGCTCAATACTTACATAATAAGAACACAGGCTGTTTTGGGGTACGGCATGTCAGTGAATTTTGTTTTGGCAAAACCTCACATTTCTTTACTTCACCATGGAGATACCTTTTCTGTTTAGCTTGGTCATTTTTCTGGAGTCTCCTTATCACTTTGGAGAAACTTGAGGGCCTTTTGAGGAGTTTTTTCTTGCCCCAGCTGTGGAGAATACTGGAGATGGGCCTATGACCCTACGCAGTCAAGTGTTTCCAACAAGATCTGTACAGCTCTGCTCCTGAGATGCTGGATTTTCCTCCTGCTCTGATCTTCTCTTTCCCTGTTTTCACCAAATGGACTATTGATGTGCTCCTCTGTGCTCACACATCCCACTGCGTGCTCTTCTGGGAATGTTGTGCGGTTTTCCTCGCTGCTTCTGCAGCAGCCGCTCCGCTAGCTCTTGCCTTTGGCGGGATTGCTCAGGGTTAGGATGGAAACTCCATGCCCAGGACTAGTTTGATGAGCTTATTGTTGTGTATCCAAATGTCGTTTGAAAGCAGAAACAGAAGATACATAAGGCATCTAGCTCATCCCTGCCAGCAGTTAACTGTTGCATGAAAATATATTTACCCCTGCTTTGTCTAGTTTGGAAGCTCTTACCCATTCCAGTTCCTCCTTCTGTCAGCAGATCCTGATTAAGGCTGGTTGAATTGTTCATTGGGAATACATTTCTCTTTTGTGCTGAACCTTCTTTGCCCCCTCTTTTCTTGTGAATCTCCCGCAGCCTCACTGAACATTGCTGTTATCATCTGCCTTCTAAATGGTGTCTTTAATTGGAGCCTGATAAAGGTAAATGCATTCAAACTTTCCTGTAATAACGGTATTACCTACAGCTCACAAATCTGAGCATTTTTTTTAAACTTTTCTATTAAATCAGTTTTTATTGGACTTATAATACATATAGAGACAAAATAAATATCTACAAGAAATAATGCAGTTTGGGATAATGACACGCTGCTGAAAAGCCTCCCGGGCAATATAAGAAAAAACCTGCAGAATATATTTTGCAAAATGCTGTATAAATACGCCGAAAATACACTTCTTTGCTGGTTTCACTTTATACTTCGCAGAGTTTAACTGGCATTTGCAAAAAATATGAAAAGGTATATAGCCCAGGAGTATGAGTAAGACCTCTTCTTTTGCTCATTACTGGATAATTCAACTGTTGGAGCCGAAATGGATATGTATTAATAAAACATGGACTGCTTTTAGTAAGGCTAGGCAAAAAGTGTTGGATTCCTTCTCAATTTGGCTAGAGACTGAAACAAGAAAAGGAGCAGCTGTGGAAGTGTAAAGGCAACAATATTCACATATTCATAGAGCTTAAAGATGAAAAAGGTATCAGGAGATCCCCAACCCTGAGCCCCGTGCATTACAGACTGTTACCTGACATCCAGTAACCTTAGCCCTTAAACAAAAAGGCATCAGGTCATTATGCGAGAACATCAAGAGGCTGAAAAGCCAACACTTCCTGTGGTATTCTGCTCAAGAGTTTAGTCTCCCTCACCGCTAGAATTTTGTTTGTACTTTCTAATTTATGTTTGTCGCCTTTATGCTTCCAGGCATCTTTAAAAAAAAAACCAAACAAACCAATAAAAAAAATTTCATTCCCCACTGGATTAAAGCCCCATTCAGGACTTAGAACACTGTATTTTCTCCCATAAAGGTATTCCAACATTTGAATGAGATAATTTATTGATTATCTTTGAAAACAGATTGAACTCTTAAGTCTCTCACTGAAGAATAACCTTTTGTGACCTTTTATTTTTGTAGTCTTTCATGACAGATCTGCAGTGTGTGCTCACATTGAACTGCCTGTCCACTATAACCCATACAGATTTTACTGTTTCCCCTCGGTGCATAACTATTGCATTTCTTTTTTCCAGGCTTATGAAATTGCACTTATTTGAATGAAATCACTTCCTCAACACCAGCTTGCTCTGAACCATGCCTGGTTTCTCTTACTGGCTTCCACTTTGCCATTTTTTCCATCATCAGCTCTACAAAACTTATCTGCAGTGATTTTATATTTACTTCTAGTTCATTGATGAAAATGTTGAATAGTGTAAGCTCTGAGATTGATCCCCAGCTGTGACAGCTAAAACATTTTCGGTCTGACAAGGCAGTGAGAAGCTCTGGATAGTTTGGATGAAGGTCCAGGCCAGAAGAATTTGGGGTACACGTGAAGATGCCAGCGAGAGGCAGCCCAGGGGCAGTGTTAGTGGATGATACTGCTACCAGAAACCAGGGTGCAACCATAAACACACCATGTTGTTCAGTGGTCTCACAAAGCCACCATCAGGGACAGAAGGTTTAAAGGCTTTCAGGCGACAAAGTACCAGCCAAGGAGTCCGGAGAGTGTGGTTCAGCCCTCAACTCCGCTACTGACCTACTGGGAGCCTTTGGGTAAATACCCTACATCCCTTGTGCCTTAGGTCCCCTGGTAGGAGAAATAAGAGGGTATTTACCCACATTCTCAAGCTGTTTGGAGATCATTAGACTATGGCCACTGCAGGTAATTTTGATGTAAGGTCAAACTAGGGTAACTCAGCATTGTGTTGGCCCCATTTTAAGCCCTGCTTGTTGGCATGGACACGTGCAATGGCACTGAATCCCTTGTGGATATGAGCTCTTTGAGGGAAATACTATGTATTTCTGGTTTGTGTATATCTAGCTGCTAAGGCCAAAATATAGCCTTATGATAGTCGAAATGAACTTTTAGCATAACATGGAAGGTCTTGAATATCCAATAATTCCTGCAGTTGGCTTTGGGGTGGAATATAAAATATCTTTGTAATAGTACTTATTATTGTTTTAAAGCTATGATAGAGACTTTGCCTTCTCAGCACTGCATCTACTCTGATTGCCATGTCAATTGCTGTTTTTAAGTTGTCCCCCACTTCTTAAAAACTGTGGGTTTTTTCCAGCCTTATAGTCCTAGCTTCAGTCTATAATCTTTGTGCCTTGCTATGGCATTTACCTATTACAAAGGGAATCCTTTACATCCATTCCTCAAGAAGGTGTGAAAGAATCACACCTGAATTATCGCTTAATTTTCTCTTTGATAGATAAATGTCAAGTTTCTGTTCTCTCTTTGCAAAGTAGATTGCATATGGACTGCACTATTTTCTCCCTGGTGACATTTTCTTCTGGAAAATTTGAGGTTTTTAGCCTGATACGCCAAGGCAATGAATTATGTAGTTGCATATGTGGATCTTTGCCTGTCATATCACCTTTTACTGACCTCGACACATTCTGGCCATTTCACCAGTCTGGCAGAGGGCATAGCTATCACCTTTAAAATTTTGTCAAAGATACTCTTTAAAGTTTTGTCAAAACTGTGACTCTGGGAAGGGCATTCAAATGAACCCTGTGTGATTGTCATCTGCTCTGGCTATCGCGCTCGCCCGTGGAGTGTGCTGGTCCAGCGGCAGCGCTCCCAAACCTTCCAAGCAACCACAGCTTGCATCAACTTTTGCCCCTTCAGTTTCTAGGAGATGGATGGGGAGTTCTGCTAAAAGAAGGAAGGAAACAAG
This sequence comes from Gymnogyps californianus, assembly GCF_018139145.2. Lineage (NCBI taxonomy): Eukaryota > Metazoa > Chordata > Aves > Accipitriformes > Cathartidae > Gymnogyps > Gymnogyps californianus. The sequence continues at coordinate 11,205,442 of NC_059471.1, read as the reverse complement.
AGTCTGTAAGCATCATTAAACACAGACCTGTGTGATATCAGGCTTCCTTAGATTTATTCTTCATGGAGGAACCTGTTTACGTAGTCAACACCAACTGTGATAACGGGTGGGATGAAGTGGATTAAGTTAGCTTACTTCATGTTTTTTATTGTTTTCAGGCCTCACTCCAGAATCTGTTTGCTTTTATAGTCTTTCATCTGGAAAGAGAGGGAACAGATGATGATAGGCTATAAAATAGAAAAGTGTATTTGCAGAGAACAAAAATTACTAAAAGAACATTGGGCAGATGTATATGGCAAAGCATGGTTTTTAACTTGGTTTTGAAAATAAAAGGACTGCTTGGGTTGGCAATGTCCCTTCAACAGGGGCTTTGATCTTATTACCACAAAATCAGAAGAGAAATGTGGAGAAACTTGTCAGAGAATTCTCTGGGCTGTAGCTGTGAAGTACAAACAATTGGTTTATGCCATTAGTTTCACATAGGCAGAACAGAGCATTGATGGTCTTTCTTCTACTGATTGATATAAAGTCCGGAAAGCATTTCTACAAGGGTGGTGATGTTTGCAGCACAAAGTGCTGGAGCACCTTTGAAATGTTCCCCTTGATGGGAAGGCCAGAGACCAGCAGGTCTTAAAGGCTTATCGTTAGCTCGTTATGGAGCAGTCTTCATGTTAATTGACTGCTTTTCTGAGAACTGGGGTTATTTTTCAAATGATACGTAGGAATAAGGTTGTCATAGATGTAAACCCTGTGGCATAATTATTAGTATTTTATATAAAGACAAAATTAAACTTTTTTTTTTTAGCTCTGTGTTTTAGCAGCTTAAAAGTTGGCTTAGCTTATAGCTGTGCTTATCATCTTTCCTTGATGGGCTGGAAACAACTGTGCTCTTCGGAAGGGGCTGGGAAGGCTCTGAGTAGTTTCCTTCTCCTGAGCTCAGGTCATTTGTCTAGCCACCTTTTGAAGTCCTTATGCAAATATCAGATGAAGAAGAGGGCTTTTGTTCTGAAATTAATGTGCATCTCCCCAAAGATGTGTCTTGCATGAAAGCAAGTATGGTTTCATTTACTGAAACACCTCTAGTCAGGATTTGATTCAAGTTTGGAAGACTTTTTTGTAATTTTGGAGTCTAAGTGCCATTAGCAGTTTGAGGAGGAGGATTCAGAAGACCCATGATGGCTGGTTAAAATGGAAGAAAAAGCATCAGATGTAATATCAACTTCTTATTCTAATAAGTATAAACTAAAAATGGCAGCTATTACAGTGTATATTTTGCCTTCCTACATGGCCCACATGGCACAAAAGTATAGATTGTGTTTTGAGTCAGGTTTGTATTGCATAAACCTGATCTTTCTCATGTTCCTCATTTCAGTGATTTCCTCTGGGATAACAACCATCCTAAGTCTGTGAAGGACAAAGTATAGAATGATGAAAAATGATATTTTATATGTTAGCACGAGTAATATAACCACAGCTGAAATGTAATAGTTTTCAATAGTGTAAGGGAAGGGAGGAAGAAATAGATTATGTCTATGGACCTGTCTACCTGTATGTGCTTCACTAGCACAGTATCTGAGACCTTAAGTTACAGTAACATATTTTTCCTCATAATATGCCTTCAAGATAGTGAAGCTATATTTGTATTTCATGGACAGTGGGAAAGGAGGAAAGTTAGTATTTTTTAAAATTTACTAGTACTTCTGTGTGTCTAACAAACAAGGGTGTCAATATACTTGCAAATGAGATCCAAGATGTCTCAAAATGAGTAGCCAAGCTCCAAAACAGGAAAAAGTCAACATGTTCTTTTGGAAAATATTGGTTAAGGTCAGTATCCAAAACTTCTTGGCTATAAAGAAGAGGAAGAAACTCATAAAATACCTAGTGCAAAGCTGGCATAATGTTATTTACTTTTATGGAGATATTCCAGCCTAATAGAGAAATAGGTAACCAGCCTAACAAAGAAAAAGTTTTGGTCCTCAGAAGCACGAGGAAAAAGATAAGTATGTTTATAAAGAATAAATCTTGCCAGATTTTTTTTCATAGAATTACTAAGATGGTAATTGAAAGCAAAGCAATTGATCTAGTTTATTATGCTATTGGATTACAGCACATAATTTCATTAAGCAGTGAGCATGAAATACAGTGTCTGAAAATCTCACACTCAAAAAGAATTCAGACAAGCCTGAATATGAGCTCTCCTGGGATGTGAAAATGAAATGAAGAACATATAAGGTTAGGACTAAGGGTAGTATTTTTGGCAGAGCAAGGTGGTAAGCCAAAGATCTTTGCAATTTCTGTCGTCAAGTAATATCTTCAGTAATGATGAAGAAGGAAAAGAAGAATGTGTGTTAATGCAACTCCTACACTGAGAGGAGCTGGGCGAAGACAGAGATGTTGGAGATCAGAGTGAGAGCAGAAGTAAAACTGGGGACATACTGTGGAGGAGGAAGAAAGGGAGAAAACATAACACTGGAAACAAAACCTACTGAATGTTAAAGATTCAATGTGAGGCGGTTTGGGGCAGTTTGGGGCTGACACAGTCCATAAGTCAGGGCTCCACTAACTGTTGTGAGAAGTTAGGCAATGAAAGGCTGGTCCCTGCCCTCCAAATCTAACTGCTAAAATATACAGAAAACACAAAGGATGGAACTAGAGACAAAAAGAGGAAATATTTTGCTTAAATTTGGAAGCAGGTCAGCTATAGAGCTGCTAGTGAAGCAGAGGTCATCTATCTGCCAGACTGGAGAAACTCTTGAGTATCCTTGAGGCATAAAGTAGCAAGTTTCAGTGTTTTGGGAAAATCCATTGGGAAAATAAAAATTTAGGGAGTACTGGAGTTTCTCTTGAATTTATAGGGAAAGGTAAGTATCCAGGGATTAACAGGAGGTATCTCAAAAGACCTGGCACTCTAGTAAAGATGTATATGGCAAGATGTAGAACCTTTAGAAGGCTGTTCATGCTCCTCAGATAACTGCAGAGCAGGAACTTTTTTTTAAAATAAAGTCTCAACTCAAATTATAACTTAAGTTACTAATAAATTGTGAATCTTTCCCATTTGCTCTCAATGATTTTTTTTGACAGATGTTAATAAAATTAATATTTGCATAAGAGAATTTTAAATATGAGCTCTTTCCTGCAGGAATTCTGACCTGTTATCTCTGAATGTGTTCATGATCTGTGAGCTGAATACAGGAAAAAACAAACAGGGTGTCATGACTTGTGTACCAGCCACACCAAGTTCCCAAGGGGAAAGATGAAATATCCACCCCCAAAACTGCAGAGTGCCTTCTGGAGGGATGAAATATTTTACCAGAAATGAGTGCATAATTTGGAACAGTAAATATATTTGATCCTTGTCCAATCTTCTCATGAATCACTTGCAAAAAAAGAAAGTGAAATACAACTAAGAAATAACCCAGCATGGTTGCCTTTGCTCCACTCCTTGAATATGTGAGCAGAGCAGCCTGTGAGGATTATTTTATTCTGCTATTAAATCTATAGTCAGTGTTAGGGTTAGAAGAATAGTACACAAATCAGAAGATGGAGACCTTTGGTAGGCAGCTAGAACAGATGACCATGTGAGGCCACTCTCAAGTTTATTTTCTCTGTCTTTTGGAATTAATACACACACACACACACACATGCACACACCCCAGGCTGCCCTGTACTTTTTTGCAAGAGACCAGCATTCTCATAAAATCTCCTTAAAGGCTGTTGTAAGCATTCCTCCCTTCTTCCTCCTTATTTCTTTGATTTCTTCCATTTTGTTTTCCTTTTTCTTTCTTTTTTTCCTTTTTTTTGCCCTTAAAATTTGAAGTTTATCACTTTCAGAATTTTCTCTCTTAGGTTCAAAGCATCCTCAAATTCTTTAAAAAAGGAATAATTGCTTAGAGGGATGTTTTAGAAAGGGCTCCTAATTTCCTTGCTTTACCTGGACCTGAATCTTATACCAGTGTCACTTTCTGATGCAGACAGGAAACTGATTAGACTGCCTTTGCGTAGTGGAGTGCTCCTGTGTTTACAATGAGTTTTGACTTAAAGTCTTTGAGAAATAACACTGATTTGGGTCCTCCCATCCTGTTGGACCTGAATCCAGCTCTTTAATAAACTTAGATATAGCTAGATCTTGGAATAATTACTAGTTAATGAAAAAAAACCAAGAAAGCCCTGCCTTGCCTGTGGCAAAGCATCATTAGATACACACAGCACCTCCCATGATCAGAGCTGGGATGAGTTTGGACTGCTGTAAATCTGGTTCTGATGGTTTCGCAGCAGAACTGCTCTTTTGGCAGTGATGTGGTCCAGTGATGTCCATTTCCTAAGCTTTTCTGACTTCCTTTCTTGAAGAATTACTTTCAGTGGACTGCGTTCTCATTCAGAATTTGTGTAGGTGTAATTTCTCATTAGCTAAGAAATGGTAATTCTTTATTAACTGGAGGCTTGTGGCCAAGTAATACTGTTTCTCTTAACTGTAATAATTAGTCATTTCCTTTCCCTCCTGATGTTTTGTGTACCTTTATGTCCCTTCTAGCTGGACTCCCTTGGTGTCTCTCTGTCTCAAGTGTGATATGCATTGTAGCAGGGAGAAGCAAGATCAGCCGATCAGACCCACTCCTCCCTGTATTGCCTACACCTTTCCCCACACTGAAACTGAGCTCTAGGCCTTTTTTTCTGACACGCTTCTAGCATCATGCATCACCTCATGTCCTGCAAGCCAAAGTCTCTGTAGGCCCTATGCTCAGCTGATGCAAAGTGGCTTATCTCTGTTGTAGCTATATGGACATGATGTGTTGAGCTACCTGAGACCAGTTCCATATTTTTTTTAAAAAAACAAGGCTCAGACAGAAGTGTTTTCTTATTGTCATTGCAAAGCTACTTGTGCATAAAATATCTGAGGTGCTACCCTTCAAGAAGTACTGTGTACTTGAGTACTAACATCTCAGAAAATCTCTCCAGACCCTTCGGAAGACGTGGAGAAATACCATGAGATGTGTGGTGCATTCAAGGAGCAGTTTGTGGCAGAATCTCCCAAGTCACAATCTTGAGCCTAAATTGAGAACAACTTTCTCAAGGGCATCATGTTTTCCTGTGACAGAACAAAGATTTCATCCATTTCCCAAAGTGCACCCTGGGATGTGGCACACTGAGACAGCCCTAGAGACAATAGGAGCAGACTATGAGCGGAGGCTAACACAAAGAAATAGATCACTTTGCAGCAGGTCGGTTAGTTGGAGTGACCTGGTCTATACTGAGCTCTGTAGCATCAGCACTGGTTAAAAGGGAAAAGTCGTGGGGATAGTGCTTCCCTCTGAGCTGTTGAAGCACACAAGTTCATTCAGTTAGTTCAGCAAAAGTACAGCATTTATATAAAGTGGCTACCAGCTTAGCTCTTCTGGCTGTCAGAACTGAGGGTCTAGAAATTCCCATAGACATTTCTCAGTTTTGTACAGTGCAAAGTAGAATTGCTCTTACCTAGTGGTGTGCATATACTCACAGTTATCTGCACTCTTTTTATACTGAATGGAGAGAAACAGGCATCTCCACAGGGTTGTCTTACCCATGGGTTGCACGATTTGCTTTCTGAGGTGCCTGTGTCTCTCCACTGACAACAAAGGGAGACTACTGATTTATTTTTAGATGGCTGCCATTAAACGAGATGAAAATAGCCCATAAGTGGCTTCCCTGTTTCCTTTACCACAGCTACCACATTGCCAGACTTTATTGAACATATCTCAACTTGTCCTTGTGAGAATCCCAGGCTGCTGCACCTCCTTGTTCCATGGAACATCCTTTCTGGTGTGCCTTCTCATACTGCTTCTACTGCATGGCCAACAATATCGCTGCAGAGCAGGATGATATTTACCTTGAAAAGGGTACGCACATGGAATCTACTAGAGGAAAGGGCATATCTGAGATCCTGCTCAAGTTATGAGAAACTATAAATGTCTGATCTGTATCTTTTCCATTTTTTACAAATTGAACATTACATTTCACAAGGGAAAAATCAGGATGCGTTGATCAGAGAACTGTTAGCATGAGTCTTATTAATAGTAACTACAGTACAAAAGCAGCAGTTTCCAGCTTCTGTACCTCTGCTGGACTAACTGAATGAACTTGCGTGCTTCAACAGCTCAGAGGGAAGCACTATCCCCATGACTTTTCCCTTTTAACCAATGCTGATGGGAGAGAGGAAAAGCTGGGAAGTATACACAGCTCACAATGCAAAGCTTTTTACACAACAACCAAATGCCTGGAGTGATATAATTTTGATCACATGTGTATGCCTTAGACTGAAGGCCTTCAATGATAAGTTGGAAAGAAACATTTAATTATTCAATGTAAAAATGAAGAAATAAATACATTTAAATTTGTGATTCCAAGAGTTTTGTACTGAGAGAACAAAGTGGAAGTACAGTGAAGTCAGAAGAGCAAGTCAACAGTTGCCATCCCCTGTTATTGCTGCACCTTTGTACTGAGCCACTCCTGCAAGATATTCAACAGCTCCTGTGGTACATGAGTTATCCTAACTACTGCCACAGTTCCTAACACTGCTCATAAACTTTCTTCAGAAAGTGTCAAATTCTTGCAAGGTTTAGCTAATCAGTTCTTAGCAGAAGTCAATGGAAAGACTGCTACTGACTCTGGTGATTGCTAGAGCAGGTTTGGCATTCACCTCACCTGACTTTGGCTATCTGTAAATAACTGTCAGGTTTGAGCAAGATGCCCAGGCCCATTTTACAGCCAATGGTGAGGTAAAATGAAAGCATGGGAGATGAGGAATTCATCTCACCTATCTTACCCACCACGTCTCAGAATGTAAGACGATACCCTCCAAAAGTCTTTCCCAACTTGTTTTCTCTATTTGGCAAGTAGGGGAGGGAAAGAGGTGCTACATGCCTGTTTTAGACTGTTTTCACTGACTTGAAGATGACTGTCTTCAAAAACAGCTCAATGTTTCCCCTCTGGAGGAGAGGACTAGTCCAGCAGGGGAAGCAGCACTTTTTGAGAAAAGTCAACAATGGCTTGTGGAACCGCAGCAGTTAGATCAGCACTCAAGAACATACATTGCATGGGTGGGAAAGAAAAGTAGCTCCAGAATGCCTGTAATTCGGGTCCTTTGCAGCAAATGAGCAATGGTTATGTTGCTCCTATAAAGTCCTTGGAAATAAAACCAAAGTTGGATGGCAAAAGATTACTACCTTGTTATTGAAAATAAAAATAACAGAAGGGTTGTAAATGTCATAAGACTGGGTTATTAGGAGGGATTAAACTTCTTCATGAGCCTTAGATTTTTTCTGCTTCAAACTTAACTGGGTTATTGAAACAGCTTCAGAAAGGTTAAAGGTTCACCAAGAAACTATGAAGCTGTGGAAGGGCCATCTGCTGCTGGAAGATCCAGATTCTCCTTCCAAAGTACAGCAGCAGGTGCTGCAAGCAAAATTACTTTTATTTATTGCTCTGGACAGTTTTCAGAAGAACCCAGGTTGTGGCTCCCAGAATGAATACGGGATGTGTGAAATCATCACTGTGCCAGAATGCTACTTCTGCTACTTATTTTATCTTCTCTCTGATATTATCTTAATTCTAGGCTATCGATGTCCTGGCAACATCTCTAATCTTTAGAAATAAATTTAACAGAAGTTATATAGAGAGAGAATTTCTAAATTATTTATTTCTGATGAGCAATCATTTCTCACTGTGAGCAACCACTGCCCCTGCTTGAGAGAAAGCAGCCCCTTTTTTCCTTGAAAAGGGTATCCACTACTTTTACTATTTGTCTCAGCTTTTTACATCATGTGTATCTTTTGGGGAATCTGAACATCTCAGTGATATATTATCACTGGTGACACTGCAACATTTTGTTGTGCAACACTAGAATATATGAACCTATTATTTTAATATTAAGCAGTCTTTTCCTTTGGGATACTGAACTCAGAGACCAAAAGATAGATTTTTAATCTATGTCTCCATCCATGCATCCATCCTGGATGGAGGTGCTGGCAAATGACATTAACTCCAGTGAGGGTACAAACACAAATGGAGTGCCTGATTGGCGATGAGAAATTGAATATCAAATGGCACCTTATAATAAATAGCTGATGCTGCTTTTGCTTTGATTCAGTCATCACTTTCCCTAAGAGCCTTAATCAAAATAAGGCAAATTAGAAATAAGACTGGCAGGAGGGATCAAAAGCAAGGGTGAGAGCTGCAGAGGCTCATTAGCTTTAAGTAGATGACACAAATGTGAAAAAACACAATGCAGGTTGAAAGGTTCAAGACCTCATTTACTTCAGTTTTCAGGAAAAGAATGAATTGCAACTAAATCCTTAACACCATCAACAAAGTGAAGTTCAGAACAGAGCCCAAACTAGAAAAAGAGCAGGACCAATGGCAATGAGACAGGTTAAACATACTAAATTCATCTGTAAAATATGTTAGACAAATTAATCTGGTAAAATCTGTTGTTTGCTGATTGCTGAAGCAATCTTAGAACATTTACTAATTACCTTTGAGAAGCTGTGGAGGACAGATGAGTACCGGAGAAAGGCAAACATACCTCTTGTCTTTAAAAAATGAAAAAAAATAGAGGATCTGGGGAATAATGACCCATTCAGCCTTATTTCAAATCCTGAAAGACACTGATACAAATGATCAAACAATAAATTTGTAAATCTCTGAGGAGAGAAGGGAGATAAGAGAGAGCCAGCACAGTTTTGTCAATAGCAATTTGTGTCAAGCCAAGCTAATTTCCTTTCCTTCAGTGTAATTGGCCTAGTCGATAAGAAGGAAGCCATTATTATTAGATATTTTAGCTTCAGAAAGGATTTTAACACTCTCCGATTGCAGAGGACAGTATGGCCTAACTTATATTATTATAGGGTGGATGGACAGCTGTTGGCATTAAGAAGTCCAGCAACAAACTGAAATATTTTCATAATTTTAATCACCTTTTTCAATGGCGTAAGGAGAAGTTGACTTTGCAGGTGGCACTTCCCTAGGAATGGCTGTAGGCACTGCTGGGAACCGCGTTAGAATTCCCACATCTGTTCATTAGAAAAATGGTCTGAAATCAATAATATGAAATTAAATTAAAAAAAAAAAAAAGAGTATGTTCAGGAAGTACATGGACAAATAGGAAATGAAATGCACAGAAAAGAATTGGGAAAGTAGTGAAGCCCTAAGCCGGAAGAAAAGGATCTGGGGGCAGCATGAGACAAGTTAATGTGAGTAGCAGTGACGGTTTTGCAGAGAAGGCATGTGCTCTCCTTGGACACCACATACATGGTCTGCAACTGATCGGTCTTTTCTTTTTCTTATTCTTATCTTTATCCAGGTTGGTTTGGCCTCAGACAGTGTGGTCTCATTTGACATCATATTTTTAATGTACTGGTGTGCATTTTTAGAAAGAAACATACACATAACCAAAAGTCAGTACGAAAACGATACCCATAACAGATGTAGAAAGCAGAAGTGAAGGCTGAGCAGTTTGCCCTGCTTATTCCAGAGAAGAAGAGGCACGACAACTGCATACAATTAGGTTTGTTATAAGGAAGGCAGTGTTTGGTTGTTTACCATGCCCACTGTGGGACAGAGTGAGAAAGAATTGGTTCACTATGCAGTTGGATAAATTGAGGTGAGATATTAGGAAAAGATTTCTAACTGTAAGGGGACTGAAACAACAGCACAAGTTATATGGGGAAATGTTGGCATCACTAAATTGTCATCATTTAAAAACTTCATTGAAAGATTTTAAAAAAATGTTTGGACAGTAATATGTCAGGGATCACCTAAGTATACTTGGACTAGGATGCAGTCACCCACTTTTGCAAGGAGAAGAAAAGCCTGCAGCTGCAGACTTGCCTGGAAGCTTACAAATCCCACTGGAAGGTAGCACAGGATAGACTGAGCCTTTTCAGGTACCAAAGAGGGCTGAAATCCACTTGTCCTGTTTCCAGCAGTGCTCCGTGGTCATATTTTTTAATTAAAGGTATTTTGCAATACTGTCATGCTTTCTGCAGGATTCAAGGCTGTCAGTGTGAACTCAAAGCTTCTAAAGAAATGCACTGGTTAAAATTTGATACAGATTTTTAAGATTGCATCCTCCAATTTAGGCGGCTACTTACATTTCACCGTGGGTTTAAAGGAAGTGTCTCAATGCTTTGGGTCAAAGACTGAGTTTTTCTATTCAAACACCCAGTGTCTAGAAACAATAGGATTCCAGTTAAAGCTTGGGCAGTGTTGTACAAATAACTGCAGTAGGCAGAGGCTGGTCACCACGGAAGTGTTTTTTCTTGCTTCCCTTCCGTCTGATCACATTATTTCTTACAGCTGTGGCAACCAGCTTGCTGTTCTGGTACCTGTGGATTTGCAGGCTGTGTTCTGCCAGGGCTGAGCGCTGTGGCCAAATGACAGTGGTTTAGGTGAAGCAGACTAGCAAGAGCAGCAAGCACTCGGGGTCTGACCTCAAAGTGCTGTCGCCTGGATCACACGGGTGCTCAAATGTGTCGTGAGGTACAGCGTGTTGGAAATGAGGTGGGAGATTTATGAACAAGCCTTCCTCTTGCCAGCTCCCTGCCCTGTTTCTGGGCAGTTGCATGAAATGAAGGGCATTCTCCTGGAGGGTTTTGGATGAGGGTAGGTTGCCTTGGTTGGGTAGGTGTGGTTGGAGAATGCCCACAAGCAGAGGATCCCCTGGAAAAGAGGGCTAAACAGCCTGTCTGGGCTTGGGCGGGAGCTTGGGCTTATACAAGCTGAGGGTTCTCAGTATTTATCTTGGGTTTTGCATGTCCACACACTGAAAATGAGCTGCAGGAGGCTGTAGCTGGCAGCAGGGGAAGGCAGTTGCTGAGAGAGGGTTTTGTCAGATGCTCAGTGCTGGATGCAGACACTTGAGTGCTTTTCTATATCAGGCTCCAAGTACGTAAATGCACAGATGATCATAAGGCCCTTAATCCTTCAGCAATGACCTAAAAGAACTCTTGAGATATTGTTTTAACATTTTAGAAAATACTTGAGCCCATATTTGACAGACATCCAGCTGCAGGAAACGTATGAAGTTCTCTGCTCTTATCACATTAGCGCAAAGGCCACAGCTTAGGGCTGTGTTTTATAGCTTACAGTGCAGCTCGCTGGTTAGAGAGCGCTGAGCTGGCACTGAGTGAGCTCCCATACCTTCGTGGCAAAACACAGCGTATGCATTTATCCCAGAAGCAGTAGAGCTCTGCTGACTTGTTTGTGCATGGTTCTGAAATTAGCTTGGGGTCCTCTACAGTGCGTGCTGCGGAGAGCTCCCCAGAGTTCCCGTGTCCAAGTCCCTAGCTTTAATTAGCCAGGAACAGTCTTGTCCTGCATTCTGTACTGCACACAGAAAACTAGTAATGGTTTTTAACCCCACTGGAGATGAAATGTATTTCCAAGTTTTACAAAGTCTTGCAGCTGGATTGCAAGCATTAGATAAGAGGTAAGGAACAATTAGGATGCCAGATGGACTTTTATTAGTTGTGTTTAGGGCTAATATGCAAGATTCTGAAGATTGCAAAGCTATTTTTGAGGCTGGTTCTTCAGTTGACTCTCTGTTCCTTAAACAGGAGAGAGACTAAACTAAACTGGTTGGTTTTATTTCTAAGACCTTTGAGTGGCTGAGCTGAGCTGTATTACAAAAATAATTGAGGGAAGTGTGAACATGAGCCAGGAAATAAAAGTTAAGTGATAGAAGTGATAAGGGTTAATAATTTATTTTCCCTTAGGGGTATGTAGTTTTCAGAAAGATTTTATCTTTGCATGGGAAATAGTCTGGATGTAAAGGATTTTCTGCTGTAAGTGTATGTGTTATCTGTTATACTGTTTAGAAATATAAAGTATATTAACACATTTAATAGGTGTTTTGCAGAGCAAGAATAGATCTGATTTTCTATTCCAAAGCTTTTGGAAAGTATGAGTTTAAGAAGTGTATTAAAAAGACTGATTGTTGATAAAATCAATAAATAATGATATTATGTAAAAGCAATAGGAAAAGGGGAACAGATAACATGATGACAATGAAGACAGGACTCTGAAAAAGGTAGAGGAAAACACAGAGAAAGAGGATGAGGAGGCAGAATGAAATGAGAAAAACAAAAGAAAATGGAAAGTTCAGGAAAAATATCACATGTCAAAACCAGCAGTGAATTTGATACTATTATAAGGAGCACAATGAGGAAAGAATGTCTTCCAGCAAAACAGCTTGTGGCTTGGCTAAAGGACACAGCTTATTTCAAGTGTGAAATACTGCGATGCAATGTGTGTTTTCAGGACTGAAGTCTCCAAAACTGGTTGACCCTACAAGAACATATTGCTGACCTCTCTTCCAGAGCCTTCTAAGTCAATGCAAAGACTGGGAGAGTGGAATTCATTTGACGACACTTACATGTCCACATCTGGCTGGTCATACGAGACTGCCTCTATATGCCACAGGGAGAAATGGGCCCTGTTGGAGTGACGCATCTCGTACTAAAGCAGATGACTAAAATAGGCTCGAGGAATCATGATCTGAAAGGAAGTTTCTCTCCATAGATTATAAGTGGAACCTAACATATCTGGCTGGAAATCTATATTTAGGTAAGATAAAGTTCACTGCCCTGACTTCAGCAGGCTCTGGCATGTTTTGAAGGAAAAGTTGTGTGCGACATTTTGTTCAAGCATTGTTAGTCCCTGCTACCTTCTGCGAGGGCTAGTGTAAATGAGCCATTACTGAATATATATTTGTTATCATTAAAGCACAATTAGACCTTTGGGGAGGCTGCATCTGTAAACATATGATGAATGGCTTACATTCTTCATCTCCTTTCTACTTATATGCCCAAGGATGAGGACTGTAATCAATTTCTGTAATAGATTTTTTTTAAATGGCAATACACTTGTTCAGTCAAAATGGCTTTTCCATTAAGTGCAGAGCTGTTTCACTGACTTCTCTTAAGCTCAGAGGACTGCTGGCACTTCATGGGAGACTTTGGGAAACATTTAAGTGGGAAACAGTCCAATTTCTTTAGCAAATGTTGAGGAAGAGGGAGTTTCTTTCTTCTCATTCTGCTTTTCTGTAATCCTTTTATGAGATCAGGGTGTTGGCTTCTGTTCCCTGTTTTCTTTTGTAAATCTGGAGATAGATCTGCTGGAGGGAGATGGACCTCTGATGGCAGTAGGTTGGAAAGCTCCTTGGACACTTCCAAAGTATGTCAGCAAGGCAGAGGCTGCAAGCAGACTCCCCTACTTGGTCCATGCTGACCACGAAGCTGGTATTGTGGGGAAGCCTGGGTTAATAAAACCCTGATTTAGCTCACATGGGACAGATAAACTGGTGTTGTGTGGCTGAGAACTAGGGTTAGCTAACTTCAGCACAGCACGGGGCTCACTCTCATCTGATCTGTGCCTTGCTTTGCTCTGGGTTTTCATGGCACTGTGTGTCTGTGGACTTGCTGGCTTGTGTCTTTCCTAGGTTAGTAATTTCTGTATCACTTTGCTTTTCAGAGGGTGTACAAAACCCTCAGGCATAACTGGAGGCAGCCGTCAAAGTATATCCAGAGAGTCTCTGTCAAATCTTTGCAACCTGCCCTCCAAGGAATCACTGCATAAGTTGGTGACTTCTCTTGCATGTATGCTGTTAAAGAGCTTAGACTATTAAAGAGTTTAGACACTAGGTTCCTAGCACAGAGGTTAAATGGATCCTTAATTCTTGTGGGTATAGCACTACAAACATCCTTAGTGTGGGTCTGGTAAAGAGAGGAAGACAAGGAGACCTAAGAGCTGCATTTCAAATAATTGCGGGTCTGAAAGAGGCTAAAAGTGACTCCTACTTCTTAGTCTCTTAACAAGTCCGGTGTGGTACTTCTGAAGTGCTTCTAGTAGATGAGGAGTCTGGCTTTTTTTCAGGCTTTCTCTATCACCTTGAGTGTCTTGTCCAAGCCAGACCTGCAGAGACTGATCTGGGGTGTTCCCACACCACTGAGCATCTCTCTCCCCAGGGTGAATTTACAGAGCTGAGGAAGATGCAATACAGAGGAGCAAAACGTGCTTGCAATCCCACTTATACCCCAAATATTAAGTTTCTTGAATGTATCACTGTATCTCAGGGAGACTGAATGAATCTTGTAATGTCCCTGCATCTAGGCAACTATCATCCTTTTAAATATGTATAATACACCATTTCCTTCCTTTCAGGAAAGTAAGGGCAGTGTTTGCACTACCAACTTTTTATGTAATAGCTCAGTGGGTAAAACACTTATCTAGACATGTGGGTTTTTTACTTAGTAACATCTGGTCCTGACAAAATCCCATTTTAAAAGGAATAGACTGTTCCCTGGAAGGAGAAAGAAGGAAAAAGAAAAAGGAATAAAAATCACATTGGCTTAGCTCTAATATCTGAACCAAATTACTTTTTTTTGTATTAGTCTGCCCAATTTCCTCATCTGAGTTTCACAGATATTTGGGCTGCATTGGGGTTGTCCCAGATCTTACCTCACATTTATTTGCAGGTATCACATTAATGCATTAAGGGAATCATTTCATTTTGTACTCACATGATCAAAAAAAAATTAACAGAATTGTAATTTCCTCTGCAGTCTTTTCTAATGAGAAATACTTAAGGAATAGGCAATTTTAAAGAGCATAAACTGTTTTTCCCTCTAGCAAAAAGTCTGCAATCACTGATGAAAGGACCCTTCTCTTCTGCACTGCTAATGAACAAGCAGCAGTACAAGCTTCTCTAGCCACCCAGTGTAGAGATCATTGATTCATGCAAAATATTCTGGTACCCTTATATACCTGTCGGGAGAGGAGCAACCTCCAGAAACAGCCACTGTCACCTTTCCTGAAGCTTTGAATTATTCTAAATCTGCTTTCTCACATTAGGTTAAGTCCCCTCTTTGCCAGTGTGCTGGTTTTGGCTGGGACAGGGTTAATTTTCTTCATAGTAGCTAGTATGGGGCTATGTTTTGGATTTGTGCTGGAAACAGTGTTGATAGCACAGGGATGTTTTAGTTACTGCTGAGCAGTGCTTACACAGAGTCAAGGCCGTTTCTGCTTCTCACCCCACCCCACCAGCGAGCAGGCTGGGGGTGCACAAGAAACTGGGAGGGGACACAGCCGGGACAGCTGACCCCAACTGACCAAAGGGATATTCCATACCATAGGACATCATGCTCAGCATATAAAGCTGGGGGAAGAAGGAGGAAGGGGGAGACGTTCGGAGTGATGGCGTTTGTCTTCCCAAGTAGCCGTTATCCATGATGGAGCCCTGCTTTCCTGGAGATGGCTGACCACCTGCCTGCCGATGGGAAGTGGTGAATGAATTCCTTGTTTTGCTTTGCTTGCATGTGCAGCTTTTGCTTTACTTATTAAACTGTCTTTGTCTCAACCCAGGAGTTTTCTCACTTTTACCCTTCCGATTCTCTCCCCCATCCCACTGCGGGGGGGAGTGAGTGAGCAGCTGTGTGGTGCTTAGTTGCTGGCTGGGGTTAAACCATGACAACCAGGAGGAACTCCTTCTCCTGGAGGAGATGGCATTGCAGTCTGTCAGTCAGATGCTGGGGCTAGTTCCAAACTTTATTTCCCCTACAGGTGATACATGGGGATGGAAAACCATTCACTGGAGAGATCCTCCTGTTGGAGGGGAACAAGAATGATCAGCCCATATACACTCTGCAACAGGGAGGTGGTACCTTTGTTTTGTTATTAGGTTATGTTACTTTATGCTACTTCGTAAGGGGATAAGGGAAGGAAAAACTTAAAGCAAATTATCACAGAATATTTTTTTTGATCATTTCAGCTAGAGCCAAGTCATACTGGGTATGACACCAGACATGAATCAATCATCCCCTGAAAAGAGATGTCAAAAAAGGCTTCCAAAATCCTTCTCACCCTTCCACATGCAGCTCTGACTTAGAGCCATGGTGGCAATATTGGTGAATAAGGATTTTTGTAGTGTGAAGAAGGTTACAAGAATCTGTTTTTTTGACTAAAACCAGGTGCTGGATCCTTTCTCTTATTATCAGTCTTTCTGAGCCGCCAAGAACTCATTGCATTAAGTTTTCAGACCCTCCTTCAGCTCTTTCAATTTTGCAGTCCAGTGGAACAGATTGTCTCACTGTTATAAATTACATTGCACTGTACTCCAACCTTTTTGTGAAATTTGCATCCCTCCAAGCAGTGTTCACTTGCCAGCCTGTTATCTCCTTTCTCTGGCCCAATTAATTTAGAGGCAATCAATTTAATCCTTGAATAATTTGCACAGATGATTGCATCCTTCCAGCTCCTGTTCATCTTTCTCTGAAAGCTTCTCTGTTGGTGATGCATGCTGCGTGTCAGCCCACGTTGCACATTCAGGGGTATCATTTTTCCATAGAGTTCATGACAGCATCTCAGACAGCAAATAAGGGCTGTCTTCATTCATGCAAGCTTAAGCCAGGGTTAAATTCAACCTGTCCAACAGGATTGACACAGGACTTGTACAAAACCAAAGCAACAGATTTCATTTTGCTTAAATAATTTTGTTTACAGAATGGCTTTTCACACATCTAGCTACATATTTGTGTGGCTGAATCACTAGGGAGAGAGGAGAAAAAAAGCCGAGATAGTTTTTAACTTGAGTCATTTTAAAAACTGTGAGGCATTTTGTCAAGGAAAGTTAGTGAGTTTCTGCACTCTGCAGCAGTGCTTTTGAAGGTATGAACCTACTGTCAGTAGTTAAATGAATAGTGTTCTCAAGCAGAACCTTTCAAAAGGAGTTTTAAAGAAGGAATTGGTCCAGAGCCAGAGGCAGAGCAGAAAAAAGGAAAAGAGCCACAGAGTAAAAAAAGCAACGTGAGGCTCAGTAGTGGGTAGTATTGTAAGTAGCATTGAAAATGGTGACATTTATACTGCAGTAGCATTTAAAGGCTGTACTCAAAGGAAAGGCCCCTTTAGACAGGCCCTGTGAATATGTGAACAGCTAAGTGTCTGACAAGTGCTGAGAGGTTGATAGAAGAAAGCAAAGCGGTGCACATGGAGTAGGAGGGATGATTATGATTAGCTGAACTATCTGGTTGTAGTCCATCCAACCTTGACCCTCCCATGATCGTTACGTAGGTGTAAATTGTTGAACAAAATATTAGCGCTCCCAAAGCAGTACTAGTAGTTTAGTAGCTGGTTGTGTACTTGAAGGGTTACTGCAACCCCTGTCCTATGCTTGGATCCCATCCTCTGAAATTCTGTCCATTCACAGAGTCACATAAACTGGAAGGGACCTTCACAGGTTGTGTAGTCCTCAAAACAGGGCCAGTCTTCAGGCAGGTTAGCTTGCCAGGTTGAGTTTTGAATATCTCCAAGGACAAAGACTCCACAGCCTGTATGGGCCCCTGTTCCAATGTCTGACCATCCTCATGGCAATTTTTTTCCCTGTTATCTATCTGAAATTTCTCATGCTCCAACTTGTTGTTTGCCTCTTGTTTTATCACTGTGCACCTAAAAAGTCTAGATCTGTCTTCTCTATATCTCCTGTTAGGTAGTTAAGACAGCAGTATCCTCCCCCCATGGTTAGCTTTCTCTTTTTAAGGACGAGTAAGCCCAGCTCTCAGTGTCTCTTTGGATGCCACATGCTCCAGCACCCTAATGATTATGGTGGCCTCAGTTGGACACAGTCCAGTATGTCAAAGTCTTTTTAGCATAAAGAAGCCAAAAACTGGAAGGCACTCCGGACCTAGTGTAACAATTACTGTTCAGCCTCAGGATGGTGGATCCACCCATAAGGATGCTATTGAGATATTGGACCATACTTTACAAAATAAACTAGAGCGCATAAGGACACTGTAACAGAAGATTGTAAGGACACCCATTGATAAAGGAAATGCAGGGACAGCTGGTAGCAACAGGATTGGAGCCAGAATGTGATCCCAGTAGGAGAAAGGGAGGGAGATCTCATGTAGGACATGAACCCAGATTTCTACTAGTATTTATGAGTTGCAATCCACATAGTTGCACCCTTAGCAACTGTTACAGGCACAACATTAATAATCCATAACTGGCTATTTGAAAATCTGAGTACCTCTGGTCTGCCCTTGTTGCCTGTAGATTCATCAGATTTTGGCTTCTGTAATGATGTTCCTAATTTTAGGACTTTCTTTTGTCATACTCTTTGTTAGAAGTTACCAAATCTGATGATCAGTCTCCTGAGACAGCCCTCGGACCAGCTGGGTCAGGGGTTCCATTTGCTCTGGTTAGGTTATCGGGTTTCCTCCATTCCTTTGTGTTTACAGTGGCTGGTTTTTAATCACACAGCTGGACGCTATCCTCTTTCCTTGTCACTATTCTAATGGATATACTCATCAAAAATCATTTGCAAACCTTGCTCCTTGGAGATGAACCCTTATTATTAAGTTTTTCCCCTATGTGAATGAAAACAAGATTTCTAGAGCTCTAAGCAAAAATTTATCAGCAGACAGGAAACCATTTAAACAAATGGGAAAATCTTTACTTCCACAACCTTCTCATTCAAGTTACAGCATGGGGTAAATGCTTAAACCCAGTGATGTATTTTTCATGCCATTATTCCTCCATTTTGCCCATTGTTCAGAGTCCTATGTGTTAGGAGGTAGAACTGTTACTGAAAACAAGTATTTAATCACTTCAGCCTCTTTTATTAGCCGAGAGTATTCATACCTCTGTTTCCCAGAATATTCAAGATTCAAACAAGAGGAAACTTTTTCTTTTCTTAAAGTCCCAATAGTCTTTTCAACTAGATTTTCCCTAAGAGCTTTCTCTCTCTTAAGCCTGCATTCACTGTACTTGTTCTGATTGCTTTCTCCTTGTCTTTTTATTCTGTCTTCTTTCTTTGTTTCTATTTCTATAGTGTTCTTTTTTTTTCCTACTGTGGTGGGTTGATCTTGGCTGGATGCCAGGTGCCCATCAGGCCACTCTATCACTCCCCCTCCTTGACTGCACAGGGGAGAAAATATGATGAAAGGCTCATGGGTCAAGATGAGGACAGGGAGATCACTCGGCAATTACCATCACAGCCAAAACGGACTCGACTTGGGGAAATTAATTTAATTTATTGCTAATTAGTAAGAGAGTAGGATAATGAGAAATAAGAACTAATCTTAAAACACCTTCTCCTCACCCCTTCCTTCTTCCTGGGCTTAACTTTACTCCCAATTCCTCTACCTCCTCCCCCTGCAGCAGCGCAGGGGGACGGGGAATGGGGGTTGTGGTCAGTTCATCACACGTTGTCTCTGCCGCTCCTGCCTCCTCACTCTCTTCCCCTGCTCCAGCGTGGGGTCCCTCCCATGGGAGACAGTCCTCCATGAACTTCTCCAACATGGGTCCTTCCCACGGGCTGCAGTTCTTCACGATCTGCTCCAGCGTGAATCCTTTCCACGGGGTGCAGTCCTTCAGGAACAGACTGCTCCAGGGTGGGTCCCCCACGGCGTCACAAGTCCTGCCAGCAAACCTGCTCCAGTATGGGCTCCTCTTCCCACGGGTCCACAGGTCCTGCCAGGACCCTGCTCCAGTATGGGCTTCCCACAGGGTCACAGCCTCCTTCAGGCATCCACCTGCTCCAGCGTGGGGTCCTCCACGGGCTGCAGGTGGATATCTGCTCCACCGTGGACCTCCATGGGCTGCAGGGGGACAGCCTGCCTCACCATGGTCTTCCCCACGGGCTGCAGGGGAATCTCTGCTCCGGCGCCTGGAGCACCTCCTCCCCCTCCTTCTTCCCTGACCTTGGTGTCTGCAGAGTTGTTTCTCTCACATATTCTCACTCCTCTCTTCCAGCTGCTGTTGTGCAGTGTTTATTAAGCTTTCTTCAATATGTTATCAACATTGCTCAGCTTGGCCAGTGGCGGGTCCATCTTGGAGCCAGCTGGCATTGGCTTTATCGGACATGGAGGAAGCTTCTGGCATCTTCTCACATAAACCACTCCTGTAGCTTCCCTGCTAGCAAAAACTTGCCACGTAAGCCCAGTGCACCTACACAGATACAGATATGTGCATGTCTGTTTGATTAGTTTCCGGGGAAGTTCCTTGGACTGTATCTTTTTTCTCACCTCTGATTTTGTTGTAGAACTCTATTCTGGGTATTGCTTCTTCATTTTCAGTTGTTACACTCCGTCACTTCTACACTTACTCTGACTAAATGAAAGCTGCTGTATTCACTGACCTCAGTAAAATTCAGTATAACCTATATCATTATTTTCTATGATTTGTATTGCTCTTAAGTCTAATAACGTAAAGCTTGGACCTGATAGAGTGAGGCACTGGAAAAATGTTTAATATAGTTCTTGCATCCTAACAGAGGCAAGGAACAAAGAAGTCCTGTAATCTGAAGAGATGGGTCACTTAAAATGTGGGAATCAAAAGAGTTATGAAAGATGAAGCACTAGAGGGCAGAGATTAATGGCTGGATTTTCAGAAGATCGTAAATTCTCTCTTTGGGACCTGAACAAAGTGGCAGGGCTATTTAAAACTATTGAGAACCGATTGCCTTTAAAATAAAGCTTGAAGTGACATACTAACATCAAGCCAGAAATCAATAGTAAACTAAGAGGCTGAATTCAGATTTTCTGACTCCTAGAGAAATACCTACCAATAAATTCTCTGGGCAGAATTGAAGTCTTTGGCAAAACCCCTATTATCTTCAATGGGAAAGTTTTCATTCTCAGTTTTTCCATGTCTCTCATATAATACATCACAAATATCCCAGACATAGTGTATATAAGAGAAGAAAAAGAATCATTCTTGGAAGGCAGCCTGTGCCTTACAGTGCAAGATCCCTCGCACCGAGAGCACTGTGGTGGTGAACAACTCACATTCATATTAATGGAGTATTAACTTTACAGTAGCTCTCTGCCTCCCTGCCTGTGTTTCTCCCTCCTGTGTGTCCATCAGGAAGCCACAGTAAGCATATAGGTAGCATTCTCAACAAAAGCAATATATCAAACAGTATTTAATCTTATAGGTTTTTCTTACCTCCATTGTGGAATATGGTTTGTTCTGGGTAGTGCATAGTAGCTTTGTTGTCTGTCAAAAAGCTGAGAAATTTCTTTTGGTGGAGAATAAAATTGATTCACTGGCAAAAAGCATTTTTACTTCTCCAGCTCAGAAAACTTCAAAATGTCATATTTTGCTGAGAGAAGAAAAACATGACAAAGGGGAAAACTGAATAGAAAACAAATATAAGACATCTTTGTCATGAAGATTAGAAAGAAAAAGAAGAATTTGTCTTAAAGGAAAAGCAGGAAGATAAGAAACGTCACCTTCTTTCCCCAAAAGCATCAGACATTCTGGAAGAAAATGAAAGAAGCAGCCCAGGATCCCTGAGCCCTTGCTGCTGTCTGGTGAAGTCAACCTGAGACGGAGGCAGAAAAGCACTGCAGCCTGTGCTGGGGGTTTGATGAGGACTTGCTATGGGTCAGCCCACATGGTCACTTTTGCAGCAGCTACAGATGTTGTGGGCATGGGTAAAAATGCATCTGAGTGGTTCGGTGAGGGTTTATGCATTTGTAAGAGTAATCCATGGCATGTGTCCTGGGGCCAAGTCACTGGTCACCTCTAGCTCCTTGTGAGTTTGTGTTTCCAGCCCTGGAGTGAGTACAGGCTGAACGGGGATGGGGGAGTTAAAATCCTCCTGGTTCTAGGTGCTGCTAAATCCATGCTGTTAGGATATATTGGTGGTTCAAATGCCAGTAAAATCTCTCAGAGCATCTATAGACTAAACCAATCCCCATATTTGGTGTCTGGCAGGTATCTTCTCCGAGGTCAGACTGACAGGAACCACTGTGTATTTTTTGCCTTTATTCATAGTGCAGGATGTGCTGCCCTTTCCAGCCAGCATTCACTGACATCTCCTAATTATTCCCTGATGGGGGATGGATTGCACTGTCTGTGCTTTCAATCTTGCCTGCTCTTTTTGTTGCACATCATAGTTGGTGGCTTTTGGTATTAGGTCATAGGTTCATTGGAAGGTCTGAGGAGTACTTCACAAGCAGCTGTACACAGGGACACAGAAGGTAGCTCTGCTGTGGATCACCCTTGCTTAAGCGTCCCTATCAAGGCTGTCAGAGATGGTAAGGTGGTCGGCTTTGGTGATCCTATCCTCCACATCCCTCGGTGCTGTGGGGACAAGCAATGTAACGATTGTCCCTGACTGAAAAAGGCTTACAGGTGAAACATCAGGTGAGGCATGGCTGCAACCTGGAGATGAGAGACTCAGAGGAATAACATTGTCTGCTTAGCCAGTGTGCTGAGCACAGGCAGAACAAAACAGCTTCTTGAGAGTTTGTAATAATTTTTTAAAACGTCTTTTTCTAGTAGGGAGAATATTCTTACCACCCAGTGCTTTTAGTCAAGACTTTGCTAGTGTTGCACAGCCTACCATTAGCTTAAAAAAAAGAAGTGTTGCACACCCTTCCATCCTAGATTAAGCACTGTGCAAGCTCCAAAACAACCTCTCTGCATCTTTGGACTTCAGCCTTTTTTTATTCTTCCTCAAATTACCATCGCTGTCAAAATTAATTTTGATTTCATCTAAAGACATCAGATAAACCTGAAGTGTAGTTCTCAAATGATGTGGATTGGTGTGATTTAGTGTAGTGTGCTAATTTAAACTCACTGTCCCTAAAATTTTAGCTCTCATTGTGCAGAATTTTCTTCCTGGTAAAGGCATTCTGTGGTGGCCAGCACAGCCTTCATTGTCATTCCAGTCAGCAATAAGAAAAGTTTGAATGTCATTATTTCATTGGCCTCTGGTGTCTTATATTTTATTTCTGAGGGTTTATTGATGTCTTCAAGTTGCAGCCGTGTCTCCTAGACAATTCGCACTTTCAAATCAAATGACACTATACTCACGGCAAAGTGATTATCATAATATTTTTACTGGTCTTTGGATATGATATCTTGCTGCTATGATGATCTTACGTTAAGAGTCTAATAAATCTTCTTCTGATAAATTATTCTTATTTTTCAAATAAATTAATCCACAATAAAAATTAATTTAGCTGTGCCTAAAATTGAAAACAAGAAAATATTGAAAAAGGAATTGAAAAAAAAGCAATTATCCATTTAACTGTGCTGGTTTTGTAGTTCATCAGTCATGATATGAGCTTCACTCTCTCTTGAAACATCTCAGATCTGACATGCATTCTCAGACATTTTTCTGTTTTGAGATAAATATCTGGAGCAAACAGGGGAGACAACTGCCAGAGAGGAGCTTGTAGTACTGTCTTTATGGAAGTTTGTACAAATGAGCTGCACCTATGTGTTTCCACTGTGATAGCTGAAATGGTGTCCCAGGGAATCTACACCATCCTTGGCACCCTCAGGCTATCCTTGCGGCAGGGACCGAGCTCGCTCGTAGAGGACAAACACAAGTGGAAATGAGACGTAGTTGTGCATTGTGAATTAGGACTTGCGAGAAATGGTTGGGTGCATTCCTACTCACTCTCTGAGCCCCAAAGACCTCCTTTTTGTAGGATGTTTGACATATACTAAGTTTTGCCCATGGAAAAACCAAGGCTGTAGCTGCCAATCCAGCTTGCGCTGGCATCCCAAGATGCTGAAACCTGCTGGTTTCAGCGAGGTGGTACCTGCTGCTGTGCAGTTTGGTGCCAGTGCACACAATGCTGACTACTGTATTCTTCCATCAGCAGTCTGCTTTTGCTGCGTATTTTCTCCACTTTGCTGCTTCCTCTTTGCTCTCTCTCTTTTTTCCAGCAGGGCTCAGCTGCCCCTGCAGAAGTTACCAAGAGACACTCAAGCTCTCAAAACCTCAAGAGTCTCTAGTAATTTTTTATTGTCTTACATAATATACACATAATTATACATGATGATATAGATAAGAATTTAATTATACCTTATTAAATTGATTTGCCATGTAAACCTGAACTATAGTATAATGCAAATTAAATAGGAAAAAATATTTGCTTTCCAATATTTTAAAGGGGATTTCAGGGCAAACAGAAAAAAAGTCAAGCACACAGAAGGGTGCAACGCATCTCACTTAGTTTCTCTTACGGGCAGTGCAGTGTCTATGCTTAAGCTGTCACCTTGGGCCCTGTTTTTAACTGTGATGAGTAAAAGATATTTTTAAATCAGGATTCCTCTTTACTGTTTTAAAGGTCTCTTCATCAGCTATAAAGAGATCCCAAGGTGATCTGCTTAAATACAAGCACCTGCAGTTTCAGATGACCTTCCACTCTAAACTTCTCAAGCCAGATATAAGCATTACTGACAAAAAAAACTGGCTGGAAAGATGGGGCTGGCATTTGATTCTCTTGCCTAGCCCAATATCTTATTATTAGACAATGCCTTTTTTAAAGACTTCTTTTCAGTCACAAACACAAGGTTTTGAGGCTGTTTCCATTCTCCTTCTCCCTGTCAGAGGACTCCTCTCATCTATGTCTCGTGAGTGGGACATGTGAACTGCCGACAATGGCTTAACCCATGGACAGATGCATGGACAAAGATCACAAGAACGGCTTTCTGCTGGTATATATGAATGCCTGACCTAAAGCCAAGTGACATGTGAATGGAAATCCTCCTAATATCATCACTGAAATTTAAATTAGGCTCATTCATTTTCTTGCTGACCTACAGGAGACTGAAAGTGATGATTATTTATAAATATTGTCTTTAGCCGTGCTGAGTATATGTATGACTGTCCATAATACATACACAAAATGTACATATTATTAGGGAAGAGGCAATACGCATGGCTAATTCACTGACCATTTCTTTCTAGAAATCTGGGTTCAAATACCACCTCTCCACAGATGTGGCAAAGGATGTATGTTACAAAACACTCCTGCCTGCTTAGCATGGTGACAAATGCAATACATCTTGTATATATTTAAGGAGGAGATTGGGAAGATGATTCAGTGATTAGAAAAATGAATTGTAATGAGACTTAATAGTTCTGTACTGAGGATCCCCAGGGATGCTCTAGCAAGAGCTGAGTGTCAACTCTACACCTGCAGTGAACAGGACATGGTTGAAAACTGGGCATTAATCCTTTCATTGCATTACAGTTACCGGGCAACTGCAAGTGTTGTGATAAAAGTGAAAAAATGGGTAAGCAAATAAATTTAATTTTTAATTGCATTCTCTTTAGACAGATACTTACATTTACTTCACTTTTATTAATAACATTGCTAAAAATATGTGTCCTGCAATATCTTGTCATCTGAGGATGATGAACCTAATATGTCCTTTTCCTCCCTAAATTCTCTCCTGCATTGGAATCAACATCAAGGTTTTTATTTACATTTCTGTGGCTTTTTTATTTTAAAATCTTGCTCACTAACTTAGTCAACTAGTGGATGTCATTGTACATCAAGGCCAAGGAGATGTTTTTTTAAAATGCAACTTACAAAATCATTAACCGTCTTACCTTCTTGTTACAGCTTAAATGTTCACATATCTTCATTGCACATTCACTTAGACAACAATAAATTTCCTAAATAAAAGCTTAACAATGGCATGTTGCCAAACTAATTGTTTGGCCAAGTACAGGAACAAGATGGACAAGCCAAGTAATCATCCTAGAACACACCGGTCCCAAAGAAGGCTCTGTGTTTACAGGGACCTGCATCTTCCAAAGGCAATTTGGAAATGTTTCCTATTGTGTATTTCAGTAGAAAATAAAATGTAGTTTCTAATTTACTTTCCACAAATAAGAGTCTTAAAATGTTGACAAGTGCTGTAGGTGCCATCTACTTGAAATATGCCCAGTATATAATGATAATATGGGAAACTTCTTACAGAAAGTTCTAAAATCTCAAACATTAATCCAAAATCAATGGAACTCCCTTTGCAGAACTGGTTTGGATTTTTGGGGTGTTTTTTGTCTCCCCAGAATGTGTTATTGTGTCAAAATTTTTTTCTAATTAAATAATACTGGAGAGAACACAGAAGTAACGAGAAAATTGGCACACACCCCAGTATGAGCAGGAGAATAGGGATTCAATTTACTAACCAGCCCATCACAGTGTTCTGCAAGGGCTTAGGAAGTAACTCATTGTTCCCAAAAAAGTTTGGATTTTTTTGCTGCAAATCTCAGGTGTGGAAAATCTGCACAAAAGTTCCATAACTTTATATTGCTATGCACCAGGAAACCAGATAACTCCTCTACACTGATTTCTCTTGATAGATAAGGCTGGACTCGTAGCTTGGTACACAGGGTGATAGGCCAAACTTTGTGTCTGCAGCCTTCTTAAGTATTCCTGACTCTCCCTGTTCTTATAAAACTACATCATTGATAAAGCCAAAAAACTTCTTGCATTCATCTGCCCTCACTTCCAAGCACTCCAAAGCCCTAATGCACTCACCTCTCTTTTCTGTGGTGATTTTGCTGTGTCTCTTTTGTCATTCTGTGTTTATTCCACATAGTTATGGCGTTCTGATTCCAGGTATGGGTAGCTTTCACTCTGCAGAATACAGATTTTATACGTACAGTGTAAACATATCCCTTGCTTTCTTCCCATGCTCATTACTTATTTGTAGTAAGCTATATGATAACCCTAAGCATTACCAAGCGCACTTGGGTACAACTATACAGAGTATTATACCCACATAAGTAGGTGGTACTAATTCTGTAGACCTTATCATGTAAATAGAATATAGGGAGGACAAAAAAAAAAAAAAAAAAAAAAAAAAAAGTGGAGCGAAGAGATGAAGTGACAGGTCATACAGCGGCAATGGTACCAGGACGGGAAACAATTGCCAGAAGCTGTGGTTCCTGCTCTGCTCCGCTGGCTCAGGTTGTTTCCTCTTGCTTTAATTCCTTGATTATCACAGACGTTCATCTATTATCTCTAGTTGTGTCACTTTTATACATAGAAAATGTGTCACAGGTGTAGGCGAGGATGTTTACTTGAAACTGGGCCAAGCATAATGCCATGTTTAAATGAATGTAGCCCAACTTTTGTCACTGAAAGTTTTTTGGTTTTATTAAAGATTTTGCAGGTTTGAAACAGGTCTGAATTTTAATAGTAATCCCAAAGAGATTTGGGTTAAAATGTGATGCGATCAGGTATGAGAGCAGAACTTGGTCTGCTGTCTTCAGTGGCTTTAGGGAAGGAAAGGATTTGGTGCCTATTGCTCAGATTGGCACTTATAAGATTAAGAATAAATGTTGCCAATAACATACATTTGGCCTGAGGATATAACAGTTCTTCAGAAACACTGTTAATTAGTCTCACAGTACCCTTCTGTGTAGTTAGTGCAAGCTTTTATTATGCTTATTTTACAAAATGCAGTGAAACACAGAGGGTTAACTTATTACTCCAAGACCATTCCAATCAGTGGCAGAAATGGAAATCGCATTGCTCTTGCCCTTGCCTAACGTCAGGGTCCTGAGGGCACCAATGGGCCTCACTGGCCCTGACCAGCCTCACGTGGGGCTCCCCTCACACCTGCCCACACGTGCAGGACCCCATTTCAGCTCAGCCTGGGGCCCTCGGTTTGTGCTAGAGCTGGGTTGTAAGTGTGCTGGTCTCCAGCTCTGCTGCTGTTCTGGATGGACCTCTTTGACTTACACTGCAGGCTTGTCTCCAGCCCCATCTCTTGGATGGGCACCTTGGACCCACGTTGTAGCCCTGTCTCCAGCCCTATCCCTGGCCCCATCTCGTTTTGCTCCTGACTTGGCTTCCTGGATAGACTCCAGCCCTGGTTTATTGCTTGCCGTGTCTGGGGCCGTCAAAGGACGCTGTTACCAGTCCCCGGCTGTCTGCCATGTTCAGGTCCCTCAGGACTGCACCTGGTCAGTGAGGGCATGGCCTGTGCGGGGGGTCACCCTCAGCTCTTGGCTTCCCTTCCCTTCAGCAGCAGCTGGCCCTCCCTGTGCCCAGATGCCTAAATCCCATTTTTTCTCATCTCTTTCCATTGTACCATGCTATTAGAATAAAAATATTTTTAAAAAATTTTGCATGTGGAGTATGAAATTATTAAAATATATGAGAAAATAATGGATTTGCTAAAGCAGTGCAGGCTTGGATTATATTATTCTTGATTTTTTTTAACTTCAAGTTTTTTCTGTGGTAGAAAACTTTAAATTTTATTTAAGACATCCATTGTTTGTTTTTAAGATTTTCCAGCCAGATAGCCTATAGTGTAACCAAGGAAGCCAATATCACCACAGTTGTTGAAGATGGAGGCGTTGGCTGTGGAGACAGTATCTTCCAGATGAGAATCTCTCTTGCAGTCTTATCCTGGAGGACAATTCCAGTAGCTTGCCTGATACAGATGTTGCTTTGTTCCTCAGCAATAGCTTGAAGGCCGCTCACGGAGGAAGACCAACCATCCACACAAGGACACTTCACTTCAAGGCATATTCTATTGCAGTGTCCTGGCACAGATGGTTCAGTCGGTGGCGCTGGATGGAGAGTTGTATGTGGACCTGAAAAGACCATACATGATATCCATGAAACACTTTCACATGAGAGGGATTTAGCACAGGCTCTGAATAGTCAGGGCAAAAGTAATTTGTAGTTATTTTAACAGGGAAATAGGTCTTAAATGTGAAAATTCAGCACTGAACAGCCACAGCAATGCTTTGTGAGTCACAAAGGCATTGCCCTAGTGCTGTGAATGTTTATTTTGGTGTGAAAAGGGAGCAATTTCTATGGCATTTGAGAAAACTACTCAACCCATAGGGAAAAAGAGGTCACTGCTTAGTCTATGGAAGGAGGAAGGGAGCTCGAAGTTGGACGACAAATGGATTTGACTGGGAAATGTTTAATTTTTTCCAGGAAGGCTTTAGCTTCAAACACATGAGAAGATTAATCTTTATTGTCAGTTTTCTTTGAAATGTTTTAGCTTTTCATTAAAGAGAAGAAATATTTTGTCAGAGTAGCGATTCCATTTCTGAAGGCATTTTCTGTTGGGAAGAGTGATAAGAAATTTTTGACTGGCTTCATAAGCTACTGTGTTCTTTAACAAAATGAAGCCTCTGGTGAACACAAAGGAAATGTTTTCTGCAAAAAAACCCCAACTTGTAAATAAAAAAAGAAAGTTCAGTTCAAGGTATTTTTGTGAATCTGTCCTATTTTCACAGATGTGGAGGAATAGCTGTGAGAAGTAAAAAATCGCTTGACACACAAACAGGATGCAAGTATTTATGCTTACTGGGGAATTACATGAACCCTCTCAGTCAGCAAACACACACCTTGTCCATTGCAGGAGGGAAAACCTGAGATTTGGAGTGATTTAGAGCATGAGCTTGACAGTCTTATGCGTTCCAAGAACCCTGTTGAAAACAAAGGGAATACCAAGAATAGGACTGTCTACGGGTGTCTTGTCTAAAGTAGCAAGGAACAAACCTAATGACTTCTGATTTTTCTGCCTTGAGATCCCATGTTCTGCTTCCTGTATACTCCTGCGAAGCCTGAGCAAGATTTTTAGAAAAACAATTCAGTGCAGGACAGCACTGTATTATTTATTAATGTACTCACCATATAAAAGGATGAAGCCAAAGCAATAAGAGTATTCTCTAGGTTCGGCCTGAAAATTCCCTTTTCAACAAAAAAAAAGCGCCCCCCAAATAAATTAAAAGAACATAAAGCAAGAGCAATAAGGTACTCCAGGGAAAGATTTGTAGGTCCATTACTATGCACATTTCAAGGCCCTGAAGGGAACAAGGCCTTGTTGATGTGCATGGAATAGCTGTACAAAATATGCCTACTTGTGCCTTATTGTGTAATTAAATGCTATATAAATTATTGATGTACCATGATGGCACACAAGAGAACATAAAAAAAGAGTGTTATAGGAAACCATCGGTTCAAACCAGCTGTTTCCTTCTACAGATGAGCTGATGTTTTCACCTCCTAAAAGGAAGCTAAATGATGTATGAATGAGAGAAGGAGCAGACAGCCAAAAGCAATAGAATTAGTATTTTGCTGCTGTGTTTTTTAAAGCATAAAATTGCCATGGATAGTGCCGCTTGGGGGGAAAAGTTTATTTTCGAAACTGTCTCAATGAGAGGATATTTTGCAGCTGAAATGGCATTTTTCAATTGAGGTTTTACAAACAGTAATAAAGATCAATGGGATCCACTTGTTTACGCCTTTATTGCTCATCAACTCAGTTTAAATGAGTGTAAAAGCATTATTTTAATTTAGGATTTGGAAGAAATATATCTGTTTATAGTGGATTAAGAAGCATGGAGTGGTTACAATAACTGGTCCAAGATGACTCAGTCAGACTGATCTGCCCAAGACAAACAGAAACACTCCCTTTAAGTCATTAAAACAAACAAAAAAATCCTTCTGGTATATAGATCTATGACTGTCTTATCCACAGAAGCTGAAAATTGTGGTAGAAGAACCATCAATTTCCACGGCTCCATTGTTATAATTGAAAGGATCTTGATTTATTATGCTGATGCTGAATTCAAATTCTGGGCTTTCCAGCAGTGAGACCTGCACCTACTTTGAGTTCTTATCGGCAAGTCAAGTCTGAAATAGTGTGTGCCAGGAGGGAACTCAGCACAGCGGCCGCCTCTATGCCAGCTCAGATGCTTGACTTCAAGTTGCATGTTAGACGTTGCTGGATCCAAAACCTGGAGTTCTCTTCCTTAGAAAACCTCAGCCTGAGAAAAGTCTCAGGTGTCACAGTCTTCACCTGAACTTGGTTTTTTTCTGCCCTTCTGCTGGAAATTATTTGACTTCTGAGAAATACAGGGATGGGCAAGAAAGAATAATTAGTTATGGTCATCTGCACTCAGATAATTGTCATCATAAAAGATTTGCTAACACATATCTTGCTGCCCTCCACAGAATACAATCAGAATTGTCCATTTGTTATCCATGGACTCTGACATTAATAGTCAGGAGATTCAGATCACAATATGATTTTTTTTGCCTTAAGTTTGTCATAGGAAAACTTAAATTTTGATATAATTTTTTCATAAGGAAATAAAAATGAAACTTTTTTTCTTTTCAGATTGCTTTTAGCCAAAACGTCCTTCTAATGGCTAAATACATCAACAAAGTCAATGTTTCTGAAGCACTGACTTTTGAATCAGTTACAGACAATGAAGTGCATTTCTCTGTAGCACATTTCCTTTTGGGATCTCTGTTACCAGGGATCTATTTTGTTTACTTCTGGGTATAGGTCTCTGGAGACTCATAGATAATATGTTGATTTTTATCTGACTAGCTATGAGATTTATCAAGGGCACTGGGAATGTTTTGATAGTAGCCCAGGGAATATGGTCAGGGGAGGCAAAGAAGACAGATGAACAGCTTATACAAGGCAATAGCTGAAACAAAACTTATTAAAATTGAAAAGACTTCTAACAATCATTTACGTGTGTCCTATGAAACAAACAGTATGTGTCAATATTGTGAATTTCAAAATGTGTTATTTTGATGATGCACATCAAAATAAAAAGTCAACATTTCCAAATTCATTCAGTGAAAAAAAAAAGAGAGGATAGCTTTGTCTTGTTTTTTATAAAGCCAAATGTGGAAATGGCAGAATTTCCCTCAACTGTTCAGATCTTTCTTTGTTTTACTCCTCTCTGTAACAGAAGCTGACTGTACACATTGCAGGGGACAGATACTTGGCTTTCAGCACTAAAAGCATGGGGATCTACCCCTGGACTAACAAACACCTTTGAATACTTACTGTGTTTGCTGTGGCCATCTGCCAGTGATACCCAAAATATTCTTTCTGTTCAGACATTTTTTTAAAATCCCATCCTTCTCTGAAAACAAAGACCCATCTTCTGCCTTTGTTCTCTCACTGTATTTCAAAATAGACAAAGTGTATGATATAATAAAAACCAGAGGGTCCTTTGAGATGACAGATTCTGTAGGACTGCACATGTTTACAAATAGTGGTTGGATTCTATTAAAAATTGTCAAGTTGCTGATATTATGTTAGGTTTGGAACAGTAATGGTTAATTCAGTGGGCTCTACTTTGTTTTCCATCACTGCTTATTGAGGCAGATTTTTTTCAGGCAAGGGGCAACAAAATGTTTCTTTCCCTTTTATTCAGTTTTTGCTTTTCTCTTTTTTTCTTCAGAACATTTGATAAAGTCTCAGTCCCCCAGCTCAGATTTTGAAATGAGCTCCCTTGGAATCAAATATGGTTGAGATCATTGTCCTTCCTGAGGAGACTGAGGAAGAGATGATTTGGTAATAAAATGTAGGGATTTTTGTTCCTTTGGAGCTCGTATCATGGGACACTTGAACAAACTGGTGACCACTTTTTTTCAGGGATTCTAACACTATGCTGTGCTTGTGCAAAAAGGCAGTAAAATCCCGTTCCCTGTAATAATAATTAGAAAATCACTATGACAGTTAGAAGTAATTGCGTTTGTAAGGTTATCAGATTCTGAAGCTGGTGACATTTCTGCTCACTCTTCTTTATTTTTATCACAAAATCGTATTTGAGTCAATTTTTTGCTCTCAAGGGCAAAACAGTTGTAAGAACTTAATTTCAGGGGCAGAGAGGAAAAATTAAATGAAAAGTTAAGCAAAAGTAGCAGCATTTATTTATTGTAATTCTAACTCCACCTCCTCCACCCCCCCTTTTTTTTTTACAATCTGTGATTTTGGAGAAAGGGAGGCTGATTCATGTTCTTCAGGGTGGTTGGCAATATGATGACTGCAGAATGCCAGGTGTTCAAAGCCCATGCACAAGAGGGAAAGAGTGAGTAATTCAGTGGTGTTTCTTCTTACTCTGAATACTCCACATCTCCCAGGATTGCAGCAGTGCTGAGCAGCCAGAGGGTTTCATGAATTGGTGGCTCATTCAACAGGAGCACAAAGAAGAGCAGAGATGAAACTGAGGTAATAGTGACTTTTCCACATCTGTGCCATGAGAAAAATGAATTATCCACAGATGGGTGCTGGAGAGATTTTCAAGGATGGTAGGGGTGCAAAGGCACCAAGGTCACAGGAGTGAAAGGGCAGAGGTAACGTCCCGACTGGAGTTCGATCTCGCAGGTGCAGGACTGAAGAGGGCAGAGCCTTAGCTGCTGGATTTGGGAGGCTGTAGGCAGCAAGCCTGGCTCTCTGGCAGCATGATGAAGATGAACTTTCAGCAACACCCATGAAAGCTTTGAGCCACCAGAGGGTAAAATAGTGATCTGTTCCTGATTAAGGAGAGCTGAGGAATTATACAGCATCAGCTCATGCATGACCTCCTTGATGAAATGAGTGGCCTTCTCCTTAGGTGAGTTCATAGTAAATATTTTGGTAGTATTTTAAATATTTCTTACTCCTATGGAAGGGAGTAATAGCATTATTTCATGCCATGAATAGTAAAAGCATCCCTTGGAGATGATAAAATCCATTTAAGGGCTGTTTCTGGCAGCCCTCTGTGCACAATATTCCCTGACCTCATAGCTTGCAAAAGAGGGTTGCTGTTAATTGATTCACTAATATTTTGATAATGAAGCTGTCTGTCATGGCTGGGTGTTGTTTCAGTATTTGACAATGCAACATTAATTCCCACCCCCATATTCTTGGGAAAAACTGTGACAGAAAACTGCCTCTTCCCTGTCCTGTGACTTTTGCCTCCCCATGTGCCAGGTGATGATGAGATATTTTTTGCATTCAAGGTAGGATGCTAATTTGGTTGTTCTCATATTCACCTTTTATTTAGCATTTTGGTAAAAATAACATCAGCTTTCCATCAGCATTGGCTTTGCTGCAGTGTCTTTGTGCTGTCATTTTTATAGTGTAATACGTGTGGCAAAATCTTTCAAATGTAATGAAAGTCCTGCATGAAGGAATAAGCCAGATATTGCTCGGTTGCTGGCCCAATGAAAGAAGGAAGAACTTTTCTTTAACCTGTATTATGAAGATTTTTTTGGCATTTTTAACTTCAAGTCAGTTACTTTCCATAGGGCTTTCAAAGGAGAAGGCAGAGGGGTTGAATCTTTGTCACTTTTCAAAATACCTTCATTTAGACTAGAAACTTTTGGAAGGAGGCACATATTTTTTTCTGTGCTGTTTACACAATGTAGTCCAATGTGGGAAATATGCCCTGGCCAGCGTAACTCCAATCTCTGATCAAGCTCCTTGTTATTGTAGTAGAGATACTGACCCAGTCAATGTCAGAGTCCCACTGACTGCTCCTGCAGATGTACACATCCAGGACCATATTTTCTGTGGTGGTAACATAAAGTTTCTTTTTTCATGTGCTTAATGTTTTATAACTTTTTCTTATGAAAAAAACCCCACAAATACAAAAACAAACCCACAACACAATACAGGAGCAGTGATAATTTCAGAATTGAGGTCATTTTGAAATCACGTCTATTCAGTATATGTCAATAATACTACAACAATTTAATCTTTTCAAATGGAACCACTTAACATGTATCACTGTATTGCAGCAGAAGAAAAATGAATGTTTTCTAAGAATAAATATTAGCTGAGGCTTACATACATAACACTTGTGACACAGGAAACATACCTTACCGCTTAACATTTTCTATCAAATTTAATTTGTGTTTGATTAATAGATAACTTGAGTATAATGAATTTAGTAACATACTGTTCCTTCTGTCATGGGGCAAATAATGTTCGGCAATAACTCACTTGAATGATGTTATACTAAATTAAATTCCCGTATTGCCATTTATACTAAGTAACTATAAAATGTTACTGGTTTACATTCTGCAGGGTTCAGATACATCTTTATGTTAGCAAATATGATTTTGTGCTCTGCATCAGTCCCTCAGGGATTTTTTTCTGATGTCTTAAGCAAAATCAAGCTGATCTAACGTTAGGAGCTTGTGTGGATAAAAGGGCAGAGCACAGAATTCAGAGGACCTAAGTTCTGCTTCTGTAGGACCTAAACGACTTCCCCTCCCCATGTGTGGAAAAGCAGCAAAGATACTGGTTTATTCTGTAAAACACTTCCAGATTCATGGAACAGCTGTTGATAGGCAGGTTGTGGCAAAAGCCTTTTCAAACAAAATGCTCCTGAACAGCTCTCAAGGCCAGGAAAAGGAATTCCAGCACCCCAGGGGCGGAGGCGCATCCTCTCTAAAACTGCATCACCTGAATGACATAAAAAAAATACTGGGACAGGATAGGATGGGATGTGTGAGGTCAGGTGGGCACAAAGCCTTTTCCCCCATGTGCTAAAAAAACTTAAATGCAAAAACATAAATCTGCTTTTCAGTGGTTTCATTCTTAGTACAAAGAGTAGAGCAGTCGGATGAAATCTCCTCAATGCATTTCTCTGGTGAGAAAAAAAAAATGGTGGTTTTGGCACTGGCTGCCGCCAACACATCCGTCTTTTGGGTGCAAATGGCATACCTTGTAGTTAGCCACCCTTGGTGCTGTGCAGTTGTATGTCACAGTCATGACAGTGGTGCTACAGTCTGGCCATACTCTTAAAAATACAGGGCTTGCTGAAAAGGGGCTGTGTAAAAGTAGTAGCAGATTTCTGCCCACTGTGTGCTCAGGGTCCTTTTGCTGCTGATGAGGCAGGGTGGGGGGACAGGGGGAGGTGGGGAAGCAAAGGGAAGAATAAATTTACAGTTTCTTCCCTTAGCCCTGCAGAGCCTGGGGAGGAAGATGGTTGCAGCCCTTCCCATGCATGACCAGCCAACTCGTTGACTTGTGCCCGTCACTCAGGGATCTGCCACAGCTGAGTGTGGAGTTGCGCTGGGGTTCGGAAGGATATAACGTGGGGATAGTGGTGTTGCTCAAGGGTCACTGCAAACAGGAATACTCATCAGGGGAGGAATATAGCTTGATAGCTGGTCTCCAGCAAAGTCCACTGAGCTGTCTGGTGGCACTAAGCCCACGTACATAATATGCTGTTGAGAGACGGAGAACTTAGGAGTCCTGATGTCGTTGTTTGTGATGTTGTTAATCAGGATATGCAATTACACCAAGGGACGATTAACTTCATCTAGTCTGAGCCCTTCAAGTGTTAGGCATCCAGACTAAGACGGGCTCCTGCTCAGTGTATTGGAAGAATATTGTGCACCTCCAGAGAATGGCTCAAGCCTTCCTAAGACAGACAAGACACGTAGAGAGGATGACTCTATTTTACATGGGGGCTCTTTTGTATCTCTTTTGCCCAATGAGGGCTTGTGGATAACTAGTTTAGACAAGATGACTCAGGTCCAGCCTTTTGTGGTTGAAGCTAGAGGAGATTAATTTCCCCTTAGGTAATCAGAATTTAGCCAGGAGGGCAAATATGATAAAGGGATGCTTTATCCTGAAGTTCCCAACTAGAGAAGTCTGACCTGAATAACTAATTGCTAACGGAGATCTTTACATGCTAATTAGTGATGTTTCTTTCCCTGAACAGAGTATAAATTATTGAATGCTCATTTCTTTTGACCTTATCCAGAAAGAAAACCTTCGGTAATAGGCTGTAATAAACCTATTAAGTCTCTTCTCAGGATGATCTATGGCATGATTTTGAAGCCATTAATTTAGCTGTCATATCTCTTGAAAGCATAATATAAATCTAGACCGGAAAAAATGGAGTGGGGATTGACTGGTAGAAGCAAGCTGGGGAAATAACAGCCTGAAGTTGAGCTAGTAGGAAGGCTTTGTCATCCTCCTGCAGGATGAGAGGAGAGGATGACTCTGGTGTGAAGCTGCTGCAAGAGAAGAAGGTAAGGGTGCAAGGCAAGATCCTGGGGAAAAGAGGGAGAAGGCTGTGCGAGGCGTATGGGAAATGCCCGTCAGAGAGTCTGAGTCTGGCTGCCGAGGTGCCCCGCAGCCTCACAGACCAATGCACCCAGATACATCACGAAGAGGTGAGAAGGCTGTATGGAGCTGAAATAGTGTGATTGTCAGCATCAGTGTAACTGCTGCCAGGGAGTGGCAACAGTCTTCATTTCTGTTTCATTGTCGATTTGTTTTCTCCTTTCTATTTTTAATTTTAGGATACTGCTCTTTCCCTGATACATCATCAACAGGCAGCACAGCACCCCAAATCAATGTGGGTCAACAACTGTACAGCAGTGTAGGAGTTACTGTAGTTTTAATAACCTGAAGCTGAGTCAGCAACAAAGAGCAGATTAACAAGTTCTGGAGTGTCAACTCTGTGAAGGATTTTGCTAGGAGAAGTTTGAGCAGATAAGAATCCAAGTTTGGGTGAAGGCTCTTGAGTGGAAAGTCTGAAGATGAATAACTGTTAAAACTCAGCACACAACAAATGATTTGTTATAACAAGAGTTTATTTTGACTGCTTGTTTGCTGACTTTTGCCTTAGGCTGCCTAATGGGATTTTCTTGGTAAGAGATAAAAATTAAGCAAAATAGCTCACTCTTAATGAGCTACATGTAATTACAGAAATAAGTGGATTACAATGAGATTGCCTCTAATTGGAGAAGTACAGAATTCCCTTTTTGTCCTTCTTGACAGATTAGAAGACTAAAGTCAATCTGAAATAGCTTTTAGATGCCTAAACTTTCACTGACTTCACTGGAAGTATGTGTGGGAGAGCAGAAATTAGATGACAAACACCTATTCAGTTCCTGACTTAACAGCTTAAAGGAATTATTTCACTTCTTTTTTGGAGAGGATGATTTCACACAGACTTTTCTATCATGGCCTTCACCACATGGTCAGAAGCAGCTCCTAAGTAAGAGTATGCTTATTCTTAAAATAAAGAGGCAAAACCAGATTAAGGCTGAGAACTTTGTTGTAAAGCAGTGATGTGATAAACCGTGTTTTCTTGTGGCAGAGAAAGCTTTGTGCCCTGGACACTTCAGGTGATCTGGATGTGCTCCATAGCCCTGATGTTTCTGGGGTACATTGGGTTCCCCAGGCAGTCCCTCCTGACCACCAGATGCGTTTAGCCCCTTGCCTGCCCTGTGGCCACATCCCCACTTGCTGCCAGGGTAGATGCTCAGGAAAAGCCTGCTGTTGTCAGAGTAACTCACCTTTGGGAGACCCATGGTAACAAAAACCAGCAGGCATAGTGGTGGGGCTAGATGAATTGCCTTGGTGAGCTCAGGCGGTTCCCAGGCTGTAGGGGGATGCTCTTTTAAAGCATACATATGGGGGAGCAGAGTTCAGGGTGTGAAAGTAAGTAATCATATGATGATATGACCAGTTTTTTTTGTTTGTTTGTTTTTCTCCAGGGCCCTGGATAATTCATTATGAGGTTGAATTGGGATCCTATGAAGACCCTGCACTAACCCTGACCCCTGCCTTTCTTGAGCAATACTTAGGGTGCTCAGAACCAGCCAAGTGCTGGTGAGCTGTAGGAAATCTAACGACAAGCTCGGATAGCCAGAAACAAAATAAATTTGTGAAAGCGTATGACTTTGACGAATAATGATTTTTTGCCCTGTTCCTGAAAATCCAACATGCACTCTAGGGGATGCTTTACATGCCCAATCCCTGCGCTTTGCCAATAAAGAAGTTATTAAGAAGAAAAGGGCAGTGAAAACATTTGGTTTTTTTTTTCAGAAAATCTGATCCCAGACTGAGGACAAACCTTTGAAATGTTACTGAACAAAGAAATGATTGCAAGTATTAAGCTGTTGGAAGCTTGGACATAAATGTCTTGGCCTGTGTGTGGCATTCGTCTGCGATGGGATCCAGGTGACTGTAGCCTCAGCTGGAACTGGGACACTACAGAGCCATGAAGCTTCAACACGACCACATGCTTTAGGATAATCCCTGGCATCATGTGCAAGGCTGCAGCCTTCTTCAGTCCAGAATAAACCAACAGCTCAGGATAAGTCTGTACTAAAGGAGAAGGAAGTATACAATACTTGCTTGTCCTGTGGTGACTGTGGTTATAAAAAGACTTTAATCGGTTAGGATCTCTATATAATTGTTGAATAAGCAAAGAACAAAAGAATTATCTCTACCCAAAGGAGTGCACATCTTTAGCCTGCACACCTCAAATTTTTTTCCTTATTTTGAGGTGGATGTTTGAAAAAATTACCCCACATAGGTATTTCAGACATCATGTCTCTTAATTTTTCTGATTAAATGAATAACCTATTGCAAATCACCTCATAAGTTATTTTGTCTTGTTAGATTTCCTACATCCTTCAGCTTTCATTTCTGTATGCATACATCAAGAAAGGTAGTGTTATATCTGTGTAAATTGGGCTAGAATTAGCTTGTATGATATGCTGTAGAAATATGCTTTAGGTAAGGAAAAGTATTAAAGGATTAATTCTAGGTTTCTGCATATATAGTATTTACTCCCCATGCTGCCATAAGCATTGAGGTATGAAAACAGAGAGAATGGTAATTTTTAAGAGTCTGTATTGAAAATACAATTTTTATTTTGATCACTGTCCTGCTCCAGATATAAACAGCATTAAAACTCGTTTCCTGAAATGTGGCTGGTTTTATAGTTAAAATAATTAGGAAAAGAGCATTGGAACAAATGCATATGTATAATAAGGAGGAGTAAATAAAAGTAGAAGAAAAATGCTGCTGCTGTACTGTTGTCAGGACACAGCTATAGGAATTTCACAGGTAGTTATTAATGCATTTTACATTCTGTTGGAATGAGATAGTTTTGAAATGCTAATAATGCTCAGATAGTAAAACTGAGTAGGGTTCTGGCATTAATAAAGCAGGTAGTAATCTTCACTTTGCTCTGATGCATTTCCAAAGTTTATCTACCTTCCCAGAACAAATCACTGGAAATAACACTGTATTTGACATCGGTTCATTTTCAGTGTGGCCACCACTCTGGAGAGTGCAGCTGGGGGAGCAAAGGATAAGGAAGGGATAGGGAGTGTGTAGGACATTGGGAATTTCAGAAAAAAACATATATAAAACAAGAATTTATTGCTAGTATGACTGAAATCTTAACAGTTTAATCCAAGAATCAATAATAGTCCAGATCTAATTATTACAGAAAAAAGAAAGAATATTTCAATGCAGAAAAAGCTTCAATAATAATATAACAATGATAGGAATAAAATTATTATTCTCACCCTGCTTAGTTCCTGGACCTTTTTGCCTCACCCTTCCCCTGCTCCTCTGGGTCCTAAGGTCGATGGTTTCATTTTGGTGGTGGTGGTGAAGGGGGCAATTTGGCCAGTTGTCAGCATCCGGAGTCATTTGCTGGAGGAGTAAGATGTTCATGGTGGTGGTTGCCTCTCCCTCATTTCAGGACCCACGTGGGGTTATGCGTTTGCTAACACACTTTTACACCTTACTCTTTCTTCATTGCTCTGCAACTCCACATTACATCTGAATTTACTATATATGGTGCATTTTACATGTTTTAGAAATACTTGTTCTTTGTTCTCTTTGTTACCCCTAAAGCCAGTTTTATCTAGCTCCAGCTTGTCCACCTTGTGCAGCTTCTACAGGTCAAGGAAAGCTCAGATGGAGCAAGCCTGACCAGCCTTCTCCTGAGGCCTTAAAAGCTCAGTACAAAGCCCGTGGCTTCTTAGTGGCAATGGCAATAATATACTACACTACAGGTCTACATGGTAATAACCTGCCCGTTTTCTGCAGTCCATGCCCCTTGTGCAACATCCAATCATTGAATTAGGGATGTTTGAAGGCACATCCTGCCCACCCTTTTAGTATCCACTTATAGACTTGTTATGAATTTTCTATATAAAAACCCTTAGTATTAGATATAATTCCAGAGAAGAAATTAAAATTTTTCAGAGATAAGTTGACTTAAACCTGCCTTTCTCTTTGTTCCTCACATCTCCCAAATTGTGTGCTCCATCTGTTAAGTGGTGGGTTAAAGGACCAACTGGGTAAAAAGAAAGAAGGTGAATTCGCTAGGTTTTTCTCATATTGCAAACTCCATGAGAAAGGACCATTTCTTCTTAAATGTCTGTAAGAGACCAAGCACACGAAGGTGCTCATGTGGCTGGAATCTCATCCAAATTACTTGGCAGGGGACCACTAATAAATCAGATTAGGCAGGTAAACCCACTGTTCCTGTCATTTTTAATTAAATTAGTTTTCAACAATCCTGTTTCTATCTGCTGAAGATATTCCAACGTGTTCAGTGGTGAGTCACTCCATCTCAACCACCCAAAGAAGAGGGAAGACAAAATGCAGATGAAGTGGAGCACAGCTCACAAAGGGTCTGAGAATATCTAATGTTTTTTATGTGGTTGTCCCTGGTGAATATAACTTTGATTATCATAGAATCATTTTCATAGAATGATTTAGGTTGGAAAAGACCATTAAGATCATCGAGTCCAACCATAAAATTATGTTGAATTGAGACATCTATAGCTGAGCTAGTCATTCATTGCTCTCTTTATGGTCAATGGAGAGAGAAAGGGTTGGCTTTTTTAGGGTGCAGTGGGATCTCGCAGTGCACTCCCTGATGTGAAAGAAAATGAACATACTCTTCAGGAAATAGGGGATTTGGTTCAAGTAACAGAAGCGTTTCACAAAGCACAGTCCTAGCTCTGTTTGCACAGGTTTCAAAACTCCCAATAAAATCATTCAAGCCCAGCTGCCAAGTCATTATCTCAAACCAAAGTAACAAGCTGACACCTGTTCTTTTGTCACATTGCAGTTGGATTTAAATGGGAGGAAAGAGGCTTATGGAAACCAGCCTCGCCTGTCCTCATTTGCACCCGCCGCTCACACACACAGGCTCCTGGTCCATGAACGCAGGCCGAGCCTCACAGCCCCTCGTGTTCAAGATGCTCCAATTAGATAAGCAAAGCACAAAGGTCCAGTCACAGGCAAGTTGCAAGGGCTGTACAAACAGCCAGTGGCAAAGGCAGGATTAGAATTCAAAATTCAACCTTAGCTGACAATGTCACGCTTAATCCTCTGGAAAATGCTGCTGAATTAAAGCAGTATGATGGGTGCCACAGTTGAAGGGATTTAGCTAAGCAATAAGGAGCAAATGTAGTCTTTCTCCTACCTTTTGTTTAATGATTTGGGTGGGGGAATTGCGGGGGAAAGGAGAGGAAGGATTTAGGCTTGTGATGAGTTCAGTTTTCCAGGAAAACTTCTGTATAAGGGTGTAGTCTTCGGGATGAATATCCTACAGTCTGCAGGAGTTTTCAGTTCTAATAGCTAAGTGTTGAAATTCACACCTCTGTGTGCTTTCATGGACATTTATTGTAGGAATTCAAACATCTTTTCTGTATATACCTCTAGTTCCAGATCAAATATAAGATAGGAAAAAAGTCTAGAAGTATTTAATGTTTAATAACTCAGTGGCTCAGTACTGCCAATTTAACCTAACTAACTTTGTATCCTAACTTTACTCAGGACTGTTTTCTTAAGGAGGGTTTACAAAAAGACATAGGATTGTCCATAAGCTGAATGGACCCAAAACAGAAAAGTGTCTTGTCGTAGTGACACTTTCCCTCCAAAATTTTTCTTTTGTGCACTGGTGCAAGGGAAGTGCTATGAAACTGTGCCCTGACGCTGAGGAGGTCTGCAACCTCCCTCTCTGCAAATCTCTGTGACTTTTTCTTCTTAGGACAGTTTCTGGCTGAAAGGCAATAGCAGTATGTATCCCAACAACATTAGTGAGTTAATGTTCTTTAAGCTTCAAGCTGTGGAGGTAAGCACATGAATGAAGTTCCCTTGCAGACAGAAGTTGGAAGAGACAAGAAGTAGCTAGTGGCTAAGGAGTCATGAAAGAGGTACTGTATGCAACAGCCTATGTCCTGAGAGCAAGCATCTCCCAATGCTTGCACATCCCAGAGAGCCCCAGAATGGAGGGATTCCAGCATGCGCAGTTATTATGGTCAGATAATTCAAAAGCATGGGAGGGAACGTGAATAAAGAGGGCAGATAAAATCACTCAGGGACTGACACACAAGAAAAGATACTTTATTGGTATGCAAGTTATGAAAGAAAATAAATAGTAATCTTGTTTTTGTCTACAGTGAAGAAAAATAGCAGGCCTGATTGTGCTGTCTTTACTAGC
Source organism: Gymnogyps californianus (assembly GCF_018139145.2). Lineage (NCBI taxonomy): Eukaryota > Metazoa > Chordata > Aves > Accipitriformes > Cathartidae > Gymnogyps > Gymnogyps californianus. The sequence continues at coordinate 11,162,598 of NC_059471.1, read as the reverse complement.
TTGGTACTCTATGGATGATCCCAGTAGAACTTTAAGGGTTTAATGCAAGTTTCAGAAGGAAACGTATTTCTGGAATGAGGTGAAAAAGGACTATAAGGGGTAAAAGGGCAAAAATTCATAGGATTGGTTGCTTCTGAAGCTCTGAGAATAATAAATTCATTCTCTAACTAATAGTATAGAGTAATTCCAATGTACAGAGCTAATCTCTTAGTCAAGCAGGATGAAATCTAACGATAATCAGTAAGAGACTCAGGTGATAATTGGGACCTCTCATCACAGCAAATCCTACTGCTTTCTTTGAACTATCCCAGTGAATACTGACAAATGTCAGTGGCAGGATGAACTGTTAGAATCAGGGAACATTATATATAGTAGGATTGTGTGACCAGATATTTTTACCATGTGCTAAATATGAAAGCTCATATGTTCTTACACATTAGCCAGTGACTATGCTGGGGTTTTGATAGCAATATCCTGTTACTTGTACGTCTAAATGCTTTCAAGTCATGGTAATGATTCAGTGTGCTAACAGTCAGGTGGAAAGCACTGTGCCGTTTCAGGTGTCTATCTCCTTGCGACCAGCCAATTAATCGCGGCAGGAAACCACAGTGTGCCCCACAGAAATCTTGAGGAGGCACTAAGAGTAATTGGGAATTTCACCTGTTATTTCAATTAGCATGCTTAATTCTGAATGCTGGCTGGACAGCGTGGTGGGATAGCATCAAACGTGGCATTTGCAAAGATATGCTTAGACTAGACTGCATGAATAAAATGCTAGATTGAATAGAATTGCCTACTATCTGGATAATTATAATAGCACTGGTTATGGCATTCAGTGAAACACGACTACATTTGAGTCACACTTCAGCTCAGGCAGGGTGTCTCTTTAGGGAACACAGAAGTAACAGCCATTGCAGTGAAGTGTGTTTCTCTGTTCTGCTTGCTGATACAATCCCTACAAGTGATTGTATCAGAGCCACTGGAACAACTTCTACTGGTGTGACTGGTGAAGGATTAATCCATGGAAGGAAGTGAGGCTATGGTCTTGCCTCTTTTCCAAACTTTTCGGAAGCCAGCACCCAAAGCCTGTGCCTTGTTTTGGGGCACAGAAGAATACCTCCCAGTTTCAGGGCTTTGGCTTGTATCTAGGCAGTCAAAATCTGGCTCCTGATTATTTTTCAATGTTAATTGTTCCTTGATGATAAGTTATTAGGGAATTTTTTACAAACAACCAGTGACATGACTCATTTCCTCAGAATCAGTGATGGTCCTTGCATTTGACCATGATGGACTTTTACCGTATAGTTTGAAAATTAAGCATGAAAAGGGTTAGCAGTTTAAGCTTAGAAAAAGCAGTTAAACATATTTTTTCTCCACTAATGGGATTTAGCAGTTAGGCATGAAAGCAATCAAGAATTTATATCTTTGATTTATAGTATTATAGTATACACAACAACCTTTTAGCTGAAAAAATATCAATGCAGATGTTAGGTATTAGCATTTCCCTAAAGAGTTATTTTCTCTCCTTGCAGTTTTCTTCCACCTGCCTTCCATCTTTTTTCCTGATAGATAGAAGAGGAAATGCAAAATCATTCCTTAAAATGGCTTTTTTCTTCAGAAAATTGTTTTCTCTTTGGTAATGCATAGGTAGCAAACAGCCCCCTCCTGCTAGTGGTAGATGGCTCAGAGCTTTTGCCTCTAAAGGCTGGTGACCAAAGTAAGTGCTCAGCAGGTATTTTAGTACCAAGAAAGTAGACAGATTTTCAGAAAGGCTAGGAATTTGGGGTACTGAACTCCCTTGAAAATCTGACTTTAGTGTTTCTATAAAAGCATTTATGGCCTCGATGGAAGCTGAGGTTTTTTTTGCGCTCTTGTCAATTGCTAGAATTGAACCCTTGAAAAATCATTTTCTAAATTACCTCTCTTAAAGCCTGTCCAAAAGAACAGGAATTTTGTCTCTGTTATTGATTTATTTAAAGTGAACTTAATGAGTCAAACTTTGGTGTTCAAAGGTAGTCATTAATTAGCTAATGTTTTAACATAAAATAAGCAGTGGATTGAAGAGAATAGAAATATATTTAACTACTAATCATCACTGGGATTAGGATATGGTACACCATGGGAGGCTTCCAGTCTGCCTCCTCTTCAAAAGCCTACCCTTGTCTTAGAGAAAACAGGAACAGATTCCCTCCAAAACACTGTCCCTCCGAGGGGAAGACACAGTCTGCTGGCGACCAGCAGCATGTCAGTTCTGTTGGGTTTTTTTTTATCTGGGCTAACATTCTTGATTACTGACCAAACCATTATCCCACTTCTTCAGACTTCCTCAAAACGAGGACATTCCAAGCTGAATGAATTAAATGTTGTGATTTTGATACTACAGGCTCAAGTCTCGTGGGTACAGGTCAGCTTGTTTCTCAGGATGAGTATCCCAAACCTCCTTATGTTGCTGTTCTGGTAAGAGACATTAACTGCTTGTGGTGGGTTGACCTTGGCTGGATGCCAGGTGTCCACCAAGCCGCTCTATCACTCCCCCTCCTCAACAAGACAGGCAGAGAAAATGCAACAAAAAAGGTCACAGACTGAGATAAGGACAGGGAGATCACTCACCAATTACCATCATGGGCCAAACAGACTTGGCCCGGGGAAATTAATTTAATTTACTGCCATTTAACAACAGAGTAGGATAATGAGAAATAAGAACTAACGTAAAGCACCTTCCCTCCACCCCTTCCTTCTTCCCAGGCTCAACTTCATTCCCAATTTCTCTACCCTCTCCCCCTGAGCGGCGCAGGAGGACGGGGAATGGGGGTTGTGGTCAGTTCATCGCACGTTGTCTCTGCCGCTCCTTCCTCCTCACACTCTTCTCCTGCTCCAGCGTGGGGTCCCACCCATGGGAGACAGTCCTCCATGAACTTCTCCAACATGGGTCCTTCTCACAGGCTGCAGTTCTTCATGAACTTCTCCAGCGTGGGTCCCTTCCACAGGGTGCAGTCCTTCAGGAACAGACTGCTCCAGCATGGGTCCCCCACAGGGTCACAAGTCCTGCCAGCAAACCTGCTCCAGTATGGGCTCCTCTTCCCACGGGTCCACAGGTCCTGCCAGGAGCCTGCTCCAGCATGGGTGTCTTGGAGCTGGCTGAAACTGGCTCCGTCTGACATGGGGCAGCTCCTGGCATCTTCTCACAGAAGCCACCCCTGCAGTCCACCCTCTTTACAAAAACCTTGCCACATATAAGCCCAATACACTACTATTTGCACTCTTTTCCCATCTTGGAGACATCCAGTGTGCTCCAGCTGCTGCTACAGAAGCCATCAACAAGCTGATGGTTGAATCTTCATGCATGAGCCATTTGGTCTCTTAAGCTCCTACCTTATGAAGGTTTGCAGACAACTTTGTGGTACAGTTGGTTTATTTAACCTTTGCCATTTATATGTTACAGTTAAACCCAAATATACTTCAACCCATTTATTGAGTCCTACCCAAATAAACACAAATTCAGTCTTTGGGAAGGTACAGTCCTTTTTCAGAAAATTCTTTTAACTATTGTTCAAATTACATTATCTCTATTAGACAAACCTTTTAACACGCACTCTTTCCTGTGATCAGTTCTGCAACTCCAAGGCCCTAGCAAAGCAGCCAGAAGTTCACTTGAGCTCTGATGATAGTTTTTTCCATAAGCATGCTTTGCAGAGTAAGCACCTGAAAAAAGTAAGAAAAGGTGGTTTTAAGGGGGGAATAACTTGTATTTATTTTTGACATTTTAAAAGCTACCTCAGTGAAATCTATCCATCCACTTACTCCAGAGTTCTGGAGAACAGATGCTGAGAAGTATTGTGCCATCACCTTCTGAAGGTGACTGGCCCACTGATTGTGTATGAAGAGGCAAGCTTAAAAAAATGGTGCAGTTAGCACTGGGTAATTTGCATTAAATGGCTCTTTTGGAGACAGTTTTTCTGAAGCTCAGGCGCACTGATTTGGAACATTATTTTGAAGACAAGACTCCCAGAGAGAGGACACATTGTCAAACAGCCAAATCACAAGGTGCCTCAGAACACTTTTTCTGTTGTTTCAAGCAGATTTATAAAATGGCTTTTTCAAGCTCCTTGGGCTTGAATCAAAAAATCAAACAGAAAATGAAAAAATAAATGCCATGTTTTTAATGTATACAAGGTATGGGACTGCCTAACTTTATGGAACTTCCTAACCTTGATAAGTTAAAGTCTTATAATTGCCTTTATGGAAAAGATGGCTCAAAGAAAGAGACTAATTTCAGTGCTCAGATGCATCACTGGAAGGTCCCATCTCTCCCCAGAGACTACATAACCAAGGAAGGTTAACCTGCCAACTAACTAATTTGTCTGTAATGTGAGGAAATGAAGTACCAGGTCTCCCCACCCTATATAGCCTAAATAGCAGCAATAGGGATTAAGAAAAGCAAAAGGGACAGCACATTTTGTGGACAGCTTGGGAAGGCCGTAGAGGACTTTCTTGCTCAGATAGCCCAAAGCAGGGCACAAAGCATCTGACAGCAATCATTCTGGGTGCACCATAGCTAAATGATAACTCTGGCCATGGCTGCTGCTGGTATAAATCAGTGGTGTGCTGAGCTAAAGGGTTATGCTGCTTGCATACCTCTCATCCTTCATGGGTTAGGCCAGAAGGACCACAACACATACTAGTCAGTGAGCAGTGATGATTCTGCATCATCCTGTTGATGGCAGGTTGTGAGATGGGGTATGATGCCAACTCATGACAAAACACTAGGGATTGCCAAGAGATTTCCCTGGATGGATCAGGAAAGAGAATTGTCTTAAATCATATGAGGTTGCACCGCTACAGCAGAACTCAGATAAAGAAATATTTAAAAAAATATATGCCCAAACAGAATTATTTAAATTAATATTCTTTATGCATAATGTTTTAGCAACTTGTAAGCAGTTCCTGCACAGTGTCCTAAGAAGATTCACAACTCTGATTCCTCTTAAATCCCCCAAAATAAAATTAGATTCATGGTCAGTGTCTCCATAAATATTTTCCAAGAGCCGATTTCAATATTGCACAACACATGATATAAATATTGGGAATTTTTTAATAACTTTTTCAATCCTTATTTAGGCTAAAATATAGCTATTATGAATAACAGGAGATATGCAGAGTTCTGCATACCTCCTTAGGTATATTTGCAGACTTCCTTCTTTCTCGTTAAATATTGTTTATATGCAGATTGTAAACTGCAGTAGATTTGCATAAAGTCCCAACATATCTGTTCTAAGTATTATCAAGTGCTGAGGCTGCCCAAATTTACAGTAACACATAAAATGGTGTGTTAACTTTAGGATTTAATTTTAAGCATGTAACCCCTGTAACACATATGTCACAGTCTGGATCTCTCAAACCTACAGGACAATATATTCTGTAAATTAAACTTCATTTTATGAGCTCATTTGGAAAGAAAACAAATAAACACATCAAACAGAGGCTCAATCCCCTTTGTACAGGCTAGTCTAACGTGTGAATTCACTAACTCATCACTTAATTCATGAGGTTTCTAACTCACAAGGTCTCTAAATCACAACTTGCAACTCTTAACTCGCAACTCACGCCTATGAGCAAAACAGTTACCTGACTGATGGTGAGTTTGCTCATTCTTCCTCTTCCGTCATGGTGCAGGTGTCCCTTGTATCACACTGGGAAGTACGAAAGCCTCAGCAGTCCAACTGCTGTTGGATCTCCTTGAAAAGCTTTTTGGGTAAGCTGACGTCGTTATCCCTTCCAGCTTGGAAGTTTGGTCTATACCATTTTCATGAGTTGGTGGATTCTGCAGAAACTGCCAAACAATCAATATGCAAGGATGATGGCTGCAGGAGACAGCGAGCCACAGGTGGTAACGACTGCATGATGACCTTTAGCCCTTCCTGGCCATCGTGTTCTGCCTATGTGCTGCTCTCACTTTGACCTAATGGCGCTGCTCCCAGCATACATCAGCCCTTAGCATGAGCCATGTGTTAGCCAAAACCTGATCAGCAGTTGCGTGAGCAGTCACACACATACTTACAGGCTGCCTCAGTCTGAGTATCTTCCCTTTTATTGAGTAAAATTTAGTACTCACATCTTCAAGGTAACATATGTTTTTGGACAGGAATCCGATTCAAGCAATACGTGCCATTCATTAAGCTCTTCAGTTAAACCTACAACAGCTGTAACTGCCGTGACTTCGTTAGACACTGTATTGCTCAAAAAATTATATATTCTGGTGGCCTTTATTCACAGAGGGATTGGTCTACAATGCAAGAGTCTTCTTGAATCAAGCTTTCATCACAGATTTAAGACAAAATTAAAATAACTGACTAAAAGAACTTAAATCTTCAGTGCTTCATAAAAGAATGACCCGAAAGTGGAAGAAAGTACATTTGTGCATAGTCAGTAGACTCCTACACATGGACCTTGAAAAAGTTTGCAGCATTTAATAACACTTAAACTATTTAGATGTAAACTACTTAGACTGAAAACCTTCTTTTTCATTATTTTTCTCTAGTTCCAGATTGGCAGGTGTCACAGCTACTCTGAGACACTGTTATATTAATGCAACAGATCATTAATATAAGAAAGTCCAAGTCTCAATAACAGAAAATACATAAACGTATGGAGGTCAGGAAATTAGAACGAGAAGTTTGTGAAATTTTTAAAGTGTTCAGCTAAACTTTAAATGCTACTCTGACTTCTCCTCTCTTATGCATGCTGCTTTGGCTGCAGGGTTGTGTCCTCCTTTTAGGTAATCATAGGGGGAACAGATAAAAGCATTGCTATCTTAACTGCTACGTAATGTTTCGGTAAGAGCATTGCCAAAACTCCAGAAGTTGTTATGGTTCAGTTGCTCTCTGACTGCTGCCTTCTCTGTGTGTGGGACAACTTGATCAGTCTTGATTTCCTGTCATGTAACAAATAGTTTTGCCAAGAGTTAAAAAATGGAACATTTTGGGATTTGGCATCCCAGCAGGAATGCTGAAGTAAAGAATAAGCATGCAAAGGATTGTGACAGGGTCTCAAAAATTCAGTTTAGATATTATTAACTTTCGGGTTTTTAAACTGAAAAGCCAAAATCTTCTTTCAAGATTAATATTGGGATAGTTATTCTGAAAGAGAGGAGCAGGGTAGGATACTAGAAGCCTCTTCCAAACCTGCATATCTCCCTTTTCTACTACCCAATAGCTCCACCTTCAAGTACACCTAACTGCACATTGTCTCTCTTTGAGGCTTAGTCTTCCAAATTTAATCAAACTATTTCTCCTAATGGTAAAAACCAACCAAATTCTGACAGAATGAAATATCAAAAAGTAAAGATTACACTGATAGCAATTTAGCACACAGTGTCAATAATTTAGAGCTGTGATTGAAACTGGCTTTATGACAGAACATTTCTAAAAGTTTTAGCTGCAGTATTTCAAACACAGCTTCAAAACCACGTTGAGCTCCCCTTTCAGGCATTACCTCCTGTCATCTCTTCACCTCCATACTGTTTCTTGGTTTTGTCCTTTTTGTGGCAAATGCTCCACCCAGCCAAGGTGCCTGGTTCTCTACAAGCCATTGAACACAAAAGACCAGTTGCTGCTTTGCTCTCATTCTCTTCAAGCATGACCAGTTATTTTCCATTTCCACAGCCTGAATTTGTCCTTGGCTGAGCTATTTTGAAATTAATTCCCTCACTGGAAAAAAATTATAATTCAGTTAAGAAAAGTCTGTAATGATTTAATGCTCAAATATTTATTTCAAAACAGTGCTGCTGATTTTTGGTCAGAGGAAAGAAGAGTATGTGGCTGAAGTGACTGCATGAGGAAGGCTGCTTTAATGAAGACAACTAACACTAATAACTGAGTTTTGAGCTTACACCATTAATTATGCTTTCACTCAGTTTCTTATTCTGGTTTGGAGACAGCCTGTGCCTTGCTCAAATGGGCACTGCATTTGTCAATATCCATACATGCAACACACACATTTCTATAGACTATATTTAACTAATAAATAATATTTGTGTCAACCAGTTGTACAGCCTGTCCTGGTTTCGGCTGGGATAGAGTTAATTTTCTTCCTAGTAGCTGGTATAGTGCTGTGCTTTGGATTTAGAAGGAGAATAATGTTGATAACACACTGATGTTTTTAGTTGTTGCTAAGTAGTGTTTATACTAAGTCAAGGATTTTTCAGCTTCTCATGCCCAGCCAGCAAGAAGGCTGGAGGGGCACAAGAAGCTGGGAGGGGACACAGCCAGGACAGCTGACCCCAACTGGCCAAAGGAATATTCCATACCATATGACATCATGCCCAGTATATAAACTGGGGGAGCTGGCTCGGAGGGGTGGATCGCTGCTCGGGAACTAACTGGGCATCGGTCAGCGAGTGGTGAGCAATTGCATTGTGCATCACTTGTTTTGTATATTCTAATTCTTTTAGTATTATCATTGTCATTTTATTATTATTATTATTATCATTATTATTATTTTTCTTCCTTTCTGTCCTATTACACTGTCTTTATCTCAACCCAGGAGGTTTTTTGGGGGGTTGGTTTTTTTTTTTCCCGATTCTCTCCCCTATCCCACTGTGTGGGAGGAGTGATCAAGCGGCTGCATGGTGCTTAGTTGCCAGCTGGGGTTAAACCGGGACAACAGCCCCATAAAGCCACGTGTTAATTTGGTCTTTAATATTTCTTTCCTGCTAATCTCTGTCTCCTGTTAATATACCCACTTCAATAATTGATGTTCGTACTACGTGTGGTGCCTTTCACATAATGATCTCAAAGCGTGTTAAAGACATTAATTGATAAACCTCATCCAGTGGTAATTATATAAGGGAATAAAATGTGTTTGCATTATTCATGTAGATTAAGTAAGGCATAGAGCGGTTAAGCTATTTCATCCATCAAAGCAGCAGCGGAACTAGCAGTAAAACTTGGCAATCCTCATTCTCCTCATCCCAACCGCATGTGATACTCACTTCCAACCACTAAAACACCCACAATATCCCAATGTAACAATCCCACCCTTCCCCCTACAGCTTCCAATAATGTGACAAGATGACCTGATTTTGACACTGTCACTTTGGCTGGTTGAAAGATTATATAAGGGAAATAAGCTATTATTCCTTTTCAGACAGAATCACAGAATCACAGAATGGTTGAGGTTGGAAGGGACCTCTGGGGGTCATCTGGTCCGATCCCCCTGCTCAAGCAGGGCCACCTAGAGCCGATTACCCAGGACCTTGTCTAGACATTTTTTTAATATCTCTTAAGAGGGAGACTCCGCAACCTCCCTGGGCAACCTGTGGCAGTGCTTGTTCACCCTCACAGGAAAAAAGTGTCTCCTGATGTTCAGAAGGAACCTCCTGTGTTTCAGTTTGTGCCGATCACTTCCGGTCCTGTCACTGAAAAAAGCCTGGCTCCATCCTGTTTGCACCTTTCAGATATTTACAGACATTGATAAGATCCCCCTAAACAGTCCCAGCTCTCTCAGCCTTTCCTCATAGGAGAGATGCTCCAGTCCGTTAATCATCCCTGTGGCCCTTCGTTGGGACTCTCTCCAGTATGCCCATGTCTTTCCTGTACTGAGGAGCCCAGCACTGGACACAGTACTCCAGGTGGCCTCATCAGTGCTAAATAAAGGGGAAGGATCCCCTCCCTTGACCTACTGGTGATACTTTGTTTAATGCAGCTGAGGATACTATTCACCGCCTTTGCAGCAAGGGCACATTGCTGACTTATTCAACCTGGTGTCCACCAGGACCCCCAGGTCCTTTTCTGCCAGGCTGCTTTCCAGCTGAGTGGCCCCCAGCATATATTAGTGCATGGGGTTGTTCCTCCCCAGCTGCAGGATTTTGCACTTCTCCTAGTTGAACTTCATGAGGTTCCTCTCAGCCCGTTTCTCCAGCCTGTTGAGGTCCATCATTGAGAAAGCATCTGACCCATATTATTGTGACCCATTAATGCAGGTTGATGTTAAATTGAATTGACTCTTGGGGGAGCACTGAAGAATCCATAGGCAAAGCGGACTGCATGACACGAGACCGTCCTGGCAGTATGAAAGTTGGATGTCTGTGAGTTGTAGGGAATTAATGGTCTGAGACTTGCTGACAAGAAAAAAGCATGAAATCAGAGCTAGGTGCCAAATGAAAGGCACCAAAGGGGAGTTGAAAGCTGGAGAAGAATTTACGATAGGAACAGCAATGACAGTAGATGTGCTCCTGCTCTGCTTCAATGCAGTAAACAAGGACAAACTTCAAGACTCACATAAGCAAGTGGCAGTCAAAAATACCCACAGCCCAGATGGCAGGGCAGAGGCAAATCTATTTTCCAGCATTCACCCTGTGTCTTCATTTTGTTTTTTTTTCTTTTTTTTTTTTTTTTTAGAGAGAGGGATAAATGAAGTAATAGCATTTAGAAGGTGTATTGGGTTTGTATGGCAAGGTTTTGATAGCAGGGGGGGCTACAGGGGTGGCTTCTCTGAGAAGCTGCTAGAAGCTTCCCCTGTGTCCGATAAAGTCAGGCTTTAAGTCAGACCCACCGCTGGGCAAGGCCGAGCCCATCAGCAACGGTGGTAGCGCCTCTGGGATAGCATATTTAAGAAAGGGAAAAGAAGTTACGGCAGTAGCAATTGCAGCCAGAGAGAGGAGTGAGAATATGTGAGAGAAACAACTCTGCAGACAGCAAGGTCAGTGAAGAAGGAGGGGGAGGAGGTGCTCCAGGCGCCGGAGCAGAGATTCCCCTGCAGCCCGTGGGGAAGACCATGGTGAGGCAGGCTGTCCCCCTGCAGCCCATGGAGGTCCACAGTGGAGCAGATATCCACCTGCAGCCCGTGGAGGACCCCACGCTGGAGCAGGTGGATGCCTGAAGGAGGCTGTGACCCTGTGGGAAGCCCACACTGGAGCAGGCTCCTGGCAGGACCTGTGGACCCGTGGGAAGAGGAGCCCATACTGGAGCAGGTTTGCTGGCAGGGCTTGTGACCCCGTGGGGGACCCACGCTGGAGCAGTCTGTTCCTGAAGGACTGCACCTCGTGGAGGGGACCCACGCTGGAGCAGTGTGTGAAGAACTGTAGCCCGTGGGAAGGACTCACTTCGGAGAAGTTCATGGAGAGCTGTCTCCCGTGGGAGGGACCCCACGCTGGAGCCGGGGAAGAGTGTGAGGAGTCCTGCCCCCCCAATGAGGAGGAAGGAGCAGCGGAGACAACATGTGAAGAACTGACCACAACCCCCATTCCCTGTCCCCCTCCACTGCTGGGGAGGGAGGAGGTAGAAAATTCAGGAGTAAAGTTAGGCCTGGGAAGAAGGGAGGGGTGGGGGGAAGGTGTTTTTAAGATTTGGTTTTATTTCTCATTATCCTACTCTGATTTGATTAGTAATAAATTAAATCATTTTTTTCCCCAAGTCGAGTCTGTTTTGTCTGTGATGGTACTGCTGAGTGATCTCCCTGTCCTTATCTCGACTCATGAGCCTTTCATTATATTTTCTCTCCCCTGTCCCATTGAGGAGGGGAGTGACAGAGCGGTTTTGGTGGGCACCTGGCATCCAGCCAGGGTCAACCCACCACAGAAGGTAAATTGGAGATTGCCAGTATTGTTCTGGTGCTGAAAACACCAGGAAAACTAGGAAACACACATAACATCAACCCAAGATAACAAACTGTCACTTCTCTAGAGCCTTGTAGTCCAAAGGGTTACTCCTCAAAATAGGAGTACAGTCCCATCAGCTCCAAATGGTGTGAGATATGGGAAAAATCTATCCATACATAAATTTAAGGTGAAGCTGTCACTGAAGTGTGTGTATCTAAGTGCATATGTGGTTAAGGGGAAGAAGGAGAGCATGGTACGATGGGGTGGGGAGGAGGGCACACTTACATGAGACTGTATTTGGGGTTAACTTATGGGGTTGAGTGACTGTGATCATTTAATTTTGGTATCAAGTGAATGCTTGGTAAGATCTATGTGTACAGGTGGTTTTTTTGGAAGGAGCTGTCCATTAAGAACACCAGTAATAATTTGCTTCAGTACATTGTGAAGTTTAATCAGAATAGACAGAACTTATGTCCTGGCCAGCTAGGAACAGTATATGGTAAAATGAGCAAAGAAATAGATTTTAATGTTATGAACACTAAGCTCCACTCACTTCAGTGTCCTAATTAACGCCTCTGAATGCCTGAAAGAGGAGGCTGTTGGTGTGACCTTTTGTAATGCAAACCCATACGCATGGAGCCCTTACTGACTTGTGTTATGCAGTTGGCAGCTCTCACCAGTCCTGGATCCTGATGGTGTTGGATGCTCCTTCTCTTTTTCCCCTAGTAAGGAATGAGATATAGAGTGGAAAATCCAGGCTGAGTAGTTTTCCCTACCCATGTTTGGTCACAGAGGTATCTGTTGTGCAGTGGGCTGTGACACGCAGCTGAGAAACTCCTAGGCTAGAAGTGAACATGATCATCACGGTCTTGCAGCGAGTGAGGGAAAATCCCATAACAAACATTTACCTTGGCACAGAGTATAAAAAAGAGAGCAGCCTGCAATGAGAACAGAGAGTTAGAAGTCATCAGTTTCTGACAGTTTGATTTTTTTTCTTTTTGTAATGCTGATGGCAGTATTTGGGGCTAACAGAAGCTGAGGTGCAAGGTTATCTGAGCATCTCAGCTGTATTGCAGGAGGGAAGGCACAATTTTATCGTCTGCTTTGAAGACACATCATGTGCAAGGTGATCACTTATGGATACAGTCAAGCATGATAACAGAAAACTACATGAAATGACATTTTTGTTTTGAAGAATCTAGGCTACATGTCCTCGGGAAAAAGAATAATAGGATGACGCTGAATATAATCTCTGGTGGCAGACTTCTAGTCTGCCAGCTCCTGGAGTTGAATCAGATCCAGAGACCCTATGTTTTGGCAGCTGAAGCATAGGCATTTCTTAATAATCTGTTACACAAAGTACTTCGAAGGTCCATGGGAATCATTATATTGCCTTTTTTTTTCCTTCATATGATATTTGGGGGCTATTGAATTTTTTTTTTTGAGAAAATCAAAAGAGAAAATCTCTAGTTTTGTGTGAATGCACACAGCCCTATCCTAACTGGCAGAAAAGAGCCTTTTTGTTTCAGTGATAAATTTTAGTGTGGAAATCCTGAAGGTTAAAAGACAGAAAGCTCCTAGCAGAAACAAGCAGGGCTTCCAGGTGTTATCTTCTAGATCTCATGATTTTTAAAACTCTGTATTTGGGAGATTTCACCTGTGATTTTTTACATGAGGGCTGGCCAGACAGTTCATGCTGTTGACTGCTAGTATCTGAAATCTAGACTACAAACAAAGAGCTGGATTTTAAAATGAGCTGAGGAAGTCGAATGCATCAGCACGTACGATCAGAAAGGCACTTTGATCATAAGGTCTACCTGCCAGGACTTCTCATGTTCTGACTGAACAGCTAAGCTACCCTTTGCCACAAAGGTGCTATCTACCCTTCTCTCTCAGATATGTAAGTTTTTATAACTTTTAAAAATTATCATCATAACATGACACACTCTGTCTTGGTTTGTGGGATGTCTGTTGGGAGATTTTCATGGCAGTAGCTTGATTAACATGTTGTTGTGGTTTATCCCCAGCCGGCAACTAAGCACCACACAGCCACTCGCTCACTCCCCCCACGGCGGGATGGGGGAGAGAATCGGAAGGGTAAAAGTGAGAAAACTCATGAGTTGAGATAAAGACAGTTCAATAAGTAAAGCAAAAGCCACATGCACGAGCAAAGCAAAACAAGGAATTCATTCACCACTTCCCATCGGCAGGCAGGTGGTCAGCCATCTCTAGGAAAGCAGGGCTCCATCACGCGTAACGGTTACTTGGGAAGACAAACACCTTCACTCCAAACGTCCCCCCCTTCCTTCTTCTTCCCCCAGCTTTATATGCTGAGCATGATGTCATATGGTATGGAATATCCCTTTGGTCAGTTGGGGTCAGCTGTCCCGGCTGTGTCCCCTCCCAACTCCTTGTGCACCCCCAGCCTGCTCGCTGGTGGGGTGGGGTGAGAAGCAGAAAAGGCCTTGACTCTGTGTAAGCACTGCTCAGCAGTAACGAAAACATCCCTGTGCTATCAACACTGTTTCCAGCACAAATCCAAAACATAGCCCCATACTAGCTACTGTGAAGAAAATTAACTCTATCCCAGCCAAAACCAGCACACCTGTGAATACCTGCAAACTGAACTGATATAAGCATACTGAGTATAAAATGAGTCAAATTACACTGTCTTTTATCCCCTAACACAGGGGAACAAATACTCTGTCAAAGACGCTGCTCTCTGCAGCTTCCCTCTTTTCTGAGCTGGATGACTGTCATCTAGGATTCCTGTCCTGAATTGGTTTCCATTACTGTCCCTTTTTGTCTTTCTAGATACAACTATCTACTTCCCTGGGTACCTAAAAAGATAAAATATGCTTACGAGTGTGGGCCATATCAGCCTAGCCATATAGTTTCATATCAAAGTGGGTGGTCAGAATGACCAGCCATGCTGGAGATCTAATCTTAATCTGACATTTAAATGAAACTTGAGGTCATTGAGGCCATATAAGCTGAAACCAAAAGGCAGAAAAATCATCAAGATCTCTGTAATGTGAGGTTGATAAATTTTAATGGCGCTTCAGTGAATTCAAGCATCTTTTAGAGGGGACTTAACATCTCACAATAATTGCATCCTTATGAAATAGAAATTATAGTGCTGGCTTGCAGGAGAGTGATGACAACTATTTTTCATCTCATGCTGTAGAATAAAATGAACCTTTCCAAAGTACATTCTGTCAGTCGTAGTCAGACAGTTTAGACTAACATCCTATTTCACTGTCAATTGTTGTATTTCTATTTTTTCATAGCTGGCTACTTTTATTATGGAGAAAAAACGGTTGATTTTAAGGGTAAGAGATGTTGAACCATATTATTAAAAAAAAGAAAATTACAGTACCACAGAAACATGTTTTAAAGTTTGTGTGACTTCTTACCATGGTAAAATAACTGGATCAGAACAAAAGAAAAGGATGTAATTCCTACGTGCACACTCTTTCTGTGAAGGCAGGTTTTAGGCAGCAGCTATAAATATGCCCCTGTTGACAGCCTGCAGAAGGAGATGCTTCTGTGGAGTTCAGCTCCTCCCCAGGTCCTCGGCTGGGTGAGGAGGTTCCTGGGCTGGAGCTGCCATCCTTAGGTACCTCCTGCTGCCCCTGAGCTGACCATGATGCCCTGATTCATTTCTGAATTCTCCAGTTTGGCTGCAGGGCTCAGCTGCAGCCTGGACTACTCACCTGGTCCCCCCGCACCTGTGGATGGAGCACTGGGTGTCCTCCATCTGGCTGAGAAATGGCTCATGAATCTTCCAGAAGAAGGCAAATGTGCACAGCAGTGAGCCTGGTGTTCAGCAGGGAGGCCAGGGTCACTTAGCAGCTGTCTTCTGCCTACAGAAAAGACATGCTTGATTAATTTTACAGGTTTTAACTTATGGCCTCTGTAGTCTTGACAGGTGTCAGCATGTGGACGTGGCTTCCATGTTTTACAAATTTTCCACAATTTGGATATCCTAATGACTTTCTATTTTCTTCTTTTACCAAAGCTTCTTCTAATAGTCAGTCCTGTTTTGCTTGTCTGATGCACTAGTCCTGAAGGCACTTGTTCATATGCTTTTCATGCATGATGTTAAACACTTCCAGGCTTGAAGCCCATAACCTTTTTGTCCTGAACCCCTCCCCTCTTTAGACAAAATGCATGCAGGTGCAGAGCCCCATGGTGTTGGGGGCTCTACAAATGCAATACCAAAACAAGCTGCGATTCCAGACACTGAACTTCAGAGGTTTTACATTCATGCTAGGGAAGAAGAAGACAGCTGAATCTGGACTACACTGTCTGGTTTTGGGGTCCCTGGTGCATGACAGAGATCAACAAACTGGAGAGAGCACAGTGGAGGACCATGAGCATGGAGATGAGTATGACTTATGAGAACTGGATATGTTTAGCCCGGAGAAAAGGAAGCTAAGGGCTGATTTAGTTACAGTTGTTTACTCAAGAATTGTGGAGAAGATGCAGCTAGCATTTCCTCAGAGATGCGCAGTGAAAGGACAAGAGGCAATGGTGAGAGTTACAACAAGGGAAACTCTGATTCAGTATAAGGAAAAAAATCCTCACCATGAGGGTTGTGCAGTACTGGCATGGGTGCTCAGAGAGGCTGAGGGACCTCCGTCCTTGGAAACATTCAAAACTCAACTTGACAAGGCCCTGACAACTTTGAGTCTAGTCCTTCTCTGAGCTAGACATGAGTCCAGGTGTGCTCCAGGGGTCCCTTCCAACCTAAATATTTCTAGCATTCTGTGACAAATTCCATCTTTTGCAGGAATTACTGGAAGTGTCACTAACACTGGAATTACTGAAAGCAATGGAAGTAACACTGTGTACTGGAAGTGACCCTGGAAGTGTCACTAACAATGCGGTACCTCAGAGTTTTGGCAAAAAAGGATGCAAAAAAAGGATTGCACCCCAGTGATAAGTGGAAGAAGTGCTAAAGGGGAACCAGAAGATGCTACACCAGTAGTGAGTTTGGGGGACCATTGAAAGAAATTATTAGCTTGCTGGATGCTAAAAGGAAAACACTTTGCAGACAGAAAGAGATAGGTAGAGCATTACATATATTATGAGGCCATGAAAACCTTGGTTTTCATGGATACCTGTGGGTACCACCAAAATGCCACAAGGAATTGTCAAGTAAGTGTATGAGGTCTCTGCTACACAAAAGAATAAAACTATAGGTTTTGTATCACAGGTTACAGGCTGCTGGTTCTTCCCTTGCTAATGGGAAAATCCTGGAGAAACTACCTCCTGTAACTGCAGTCAAGTCCTGAGTGACCACTGTTAATTTGCCAGTCCGTTGTCAGTAATTAAATATTGCCTTTTCTTGGGCAAGAACTCAGTGTAGCCAGGACTCACCTGCTAGCAAGGCCGCATGTGGGCTTCTACCATCTACAGAGAGGATTAAAGACTATTGCATTACAAATAAGAAGCTTCCTAACAGCAACAAGAATGTACCTTTAAATTATGCCTGTACTTCTGATTAATTGTATAGAGATTAAAGTTTCCAAATAATGGAAAACAGATAATTTAGTATTGTACTGCAGAGAGTCTGGCGCTCTCGATATGTGTTGCTTGATGCATTAACCTTACAAAGATTTTTTTAGACTAACAGAAATGCAGACAGAAAGGAAGCAGACCTTGAAAAATCCCTTTCATTAAGACTCTAGCTTCTTGATATAACTGAATTCTTGGCACAACCTACTGAAGTTGGCATGTTACCCACAGAAGTGTAGCAGCTTCCTGTGGCAGAGCATAGGAACTGGATAGGAAAATTAAGCTGGAATTGTTAATTGGAATTGCTTTTGGCTAGCAACAACGTAGAAAGCAAAGGTAATATAGTAATAAAGTCATGGTCTTAGCACACTATAGTGATAAAGATTTGGCCAATGAAGTATAAGTTAATTATTTGGTTGTTCTAGGAGAATTTAGTACTCCAGAATCTTGAAATGTTTTGTTCAACAAATATATTTTGGAAAAAGCTTGGGAAGTCAACATATAGAGTATATAAAATAAGTTATAAAAGGCATTTCAAAAGCTAGTTCCTTTGGAAGTTTCCTTAGGGTGAAGTGGATCAATGTCACCACATTGTGGCTTAGGAAGATATGCAAGGCTGTAATCATGGATGCAAGCTGAAGCTTGTTTTGTTTTGTCACTCTTGGGTACTGGCATGGGAGGCAATAGCTTTGATTTTGGAAATAAAAAGGATATTAACTTGTGTCTCTCCTCCTGTTTAGTAGACCTAGGATCCTGTAACAATTTAGAGGAACTGTTGGCAAAGTAACTATTACTTAACAGATAGTTTCTAGTCCATTAAAACCACATGCAGGAAGCAATAGAAATAGAAAATGCCTGAAATAAAAAAAGCACAGCTTTTCTTCATTGGGGCTTCTCTGGAGTTCTTCCATGTTATTGTCTGTCAGGGATGATGGGTTATCTGGCTGTTGTTCAGTCTCGTAAAGAGGGAAGAGAGACTCATAAAATTGAGGAGATACAACAAGAGAAGTGCTTGTATTTGATTAGTTAGGCTTTACAACCTAGGAGATGTGCGATTTTCGGTTCTTGCCTAGTAATCCTATGATAGCAATGAACCAGTGCCCTGTGGTGACCATCAACCCACTAAAGCTGTCAGCAGTGCCCAGTTCCTGGTCTGAGATCACTTCAAATTCTGTGTTAACAGATGTGATACGAGATCTCAGTTAAAACATGTAAAGACTGTGGCCTTCATAAAACGATATTAGAGTCATAACAGATAAAAGCAGGAAGCCGAGTCTAGTACTTTTAGGGGAAAAAAAGTTGGAATTCATTGAGAAGTTCAACTGGTCACTTATGGCAAATGGGTTTTTACTGAAGAGTTTAGTTTTTTGGAAATGCAAACTGGGAAAAATTAAGGCTAAGAAAACTGCTTTGTATGAAGGAGCCGCATGGCAGATATGCTGACATACAGTAGTTATTTTACTGCTTAGAAAGTTTATAGAGGTCTTATTTTTTGATTACAATATAAACATGATGATTATTTTTGTTAGCATGTTTTAATTCTTTACTAGACTTTGTTTTGGTTAATAATAAAATGCAAGATCAAGGGTACTAATAATAAAATGCAAGATCAAGGGTACTAATAATAAAGCTGTGGAAAAATTGTAGTAAATGCTAATATAAATAAAAATTATTAACCTAGCCAACAAGAATTTATGCCTAACCATTAGATTAAGAAACACTTAGAAAATGAAAATGCAATAGAAAAGCATGTAAAAACCACGCCTAAAGTTAGTTTTCTCCAAACTGGAGAATTGTGGTATCCAAAACAAAAGGTTTTGGATACCACAGATTCTGCCAGATCCTTATCTCTACCTATTGATTAATACTTGACTATAATCCTTTTTGTAAAAATTTTCCTGTAATGGTGAGAAACAAATTTAGGAAAAATACTCAGTATTATCTAATCCAGTTGTTACTACCAGATTTGCTCCAACAATGGGACTACTTAACCTGAGCTGATGTGTGGCATGAGTGAAGGAAAAGATAGGACACAGAAGGACTTAGGGAAACATCATGTTTGCATTATATATATACATTAGAATCATGCTTTATGATTTCTTCTTATAGGTGACTGTTTCCAAACCTTGTAAGTATAGTTTAAAAAACATTATGCCTTGCCACTGAAGCTTGTCTTCATTTTCTTCCATGATGCTGGGGAACAAGGTGAACTGGGGTGAAAGAGGAGAACTGCGAGTGCACCGCTTCCACGGTGGCCGTAGGTCAGTGTAGTGAGAAGATGTCCCCAGAGCCGATGCGTGTGAGCAGTGCCATGTGAGGCTTGCACTGCCAGACGCCTGCTTTCGGGGAGATGCTCCCCCCAGCAGACGGTAACGAGTATTCTTCCTGCAGGGAGCAGATGGCTGAAAGTCATCTGGCTGCCCTAAGCACCCCCAGGGTTCACACGAAGGGACGGTACTTTCTCATTTCCATCTCGCCAAGGAGGTGTCTGACCACGGTCGCTGCGATCCATGCTGTTTCTGCCTCAATTAGTCACTGTAATGTGCTTTACACAGAGCTACTTCTTGAAGCCCTCTGAGAGGGATATATTGCAAGCATTTGCAAGCCAGTGCATTTTGCGATCGCCTCCTTGTTTGAGGGAATTTCTTGGGAGTGCGTAACATCACTGCTCTGAACTGCAGTGGCTGATGTGGGTTACTGAGAAGTCAGAGAGGTATTAGTATTGATGAGAGCTGAAAAAAGATGGTGTAGCATAAAGTGATCATATTTCTTTTTCATGTCCATTTTGTGGATGCTGAAGTGTGGCGGTCTGGTTCTATTCTATTCTTAAAAGGTAGATTGTTCATTTAAGTGGACAATTTTGGAAAAGAAAAGCAGCAGCAGCAAAAAGAGAAAAAAAAAGAAAAAAGGGTGGAAGGAACGAGTATAGGAAGGGAGAAAAATCACAAATATCAAGTTTTATATTCTTTCTTTTTCTTTAGTTCCACTTTCACCTTTCAAAACTTCCCAGATTTCGCAAAGTTACAAAATGCTGAAATCCTGCTTAATTTTATTTTTTGGCCAGAATCTTTTCTTTTTTTTTTCAAAATTGAGAAATTTCAAAAATAACATGGTGGTAAAATAAAGAAGAAGAAGAGAAAATATCTGTTTATATGTCATCTGTTCCATCACACACTCAGGGACAGCTTGCAGGGCAGGTTGAAAGTGAGCTTAGTTGGGTAGCCCACGCTGCCAAAGGGGTAGAGACCTCAATGAGTGTATGAGTAAATATCTATAATGAGTAAATATCTCTTCTAGCAAATTTGTCTCCTAGTTTCTAAGCCTTTGTCCAAGTCAGCAAGTCAGCATTGTGAGGATGGTAGGGGAAAGTCTCTGTCCAGAGGCCCAGAGACTCCTTGAGATGTGCCAGAGAGCACCTGGGAGGTGAAATATTACTGAAAGTTGCTGAGGCGCATCCAGACCACTGGCCAAGGCATGGTTCTGCTCAGCCATGTGAGCCCTGCTAGTGATCCTACACTGATCCAAAGTGACTGTGAGATACTGGAAGGAAAAGTGAAGGACTGGGGACTCCCATCTGTCCCTCTAGTGAAGGGACAAAGCACATCCACATAAAGATGTATCCGGTAAACAAATGTATGGCTGAGCAGATGGTGCTGTCAGGAGGGCTTTCACTGCTTCATCCAACAATATTTCATGAGTCATTCCTTTACTGATGGCAGAGTCCAAAACACATAAAAGGGGAACAGAAACTTTCAAGATTGCTTTGCAAATCTACTGAGGAGAGTTTTAATCCAGGACCAAGACTAGTATGGGGCAGTGGACTACAAATGAGTATAAACAATGCTGACTTGCTGACTTCGACAAAGGCCAAGAAACTAGGAGAGATATTTACTCATTATAGGGTTTAGGAGTAACAAAGGGGATCATAGCATAGGGTGCTAAACATTTTAGATTTCTGTATACAAGATACAAACCATGGGGAATATATCAGTGAACTTGAAATTATTCATGTAGATGATCAGAATGTAATTTAATTTATAAAACAGACTTGGAGAGAAAATTCACATAATTGGTGTATTAATATAAAAGTGTATAGTGTGTTCATGGAGAAAAGGAAGGAAGTATTCCTTGCATATCAAAAACATAGGCTAGATCTGAGGTCTCAAATGTAGTAGGAGGTAAGTTGTGCTGCAAATCTCTGTGTAAGCATGAAAAGGAAAAAAATACATACGAACAAGAGTCGGCCACCAAATGAAGAATGTGGATGAGACTTTGTGACAAACAAGCACAATTAACCAAAACATAAATCTTATGATAGTGGGGAATCTTCACTAGCTGGGAAAGGAATAAAGGAACATAGAGTTTATACCTGTTCTGCTAAACAGGAGACAAGGACCAATCTCTGGGTCTGAGGACAAGCATGCACACTGGTTTGCTTCCTCACTCTTGAGGGCAACCCTTGTTTAGAGTAGATGGACACTGTCTGCACTTCACAGCACTTGGTCTTGAGTCTACTCTGATCCCCTGTGGCCCAAGGCATAATAATGATTTTGTATGATATCTTCCTTTGCAATTCAATGTGTCTGAAGTAATGCAAGGGCTGTGGTATAGCTCACCAGGCTGGTGCTTTCATAGCATGAAACTGAGAGCACATGCTGCTTACCCTGGGGGTAATGTATGAATGTGGAGGCCTTCGAAGACAGGTTCCATAGTCATTTGTCAGGTGGGATTTAGGTTAGGTATTTCTTCCTTTGGAAGAGGAGTAAACCCCAGGTGGCTTCTTAAGCCTTGTTTTGCTGAAATTCCTTGATTTACTGGCAAGAAAAAAAGAGGGGAAGTGGAGACGAGAGAGAAAAAAAAAATAAAAATAAATTAAAATAAAACTATCAATTTTGAAAAGAACAATTTAAATAAAAAATGTAAAAAGCCATTTCAATGTTTTACAGTGACAAATTTCAAAATGAAAAAATGGTGTTTTCCTACAAAAAAAAATTTTGCTGAACAATTTTCTGTGGGAAACTGTTGACCAGAAAGTCTCAAATAATATGACTATATGAATCTCCCTAAAATGTGAAGGTCTCCTACTTTCCCACTTCAAAGTTTACCTTTTGTGCTCTTTTTCTATAGTTGATGTTCTACAGATTCCTTCTGGGATTTGTAGACTTGTATTTTCTGAGTTAGGTCTGAAAACTTACCAAATCACTTCAACTCCTGATTTGAAACAGGACATATGAAAAACCTGTATCTTTGTCTGGCTTTTGGGAAGAGAATAGTTATCAGAATTTGGGAGATCAGTCTGTGTTTTGGGAGGTTGTTGTGTCTCTTTGCTGCATTCATGTGTTCTATTTTTAGTGTACAGTCAAAATGCCTAGAGCACCAGCAAGGCAGCTTTATTATTTTTCTATAAATTTGAACAAATAAATAAAGTAACTAAATAAAGGAACCAAGAAAACCAGAGGGGATTTTGGATTTAGCTACTGAGGAAAATCGAGGTATGATAAAAATCCTAGGGACTTGGGTACATTCCCTTTTGTAATCACCTTGCACAGTACTGTTACGCACCTATAGACAGTCCTCCTAACTCCAAAGTAAACTATCAATCATCACCTTCATTTCAAATAAATGGAAATTGGCTTGAGTCCCACTAATGCTCCTTGGATCACACTAATGTTCCTTCCAGAGGAAGAAACTTCCCATTTCACTCGCCATAGGCAATATCCATTCCTGTAAGAGCATGACTCTTACTGACCCACCTACTTCAGAGCTGTCCCTTGGCCTCTGCGTGGCTGTTGTGTGCTAGAAGAGGACTGGGACCACTGCATGGGTCAGCATGCTCCTCTTATGGTCTTTGGGTATTGCTCATCCTACAAGGCAGCCTGTGAGCACCCCAAGACCATGCAGTTGTTATCACTGTAGGGTCTGGAGTCTGCCTTCATTGCAGGCATCTAATTTCTTACTGAAAGGTTTGATCTTCGAGAAAGCCTGTGCTACTTACAGGACATCACTCTCAGTTCAAGGCTCTGCAGGAAAGAGTTCCTCTCTTGGAAATATATATACAAACAACCAGTCACTCCTTTCCTGTCTTGGCAGGAGACTGATTTAAAATAGTAGTCTGCATTGTACTCCATGCAATCTCTCTCTGACATGGCCAGTAGCTTTGCACAGTACTGAAGTTGTCTGAAGAAAAGATTATTTGACATTTTCTTCCATTAAAAATTAATCTATTGCCATTAAAAATAACTTTATTTCACCACTCAAGAGGGTGAGTATTGTCAGGAGGCTTCATATTTGACAAACATCTTGCTGAGGGTTGCTGGTTGAACTATTTTTCTCTGGTCCCACTAAGATAAGCAGACTCCTTTTTACAAAATTTGCTTTAGGGACCTTCTTACCACAGGGTTTAATATTTGATTAATATTGGGTGTTAGATACATCATGCTTCTAGTAGTGAGAAGTGCTGGTTTACTCACACTGCTCTGCTTTGGAAAAGGAGAATGAAAATGCGCTGATTTACTAGAAGTAGCAAGCAGAGCTTTGCAGCACAAAACTAGTCGGAAAGCCTTATTGTAAAGGAGTGGAGGTTCCGGAATAAAGGCTGGGGCACTCCTGTCTGCTGCCAAGGAAAATGCCTCTTGCAAATGCTTCTTGACTTGTATGTGTTTAAAGCAATATAATTAGAGAAGACATATGTGCTCTCCTTGGGGATTAGGTAATGCTTTAATGCTTTGCTGATAAACGTCACAAGCTCCTAAGTGTGGTGCCTCTGCTTTATAACACAGTTTTAGAATTGAGACAGTTAAACTCTAACATTCTAAATAAAAAGAACTGGGTGGCACAAGCAGGGTAATTTACCATTTCATGTCTCTCTACATAGGTATGTAAAGTATTTCTGTTTGTGTCTGGTCATTTCAGATAAAACTACCATTTGTTAATCTCTTACTTTAACAGGGTTTTCCTTTATGGGGCCATGCTTACACAATACTTTAAAGTAAACTCAAAAAAACCGTATAGTTCTGTTTAGATGAAGAATAAGGATGTTTGATCTTACGCTCAACTCACATGATTTCCATACAGTGACTACTGCTCCTGCTCATCTGCCTCAAAACCAGATAAGGTCATTTCTTTGTGGAACTTGCTACCTGCAAAGCCAAAAAATGATATTGTTTGGGAAAAAAAAAGAATGCAAGAAAGGAACAGAGAAAAGTCTCCAATTTGCATTTCCACACCCCTAGACAATTTTGTGGAAGTATATGTTTAGGAAAGAAGGCTTGGGACAAGCAGCTAACAGTGGGTTCCTTACTTTAGCTTTTTGCATGCATGAGGTAATGTAGTATATTGGATGGGTAACCAAAAGAATTTCTGAACATTTAGCCAAATCTTTACCCTGATGAATGTACTGAAACACAAATCTCTAGCACTGGTTAAAAGTCTGTTCCAGAAACAGATTTTTTAATTTTTAGACAAGTGGCCAAGATACTCCTAAATTTATCTTGGCATATCTCAGTCTCCTTCAATTATTGTACTGGATTTGCCTCCCTTACTCAACCAGTGGAGCACTTTTTTCATACCCTGATTCATCCCCTTCCTTCACACCTTTTTTAAGTGTTAGTGGCCTGTCTGTCCCAAATGATGATCGCAGGGAGTTAGGCTACATGATCCCAGTGATATCTTTTAATCTGCCAAGCAAAAGGATGCAATAATTTGAGGTTTGGCCTAATTTTATAGTTCTCATGAGTTGAAATTAAAATACGTGGAAAAAAGAGGACACAGGAAAGAAAACGGAAAGTCACTCATTCACTGAATTCTCAATCATCTGGTGTATAAAAATACCTCTGACGGAATTACTTTTTATCAAATTCTTGGTTAAATGAAGCACATGTTCTAATTACAATATTAAGAAAAGTTATAACGATGAAAGGTCAAAGTAATCAAGAACTGTCTTTACTCACTGTATAAGTTACCCATCCTTACACAAAGAGCTGGCTCTGCCAGCCCTCCTCGCTCACTGCCTGTGATAAGGAAATTAAGCAATTGTTTTGAACGGAAGTAAGAGCAAGTGACATATTACAGCTAATGAAGATACTGATTTAACACTTGCCCACAGGGAGAACTGAGCAGAATGCAAAGTTGGGGTTTTTTTTTTTAGCTTTCTTTCCTTGTAAAACTTCATGATGTTATTCACAGTGAGTAGACCCTGGCTTTGCAAGCTGCAGCTGGCTGAGTTGGGCTGGCAGAGTCCCATCCTTGGTCCCTCAGGGACCGGGGGATTTTGGTTCCACCACAGAATAAAAGAGTGGGGCGCTGATGCAAAATGCTGCCTTGGGAATCCCAGCACTGTGAGCCCACCTGAGGCCTATAGACTGACTAGATGGTGGCAAGCACTGAAATTTACTGTAGTCTCCATCTTTGGAGATATTCAAAACCTGACTTGCTGTCCTGAGCAACCTGAGAGGTCCTTTCCCACCTCTGGCATGCTGCGATTCTGTGATATGTTTGGTGCCAAGTAGAGATGCCGATATAGCTGAGATCTTTTCTAGAGGCAGTGGGGAAAGGGAAGATGTGCCCGTCCTTACTCCTTGATTAGCTTGTGTCTTGAATGTGGTCTTCATTTGTATCAAACCAATCTCAACATCTGTCAGGTCAAGAAGTCTCACATATTCTGGGGCACATCTTGCATAATTTGCCTCAGTTTATGTAAGTTCAGTCCAAGTAACTGTGGATTCAGCCAAACCATACACCAGTTTTACCTGCAGCCCACAGAGCATAGAGATTTGTGGCTCAAGTTGTAATTCCTGTACTATGAGGCTGTCTGGAGCTGCCTTTCCTTCTGAACAGCAAGCAGAGTTCAGTCTCAGTCTTTTAGTTCTGTCTCTTTAGTATTTATAATCCAGCAGTAAATTTCTGCCTGCTGGACACTTTTAGGCAGAGACTAGAAAGAATATAATAGAATAACTAGATGTCTCAAGTACCATAGGGGAATCACTCTTCATCTTGATGAGAGCGATGCCAAGTATACAGTTTGTAGATACTGGAGTGCTGCTGTTAGGTCCACCTGAAGCTGTCTCTGCTCTAGGCTGAACAAGCCCAGCTCTCCCAGCCTCTGCTTGCAGGTCAAGTGCTCCAGCCCTCATCATCTTCACGGCCCTCTGCTGAACTTGCTACAGTTTATTGATGTGTTTTTTGCATCAGTGGGGCCAAAACTAGATGCAGAATCTAGGTGTGGTCTAATGAGTGATCTCATTTTGGATTGCAATCTTGTGAATTTAAGTGCTCCCTTGTGAATTTAATATCTAGTAACTAAACTTAAGCTCATACATCAAATATAGGAAATTTGTGACCAAGCTGTAAACCTTACCATATGTTAACTCCATCCACATAACAGGGGATGTCCTGGTGCCAGCAATCGGCTGCCTCTCCACTTGTCAGATATGCGGTGTCAGAGTACTGGTGACAGATCTTTCAGATGCTCTTTTTAGATTTGAAAAAAAGGAATAGGAAGCTGTTGGCCTGAGGAGGTGAACCTGTTTCTCACATCATAGATGCTTTCTTTAACCACTATATGAAGGGAACTTCTTGCCTGCTGTGCTGAGGGTTTGGTTATTTATACAAACTGGAACAGCATAAACAGGAAAGAATAAGATATCCTTACTAGCACAGCTTTGGCATGCAGAGCACTCTAAAGGTATATCTGTGGAGATATATATGCCTGAGTTAGCTGTGAAACAGCTCTCAGGTGGTGGTAGCCATACAGTGCTTGCAACATGGAGTTCAAAACAGACTGCTATTTACACACTTTCGGTGTTTGCTGTGGGTTTTTTTGTTGTTCGTTTGTTTTGTTATTTTAATCAAACTCTTGATTTGTTTAAGAATAAATGTGGGCCTTAAAATCACGGTGCCTGCAGTACCTAGTGCAAAGCTGTCTCTGTTATCCATATGGGACCTCCGTGACCTATACATTGACTGAAGTATGGATGTGTCTCTGAAGAAGAGTACTAAAACCTCCATATTTCTGATGATGCCAAGCTCCAGTATGTGATATCTGCTATTTCAAGGTGGGTACAGTTTGTACCATTATATCAAGTATCACAACTATTTCATATTACTCAGTAACAAGGGAGCTAACTAAATGACTGGGACTTGCTTTTCAAAGGTTGGATTCCCCTTGACAAGAGGGGGTGCAACCAGCTCTCAGATGGTAGCCTACAGCTTTGGAAATCCATGTTCACTTCCTAGTTTTGCAACAACTTTGCACCACTTCGAGCAAAATGCATGCTCTTTCCTGAACCCTGGTTCCCATTTATGAAAGGGGGATTATAATCTTGTTTTTCTTCCACCTGCTGTCAGCCTTTAGACGCGAGTTTTGCAGGTCAGATAGTGCTGTGTGTGGATAGTGTCTGAGCACAATGGGGTTCCAAGCTCCCTCGCAGTCACCAGCCTCTGAGCAACACAAGTTGTGAGTTAATTAAAAATGAAAGGCTGTGCAGTTCTGTAAATGTACAACACTTGCAGTGTGGCCTTGGCTAACCTGAAAGCACCGAGGATGCTTTCTGCTATACAAAGGAATCAAGACTCCTCTGTTCCAGTCTTTTTTTCTCTCTGACTTTCATAAACTGCTTACTTCCCAATGCCTTAGTTTTTAAAAGTGGATATAGTATTTTCTAGTTTTGCCTTTTCAGCACAATGCCATTATTGAGGGATAAGCATGCAAGGTAGAGCAGAACAACTCTTGCTCCATAGCTAACAGGCAAAAAGCTATCACAGAGTGAAGCTGAGCTTATACAACCAGAAAAGATCTTTAATATATGTGCCTAAAGGAATGAAGGTTATTAAGTTTTCTTAATAGTTTGCTACATGATTTGACTTCAAGATAGTCAGCCTGCTAAGCATTTACAATCAGATTTTTAAAGTTCAAAGCTGGAATTTCCAGAAAGACTTCCCCAACTTGCTTCAGCTGGAGTAAGAGGAGTTTTCCACTGACTTAATCCAAATCCGCAATAGACTAAAACAACTCAGCATTTTCAAAAATCAAAATGATCTGAAGACTCTTTTTCTAGTTCTGCTGCTGACTGAACAATGCCACCAAACACAACAAATGGTTAGAAACCAGTGAGTGTCGTAGGGTCTGCATGGGAGGGCTTCTCACCACCAGTTCTACAAAAGCCTTCAAATGTGAGTCACAGGGACAAACTCCCAACTTATTTTAAGACCACATACGTCATTATGAAAGGCATATGAGAAGGCATGTGGGATAACGAGGGACTGGATTCAGTGGCCCAGGCATATGTCTTTCAGGCATACTTTCCCTAAGTCCTTTGAGAGGTTACTGAGAATCAAGCCTCTAAGAATCTGATGTACACACTGACCAGTTTAGTCTGGTTATTTAAATTTTACTTTCATATTTAGACTCTTAAATAAATGTCCCGGTTATGAGACATAATGAACAACTTTTACTCCCTTTGTCCTTAAGTACTGAGACTTCTAAATTGTGGAGTCTGAAAAATCTCCCGTTTTCTCAACACCTGAAGAGAATCATTCAGACTGGGTAGCAAAATAGTGGTTTTAGCAGTATAGGTGCTTGTGAAGTATTTAAAGAGAGGGAGCTCTTCTTATGCTAACTCAACCTGCTCAAAGCTGCTGGAAATTTCATAAAAATGATTATTCTCCAAATTTCAATCATGCCTCTCATTTTTTTAACAGTTAGGAGTGAAAAGAGCATTCTTTGGATGATCACAACTATTTTTGTAGTGACTAGCAACAGCATTCATTGTTGGCAGCCTAGGAATGTGATCAGACTTAAAAAGTAAGATTAAGGAACTGCTCTGAAATCAGAGGTGTAAACAAGTACTGGAGATATAATATAAAAACACTGAGCAATTTATAATGCCATGTACAGTGAGGTAAAGTTTTTGTTGCATGCTGAGTGATAACAGGAGACAAACTTAGGTTTCTAAAATTGAACTGGCACTTTATTAAACAGTGAGATGTTTATTAAGATGATGTGACTGTTTCTGATGTTTCCAGCCACAACTCCCTGGCTATATCTCCTGCCCTTTGCATGACTCTTGGTTCCAGTCAAATTGCTGCAGTCACTGCTACCTTCTCTTCCAGTATTGGTTTTGTTGCTTTGTGGAAGGCTTTTCCACCCAATTGTCATGGGCTTTCAGGTTAATTTCAGGTTAATGCATTTTTTTGATGACTTACTAAAATTAATAAAGCTACTATCCTGTTCTAATAATGTAAAAGTCCAAAGAAGAAAAAATGTAAGCATAGTAAGTGATTATTAGCTGTTTTTCTCAGAAATTATTTTGACAGGGAGCTCTGTAGAACAAGACCCTCTTTTTGCTGTGCGTTCGTACTACAACACCTCACTCTCTCTGGATGTGACTAGACCCTTTGAGTGCCATGACAACTGAAGAACAAAACCTCGTAAAGGCCAAGCAGTCACAAAAATAAGACAAGTGTCAGAGCTTGTCAGGATGGTACTAACGGAAGGATGTAAACGCTGTGCTAAAAATGTCATTTATTTTTGTGCTTTGTTTTACTATAAAAACTCAGAGCCACTTATCACCTCTGTGTCAGAACAGGGAAAGGAGAAGAGCAGTCACTGTTCCCCACAGGGCTGCAGCTTCTCTGTTGTTCCTCTGTTCAGCAAGTGTATCCAGCTCCCGTGTGCTGTCCTTGAGAGACTGCAAAGTTCAGAGCCATGGCGTCTTGCAGCTTTGCAGCCTGGTGCCTCAGACAGAGCTGACCTTCAGACCAAATATACATTTACTCTTGGAGGGTGGTTCAAGACCTGAGCTCTGTCTTTATCTTGGTGCCAAAGAGGCAAACAAGAGCTGTGGCTCTTTTCAATTATACCACTAACAGTTCAGCCTGAAAGTACAGCATTTGATTATATCCTTTTGTCTATAAACCTCCTTTGTATCCAGTGTGATCATTTGTGAGGAAAGTCTTGTCATACTATGTTCTGGAAGCTTTGTGTACAGTCTGGTCTGGACTAAATTATAATGGTGATGATTTACAACCCAATCCCTCCCATATTAAGATGAAGAATGAAAAAGAGAAGTATTCAATGTAGCTGGAAGATCTCAGGCCACACCTTTCTCACCAGTAAATAGCGGCGAGAAGTGGATTTGACCTAATTGGCTTCACTGCTGGTAAACTGTTAGGTCCCTACTGGGAGAACCTCTAGATGATCAGGGCAAAATGAGACTTTTTATTCTGGAAGACAGTTTGAAAGTCTCACTGATATTTAATATCTAGCAGCTAAACAAAACAGGACAGAAATACACAAGCAGAGCTCCATCAAACAAGCATTTTGTTGCATCAGATTCATCACTGTCCTGGTTTAACCATAGCCAGCAACTAAGCACCACACAGTGGCTTGCTCACTCCCCCTGCAGTGGGATGGGGGAGAGAATCAGAAGAGTAAAAGTAAGAAAACTTGTGGGTTGAGATAAAGACAGTTCAATAAGTAAAGCAAAAGCCACATGCACAAGCAAAGCAAAACAAGGAATTCATTCACCACTTCCCATCGGCAGGCAGGTGGTCAGCCATCTCCAGGAAAGCAGGGCTCCATCACACATAACAGTTACTTGGGAAGACAAACGCCATCACTCCGAACATCCCCCCCTTCCTTCTTCTTCCCCCAGCTTTATATGCTGAGCATGACGTCATATGGTATGGAATATCCCTTTGGTCAGTTGGGGTCAGCTGTCCCAGCTGTGTCCCCTCCCAGCTTCTTGTGCACCCCCAGCCTACTCGTTAGTGGGGTGGTGTGAGAAGCAGAAGAGACCTTGACTCTGTGTAAGCACTGCTCAGCAATAACGAAAACATCCCTGAATTATCAACACTGTTTCCAGCACAAGTCCAAAACATAGCCCCATACTAGCTACTATGAAGAAAATCAACTCTATCCCAGCCAAAACCAGCACAAGGATGTGATGGCATGTGATGTTTTTCTGTTGTTTTAGACAGGTATAGCTATGTTTTCCACATACAGAGAAGTGAATTGAAGAGATTAATGATTCCTTCTCTACAGTTTATTTATAAAGTCAAGCTTTTATTTTCATTTTACTTTAGCCGAGTAGTAAAAAGAAGAGACAAGGTATAATAAATTTGGCTAAGGGGCTGATAACCATCCAATGGAGTGTTGCCCACTGTCCAGCACTGTGAAGGCTTCTGAGTTGGGAATGACAATGCCAGAAGTTACTCATGGGACATACTTCATTTTGAATCTCTGCAAAAAAGTAGTCCTCATGGTGGTTGACAAGTGGTCTGCAAGCTCCGTCCCATAACTATTAATTGAGTGATTATTAAAGTAGTATCCACATGAAGATCTCCATGGTTTGGAAATGTATGCAGTAGTTTCAAAGCTGTGATGTTATTCTTCAGAAAATTATTGCAGTCTTCTTACGTAGGGTGAGAGCACTATTAGTCAGTAAGCCACTGGCTGTGATGATAAGAGCTATTTGATGTTGACAGCCGTTCTGGTCCGATGAGAAGAAATCATTCCAGAGTAATGAAACTCAGAATTGTCACTTTGGAGTCTAACATACAGTGTTCCTGGGTTGTCAATATCTGGTAAATTTATCCCTAAATAGGGATAGAATCACAGAATCATAGAATAGTTTGGGTTGGAAGGGACCTTTAAAGATCATCTAGTTCAACCCCCATGGCATGGGCAGGGACATCTTTCACTAGATCAGGTTGCTCAAAGTCCTGTCTAACCTGACCTTGAACACTTCCAATGATGGGGCATCCACAACTTCTCTGGACAACCTGTTCCAATGCCTCACCACCCTCATTGTAAATAATTTCTTCCTTATATCTACCCTCTTTTAGTTTAAAACTACTACCCCTTGTCCTATCCCTACAGGCCCTCGTAAAAATTCTCTCTCCATCTTTCTTATAAGTCCCCTTTACATATTGAAAGGCCACAATGAGGTCTCCCAGAGCCTTCTCTTCTCCAGTCTGAACAACCCCAACTCTCTCAGCCTTTCCTCATAGGAGAGGTGTTCCAGCCCTCTGACCATTTTCGTTGCCCTCCTCTGTACCCGCTCTAACAGGACCAGGTTTTTTCTTGTGCTGAGGACCCCAGAGCTGGATGCAGTACTCCAGGTGGGGTCTCAAGAGAGTGGGGTTGAGGGGGAGAATCATCTCCCTGAAAAAGAGATCAGAAAAAGTAAGAATGATTAGTAAAATCCATTTAAATGGTGTAAAATTTCATTCAAACAAAGAAATAGTTTAATAAACCATCATTTTGCCTGGTGAAGAACATCACAGCAGATTGGCAATCTATACTTAACACAGACCTATCTGTGTCACCATAGAGATGCTTTCATTCATTATGCTCATCAGTGGCTTTGGGCAAGTATTTTGTTTGACAAAGTGTTGCATACACAGTGAAGGGATGGGGTTCAGCTTGTAGACCCCAGCCCTTAACAGAGTCAGGAGCAGTTAGAAACAGCTGCACCAACACATGACCAGATGTGAAGAGGACACAGATGTGAAAGCCAGTAGAGCACATTTCTGCTCCAGTTAGCCACTCAGGCAAGAAGCAAAGGTGAGCTGAGAATTTGCTGGGTCCTTCTTAATGTCATGATAAATCCATGGGGCCACCACTGTAATTCCTTCTTCCTTATTCCCCTTCACTGTTCTACCTTCAGTATTGGCTGGTTGAGTGAACACCAACATCTGAGCTCTGTTGCTGGAGGTAATTCTAATCTGCCTCATTGCCTCCTGTTTTTGTCAGCATGTTCCTCATCATTGTTCCTACAGGAACAGCAACATGTTTCTGGTTGTTTTTATGTGCATCAGAAGCAATGTGCCAAGTGTCACCCAAAGCCTGAAACTTGAACACTTAACACTTCTCCAGCTTCAATTCCGCTAAGTCTCTGACCTATAAAGCAGAAGAGCAGGTTTGCTTATGCCCGCCAATGACCTGAAACACCAAGCACCAGAAATCAGCTCATTTAATCTTCTTAGCCTGAATCCAGTTTACTTCCACCCCAGTCCTTCCTTTGATCTGATTTTCTGTCAGACCCTATATAAAAATTACAAGTGGCTTTTGTCTGTGTAGACAGAATGCAAAGTCTTCAATAAGGTGGAACTTAGCTCCCTGCAAAGAGTTTAAGGGATGATCTGGCCACTCATTCCTCAGAGTTTATCGGTTTCACGTCTCTTTCTAACAAATGATGTGGTAGGAAGCTCTGTTGTTTTTTACCAGTTCTTCAGCATTGCTCTGATTTGAGACTTATCTATGAGACAATGATTTAGCAAGACCACCCCCAAGAATCTCTGTGTGCAGAGATACACTTATACAGCTTATCACTAACTTATACAGCTATCACTAACTTCTTAAAAGACAGACAGATAATTAGCAGGAACTCTCCCTCTGTGTTGACGTTTGAGTAGACAGACTGAACTATAAGAGTGCACATTTCATTCCTCAAACTTTGATGTAGGCTGAACTCTTGTCTCTTGGAACTGTTACTATTAGACTTCTGAAGTCTACCTACTTAGTGTTGAAAGGTTTAGCTTTACTCTGTCAGAAAACACATGCCACCTACTGCTTACTAGCAGAGCTTGTTCTTGGTTAGACATCTCAGAAGTAAAGAAGAAGAACAAGAGTCTGAAGACACATTTTGGTCCCTCCTAGCTTTTCTAAGTAGACAGCAGAAAATTTCCTGAGAAGAATAAATGCTATCAATCAGAGTTGTGGGCTGCACCCTAAGCTGAGTTTTTCTAAACTTGCATTAACAATTTTTTTTCTTTCTTTTCCTCAAATCCTTGAAATAAAACGGAAATTGAACTCACACTTCTACCCAAGGCTGAGTCCGAGCCAGTCCATTTGGAAACTGTGAAGATGTTTCAACAGCATGTAATAATATTTTATGTTCACCTGCTTCTGCACTTCCTACCCTCAGGCAGAGGAGCCTGGTTGGAGGACAGGTTGCCACCAAGCTGAAGCACTCCAGTCTGCCTGGAAGGCACCTGGAAGGATGTTGGTTCTTCCTGCTGTGATTCCAAACTCCAATTCTTCTTCAAGTTCTTACTCCTGAAGGAGACTAAAAGCAGATTGTCCTCTGTGATTTCATACTACATTAGTTACCTGTATACAAAGAAAGATTCTCCCATGTTGTCTGCCATCTGAAGTCAGATGTGTCCAGAGCTTTGTAGAGCTTCACTTGCATCATTCTTCATTGAGCTACTGATGCTGACTCTGAACCTTTGATCTGCCAGCATAAGTGCTTGTAGAACTGCTGTCTAATCCAATTAATTAGACATGATCTACCTTCTCTTAAACAGTTTAAAGAAGATCTCTTGTAGTCCTAAGTGTATTGAATGAATTCCGCTAGGAAGCAATTACATGGACAGTTATGCCAATGGATGAGAAGAGCAGTGACCAGCCATTGGGCATAGGCCAGGAACAGAAAAATTTTCATCAGTCAGCCACAGCCAAAGACAGGATGTGTGACACTAATCTTATGGTATTTTGCATACAGGTAATATATAGAGACCTTTGGGGAAAAGAGCCTACTGTTGAATGCACAGCAAGGTTTCAAATTAACTTTGAGCTATAAATTACTGAAAAGTCAGGATTGAGTGGTTGTTGGGATTTAATCTAGCCTAACAGGTATTTTAAAGTGAGAACATGAGCGATATAAACCTCATGCCCAACTTTAAGATAGTTCCCTTCTTGATAAGAGTGGAGGTATTTCCCTTGGTTATTTTGGGAACCATTCTTTTTTCTTCCTTAGAGAGCTGACGTTTTATTGAATTATGTGTCAAGTCCTCCACAGATCAGCTCTACCCACCACTGACACTTGACTTGAATTTATTAAGCTTTTAGCCTGTGTTGTGTTTCTCAACCTTGGGAATTATTTCTCTTTTGGATGTGATTTTTCAGCCTGAGGTCTCTGCATCACTGGAGACTACAGACTTCTAAATGGTCTGCAAAAGTAAGCCAGTTCTCAGTTAGCTTACTTGGTTTTGTAGGGGTCCATGATTTTGTTGGAAAATGTTTTAGAGGTTTGAGGTTCTTTCATAAGAAAAAAGACAGAAAACACATTGACATGCTTTAAATTACATTAGACATAATTATTATTGTAAATTAAATTTAATTAATTTTGATTAATTTATTTAATCACTTTAAGTCATTCACTTATTAAATGTAGTTGCTGTACTGCTAGGTGTTTGTATTAAAGATGTTTGTATGAAATGAAGCTGACAAACTACTCATTATCTGAACTGCTTTCTCCAAAGAAAGTGGTGATTTAGGAATATGGAGAAAGTTGAAAACACCATGACAAACAGACCCTTAGTTTTGAGGGATGTAGAGACCACACTCAAAACTAACTTGTCTGTGGCATATAGAGGTACCCATCGCTTTCCAAATCTCCACAGCCCACTACAATACAGCAGTGTAAATTTGAGGTGCTCTTTTTGTCAGTCTTTCATTATTTATGTTGCAAAGCTACTTTAATGTTGCTAATTAATGAAAGTCAGTCTTTCATTATTAATGTTGCAAAGCTTTAAAATCCTAAATATTTCCATTGATTTTTCATGTCAACTGCCTATATCTGATTTAGCTTGATTCCTTGCTAGATTCCCTGCAGAAAATCCTCCTCATTCTGGGGGCGAGCAGCCCCTCTGAGTCAGTCAGGGAGAGAAAACAGCGAGAGCTGCCCATGTCTCCACACACAGTATGATTCAGATCTGTGTGGGAGTGTCTTTAAATGCTGTGTAAAAGGCTCTTTCCTCCATCCTGATGACATAATACAGGGTTTTAACTTACCTACTGTGGATGTGCTGTATTTGTTTCCAAACGAACAGTGAACAGACTGCAGATACTATAAATATTTTATGTAGTTACTTAATAAACCCAAATGGCTCTAAATAAAAAGGACCTTCCTGAATTAGCGAGTAAAAAAAAATTGCTCATAGCCTTTTTGCCCCAGCAGACCTCAATTACAACTGCACAGTATGTCAGAAAACATTTAATTACCTTCCAGAAGGCTCTGTAATTCTGCTTATAATGACTATGTCTCCTTATTACTCCTGTGCAAAAATTATCCTTCTGATGAGTTTTTGTTTTTGTTTTGTTGCTGTTTTTGATTAAAGGAAACAAACAACTCTAGGAGGGGTCTTGCTGCCTGTCCATCAGTCCTTCTTGCCCACCAGAAAATTTGCTGTTGCTTAACTCCTTGTTTTCAGGGCTGGGTATGGTGCTGACACTTTGGTGGAATCAGATCTGACATCAGCTGAAGTCACTAGCAATAGGGTTTAGTTCTAAATTAAGACATCAAAATGAAAATTATCATATATGAGCCAAGTGTCTAAGCTCACATCTATGAGACATCCACTCATAAAACCCACGGAGCACTGAAAGCAAATTGACTGACCAGACATGAGGCATCCATTTGACCAAGCTATGCAAAGGTGTTTTAAATGATGTGAAATGCTCTAGGGTTTCTCCAGAAATGAACACATTTCCCACAGGTCCTTTGTCATACATGCCTTAGAATATAGCCTCAGATATCTCAGATTATTTGAAACAACATTAAATACCTATTTTTAGGCAACTGGATGATACCTTAGTTATCTACTGTAGGGTGAGCTGAACTGGTGTACAGATTCCTCTGTGTAATAAGACCTTGGACATCCAGATCACATGCAGATATCTACATAAAACTCTCTAAACTGAGATGTCTTAAGACTGATATCTTACCCTTTCCATAGAGAGTAATAATTTTGTTTCAGGCCCTTGTAGCTAGAAAGGACCTATCCTATGAAACTGGGATGAGAAGCAAGTCAAGTTATACATGGTTTTAGCTCATTTCAGTTGCACTTGTCATTCAGCACATAAGTGGCTGAAAAATACCAGGAATATTGCTTTGCATAGTCACCCTAACTGTTGTCTGTCAATGTACCTCCAGGTGGGTGTGTGTGGTGACAGAGGCCATGCTGTACAAGGGGTGATTTCCAAGTCTTGTAGTATTGGAACAAGTTGGCTTCAACGCTGAGCACTTGGGAGTCACCCTTTAGGCTTCTTAGGGGCTTGTAGAGAGGATTTCTCTCCCAGCTGGTGTGAGTGCAGTCCTCCTCTAGAAAGGATTTTTATGGTACTAATTGCAAAGGCCGAAAGAGTGTGGCCTATAACAAACTGTGCCTATGTCTGACAGAAATGAAGAAACCTATGAGCGACTAAGTAGGTGTTCTGGTAATTACGGGTTCAGCTTTCTTTCCTGATCGTAGTACATTAATCTGAAAGGAAACCCAGTCACCTTCATGAAACTGATATATCATTTAGCCTGTGAAATACCCTTAGTTTAAGATTAAAGATGGGTATATGTGTTCATGAGTTCAAAAACTGAAAATTAGGATGAAAGAAAGGAATACGTATGATCCCACTACTGTTTGCTCATTATGGATTTATATGAACGTGATTCTAGAATTATCTGTTTCCCTGGAGTTTCTACTCATCTGTGGAGGAAGACCTTATCTGATATTTCATATGCAGTACACTAAGAGCCTGTTAAAATGAAGGAGCATAGGTGAACCAAAATCAAGCTAAAACCAGAATCAGGCTGAACCTACTCTCTGCATCTTGAGCACTTGAATCTAGAAACTCATCATGCAGCTTACAAATGTGGCCCTGTGGCAACTAGGAGGGGCCACCAGGAAATCTATAGGAACCCACATACCCATGTGTGCTTGGTGGCTTAATATGCCTGATATGTGGCTTAATCCACTAGCAAAAAGACATTAACATGACAGCCTTATGCACAGGAACCAGGCAAATCTAAAACCACATTGTGCTCATGGATGCTCCAGAATCCAGTCTTTTGTAGTACGTGTAGTAAGCATAACCATTGTGCCCTTGTAGCTGATCCCTAAATATAGGGAGAAATGCACAGTACAGCTAGATACTTTATACATCTCCTGCTGTTTCTTTCTACTACAGGAAAACAGAACTGAAATTTTGTGTATGCACTGGTTGAAGGAAATAGTAAATAATGGACAGAACTGTTAGCTGATTCTTTTAAATATTGTCTTTGAGCTCCTGAAGATTTTTACTTAATTCCACTCTGGTCAAGAGACCTCCTTCCCATTTTACCATGACATGAAATCCCAGGATGGTTTTACTTGCCTTTTATTTGCTTAGAACATATACTTGCGGCAGAACAGATGCCACATAGTAGCCATGTATGATCACTGCTACCTGTCCTAGTTTAATCCCAGCCAGCAACTAAGCACCACGCAGCCGCTTCCCCCTCCCCCCTCCCAGTGGGGTGGGAAGGAGGAAAAAAAAAAGTAAAACTCGTAGGTTGAGATAAGAACAGTTTAATAACTAAAGTAAAATAAAATACGCTACTAAGAATAAGAATAGTAATATAATAATAATAATTGTAATGAAAAGGAATATAACAAAAAAAAAGAAATAACACCCAAGAAAAGACAAGTAATGCACAATGCAATTGCTCACCACCCACTAACCGATGCCTGAACAGCAATCCGTGCCTCCCGGCCAACTCCCCCTGTTTATATACTGGGCATGACATTCTATGGTATGGAATACCCCTTTGGCTAGTTCAGGTCAGCTGCCCTGGCTCTGCTCCCTCCCAGCTTCTTGCACACCTGCTTGCTGGCAGAGCATGGGAAACTGAAAAGTCCTTGACTTCTTAAGATAAGCGCTACTTAGCAACAACTAAAACATCAGAGTGTTATCAACATTATTCTCACACTAAATCCATAACACACTGTACCAGCTACTAAGAACAAAATTAACTCTATCCCAGCTGAAACCAGGACATTCGTGAAGTCTGGAAATCATGCAGCAGTTTAGAAGTTTGAAGTTTAGAAAATAACACATAAACATTTAAATGAAGTGTTAAAATAATATACTGCTGCTGAAGTTCAAAGCTGAGGATGTGAATTTTTTACAAAGGGCACTTGCATCTTCAAAGACAGAATCATGGGCTTTTGAAACTCATAAGGTAAATCTTGCAGCCTATGCCAATCCAGTAAATATAAATGAAAAGGGCTATGATGAAGAATTACAGGGGCTCCATAACAAGCTATGCAATAGTTACCTGGAATGAGGGCATCTGAAAAAGGTCTCTTAGGCTTAGTTTACTCATTCATTCAAAATAAGCTAATTTAACACTTGGGTGACCAGAGGATTCTCAGTCAAATCTGAAGCATTTGCCTCTGCATGAAGACATAGCCATTATCCTTCCAGCAGCTAATATCTCTGAAGAACCATAGGAAATGATTCAGCCCTTATTGCTGTCAGATCTCATACAGCAGAGAAGAAATATGAACATTATGAACAATATTTTATCCTGCTTTCCTAAACATCACTTGGGTGCCTGCTTCTTCTTTTCCTGGTGCTTCACACTGCAGTTAAGAGGTCTATCAGCATGTCTAAAGGCAAAAGAAGCCATACATTAAGTATGAGGTAATAAAAAACCTGCTTGCCAAATGTTTTCTTCTAAGAGATTTAAAAAAATATTTTTTCTTCATTTTTAAATACTATGTGTTACAATTTACCCAATTAACACTATGAAGAAACTGCTTAAATGCAACAAAAAAGTGAGCTGTCAGCCACTTGGAAACAAAGAATGTGTTAACTACTTATGGCCTGATGAGAGAAGATTATGCTTACCCTCCAAAAGCACACAGGCCTTTTATAATACAGAACTCCTAAAGAAATGATGAATTTCTTAATACACAATCCCTATAAAATTTAAGGTACATATTGTTAATACCTATGCTGTTTTTTAAAATATAAATAGGCAGTGATGTTTGGGGGAAGAATAAAAGAAACTTCTTTTTTTACCTTCATGACTCCATATGTACTTTGGTGTCTTTGTGTTTCCAGTGGGAAAAAAAAAAAGATTCTTTCTGTGTGCTTTTGTTGAGACATAAAATAGGTTAAAAAGTCATTTGTGTTACAGAACCGTTCATCCCTTTATCCCCTTTCTGCCAATGTAAGTGATCATTTTATCCTAAATTTGAGAAAATAAGATTACAGGATGGAGTGGGAAATTTCAAGTAAGATTTTCCCACTTTATGGGACAAGTGGAAGATCTAAGATCACACCTTCCAACACAGCTAGTATGTCTTGATTTCTTAATTGTGTACCTCCTAAGGGCTCAGGGTGGTTTTGCAACTGGATAAATAACAGTTTAATCCCATCCTGCTTGTGCCGAGTCTTTTACAGCACAACAACTCTAAGGAGCTTGTATGTTTATGTATGGAATTATGTGTCCACATATATCTGTAGCTGATATTTATTAGCTATCCTTATGTATATGCTGCCACCGTACCAAACTCTCACAGCGGCTCTGTACGCTGGGTCTTCCTTCACCCACACGTATGGGCAGTACAGGACCGGTGGGGAGCACAGCTCTCAAAAAGATTCAAGTTCCTTTGAATCATGAGGAATGAGGAACCACACATTGTGAAGCCACCGTCCTCTCTTCAGCTGTTTCAGCAGGGCCCATAAATGCTGAGGTTATGGAGTGCCCTTAGGGTTTGGGTGGGAGCAGAGCCCAGGACCTCAGTGGAGCAAGTCTAGGAAGCCAGAACAGAAAGCTGGCAGAAGTGCTGGCTTCTTGCCCTTGCCTTGGTCATGAGGAGGCCTTGTCTAAGCTGGGAATACTAATACTTGTAAGACATCAGAGCAATACTGTCTACTTTGAGTTTTCCATGGAGCCAAGAAAAATACTGCATGTTTTAGCTTTGTGTCATTAAACTATAAGGCATCCCATTCAAACTACTTATAAGAAATACCATCTAGAAAAAAAAAAAAAGAAACAAAATACTCTCATTTTATTCTGATTGGTTCTAACACTTGTGGATTTATTACTACTCTCATGATAGTTGGGTGTTTTCTTTAGCATCCAGTCTCACCATACAAATGTTAGTGGCAGCACTAGAGCAGGAGGACAGTAAATATTGCTGACATAGTCATTGAGGAATCCTGAGCCTACTTAACCATTTTCTGAGCAACCTGGTTTTGTAGACATCTGCCTTTCTCCCACAGGAGAGTGTGAGAAGTTCGTCAGAGACTGCAAAGTGCCTATATTTGTAAATGTGATGGGAACAGAGGCCATTTCCAGAACTAGAGTCTCATTACTCTGAGGAGCAGAAATATGTTGTTCGTTTGACCATTTATCTCACAGCAGCTCACAACAAATTCACCCTCATAGGCAGTATAATTTGACCTTTTACTTGAATCTCTGCTTTCTAAGGCAGTATGATTTGTAGTGTCAGCAAATCTATAGAGATCAACAAAAAAAGGCAAAGGCAGAAAATCTGCTTACCTGGGTTTCATTTTCAGCAAGCCAAGTAGGACTTGTTATGCTAACAGAGATTCCTACTGCTCTGGAGAGTATTCAGTCTATGCAAGTAATCGCATGTGCATGGTGTGTGACATCTAGGAGGTTCCCATACCATGGACTGAATTATATGGCTGTTGAGATGCCTTTTAAGATTTTTATTCATATGCCATGAAAATAAAAATTATAAGACATTTAACCACTCTTTTCATTAGAGAGCGCCTTTCTGGAAGGAATCTGAGTAACAAAGACATATTGTTTAAGAAGAAGACAACGACAGAAGTTCCCTGTCTCTTGCATATTGTCCAGTTTGCTGCATACTGGACGAAAGACAGACAGAATGGATCATGATTTGCATTCATGTTCCTTGGTGATTTCTGCAACTTCAAATGCCATTCATTAACAAACTATGAAGAAGACCTCACTGTTTCTGATATGATTTTTTGCTATATTTAGCTGAACGAGCCAGATTCAAATTTACAGTAAAATCCTTTCCTAGTTCCAAGAAAATGAACACGAGGGAGAATCTGTCAGGCTGAGAAGTGCATGGGATGAAAGCCTTGTTGTAACAAAGCCCTGGTCCTCTGGGGTGGAGTAGGGGGGACACAGAACTAAATGCATCAGTAGCATATCAAATTCTTTCAAATAATGCCATTTTTGGTCCATGGGTTTCAATTCAATCCATGCAATTTTTTTTGCTTAGGAAAACTTAAGATGATGGCATAAGTTGTTCAACAAGCAAGTGTATCCTTTTGAAAAATAGCTGGAAATAAGACGGAGCATAAAACTCCAGGATCTGTATACTTTTTCCCCAAAGAAAGGTCGCCTAGTTCCTTGCATGTAATGCATTTGAAAGATGGTCTCTATATATGGGATGTTGTCATGTTGTTTTTGTTGGGTTTTTTCAAATTGTTCTCCACACAAACAAATCTGGAAAAAATCTCCATATGCAGAATATGCTTTAATACTGATGACTTGAATGCCATATCAATATATGATACACATCAGAAAGGGCTATGAGAGTCATGGTATTCACTTCTTGTATTTCCAACTGAAAGCTGGGCATCGTAACCAATGGCCCAAGAGTATCCAGATCAATCACTGCAGTAGCTTTTTGATAGTTCATATCTGCTAATTATATAAAATTCTCTAAAATACTAAATATCTTCTTGAAATTTAGCAGCAGAACAGGCTTTCATGGTGTTGCAGTGACACCCAATTTAAGATTAGTGCCACTTCAGGACAAAGGGAAAAAAGTCTTTTGATGCACTATGTTTAATGATGTAATGTTGCTTGAAATTCCTATTTCCTGCTGTGCTATTGTGTAAAGTGCTGGACTCGGCTAATTAACCCTTGCGGGAATCTAGCCTTATGAACACAAAATTTGCATTGATTTCCAATGACATAGCAATTAAAGCATGACAAAAAGGCTGCAGTTGATTAAAGACTGAATTAGGGGTTAGTATTTGAAAAGCATTAGGATCACTAGCTCTTGGCTTTATGAATAATCATATATAAGCTAAGGCATGTGGGATTGGTGAATACATTACAACATGGAAAATCTAGCTTATATTTTGAAAATTATATATATTACATATACTTCATATAAATGTTTCTGGTTCATTACCTTTTAAACAAAGCGAATGATAAAGGAAATACAAAATAGGTTAGCAGCAGTTCCTCTGGCTAAGAGCAGCTTTTGACAAGGATGCTTTAACATTAAGAGACACACAACTGCTTGAGCCAGACTGATGAAATGGACTTTCAGTGAAGTTCTGCTTGAGAGTAATGAAAAGTGCAGAATATGATAATAACATTTTCAATGTCAAAAATATCTTTTAGAAGTCCCTAGATTGCTACTGAAATATAAAAGGAA
Organism: Gymnogyps californianus; assembly: GCF_018139145.2. Classification (NCBI taxonomy): domain Eukaryota; kingdom Metazoa; phylum Chordata; class Aves; order Accipitriformes; family Cathartidae; genus Gymnogyps; species Gymnogyps californianus. Next base: position 11,119,253 of record NC_059471.1, on the reverse strand, counting down.
AAAGTCCCAAAGCCTGATCTTTCTTTTTGATTGATTGATTCCTTCACAAAAAGATTTACTTCTCAACATGCTCTAGCATTTGATCAAAATGTCATTGTCAAGGAATATGAGATGACTTGCCAATACAATCGCTTTCCTACTGGGCTATGCATTCAGTTTGGATCATCGAGATTAGTCTGCGCCAGCTAACCTTTCTTCACTATAGGAAGTCATACAAAATGGCACCTACTTCTCCCAGTCACAATGTCAAGCTGCTGCAAATGGGATGGAAAGGGAAAGGTTTCTTCAGACTCTGGAGCACAGAGATTGCAATTGAATCTGTGCAATAATCTCCTTCACATGGTACATAAAGTCCTGGACTGACCAAGGTGAAGGGCAACAAGGAAAGTCTCTATAAATATATTGGTATTAAAAGGAAGGGTAAGGACCATGGGGGCCCATTTGTCAGTGGGGCAGGGAACCTAATGAGAAGCTACAAGGAAAAGACTGAGGTACTCAATGCGCTTTTTGTTTCAGTTTTCACTGGGAAAGGTTGTCCTCAGGTATCCCAGGTCCCTGAGCCTTCTAGCAGGATCTGTGGGAGTAAACCAATACCCACAGTAGAGGAAGAAAGAGTTAGGGATCACTTAAGCCTTTTGTGCATACACAAGTCCATGGGACCAGATGGGATGCATCTAAGGGTGTTCGGGGAGCTTGCTAATGACCTTGTGATGCCATACTGCATCATTTTTGAAATGTCATGGCAACTGGGGAGGCTCCTCATAACTGGAAAAAGGCAAACGTCACATCATCTTTAAGAAGGGCAAGAAGGGGGATTCAGGGGACTACAGGCTGGTCAGTCCCACCTCAGTCTCTAGGAATGCGATGGGGCAAATCCACTCAGAATTCATTTCTAAACTCATAAAAGACAAGAATGTGATTGAGAGCAGCCAGCGCAGGTTTACCAAGTGGAAATCATGCCTGACCATCCTCACTGCTTTCTATGATGAGGTGACTGGTGCTGTTGCCAAGGGAGGGCAGTAGATGTTGTACACCTTGATTTTAACAAGGCCTTTGACACAATATCCCATAGTCTCCTTATCACTGAATTTGTAAGATAAGGGCTGTATAAGTGGACAAAAAGGTAGGTGGGAAATTGGCTCAACTGGTGGACCTGAAGAGCTGTGATCAGTGGTGCAAAGTCCAGCTAATGGTCAGTAACTAATGGGGTCCCTCAGGGGTCAATAATGGGACCAATGCTGCTTAAAGCCTTCAGAAACAACCCAGATAATGGGACAGAGTGCATCCTTAGCAAGTTTGTGGACAACACCAAGTTGGAGAAAGCAGCTGATATCCTGAAGGGCAGGGCTGCTACTCAGAGGGACCTGGACAAACTGAAGAAATGGGTTGCAAGGAACATCATGAAGTTCAGTAAGAGCAAGATATTGCACGTAGGATGGAATAACATCATGTAACACTATGGGCTGGGGCCCAACCATATAGGAAGCAGCTCCGCAGAAAAGGACATGGGGGTCCTTGCGGACAAGAAGTTGACCATGAGCCAGCAGTATGTGCTTGCAACAGATGGCTGCATTAGGAAAAGGATCACCAGCAGGTCAAGGGAAGTGATCCTTCCACTTTACTCAGCACTTTTAAGACCACGTCTGGAGTACTGCATCCTGTTTTGGGCTCCCCAGTGCAAGATAGGTGTTGATATACTGGAGTGAGTCCGGCAGAGGCCACCAAGCTGGTCAAGGACCTGGAGCACAGGCCATATGAGGAAAGGCTGAGAAAGCTGGATTTGTTCAGCTTGGAGAAGAGAAGCTGAAGGGCAGACCATACTGATGTCTACGACTACCTGATCAGAGGATGATAGAGCTACAGTCTTCCTGAAAGTACATAGTGATAGGATGGGAGGCAAACGGAGCAAGTTGTAATATGGGGATTCCAAATAGATATTAGGGGAAAAAAATATACCATGAGGGTGATCAAATACTGATGTAGAACATCCAGAGAGGTTGTGTAGCCTCCATCCTTGGAGGTGTTCAAAGTTGACGGGGCATGGACCTGAACAACTTGATCTATTTAGATCTGTTTTGAGCAGGGGATTGGACAATTTGACTTCTGGAGGCCCCTCCCAACCTAAGCTATGATTCTGGGATTCTGACAGTATTATTGAGATTGTGAGGGAAAATTTACAGCTACTCATATACTGATTACCACATAGATGTGAACATTTCAAGCCAGAGGTAGTCTTTATTTTAAAGTCTCTTAAAAATGGTTGTGAGGGTTTTTTTCCTTTTTGGTAACAACTGTTCAAAAACAGAAAGGGTGCTGACATTAAAAGGAAGAGACTGTGAGAGAGGTGGTTCTTCCTGGAAAAGCTGTTTTTTGTCAGTTGTAGAGACTGCTTAAGGCTCCTCAGCCATGTAACCAAATTGTTCTCCTTAAGGCTGGGAAAACAAGGCTGGACCAAGCTGCTTCTGACATGAGAAAGGGAGCAGCATGAGAAAGAGGTACAAATGCAGTGAAGACTCAAAAAATAGAGCCCTGGAAATTTGCTGTCAGGAGAGGATGAGAAGGAGGGGACAGTGACAGTATCTGCTAGAGGAACCACATTTCTATTAGCAATAGTTGTGGTCTTATCCTCCCATAAACCGTCCTGGACAGCAGAAGGATTTTCAGAGTGCTTCCCAGACCTAGCATATTCCTGCATTTCTTTGTGTTCACAGTAATCAGGCAAGCTCTGTTTTGTGGACAAAATAAAAAGCATTGAAATTTGTCATTTTGCAGTCTTCCATGTTTTGCTCTCATATTATTCTGTGCGGTGACTTATGGGGACTTCTGAAAGTTAGGAATTGCAAAGTGTGCGTTTCTACAGCAGAGTATCTTTTGCCTTAGAACAGGACTATATAATTTTATTTTTTGGAATTCCTTTTGGATTTTTTTTCTAGGATGAAATGGTTACATTTACACTAAATACATGCAAATAAGTGATTTGCCACGAGGTTTCTTTGTGAAGCAATTTAAAGTATGGTCACATAACTTGCTTTCACAGGCTTTTTTTTTTCTTGTTTCTTTTCTAAGGACAAAACCTCACTGTTCATTAGTTTGTAATTAAAAAACACAGCTGGCATCAATGGACCTCACTTATCACTGCCTATAATATCAGTTGACATTCATTTAGTTGATTTTATCACATGACTGCAGGTAAAAGGGAACCTCAGTAAGTTTACAAAAGAGTATAATTAGTTGGCATGTATTTCAGATACAAAATATGTTTTTTAAAATGCTGTTACTGTGGCCAGCTCTTCTTTATTCTCCCAAGGAATGCTTCTTTATACAGCAATTTCAAGACTTCATTCTGCAGCCATTGAACTATTTGGAGTTTTGCCTGCACAATGACATGAGATTAACTTGTTCTGTGAGTGGACACCAACAATATTCCATAGGATCTCCCCAGCTATCCCCAAGAACTAAAGCCCTCAGGGCTGAACACAAGAGTCTCTACAGTTAGTGAATGTGACAGCCCCACCTCTGTGACCAGGTCCAGTGGGACACACAATAAGTCACATTCTTTGTGGTTTCAACCTCCAACTCCAATTGTTAAATTCAGAGTATCTGTTTTTTGACGATGCATTTAATGTGGTTGTTACCCCAGAGTACAAAAATATTTATAAAAATATACATTTAAAAAATGTTTTTAGTCATTTTGTTTCTCACTACAGCTGGAGGTGTTACCAACAAGACGATGAACAGGAATCATCTATGTGTTCTACAACTGACATCCATAGCAGTCTCTTTGCATGCTCATTATAACTTGAGGCAAAATATTGATTTATTATTATAGACCAGGTGTGCAAGATCCAGTTAAAATAGCAACATATCAATAGATGACTGAAAATAAATTGTCTTCCACATTTCCATTAAATCTGTAAATGCCTTTAAATGCAAGATATTGTTCAGATGACCAAAATTGTATTATATACATATTAAGAAATATATACAATCTTCCATATATATTTATTCATTGGCAAATTCCCAGACTTGTGCAGTTCTTTAAAAATACAATTGGGAAATAAAAGTAGTCATTTTTATCTAAATGTGTTCTTAAAGGAAGAAGTGGAGATACAGAAGTGCATTTCTGCCCCTGAGAATGAGCCAGGCAGAATTATTCTATTGAGTCAACAATTTCGTTTGAAAACCTGATGTCACTGAAGTCAACAGTAACAGGACTGAATCTTTAGTTTTAATTCTTCCTTGAGAGTGAAATTTTCACTTGCATGGAGACACAGGATAAGGCTAATGCATCGCTTCAGTCTCATTTAGACTTTACTGCACCTCCACTTCCCTCTTTACTGAAATAGAATTTACAAGTGGTCTTCACCCATCTATGTGAGGGTAAGCTTTTTTCTAATCAGAGTTCTATTGTAAGAACAATTCTAGAATACATTTATTTCTTTTAATAAACAGAAAATACAACATTTTTTAATCAAGATAACATTAAATGCTTGAAAACACTCCGAATTTTCTGGAAACAGACTTTGTCCCTGAGGCCCTAGTTTTACCTTCACTAGTTACCTTGTGCAGAACACAGGGTCTACCTGACTTTCTTCCTCCTTTTTCTTGAAGTGTCTATATCTGATATGTTAGTATAAATACTTTTATATAACAGAAATAAAAATTTCCTCAAAAATGCATAAATCTGTACAGAGCTGATATGTTCTTCCTGACTATAATTTCAAATCATGTTATAACCATATCACCTATCTTGATGGTTAGTTACATTTTAAATGTCATTTATATTTTTTTCTTCAAATGTAAATTGAGGGAAAATGGATTTTGAATTATAGTAAGAGAAGGGAGAAAATATTTAAGGCTTTTGATGTAGGTAGATGGATACATTACTATATGGAAAAATAAAATATTGTTACATGAAGAGGTTTCACAATGCAAGAGCTGTGTTTAGTCATCTATATTAATACAAATTTTATGTATTCAATTGATTTCCAGGTAAATTTAAATTTTATGAATTTCATTGATTTCCAGGTCAAGTCAAATGCAATGTTTTGCAGTAATATATGGTATAAAAACTTACTTTAACAGGCATGAGTTATTGTCTGTACATCAGGACTCAACAAGTAGCAGTACCTGGCACACTAAATAGCTCCTTTGGCTTTTCAGACACCATGCAGAGCAGGATCCCATTCCAGAAATGTTGTGGTGGTAGAATCCACACCTAATAATTTAGCACTGTTACAAAAATTTTCCATCATTTGTGAGGAAGGATTAAATTTTGGAACACTTCTTTCTTTGAACAATGCATTACTATGTTCAAGTACTGTGTTCAGCTCTGGGGTCCCCAGTGTAAGAAAGACATGGACCTGCTCAAGTGGGTCCAGAGGAGGGCCACGAAGGTGATCAGGGGGCAGGAGCACCTCCGCTGTGAGGACAGGCTGAGAGAGTTGGGGTTATTTAGCCTAAAGAAGAGAAGGCTGTGAGGAGACCTTATAGCAACCTTCCAGTACTTAAAGGAGGCCTACAGGAAAGATGGGGAGGGACTCTTTATCAGGGAGTGTAGTGATAGGACACGGGGTAACGGCTTTAAACTGAGAGTAGATTTAGATTAGATATTAGGAAAAAATTCTTTACTGTGAGGGTGGTGAAACACTGGAACATGTTGCCCAGAGAGGCTGTGGATGCCCCCTCCCTAGAAGTGTTCAGGCCAGGTTGGATGGGGCTTTGAGCAACCTGGTCTAGTGGAAGGTGTCCCTGCCCATGGCAGGGGGGGTGGAACTAGATGATCTTTAAGGTCGCTTCCAACCTAAACCATTCTATGATTCTGTGTTTCTATTCTATTACTCGTGTGAGCTTCATTTAGGATAGTTGAGGAGATACCAGCACAAAGATTCTTAAAAGTGATCTTTAATTTTTAAAGTGCAGAGATAATTGCAAAATGACTTCATAAAAATTTCAAATCTTCTTCCCATGAGTATGCAGAATGATAGCTGCTCACTTTTACAGCCAAGCAAGTGGTTCCAATGTTTAGATTTTTTTTATGGAGCTGAAACAATAATGGGAATTTGATCCAAATTCTGGACTCTATTCTGACTCGTGTCAGCAAGTGATAAACCAAGGTCAATCAATTTACTTCTAATACTAGTTCATCTACAAGTCAGACAACAAATTTTGACTTTCAAGTCATGATTTTGAGTACTCATTGAAGTCAGAAAAAGCAGGATTGTCAATGAAGCAAACTTGATGTCCTGTCCTGTAAGTTTCCCAGACTCTTGAAACTCCTTATTTACTCTAGGGGAAGTTTCACATGTAGACAAACATGTATATTAGTTCTGTGTTCATTACCTTGGTGTGGAAGTCATGAAGAAACACAATATATATCAAAACTGCGTCAGACTTAAAAAATTATGTTCCATGTAGAACCTACGTATTAATGATTGCTACTTTTAGCTACAATATTTTTATTATCTGCCATGAGGTTAAATTTGTCCCATCTCTTTCTTATCTCTATTCACAAAGTTTTCAGCTTTCATCAGGCTACTACTCTATGAGTCCTAGGGTACTGAACTTCAGAGATTATCAGAAATTATCTGAAGAACATGAAAGAACCTAGAAGAATCATCACATTTGTTACTTTGCTGTACTTTATATAGACTTTTGGCAAGCAAATAAAACATTTAAAATACTGTGGTTCTTTGATGTTTTTCTATAAGTATACCAACATATGGGTGATGTTTAGTACATCTTTATGGCTTCAGGAGCAGTATATTGACTGTAGTAAATTAACATTACTACAGAAATATTTTTCATAATAGCCAGGTCAGGAAACCCAAACTGGAATGTAATAGCAACCTGAATTCCTCCTTTTCCTATTTCCGTACCTGACATGGATTTACCAGAGGCCTATCTCCTCTGCCCTGAACAGCGCTACTAAGAGTAATATGCATTTCAGGTCTAATGATAAAATAGCTTCATTAACTGTGTGTTTGCACACAGATCCCTTATCTGATTTAGAGGTACAAACCACATATTGTGTAAATTACTATGATGTTGTGGGGCATAACTCAGATTGTAATCTGATCTGTATGGTCACTGTTACAATGTGTTACCTGAAAAAGAAGAAATGCAGTTTGAATTTGAGCTCAGTTTGAAAGGAAAACAGAAAATCATCCTTTTATTTTATGAACTGTGCAAATATGAACTGTAGGTACACTAATTATGGGATTGAGATCACCTATCTTGCCTGAAATGTGTCTACATGAGCTGCCTGATCTCCATTACAGTCAATGAAGATGCAGTCAGTGAGTTCTGTTGATCAGTTCCCCTGACCAATAAAGATGCCTGTTTCAAGATAAAATTAATCATTTCCTAGAACTCCATGGACTACAGTGGGAATTTAGAAAATAAATCTTGTGCAAACACCTACACTAGAGACATCCCAAATTAGGCAAGATAAATCCCCATCTAGCTATCCAAAGTGGGATGTTTGAACTAGTAATCAAAGCTCCTTCTAAAGTCAATGAAAGGAGACCAGCACCTCCACAAAGCAATCATCTCATCCTTGGATGTGTGTTTATCATCACAGATGGAAGGAAACGTATCTCCACTATAGGGAACCTTGAAGGTTAACTTAGATTAGACACCAACAGTGGATTTTGTTCAAGATTAGATGTAGACATGTGAGGCAAGTATCTCAGCTACTGTTATAGTCAAAAGGGCTTCTTCTTTCTGTCTAGTGTCATTTGAGATGACCTAGGATATCCTGCCTGCTGTCCGGTTGCCACTCCAGATGATCACAGGTCATATGCCGTAACTTCCAGCCTGTTGCAAATGTGTAAGGTGTACTAAAGTGCATCAAATGACATTGGATGTATATATTTAGGCAAATAAAAGGAGCACAATGAAAATTCAATCCTCTCTAAAGGAAGAATATTGCGTAAAGTAAATGTGTATGAAATCAGCCATTTGTATTATACTATCTACCATAAAATTGACCACAAAAGATGAACAGAGTAAATATACTGTATTCCCAATCTCAGTGGATGTAAGTATGAAAAACCTGTGATGTTAATATTTTCTTTTACACAAATATTCTTCTCTCCAACCTACCAGTTTGATTCAAAGATACTACTGCCACCAGTACATGCACAGAAATGTGATGTTTGGCTTATGTGTGGAAAACAGAGTATCTATCTGCTTCACCCTCTTTGTTCAGATACAGGAGGGAGGAAAATACCACTCCACAGCCTTGATGAGCTGCTGTGCCCATAGACAAGTACCTTCAATACATCTTCTAAGAAATGAATACTGATCTTGTATAAAGAATGCAAAACTCCCACTGAAGTAAAAAAAAAGTCTCATTCATATGTCTGGGAGAAGAATTCAGCTCTCAGAACTAAAACAGCTTGCACTTATCTGCTCCTTTAATTCTGAAATGCATTTTCAATTGATATCTTGTATAAATCATGAATTGAGAGCAATGTGCTTTACCAAGAAGACAGTATTCCAGTCACAAAGTGCCATCCACATGGAAAGCCCCCAAAAGTAAGCAAGAATGACCAGAACATTACAACTATATTCCTCGGTTTCTCCATGACAAACTCTTGCATTGACTATTACACATTTACAAGGTATCAGTTTTCATTTGGTCATTGTTGTTTAAAGCAGGAGAAGGCTTGCTCTTCTGACAATCAGTTCCTCCTTTGGATGTGTCCTGGAAGAAAAGCCTTGGCATCCACAGTGACATTAAAATTCGTTTGTATTCATTCCGAAAATTCTGGTTAAGAAGTCCATATATTATTGCATTAAGGCAGCTGTTGAAATAGGCCATGAAATAGCTTATAATGAATAACCATTCAGGAACTTTTGGTGCCATTTCCATAGGATCAATGGCCACAGCCAGTCCAATGAAGTTTAGAGGTGCCCAGCAAAAGGCAAATATCACAAAAACCACAAACATGGTAAGAAAGTTTCTGAAGTCACTTGGCTTCAGTCTTGGCTTTGTTTCTGACTTGACTCGTCTTCTAACTTGGAGCACTAAAATCCAAATTCGAAGGTAGCAGAAACTCACAATGGTGATAGGGACGATGAAGTGAATTACCACAACAGCTATCGTATAGTAGGAGCTTGCAGTCTGAACAAATGTGCATGAATAGATGCGTGGATCGTACTTTAAAGAGCCAACAAAAAAATTTGGCACAGTTGCAATTACTGTTAATACCCAGACTAAGGAGACGTACAGCATCGTGTTCCAACAGCTGTACACTTTGTCATAAGCAAAACTATGACATATATAGCAATATCGGTTTATTGCAATTGCAGTGATGTTGAAAATAGAGCCTATTACACTTAGTCCCATCACAAAGCCACTCACTTTACAGTGCATTTCACCCAACGTCCATCCATTGTGGAAAATAGCTAAGAGCACCAGTGGGTATGGATACAAGGCCACCACCAGATCAGCCAAAGCTAGGCTCACCACAAATGCATTACCTGGGGAAAAAGAAAAATACATAGACGTAAGTCTGAAAGCAAGCATAGCTGTGAACAAGAAGAAAACATGATATACTATTTTGGATATCTGCAATGCTAAATTACTGATGATGTCAGCAAGCAGCAGGTACATAGGACCAATAGGTCTCTATGGGAAATAATTTTACAATTCAGCTTAGAACATCACAGAAATATCTGCAGCAACATGATGTTTCAAATCTGTTGGTGGCTGAATTATACTCTCCTTTCTATTTTAATCTTTAATAAACATAACCATCAGCAAGCCATTACATAAGCATGTGCTGAGTTGTTTCAGTGTAGCTAACTCCACAGCTGGATCGAATAAGGTGAAAAAGAAAAAAAGTCTAAATTGTGCCAGGTAGGCAAGCCGTTATTCCATTCTAACCTATCACTGGAATACTAACAGGCTTGACTGCTATCAAGGGGAAGGATATACAGAGACTAGGTCTATAGGGATTAGAAGGATGTGTTGTTTTATGCATATTCTAAATTGCTACACGATAGTCTGTAGTATAGATATTTTCTGCATGAATGGCCTACCCATACTGCAGTTATTTTCCCATTGGATTGACTAAAGAAGAGTGAATTGCCTTCAACATCCTCTGTAGAAAGGCATATTTAATTATACAAAGGAAAAATGCATGAATGCAAGAGAAAGTATTCAAATTCATGGAAAGAGCCTTTAGATCCTTTTCTGCTGATGATGTTTGAAGAAATTTTAGTGGTATGGTTGAGACTTATTCTCTCTCTTTATACAGTATCTTTTTCATCAGTTTGAAATTTCTAGGCATTGTATCTAAGGATGTTTGAATAAAATAGTGAGAAAGTAAACTATATTCCTGAAAAATGAAATGTGAAATCATTCTCTAGGAACTTCCCAGGAGACAGAAAATAAAGGTACTAACTTTAGATTCTTGGCATTTAGGTAGCATAAAACACATTTCTGGTTTGCATACTTACTTTTTTGCTTAAAGTCCTTCACAGCATGCACAGAGGTGCAAAAGACCCAAGTAGCTTTTAAAATTGTGTCTGGAACATAATTATTTTTTTAAAAGAACAGTTAGACGCTCAGTTCTACAAATTCTGAGCTTTCTAGTCCTCATCTAGGAAAGCAGTTCTCCATTTAATTTTAAGTACAGAAATAATGCCGTGGATAAGGATGTCATGAGCTGGGAGCCATAAAACCAATAACCGTGTAGGATTAAACTCCTCAAAAAAAGCCAGAAGTTCACCTGTATACTGTTTGCTCCACCTGCTCTGCATCTGTAGCTTGCTTAATCTGAATTAAGGAATGGGGAGTTCTCTTTCTCCCATACACTTCAGGGGAAGACCATGCTCATCAGAATTTACACGACAGCTAGTGAACTTAACAGAAAGCAGCATTATCCATCTGTAGCTACAGAAACACGGCTCAGCTCAAGCGTGGTGTACAATGTAGTTCCTTGTTATACGTTTAGCAGCCTGTCTCACACGCTCTTTATACTTTAAAGGCCACACAAGTGATTTCATAGCTACAGTTCACTGGCATGGTACTGGATGTAAGGCAATTCCATGTTATTTGTCTTAGAAGCAGGATGTAAAACCAATAGTATTGTGTTGCGTTTTGTGCCCTCCCAAGCCACAGTCACTCCCTGCTTTAGGGTCGAGGGAGGCCTATCTGAGTATGTTGTTGGACCTGCACAAGGAGACATTTCCTGCTGGCTTTATATGCACTATACTGAATACAATTCAGTAACGTCATGCTGTTGTGAAAAAGGTAAACATAATTTTCAGATGCAAAACCACATAAAGTAATTTTTCTGTCTTACTCAGGATTGCTAAGGCATTACAAAAATGTCTTCAGTTTGGGGCTTCACACTTCAAGAAAAAAGTAAACTATAATTAGAGCTAATCTAGAGCAAAGCAAATATCTACTAGTTTTACGATCTATGAGGAAAGATTGAACAAACTAGGGAGACAACTGGGGGGGACATGATAACTTCAAATAAGCAAAGCAGGAAGGATATAATCCATTCCCATGACTGTGGTGAACACAAACAAGCTTCAGTCACAAGGAAGTTTCAAATTAGACATTGAGAAAAACATTTTAATGGCAAGAAGAAGGAAGTGCTGGAACAGCTTGCTTTGAGTCTGCCATTGGAGGTTGTAAGAAAAAGTTAAATAAGCATTTGTCAGTACTGGCTTAGATACAGCTGGTCTCTCTTTTGAGCACAGGAAGGATGAGATGACTTTGAAGGCCTCTTCTAGCCATATGACAAATAGGATAAAAGCCAAGACTAACAAAGGAGCAGGGGCATCTTTATCAGAATGTATTTACATCATGGCAACAAGAATTTCTCTTATGTTTTTTCATCACTGTATCTGACATTAGAAGACAGAGAAGTCAGGAGAAAGAAAGAAAAAAATACTTTTTTTCTGTTTTAGAATGCTTTCTGGAGAAAGACAGAGTTTAGTCTGGGATTTGTGCTAAAATTAATCTAATCTCTAAGGCCTCCCAGCATCAGTTTATACCTAAAATGTAATTGTTCAATTAAAATCAAGTGGGCATTCAGCTCTTTCAATCATATTTGGAAATTTACTGTAAAGTACATTTGGCAAGAGACATTCAAAATTTTGTGTGTAATTTAGGGTTTCTTGAAAATTCCAACTGCCATGAATAAGGACAGTTAGCAACGAACTTGTCAAAAACATAACATACCACTTCACAACTGTCCTGGTTTCGGCTGAGACAGAGTTAACTCTCTTCTTAGTAGCTGGTACAGTGCTGTGTTTTGGATTTAGTGTGAGAATGATGCTGATAACACTCTCATGTTTTAGTTGTTGCTAAGTAGCACTTATCTTAAGAAGCCAAGGACTTTTCAGTTTCCCATGCTCTGCCAGCAAGCAGGTGTGCAAGAAGCTGGGAGGGAGCAGAGCCAGGGCAGCTGACCTGAACTAGCCAAAGGGATATGCCATACCATGGAACATCATGCCCAGTATATAAACAGGGGAGAGCTGGCCGGGAGGTGTGGATCGCGGCTCTGGCATCGGTCAGCGGGTGGTGAGCAATTGCATTGTGCATCACTGGGTTCCCCCCCCCTTCCTTTTTTTTGTTATATTCCTTTTCATTACTATTATTATTATTATATTTCATTATGACTATTGTTGGTATTATATTTTGCTTTAGTTATTAAACTGTTCTTATCTCAACCCTTGAGTTTTACTTTTTTCCTTTCCTCCTCCTCACCCCACTGGGAGGGGGAAGGGGAAGCAGCTGCGTGGTGCTTAGTTGCTGACTGGGGTTAAACCACGACAACAACACAGGAGAAAAATGGTGCAATATCTATAAAGGCCTCAAATGATTTGTGACTTTTATGGCTGTTTACAGGGTTGAGTGTTCACACTATGCACTGCAAAAGAAAGGTCCAATGTTTTTTTCTTTCTATGTGGCTGACTGTGGAATGAAGTTTAATATTGCATTGCTGCAATGAATACCCTACAAAAGTAGAGAGAAACTTTTCTAATTCGTAAAAAATAGATAATCAACATTTTGAGAAATCAAAGGTCTTAGATGTCTTTTAAGTGCTTGGAGAAAGTAAATGTTCCTTGATACACCTAAGACACAGCATTTGGAGTGGCTATAATTACATACGGAAGATAACCAAAGAGGTAACTTTTTGCTGTTTGTAATAAAATAGAAACCACAGAATGCTCATCTAGTTGGAATTATTATAATTATTTCCATAATTTACCTGATGGACTTTGTTCCTAGATTTCAGTTTCATCAGACAGAAGATTATGTTCATTTATAAGAAACACATTTGCTCACTGGAATGGAAAGACCCCTTAATTACAAGCAGTAGCTACTAAAAGCCAAATACCTAGCCAGAGACTCAAAAAGATACACATCTGCACTGTTTTAAACATTGATAGTTGGGTGCATAAAAAAGAAAATTAGTTCTGATATTGACTTTGGATGCAACAGAACTAGATCGATACTTTATGAAGCATTCTTGCATATTGGTTTTGTTACCCCAATTAACAGGAAAAAGGGAACTTTCGCACCCTCTTGTAATCTTGATATGACTTGATATTGTAGGAATTTAATCACAGAACAAACTTTTTGGTAAGGTCAGGACTTTTAAGGGCTAAGCGTCTGCCTTCTGAAAAGAAAATTGACTTCTAATGTCCCTACCAAAACCAGAAGCAATTGCAATCAGCAATCTTTTTTTAAAGGTTTTGCTTCTTTCTTTGGTTTCAAACTGGCTAAAATGATTAATTATATATCATGGCATTTTATTTTTTATCAGATGGTGTTTTGGTTGTTACCCATTTGTTTAACAAGTTGTTATACATTGCATACAGACATCACCCTCTTAGCTCTATTTCCCCCTGGCTACAGTCATGTTCGTCCTTGTTTACTCTTCTTCTGCATCCATTACTCTCGTCTTCTTTAGCATACAAAGGCCTAGCTTCAAGACAGGAAAATTGTTTCTACACAGCCTATTGCGCAGACTTGCATTTTTCTCTGCCCCCTCCTCTCCTACTGTCGAACTTGGGTCACAGTGTAGCAACAAATGTAAGGAGTAGGGACAGGCAAGGCAGAAAGTGAATGAATATTACCATAATGTATTGGCAGATTTTTTTAAATACCAAGGATCAATGACTCAGGATAATTATTTTATTCTTCCATTTCCACATCCTAACCTTAAGGGAAAACTCAGAGTTACTCTTGCAGATTTCTTACTTCATTATGTCTTCAGTTGGAACGTCAGTGGGAAAGTTCTTTGTTTGGGCTTAAGGCTTAAACACCTCTCTAATAATCAGTGCTGTTTACAATTAAATAGCCTTTTATACTGGCTAAGAATGATAAGAACTAAAGTTTTTCTATGATATCACTGACAACTACCTGTAGGTATTTATCTGTACTAAAGGAAGAGGAGCAAGATTTTGATTTTAATGAAGTAAATAAGAGTCCAACCATTCTATAAAATGAAGACAATCATTCCTCTGCAGAGTTCACAGTAATAAAAATCCTCAAGAAGTCCATACACACTGGGCATTTCTCTAGTGCTAGCTCACTCTTCAGCCCCTTTTTTTATTCCTCTGCCAAATTCCTGTAGCCCCTGTACTCAAAATGAACTTAAAAAAGAGAGTTCTGGAAGGCTTCTGATAGCTTTCTTGTTGTGGTTGATGTATAAAGACAGAATCTGGGCTCAGTTTCTAGACAGCCTTATAGTCAAAGACACAAGATACCACTTCAGGGATTCATGGTGTCATCCATTCTGTAAGTTACTTTTATATAAACACTAAGCATACAAAATGCTTTTTTGCTCTAGTTTTTTAAAATGTTCACAAAATACACAAGGTGAGTCTAATCTTTTAGTTCTTTCCTGCAAGTCACTAAAGGGGAAAAAAAAAAGCTTTACAGTCTCGATCATAATTCCAAATTTCTGCAAGTGATATGCCACTTGCATACAAAATCCTTCCTCAGCTGTGACATCATCCCTCTCTAATAAAGGTAACCTTGATCCTGATACTAGGCTTGGTATGGAAGTTGCTGGTGGCTTATAATTTTTCTTTCTGACTACCAGCAACTTGTGGAAACAAAATGTTATTTTTATAGTTTTAATCTTAATGTTATTGCCTTTAATTATATTATATTATATTATATTATGTTATGTTATATTATATTGGAGTAAATTATCTGCCTTTTAGGCCTCTTTAATGACTGCTGAAGTTAATGGGAGAATTGCCATAGACTTAAAGGAGACATTAATCCGATATAAGAAAATAAAGATTTCTTATTAACGAGAATGTGAAATACTGAAAGCATTTGGTCCATATAACAAAAGCAACAACAACGAAAAAAATTAAGCACTTGAATTATATTTGGATGTAAAAGAACAAAAATCGAAACCTAAACCCCTTTCATAGTTCCTTAACTTTTAAAAGAGCAGATCTTACCTTCAGACAAAGAGAAATAGCAGTGTGTTAATTGCAAGGCATGATAGCCAGGATTCACTACAGCAAGTGGCTTATTGGATCTATTGTTTGAGTCTAGACCAACATGGAGATTGAAGAGGCATATATAACAGCTTGAAGAAAGCAATCAGTCCTTCAGTCAAGAAGACTGTCCCTCTTTAATCTCCCCTTGTCTATAATTACTAATTAGTAACAGAAACTATGCAGCTCTGATGAAGTATTGTCTTGAACTTTCTTCCAATGTCACCTTTTGAGGACCAGGCTTAAATATAATTTCCAGGCTCCAGACCCTGCTGAATCCTCATTAAAGTGAGTCTCAAGGTCTGGACTAGATAAAACAGGAGCATACTCAGCTAAGAGCAAATTGGTATAAAATTGACTTCACGCGTCTATGTCTCCACCCCTGGTTGTATAAGAATAGTCCTGAGACTGAAACTAAGGACCAATCTGCTCAGCCAAACCATTTAAGCAGTAGATTATTCTAAGTGCCAGCCTGAGTGCAAACCTGAGCAAGGTATGAGTGGTTTTCCAGCTCAGAGTTCAGGATTTTGGCAAAACAGATGATTACTATGATGGAACTGTGTAGCTGGTCTCACTTCTGGAGCTTCTTCATTAGATGTATGTCCATGTACACATGGATACTTACTACTTATTCAGCTGATTATCTTTCCCAAAACTTGAGTTAGTTTTGGCATATTTTATGGAAGAATTACATAACAAGATAGAAGGTTCTGCTGTCGGAGCTCTTAGGTTTCTGCTAAACTTCCAGGCAGTGGCTTTTAAATGGAAGCCCTGGGCACCTTATTGCTGGTTCCTGATGCTGGCAGTGACACTTACATTTTCTGACCTATCATATTTTCCACTGGGCTTCAGTTCCTATAATCCTTGCAGATCATTTAAGGCTTGGTTGTGGGGGTTCTTCTTAAGGTTTGCTCTTTAATGTGGAAAGAAAAACATGACTCTGGAGGGACTGAGGAACTGGCACCAGGTAGGCAGACAGAACTAAGGACTGGGTAGGTTTTGTTTCTCTTTCCAGAGTGGCTCAGAAAATATGGCTCAAATGGCATGCAGGGAGATGTTAGCTGCTCCTGGAGAAAAGCTGATGCTTCTTACTTCCTCGCTACTAATTTATGCCTCTAGTTTTGACTTCTTTGATTAGTATTTTTTTACAGTATTTAGGCTCTTGTAGTTCTTGATTTTTTGTTCAAATAGGTAACTTTTAAATCTGTTTAAAATCACCTGTGTCAACTCTTATTTTTTCTCACAATCCATCAGAAAAAATAAAACCTGCTAGCCTAATTCAGATGAAACTCCATTCATGTCAGCAGGAATGAAGCCACCAGAAGTGGACACCGGCAGCAGGTGGAGCACAGAATTAAGTCTTTCACACACTGACATTTGAATTCCCTGTGACACTACAAGCCAAGACCTAGGGTAATCTTTGATTCACTGAGACATGTTAATCTACTATAATGTTCAACAGTGTGTTACTAACAGAAGGTTTAACATAATGTTCCAGACAAGTGCCAGATGGGTTTTTGTTTTCTTTGAATATGACAGTTTAAAAGTGGTGATATGCTCCTTTGTAACTATGTTTCATGATTTCAGATATTAGTGGGATGTACTGCAGACTTTGATGTAATGGCAAGGGACAGGCAATATATTTCCACTAGAATCACAGTATTTTAGAGACTCTAGCAAAAAATATAACATAGACAATGAATCAAGGCTGGTCTTTAATCTATGCAATGTTCAGGTTATTTCTTTTCAGGAAACATATCTTCTATGAAACTTTAAAATATTTGGTGCATATAATTATCCTATGATACCTATAAGGAAAATTCTCTACCATCACTGGGAGTAGAATCATAGAATCATTTAGGTTGGAAAGGACCTTTAAGATCATCGAGTCCCAACTGTTAACCTAACAGTGCCAAGTCCACCACTAACCCATGTCCCTAAGCGCTACATCTACACGTCTTTTAAATACCTCCAGGGATGGGGACTCCACCACTTCCCTGGGCAGCCTGTTCCAATGCTTGACAACCCTTTCGGGGAAGAAATTTTTCCTAATATCCAATCTAAACCTCCCCTGGCGCAACTTGAGGCCGTTTCCTCTTGTCCTATTGCTTGTTACCTGGGAGAAGAGACCGACACCCGCCTCAGTACAACCTCCTTTCAGGTAGCTGTAGAGGGCAATAAGGTCTCCCCTGAGCCTCCTTTTCTTCAGACTAAACAACCCCAGTTCTCTCAGCTGCTCCTCATAAGACTTGTGCTCTAGACCCTTCACCAGCTTTGTTGCCCTTTGGACACGCTCCAGCACCTCAATGTCTTTCTTGTAGTGAGGGGCCCAAAACAGAACACAGTATTCGAGGTGCGGCCTCACCAGTGCCGAGTACAGGGGGACAATTGCTTCCCTAGTCCTGCTGGCCACACTAGTTCTGATACAAGCCAGGATGCTATTGGCCTTCTGGGCCACCTGGGCACACTGCTGGCTCATATTCAGCCGGCTGTCGACCAACACCCCCAGGTCCCTTTCCGCCAGGCAGCTTTCCAGCCACTCTTCCCCAAGCCTGTAGCACTGCATGGGGTTGTTGTGACCCAAGTGCAGGACGCGGCACTGAGCCTTGTTGAACCTCATACAGTTGGCCTCGGCCCATCGATCCAGCCTGTCCAGATCCCTCTGTAGAGCCTTCCTACCCTCAAGCAGATCAACACTCCCGCCCAACTTGGTGTCATTTGCAAACTTACTGAGGGTGCACTCGATCCCCTCGTCCAGATCATTGATAAAGATATTAAACAGAACTGGCCCCAACACTGAGCCCTGGAGACACCACTTGTGACCGGCCACCAACTGGATTTAACTCCATTCACCACCACTCTTTGGGCCTGGCCATGCAGCCAGTTTTTTACCCAGCGAAGAGTATGCCCATCCAAGCCATGAGCAGCCAGTTTCTCTAGGAGAATGCTGTGGGAAATGGTGTCAAAGGCTTTACTAAAGTCTAGGTAGACAACATCCACAGCCTTTCCCTCATCCACTAAGCGGGTCACCTTGTCATAGAAGGAGATCAGGTTAGTCAAGCAGGACCTGTCTTTCCTAAACCCATGCTGACTGGGCCTCATCACCTGGTTGTCCTGTACGTGCCATGTGATGGCACTCAAGAGGATCTGCTCCGTAACTTTCCCTGGCACTGAGGGCAGACTGACAGGCCTGTAGTTCCCCCGATCCTCCTTCCGGCCCCTCTTGTAGATGGGCGTCACATTTGCTAACCTCCACTCAACTGGGACCTCCCCGGTTAGCCAGGACTGCTGATAAATGATTGAAAGTGGCTTGGTGAGCACTTCCGCCAGCTGCCTCAGTACCCTTGGGTGGATCCCATCCGGCCCCATAGACTTGTGTGTGTCTAAGTGGTGTAGCAGGTCGCTAACCATTTCCCCTGGGATTATGGGGGCTTCATTCTGCTCCCCATCCCTGCCTTCCAGCTCAGGTACCCGGAGAACAACTGGTCTTACTATTAAAGACTGAGGCAAAGAAGGCATTAAGTACCTCAGCCTTTTCCTCATCCTTTGGCGCTATGTTTCCCCCCACATCCAATAAAGGACGGAGACTCTCCTTAGCCCTCCTTTTGTTGCTAATATATTTATAGAAATGTTTTTTATTGTCTTTCACGGCAGTAGCCAGATTAAGTTCTAGTTGGGCTTTGGCCCTTCTAATTTTCTCCCTGCATAACCTCACGACATCCTTGTAGTCCTCCTGGGTGGCCTGCACCTTCTTCCAAAGGTCATAAACTCTCTTTTCTTTTCCTGAGTTCCCGACAAAGCTCTCTGCTCAGCCAGGCCGGTCTTCTTCCCGACTGGCTCATCTTTTGGCACATGGGGATGGCCCGCTCCTGTGCCTTTAAGATTTCCTTCTTGAAAAAAGTCCAGCCTTCCTGGACTCCTTTGCCCTTCAGGACTGTACTATACGCAGAGCAGAAGGGGAGTATTTACTCTGGCAATTATCCTTTCATTGTGCAGCTACCCAAAGGCTTTGGGAGAGCTTTCTGTTCAGAAGAAATCCAGGCCTAGACACCCTGTAAGTTAGATGTCCGTGTTTTCACAGAGAATTCTGGAATCCAGACTAAATAGGGTTTAAACCTTAGTCATCCACTTTCTGGATGAAAGCACTATGCTGTTATGTAGAAGATGAGAAGAGGAACTTTTTGTTTTAAGACGAAACAATACAAACACCCCACTGTGGGATAGTTTAGTGGAGAATGCACAGTACACCCCTTTTTCAAGCTGTGCTGCAATGCAAAGAATGCAGGATTCACAGGAATAGAAACTCAGCATGTAAAAAGAAGCTTGAGATGATTGTGGCTTAGTGACTTGCAGACTGCTGGACTGGGACAGACTTGTGTTCTTGGCCCTACATCTGCAACTATGAGTTGGTGCTGGAAGCTACATTCGCAGGAGCTGAATTTTAGGCTTATAAGCCGTAGCCCTCGTGTCAACATAGTCTTGCTGAAAAGAGGCACCTAAGTTGCACTGTTGATTAACATGTTTTTGAGATCATGATTTTGGCATGCTTGGCAGCTATATATGACTATAACCCAGTGAGCAAATCCTCCAGTTTTTCTGTGTGCTCAGGCTTCTTCTCTCTGTGGTTAAATACGGGAGCACCAGTACTGGCTGTGAGTTTGCTGCCATGAGTTTCATAATGGACTGCAGGTGCAAAAAGATATTTCTAGTGCTGTGCTGTTAAAAACTTAGTAAAGGCTGGAGATTTGTAACCCCTAGGTGTACAATTTTGCTCACTTGTGGCTTCCTGAGGTGCGAGTAGGGACAGTGGTGACTCTCTATTGCCACCTAGTGCACCAGCCACAACAGAGACAATACATCGCACCGTCTAGCAGGGCAGAAGGCATAAGGAAGTGGTTGGTTCTTCCAGAGCAAAAGTCTGATCGCTAAACAGATAGTACGTTTATGGGGTGATAAATACTTTTCTGGGCTTCTGATACTTTCTGAGCTTGCAGGAACTTTCCTGGTACTGGGTGTTTTCAGAGAGAAAAAGGGAAGCAGAAGAGGCAAGACAGGCTCTTCTAGAGAATTCACTGTCGCCTAGTGGTTAGGATACTTCCACGGTAGAAGAGCCTTTCTTTGAAAAAGGACTTGAGCTTATGTCTCCCATAGTCACAACACAGTGCCCTACTCACCAGCCTTGCTGCTCTTCTGGGGTTAGCCTGCTTGTCTCTGTCTAGGTTATGTTCAAGAATTTCACCCTAGAACCAGAACACACAGGTTACCACTTATATTGTAGAGTGCTCTTCATCAGTATGTTTCAAAGCAAAAAAAAAAAAATCCTTCTCATGATTTAACAGGTGGGAAACTGAGATAGACAGGCACAGGGACTCTCCCAAGACACAGATTAGGAAGAACGCTCTAGGTTCATGAGCCTTGCTCTCCTCTGTTAGATAATACCATTGCTATTAGGCACACTCTGGAAAAAATGACAGCGCCTGTCCAGCTTACTGCTCCAGAATGACACCATAGTGGCATACTGGTACTGAGGGATGGAGCCAATAGAAGAGATGGAGCTATTAAGTGAAGCTAGTCGAATTCAGAGCAAACGAAAGGGGGTGCTTGCTGCGATAGGTAGTAAATCTGTGGAACTGCTTAACAGATTTTGCAGGTGCAAAAATTTTACCTGTATTCAAGGGAAGGCTGGAAAAGTACTTGAAAGAGACATCAGTTGAAGGTTACTAAACAGACATAACATAATAGGTTCAGGAAATCCTCTGAGCTGGAAGGAATCACAAGTTGAGAGAATACAGAAGTATCATACAGGGTTGCCCTGTTCTCTTTTTTTTCCTGAGTGCCTACTTGCATCTACATTTAAAGACAGAGTATGAGGCTAGCTATGCCCTTGGTCTGTACCAATACAACTGCTTTTATGATGAGGACAGTAGGTTTCAGTGGCACCGTTCAGAAGCACAGCTCCTTCTTGAGCTCCGCTGTTGTGATCTGAGTGGTACGATGCAACATTCTCATTCAGGTCCTTGCCAGCCACTCCTCTACACAACCATCCCGGTTTTGTTGACAAAATATTTGAAGGGGCAATAACCTTGTTCTCCATGTCTAGCCATCTGCAACTGAGCTGCATCCTTAGACCAATGCCCTCACACTGAAGTCAGGATCTTGCCTTCAGAGTAGTCTAGGACGGCGAAAGGCCCCTGTTGTTGCTGAGAGAGTGTCTCTATCTGGGGTACTACTGCTTTTCATGCAGGGAATGAAGCCAAGGCTTTTATTCTGAGTGCTTACCACTGTGGGCACTAGTGACAGCCCAGCTTCGAAACATCCGGTTGCTGAGCACAGTCACTGAATAACAAGAAAAACACACTGTTTTTTCACTAATTCATGAAAGAACTTGTGTTTCCTGTATCTGTCAGTACATATCAGCTTTATTTTCTTCACTTGAAGTAATCACAGCTGTTGATTGCTTCAACCAAGGAAGAACAGGAAACCTACATGAACAACTGCAAGTATGAAAACTCATTTACTGCTGACAAAGGGGCTAATATGAAAAGCTGTAAAACACAACAGGTGCAATCTAGTCAGATCCTACAAATAGCTAGGCAACCTACAATAATATATTTTTTTCAGTCTCCCAACACTATATTGCATTTCATAGGAAAAAGGTGAAATATGTAGCATTTTGTAGGATGCTATTTTGTTAAAAAAAAAAAACAAAACACTAAAACTTGGTTCAGATCAACTATAAAAGACTGGCCTGTGGAAGCAAACAAAGTAAGGACATTTCACTGTTAAAAACTCTGGACAAAACTTTATTTTGTCCTGGCAGATATTAATTTATATTGTGTGAAAAGCTAGCTCATCTTCTATTACCTTCACTATTACCTTCTATTACCTTCATCTTTGCTACTGTCTTTAGTCTGAATTTGTGTCAAAGGAAATTATGTTGGGTTTTTTTCTCTCTTACAGCAACAAAACAGCATTCAGGTCCTTAGAATAACTTATCTTCCACCTTCTTTTAGAAAGGAAGACAGGAACTTGAAGAATGATAATAATTTTTTGCAAACAAAAACCATGTTTTGTTTTGTTAAGCTGGTTGGTTTGTGGGTTTTTTTTTAATATTCACTAGCAGATTAGTTGAATTAAAAAAAACCAAAACAACAAACCCCAGAACATAAAATAATTCTATTTTGAAATATAAGGCTCAAGATATTACAGAAGATATTCAAAATATCCAGCAGTTATATCATGTGAATAAAATGGGGACTATTGCAGACTGTGGGACATACTCAGCACCAGTTAGCCAAGAGATTTGGTTAGCTATGATAAGGTGCATCTCGTAGCTTTGCCCTGTAGACCCATTTAAATAGAACAGAGCATTTTGACCAGTACAAATGTTGGGATCTCCTTTTATGGAAATGAAGACATGCAAGTGGTAATTTCCACAGTGATTTACTCAACTGCTCTCTGGGGCTCCAGATGAAGGACTCGCAGCATGTGACAGCTACACAACCAGAAACAAGTACATGCAAAGCATGTACATGCAAACTAGTTACAGCTGCAAAAAGAAATCAAATCTAAGCCCATTATTGCTGCTATGTACTTTTAGGGGTTCCTATGTTCAACTCCCAGACACAGTGGGGGATCCTAAGGCAGTCTTGGAATTCTATAAAATGGGATCTGATACACTGCAGTAAATATAATATATGGGAATATCTAATATGGGGAACACTTAGGTTGACAAGTTGCCAATGCTTCTAACATTCTCTGAAGTCCCTTCATTATGATCTTCTTTTCCCTTCTCTTGTTTCCTATTTCGCCAAGGAAGAACATAGATGATACTTGATGAAAATGGCCATTATAACCTTTCAGTGAGGAAAAGTCTTACCCTTTTTGCTCTGAGCTTTTGGAAGGCCTCATCACTGTACATGCATAGGGAGATGAATGTCTTCAGAAACTGTTGTCAGGCTGTGCCATCTGCTTCTTTTGGAAACAAGGTCTTAAAGCAAAGTACACTGACATGATTCATCTTATAATGATACTCATAGGTTTGTAAACAGCATGTAAACAGATGACTAAATAAAATGCTTTTACAGAAAATGATTGTGTATTCTCTTCTAAAGTATTGGCGGGTTTCTGTTTCAACTCAACACAGACAAAGTGTGTAATGATAATTTCCTGAATTAAGGTCTTTTCTGAGAGCCAGTAAAAGCCTTGCAAAATGATTAGACGAAAACTCTGTTCTGGCTGGGCCTATGAGTCATGATATTGGTGAGATAGTTGAATGAAGGGTGATAGGTATAGACATATAACCAATATAACCACAGAATCATTTATGTTGGAATTGATCTCTGGAGATCATCTAGTCCAACCCTCCTGTTCAAAGAGGGGTCAACCACAGCAGGTTGTTCAGGGCCATGTCCAGTCAGGTTTTGACTATCTCCAGCCATGGATTCTCAACACCCTCTCTGAGTGACCTGTTCTAGTAAGGAATGTGTATATAGGATATTTACTGTTTTCACTAGGGAATAGGGGGAAGATGCTGTTGATTTTGCAACAGATGAGGGCTCTACTTGATCTACTAAATAGCAGAGGGTATCTAAGATCATACCTGCTACTATGTAAGTAGAGAAAAGACATGGTCATTAATAGCAAGCTAGAGTTACTTGGTCAGAAGAACAGGTCCCAGTGCAGATTAGAGTAGGTGGGGCTTTGTTTTGTTTATGATTCTGTCTTCAGATTCCTTGTGGCACAGAATCTGAACAGTCTCTGACTGGACATAATGGTCTGAGCCAAACAGAGAATCTGGACCAACAAATGTTTACAGATGTGGGGGGCAGAGGGTGGAGTGTGCTGAGGGCTGCAAAGAAAGAGGGAAGAGGCACGAGATCCCAGCAAAAATATTTTTGGAAACCAATTCCCACTGGCTTTAGCAAGGCCAGAATTTCTCTCCTTATCTAGATACTCAAATACTAGGTTCAGGTTACCCAGATTGCAGAATCCTTTTCCACACTCTACTTTGATGATCTTTGAGCACTGTGAACTGCAACTAGCCATTCAGACTAACTCCTTGTGCGAGTCCTAGCTGTAACCCAAGTGAGCAACCTGATGACCTGTGGTCCAGAAAAAGCAGTGGGTGACTCCTGTCTGTGTGAAGTACCGAGTCACATCTCTTCTACTGAGTGAATACACCTGCAAACTGGGTCAAACCAATGTAATTTTTACTAAATCAGGCTCAAATGGAAATCACTTTTGTATATATTACATGAGAATGTTGTGTTTGAAGGTCATGTACTTTCTCTATTTCATTTGCTCTCCATAAGCAGATCAGATATTCTTGCTTCATATTTAACCAGGAAGCTGACTGTATAGCAAGTTTTACAATCTTTATGGTCCTAGCCTACCAGGTGTTTCGTAAGACTGACTAAAGAGGATTACATCGTTTTGAGATTATCTAACTAAAGGCATAATTACAGGATCTCAAATTAGTTAATTTTTGCTCAACTTGGAAGCAACAAATGTCCAGCACTGAAATTAGACTCTGGATTGTGTAGTTAATGTTTCATACCTGGGACTATAATCATAGGTGAAATCTTTTAAACTATTTCAACCCGCTTACCAGTAGATCATTTTTTCTAGGCAAATCACTATGGTTAAACCATCTTTTTACAAGGCCCGCTTCAACATCTAATTAATATTTTACACATTTTGCTTCTAACGACTGCAAAAGAAAGCATAAAAAAAATGAAAATCTTGCTTAACATGAAGACTGATTTAGAAAACAATCTGTTGTCCATGGGCTTTAACCCCACCTGTGAATCTAATAACAAGTATTTTTGCAGTCACTTTAGAGGTCTCACAGGTAGGCTGTGTGTCCTTGAGTAGAACTGTTCTATATTTCCACAGCACAGCAGTCACTTTCTGCCACTATATTTTATGCCAGTAAAATACCTGGAATATGCCAGTGCACTACCTGACTTTTGGCAGGGGACTTTGAATTTTAAGTTTTCTTTCTATCATGATCTCTAACATAACAAGACAAAGGCATATAAAGATACCATTCCCCAATTAATCAGTTCCCCTATTTGTTTCATTATCTAAGTATTAGGCCTTTCTATTTAACATAAAGTTCTTTAAATATAGCATTTTCTGTCAGGTGACCGTGCTGATGTAATTAAAAGTGTGAGAAAGTGTGCTGCTTTGTTTTCTCTTCTGGAAAATTATTTTTATGTTTCCGCTAAGGGTTGGACCTACTGATGCAGAAGATTCATGAAAGTTTACCTCGCAGCTGCTTTCAGTATCACTGTATACTGCAAATACAGAGTTCTCCCAACACAAACTATTCTCTTCCTATTATTTATCAAAAGGCTATCCCTTGCTTAACAGATGACATGCAACTAAAGGCACTAATACTACTGCAAACATTTCCAGCTTCACTTCCTTTTCCTGTTTGGTCTTTTCCAAACTGGAGCAATAAAGGAATGGAAAACTAGTGGCAGTAAGCAATAAAAGACCACATTAAAGGTACAGGAAATTTACCACCTTTAAACACATGTGCACTGAGAAAAAAAGCAAGCTTTTTCAGAAATCAGGGATCTCAGAAGTCAGGATGAGTCAAAGCCTACCTATGTGTCGGTAAGCCAGTGCAGTTAATAGAGTTCTGCCAATTATGTCCAATGAAAATCTTTCCACCAGTACTTAGGTTAACATACAAGTTTTTTACAGCAAATTATGGTGTTGTGCTGGAGCCTTACAGAATCACTGTATCACAGACTCTTTTAGGTTGGAAGGGGCGTCTTGAGGTATTCTAGTCCAACCCCTCCTGCTCAAGCAGGGTCAGTGCGAGCAGGTTGCCCAGGACTGTGTCCAGTCAGGTTTTCAGTATCTCCAGAGATGGAGACTCCACAACCTCTCTGGGCAACGTGTTCCAGTGTTTAACCACCCACACAGTGAAAAAAGTTTTCTTGTGTTCAGATGGAATTTCATGGGGTTTAATTTGTACCCATTACCTCTTGTCTTCTCAGTGGGCACTACTGAGAAGAGTCTGGCTGCGTCTTCTTCACTCCCTCCCACCAGGTATTTATATACATTGATAAGATCCCCCTGAGCTTTCTCTTCTCCAGGCTGAACTGTCACAGCTCTCTCAGCCTCTTCTCATACGGGAGATGCTCCAAGCCCCTAATCACTTTAGTGGCCAAGTAGTGGACTTCACTCCAATAAGTCCATAACTTTCTTGCACTGGGGAGCCCAGAACTGGACACAGCACTCCAGGCATGGCCTTATCAGTGCTGATCACCTTCCTTGGCTTGCAGGCAACACTCTGATGCAACCCAGGAGGCTGTTAGCCTTCTTTGCTACAAGGGTGCATTGCTAGCTCATGATCAGCTTGTTGTCTACCAGGACCCCCATGTCCTTTTCTGCCAAGCTGCTTTCCAGCTGGGTGTCCCCCAGCGTATATTGGTGCCTGGGGTTGTTCCTCCCCAGGCACAGGACTTCGCACTTCCCTTTGTTGAACTTCATGATGTTCCTGTCAGACCATTTCTCCAGACTGTCCCGTCCCTCTGAATGGCAGCATGACCTTCTGGCATATTAGCCACTCCTCTCAGTTTTGTATCATCTGTGAACTTGCTGAGGGTACACTCTGCCGCATCATCCTGGTCATTAATGAAGAAGTTAGACAGTATTGGTCCCAGTATTGACCTCTGAGGCACACTGCTAGTGGCTTGCCCTCCTGCTGGACTTTGTGCCACTGATTACAACCCCCCCAGGCCCAGTCATTCAGCCAGTTTTCAATCTAAACCCTACTTTGTCAGCTAGTCTATGAGGATGTTATGGGAGACAGTATCAGAAGCTTTACTAAAGTCAAGGTAAACAACATCTAGTGCTCTCCTCTCATCCACCAAGCTAATCATGGCTATCATGCTGGTTAAGCATGATTTTCCATTTGTAAATCCATGATGATTACTGCCAATCACCTTCTTGTCTTTCATGTTATTAGAAATGGTTTCCAGATTTAGTTACTCCATCAACTATTCATTACCTTATTAATGAATCAGAAGTGGTACCTTCTTATAGCATCCTGCAATTTTATTGACTGCTTGTCTTCAAACCATTAATTAAGTCAAACTTTGCTTTGGTTATGATATAATTAATCTAAAAATCAATAGCCGAGAATGAGGCACTAATTGGAAACATGTCACATATTCTCATACGCTGAGGCTACCCACAGGGTTGTAATCCTGTCTTGAAAATAAATTATACATGAAATTTCTGGAAGTGTTGCGGAAGGCATGTCAACTCTTCAAATAAGTACTTTTGGCCTCAGTGGTACTGGCAGTGTTTGGAAATAAAAGAAGGAATACATAGCTGCATCTCTTGCAGTTTCCAAAGTACTTATCTCTCAATTCTTTGCAGATGATTTTTATTTACATTTCATGAATGAAGCACTGGGGATCTACAAGACCATAGCATTTTACTCAGAAATGAATGCATGATCAGCTTTGGTGGAGCTTTGAATAGTATAGTTAGCTGGTTTAGTGTAGTTACCGGTTAGTAACTAGGAGGTACCTGTAACAGATAAAACTACCAGTTTTATCTGGTAGTTAGCTACACTTTAATAGTGTAGTTAGCTGGTGCCGGTAGGAAAGCTTTGGGAAAGCTCATCTCTTTGCTTCAGAATGTACACAAGTATACCTTGTGTA
Organism: Gymnogyps californianus; assembly: GCF_018139145.2. NCBI lineage: Eukaryota > Metazoa > Chordata > Aves > Accipitriformes > Cathartidae > Gymnogyps > Gymnogyps californianus. The sequence goes on along the minus strand of NC_059471.1, from coordinate 11,091,066 downwards.
AAGCAATTCACATCTGCTTTTTGTAAATTCTCTCCCTGTAGACAATGGAATTAAGCAATTTTGCACATAGGTGTAAAGTGGGGGCTGTTTCTGAGCAGCTTGAGGCCCAAAAGTTCCTTGGCTTGTGAACACTTGGGGAAATCTGTTATTTTCATTTCATGCTTATGTAGAAGTAATGGTGTGCTGACTCTGCATATCTCTGTATTCTGTACAGTGGGTAACACCCACCATTCTTAGCAGCTCTTGGATACATGAAGGATGCAGTCCTTAAGCCTGAACTCAGAATTGTTAACAGCCTCAATGAATGAGGCTAAAAATACCATCAGCAACGAGTGGCTTCACTTCAGAGCAGTGCAGTAGCAGTTACTGTGTAGTTTACTACATCAGAAGTGGTTTGCTGAGGTGCTTTTAAGAAAATAAAGGAATTAACATTTACCTGAGCAGCTAAAAAGGATGGCCCTCTATTTTTAAAGGACAACATGGAAGAAAGTACAAAGGTGTGTTAAAGTTGCATGCTGTCTTGAATTTGCAGACCAGAAGGTTTGTCTGAGTGAAGACAGAGATTCCAGCTAAGGTGTTGTGTGAAACTTTTCCTCTGTAACAATCCAAAAATTACACCCTGTGCATTCCTGTGAGGAACGCCTGATTTCAAACAAGTTGGCTGGAATGCTCAGTCTCTTGAATATAGATTCCCAAGACTCTTAAGAACCATAAGTTGTAGTTCACAGAAAGGAGGGATGGGATAGCTCCCAGTTGGCAAGTAGTGACTACGCCACCTGCATGTCTTTACTTGTCTCGAAGCGAAGCAGCATGTTTTAATATAACATCCTTTTACTTGTCAGTAGAAAAGCTGAATAGAGTTGTCTACTTCTAAGAACATCTTTAAAAAGTCCTAAAGACTACAACACTGACGAACTTCATCATGGGTAGGATCTGCACAGCATGAGTAGCTTGAATAGACACATTTAAAAAAAAAATGCAGATAATATTCAGTAAGTAGATTATTTTTAATTGAATGAAAAGTAGGAAATAAAAATACCTAGATTGATTAGATTACACATATTCATAAGTGATACCCATCTGACATAAGGTCCTTTTCCTTATTTGAACTCAAATGAAATGCTGAGTGTACTGAGGTAATTGGAAAAAATCGCACTGGCTTTAGAATGAGAGGACACTGAGAATTTCAGGCAGGATTTGAGCAAATCTTAGAGACATGAGGATGCCATTTATAGGTCCCTGTCTTTTTTGAAGTGATATATTTTACTATTTGATGCTAGCTCTAGACTTATAATTAGTTAACATAATTATATTTACAAGGCTGATGTATTAAGCAGATATTTTTGCTGTTAGTCAGACTGATAGTTCCAGTGGCTGTATGTGATATTTTCCAACAACAATTGTTGCCCTTGTTGTGCAAATATGGCAATTTAAAACAACAGATGAACAGATGTTGTTCTATAACAGGAAGATGGCAATGTTTGTGGAAGTGTCAAGTAATATTATTATAATCTTCATACAGGTATTTAAACATTGAAAATGAACCAAGTCCACAAAGCAGCTGAAAAAATTAGTAACTTCGTGAGAAGGGTTATGTTTTGTCTTCAGACATAATTCAAGCAGCATTTATTAAACAGCATAATCACATACCTCTATAATTAATAAATAATTTTAAAAGAATCCCAGCAATCAAGATCCTAGTAATTTGATGAATGTGTTTAGGCTGTTGTTATCTGTTGTCATGTCAAGACATGACTGTCCCACATGCAGCTGAAATGTCAGGAAAATGCTGACTCTGTGATATAGCTCAGTCCTTATGAGTATTGAGACCAAAAGTAAACCAGAAGATTCCAAAGCAGCTACTGTTGTTAAGGAGGACAATGGAGTTGCACCCACAGTGATTTAGACGTATTTCTGTTAGCTTTTGCTGTCAGGAAATCTGTTTCATGCCTATATCAAGGTGGGAGTCTAAAAACTAGAACAGCTGCTCAGATGATTGATTTTTAGGAAGATGAAAATTACCATAACATTTCTTCCTTTCTGCAAAGGAAAAAAATGGTTTTGTTTTATCAGCTCAGGATAACATAGCTGTTTTCGTATGTATTCTTGTGAACAAGGCAATGTACTTGACAGTCTACGTCAAGGTACCAATACGTGCTTGTAAAGGATAACTTCTAAGAAGCTAAAATCTGGAGCATATCTGAAGATACTGGTACTCAGAGTAGATCTGAATTGGAGTAGGACTAGAATTTACCCCTAGAGGCAGAGAACAGGTTATCACTGATTTAATGAGATGAACGTAGTCTTCTATAACATCCTCAATAGAATGGTTCAAGTCACCTGGTGAACACATATCTGCTAAGAATAGTTGGAAAAATTAGTCTTTTAAAATGACCTGTCCTGGCTCTCTGTGAGCAGATTTGGTCTCTTAGCTCTTTGGCTGACTGTGTCAAAGAACACCATGAATCTTTGCATTGCTTCTGCTGGTCCATCCAAGAATAGAGCTTTACTGCAGAGAGGTCATGCCTCATGCAGTCAGTGAGTCTTGCAAAAGAAACGCCAGTCCAGAGTCCAGGAGAGAGCTGGCAGCAAAGGGAGTGCTAAGACACGACGGAATTGCCATACTACAGCTGCTAAGAGGTCCTTCTAATTTCCTGTGTCTGAGGGTATGTTTGCATTGGTTATTTCAGGGAGATGAAAGGAAACTTATTCATACTCTGAGTTGAAAAAAAAAAGCTGTGTGACTGTGTTAGACTTGTACCTATGGAGAGCCTGGATATGGTGTTGCAGGCAAAGCATCACACTAACATCATCCTTTGGTTTTCCTTTTGCTCAGAACATGGGTAGAGTGGACTTGTGCCAAATTAAATACACAGTGTAAATATACTCTTAGATTCTTCCATTACAGGTTCAAGAAAACCCTTATACTTCTCCAGTTCAACTAAATGCTTATCATTCTATTTCCTCTAAAGATAAGCACACCAATAGCTCCATTTACCAAGTGGAATAGAACTCAGCATTATATTCTAAAATAAAGTGTCTTGGAGCTGATCTTGGCGATATACTTTCTTTTTGCTTATCCATAAATTGATCACTTCCTCTACAGGATAAAAGAAAATTTTAATTTAGAGCTATCATCCAATATGGTGTTGCCAGGTGCTTCAAAGGAGGATACAAAGTACCCTATAGCTGTGGAATAACCTGCCTCAGATTACAATTTTACCCTATTCCTTAGTCGCTAGAATTTGGTTTACACCTGCCACTAATACATTCCATACTTTCTCCAATTTTGGTAGCATTAGCCATTATGACTTTGAACACTCAAAATATTCACAGAAGAGCCAGTAGTTCTTTAAATTTACCAAATTCCTGACTTCCACAGTTTACTTAGCATTTGAGAAAGCAACTTCCATTTTAGTATTCTCCATCTCCAAATTATGCTGAACATGTCCTTAGTCTTGTGTCATGATTCTCTAGATGATGAAAAAAAGATGATTCTAGTCTATCTTCTCTAAGGCTATCCATTATTTTATATACAGTGTCACATAAAGCCGTCTCCTATTGCTTTTGAAGAAACTGTTTATCTCCTCAGGATTCCCTGTGATGCAGACTGATACAGAAGTTATTTTTCTCCTTTATGATGTTTCTGTACTCCTAAATGCTTCTTTCAATCCCTCTAGGCCGATAATTTCCTTACAAATTTTCTACTTCCAACATATTTTAGAATTCTATATTCTTTATATTTCTTCTCATCTAGAACATTCTTAGGTCTCTGATTTTCACTTTTTCCAAATTTACTTGCAAGGTTTACTTCCTTTCAGTGAAGGATACTTCCTTTGTTAAAGTAATTTTCCTAATTTGCAAATGAACAATACTGGCTTTTTACTTTACTCTTCTACTTTTGGAATTATTAACAGGTTAACAAAGTTTAAAGTTATTATTTTATGAGGAACGTCTTTGAAGATTTATTTTCTCAGCTGGTTACTGTTTGAACCAAGTCTCACAGAAAAGAGGATGGAATTGGTGATGAACTTATTCTGTTTCCTCTCCAAGAAAAGAATAGAAGTCTAATTAGAAGTATGAGATGAGTCATGGGCACATGACTAAATAATTCTAGAAGTGATGTAGAAAGACTTGGAGTATTGATCATTTGGAGGTATTCTCTGAGAAGAGGTTTCATATCTTCATGTGACTTCACCTAAGCATATGGGATACCAGCTTGCAATACAAGCTGGCAGAATGAATAAAAAGAACTTGAAATTGAAAGATGGGAAGAGAGCCTGAGAAGGAATCATATAGATTCTTCATTTAACACCCAGGGCAGGGGGAATTTTGGCTTCAGGAAGGTGGTGGCAACAAATATAGAAAATAGGATCTCAAAGACTGAGGAGTTCGACTGGAGTGGTAATAAAAAAAGCAGTAGAGTCAGTAAGAGAATGCCAGGAACCTATGCAGCAAAATAGGGGATCCAAAAACAGTGAGAAATTAAAATCAAACTTTATGGAAATAATTCTGTTAGAATGGAATTGCACCAATGATCAGAGAAGAGAAATACTGAGTGAAAGGTGTATAGTCTTCATAAAAGGAAAAAAAAAAAAAAAGAGAGAGGATGATATCCTGGTGAAAGCCAAAATTACATTGGAGAAGAGTTGTAAAGACAATGTGCAGGGAACTATGCAGAAACCTGCAGTAGGATGAGGTTACCTCTGTTTTAGTAGGGAAATACTAACGGGAACAATTTAATGATGGGGCACTGTGGCTCCTAATATGTAAAAGAGATAATAAACATACTAATGCCTGTTGAGTTCTGGACCCAGTAGATTTCTTCAATACAGAGTCTATTTGCCAACATACCCTGGCCTTTGTTTTGATAAAGAACAAAGACATCCCTGAAGAGCCTGTCATAGAAAATAAGGTTGTATTGAAAGCAGATGAGATAATTTTGTTTAAATTAAATGGAAGAATAAATAAAAGAGACATAACTAAGAAGGGAGTTTGCACATTTTGATAAATAAAAGAAGCTAATTAGGAAGAAGTCAACTGTATTGAGCAGCTTAGGGACTTGAATGTGGAGGAAGATTGGCATTTCTTCATATTAAAGATACAAAAATATTCTCTGGAACTTGCATCCAAAAGAGGGAAAAAATATAAGGAAAAGTTCCAGATCTAGCTGGAGGAAAAGGTGTCTCAGCAAGGATACCAGGGGCGAGAAGTGAGGCTAGAAGGAACAGGAAAATATATGTCCACCAAAGAAAACTGCTAGAGAGAGCAAAAATGGATAAAATGGGAACTGAAAAAAACCCTAAACTTCATTGGCTTTGCAAAGACTTCTAAAATGAATAAAACGCCCTTTCACCACATTAACAAAAGGAAAAAGGAAAGAGGAGTTAATGGGGGAGGGGGAATCTGAAAATCAACTTAAAAATGGCTGCCGGTCTGAAGAAAGATTTTGCTACAGTTTTTAATAAGGACAGTAATGGTGGGCTTGGGGACAAGGCAGGCTGGCAGGTGAGGAATTAACATATCTACAATAAAGCAAAAACGTCAGAGAGACTGAATATACTTGATGGCAGGAATTTTTTAACATCTGTTAGAGATAGTGTTATGGGTTCTGAAAGGACAGAGAGCTACGTGTGGGACCTGTAAAAAGGGGCTGAACGTGTTCTCTGGTCCTCACTGCCAGTAGGGAAGTGCTGATTTCTCTTAGGCTATGGCACAGAGCTTGGCTCCCACATGCATCCCTAAGAGCAGTTTTGCCATGACTCACCTGCAGCTCTGGTGCTCTCACACTTTACTACGCATTTCCTCCTCCCTTGCTGTGGTGCTGGCACAACTGCTGTTTCTTTTTGCATGAATGGTGCTGGCAATAAGTCAGAAAAACAATTAGTCAGGGAGTAATGAGAAAACTAAAACAGTGTTGCCACCTCTGGAAGATTCATTTGTCTACCATAGAGTATGTGCTAACATGGCACTTGTATTTAAGTTGGTGAATCGGCTGCAAAGGAAGAATGAATCGAGAAATCTTTGGGCTTCTTAATCTCATCTTAATTGTAGGCAAGGCTGCAGAAACAAATTTGGAAGGAGAGGCAAATTAAAGATGCAGGTAAAGACAAATGGAATAAAATTCGATGTGAGCCTATACAAAGTGACTGTGCCAACTAATCTGATCATCTTTATTTAATAAAAGCTGGACTTGGACTTTCTGTACCTGGGAGGTTGCTCCAAACTGATCTAGCCTTGGAAGCACATATGGTAGGGTACCACACACAGTCTGTTGCTACCACTGCCTGGATGGTGATGAAAGAAAATTGTTGGACTGGAGGGAGATAACCTACATTGAACTAATTTTGTCTGGTTCAGAAGTATTATGTCACAAAATGTAAAGAGAACTAATGACATTTTGTGATAATACAAAGTTGAGAGCCCATATGGATACAGGGAAATGTCAAGATCTTTTTTTCCTTGAGGACTAAAAGAGCAGAAAGTGGATAGAGTATAATAGCATGAGGTATGATGTCAGGTACTGAAGGAATAATAATTGCGTGGACTGAAAAGACAAAATAAAAAGAAGAGCTGCATTAGCAAGTGACTGCACCAAGAAGAGTCACCTATATGATGCTATCACATAAAAGGAAAATGTGGCTCCAAGGCATACCAGGTCCATTTTGTCCATCCAGGGAAGGACAGAACAGAATAGAATGTTAATATTATTTTCTTGAAGGTGTTGGTGGTACTTCATCTGCATTACTGTGAACAGTTCAGTTTTCTCATGTTCAAGACAGATTAATTCAGCTGGGATAGGTGAACTGAAAGGCCTAAAACAATCGGGGAAATAGAGAGCCTCGTTAATTAGAGGGAACTAAAAGCATTTGGCTTGTTTATCATGGAAAAACAAAGGTTGAGAGGTAAATATGTATTTATTTTCCATTAATATGGCACAAGAGTTCTCACCAGCTAGAGAAATGATCCATCCAAGTTAAATGACAATTAGAGTTCTACAAATAGAAATATCCACTATAAATTAGCAACTAATAAGCACAAAGTTAAAATAAAAAAATGTTTGAACCATAGTATTATTACAAAGAGATAGAAGAACTTTATTTTAAGCGTTGGGTTCAATGAACTTTTGTGAATGTTGAAGTCATGTTCCCATGAATTTCTTAGTATTGAGCAGCTTCAAGGCTAGAGATTCTGAATGTGAGAGAGAATGTGAAGGCCAAACACACACAGTCCCAGGGCTAAGAAGTCCATGGATCCAGGGTTCAATAAGTCAGGAGTACAAAAGCTGTCCTCTATCCCAGTTGACAGGAATAATAATAGGGGAGGAATAAAGGAGAGAAAGAGAACTGGTGTGGCCAAAGAGATGAAGAATAACTGAAAACAGCATATAACAATGGAGAAAACATACCCTCAGCTATATTAGAGAGAAATGGAGTGAAGACTACAGAAAGGGAAATAGCATGGAAAAAGAGTACAAGACTTGGTTATATTGCCGAACGTGTTTATTTAGTAGACAGACAAGTACAAAAATTACAATTCTATGTGCAGGAATGTTTTATTTCGTACAGATGTACATGTGAGAAGTATTGTCCATCTCTACAGCCACACACACATTAGATAGAACTAAACATGGAAATATGCCCATGTTCTTACAGGTAAAAGAAACATGAATTTTGATTTAATTTGTCTTGCAACAGCAAGACAACCTTGCCATTCGAATGGAAATCACAGTCTCATCATACTGTGTTAGCTGTTATATATAGAAAGGAAAATAGTGGAGAGAGTGAAGAGGGTTGACATAATGCACTAAAAATATCGCTTTCTGCTAACGTCTTCTTTGGCAGTGCACCAAGGTTAATATTAGGCCTTCTTCCAAAAGTCAAAGGGCCCCAAGTCCTCACTACTCTTTGAAATGATATTGAGTTAATGTGCCTAATTCTCACCTCTCACTGATTTTATGCTGGCTTTAAGGCCAATGAAATACAAATGGTTTGCTTATCTCCCTCCTGTGGGAGATGCCTTGCCAGTTCTCACCTTCTGACTTCCTACCGAGTTCTTACCCCAGCCCGTAATGGTATTTTCACAGCTATGGCTATACAAATGTATCCTGAAATTCTTAAAAGCATCTAGTGGTTTTGATTGACCTGATGCACCTTCAGGATACTTGGCGATCCAGCAGTGGTTCTTGAGCACATGTAAACTTTAGCATTTCAAAAGTTTAGCACTTTAAAAGCTGCCTTCAACTGGGCATGCTTAATTGAAGACATCCAAAATCAATAGTCGTTTTTGAAAATTCAGAACACATTTAACATTTCAAATAGAAAGACAGGCTAATTTATTTTATTATTTCCATATACAAAGTTTTATTTAATTTTGTAGTGTGTTGGACAAAATTCCTCCCCTCCCAAGTTACAAATTATAAAAGCATTAATTTCTGTAAATTAAATCACTTTTAGAGATCAGAAGTTGCTCAGCCTCTCACAGAAAGACTGGGTGCAGTTATGTAAGAAGACAAGCATGTTGATTCATACCAATTATGCTATGCATTACTTGGAAGAGCCTTCACAAATTTTCCCCTTCCCCTCCAAAAACAAATTTAAACGTGGGAAAGAGGCTTCTGTATGCGATGAAACAACCCTTCTGTTGTAAGGCTGGCAAAATTCCCACTGTTTAAGGAGTGAATGAACAATCTCTAAAAGCACCAGTCCTACCCATTCTCCTTTTCTCTCCTGCTGAGCATAATACTTACCAGCATAAAGGCTAATAGGTCATTTTATTTCACTCCATTCTTGTGCCTCATATTAAATAACAGAGTTAAAACACATTTGCTTTTGATCATGCTTTAATTTTAAGGAGAGTGATGCATACATTGTTTGCAGCTATCAGATTTCTCTGTAAGGCCTAGGACAGATAGTGTTGGTAAATCCTAGAAATATGTGGAAGCCCTGTTTTGCTTTCTGAAGGGAAGATTACTATTTGTACTAGTGAAGTGGGCAGAGCTGCTTAATTTATTCCTCATACACCTGTGGCTTATTTGAAGTCCCAAACTCTCATCCTTATCCAAGAAAGTCTCTCATTAGCTTCTTCAAAGAGAATTGAGTGTTCATGGTGCTACCGCTCTTCCTTTTTTCTTCGGTCATCTGGACCCCCTGTCTCTTGTCACAACCATTCCACTAGTTTCTTCTTGTCCCTCTCTGACATCCCTTATTACAAGTCTAACTCCTTTGATGACATTTTTCCTCACCATTTCACTTTCTACCCCACCCGCTCCCCTTGCAAGTACGAACATGTTGTTTCTGATTTGCTCAGAAAGGAAAACCTGTAAGCCCACCTGCTTGTCCATCTTCTTTCCTTGTCGGAGGCTAAGGGCTCCCAAGCAGTGCCTTACCTCTCCACCACCTCCCCATTCCCTCCATCACTCCACCCACAGAAGTTTGCAGTCCTCTTCCACTCTGCTCCCTCCTTAAGAAATTTGGTCTGAAAAGACCTCTGTGGACCTTTACTGAACTATCCTCTTTCAGCTTCATCTCCAGGAGCCATCTCTCCCTGACGGAAAACTAACAAGTGGCAATTTAAAAGGTATTTAACTTTATGAGGATTATGCAGAAGGAACTCCCTGCTATTCTTCATGGCGCTTATCAAAGATGAAGAGATCCTTGGGACAGGGTCAGTACATCACGTTAAGGATGATCCTAGAAGGAGATCAATTAGGTATTTGAATTAGGTAAGAAGACCACGTCTACCACGTCTTATTTCAACAGTCTTAGGATGCCACAGAGCACTTCGATCAGTATCGTGAAACTTATTCTTCCAGGCATCACTCTCTTCCACTCCAAACCCTCCCCTCTGCTGTCGTTTGAACGAAGGAAACGGTTCAGAAGAGAGCCCCACTCTTGCTCTCCCCTCGGCCGGGATTTGATGCCGCGGGCCGGCCGCGCTCTCCAGCGAGAGCCTGTTCCCTGGGCGCTCGCCCCTCCGGAGCCCGGGCGCCAATCCCTCCGGGAACGCGCCTTCCCCCGGCGCCGAGGGGGCCGGGAGGGCGCTGGGGACCCACGGGGGCTCCCGAGGGAGCGAGGCGCGGGGGGAGCTCCCTCCCCCGCCGCGGCGGTGCGCCCAGCTCCGCTCCGCTCGGCCGGAGCAGCGCCCGCCCGCTCGCACCCGGCCCGGCGCTGCTCGGCCGCCACGGCCCCCGCTCGGGGAACGGAGAGCTCCGGCTCCCGGGGGTGCCGCCTTCCGCGGCTCGGCACCAGGTAAGGCTTGACCGACCTCGGTACGGCTCTGCTACTCTGCGTGGCGGCTTGGTTCCCTTGCATGTACAGCCCAAGTACAAGCCAAAGGACCGCGCCTCACGCCCCGAGCAGCTCCCCCCCGCCATTTCTTCCCTTCCTCACCCAAACCACACTTTCAGACGTCCTCAAGTTGGGCGCTGCTCCGTGGGGTGTGATCGCTCAGCCCCACGTAAATGGGACCCGCCGGCATCCCTCGCACGCAGTTAGCCGTGTAACGGTTAGGGAGAGGAAGTCTCATCCCTCTATAAACTGCTTCTGTTCCTAAGCATCATTTAATTTAAAACAAGGGCGAATGAGTGCCTACTTCCAGTTAGCAGGAGCTCTAGTCACTGCACGTGAAACACGACAGCGCTCGGGAAGCGACACCCATTAAAAAAAACACACAGACACCACCCGGGAGAGACAAGTGAGCAGTCCTCCCTCCTTCCCCTTGGTGAGGAAGCACCCCGCTGCCCCTTGGGCGTGCAGCTGGGCCGATGACACAGAGCTCGCTGGCTCTGAGAGCGCAGGGGACGTTGTGCATCTGACTTCCCTCAGCTCTCGGCAAAGTTTTGTTACCCCGACCTGCGTGCGCATCGCAAAACGATGGCATTCGAGATCCGAATAAGCGAGCAGTTTCGGGAACTGCTTGGTGCTATGAGAATTTTAGTAGGTACACCACTATTTCGGGGGTAGCACCTCATTCTGCACCAACACCCACCAGCCAGCCGAGTGCAGGTGTGCGAGCAGCAGCCGAACTCTGCGCATCGGGTAACGACCGGCAACCTGCAGCATCAACAGGGTGCGGGGAAAGAGAGCATCCGCATGCAGTGGGCCGTACGTGAATCAGATAAGTTGGCCGGGAGGCAAATCCGAGAAGTTGGTGCTAACTACAGAGTTTTGTAGTTTGAGACACGTGTAACTAGCCCAGCAAAGATGAGAAAAGAAAGCAAATAGGTTTAGCAAATAAAACACGCAGAGCCGCATTTTGGCACACGCAAAGAAAAACTACAGACACGATTCAAGAAAAACACTCCACTTTATTTGCTGCTTTCTGGTTGCAGGATATTCGGTGAGGAGACAAGCAGAAAGATGATTTCGTGAAAGACTGTTGTGAACTCTGATGAAGACTCCGGAGCGTGGGCTGAGCCGCTTTCCCACACATGCACAGCACCTCATCTTCAGAAGTACTCTTAGGCAAGTTTTAAAGTTCCTTCTTTCTTCCTCTGACCGTTTTGGGCACGCTCTTTGTCTCCGGTATTTTAATCGAATGACACCGGTTCCCCTCATCAGCAGCTCCATAGAGACTACACAATGCCTCATTAAGAGCCACTTAATGACCTGCATTCCCCCCTTGAGGGCTAGGGCAGATAGAGCACAGGCTAAGGGGAGCGCAGGTGTGCTAGGAAGGACTGCCACAGGACTGAGCGTTTGGAGGTCCCTGCACACATTATGGGGCAAGCACCGATAGAGGGGGACTCCTTGGTCCCCTGCCTCTAGCAGGTGGCCCGCCCGGACTCCACAAGCAGGCTGGTCTCCTCAGGGCAGCTAGAAGCGGGAACCAGGGTGCCCGTGGGGCTCTGGGCGCTCGTTACCACCTGCCGCCGCCGGGGCGAGTGCCGGGGCTCGAGCCCTTACCTGAGTTCCTGAGCTTGCGGTTCTTGAAGACGGAGACGATGACCAGCAGGTTGCCCAAGATGTCCACCACGGTGGTGAAGATCAGCACGCTGGAGAGCACCGTCACCACCCAGGCGGGCCGCGGGGCACCCGCCGCCTCCCGCTCCGCCAAGCCGAAGCGGCCTCGCCCACCCGGGTCGCAGCAGTTCCTCAGGGAGCCATTCTCCAGCATCGCTGATACCCAGCCCCTGCGCTGCGGCCGGCTCCTCACGCTGACCGGCCGCTGTCCCGGCACGGCGACCCCGCTGACTGGCCGCGCGGGAGGGCTTTTAACGGCCGCGCCGGGCGCGCTGCCCCTCCCGCTCCCCAGCGGAGCTGGCGGGGCGGGGCTAGGGGCGGGGCTAGCGCCCCCTCCCCCCCGAGGCCGTACGGGAAAGCCCGGGGGCGGGCACTTCGCCTGGGCCCCGCCCCCGGCCCCGCCCCGGCGCGTGGCGGCAGTTGAGGGAGGGGGGCGGTGGCGGTTGGCGGGAGCGGTGCCCCTCGGCGGGGTCGGGGGATCCCGGGCTGGCGGGAGGGCGGCTCTCGGTGCTGAGGGGCGGCAGGCGGCCGCGGCGGGGAGGTGCGGGGGCAGGGCCCAGGGGCAGCGGAGGCGGCCGTGCTCGGTCGTCCCCGGTGACGGCTTCCATGGCCGGAGAGCCCGGGAGAGCCGCGGGGACAGCCGGTGGCGGCGAAGCCCCTCTCCCTCGGTGCTGCTCCCGGCAGCAGCCCCCGGCCCCGCCTGGCTGCAGGCAGCTTCCCGCCGCCCGGCTCGGCCGGAAACCTCCACCTTCTGCGGCGGGGAAACGTGTGTTTGGGTTTTTTTCCCGAGGCTCGGTCCGTTGTGTTCCCGGCAGTGCAAGGCCAGGGAACCCCCTTCCCCTCGCCTCCTCCGGACGCTCGGTGCGCCCAGACGGGTTTTTCCGATGCATTCCTTCCTTTAGTCTGGGCTACAGATGTAAAAAGGTTTTACACTTACTTTGCCGTGGCCTTGAGCTTTGTTTGAACGAAACAGTCTGTCAGATCAAGACTAAGGACAATGCTCGTAGGGAGATAACTGCAAATGTCACTGACAGGACATGCTCCAAACCGATGTCAACTTTGGAAAATGTGTGCATTTCAGAGGTTTTTCCTTTCAAGCTGCAGGAGTAGACGGTAGGGCATCGATGGAGTTCACTTTGAAATTAAGTTTGAAAGATATAGCTTCATTTGGGATCCCAAAGTGACAGATGCCATATGCCATATGCTCATTTGCATTAAATAAGATGCATGCAACAAAGGAGGACAGACCCTGCATGTCTCCGTGCCTGGCTGCCGGCATGGCTGGCATAGTTACCAGGTGCCACTGACAGCGTATCAGTGGGTTCACATAGCATGTGCTGACAATTAGGGCTGCTCACAGCAGACATAACTCGGAAGGGTTTTGTGTCCTACTTTGCATTGTTTTCGGGCCAACCAGGCCACACTGGATCGTTGTCCTGCTTCCAGGTTTTGCCCCACTTTTGAGAACGATGCAGGAGCCACACCAGCAGAAGAGGTTACTGTGTAGCTGTATTCTTCCTCTTTGTGCCTGTTCAACACGGAGAAAGGTATGCCCCATAGTTTTTCAAGAATTAGCTCTTGAGATAGCCTACCTCGTTGAGATAGCCTGCCTCGTTAATTTGGAAAAATGGGGCAGGTTTCTGTCCTTTCTAACAGCAAATAATTTATTATGGCACATTGCTTCTTTGAGACCTCTACACAAATGTGCACTGGTGTAATCAAAATACTACAAATTATTGTGTGGACTTCTTTTTCCAAATTAGAAATAATTTATTGTTGTTCAATTTAAATGTATTCCTAATCAATTTCAGATATACTAAAGTAGTCCTGGTTGGAATGTACATAAAAGTGTGCATGTGGATTTTTGTACCAGTCTTATTTACACTGATTTCAAAAAAAATAATCATACCTCTGATGCTTTCTGTTTAATGTAGCCAATATGTAAGGCATCATTCAAACTACAGATGGAGTTATCACGGCTTCATGGCTTGAAGGAAAGAAGGACTGTCTTCTGAGAATTATCACTCCTGAATAGTTATTTTGCAGTTCTGCCATAGGAAAGTAATAATTGCACACTTGACAGAACAGGCTGGTTCTTGATGGAAGCAGAAGTTTACTTGATTTTTCTTTTTCTTTCTCCAGAAGTTTAAATGGAAGTTTATCCAAGGAAATGCCTATTTTCTGTATTCATCAGTGCAAAGAAGGATTTTTCTCCAGTGAATAATAATCTACCTTTAAGAAGAGCTTTTGCGTTACAGTGTCTCCCTTTATCTACCTCTGTTCCAATTTTCCTTTTCAGAAAGTTGGTATCCTCACTGCCTGTTATCTATGTACTACTCTAGTCTTATCGACTTATTATGGAAAACTTACAGATATTATCATTTATTTTCATGCCTTGGGCTGTTTCTGGGCATCTTTCCAGAGTCTGTGTAAGTGCTTTTAGGAGAAATCTACCATTTTGTTGTCTGTTATTTCTACAGGATTTATCTTTAACTGTTTGTCAAAAGCTTAAACTGTCCCTGAGCATAAATGTGACTTTTTAAGGTAGGCTTTGCTCCTGGCATTCTCCAGGTTTGCAGTTTGTCCACACAAGAGGAACGCTATATATTTTCCCTGCCACACACAATTGTTATGTATCATCACTCATTTTGTTTTATAGCTCCCAAAAGTGCGCCAAGTGATTTAGAGAAAAATTAGAAACCTATGGCCTGAACTTGGCCTGAAGTATGAGCCTGCTACAAAATGTGCAATAAAATAAGTGTTGCTGGCTTTGTAACAACAGTCTGTCTTTTGTGGCTGCACTGGCATTTGACAGTAGGAAAACAAGCAGGTAGGAATCAAAATGGTAGCCTTTCTGCCTCAGCAGCCTGTAAAGAGCAGGTTCTTCATCTGATCTGAATTCCCACTCTCTTCATTTATATCAGTAACAGATATAACAGGATAACAGGATAAGTTATAAATGTTAATCTTATTTGCTTTTTAAAATGATTGATTAAACTGCATTAAACAATCTATGGATGTTCTTACTCAGCTTTTTAGTAGCCTCAAACTAAATTCTCTTTGAAAGTGAAATGCGTGTTTAAGCCTATTAATTGTTACAGTTAATATGAAATAACTCATGGCAGAAAGCACTCCCATCTCAAAGAAAGGCGTATATTCTTCACAATTGGGTTGTTAAGACCTTTATATTTTTAGGTTTTGCGAAATTTTCTTCTAATTCTATGTCTAGGAAAAGTAACTGTTCTGTGTTTCTTTTTGAAAGCAACCTAAGTTTTCTAAGGCAAACTGTATTTGTGTTGCAGGATAAGATCAGGAATTGCCTGGATGGTGGAACAATCAAATATTCCATGCATCGCTCTGCTGCCAGAGGCTGTACTTTCTTGTTTGCTGTTTTTTTTTTTCTTTTCAGTCTGAAGACAAATGGCTGCTTCCTAGAGAGACATTCATGCATTTTGTTTTCTGTGTTTTGTTGATTTGATTGTCTGAAGAGACTTTAATTGGTCACGGAAGTCAAAACGTTTCATAAGCATGAATGAAATTTCAGGACAGAGGTTCCTATTGGTGAAATCTCTTGAATTTTGGGTATTCCAGTAGAGCAGAAGAAGAACTTATGTCTCTTCTATGTTTGTTATGTCACCACACATTTCTACAAGAATCACACATTTCTACAAGACCAAAGGGCTCTTAGAGCTAAAATGCCCAGTCCCCAAATAATGTTCCTACTTTTAACTGTCTCAGTTTGAGTTGACTGTTTTCACAGTGTACACCATGGCAGAGGCTGGAGTTTGGATTTCTATACCACTTCCATTTCTATCCACTTTGATTTTTTAAAAAATAGTTCTTTATGTATTTTTGAGTCAATTCGAGCCCAACCACTGTTTCAATGAAAGCCTGTTTGCCTGTCCACTGCTGTCATGAGCCTGTACAGAAAAGTTGTATCTCCTCTAATAAAGAAGAGACTGTCGTTTCTGTAGGAACAGAAGATTCACTTAGTAACATTTTCTGGTCTGGGTTTCATCTTTTCCCATGCAATGTTAATATTTTTTAGGTAGAAATCAAAGCCTTAGCGGGGGAAGGGTTATTTTGTTGTCCATAATTTTCCAACCCTTTATTTCTGCTGGAAATTGCCCATAAAATGAGATCTGTCATCTCATTCTCAATAATTTATTGGTATTTTAGTCACATTGAATTTCCATGGCACGTAACAGGATCCTTTTGCTGTGAATTGTCAATAAAAAGAGTCACCTGGTTTTGAAACTTTAATCTGAATAGATTGGGCAAAACAAAGATGGGGAGTGGGAAGGGATTTAGGTTGGGTACATCTCAACCTACGAGAGAGAGAGAGATCTGCTGCGTACGTTTGTTGTACTGTCATCATTGGATAGGTGTGGAAGGTAGGTGGAACAGATAACTTTATGCATGACTTTCTGCCAAAACTGAAGAGGAGCTTTGATGACTAGCTTAGACCAGATACTTCAGTGTTAGGTGATTAAAGGTGACTCTCGCTTGGTGAAGATTACTCCAAGGGGTCATAGCAGGGCTAAAACTAAACCTTGATCTCTTGGTTCGAATTCAGTGTCAACATTTCAAAGCCATCCTATCTCTAAACACGCTCACCTATTCCACCTTCCCTATTCTTTAGTGTAAGTAGATAAATGTATATATGTACTTTGTATACTATATATACACACAGACAGACACACACTTTCTGTGTATACTTGTATACAAGCTACTGTTGCTATTCCAGTGCTGGGACTGTTCTCCCAGTTTGTGTTGTGCTTTTCTAACATATAAGCGCTAGGCTGGAATGGAAGAAACTGATTTTCATTCATGACCCAAACTAATATTTGAACTTACATTTTTCAGGGGTGAAAGGCTAATTCCATAATCCCGCATAACCCTTTGACTAATCCTTTTTAAGACGGAAAACAGAGCTAGAAGAAAATAATTGGTTTATATTATTAAAGGGAGCTACCACAATCCCTTGTTCCCGTAGCATTCAGGTGCTGTTATCTCTGTCCTTCAGCTTGTTTTTGCAAGCAGTTGCTAGTTTTTTCACAGCCAGAAAGCCAAGATGGGCTGAGGAGGGAGCGTTGCACTGGCAATCAGGAGGTTGTGAAGTCCTAGTGGTGACTGTCCCATGGATTTGCCACAGCACTGGGGCTAACTAACTTCATTTCTTTGTCTCTTTTGTCGCATTAAAATGAGGCTCAGGAAACTCTGTTATGTACTTCTTGGGAGGGAATTGAGAGTTAATTAGTTAATGATTTAAAATAGATTTAATTTTGCTATGCAGCTTATTGTCTTTTGTTTAATGCAAAGTTGTCATGGATGGCCTAAGCTGCATAAAACCCAGCCTGTAGTTCTGTGCCAATACCAGCAGTAACAGATGGTCTGCTTCAGAGGGTTGACCATGAGTTCAACATGAGCTGAAATTTGGAACCGAGGAGTAATTGCGTTTGGTGAATCAAACGAGTTCACAACTTCAATACAACTTTTTTATAAAGAAAGGGGTCAAGTTTCATTCTTCACCACCAGTTTCCACCAGTGTTGTCCCAAAGGCAGTATGAACTGTGCTGTCTTGAGCTCTGTCACAGTGTCGAGGTACCAGCTGAGATCAGAGGTATCACCTGAGATCAGTCAGGTGGCTCACACAATACGCACAAGACACTGAGTTACAACTGCCTTTTTCTCAAAGGAGTGGAAGTCTGTCTCTTTCTCTTCTAGCCAGCTCCTGATTTTCACAAAACCTCTTGGAAGTATAATAACCTCAAAACTTGAGGCCATGAGTTGAATCTGGTGGAATTTAGCAAAAGTTTAAAAGTTGTTGGGAGGGGCAAACAAAAGGACAGATGTGTTAATAGAAGGCCTGATTATCTTAAGTCCCATTTCCATAGGAAGTTTAGGTTACAGTGGTCCAGTATTTAGGGTGTTTCCATCTAGACTACCTGGTGCTGTATCCACTTCGTTCTTGTATGCCAGGGAAATAAGGACTGGGACTGGAGCTGGAACATGATGGACTCGTGGCAATAAAAAGCAAGTCAGACTTGGTGATTGCTTTTCTGATAACCACCATCACACCAACTAAATAATGTGCTTAGCTGGATTTGTTTTTCCACTGCTACTTATGATTCAGAGGCAACAGTCTGGCCCTTTCACTTTGATAACTAACAAGAGCACCAGTGAGTCAACAGTGGTTGATGGTGTGGTGCCATTCAGTTGCAATGTAAGATGGATCATGTCTCTCAGGGTTGGGAGGCAGAACAATAGATCATTGTGTAAATTGGAACTTATTGTCTGGATTCATTGCCTTGCCTGAATAACAAAAGCTGACCCACTGAATTATCTGCCACCCTAGGTGTAGCTGCTGTTTGGGGGTGATGCATTTAGAGCCATGTATCTCTCTTCAGTGACAGTCAACATAAAGTCTAAACACCACTTCAGTTACTGTAATAATGTTTAAGAGAGAAATGTTATTGTAGTACCTGAAGTGGTGTAGTGCTCTTGTGATGGTCTTCATTCCAGGTGAGTTTCATCTTATTGAAGTCTTTGAGGTGAAGTGTGGTTTTATGGGTATTCAATCACTCACTGCACTGGAGTCTTCTTCTACTTAATGTTGAAATTATACATCTAGTTTAGGATTTTAGTGTGTCAGTTTCAGAAAGAATTCAAAAGAATCTCCAACTACTTTTTCATCTAGGGTGCAGTTATAATCATGCTTTTCTTGTGGCACTCTCCTAGCACAAAGGACAAAATCATATTGGAGGGCAAAGATATTTATGATAAATGTTAACTATTCATGCATTGATTGGAATTCATTAACTGGACAAAATGCCTGGAGGTATATTTGTGGAAGTGGTTCAGAATTGTTTTGTAACTCAGTATGATTATTAACTCAAAACAATAAGAAATGAAATACTGCCAGGCTTGGTATTGCTGACATGGAGGATACGACTGAAAGCAGAACATCAAATGAAGAATTCAGGAAGCAATTTGG
The DNA here is from genome assembly GCF_018139145.2 of Gymnogyps californianus. Lineage (NCBI taxonomy): Eukaryota > Metazoa > Chordata > Aves > Accipitriformes > Cathartidae > Gymnogyps > Gymnogyps californianus. Next base: position 11,072,106 of record NC_059471.1, on the reverse strand, counting down.
AACATGCTGTGGTGGCACTATGTTTAAAACTAACATAAAGGAAAAAAGTCAGCGTATCTAACTTTACGAAGTGAAGCTTGGCTGGCAGTAGATGAGGGCTGCATGGGTTACAGGGAAATGGTATGGGACATGGATGACAATTAGGAAAGGAAGAGATGACAAAAATGGCCTTTTTTCTAGTTTTGAATTTTAATTAGTACATTACTGAAAACAGGATACTTGAAAAATGCACTAATATGAAGGAGTAAACAGATTTAGAGTAAACAGATAAGGGGATAGGCAATTACAACTATTAAACATTTAAGGTTTCACAGAAGGGAAGGAAAACCAAAACCAATTCCAATTTTAAAAGTTAAGGTCCTTAAAGTAGCATATAAACAGAAATAGAATATAAATAGTCTTTTTCAGTCTAAGATCTCAGAGGGGCCACGTTAAAAAAAACAGTAGGCCACTGAGATATGCAAATTGACAATAAGCAATTATTTTGGCAGGAGAAGCCTAATAATCATTTCCCCCACTGTTGGCATGGTCTGAACTTGATTCACCTGTGGAACAAGTCTGTCCATTACAGATAATAAGTGGTCATCCAAAACTGTGTCATAAGGTAACACAAAAAGGGTTGAATTCAGATTTCACCAACCTTAATTTTTCTATGTCTGACACTTTCTTGACTTGCAACCTTAAGCTGCAGTTGTCTGGAATTCTTTATATGTCATGTCCTAGATTTTTTTTTAAGAAAGAAAACTGGAAATCAAATATTTTTTCATTCATGATTTACTGACCTTCATATGGGCTGTCCCTGATAGTGAACATTATATATTTAAATCTTCTCTACAGCTCTCTTCCTTCAAATTAATGAGATAATGACTAGTCACAATTAGCTGTCATTCTCTTTTTTTCATCAGCATTAAATCAGTCTGAGGCTATTGAGTTTCATGGCCACTTGCTTTCAGCAGAAGACTGGAGATGATCAGGAATCTGGGTTTCGTTTTAGAGTCTGGAAAGGCTTTGTTTTTAGGGTTCTGACCTTTCAATCTATTTCTCCCATATTTCTTCCCTTCTGCTCTACCCTACCCTCTTCCTCCATATCTGCTCCCTTTTGCTGTATCACGCCTTGTTCTTCCTCTAATCTCTTTTCTTCCTCCTCATTGCATTGTTCCTATTTGCTTTCTCAGACAGTCCTTGTCTCCCCTTTGGGATCTCTCTTTGAGATCCCAGTACCTCCCTTTCCTCACGTGCAGGGAGTCTCCTTGCCTAGCAAAGTCCAGTTCTCCTTTCACTACCATGAAAGTTCTGTCTTATCCTTTTCCCTAGTTGTATGGCTTCCCAATCTCACTACCCTTTTCCTGCAGTTCAGTATCAATCAGTCTTGCATTTTCTTTCTCCCTTGCTGCTGATCCCTCTTTCTCTCCCCAGGTACCTGTACCTCAAAGTATCTTGTCTTACTGCTTTGTTCACTTTTCATTTATGAAATTCTGGCCTAGGCTTCTAGAGCAGACTGGCCCTTGTACCAGGCTTGCCTGGCAGATTTTCCTAACCTACTGTTTCCTCTCACTATGCCCTGCTTTTGACTTGCATCGGATTGATTTTTGTCCTCTCCACACTAAGTGAAGAAAACTTCCTTTGTGTGTTTAAGGGTGTTAGCATGGTTGGAGGTCAATGAGCACTTTTTGCTTTCATTCCCAGTCATAAACCCAGTCCAGTCACTCTCAGGACAGCCATTTCAGGGGAGAGCTTTGGAAGAGCCTGTAGCCTTCTATTGAACCATGGTCAGGTCAGTGTAAGTGGTAAGGAGGGCATGAAACCCATTCAACCACTCTGTTGAGGTGGCATTTGCAATAATGACAGAGGGCAGAGAGCAGAATCTCTGCAAGTTTTGGGGGATTCACATTTTAGTCAGCATTAGAACTTGAGAAAAGCTTATACATATTCAAGGAGAATAGGAGCTACAGACAGGGTTGCCCTGTAACTTTGGGGACAGCGTGACATTAGCCTAAAATTTGAGTCCAGGCAGCTCAGTTCCATAGGATGCCTCAGCAGCTCTTTATGGTGTGGGGGCATGGTAAGGTTCAGTTAATGGATGTCTTCTTGAGGGTCTATAGCAGAAGGGTTGGTAAGCCTTGAGTTTACTTACTGCATCTTCTGGGAAAAGGAGGTAGAAAGTGAATAGCAGCTCCAGAGCATTCTCTCCCAAGCAATATTTGCCTGTGCATAGTGTCTGTGATCTGCAATCTTATATCCAGATATGTTTTTGTGTCTGTCTGCTCTGTCATCTTAAAACTCCTTTTTTTTTTTTGCCACCCCTTGGAACAAACTGGACCTCTTTTTTCAGCCAGTTTTTTAGTAACTATGATTACCCTTTCTTGGCTTCACAGTCCTTCTGTCCCTATATTTATAGTAGAGAGTTTCTCCATTCCTGAATTTCTGTCTCAACCTTTGAAGAAGCTTTCATAATTTCACAGGGATTTCCTTTATTTTCTTATTCTTTGTTCTAAAGCTAGGCAGACTTCAGGGATGGTAAACATCAAGCTTGTCATAGCCAGTGCTGGTGCTGTAACTGTAAGAGTACAAAACCACCAAGCCACCTTTGTTGCACAGCAGCTGATCATGGACCAAACATAAAACCTCTTCAATCTTGGAGTTTTCTTTTTTTTTTTCTTTTTCTTTTCCCCCACCAGCATAATTTTAGAAAGCTGTTATAAAGGCTTCCTCAGAGACCTTTGATATGACAAGCATTTTCCTATCTTTTCTCCTGTGTTTGAATCATGATGGCTCACACTGTTACGTAAGTTTGCTGTTTCAGTCCTCCATTTATGATTGTGGAGGCTGCATTGTTTCAGAGACCATGGGACCAAGTAGGTGAAGCTGGAGGAGGATAGCCTAATGGGTCTAGCAGAGTGGCAGCATTTATACTACTTTGTGCAGTCCTAATTAAAACTGTGTCCCGGAAACATGACAAAGCAGTGAAAAAAAAATCTAATTGGAAAGGTTAAGGAGAATACTGTAAGATATGCTCTTACACACCAAAACAGGATCTTTGTGTCTTCTGTGAGACTGGAAAGGCTTGAAAAGAAAGGAGAAAGTAGCCCTGCACTGCTGTGTCATAGGACTTTCCTGGTTTTGTAACTCCTGCAGAAATACTGAAAGTTCACTACGCCACTACTGCTATGTTGCAATGAGGTTTTGGCACTTACTTAGAGAGTAATAGTGCCTATGACCTTTAACCTGCACTTTGCTAGTGCTGCCTACTTGTACTTCTGGTATTGCTATCTCATGTCAGATAGTAAATTTAAAACTGAATTGTTAAGAGCTTTACTTGTTTGGAAAAAAATGAAGTGTTAGACTGAAGTAAAGTATGTATCTCTAAAATTTATGTTTGCGTCAGCAAAGCCTTTCTGAAATTCATGTTTACATAAAACAAGGGTTTTACTGAAACAAAGATCCCACTAATAGTTTTTAATATTAAGACTCTAAATCATTGTACTTGAGGTCAGGATCAGGACAGGGCAATGGATCTTCTTCAAGGCTTTCACTTTTTCCGATCTGGTCTTGTGATGTGATAACTTGCAAAGGTCTGAGGGCAGCCCATCGTATTCTTCACGTATTGGTTACAGACCAGCCTGCTAAGCTTTGAATTGTTATAGTGTATACAATTTGCACAATCACCAAAATCACTCTGATGATTCTTCAGGCATGAAATCCAACTCAGTCCACCTTTTAAGTACCCTTAGCATTTGTTGCAATTGATTAAAATTCACCCCCAAATTTACTGGCCTATTATAGCACACAATTGCAATGATTTCTTTAATAAGTGTTACTTTATAATGTATATAGTAAGAAATAACATCTTTCCATAGAGTTTATGCTAAATATACACATACATACATATTGTAACTTAGACAACTTATGGTATTTTTGGACACAAAACACACACAAAGACAACTGGAGCATACATAGACAATTACAGATTGATTGGAAAATGATGGGAAAATTTCATAGTCACTCTTGATCACATTTGAAGCAGAAAGCTCTTATCTTCCCAAGTGTAATGATTGCCTTGCCTTGCCCTGCTGTTTGTTGTCTTCCTTCTTCTGTAGAGACTGTCCAGAAAATTCCATCTTATTCCATAGTCCATCACTGATACGGAGCTCTAATCTCAGAAGAAATATCATTATATATTCCTAAAATTACCTGATCAGCTCCTTGCTAAAAATTTAAGTTTTTCCATCAAATTGCTACAGATTGCATATTTTACACATATGTAGTGTTTTGATATCTCCATAATTGGGAAACCTCTGGTTTCTACCCTATGCTACTTTTTTCTTGCCCCAGGTCCATCAGTTTATTCGCAGTTGTTTTAAAATGTCTTGGCTGTAGCACTACACAAATGTGCAGTCTTTTAAAATACAACTGATACATTTCTGTATCTAACTGATTTACCTTCACTTTTCAACACTCAAAATATTAAGTTCTATAAATAGACAAAATCATATCCATGTGCATTTTTATACTATGTACACACCTTTATGAGTTGGTGAGCTCTTAATCATATTCACTATTAATAAAATAAGATATATCCATTATCACTGAAAGAAACAGAGTTTCTTCTGTTTGGAGATAGAGACACCTTTGATTTGGATCCAATTTTCCCAGTTACATTTGCTTGTTCATGTTTTTCTCTTGTTTTATCTTCAGACAGGGCAATTGACCTATAAAAATATTATATCTATCCCGTTTCAGATATGATAATAAAATGAAATTAAGATCAAGTGAAACAAAGTCAAACAACTTATAATTAATAATATTCATAGAGTTGGAATGGTTTACTTTTCTGTTTTACCTCTGGAATATAAAACAGAAAGGTTTGTTATTAATAGTTATCTGAGTTACTCCAGCTTAAGTATCTCCCTCCACAGGATTTTCTAGTGATGTTAAAGGCCTGATTAACTGCATTTTTGCTTTTTTATTTAATATAATTCATCAGCTAATATCATCATACTATCGTTTATAAGTTCTCAATTCATGTTTATTATCCATTTATTATCTATTATTTATAACTGATAAGTTTGTTTTAGCTTAAATTAGCAGTTCTTATTTATGCATAGATTTCTACCATCTTTCCTTTCCTTTTTTTAGTTGTTGTTTTGGTTTTTTTCCATTTCCTTCTCTGTAGTCCAAAAAAACCCCTGGTTTTCCCATATCACTTAAAATCATACATTATAGTGTTAACTTCAGTTTTCAAGGGTTAGGTCTCTCAGAGTTCAATAAAATACCTGATACCTCTCTCTCTCTCTCTGTGCCTTTGTAGGGTCACACCTAATCCACCATTCTTTCAGCTGTTAACTACTGACAGGCTAGTAGCACTTAGTTAGTGTTTGTTTTCAAACTTGTCCTTTTTCTCCCCCCCCCCCCCCCCCCCCCCCCCCCCCCCCCCCCATTTTGTAGCCAATGGAAACCCCCCTGCTAGGTTTCTTTCATGCACATACTCAAATGCTTCACTGAATTTAACAATACTATCTGTGAGCTTGAACTGCTTGTTTTCATGTTAATTGTATTGCATGTTTGACTTGTTCTGCAGTTTTAAACATTTTACCTATTCTACCAGTTGTTAGGTATTCTTTTTTATGTGGTTCTCTTTTTCTTCTGAAACTTTTCAGAATGCATGTTTGAGGAGCCTCAAAGCTGATGCTGCCTTTTCTCTTCTTGTTTTATAATTCTGGGGATCATACCATATTTGGGTCTCCTATTTATACGATGCTTCACTCTTATCCCTCTTTGTTAGGTCTGATTGCTGCAGGTCATTGTTAGCAAATGTTAAAGCCCTGACTCATTCCTGTGTTTATTATCCCTTTGAGCCTTTTGTTCATCTCTCAAAATTTTCCTTGCTTGTTGGAACCTCTGTGCTAATTCAACCCAAGAAGTGGTTACCAATCTGATTCAGTGGTTGCTGCTGCTCAAGCTAGGTTCCTGTACTGCTATCCCAATGGTTTTCTCTCATTTAACCCATCACTCCATAGAGGTATCCCTGTTTAAGAACACTGTCATTGTTGTTACTGCTTTAATCTGTCTGGGACTTCAGTTCCTTGTGATAGCAGTTTGCTTTTACGTCTCTAGCCCTTCCCTTTTACTACAGTCTTGAAGATTAAAAGAGCTATTGGTTTTCTCTGCATGGCTGTCTATGTTGCAGAGCTGGTTTTGCAATAGCGCACAGCGTGGTGAGCAACTGTTCTTTTCCAGATTCCCCAGCACAATTATTATTATCAGTCTGTAGTCTGGATGGGTCTGGATCACTCTGTCTCTCTCCATCCTAGCGTTCCAGGTCTCCCAAAGAGCTGTAACAAACCTGTTATGACTTTGAAACTGTGCTTAGAGGGCCACTGTGTGTTTCTCTCATTCTTTGTGGTCAGCCCCTGCAGGAAGATGGCAGGGATCAGCAGCCTGGCTGATTCTAATGGAATATTCAACTTCTCTTTTGTATGCTCCTTCTCTAAAAAAACCCACAAACCACCCTCTAGCACTTCATTTGGTTCTTGCATTTACTCCATCAGAGTAGCTTCTTCATTGCATTGGGCACAGCCTGCCCCTGGTATTCAAGCTTTCTTTGTTACATTGATGGATGCGCTAGTACCCAGCAGTTTGTTTCTTGATCACCCCTTAGCTCCACCAGAATGGTGGGCCTTCTCCAGTGATCCAGTTCTAATTTGACCATGAGCCATGGGAAGGGGAGGGACAGGACTCCAAAGGCTATCACTAGGAGGGAGAGGATACAAGGCCCACTTTCCTCTTTCCTTGCACTGATCTCCTACAAGCAATACAGCAGAACGCTTGTTGGGGTATTATTCCAGCAATTCAGATCGTCCCCATGCTTCTGAAGCATTTTCCATATATCTGGTCTTGCTGAGTATCTTCTTCTGCTGTGCTATTTCTTAGCACTACCTTAGGGGTTATGCTATTCTGCCACTCCTTACTCTACCACCACACTTTCACCACTTACCCTGAGAAAGGGTATTGAGAGAGTTACACTGTCAAAGGTAACAGTTTGTATAGGTTCTAAATTATTCCTCTCCCTAGATTTTTTTCTTTAAGTTCCTATTATTTACTTTTGTCCATACCACTGCTGTGTCTCTTAACCAAGCTTTTAGTTTATTCCATACTGGCTTCCACAATTACAGACCCTAAAGTTGCAGACCCTTAGCCCTGGGGACAGGCCATCCATGACAGTTGTTTTAAATGTGACCTAGTCATAACTTGGGGCTTGTCTGCCTTATTGTTCAGAAGACCACAGACAGATAGAGCCTAACAACTTTTTCAACCCCACATATACCTTTGTGCTCTTATTTGGCTTATGCCTATCCAGGTAATACAATTATTTAATTTCTGATCTTCCATTTAAATCTTGCATGGTGCAACACATCCACTCAGCCTGCTAGCACTTCCCTCATTCGTTCCCAGATCCACCTTAAACTTATTTATCTGGGGTTTTTTTGCTTTCCTAAGCCAGTTTTGCCTGACCCAGAAGGTTACACTCCTTTAGCAATCAGTAATTGCCTACTGCGATTTATGTTTACAACCTGGGCCTCTGGTACTGTCTTTCCTTCTTCTCTCATTCTGCTCCCTCTCATTGAACATCCTGGGAGATTTACTTAGTCACCTTACATCAGTTGTATTTATAGGGTGAAGAAACAGCCTTCTGTTTTGCACAGCCACATTCCCACCTGGGAACGCTAAATCTAGCACTTCTCAATTTGGCACATTCTTCTAAATTTAAGCCTTTCTAATATGTCTCCTCTGACCAGGGTCATTTGAGTGCACCTGAGCAGTTGCCACCAAGCACCTGGGAACTGGTGACATCCTCGCAATAAGGCTGATCAAGTTCTAGTCCAACAGCGTTACAGGAACGATCTCAATCCTAGATGCAAGGAAGCGTGTGCAGTACTGAGATATACAAAAGCTTCAGGCAGCTATTCAGTCCTGCCTGCACATTGTTTCACAACCAGGACAAGCAAATGATGCTTTCGTGCACTGGTGCCCTCTCAAACACTTGGACTTTAGTTTTGCCTTGAAAAATACATCCCAACAGAAATGGCCAGGCTGAGTGGCAGAAGGTGTGCACAGAGGAGCTAGTATTTGATCTCAGAGAAGTGATGTAAATGTGAGCAAAATGCTGTTTCTGTCTTCAGCAGGCTTCTGACCTGGTTCTTTCCTGTCAGTGAGGTCAGCAGTGGGCTGTCAGAGGGGATGTGTGGCGGGGGAGAGATCGCCAAGTTTCGGGAGTGCAACTGATTATAAATGGAATGCTTTCACACATTAATATTTATGCAGCGTGCCCACAAATGGCACAGGAAGGTTAATTTTAGATTAAGTTGTGTTTCAGTGGAATACAAATCTGAAGAGGTGTTGTGAGAGTTCAGTGGTACAACTGATATGAAAAAGTGAGGTTTTTGTCTGATCAGTAGGCAAGGGAGTTTTATCATATTAAATCTATAGGTTTTCATGAATGGCTGAAGGTACGTGAATTCCTTCATCCGTTTCACAGCCTATTGCAGACAGATTTTAGTGAAACTGGTTACTGTGCTATTAATTATTAAATGAGACCATATTATCCCTAATGGGCTTGAACCATCACCAAAAATATTTTAGCTTCGTTTTTGACCATAGTAATAATAGTCTCACCTGCCTTGTTGCGTGCTACAATTACTGTAATATTTTACTTCCTGACTACTCTAGAAGCAGCAAAACTTATTTTGGTAACATAATGGTAGGATATATACAGGTTGCAATACAGTTTTGATCTGTATTCCCTTTTCAAATGCCATTATATCAGATCCATTAAGTGCTCACAAAGGACGGGCTGAAAAAATGACTATCAATCAGAGAAAAATAAAGAGATGCCATATTTCTGTGTCTCAATGACTCAGCAGCAGATCTGCTGAGTTCACAAAAAAAATCTAATTTTTAGTCCTGCAAACTCAATTTCAACTCTGATAGTCAACTGGGGTCTTGACTTCCCAATTATCACCATCACTAATAAAGAAAACTCTTTGAAATGAACACCACCATGCTGTGTTCTTTTCATTACCTATAAAATTGCTCTGACAGCCTCCTATCTTCTCCATGAAGATATTTCTGAATTGATTGTGAGACTGTGATTAGCAAGGACAAACCTCACCTTGATTTCCAGAAGCCCTGTGGAATAAACAGGATTTGCAGTTAAAAGACCCCATAGTTTTTAAAATTTGGAACTAAGCAAATTGATACTGCAGTCAGTGAAAGACTAAATACAGAACACCAATCACCTTGCAGATTTCTATACTACTTTAGTTGGTTTAGCACCAATTCTAATCCAGAAAAGAAGTATTTAAGTTTGAATATGCTTTAGTTTGACTGTGTGACTGAATACCTCAACAAGAGGGAAGTGGTAATCTTGGTAGTGATCTGAATCCCTCAGAGCAGAGACATGAGATCCAATGAGCAATCCCTTCATGAGGCTGTTTAATGCTAAGCTCCAAATTACATATCCTGGATTGCTTTCTCATATATATTTTAATAAGCTAAAAGGATGATTTGTTTTAAATAAGCTAATTACCTTTAGGCAAGAGATCAGTATTGTTAATGGCAGAATTCATGCAATTCCTCTACTTAATCACACCCATTTTCACAGACCGATGCACCTACATGCAGTCTGTTTAATGACACACATTCCCTATCTACTAGCTGCAGAGATTAGACAGTAACTGGATCAGAAGAAAAATGGTTTTGAATTCCTGTTTCTTCAGAAGCTTCTCTTACTTTCCACAAAATGGTTAGGAGGATGGACTCTGAAAGGCAATGATTTTTTTTTTATTAAAAAAAAAGAAGTTTGGAAAGGGTACTACAGATCGGTAGTTTGCTACTGCTTGTGGATTCTTCTCCAGTTTTAATTTTTTGAACACACAGCACAAAGTTCACAAGGGTCTCATAGGGCTTGTGTTGAATTCTCTCTGTGAACAGGCAAATAACTCCCTTTGCTCTGAGCTCTGTTATTCTGATCTGCTAACCTGCATGTAGTCATGATTCAGAACGAATTGTTCCAACAGGGCATTCTCAAAACATGGAATCATTTTTTTTTCCTTATCTAATAAAAAAGAGAAGAAGGAAGAAGCTTTTAGTCAACCATAAGCTTAGGTGCATCATTACCAAAGTTACCAGACTGGTTAAGCTTTTTGAAGATGCAGTACAGATTCCATCAAAGTGACTGTGAGAATATCCTACAGTCGTGGTTGCCAAACTCTTACCTCAGAGGACACCTCAGACTTTCTTGTGAGCTCCCAGCATTGCAACATACAGCAGGTCCATAAACTCTACTGTTTAATACGGTTTTGCAGACTTCCTTAGACTACACGCTTCAAGGTTTTCCAAAACCTGTGGGAAACCAAATTGATAAAAATTTCCCCTCTATAGGATTATAGATTATGGATTGTAAAACTGCTCGCAAGGTCATCTGAAAATGGATAGGCCATAGCTGTGCTTTCATTGTGAAGGGTTCAAGCAGCTGTTAGCTCTGGTTTATTACCATGTGATATATCACACTGTTACGGCCATATATTTTTATTGTCTCCACCATGCGCAGTCTGCCTGTGACTTTGTCTCGTCAGAGTTGGGTTCAGAGATGCTATTCAAGGTAGTGAGCTTTTTTACATGCCAGAAAATTGGAACGTAACAAATTGGTGTAATTTACATGAGAAAGCAAGAGTGATGAGAGGTGGCAGGAAAAGTAGCCAACAGGGAAGTACATACCAAATAATTCAAGACTGCAACAAGACACAAAAAGATGACTTTACAAATGTCCTTTTTATCACCCACCATAGCTAATTTTTGGACAGTTTTGTTATTAGCTGGCAGCAAGCCAACAACTTTCCTTCCAGTGAAGCTGTATTGGCTCTTCAGTGCTTTGGAAGACTGAGCTAGATTCTCATCATCCTCATCAGTCACTGAGGAAACAATGGGATTTTAATTGTTGAATCTTCGTTGCTGATAATGAGGGAAGAGGAATAAAGAGCGTGGGTGATTTTCAGATTCCAGATCTGTGGTTGTTGATAGTTATACAAGTCATATTCTAACTTCTAAAATATAACTGCCTTGTTATCTGTGAAATCATGTTTTATCTTTCTTCCCTTTTATTACATGAAGGTTGTCATTCTTCTTTATACCTTTAGGATCTTGCATAATCATGCCACTTCTTTATATTTCATCTCCTCAATTGTTAAGTTTCGCCTTTTCTATTCACATAGCAGAGCCACTTGGAAAGTGCTACCTCTCCTGCCCTAGGAATGCTTTTCTGAATCTATCAGCCTACAGATCTCTTTCCATTCAAGTAGTTCCCTAAAAGTTATTTCCATTCTTACAGAAAGTCAACCAACTACCAGTGAGTAGGAGACACTCAACAGTCACTCCACATAACAAAAAGATCTGAATAAGACAAAAAATTGTTTTAGTCATTTTCTCCCCCAGCATTTATGTTCCCCTTTCCTTATTGTCTTGCCTTTTATCTCTTTAGAGGAGTAGTCAAGATTAATTCTTTCCAGAGATTTCTTTCTTTGCAAGGAATTTTCCAGAAATTGTTGGAAAATTAAAAATGGTAATAAATGATAATACTGGGAATGTCATAGTACTGAAAATGGAAGTAGGAAAAACCCTGAAGTCAAACAAAAATAATCTCATTTTTATATCACTACAGTCACATTTTAATAGCTCATCACACGCAGCACCTACTTTTGAGAGTCCTCATATTTCCTCCATTATCCCAGCTTTTCACTATAGCTCTTCAAGTTTAAGATTCATATTTGGACATGAATAGTGAGTGTATACAGCATTCTAGGTGAGTCATGTCTTACACAATGCTTCATGCTCTATATGGGAAACTCATGGACTGATTTACCGTAGGATAACCTTTTCCACTTTGGTGGCTTATGTTTATCCTGAGGAATAACCAGAGCTTCATCTCCTTTATTTGTTTCCAGTAGATGATTTCTCAGCTTTCAGACAAAATTCTCATTAGTTGACTGGTACCAAGAGTTCCATTCTGTACCGTTTAATGCTCATCTTATTTTGGTTACTCAGAGTCACATAGTTCATCTGTACCTCGGTATCTTCCACACTGCTAATACCAGCTCCATTTGTCAGTGTATTTGTCCACTCTAATCTCCTTCCAGTTTGTCTTCCTTCAACAGTGTTCGCTGTCACTCACTCCTTTGCCACCACGCAATTTTTACACCTCATCTACTCTACAACTTTTATGCCACTAGTTGGAAAAGCATGAGCTTACCAAGGTCTCCACTTCCAAATCCAGCAGTTGGCAAAAGCTCGACATAATTGCAGAAAAGAATGGTGTGGCAGGTTGACCCTGGCTGGATGCCAGGTGCCCACCAAAGCTGCTCTGTCACTCCCCTCCTCAACTCGACAGGAGAGAGAAAATACAATGAAAGGCTCATGGGTCGAGATAAGGACAGGGAGATCACTCAGCAATTACCGTCATGGGCAAAACAAGACTCGACTTGGGGAAAAAATGAATTTAATTTCTTACTAGTCAAGTCAGAGCAGGATAATGAGAAATAAAACCAAATCTTAAAAACACCTTCCCCCCACCCCTCCCTTCTTCCCGGCTTAACTTTACTCCCAAATTTTCTGCCTCCTCCCCCCAGCGGCACAGGGGGATGGGGAATGGGGGTTGCGGTCAGTTCATCACACGTTGTCTCTGCCGCTCCTTCCTCATCAGGGGGAGGGGTCCTCACACTCTTCCTCTGCTCCAGTGTGGGGTCCCACCCACGGGAGACAGTCCTCCATGAACTTCTCCAATGTGAGTCCTTCCCACGGGCTACAGTTCTTCACACACTGCTCCAGCGTGGGTCCCTTCCACGGGGTGCAGTCCTTCAGGAACAGACTGCTCCAGCGTGGGTCCCCTGCGGGACCCATCGTCCCAGTCACAAGTCCTGCCAGCAAACCTGCTCCAGCGTGGGCTCCTCTCCCCATGGGTCCACAGGTCCTGCCAGGAGCTTGCTCCAGCATGGGCTTCCCACAGGGTCACAGCCTCCTTCGGGCATCCACCTGCTCCAGCGTGGGGTCCTCCACAGGCTGCAGGTGGATATCTGCTCCACCGTGGACCTCCATGGGCTGCAGGGGGACAGCCTGCCTCACCATGGTCTTCCCCACGGGCTGCAGGGGAATCTCTGCTCCGGCGCCTGGAGCACCTCCTCCCCCTCCTTCTTCCCTGACCTTGGTGTCTGCAGAGTTGTTCCTCTCACATATTCTCACTCCGCTCTCTCTGGCTGCAATTGCTGCTGCCCACTAACTCTTTTCCCTTTCTTAAATATGTTATCCCAGAGGCGCTACCACCGTCGCTGATGGACTCAGCCTTGGCCAGCGGCAGGTCCTACTTGGAGCCAGCTGGCATTGACTTTATCGGACATAGGGAAAGCTTCTAGCAGCTTCCCACAGAAGCAACCCCTGTAGCCCCCCTGCTACCAAAACCTTGCCACGCAAACCCAATACAAATGGATGGCTGCAGATGAGTGCAGTGCTGAAAATGTGAGGCAAAGAGGCAGAGACTTCTTGCACAGAGCCTGAACCACTGCTGTAATGTGCATAGGCTCATCGGCAAGAATCAATCATCCTAAACCAAAGAAGGCCACCTTACAGAGTAAAATCATGGAAGTATTCCAAGGTAACATTGTTCCATGAACAGAAGATTACAGTGAACAGCTGGGTACCCCAACCATCCACAAGAAAACCTCAGGAACAGTGGCTGTTAACTTGATAGTATCTTACAATGGGAGAAGTCACTGGAGGAGAAACGTCAGGAGAAGGTGCAAAACTATGGCCATGTTGAAGAAAGGCTTTTGAGACTATCTTCCATAAGATCCTCATAAAGAAGGGATAGATCAGCAGACAATGCAGTAGATTGAAAACTGGCTAAACAGCTGAGCTCAGAGGATTGTGATCATGGCAGGAAGTCTAGCTGAAGGCCAGTAACTAGCGATGTACCCCAGGGGTCAACACTGTGTCCAGTTCTGTTCAACATCTTCATTAATAATCTGGGTGATGGGACAGAGTGTACCCTTAGCAATTTTGCTGATGACACAAAACTGGGAGGAGTGGCTGATATGCCAGAGGGTCATGCTGCCATCCAGAGGGATTTGGACAGGCTGGTGAAATGGACTGACAGGAATCTCATGAAGTTCAACAAAGGGAAGTGCAAAGTCCTGCACCTGGAGAGGAACAACCCCAGGCACCAGTATACGCTTGGGGCCACCGAGCTGGAAAGCAGCTTGGCAGAAAAGGACCTGGGGGTCTTGGTGGACACCAAGCTGAACGTGAGCCAGCAATGTGCCCTTGTCACAAAGAAGGCCAATTGCATCCTGGGCTGCATTAGGCAAAGTATTGCCAGCAGGGCAAGGGAGGTGATCCTTCCCCTCAGCACTGGTGGGGCCACACCTGGAGTGCTGTGACCAGTGCTGGGCTCTTCACTACAAGAGATATGTGGACATACTGGAGAGAGTTCAAGGAAGGGCCATGAAGATGATGAGGGGACTGAAGGATCTCTCCTGTGAGGAAAGGCTGAGAGAGCAGGGACTGTTCAGCCTGGAGAAGAGAAGGCTCAGGGGGATCTCATCAATGTGTATAAATACCTGAAGGGAGGGTGCAAAGAGGAAGGAGCCAGGCTCTTTTCAGCGGAGCTCAGTGCCAGGACCGGAGACAACGGGCACAAACTGAAACACAGGAGGTTCCCTCTGAACATCAGTGTCCTGTTTTTTTACTGTGAGGGTGACTGAGCACTGTAACAGGTTGCCCAGAGAAGTTGTGGAGTCCAAGCCTGGGGTTTGTTGGAAGTTTTCAGGAGTCAATGGGATAAAGGTCTGAATAACCTGGTCTGATCTTGTAGCTGACCCTGCCGTGAGCAGGAGGTTGGGCTAGAGACCTCCTGAGGTCCCTTTCAACCTGCATTATTCTGTGATTCTATGAAGCTCTCATATATTTATCTTTGAACCTCTCAGAGATAATTCTTGGATTTCTTGTTCTAGCCCATGGCTACTTTCCCTGTGATGAAAATTTTTCAAGTACAAAAATGCACCCACGATTAGTTCATTGCAGAACCAGGACAGCAATATGCACAAAAGCCCAAACATATAACATGATAGTTGCATGCTGTTCCATATTTCTCTGATGTTTTTCAGATTTCAAAGGATGTATCTGATAGCCAGCAACAAACTCAAAATCTGCAAAAAGAAAAATGAGACTGTCTTCTTCATGACCATTTCATTATCTTCACCAAAAAAAAAAAAATTCTTTCATTAGAGTTTTGCTTTCAATCCAGGAGAGCTGCGTGTGGCGCTCTCTTCCTTAGCACACCAGAACCAATGCAGCTTAATTAGAAAAGGAAGATCTTTTGCCCAGTAAGTATTCTGCCATCTCAACAACATGGGGGTAACAACTCTGCTAAGTAAGAAAGTGACATTATTAGATATCTTCTTGTCTGACCTTGGTTACATTTTAAGCATGCTAGAGATGAGAAATGTATCAGCTGGCTGATGTCTCATTCTGATGACAGAGCTAGATTTCATTTTAAAAGGGAAGGACAGTTTGCTTGCTACCTGTATTGTGTATTTTCACCATGGTAGCAGCAAAAAAAAAGGAACAGTGAAGAGGTACATATGACTGATACTGCAGAAATGACTGATGTATGCAGTGCTTCATTTGAGTCAATGCAAAAATGGCAATGATGTCAACTGTCAGCAGGTACTTAAATTAATTTTAATGACAATATAGAGGTGCAGAGCAAGACAGAGGAGGGAGGCATTAAAGACATTTAGGTAAGTTAGATGGATTCAATTTGTTCAGACATACTGAAATTCACTCTGAAGTCATTAAAGAACTTAACCATTAAAAATTGCCTGCAATAATTTCTGTAAATGAGGAGATCCCAGCAGACTGCAGAGAGCAAAATTTAAAATCAACAAGATTAAATTCAATAGAGGCAATCGTGGAGAATGACCACTAGGAAGAGGAAATGAAATGCACAAATATAAAAATGGTGAGTAACTCAACTGAAGAGCTGCAGACAAAGGACTTAGGGGTGCAATAAATCAGTCACCAACCCAACAAGTTAACACATCAGAGAAATTGAGGCACAGTGCAATGTTTTTGCCAGAAATACAAGTTGTGTTTTGCATTAACAGAAGAGGAAATGATAAGATAGAGAGATTTTTTTCAGTCTAGTAAGCACTTAGCTAAGGTAAGCCCTGCTGAAATACTGTGTACAGTCTGAGCATCATATTTGAAGTAAAATGTAGACAAATTCTGATTGCTCTCAGAGCTCTCTCCAAGAATAAATAAAGGATTAGATAACATGACCTAAGAGGAAGATCTAAACAAATTATATATGTTTAGTCAAGAAAAGAAAACATGAGAGAAAGTATGAAGACAGCATTCTGGTTGTAACAAGTTGCTATAAAATAGACAATGAGTAATTGTTCTCCACATTCACTATGATTGGGGAGACAGGAAGAAGAAATCTGATTAATTACAATAAAGAAAATTGAGTTTGTAATTTAAGAAAAGTTTTTAACTGGGGATTGGAGACAGCTTTCTGTGTGGAGATAATGAAAAATCTAGATTAAGAGAGGCAAACCAAGCTCAGTGAGCCGCCTTAAGGTTTGCTACCAGAGAGCTAGGTCCTAGGAACAAGACAAATTTGTACTTTAAGCAGAATTTGTGAAGGCTCTTGAGTATAAATCAAAGAAGGTCATAAGTCATTCAAGTCCTCCCACGGACAGGCCTGTAAAATGTGCAATTAATCATTCATGTGCCTGGCAATGCCGATGTTAAAGAGAGTGACTGTATAAGAAATGACACGCCGTGTGAATCGTGGAGTCTGATATGGAGCAGAATGCATATTAAACAATGAATGGACAATGAATGGAAATACAGAGTGGAAGACGGCACATCACTTCTGAAAGAAAATGGAAACATTTTAACATCACTACTACTCTCTTCTGCATTGTAGTTACGTTCCATTTTGTTCCATTTGTAGTTTACATCAGGAGTCCGCCTTAGAGTAGGAAGGGGAAAAGAGTGGAGGAGCAGGAAAGGAAACAGTTGGAGAAGCTGACATTGTATTTAGGGCTGCACTCAATGGCAATGTGTGTGCCTGTGAAGGCAGGAAGGACTACAAAGCTGTTACAGAATCCTTTAATTGGAAGTGATACTGCTGTCAAATTAACACCCATCCCCACCCCCTGTGCCTGCCTACGAATGCCAGTAGGTATGAAATATTATTATCAAGGAGGTTTATGCAACAAAAGATGCCTGGGTTTATTGAGGAAAGGAGGGATCTAGGAGCAAAGAAGGAAGGGACAGGCTCTCTATCTATCAAAGTTAGCTGGTTTTGGTAATAACAGAACAGCAGGTGTTGGAAAAGATACGTTAAGGCGTGAAGTTTACAGTATTGTGAAATATTCTATAAGGATGGATAATTGTATTCGAAAAACACCTCTGATGCTTGGTGGGGAGCAGCTCCATGCCTGAAGAGTCTTCAGAAATGTGAAATATGATGTATAAGTAAATCTAATGGATAAAATACCAGTTGGCTCAAACTTTGATTTATAGGAGGAAGACTGACATCCTTGTGAGTCAGGTATGTGGATCTCATGTGCAAAAAGGATTCAGTTATTGTTTGAAGAATTGCCAAGTTTTATGGAATTTTGCTTCTGATATGTTCAAAGCAAAATTTCCTCCAGAGTTAAAGCTGGTCTGTGTGTCTATAGGTCTGCGTATGCATATGAGTACATTTTATTTGATCAGTAGACTGCATTAAGAACTATTGTAAAAAGCAGGGAATAGGAGTGTATCTTTTAACATCTCTTTACATTTAAAAAAAAAAAAAAAAGAAATGTCCAAGTGACTCATTTAAAGAAAAGTAGATTGTATACCTTCATGCACTGCAGAACTCAGTCCCTCCATCAACCAAATAATTTTATCAGTGAATTCATGGAATAATTTATGCTGCTAAAGGAAATCATGTGTTTAAAACAAAGTGGGTTTTTTTCCCCCATTTTGCTCTTATAGCGGATATATCAACACATTTGTCCAGAGGACAATAGTTCATGGATTATTTCTCTATTAATAGGGTGAGAAATGCTAAGAAGGGGGGTTTATTATCCTGTGAAGATGAGGCCTTGTGATCTCAGTGAAAGTTTACAACAGGCCAGTGTGTCTGTATGTCCCAAAGTCTATCGACCAATGCCAACATGCTTGAATGCCCATGCATCCAGAATGGATGACCAGTAAATATGAGGTCAGCATGAGTAATCTCTTCTCTGAAGGATAAGTTTATGAACTCATAGTTAAGCTGAGGAGCAGAATGATTCTTCAGTTTCATTACATTCTTTTTTATTTTCCACCCTGGGTAACGAGTGGCAGGATGTACATTAACACTGAGAACAAGCCAGAAGGTATTTGTGTTAATTCAGCACTCTTGCTCATGCTAATTCTTTGATGCCTTGAGTAGCTGTTCTTCCAGAATATCTGCAAGGTGATGTGGAGTATTTATGAATATTTGCAGAAGGTATCTTGCTCATTGTAATTATGCTGATGCTGAACAGCTGAGAAGCAGATTAGTTTGCTGTATCATCACTGTGCTGATGACAGTCACTCAACTACTATTCCAAAGGAGACTGTGCAATTTCTTTGCTGTCTGATTGTCTTGCAAAGCCTATCAATATTACACAGTGTCTGTTGAGCATTGACAGTGTTTGGTGTTGTTTGAACAACATGAAACATTGTTCCTCCTATGAGAAATTACAATTCTAAAGGAATCTGGTATGCAATATGCAATCTCAGTGTGAAACTCCAAAATAAAAATGATCACAATTTTTAATTATGCATTTCTGTAGCTTTTATTGACCCTTTTCTTGAGGGCAGCATGGATAAATATAATGCAACCAGGATAAAGCTTAAGAGAACTGTGTAATTCCATTTATCTACAAGTTTATTCTTTACCATAGCAAGTAAGTGTCTTCTGCATTGAAAACAATGTGTCAGAGAAACTTAGGGCTGATTCATCTGACCGAGTGTGATGTTTTCAACTACTGTTGAACTACTTGTTCACAATCCCATTAACTGTAAATTAGTGAAGTAGGCATTTCTTTGGTGAAACTCCTTTTTTTGCTGAAATAGATATTTAACATAACTCAAGTGAACCACGTCTCAAGTGCTTTCACCATAGACATCTACAGTTGAGTTGCATTAGATCCTTGATGGCTTGCTCATGATGACTGATTGCTTGCTCTGGCTGGGTGCAAGAAGAGGTGTTCTGGCCACAGCACAGACCTTCAAAGAAGCAGATAAATGGGAAAACTTGGAAGTAGGCTGGCTTTTTAATAATAATTATATACCAGATGTTGCTAAAATTAATGATATGCATTTAACTGCTTTGAAACTCTGTGTTATGCAGGTACTAGATATGAAACCCAGAATAGCCAATCTCTGTTAGGGCAGAAACACAGGGTGAAGAACATTTTGCCTAGATAGACACCTACACTTGAAAAATCAGTTTCTGTCTTTAAAGGAAGCCAGTCTCTCTAGCTCTAAAGTTAGGCAAGATGAGTCTGGCTCAGAGAGTGCTAGGAGGTTATTGCAAACTTGTAAGACCTATGTGACTGCAAAGATTAAATTCAGGTTAGATAAGGCAGGGCTGAAGTAGAAGAGGTGAGAAAGGCTGCATTGGCTAAGCTGAGGGGGGAAGCAAATGTCCACTGAGTGGGAAAAAAAATGCATCTACGTTTGCTAGCTTAGTCCAGTGCTCTAGTTGCAGCCCTTCTGTGAGGACACAACAGCCACCACCAAGGAGGCTTTTTCTTACTTCTTTCTTAATGCTGCTGCTTTCTGGAAATGTATTATCCCAGACATGTCCTTCTTCAGTATAACAGCACCTTTTTTCACATAATACAGCATGTGACAAATATCACTTTCCACATTTTTTTTTCTGTAAAACAGCAACACAGCTCTGCATAGTTCAGCTCTTTCCCATTTTAAAGACCACATCCACAGTCTGGAGGGGCATAATTCTCAACCTTAAAGTATCTTAGGCAGACTGATGGCATGTGCTCTTGCCTTCAGGCATGCTCACACGGGGGCTGTTTGTACTTCTCAAGTCGCTCCGGAGGTTATTAGATTTTTTGCTGGTATACCTTGAAGAGTTAGAAAATAAGTTTTAGAAAAGATTATGGCCAGTGCCCAAACATTGATCAATACCTATGCATGGTCTCTACTGTTGTATAGGAACACAGAACTGGGCTCATCAAATCAAATCCCATCCTCTGTAACTGGGGGCAACCGTGTAACGTGTTAAACACACAAGATCCCACAACGTCTGTTCGGTCCACAGCATTCCTCTCTCACACTGCAAAAATCCTTTAGTAGATCTAATGCCCATAAAAAATGAAGTGTGTCCAGGATGATTCACCAGAGCAGGAACAGTTTGTCAGTACATATCTGGCACAAATCAGTAACCATTTTCACCATGGTCCATGTGATTTTGGCAGTTAGAGCTCCAGTAACATTTACTCCTTGAAATGATGATGAGAAACATCTCTCACACAACAGAACTGGGTTTATCAGAAATATGACTGAACTGAAGTCCATCCTGTCAAATTATAGTTATAATTCAACTTACGTGGAAGTTGAAAAGTTATTTTCTTTGATGACTTGCTAATTAACTAAGCCAACAGATATGTACCACAGTGAAGAGGGTGTCTGACTGGCCTTTTATTCTTGACAAACAGAAATGTTTCTCACTCTTATTTTTCTTTTTTATTTTTCTTTTCATAGCTTTTAGTAGAAATGAGTTTTCTAGTCAGAACAACAGCTAAACAATGCAGTTTGCAGCAGATCGTGAATAAAAGTTCATGTAATATCTTCACCATGGTCTAATGACTCATATAGGTGTTAATGATGAGTGAGACACGACTCAACTCAAGATCACTAGGTCATGGGGTTCATGTACTTCACACTCTCTTCCTCAGACTGTCAGCGAGAGTGATCACGTACTGCAGTCACCACTGCTCATTACATTGTCACTGCTCCTCATTATACCATATAATGGGCATGAGTGTAATCTCATTGTCTCCCCTACACAGCTACTAGTTTTGATTTCTCTTGCTTTAAGCATCATTGACTGTTTTAGGTCATTCTACAGTTTTCTGAAGTTGGCTGATCTCATCTGTGGCATCTCGGTACACCAAGCTTGGTAAAGTACACACCAGAGTTAAGACAAAACTGCGAAGGATTCAGTTTGAAATTAAGTTCTTTAAATTAGGGTGTCTTCACGTAGATGTCTATATGTGAGCTATGTGTCTAGGCTTCGATTATAGTTTGGAGAGATCTAGGGCTCCTTTCAGTTGCCTGCACTTCAGTACATGGTGTTATTTGAGATCCTTGAGGGTGCCCAAAACCTCTGCTCAGGGCTGGCAGATGTGACAATGGTCCTACAGCAAACCTGTGCCCCTTTGGAGTGGCAGCTCCAAATAGCACCCTTATACCACCTCAGATGACACTAGACACATCCGCTCAGGCAGATGAATTGAGGTCCTTTTCATTATAGTCAAGGAAGCCTGGACAGAGCGATTCATTTCATCCTAAAGAAAGCACCTAGTGGCTAGCCTTTCATTAGGACTGCAATTCAGTTGTTGGGAGAGAGCTCACCTGCTTTGAGTATCCAAGGTACCCCACCTTGTTACCAGCTACC
Source organism: Gymnogyps californianus (assembly GCF_018139145.2). Taxonomy (NCBI): domain Eukaryota; kingdom Metazoa; phylum Chordata; class Aves; order Accipitriformes; family Cathartidae; genus Gymnogyps; species Gymnogyps californianus. The sequence continues at coordinate 11,050,328 of NC_059471.1, read as the reverse complement.
AGTCCAGAAGAACATAGCTTCTTTTAGGTTCTGTGTTGTATTAACTAACCCCACACAGATGCCTTAAATACCATGAGGCATCTGCAACAGCACTAGAGGTTTACGTTTAGACAAACAACTTTAGCTATGGGAGCCCAAAGACTGTAAAAGGAGCTTACTTTGTATGCAGACACGCACAGAAGTGTCTAAGATTGGACGTTAGCCTGTAATTGCTCTCACTTAACTAAATCCTCAAATATTAAGCTTTCTATTTAGAAACAAAATTCAGCATTTAGGGGCTCTGTAAATATAAGCATTGAGTACCATTTGAGGGGCCTAGATGTCTGAGATATAGCAGTACCTGGGGCTGGCAGGCATGACAGCTGGAGGCCAGGCAGGATACACTTGGAAATCTCAAGTGGCAATAGATGCTTATGTTTATCCAGGTTATTAATAATCTTAAAAATCTCTGCTACACTGTTGCCTTACCCAATTGGTAACTCCCCTTTCTAAATCTATTTCCATAACTAATCCTAAAAAGTTTTAACCCCCTCCAGACACACACATTCACAAGGAAGTGTGGGTTACAAGCACAAGCCCCTTTTTTGGGCTTGTGGCATCCCCTACGCTTAGATTATGTGATGATAGAGCAATCACAGTGAACATAAAGACCCTGGGAGGAGCAATGACAGGCAGGGGAACCCTAGTAACCTAATCAGGGAGAAGGCCACCCCAAACTGTCTACCCCTAGGACCATCGAAGGAGCAGTATCAGCCCATCGTCCCAACAGCCGAGGCAGCCAAAGGAAATCTCTCCCCAGAAGGCTGTGCAGACTGAGGGGATTATTGCCTACAGGGGTATAGATTCATTATGGGATGTAGGTGGAACTGTGCAAAACTTATGGGATATTCTAAAGGAATTGTGGGAATCTGTGAAACGTCTTATGGGATGCTTAGGGGAAGGATCAAAAGCAAGGAAAGCAAGGGATCAAGATGGACCGGAGAGGAAAAAGCATGAGGAAAGGGAGAACAAGGAGCTGAAAGGTTGGATGTAAACAGGGGCTGGTCAGTATGCTTGTCTCACCGAGCCCTGTGCTTGGTCAGTGCAGTGTTCCCTACATTCTTATTAAATCCTCTTTCTAACTATCTTCTTGATGGAGGCACCCTCTCTTCTGGGCTGGTGTGTGTGAATGTGAGTGAGGAAGGCGAGAGGTCTTGGTGCCTGTGCTGGGGAAATGCCAAGGACCTGCAGGACCCCAAGGTCTGAGGGCCAGCTGCCAGGAGAGAGCAGGTCTGGGTGCAGCTCCTGGATACACCGGGGTCTCCGACCGGATCCTGGAGAGACCTACAGCATTTGTGTGTCTGTCCCATCAGAAGCCTTCAATGTTGTCAACAGGAGAGGAGAAAGAGGTCCAGGCTGTTGAGGGCTGTTCATGTCTGTGTGAGCATGATGCTCATTTCTGTGGGTGCTGTCAAAGACACCGTGTTCTGTCTGTGTTGATCTGTGTGGCCAGCTGTATTAGTGTGTGTGTGTGGGAGGGGTGTGGACACAGAGCAGCAGCAACCTCCATCAACACCGCCAGGACAGGAGGAAGCCCACTGAGGCTTGTAGCCCACTGGAGTTGGCCACCTCTAGCAGTCCGATGCCCTGGTGGAGATGTGGTGCTCTGGTTTCATCTGCACCTGTGCTGCTTCCTGCAATCCATCAGTCCACACGCTGCCGAGAAAGCAACCCACAAGGACACATACCCATGGTGTGGGTCCCTACTTGTTGCACCTCACACTGTCAGTCTACCAGCTGGATGAAGGCTCATCATAGCATCCTCATAGCACTCCAAGTCTCTGATTTTTTTCCCCCTGTTACAAAGGATCATGCTCCTTTTGTACTTCTTTTCATGCTGATTCTTTCTATATTTCAAAAGCCTCTTTCTATTTCCTTAGTTACTGTTTAATTCAGCTGATGTCTGCCTTTCTTTTTAGCATCATCCTAGTTTTTGGGCAAACACCCTCTCAAGCAGTTTTGGGTATTCCATTCATGCTCAGACTTTTTACACTCACATTCCTATTTTATCAGATACTCTTACCCAGGCCACTTTGCCAAGACTGTCCCTTATGGGCACCCCAATGCTGGGGTGCGGAGAGACCAACCCAGGCAAGATGCAGGCTGGAAACATGACTCCTGTCTCTCAAGCCAGTGCTGAAACCACTGGAGTGGTTTGTGAGTTATGACCATTGCATACCTGTTTTGAATACTCTTCTTTCTCCCATGTCACTGGGGATTCAGGCCTGCACTCTACAGGAACGCCATTCATCAGCTTTACTAGACGTAACATCCCTTCAGGTTTCCCTGTCTCCAGCACAGTGATGTTGGACATTTGCTATGCCAATAAGTCAGGTCATACTAGGAAAATAAAACAAAGTTTTAACTTTTTCAGTACAGTCTGTTATTACTTATTCTCTAATGTGCCTACTGTTTGTGTAATAATACACTGCTCAAAGACCTGTACGGTAAATGAGTTAAAAATCTTTCCTTAGGTCACTCTTAACTTTTAAAATATCCTAATGATATTAGGATAAATGTATTAGCTAAAATCAATGAAATTGACTGGATATTTAATAGAATTGGTCACTGGAATTGTTTGTAATATTGATTTAATTAGACTTTCTAAGTGCTTCGAGGTCTTGATAACATTTTTGTTATTATTTCCCAGAACACAAAAAATGATTCAAACTCCAGAAACTGCAATAAGCCATATAGAATCTTCATAGGTTGGCACGTATTTTAATGCTGTTTTGAAAATCACTATGTTTATTTGCAGCTATTCTTAACTGATTTATCCATAAAGTTTAAATTATAATTAATCACAATTAACATTTTTTCCAAAAGAGAGTGTTGGAAGGCATTTGCCAAAGGGATATGAAAGGAGATTACTTTTAGCATTTAATCCACCAACAATCATCTAAAATGGCAATTACCAGCTAACAGGCGAATAACACTTAGCTGATAAACTATGTGTTGGTACTTAGTGTGCTTCTCTAGACTCTTTGACATTATGAAAATCCAGAGTGTTGCAGAGGTTTTAAAGGCATTTAGCACTTACCATTCAAAACAGCAGGAGCTGCTGTAAACTCATAATAAGACTCAGAGCTATGAGATGATCCCACTTGTTTAATTTTTATTATGCCAGGAGGAATGCTAGATTCTCTGCTGGCATAAACTGTTGCAGCTTAATTGACTTATAGCATATACCAGCTGGTGATTTGCCCAATATTTTTGGTTTGTAGTGCTTAGGAATAGAGTATTCATGTCTCAGTCCTAGGCAACTTGAATGAACAAAAATTATGGCATAACCTTACAATCTCTACTGATTTTTCTAGGAGCTGAGGCGAGGACTTAGCTCTTGGACTTGGCAAGATAAATTCTGAAATGAAATGAAGGTAAAACTGAGATTAAAATGTCCAGGCTCAAGCCCGTTTTTATTCTAAGTCTCTTTTCTATGCGAAGTTGTGCCAGAATCTTTCATTTAACTAAAGAATTTGTTGAGGAAGCTGAACGTGTGAATGGATTGGGGGACTCACTAAGATCACTAGCATACCTAAGTACCAAAAGGTAACCAGGTGTTGTGCGCTCTGGACTCTATTAAGGGGAGCTGCAGGATGCCTTTCAGTCCCAGCATTTAATCAGTTATGAGATCATTAAATGAACATACCTCACAGAAATGTTCTGTGTTGAATCATGCAAAATCAGCTGGGAGTAGGATGCATACAAAGTGATATATTCTTTAGCTTAGGTTCATAGGAGAAAATTAGCAATGTATTAAAGATGAAGTTTAAAATAGAGGTTGATATGAACTTTAGAAAAAAATGTACCTGGTGCAGAACTTTTCTAAACTTGAGGTATACTAAGGCACAGATGTTTCACATTAGCTCATTAAACTGAAGTATATATGTTGGCTCTTTTTGAACCTGCAGGTCTATAGAAAATTATATTAAACAGCTTTCATAATTGACAAGTGAACATCTTTTTCATAAACTGTCTTTCAAATTAAATATAAAAAGAATTGGCCTGGCTTATAAAAAAGCTGAATTCAGTAAGAGTTTTTTCCCATAGATTGCTTTTAATCAGGCCTCAAGTTATGAGTAATACTGCACGGCTGATTCTTTACTTCTGTGATTCCACCAAAGTCAGGCACTATCAACTTACGCAAGTGCAGCTCAGACTGTCAGATGTTTCAAAAATTGTTTCTGAATGGTGGGTCTTTTATTTATATGTGTGTCCTTTTCTTTTTTATGACATAAGTACTGCTTTTGCTTTTGCTCCTCTCCACTTCCTAGGAAAAATTAGTTCAGAGAAGACAGGCTCCGTATAATTTCTGGTGTGAACTCCATTGGGCCTTGCCAACTCGAATTCATTATTTAATGTGTCATTTCTGCATTCTAGCCCACATTCTTATCTCCTTGTTGAAGTTCACATGAATCATTAGTAAGCTTTTTTTTTCCAAACAAAAATCTAAGAAGGTACTGAACACTTCAGCCTTCTCTGCATCATCTATTATTTGCTCTGCAAATAATATTATGTCTTACTAGACCTATGCTCTCCTTTGTTTTTCACATTTCAAACATATTTGTAAGAGCTTTTTCTTATTGCTTTTATATAACCCACTAAGTGAAACTCATTTGTTTTTCAGCTTTCTCTTTTTTATTCATATAAACTTATGGCATTCTTTATCCCTTGCCATAGTCATGCTCTCTAGTTCCCACTTGGTATGATTCTCTATTGATTTTCAAGTCTTTGAAGATCTCTAATGCAATCATAACAATCTCTATATTTTTCTTCTTCAGTAGGATGGTTTGCTATGGTACATCTATTTCAGTAACTTCCAGATCTTCTGCTCTCATATAATTCTTGGATTATCCCAGGGAATTGTACCTCATAGCTCCCTGAGTTTGACACAGACTGAAGTTGTTTGTTGATTGCAAGAAAACATGACAGCAGCAAAAGAATCACAAAATCATTCTGGTTGGGAGGGACCTCAGGAGATCACTAGTCCACCCCCTGCCTAAAGCAGGGTCAGGTAGGATATCAGACCAAGTTATTTAAGTTATTCAGGGTTTTGTCCAGTTGGATCTTGAAAAATCTTCAAGCATAGAGATTCCACAGCCTTTATGGCCCACCTTTTCCAGAACCTGACTGTCCAAGTGTTGAAAAAGTTTTTATTATATCCAGTTAGAACCTTTCTTCTTACAGTTTATGACCATTGTTTCTTGCCCTCATGCCATACACAACTGTGAAGAGCCCGGATCCATCTTCTTGAAAACCTACTCATAGGTACTGGCAGGCTGCTGTTAGGTCCCCCTGAAGCTGTTTCTTCTCCATCCTGAACAAGCCCAGCTTCCTCAGCCTCTCCTCACAGGTCAAGTGCTCCATCTCCTGACCATTTTGGTGGCCCTATGCTGGACTTGATCCAGTTTATCAACACCTCTGTTTAGAGACCTGACAGGTTCCCTTAGCATCTTTTCCCCCCAGCACTGTCTCCCATGGGATCCAACCTCCCACCTTCCTGGACACACTGAAGTCTGCTTGCCAGAAGTCCAGGCTCTGTACTCTGCTCCTTGCTTTCCTCAGTCCCCCCAAGCCATCGAAACCCACTATTTCATTGTCACTACAGCCAGGATTGCCATTGAGTATCACATTGCCAACCAGTTCTTCCTTGACAGTGAATAGCAGATCCAGCTGCTCATCATCCTGGTTGACTCATCCAGAGACCTGACACCCTCCAGAAATCTTCTGGATTACTTGCATCCCATTGTGTTGCTTTTCCAGCAGATGTCAAGGAGATTAAACTTCCCATGAAGAAAAAAGGATCTGTGATCCAGAGACTTCTTCAGTTAGTTTCATAGTTCTTCCATGGTTGTAATGATACTGACAGAAAACATATTTCTCTCTCATATTTAATGATAGGCATCACTAAAAAGCCACAACCTTTCACTTACAGTTAGGTGTCTTACAGCTTATATGCTCTTTATATGTAAGCATTGTTGGCCTAAGTGTGTAAAAATAATGTTTACAGATTCTAGCTCATCTAAATGCTCATATCATTTTTTTATGCTTAAATAAAGGCATGCATTTACATCTTGGCTGACTACTATAACTGGAAAATAAATCACTGTGTGAAAGACACACAATATTGCTCAGTTACTTGGGGAAATTTAAACAAATGTATGTGTTAAGAAAAATACATAACAGCCTTATAGAACTGTATATGTTTCATTTGTTAAATAACTTAACCGAACCACACTTTAGTAGCTAAAAATGTATTTAGTGATAGCACAGATTAGAAGAGACCCGGGTTACTTAAACAAGATCTTGTTCAGCATCGGGCTCTCTGAACATTCCCCTTGCTGTTTCTCTACTCTCTGTGGATAACAGCAATGCCATTTTTGACAGGGTAACATATGGCCACTCTGCGGAGTTCCTGGAAGGAGACATCCAGAAAGATGGCTAAGTATGGGCTCTCCCAGCTGCTCGTATTTGAAACCCTGTAAAAAGGGACAGCACCAGACAGTACCATTTGCCTATGCAAATGTGCAAGTGCAGCTAAATCAGAGAGCTCACACACAGAGACAGCTGTACTTCACTAGTGACTTGTCCTCTATAAATAACCCAGGTTGCATGTGAAGTTATTCCTACCACAGGCAGTCTTTTGCTTGATGACAATCAAAGTCATTATGCAATCAGAGGATCGTAGGATAATTCAGGTTGGAAGGGAGCTCAGGAACACTATTATGTGCAGTCAGTGGTATCAGCGTAAAACGTATTTTAGAACAGCACACAAATCCATCATTAAACAATGCAGTCAGGCTTGGGTGGAGGCAGAGAGTAAGTGGATGGCTCCATGCCATGTGAACAGGAAAGCTCTGACACCAGGAAGACCTAAGGCACATGAATACCCTCTCTTCCCCAGTAAAATGTCCCTTGGTTGACCCTTTCTATATTCCACAACGAACTTCGTTCTAAGGCTTCCTTAAGTCTTTAGAGCAGTATGTAGAATATTTTCTGTACTTGTCAAAATCTTGCTTGAAAATCTGAGCTCTGAAGTTTGGTTTGATAACTGCTTTATTATATAGGTTTATTATAAATCACAGGGGTAGTTAGATGTAAGATCTGTACCACAGTTATGGCTGACTCCTCTGTAGATGGGAGAGCAACAGTCTGATCAAAGTTAGTGCAGATTTATGTGGAAGATTTTGAGTTGAAAGTATTTTCTGTTCCCTTACAGCTGGTGGGAATGACTAGCACAGGATAGCATCTGCATACATCTCTAGATGTATACAGGTTGTCTGTATACGTCTCTAGATACCCTTTAAGTGAAACCTTGGTGGGGGGAGGAGAAAAGGTTGTGGTCAGCCCTGGGAGGGCACAGGGAACACCTCCTGTGCTAGAGGAAGCAGCTTTGGGAGAACGAGACCCAGGCAGTGCAGATTGCCTGTCTAGTCCTTGTGTTCACACCTGCTCAGCGGTCAGCTTCAGTCCTTTGCCATGGAGGATGCTCATGCACCAAGGTGTAGGGCCTCTCTGGGGACTCCTCCAGGCTGTGGAATGATCCCCCATCAGAACAAATGACCTTTGGAAACACTGCTGCCCCTGCTGCTGTCACTGCAAGGGGTATTTCTGTGACCAGGCATTCTCTAACAAAGCAGACAGCAACACGCAGCACTAAACAACACACTCCAAAACAATTAACTCTGCACATCTCAGCTGCTGGAATTGCCTCAGGTGGGAAGGTAGTAAGAAATTACACTGATGAGCACAGAGTAAAAATTTATCACGAATAGGAAGAACTGAAATAGGGCTTGTGTTTCTCCATGTTCTATTTTTTCAGTGTAATAATTGCGTACTCAAAATCAAAAGAAATAAAAAGTTCTTTTGCTGTTTTATTTCAAAATTCTGGCATATCTGCTAGGAGATTACTGATGTCCTGAACAGAAGTGAGGTGAGAATATACTATTTGTTTCTGTGTCAGCTTTTAAAATTCTATTTGGATAATTAAATTGACAGCAGTTTAAGTGTTGCCACAGTAAGTCTTGCCTGGTTAAAACAGCCATTAGATTGTTACAGCCTTTTTCTGCGACCTGTGTCAACTCAATGTTCACACACATAAGAACTCAGCCACCAACTAACCCCATTTCAACAGTGCATCTAAGGAACTGGCTGGCCTATAGACCACATACCCTCTGAGCGCTGAAACCATGAAGTGGGGCCCTCAGTGTCGTAGTGAACTGGACTTCTCCCTGGAAGCTAAGAAGAAATACCGGTGACCTACAATTGGGCTTGTGAAACCTGGGAAATGGAGCCAAAACACAGATTTGTTACCTGTCTGTATGGTATCACATGCTCAAAATCTCTGCTAGTTAAACACTGCCTGAGGAACTGAAAAGAAGGCATCCAGGTCATTTTTGCTTTGGACAGTATCTATCTCTGTCCATACTTCGGAATTATTCTCTAATCACATCAGACTGCCTGACGTTCCTCCTTTTTTTCCTTTTTTTACTGAATAAGTCATAAAGTATTGCTGGTGTCTTCTGCACATTAATATACCTTTTTGCAATGGGAATAGTAAAACATGGACTACGGCCTCCCCACTGTAGTGACAAACTTTGTACTGATTTGTACTCACACTTGTACTAACAAAACAACATGGGGTCAAGTCTGGGGAATGGGTGTACTTTAGAGCATGGATGATCCTTATTCTAAAGTTGTCTTTTAAAGCAGATAAGATAAATTACACCTGAAAAATGCCCATTTTTCCCAGATAACTGAAATTTATTCACTGAGGGTCTAGCTCACCTGTAGACATCTGCACTGGAGGCATATGCAGTGAATTCCAGCTCAGTGCTTTAAAATATGAGCTATTCAGCTAAAAGCTTGATGTCACGCGAATCACAGAATGACAGAATATTTTAGGTTGCAAAGGACCTCTGGAGATCATCTGGTCTGACCCACCAGTCACAGCAGGGCCGACTTCACAGTTAAATGAGGTTGTTAAAGGCTTTGTCCATAATTCAGTTTTTCTCATCTTCCCTTGCTTTTGCAGATTTTCTTGTGGGGTAAGGTGTGCAAGCAAAGTCCCAGGAGCTGCAGTCACCAAACCTGCTTCCTGTTCTCTCACCGCACGTTGCAGAAGGGTGATATCATTCAGTGCTTAGCCAGGATGAAGGAATCACAATTTGTTTTAGGATCGCTTATTGGGGATTATATCTCTACCTTTCTCCCCTAACATGTGCATCAATTAAAATGCAAAGGTTTGGAGAGGTCAGCGCATTGCTGTCTCATATCCGATTGCAGGCAGTAGGGAGCAGCCGCCTCTGGGCTTCATGACACAACATTTGGGAGTGAGAGGAGAGATGTCGGAAGAGACTAAAAGTGTGATCAGAGTAGGGAAAATGGGAATGGTCAGATAAGAGGCAGAAAAGAAAAAAAAAGATCTTGGAAGAGCAAAGGGTAAGAATCACCTTCCTGTACAAACCTGAAGGAAAAATATATATACTGGCCCCAGCACAAGCTGAAATAGAGGGGAAAAAAGGGATTTTACAAAGGAGAAAGTGCACCTGCAGAATGAGAGCAAATGAAGGAGCAGCTCCAAAGCAATTCTGAGAAGCACAAACTTTACAAGAACAGTTACTATAAACAGTAGGACGAGAATACAGGAGCAGTAAAACAGACTCATAAAGGCAGCAGCATACCCAGCTACAGCTCCATAAAAACATTTAGCTGAAGACACACACAGGTTGGCCTGGGAAATGATGTAATTTCCAGATAGTGTTAAGTTTCAGCATGAAAATATGAGGTGCCCCTTCCTGAAAGAGAATATTTGAGAACTTTACTGCCTGGCAGGAAAACAGCGCAGCAAAACCACTGAGGATTAGGGTGTTAACATGTCTTAAGGAGTCATGTCCACACCACAGATACCACCTTGAGGGAACTTTCCAAAAATGGTAGCTATGAGAACTACATTATTGCAATTCAAATGCATCCAGGATTGGAGGGAGGGCAACTGGAAAGACAGTTTATGTAATCTCTGATCTTTCTTCTTTCACAGCTGCTCCAAATGTAAGTGGTGGGAACACCCAAAGATGGAGCCATGACTTCTAGCAAGGTTTAATTGATGGAAAGTGCCATTAATGACTGAAGAAGCAAGGAGAAACAATGAGAAGCTGCAGCCAGCCTTTAATGCCTCAAATTACCCTAGCATTCCTATGTCAAACAACACTGTGCTACTCTAAAAAAAACAGCTCTACAGATTCTTGCAAAATACATTTCTCATTTACGAAAAGAAGTGAGAAGTGGTGCATCCCAATGGGTTTAAAAAGGATAAACCGTTTTCTCAAGTGACAGTCTATAAAAAAGTGCAACAATCATGATTGAATTTACACTTTCCGCTCACATTTCCTTTAGTGTAGCTAATGCTAAAAGACACATGGCTGGGAGAACGGCGGTATCGTGGGGACTGAGAAAAGGCACAAGCATAATACTCACACAGTGGCATGGGGAAAGAAGCAGCTCAGTGAATAGGGACTATGAAGGTGGAACGGGGATGTACACGTTTTCCTATACATCCCTCTTGGGCAGGATGCAAGTTTTATGCAACGACTATGGGAGAGAGAGTTTATCTGAGCAATGAACTAGACAAACTGGTGGGAATAGTTAGGGTTTCAAAACCAAGGAAGAAACTTCCATTTTGAGGTTCCTACCCACGTGAATAAACACAGCTTGGGAGATATGTACTTCACGTACAGTGCAGCAAACAGCTCCACAGTACCACACGTTCTTAAATCTGGGTGTAACTGTACCTGACAGGTAGTTTCACCAAGCCAGACTTATTCTGAATAGAAAAAAATTGCATTTTCATAAAACCTGTTCACATGTAATTACTGGAACACATAGACAATGTGAATGGTGTTGAGTCCACATTAACAAAAACACATGCAAGTTCAGACACGTAGGGGTGCAGGCAACCTCAGAGATGTTCACATACAGGGTAAACCCCAAATCTGTTTGAGAGGCAAAAGTGTTCAGTGAATTCATTTGTGAACATGGACCCTCCAACAAGCAAACAGTCCTTTTGAATCATTTGGTGATCATTTGGTGACATTTTGACCAAAGCAGAGGTAATGGGTTGAGCTGAGCTTGGATGCATAGTAGTATTAGCAGAAAGAAAATTTGGCTATGACTCTTATATGTAGTAATTTTGGTACACCGTCAACTTTACATGTAATTGACAGGTTTGTGGTTAAGATTACAAGGCTTTTTTGGGTCAAGTTTGTTGGAATGACTTAAAGTCTTAGACACATGTGCTTCCTTGATAGAAGAAATGTCTTCTATGAGGAAATGGACTTTACCAATGTCTGCAAATCCTTGACGAAAAAAAAAGCTAAGAAGCTAAGAAACGCAAAGGAAATAAACCGGGTTGTCTATAAGTGCTTTATTTTACAGTATTTACACACTTGCTGCTCTGTTTCTGTTCGTCCTCAGGAAACGGTTGCATATACTGTATCTGTCAGAAGCTGGATGAACAATGTTCCCTTGATATGCATAAGGCAGATGTAACGAGATGTAATAGCATCTCCTGCCCCTTCAGTCTGTCATGCTTTATGGATAAGACATTAGTCAACAAGTGGTTGCAAAATAGAGAGGACTTTTTTTTGTTTGTTTTCAGATTTATACCTATTCCCTGTAGTTACCTTACTTTCAGAGTACTTTTTCTGGAAAGTTGCAACTACCTTTTTGCATAAATCAGGTTCAAGCCAATTAGTAAAGCTGAAAACACATGCCATCTTCAAGTCTGATTATTCTCCTGCATTTTTTTCAAGCTGAATTCTTATATTATACCAATGTCCTTTGCCTGTTTGCCAGCAGGGTTCCTGAGAGATCCTAGAGGTGGGCCATTAATTTTCTTTAGCAACAGATCTCTACCCCAGTCACTTTTCTGTTAGTGTTTTTAAAAAACTATGGATGATTGTCTTTATGTCTTCAGCAATTTTATAAGATCCAGAAAGTCAAAAGGTGATGATATCTTCTAAATGCTTTCTCTCCCAGTAGCCATTCATCAGAATAAATAAATGACCAAGGAAGGTTGTACTAGATTTATCTCTGAAAATGACTGGTTTTCAGTGTGTATATACTGCTGCTTTGCTTCTTTTAAAGCTCAAGTTAGAAGGGATTACTTAGTCTCCCACCTTCCTGTTTCTGTCGCAGGATCATGCAGTCCATTGGTTGTATGGTGTAGCACCTGCCTCAGCCAATTCTATAAAAGTGATGGAAATATTAATTCCTTCAAGAATGTGCAATTCTAAAAGAATTACCTAAAACATTCCTACTGTAACTCTTGTTACTACACCTGAGGTATCTCACTGTTGGAAAGTGGCATGAATTTTAGTTTGTCTAGATCAAATGATATGAATAGAGAGACAGATACATAACCAGACATATGATCCTGAAGGCTCTGATGTAATCAGGTCTCTGATATTTTGATCTCTCTTCTCTGTCTTCAATCACAACAGATAAAAGGCCAGTAATAATGTATAATATGTAAGAAGTAACGAAGGTGTTAAAGGCATGGTAATACCATCTTTTCCTCCCCTTCAAAGTTAGACTCTGATATGTTTATCTGATGGTTCTTCCATGTCTCAAAAAACAGACCAGTCTTGGTGTTGAACTCTGCTGGTCCCAAGAGGACCAGACTTACTTTATCATATGACCGTGGAATCCAAGAGCAGAACCATTCTGCTGTTGCAGCAAAACCCACCCAGAGAAGCAACCCGAGGTGAGCTGTGTGCTCTGCTACCTAGTAGAACTCAGGTTAAGAATACATCAAATGTGTCTACATTTAAGGTATTTTAAGAAGCAATAACAGATTACAAATTAATACTGAGGTTACTGAGCCATTCAGTTGCGTGACTCCTTTTATCTCTTGCATAAGCACATACTCTACAGCCATCCAAATTATATGTAATAGTCTAAAGTTCACCTCAATCAAAATACAGCTACTTGTTGAATCTCCATTTTCTGTGACTTGTTCAGAAGCAGTGGAACGAGGCCTGGTGTCCCTGAGGTGAGTGAATCCTGGTGTCCCTTCCTCACATGGTATGGCACATTGCCCACTGCACTGCAAGGTCATTGAGTTCTGCCACAAGATTGGAGGCCTCGAGTCAAAAAGGCATTACCAGATTTCAGCAACATATGATTAATTTATCCCAGCACAGCCACTTCATTTCCAGTATTTGTTGATGGAACGGTTGGTAGCTCTGGGAGAAACACCTGCAGCACTTTTAGCATGCTCAGTCTCTCTCAAATTAGAGTTTGTAGATAAAAGGGGTGAGAAATAATCTGCTGCTGAGTGGACTGGTGCCCTTAAGCAAAATGCTGAGGTACATGTATTTGCTGGTTAAAATAGCATCTGGTTGATATCTGCCCTGGGCTTCTGCGTTGTTTCCCTGTTCTCCAGATGTTGTAGGTAATTCAGAGATCTCTTCTCTGCAACTTCAAGGTATTGTTGGATGGTAGCAAACACATGAAGAACATTACCAGAGATTTACATATCATCTTACCCTTACTTTGTGTCCTGGTTTCAGCTGGGATAGAGTTAATTTTCTTCCTAGTAGCTGGTATAGTGCTCTGTTTTGGATTTAGTAGAAGAATAATGTTGATGACACACTGATGTTTTCAGTTGTTGCTAAGTAGGGTTTATACTAAGTCAAGGATTTTTCAGCTTCTCATGCCCAGCCAGCAAGAAGGCTGGAGGGGGCACAAGAAGCTGGGAGGGGACGCAGCCAGGACAGCTGACCCAAACTGGCCAAAGCGATATTCCATACCATATGACATCATGCCCAGTGTATAAACTGGGTGGGAGTTGGCTGGGAGGGGCAGATGGCTGCTCGGGAACTAACTGGGCGTCAGTTGGCGAGTGGTGAGCAATTGCATTGTGCATCACTTGTTTTGTATATTCTAGTTCTTTTAGTGTTATCATTGTATTTTTATTATTATTATTATTATTATCATTATTATTATTTTTATTTTTCTTCCTTTCTGTCCCATTAAACTGTTTTTACCTCAGCCCATGAGGTTTCGGGGGTTTTTTTGATTCTCTCCCCCATCCCACTGGCTGGGGGGAGTGAGCAAGCAGCTGTGTGGTGCTTAGTTGCCGGCTGGGGTTAAACCACGACACTCTGTGTAATTAAAAAAGGCATAATAGAAAATAATGACAGTCAGAAGAAAGCTCATTCAATACTTTTATGAAGTTTACAAGGAATAAATAAGTTTCAGGCTAGTGGCCATTTTCCAATTGACTATAAACATTAATTTACATAAAGCTTTATAATTTATATAAGCTACCTATGTGTGTATATTATATCTATGAAATTGTGTATATTCTTTTTATTGAATCTACATACAACATTCTCCCAAAGTTGACTATTTGGGGAAGTAAATAAGAGTAGAAGATTGAATTTTAAAAAATGCATACTCTCCTTGTATCTTGCTCTCCTCCTTCCTCCATTATTATTTTCGGGCATCTTGCCCTCTTTATCCCTCCACTTGTTTTTGGGCAAGCAACTTCTTTTATGACACCTACACTGTGGAGGGGTATGGCATAAACAGAGGTCCATGAGCTACTGTATTGCAAAGGAATAGAGTGAAAACAAGTCTGATTCTACTCCAAGCCAAATACAAAATTGGATAGACATTCTACAACACAAAAATATTTCCTGAGCATTAAGACACATCCAGGAGATGAGGATGTATAAGGAAATTCATATACAGCTCTGGAAAAGTCACCTGGGTCTGTATGCAGTCATCATTATTTGTTTATTTGTTCTAGCATGGCAAGGTACCAGATCCAGGAAATATCACTGTGAAATACCAGATTATGGAATAGAGGCAGCTTGTAAGTATGCCCTCCAAGAAAATGTAGGACACTTATGAGGCCCAGTGAAACCAGAGCAGAGATATAGCATACACGAAAAAGTGTTGTATATGTTCCTAAACCAATACTTACAGCTTTACAATGTGTAGGTATTAACTCCAGGACTAAAGAGGAGCTTAGTCGTGTTTGGCCTTTCTATGATCAAAATAACTAGTTCTCCTAAAGTCTGAGATGCCTGTATATTACTAGTAAAACTATTACATGTTCCAGAAGAGTAGCTAAAACCAGTAATTATCTTGTCAGATATAAAGGTTTCCGAGAAATGAGTGCCAGTACGTATTGATTCTGATGGAAAATATCCCAAATCTACCGTGCAATTGCTACAACAATAGGCAGTTCGGAAGCAAGGCATCATCAGCTTATGACTCATCGGTGTCCTTTGAGAGGTCAGAGTATGTGGGACAGAACTGTCTGTGGGTTTCATTTCTTCTTGGCAGGAATGGAGCCACAGGACATGATCAGCTGATGCAACAACACAAATAATCTCCCAGACTTCATTAACAATTACGTACTACAAAGAGACAATGTCAGAATAGATGAAAACCCACTGAAACCTGGAAGAGGCAGATCATCAAAGCTGGCACACAAATAGCATTGTAACTTTCTGCTTCAGCTTGATTTGCTATATTTCATTAGTATTACAGCACTTTCAAAAGGGAACACGCCAATGAACAGCTGGACTACAAAGCAGACTTTATGACTCTGTTGATATGCTAATGTAGGACAGATATGCCAAGAAAGTCAAAAGGTGATGATGAACATTTACCACTTGTCTAAAAGTATGTATGCAGCCAAAGTGTGGTCTAATGTAACTTAGATATAGGACATAATTTACACATTTCTTTCTTTGGTTAAGTGTGAGAACATGATTGATGCCGTCAACTTGGTGACCAAACACCCTTCAAAACCTTTTGGCTTCGAAGAACAATTTTGTTAATGGTCTTCCTCAGTATCACTTTACTGAGTTGAATGACTCTATCAGGAATCCCCCATCTGAACATGACGCATTTTGTATTCTCTAACAGTCTTTCACACAATACTGCCCTGGAATGGGAAGACCACAAATCAAACATCAGTGGCTATCTCCTTTTTCTTCTTCAAATCACTATCTGAAATACAGGAGACTCACATGAACACACTATAAGCTCAAGAAATAACTTTGGGTGATTAATTTTACAGAATGTTATTGCAGTTAGCATCTATGACCTCCTAGTGATAAAGCCACAAGGACTGAGCTGAATATTTGACAGCTTTGCTAAGATTAAACCGTCATGTTTACTATATGATTAATAGATTTATTAAGTGAATGAAAATGCTGAACATGCTGGAAAACAGCTGTTTTTATGTCATCTGTAAAAGACCAGAATGTCTTCTATGAAGCCAAGCCATGAACATTTAGAATTACATACTGGAAAACATGGTAAGTGTGCTGGTTTTGGCTGGGGTAGAGTTAATTTTCTTCACAGTAGCTAGTATGGGGCTATGTTTTGGATTTGTGCTGGAAAAAGTGTTGATAGCACAGGGATGTTTTCGTTACTGCTGAGCAGTGCTTACACAGAGTCAAGGCCTTTTCTGCTCCTCACCCCACCCCACCAGCGAGTAGGCTGGGGGTGCACAAGAAGCTGGGAGGGGACACAGCCGGGACAGCTGACCCCAACTGACCAAAGGGATATTCCATACCATATGATGTCATGCTCAGCATATAAAGCTGGGGGAAGAAGAAGGAAGGGGGGGATGTTTGGAGTGATGGCGTTTGTCTTCCCAAGTAACCGTTACGCGTTATGGAGCCCTGCTTTCCTGGAGATGGCTGAACACCTGCCTGCCGATGGGAAGCGGTGAATGAATTCCTTGTTTTGCTTTGCTTGCGTGCGCGGCTTTTGCTTTACTTATTAAACTGTCTTTATCTCAACCCATGAGTTTTCTCACTTGTACTCTTCCAATTCTCTCCCCCACCCCACCGTTGGGGGAGCGAGCAAGCAGTTGCGTGGTGCTTAGTTGCCGGCTGGGGTTAAACCACAGCAGTAAGAAGCAAAATAATTATCAAAGATATTCTATTAATGATGTGGTAACACATGCAATAGCAAGGGGACCTGTATAGTTTTTGAGAATAAGGTTGCTGCCAAAAATTCAAAAGGACCTCCAATGTATTAGTACCATGGCATATTCTTCCTTAGCCTGGACAAAAAAGAGAAATCACATGCACACACAAAATAACCACTTTTGAGGGAAAATGTTCGTTAATATTAAGAATGTCATATAAAGACACAGAACAAAAGAACATTCCTCTGTCTTCGTATTCCAGATAATCCAGGAACTAAAAACATTTAAAGGAGATGTGACTATTTGAGAAAAATCAGTTATGTAGTTTTGCAGATGTTTCATAAGCAGATGATGTGAGCCCACAGGTACAAACGCAGTGGAAGATTGCAATATACGCCAAATAAACCTTAAATCTTCAATCTTAGTTAGGTCCGGCATTTCACTACAGCAATCCTACAACAATGGCAAAGAACTTTTATTCTTCCTGAATATAAAAAATATACATATTCTTTTTCTGTATGTGCTAAAATCCTCAATTTCAACAGAAAATGTGTTTCGTAATTCATTAATGAGTGTGCATAAACATTACTCAGTTACCTGCCACTACAGTGACTGCTTTCCAAGACTTTGATTTGAAACATATGACAAGCTTTCTCTGAAGAAACAGGAAAATGGAAAGAGCCAGGAGAATGGAAGATCTGTTCTTTAAAGTGTAACACTCTAAGAAGCATTGCTTGAGCATGCTGAAATTCTTTGGCATATGACATTTGTGCAGCAGAACTCTTCAAGGGAAGGTGACTTTGTCCCTTGTAGGCTGTGGTTCTATAGCACTTAAGGCAAATTAATGTCTTCCACTGTGGACAATCAATAGAATGGGTGAGGAGCTCCAGCTGCCTTATTTAAATGCCTTAAGTTGCATTTATGAATAGTCTCCCTTGCTCTTCTTCAAGCAATTATAACGCTACTGTAAAGGTGATTATCAAATACATTGGGCTAAAAAACAAGCAGTAAGTTACTCCAAAAAGTTACCAGGCAATATTATTCTTTTCCATCTGGGATCTATTTTAGTGATCTTGCATTGAAGCTCCTAAGTCAGAAAACTATCAAGGATTCCATATTGCAAAAATGATGGTAGGTGTTTCTGTTACTAGATCAGTATGTAAGAGAGGCACAAATAACGTAATGAAGTGTTATATTGTAGGGGGAGGTTGAGCAGAATAAGTCCAATACAGTTCATCATTGTTTAGTTTTCAGTTTCTCTCTTGAAAATAACTACAAATACTTTTTGTATATAGACAATAAATGATGAGAAGAATTTAGGCAGGGCATGGAACTGAATAAAGCAGCCACCATTAACTGAATTAAGGAAAAATATTTAGGATTAAGACAAGTAAAAAGAAATTCTAACAAGCAAGCGTAGTAGACAAGTCTCATAAACTGCTAACGGTTCAGCCTGGGAACAAAACCCCTTTTGAGTATGGACAGAAAGAACGAGTCATGCTGATACATGTTGCCTCATCTCTGGAAATATTCAAGGTCAGGTTGGACGAGGCTCTGAGCAACCTGATCTAGTTGAAGATGTCCCTGCTCATTGCAGGGAGGTTGGACTAGATTCTTGTAAAGGTCCCTTCCAACCCAAACTATTCCAAGATTCTATGATTCTATGACTGTGAAAAGTTTTGTCCCCATTGAATGAAAAACCAGTTTTCAGGCTGTACAATTCTTTCTGTGGTGATTTTTCTCTCTTTTTCTTGTCATACCCAGGCAGAAGAAGAGCTAAAAAATATCAGAAGTAGATTGCCTGAGAACCAGGCTAACAAAATTGTCATATTATTTTAATAATGTGAGGAAACAATAGGAGTCTTTCAGCAGAAGATGATGGAAGTGCAATCAGGAAGGAAAATGCTTAAGCTTCCCATTATATCACATTTTCATGTTCTGTTTCCTCCTTTAATATAAGGGACTGAACCATGACGTCATGATAAAAGTAGAGAATCTTTCAGCAAAGAATTATATTGAATTTTTTATTCACCATGTGTCCTGAATGAAAAAAAAAAAAAAAAAAGATTATACTTCACATCTACAAAAATCTGGAAAAATTCTCTCAAGCTGCATGCTGTGATTGCATGGGAAGCATTATCCAACAGACCACAAGTCATGGTACTGTCCCAAGTCAGGGTAGGGTGGTGTGACTGTGCACACTTCCACAAGTCAGCTGGCCAAGGCCTAGAGATTGCAGGAAATTGGAATTGGAAGAGTGGATAACTTGACAGACTGTCTGATCCATCCTCCCTCAGTCCCATCCAATTCCAAGAAAGGGATTCCAGTGACTTCTGTAGGTTACAGATATTTGTAGGTATCTCATCCTATAAAAGCTATGAGCACTCTTGAACAGTGAACTTACTGAATGCAAGCTGCTAATTGCATTCTTCAGCTGCTTATGGTACTGCACTTATGGTACCATGACAGCAATACTTCTGATGTGCTAATGAATGTTTCCCACAGTGCCACTGATAAAGGGCAACTATTACTATCCTCATATGTATTTGGGGAAGTGTAACACAGAAATTAAGTAGGGTGCAGGCCCAAAGGCAGAGATCTAAATGTAAGTGTCTAGAGATGAGCTAAGAGTCTGAGCTCCCATGGCAATCAAAGAAGCTCAGAGAGCAGTGAAGCTCACCCTACAGCAGGCATCACTAAATTGCTCTGTAGCGTACATTCACTGTACTGTTAATTCATTGATTATTATTATTATTAGTTCATTCATTGGTTATAATGGGAACTTAGACACTTAAAACTGTTCAGTTATTTCAACACAAGTGTTTTGGGCCATCTGAGATCACCTTTGACCTCCAGCTGCTTTGCCAGAAATACATGGGTCCTATACGCCAATTCTGTGCAAATGTGTCAGGTTGCCCAGAGGATCTCAGTTGGACAAGATTCCTACCTGGGGGCAGAAGGATCAGGCCTAACAGAGCGAGCCAGGGCATGTCATTTGGGGTTTGGTTTCTGTTTCCAGCTGCCTGAAAAGAAATCACTGCAAACTGATATATTTGTTTATAGGAGGAGGCTCCACTTACTGTTAGGAATCAGTTAGCTCCCTAAACATCAACAACTAGTAGCATTTGAGATGCTGTAAAGTCTTCTGCCTAAATGCTGGTTGCAGGCATTTTCCAGGTCCTGTGCCAGCCCTGGGTGGCTGCACCAGGCACCCTGTCATGTCTTAAACGACATTAGATGTCTCTGTGTGGGCAATTGAATCAAGCCCTTCTTGTAGACTAAGACACAGGTTTGTCCTTTTTGTTGATAAGCACTCTGGCAATAACATACTGTGTTTGCTTATGTCCGGATCCCTGAGGTTCTACCGCATTCTGCATGCTCATTAAATATGGTTTTATTTTTCTACTCTAAATATTAAATAATAACTCATTTGAATTGGTAATGGTTTTAAGCAGAGGCATTTCAATCAGAAGCGGCAACTTTGCACATTCTTTTTATTTTCTCTGGCTGATGCATTTATGCATAACTGAGCTGGTTGAGCAGAACAAAAGCAGCTTCTTCCTGTTTGTGAAATGTCAGTGTGACATCCTGGGCACGGGGTATTGGAGTCTCAGGAGAAGCTAAGTGCAGTGAGTAACTTTATTTTGTCCAGAAGTGGAGCTGCACCCATTGGCTCGATGTGTATGACGCACTCTCCACATGCCTTATGTGCGTGCTTTTGTTGGTGATGGGGCAAAAATGACTCACTACTGTGTGGGTTGGCTATCAGCTCAGCTGAGCCTTCTAACTTCAATGCAGCTTCTTAATTGACTCTGACAAGTCCATATCTATCTTTTATATAATATTTTATAACGCCCTAAGGTCAAAATAAAGTTCTGCTCCTCTTGCTTAACCTTCTTTTACAGAACATTAAAAAAATGGACTAAACCAGCTGGAACTAAGTATTATTTAGGTGAATGTACTGTAAAGTAACATTTTGTTTCTTTGCTGACAAACAAACTCTGTAACAAACGAAATAACAAACTCTGTAAATATCAGAAAACCTGCATTGCTTGTTAGGGAATGTAAAGCTGGTCAAATGTTATTCCCTGAGTGGATGGCAGGTGCTTTTATTATTGGCTAGAGAAGTCACTGTGCATATGTGTGTGAAACAACCAAAGCCGATGGTCGTTGTTCTGTAGTGCAGGGTTGCCTTTACGTTATGGAGTACTGTAGCTATAAAGAATGCTAATGCTTTGAGTGAGGGAGCAAACAAGTAGATAATGATTTTAAAATAAAATCTTCTTTATTAATATGACGCTGTTCGGGAGCTGGACACATTAAGTAACTAGAAGCACTGTTTACCAGGAGCTCCTCTAATTTGTATTGCTCTGTTCCTCAACCAACAGGAGAAAGCTGGTTATAAGAGAATTTTCATGAGGACTCTGTCTTTATACTGAATTACAAGAAACACTAAATTTCGCAGATGGAACATTATGAATATAATAACCAGTGAATGCTAAGGATGTCAGATACCCGGGCTCTTGAGATACTGTTCATCTATCTAACTTCACCCATCTTGGTCTTGAGTGTCTCATTCAGGCTACTCATCTAGTCATCTATTATCCATGGGGAAAGAGAGTGACCCATGTGGCACCTCACGGCTGATTCATCTCTCCTTAGACATCTCTTTTAGAATACGATGAACTGTCCTCTGGAGATGCTAGTGTCTCTCTTACTAGCTTAGTCTGAGGCTTAGCTTTTAGATGACTGAAGTTAGAGAAGATGAATCCCATCCTTAGGTTTTATTTTGAGGAGGCAGGTACTAGCTTTTTTTCCTATGTTTGTGCAGTGACTGGCTACCAGTTTTGACAAGTAGGCCATGGTTTATGGTGGAAACTCTCAAGTGCTACTGCACCCCCCCCCAATTTTTACAAAATCTTACTAATTTCATTGGGTATTATTATAGTTCAGTACTTTGGGCCGATGTTAAGTACTGTCTAGCCCAAAATGAGGATGTAGGTAGACGACCAGAAAGATAAAAGATCAGAAATGTTTTTAACAACTGAAATAATGAAGATGCATTTATGTTATTCCTTGCAACATAGATAGGTAGATTGATAAGTAGATAGATAATGGAGAATAGAAGAGGCAATTTTTGTGTTTTCTGTGTATATTTATCATATGCTTCAGTTGCTGCAGCTCAAAAATGAAACCACTTATTTTAAAAGTAGTGTATTAACGTCAGAAAATTGCATCTGAAGAAAACAAAGCCCAAATTAAATTCAGTGAGATCACAGTGACTTATAAGTTTGAACGAGGAGAAGGAAAAGATCTGTTTTCTAGGAGTCCCCCAGTGGCTTAGTTGAAGGTTAATATGTTGCCATGCAGGCAGCAAAATCATAAAGGCTGTTCATTATGACTGTGCAGCTAAAGTAATAGCAAGCTTGAGACTGTGGCTGATAAATAGCTAGATAACAACAGAGTTGCCTGCAGCCCATTAAAGAACCAAGGAAAGACTGAAGTCTGCCACAAGGTTTCTGCAGCCTGACATAGATACCGTGGTGAAGACTGGGAGATAACCAGATCAGGCTTTAACAGATAACTAGTAAAAATTGAACACATGGATCTTGCATGCATACGTAGCCTGGGGCTAAAGATATTCACCAATTAAAACTTGTGTGATGAAAGATGGTAAGAGACGATGGAAAATGCATGATATAAGTACAGGGAGTAATTTAAGTGGCTGGGCATGTGCCAAAGATCATGCAAAAATATTGCACCGCCATTACTGGGAGGTGAGAAGAGGACCACAAGAGCTAGAATAAAGGCAACAGACCAGTTAGAAAGGGCAAACATCAGGACAGGGTGGGAAGGAGAGTAGGGAGTATGGCTTTTAGTTAAGCAGAGGGGAGCTGCTCTGCAAACAAAGTGAACAGCTGTGTGCGCTGGAGAGTTTATCAGTCTTGGGGCTTGCTGTACCATCCCATCTGTACATCACCATCTGTGCAGATTAGGTGGTCTAATTCTGCTAGGAGCCAGCATGACCAAACAGTATGGGAAGGAGCATGGAAAGGGACATGGGAGAGTTGGCGATACCAGTGAGTCTGCAGGAGATATGCCTGCTGCTGGTGGTACATCTCTTTGTGGTTCTGGCTTTTAGTTCCCATGAGGAAATTACGGGTTTCAGCTCCAGAACAAAAAGGAGACAAGGGACAGTTCTGATCAAAACCTCTGAATCCTGATGAGGGTGGAGGAGGGAGAATGAAGTAGTGCAGCCCACAGGCTCAACGATGACAGGGCACATGGTGGGGAGCATGAAGCAGCTAATCACATGAATACAAGCTGCTTGCCCTCTCCCCTCCCCTTTTCACCTATTCTCCACACACACACCTCCAACCACTGCTTCCCACCCATTTCATGACCTGTTTACTTAGTCTGAACACACTGATGGTTTTTATTCTTAACTGTGTGGGAAGACTGCTCTAACCATATAACCCTACTTCAGGTTTTACTAGGTTACCCAACTTCAAGTGATAATTAGCTTGCCATAGCTCTGCAGCACTTCTCCCATGGGGAATGGGGATTGCTGGCTACTTCTTAGGCCCCTTAGGTGGTTTACTCAGGGCTCCTAACATCCTTGCAGGCCTGTGAGATGCTGTGCTGACACCAGCGAGGAGCATGAGACAGGCTTGGAAATCTTCCCGCTTAGAGCCGCCACCAAGATCAGGACCTCAAACAACAGAGCACCCAGTACGATAATTCCGTATATGACACGTATGAAAATGACATAATTCCTTGGCCAAACTGTTCTGGTTTTGGTTTTTTTTGTTGTTTTTTTATAACTGTATCAAAAGGGTGTGAAGACAAATCTGTGATCGATGAGGTCTCTTGCTAAGGAAGATCCTCTAATATGAAGCTGACTGCCCCTAACTGACTGCTCCTTCTTGGGGCAAAAATTTTGCTCTTGGTTAAAACTTACAATTCCCCCTATTTAATTTAACAGACTTCTAATTACAGACAGAGGTTTAACAGTCTCTCAGGAAACCTTATGATATGGACTGTTTTGTAACACAGGCTGTCCCTCCACAGTGATGGACACAAAAAGTCTGTAATTTGAATATCTGATGTCTTAATACCGTCTTTGGAAGAATTTTAAATCTCAAGTTGATGACAGTCATCCTTCCCATCAGGCAATAAAAGCACTGTTCCACTTTTTAATACATCTGGTAATCAAACATTAAAAATTCCCTCCCAACCAAGCTGTGAGGCCCAGGAGAACATGAGAGTAGGCAGTCCAAGGAGTAAACATCAGATGACTTTATGAGACAAGAAGGCTTGTGTGGGCTGGCAAGTTTAATAAGAACTGCAATATTTAGTAAGTCTCCATGCTTAATAGCAGTTTCTTTATTGGAATAAGATATCCAGCAAAGTCTGTCATTATTCTGAAGTACACATTTATTTTAATCCTCTTCCACCCAATTGCGTGTTCTACTCTGAGTGCTCCGGAAACCCACTCTCTTACAACATGCCTCTTTCTGAAGATCTCTGATCATTGCATGTTCAGCAATTTCACCCTGGCAGCTTATGGTCTACTACAATAGCAAAGCTGTTTCCAAACCTGACAGGAATTAGTATGAATTTAAATTGGTTTTTTATACATATCATCAAATATGCCTGCATGGATTTGACTTTTTACAATTCTTAAAAAATCCAACAAATGTTCTTGCACTTTTCTATTGATTTTAAATATACATTAAGTTAAATATACATTAAGTTAATATACATTAAGTTAATGGCTGTCCAGCAAAATATAAGACAAGTTTTCACCTCAACTTTATCTGAAGTCTAACTAACTTCAGCAGATAAGAGGAAAAAGCAACGAATCTTGGAGTTACTTTTCCCTACCCTTCATACAGGATGTAAACCTACATATATTCTCTGTCTTGAAAGAATTAAAAAGTTAAGGAGTAATTTGCAATATGTATGTAGTTTGCAGAATAAATACTTGGAAAGAGGAATGTCTGTGCCCACCCCAAAATCTGATATAAATCATTAAAACTAAAATTTACATTAACGTTACAACATCTCTTTGTGTCTTCAGCTATTTAGCCACTTCTTGGAAGCCAGGCCTACTCAGTGATGGAGAAGATAAATACTGGTAACTCTGACAGTGATTTCAATAATTAAGTTTCGTCCAAACTCCATCCAAAAGTAAGTATAGCATTGGTGGATTATGAGTACAGCCCTGCACTTTGTAATTACAGAATGAAAAATAATGCTAGGTAGTTTTATTAGGGTATCAAAACAGTAATGTCAGAGATCACCCTAAGCAGTCCCTGTGTCTCACTCTTTCTTTCTTTCTTTCATTCATGATGTGATTGTGACAAAAGGCTCGGTTTCTTTATCCTATTCTCTGCTGTAAAATGGCGTACTTTAAACTTAAATGAGTTACTGAGGGTTTTCTGACCAGCATGACAGTGAAAGAAATAGCAGGGACTAAGGGTTTGAAAAATGTCCACAGCCAGGACTATGCACCAACCATTTGTCATCACGTGCAAGAGGGCAAATTGTCCCTTGTCAGTGTCTTGGTAGCCTTCACCATCCACACTCACCCAGTGCTGGCCAGTGTCAGAGACAGGACGATGGACTTCCCAGCATGTTCATTCCCATGAGCCCAATTTACTGGGGATCTCAGGTCATTGTTTCTATCCTCCTTCCTCACTTTGATTCCTCAAGGCAGGGATGGAACTAGTGGTAACCAGCCTTGGAGCTAGTGGTAATGAAGAAAAAGGAAGAACATGGCTAATTTTATATCCTAATTGGCTTTAGAACGCAGAGCAAAAGCAATTGGTTTGCAAGGATGAAGGTAAAGGTAGGATCTGGCATTTAATCTGTAGCTTTGTCTACTTCTTGCTGCTATTAACACTCAAAATCTTGTTTATGAGCAAAGAGGAAGCACAGCTTATATAAATATATGTATATCCAATAATTTATTTTTAGTATACTTGAAATCTTATCATTCTAATCATTGTTAGTCCAGGTAGAATTGCTACAGAAAAAGAAAGAATAATAATGCAGTTACATGTGAATCTACATCTGGGTCTACAAGACACAGAATCTACACATGGTAGCTTTTCCATCACTTCATGTCTGTAAGTCAAAGTTGCATAATGTAAAAATATTCTGCAGGAAGGAAAGAAAAGGAAGGATGTAAAACCTGCTCCCAGAAATGACACGGTAAAATCATATATGTTTCAGTTCTGCAGGAAGGCAAACAAAATTGTCTATCAAAATTATGCTGTCTCCCAAAGCAGGAGCAGCTGTTTGGCATCAGTGGTGAGAGGAAGGTGTCCTCAGTTGCTCTCTGAGGAGAATCCCTGGACATCCCCTTTCCTCAGAGGTGAGATGGGACAGGCACACAGAGCCTTACAGACAGCTTTCATCTCCTTGTGCCTCCCTTAAAAAGCAAATGTGCCCGAGTACCCATCCCGTGTCCTGTCCACTTTCCCTCATCTCCAACCTGAACTCCAACTTCATCTCCATCTGCTTTACTTGCCTCATCTTTCAAGCAGGGCATCCTACGCTCCTATCCCAAACCTTATTCCCTTCTCCCCCCAAACAGCTGTGATCTCTGCCCCAGCTGGAGCAGAAGCTGCTGCCCA
Organism: Gymnogyps californianus; assembly: GCF_018139145.2. Taxonomy (NCBI): domain Eukaryota; kingdom Metazoa; phylum Chordata; class Aves; order Accipitriformes; family Cathartidae; genus Gymnogyps; species Gymnogyps californianus. The sequence goes on along the minus strand of NC_059471.1, from coordinate 11,023,685 downwards.
CCAGCATCGCCACAGTAGCTCTCCGTGTGCGCATGCTTCCCTAGCAGCTTCCCAGGGATAGGGCTCCCTTTCTACCGTGAGAAGAACAATTTCCTTCTGTGTCATATGAAGCTTGGATGAAGCCCTGCCTATCCCTTTTAGCCATTATTACTGATATTGAGAGGTACCCTATATGTCTACCTGCTCTGTCACTGCTTTCTATGTACCCTATCATACCCGTATGGGCCTATATCACACGGTTGGCTTTAAGAGGAGACCATGAGGCAATGGGAGAGGCCATGTGATCTTCCGGTTCAGTTGTAACTTGCTTATACAGACTCCTTGGTAAGTCAAGCAGTTTGTCAGATTGCACTTTTAGAAATGCAGTATATTTCAAATAAAAAAAAAATTTAAAACTAACACCACAGAGCAAAATTTCCAGTACAGGATAATATCCATGGGACGCAATAAATGAAGTTAAACAGATAATTTTTTATTTACAATTGCTCTGAAATGTGTGGAGGGAGAGGAGCTTATAGCATACTAGTTTTATAGAGAAAAAAATGTGAGAAAATTTTGCACTGAAGAAAACAGAAAGAAATTCTAATCCCTGTAAAAATGATGCAATTGACACAAAGTGTATACTTTCCACTGTTGTTTAAGCAATGTGTTTATACACCCTTAATTGCTACTCTTTCCCCATGCATCTGGGATGTTTCATAGACCCCTGTAGGTAGTAAAACCAAACATTAATGCTGTGGGCTTAATTATCCTTCTTAGTCAATCAGGCCTGTGCCCTGGTATTTCCGAGCGATACTTTTTCCCAGATTAGATAGCATTCTCTCTGTTTTCTTCCAATTTGGACCCATTTCCAAATTATCCTCTTCCACTGCTCAGAATCTCACTTGAATCACTCCAGTCCTCAGGGTTTCATAGATGAATTCACAGCTGGTATAAATCTAGAAGCTTGTTCTGTTTATGAACAAGTTTCTGTGCAACAAATGCCTATAATAGCAGCAAACTAAACCAGGGACTAAAAATGTCTCTTCTGCTGCCATATTCATACTGGTATGAACTGAGTGCAATAAACAAACGTTAACCTCACCCTAACAAGGTAATACCAGTCAGCTTAGCCAAAGTAACTCGTTATAACTAGCATTATAATACAAACCCAAATTCAAACAGATCAGCTTGAACTGCAACACAAGCGAGCATCTGTCCACATCTTAGCTACCCTGTGATCTCCATCCAAGCCGTGTGTCATTCAAATTACTTGAATACAGGTACACAAGTTTATTATGCTGAAGCTTCTCTCCGTATAGTCATGGGTTCTGCTATTTTACTTAAATACCTAGGCCTTTGAGTTAGGTGAATGCCATGGCATCTTAGTTGCTTTATCAGTAAGCTTATATGTGGAAAAAAGCAACAAAGCAAACAAAAATCCTTCAATACATAACCCAATTATTTTCAAAAGCAAGAAGTCAGGTAAATAAAATTTTAAATATATTATTTTTAAATGTAATTATTTTTGTCCATTCTCAAGATTTTGGAGTGCTCTAATTAGACATCACCTGGATGTCTTATCTCCACGACTATTTCTAGTTTGCAAAACTGTAAAATCAAAGCAGTGAAATGAAGTTGTGTGACAAATATTAATCCCATCACTCAGGTACACTGGGTCTATTTATGCCACTCTATTCATGCAAGTTGATCCTGCCCAGGAGCACACGCTGAAGGAATATCAGCCAGTCCCAGAGATGGGCTTTGGGGACACGGTTGCAGGGCAAATGGCAAAGAGCCGAGATTGCACCCACACAAACACACACAGACATGCAATATAGTTGGAAAAGGGACTTTGGAGTCCATGTCTGAATATGAAGGCAGGAAAACCACCCACTGAGGTGGGTACAGTGGGTGCAATGGGTACAATTCTTGGGAGACAGCAATGGTGGTGGGACAGGCCTTGTTAAAGATGGTTTTTAACTGTTAAGCTACTGGTTGTACTTTAACAGCAAGAGTCCTGAGCCAGGCCAAGCCACCTTCATTTAGGCAAAAAGGAGGTTGGTCACTTCCAGGGGGGCGTCTGGGAAAAGGCCTCGGGGCGTTTGCCCTAGGAAGAAACCTGCTGCCCCCCCGAAGAAAGACTTGTCAGAGGAAAGGAGGGCAGGATGGACTAAGCCTGGCACAAATATGCTAGATGCAATAGCTCCCCTCAGAGCTTTTCAGCGTGCAGCGTGGTAGAAGCTCAAATTTCTCTTTTCATGCATATTTTACTGCAAAATCTTCCATTTCATCAGAACTGCACAGGAAGCTCTTTGCATAGTCTATGAGATTCCTTGTTAAGGGATAATTTTCTTCACAAAACGTAACGTCACAGTGTACTTTATGGTCTCTGCCCACCCTTATACAGGCCTCTTTCCCTGCCAGCACTTCCTTCAACACAGCTATAAATCCCATTAGGCAAGGTTACCAGCTTGAATGAAGAAAAATGTGTTCTTATATACATTCCCCAGTGTCACCCCAGGCAAAGCATTTTTATGGCAGGCATTTGGGTGACCTCCAGGAAAAGAAACTATGTCAGTTATGAATACTTTTGCAAAAAAACTTGCCAGACCATTACAGACCACAGAGCAGTACTCCGCTGTTACTGCAAAGCTATCAGGTGTGATGACAGCAGCCATCAGTTGCTGTTGCTAAAATTCAACCAAATGGTCACTTTGCCATGGGAAGCTGATCATTTTTGGAGCCAGAAGCAAGTCTTGAGCTGGTGCCACATGAAGAAAGGTAAAACATTAGTGTTAATATTATTATTTTCTTGAAGGAACACATCTTGTAAATTACAGGCAATCAACTAATTTTCACTGAAAGAAATGTGCCTTGTTGCTTTAAAAAATATCATAAAGGCTTTACTTAAAAAGTACCCTTTTAAAATGCAATACAACTTACCCTAGTTTCACCTCCTTCTGATGAAAGCAATGAATCAGAACCTGTCTGAATAGTCACTCTTTGAATAGTGACACATCTTTAACCTTTTTGTACTGTTGATATTTACAATATCCAGCTTTCAGATTCCTTCCTGTCCTCTGAAAACAACATACAACTAGAAAGCCCCCCCCCCCATACCTATCCATTTAGTAGTGGGACCACCTTTTGGTTTTCATAGTAATTTTTGGCTAGGTTTAAGAGTTTGCTCCGCATAAATGTCTTTGCATCTTTTTTCTCTGCTTCTGTAGGAAGTTGTCTAAAAAATTAAATGCTCATTACATTGAAATATCAGGGCGTTCAGTAAGCAGTTACGATACTTGTCTCCTGTGTTTGTCTCCTGCACATTTGGACGCACTGCTGCCAACAGTCCATTTAATTCATAGTAGCTTCACTCCCCCTTGGTAATATTTTCCTGGCATTTTTTCAGTATGCATTTGTGTTACTTTCCTTCTTTGACAGATTCCCACAAAGAACTTTTCCTAGAATCGGAAGACAGAAGCAGAGGAACTCTGTAAGGTACCACATAGCAGGAACCTTCCAAGAAAAATGAGCAGTAACATGTCAAACTGGAAAATTACATTGCATGTTGAGGAGACTAGCAGTGTATTCCCTTTGACTCTAGTCACATTTACTTGCTAATACATTCCTTTTCTGATATTCCAGTCTCCTGAGCAGGATAAAACCCAATCTTTTTAAAATCCTCCCCGTTAGAAAATGGTGTTCTCTTTGTCCTTGCAGATAAATGAGTTCTCCCTACAGTGAATTATTCTTTAGTCAGCTTCACTGCGAGACGATTAACACTCATTTCTGGGCCAGTAACGTGTTTCCAGTATACCAGTTTCAAGGTCTGAAGCCTCATCAGCCTGTAAAGCTGGAGACTGTATTGCATCATGGGGAAGCACAGAGCTGGAGTTTCTGAAGGGGTGTCGTGGTTTAACCCCAGCCAGCAGCTAAGCACCACGCCGCCACTCCCTCACTCCCCCCCTGCTCCCAGTGGGATGGGGAGGAGAATCGGGAAAGAAGGTAAAACTCGTGGGCTGAGATAAGAACGGTTTAATAACTAAAGTAAAATATAATACAAACAATAATAATAATGAAATATATTAATAATAATTGTAATGAAAAGGAATACAATAACAAGAAGAGGGGGAAAAAAAGGAAAAAAAAACCCAGTGATGCATAATGCAATTGCTCACTACCCGCTGACCGATGCCCAAGCAGCGATCTGCCCCTCCAGGCCAACTCCCCCCTGTTTATATACTGGGCATGACGTTCCATGGTATGGAATACCCCTTTGGCTAGTTTGGGTCAGCTGCCCCGGCTCTGCTCCCTCCCAGCTTCTTGCACACCTGCTTGCTGGCAGAGCATGGGAAACTGAAAAGTCCTTGGCTTAGATAAGCGCTACTTAGCAACAACTAAAACATCAGTGTGTTATCAGCATTATTCTCACACTAAATCCAAAACACAGCACTGTACCAGCTACTAAGAAGAAAATTAACTCTATCCCAGCCGAAACCAGGACAAGGGGACATATAATATTTGTTAGAGGTTTGAAGATATGAGACTATCGTCCTTGAAAGTGACATTTTCAATATAGAAATGTCACTTTGGAGGAGGTTTTGTGCATCCTTCTAAGCTTAACTTCTTGGGTTAATGAAAACTGAGGCATCTAGCTGCATGTGTGAAAGGGCACAAAATCTGAATATTTTAAGCATCAAAAATATCTGTAAAACATCTAAAATAATTTTTCTGTAACCTATGTAGCATATGTGTAACAGCTTAAATTTATTTGGCAAACTGAGATTTGCTCCACAGGCTTCAAAACTTTGTTTCCCAAATGTTTGAAGGCAGAATTTCTCAGTATGCACTTATTTGTCAAAATTTCTGAAAACTTCAGCTATCATCTTCTATGACAAAACTCTAACATATGCCTAACAAAAATGGAGTTCTTCATGCAAAGACGACAAGACAAAGAAACCCAATGAGAAGCAAACACACTGAGCAGGTATTTTCAAATGTCATTTATGTATAGTATTTGCTTCACTGCAATTTTTTTAGGTAAAAACCAGCAATTGGCCACACAGAAGTTAATGTAGACAATATGTCTGATAAGAAGGATAAAACTGCCTCATAAGTAATTTGCTTTCAAAATCATGCACTCCAGGCTTTTTTATGAGGACAGTCTTCTGAAATTCAGATGGTTACTAATTTAATATTTTGCTATTTTTAAATCTAGTTAAAACTTTTGCTAGTGTTCATCTTTACTGTACATACTCTATACAAGAGTGACTCAAGTCCCAGGGAAAGTGCTAATAATTACACCTAGCCACATCACATTGTGGGAAGAGTAGATACTGGTGGAGCTTAAACTAAGATTTATGACTTTGTAAAACATAGGATTTAGATGATACATACATCTGTATACATCTAGAAAGACATTCTTATTGGTATAAAATTTGCAAAAGTATCCTGGCTATCTGCATACAGCACAACATCACTGATGACATCTCATGGAACACAAGTACTGTAACTGAATGGATGTCACTGCAAATGCATTTCCCCAGTAGAAGCTTCTGCTGAATCATCTTATGTGCTGTATATTGAAACAAATGCAAAGCAAGGACCTTCCCAGTCACAGCGTGTTACTGGAAGTTCAGTATCGGAAGCTATCTGTGCTTTATAAAGGCAAGTAGTGAAAGATGCCTTAACTGTGCATACTGCACCTGCTGCTCTCTTTTCAGATGAGATATACAGGAAGGCAAGAAAGCATTCAGATAAATACAGTCTTTTGGAACGCAAATGCATTAAAATGTACAAAATCTGGAAGAGCAGTTCGGAATATATACCTTCAGGTAACTTAAGGAGGAGACTGGGAGTTTGCTGAATTAAATGCTTGACAAGAAACCAAAGTTGTAAAGCCAGCTCTGCCATCCCTTATATGAGTGTGGGATGTGTGGGAACTTGGAGCATAACTGGCTTTCAGCTAGCTGCAGTGTGGCTCTCTCCAAGTGCTGTGCTGGGAAGCTGTCCAGGGCATATTGACTTCTGGTTTTCTGTATTCAGGAAATAGTACTGTCAAGTCCTGAGGGATAAAACTAATCCTTATTTAATTAAGAAGTTTGATTAACCGAGTTTGGGTAAACAGGATGGTAAAGTAACCAAAATATCTCAAAGCAGAATAGGGGAACTGAGAGGCATGTCCCTGCCCAGCCACTTGCCAGTAAAGACACATTGTTTGTCTCCCTGCCCTTGCAGCTGCTGGGGATAAAAATGCAGCCTCCTGGCTGCGGAGGGATCAGTGTGAGCAGAGCTGGGAGAAGGCTTTGGTAGAATTCATGAAAGGCATCTGTCAGCAGTGTTTTATAGCATTAACTGTGGTACCAACTGTGTTAGAAGAAAAAATGAACCTTTGTACTGGGTCTGCTTGGGACAAAGTTAATTTTCTTCATAGCAGCCTGTATGGCACTGTGCTTGGGATTTGTGACTAATCAGTCACAAATGTTTTAGCTGTTGCTGAACAGTGTTTGCGCAGTGTCAAGGGCTTTTCTTTTTCCCACTCTCCCCTCCCCAGCAAGTAGGCTGGGGGTGGGCAAAAGGTTGGGAGGGGACACAACCAGGAGAGCTGACCCAAGCCAGCCAAAGGGCTGTTCCATACCATATGATGTCATGCTCAGCTATAAAAGCTCAGAGAAAGACAGAGGAAGGGGGGATGTCTGTGGTTATGGCACTTGCCTTCCCAAGTAACCATTGCACACAATGAAGCCTTGCTTTCTGGAAAGGAAAATAGTGAATGGGAATATATGTAATGTATGTAATGATGGGAAGTAGTGAATGAATTCCTTATTTTGCTTTGCTTGCATGTGCTGCTTTGCCTTACTTATTAAGCTGTCTTTATCTCAACCCACGAGTTGTTCTTGCTTTTGCCCCTCTGATTCTCTCTCCCATCCCACTGGGAGGGAGTAAGCGAGCGACTGGGTGGGGGCTTACCTGCTAGCTGGGGTCAGCCAACCACAGCCTTGCAATGAGGCCCTCACGAGAAGTTCTTCCCCCCACCTCTCCTTCCAAATCTTCACCTTTAAATGTTTGTTCCCTTTTAACTTATACAAAAAATGCTCAAGAGATACTCAATAATGGACCAAAGTAAGAGACATGTAAGTATGCAGTTGCACACTTAATTCATGTGCACAATTGTGAGGACACATGCAAAGGAGGCACTCATAAATGAAGACTGGCATCTCTTGAGTGAGCTGCTCATTTGATTCTGAAACAATCATTTTCCAAATGTTATTTAATATGAGTGATGTAACTGCTCTGTTTGTGTGACTGACCTCTTGGAACACTATGCCAAAGGCTGGCCTCAGTTGTAGCCATGCAACTGCATCGATTTCAGTGCCATTGCACATGCATGGCTGCAGACAGAAGCTCACCTCAGTGGCATATCTTCCTCCACTGCAGAATCACCCACTGTTTAGGTCTTATTTTTGCCATCATAGCTAGTTACTGCTTGCATAACTAATGCAACAGTGTATGGGTGATTCTGTTCTCCAGCCTGTACAAAGGCACGTTGTCCTGAGCCCATGCCAGGTCACCCTGGGAGGTCTTCCTCCTAAATTACTTCCTTTGTTTCCTCACTCATTAGCTTATCAGAATCCTCTCTGCAATTTATCAGATAAAATTTGATTATTATTTTGCTTTACAACAGTGTGAAAAGAATTAATTTAGAATGGCAATGATGGAGAAATGCTTGAGGCACTACCAAAGTTCTCTGTCAAAATTAAAGGTGGATTTTTGGAAGAGCTTAGTGTTGAGATCATTCTGGTCCCACAGCTACTCTCTGTATTTCAAATCCAGATGAGACCATTATGGTATAAGCAGACCCACAAACTTTGCTAGCTAATTTGCTTAATTATCCTCACTGTTAAAAATTGTCATCCCATTTCTAGTCAGAATATACTGTCTTCAGCTTCGAGCTGTTGGATTCCGTCAGAGGCCTGAATTTATTGCAGTGAGGTTATCTGACCAGGGAGTTTGTCAACTAAGGCAAAAGGGGAAGCCAGAAACCAAAATATACAGAGACACAGACCTGACAAAACAAAGAAGACAGAGACAATGACAAGAAACAAACCTTGCCAGTCATACTAATTGATGGGCTGTCAGGAAACTACAGGCCACGTTTCCAGGAAGACCAACCTGGACTTTGCAACTGATAAGACTAAACCAGGAGAGACCACAGGCAGTGGGCTGGGAGGAGTGTGGGCATTGATAGAGCTGTACAAACCCAGGGGGGATGTGCAGGGAGAAGAGGGAGGAAGGAAGAACAAAGAGGGGGGCTAGACAGAAAACGGTATAAAAGGGGCCCGTGGTGTATGAAACAGGGCTGGTCAGTACGCTTGGCTGGCTGAGCCCTGCACCTGATCACCACAGTCTGTCCTATCTTCTTATTAAATCTTTTCTCAACTCTCTGCATAATCTCACTCTTTACCTCATGTGTATGTTTGCCGCAAGAACTAAGAGCCAGCTACAGATGAGACCTGTGGTGTCAGCTACTGAAGTGAGTGAGGGTCCCTCCCAGGCCACAGCTCTCTGGTCCTACAGACTTTGTGCCCAGCGTGCCAGCTACTGGGGGGACTAGTGTGAGTGTACTGGCTGCCAGTTCCTGCAATCAGATCAGGGTGTAGGCACCCCTGGCCCATGGTGTCAGCTACTGGAGTGAGTGCACTCTCAGCCTCAGCTACTGGAGCAAATGGGGTCTTGGCCGCCAGCCACTGGGATGGGAATGCTGTGTGTTCTGAAAACCAGCCGCTGGGAGGGACTAGCATGAGTGAGGAAGGTGAGGGGCTCAACACCAGCATCTGGACCAGGACTGCAGGTCACAGGCCGTGTACCTGGTGCCTTCTGCTGGGGGGGTGACTGTCTGTATCCTCCCCAAACCTGGTGTGCGTTGGGGGGGGCGCATGTATTCGCTAGCAAACTTCAGGCTGGACTAGCTGGTGAGTAGGGTGGCCTCAAGTCTGGGACGGAGTATCAGGCAGACAAAGGTCTGTGCTAGTATCCCTGGGGGGACATGCAAGTGTGGAGTGTGGGATAAGTGTGTGAGTGTGTGCATGTTTGCTAGTGAGGATCAAGCTGGACTAGCTGGCAAGCAGTGGACCCATGAAGCAGGTAAGAGGGCCCAAGATCTGGGCAGAGGTACCAGCTGAAGAGGAGGAGCAAGCGGGAGGGGACATGGCTATTCTGTTTTATGTGATTCCCGCATGTGGGTGCTGTTGAAGACAGCGCCACTTCTGCGGCAGTCTGTGTGACTGGCCATGTCAGTGTCCCCTGTCCGTGTGTCTCTGGAATATGTGCTCAGCTTCACTACTGGTTGAACACGCAAACAGGAAAGTGACAGCCACATCCCTCAGCCTGAGCAGAAGCCTCAGGTCCCCAGGCATGCTGGGCTGGGCTCCAGCAGCTGGGCAGGAGAGGTCCTGGGCTGGAGAGGGTTGAAGTGGTGGCTACATCTCAAAAGATCCCTTAACAGAATTGACCACCACTTAAAAGGACAGACATGCCTTCATTCCCAGGGAGGGATGAACACAGTCGTGCTCCACAGATAGACGGGCCCTATTTGCAAGCACAAGCTGAACAGGCCCCTGCCCCAAAGACAGATGTGCAGTAATACCTATGGAGGCCTCTGCTCTACAATTAACGACAGACACACGTTAATTGTAAGGGAGGGTTGAATAGGCCCCTGCAAAAATGATAGGCAGGTGCTGATTCCTAGCACAGGCTGAACAGGTCCCTGCTGCAAGGAGAGATGCGTATTAATTCCCAGGGAGGGCTAAATGCACCCTGCTCCCATAGATAGGCAGCTCCTATAAGTACACATGGGCTGGACAGGCCCCTGCTCAGGCCCCTGTTCCAAGAAGAGATACAGATTAATTCCTAGGGAGGGCCGAATAGGCCCCTGCTCCAGGACAGATACGTTTGCTCTCAGATATATGCACAGTGGACTATGTATCTGAGAACGCCAAAAAAGCTACCCTCTCTGCTCTGTATGAAGAGCCCAAAGGGCAGCATCCGGAAAGCATAACTGTTCCTCCTCTGATCACTGCAGCAGAAGGGTCTTGATCTGTCTTGCTAGCTGAACCGAACAAGTTGAAGGAGGTCATAATAAGGTATGTGAGCAAAGATTACTCTTCCGCCCAGGGACAAATGTAAGATGAAACAAAGAACACTACAGTCAGACTCCTACAGCGTCACTGGTGCAGTCTGTACGCATCAGGCAACTTGTTGCTGTACAGGTCGAGGCAGATGCCTGGCAGTGTGCTCAGGCAGTTTCTGTGGAAGACAACAGAATGGGACAAGGAGAGGCACGCATTAGTTCCCAGGGAGGGCTGAACAGGCCCCCACTTCACAGACAGGCAGGTGCTATTTGCTCGAACAGCCTGAATAGGCCCCTGCCCTAAGGAGAGACACATAATACGTCCATCTCTGGAGTCCTCAGCACAGGAAAGACATGGACCCACTGGAGCGGGTCCAGAGGAGGGCCATGAAGATGATCAGAGGGCTGGAACAGCTCTCCTGTGAAGAAAGGCTGAGAGAGTTGGGGTTGTTCACCCTGGAGAAGAGAAGGCTCTGGGGAGACCTCATTGTGGCCTTTTAGTACTTAAAGGGAGCTTATAAGAAAGATGAGGACAGACTTTTTAGCAGGGCCTGTTGCAATAGCACAAGGGGTAATGGTTTTAAACTAAAAGAGGGTAGATTTAGACTAGACATAAGGAAGAAATTTTTTATGATGAGGGTGGTGAAACACTGGAACAGGTTTCCCAGGGAGGTGGTAGATGCCCCATCCCTGGGAACATTCAAGGTCAGGCTGGACGGGGCTCTGAGCAACCTGATCTAGTGGAAGATGTCCCTGTTCACTGCAGAGGGGTTGGACTAGATGACCTTTAAAGGTCCCTTCCAACCCAAACTATTCTATGATTCTATGGTTCTATGAATTCGTAGGAGGGACCAAATAGGCCCGTGCTCCAAGGACAGACACGCATCGATTTCTAGGGAGGGTTAAAGAGGCCCCTGCTCCACACAGAGGAGGCCGCACAGGGCCTGGAGCCGGCACCTAGCTGTCTGAGGAGGCAGTGCCAGATGGTCCCGCTGGAGCCTCGCTGGGCTCCCTGCTCTGCTTGATGTGACAGAACATTTCATGAGGGCTGGCAGAAAAGAGGGCTACCTGCGCGGTGCCTCAAGCTGTTGCATTTTAAGGTTAAGTTACAGCAAACCCCGTTTGTGTTATGAGGGCTGACGGGCTCAGCTGTGTCCTGCAGTGAGGCTGTTGCAGAGGCAGCTGGAGCCGGCTGGAACCGGCTGTGAGAGGCACGGACCGACCGGACCCCTCCTCACAGAGGCCGCCCCTGCAGCCCCCCCTGCTGCCAGCACCTTGCCACGAACATCCAGTACAGTCATAAGCGCACATGGAGCCCCAAACTCTTAAATTCATTTATATAGCATCGCCAAACAACAATATTTCATGCTCCTTTGTGGTAAGCGCTGTACAAAACCCAGGAAACCTCCAACCTTAAAAAGTGAGGCCTAGGAGGAGTGTGAAGCGAGCAACATAGCTGGGGAGCAAAGTGAATTTCAAAGGTGTTTAAAAGATGTTTGCCATCAAGTTTACACGCCATCAGTTATTGTTATCACAGTACGCCACCACTCTCAAGACTATGTCTCTTTCTCTGTCTGGATTTTTTTTGTCTTATTGCCTCCTTACATCATACCAATGCAGTCTCATTTTCTGCTCCCCTGGATTCCTCCTGCCGTCAGTCACCCATGTGAGGTACAATGCCATTGGATTTTTCATCTCTTTCCCATCTTCCCTTTTCAAAGCTTTTCAACTGAGTGAGGATCCTATATCAGAAACCTCTTTTTTTTCTTGGCAAAATCTGAAGTTCCCCTCTCCTTGATAAGTAATGTGTGCTATTACTATACACAGCCATCTCCTCAAAATGTCATTTCAAAATACACCTGAATGGTTTAGTGCACAGTCTGCAAATGAAGGACCAATTTTATAAATACCTTGATTTTTTTCAGCCTTTATCTGTAACACCATATGTCCTCAGCAGCTTTAATGACCTGTTAGAGGCAGAAGGCAGACGGATAAAAAAGCAACAGTGAGGAGAAAAGTTTAGTAAATACACAATTCAAAGCCCATTTCATCTGAGGCCATACATTAGCATCTAACATCCACCTTATAACCCATGAGACACAATTTAAATGATGGATACTTCTATCTAGATCTTCATGGCTAGACTTCTTGTGCACCCAGTTATGCAGAATAGCAGAGATCAGTGTTGTCAGGAAGCCAGTTAATAGCATCTTCATGTATTCATAGGTTGGGACACAGAGTGCAGCAGGCTGGAGGCTACTTCAATAAACTACCAGCACATTGTACCTACACAAGAACAGCCCCTTCTCAGCCCTGACAGTTTGCTCCAGTAGGTATCAGGGGCAGAAGAGTATTGGCACAGGCAATGCTGACTGTATGCATCAGAGCAACCAGCACCAGCCTCATGGCCTTTCTGCCTGGGAGGAGCGATGTGATCCTCTCTATAGTGGGATCTTAAAGATGAGATTTGGTTTGTCATCAAATCACTTTGACTGGGTTTTACTGGGTTTTTGACTGGCTTCCTGCCTGCAGGATTCCTCAAGGGCACTCCTGTCCTCTCTCTGCCCCTGTATGGGCAAGTTGGGGTTTCCACAAACCTAGCTTGAATCCTGAAGAAATTAGATGCTGACTTTCAGTGAAAGTCACTGTAGACTAGGCCCAAGACACCTTGTTCTCAGAGAACGAAGTGAACTGAGAGCTATATGAGAGTGTTGGAAGGAGGGAGATGAAATAAGCTTCCACAGGAAGCAGAGGACAAGCATAATAATTCCATTAGGTTCGTTGTTCAAAAAAGACTTGATGGTTTGAGTCAATTCAATCAACTTCAACTGCCTGAAATCTGGATATCTATTCTTAGTAAAACATCTTTGTTAGATACTTAAACTATGTGTCTACCATTTCACTTTTCAGAGGACTGTGGATGTCTCACTGAGACTGGACACGTCACTTTTAGGAATTAGCTGTAAGATGGGAAGAAACCTGTCCTTGGAGGACAATAACTCCAGGATAAGGTTAGAGAATCTGCTCTGGGCTGGGTTAAGAAGACAAATCTTATAAGGTAAAGGTCAGGTGGCAGATATTGTCTGTGCTTCCCTCATACTATGCTTAGCACCTGTGGATAATAGGCAACGAAACTCCAGACTGCTCCAAGCTAATTTGTGTCAACAAATGAAGCATAGGCATCCAACACATGACCCAGATGAACTGGGTCTCCAAGAATAATGCTCAGAGCTAGTTACTGGCTCCTGCCCTAAGCCTTTCCCCACCAAGCAATGCACCTCTGTCCTCCTTTGCCTCTCCCTCCCCATCGTCAGATGTTACAATTCGCTCCATTCTGTGGATTTACATGGTCATAAAACTGTGCCTGCACTTGGAAGTGTGAAATAATACAGATCATAAAAAATACGATTCTAAGAGAAGTCTTTTTCAAAACTGAGATCATTTGACAGAAGAAGGACTGAATGGGTGGGGATGGGTTGGGGGTGGGAACCACCTGAGCTATCTGTAATAAATAGAATAGGCTTTTTTCTGTGCTCTCGGTCTTGTTGCTTTGACCGAGACCTTGCCAGAGTGTGCAGCTGGCTCTCTGTAAGAACATAGTCCTGTTTAAGACGCTGAGGTGGAGCATTTGCCTAGGGGTGGGAAGGGGGAAGAAAAGCAGAAAATAATAAGTAGCTGATCTCTATTGACTATCCACATTATATGGCTGGGTGTACAAGAGCAGCAAAAACACAAGTTCCTGTCCCTGAAGGGGAATTTGCAAGACCACGACCAAAGTAATCCTGGGAGCTACCTTTCACATGGCTGTGATTCTGTTGCCTGAATAGGTGTTCAGGGACATATTAGTTACAACAGACTCTTCTGCCTGTCTTCCAGCTGCCCACCTAGAGGAGCATGGGTCTTATGTAGGGCTTATGCCGTATTTGTTATGTTGGGACAGATACACTATAGCATCCCGATACCCTATGGCATCTCAAGTGGATGAAAAATTTAGATATGAGCCGTCAATGTGCACCTGCAGGTCAGAAGGCCAATTGTATCCTGGGCTGCGTAAAAAGAAGCGTGACCAGGAGGTTGAGGGAGGTGGTTTTCCCCCCCTACTCTGCTCTTGTGAGACCCCATGTGGAGTACTGCATCCAGCTCTGGGGTCTCCAACACAAGAAGGACATGGACCTGTTGGAGCGGGTCCAGAGGAGGACCACAAAAATGATCAGAGGGATGGAACAGCTCTCTTATGAAGAAAGGCTGAGAGAGTTGGGGTTGTTCAGCCTGGAGAAGAGAGGGCTCCAGGGAGACCTTATTGCGGCCTTTCAATATATAAAGGCAGCTTATAAGAAAGATAGAGAGAGACTTTTTACCAGGGCCTGTAGTGACAGGAGAAGGAGCAACAGTTTTAAACTGAAAGAGGGTAGATTTAGAGTGGACATAAGGAAGAAAATTTTTTCAATGAAGGTGGTGAGACACCGGAACAGGTTGCCCAGAGAAGTTGTGGATGCCCCATCATTGGAAGCGGTCAAGGCCAGGCTGGATGGGGCTTTGAGCAACCTGATGTAGTGGAAGATGCCCCTGCCCATGGCCAGGGGTTTGGACTAGATAATCTTTAAAGGTCCCTTCCAACCCAAACCATTCTATGATTCTATGATTCTATGTTTCTATGATTCTATAATTCTATGATACTATCTAGTCCACTTCTCTTTAGGCAACTAATCCTGCCTCCAGTCCAGCTCCTCATTTTTTTGGTGGGGGAAGTGACTTAACCATAATTTGAATCTTGGTAGGAACACTGTAAAGGTAAAGGGAAAATACAAATTTGAGGACAGATGAAGGGACAAGAGTATCTGTGAATGGAGTGATGCTTTCTGTGGACGCATGTGATGTGGTTTCAGTCTCACTTCAAGCAGATCCCTTCCTACACATGGCACACTTTAGCTGCTCCTCCATTCAATGCAACCGCTTGTGGAACTGCTCCAGCAGGAAAACCAGCAAGCAGTTGCATCAGCTCAATGCATGGGGCAGTAAGTTGTGGCTCAGAGGCAAGAAACAGTGACTAGAGAAGAAACTTCATATCATCTATAACCTTGGAGAAAAATCTGTGCGAAATGTCTTTAGAGGAGCTCAGAATCTGGAAATCCTTTATCCTGAACATGGACTTTTATGAATGTTGCCACTATGTTTAAGAAAAAGGGTTATGAATGATCTGATGGAAAGGGGGAATCAACTTGCATTTTACTATGGGAGAAAGCTCTTCATTTGCTATCTCAAGAAGGCCACTAGTCCAGCTCTTAGTGCAAACCCTTATACCTCTCAATGCTGTATCACACAGGCATTTTACTGCTATTCATTACATGCAAATGTTTCTTTGTCCCAACACCAACTTGCAGCTGTCAACACAGCCAACTCTAACTACCAGGAAATGATCTGTCTGAGAAGGAAATGTTGCAAGCTATCAAGTCCCCACAATGTGCTAAAACATCCGTAGAGGCAGACTGCCAGGGGTTTATTATAAACTATGGACCATATGTTCTCTTAGCTTCCATAGTTTTGAACAAGGAAATGTGTCATCAAATAATCCCAAAAGGAAAGGAGAATGCACTGTGCAGGGGAAGAATCATAATGATACTTCACTGGGATGGTACCCCAACATCTGCTTTCCTGAAGAGTGTGAAGGCTAAAAAGACCAATAGAGATATAAAAAGGGGGTTGTTACTAGAGTGTGGATAGGAATAAACTTGGCAGGAACTCCACCATATGGCAACCTCAGGAGATGTGATAGATGTCTGAGGAAAACCTGCTGTCATTCATGCTGGTACAAGAAACAATAATCTAATGTATGTATCTCTCTTGGCTGTAGTCAAGACAGGTATGTCAAGACATGTACGTATCACAAGACTCGAGATGAAGCAGACAGGTAACCCCACCATCCAGTCTTGCTAACCATGCTGTTGAACTAGCTCCACATATATGCAGTGTAGACACGATTGGTGTTGAATAAGAACCAAGTCTGGCAAGACAGATCCACATAGGAAGGAGACTGAACTGAGGCTACATCAATCTTTACCATCCCAAGCTGGTAACATTTCTTTACAGGTTAATGTTTTTCTATGCTGATACCAGACAGTGCAGATAACTGCCTGTTCCACTCCTGACTCCTGCTATTGCAAAACACTGAACTGCATGGGCTATGGCATATTTTTCTCCATTTACCTGACAGTTGATGTCACTAGTACCCAGAATGCCTCTCACAGTTCGGTGCAGAGCTCTTCAGAGCTTGAAAACATGTTGACAAGCAGGCACTAAGAGTAAATCAGCAGTGCCTGAGGTGGGGAGACCAATTAGTCCATTGGAAACAGAGATTGCAGGGCATGGTAGGTAGCTTGAAGCATATGCTTCTTCCTAGGCAAGGTTAGGGGAGAAGCTGAGTTTGTTCTTGCAAAGTATGAGGTTGGCCAATTGATTACAAAACAGAGTTATGAAAGACACACAACCCAAAACTTATTTCACTGAAGCACAACCTAACTAAAAGAGGGTAGATTTAGACTAGATATAAGGAAGAAATTTTTTACAATGAGGGTGGTGAAACACTGGAACAGGTTTCCCCGAGAGGCTGTAGATGCCCCATCCCTGGGAACATTCAAGGTCAGGTTGGATGGGGCTCTGAGCCACCTGATCTAGTTGAAGATGTCCCTGCTCACTGCGGGGGGTTGGACTAGATGACCTTTAAAGATCCGTACCAACCCAAACTATTCTATGATTCTATGATTCTATCTGAATCTCAGCTTTGTTCTTAGCTGCTCCGTAGGATTGTGCTCCAGGAGCAGTCTTGGCTGACTGTGCGGAGGGAACAGCTCCAGCAGCTCCTCCACCCTCTGGGGTGATACTGACAGAACTGAAACTGGTCCTCTCTTCACTAAAGGTCTTCTAATGCCTTGGCTGCCTTGAGGGGCTGGCCACTCTGTATTTGCTTCTTAAGGTTAGTAAGTGTTGCAGAAATTCTTATATAGAGGATTACATACATAAAAGATTCTTAAGTATGTAACAGTTCCCTCCTAGAAAGAACAGATTCCATGACTTTTGGTATAATACCCATATTAGGGTTTATACCAACTATGGCTGTGAGCATTTACACGTCCTTCACCGTTTCTTGGGGTATATAAACCAAGCTCAATAAAGGGACATTCAGAGGGACATTTCCTTACAATTTTTTTTGTGTGTGTGGAGGTAGTCAGATTTCTTCCTCTTTTTCTCTAACTTTTCTAACAATTTATTTCTTTGTATTCTTTAATCAGTACATTCTTTCTAATTTTAAGATAGGTTTTTTGGTTTTAAGCAGTTCTGAGATTGCATTTAAACTTTCTGAATCGTAACTCAAATACCATGGAAAAAAGTCATTTGTTAAAAGCATGATTTTCAACTTGCAGTGACGAATGTATATGTATTGGGTGTCTGTGGCAAGGTTTTGGTAGTGGGGGAGCTGCAGGGGTGGCCTTTGTAAGGACAGGTCAGGGCTGCCCCATGCTGGCCGTAGCTGATTCCAGTCTGTTCCAGCCAGCTCCAGCCAGCTCCACAACGGACCCACCAAAGGACACAGCTAAGCCCATCAGCCAAGGTGGTGGCACCTCTGTGAAACCATATTTGAAAGGGCTGAAAATGCCAGATGGAGAGAGGAGGAGGAGGGAACACAAAGTGAGAAACAACAGAGGGAACACCAAGGTCAGAGGAGGAGGAGGTGCTCCATAGTGTGGTGTGAAGGACCCCATGCCAGAGCAGATTTTCCTGACAGGACTACAACCCATGGATAACCCATGCTGGACCAGAGGAATGGTGTAAGAAGGAAGGAGCAGCAGAGAAAAAATGCTATGTATTGACCGTAATCTGCCCCCCTCCACACCATGCTGCTTACGGTGCGGGTAGAGGAGTCTGGAGTGAAGGACTGAAGTTCAGCCTAGGAAAGGGAGGAGGAAAGGTGTTACTTTAATGTTTGTCTTCTTTTTGTTTCTCACTACCCAAATCTATTTTAATTGGCAATAAATTAAGTTCATTTTCCCCAAATTGAATTTGTTTTGCCCACAGCAGTAAGCAATCTTCCTGTCTTTACCTTGACCCACATGCTTTGTTGTTCCTGTTCTTCCTGTTTTTTCCCCTTTTCCACCCTTGTCCTAGCGAGCTGGGAAGTGAGCAGGCAGCTGGGTGGGAGTTAAGCCATTAGTCAAGGCCAACTCACCACAGTATAGCATCCGTACATGGCATACACGACAGACTTAGCAGACTGTGTATTTTTTCTGCCTTATCTCACAGTCCCAGCTTTCATCATTTTTGGATTCTCCTACATGCTGGCTTTTAGGTGCTTAAAATTATGTCAGACTTAAGACCTGGCCAGTTCCATGTTGTCAACTCTGACATTTTGGAATAAATATCAGCAGTCCTAATTAAAAAAAAAGGTTAACAAAAATAAAATGTCCGTTTTAATATAAACATTCTTAAAAATTCATTCGTTAAGAAGATCCAGCATTTCTGTGCTTTGAGAAAGTACCATTTAGTCGATGGTCTCACAACAACATTGTGCTTTTTGAAATCTCTCTGAATAGCTCTTCAACTTTGTCCAGTTAAAAAGTTTTAGAGCTTCATTTTGCATGTGCTGTAGAGACTGGAATAAGAGATTGCAGTTCATTTCTCTGATGACTGCATTTGCATGGTGCACGATCCATCTCCACGACGTGACCAGGACTTCCCTTGTCCTTTGTAGCATACATGGAGTGCATGGATATAGTGACATGCCAGTGTCTCAAAGTGGCATGTACAGCTTGTAGTCAGGTATTTGAGCTTATAAGGTTCCTCTTTCATTCACTCAGTTCCTACGCATAAAAATCATATGTAAGTACTGTGCGGGGACAGTCCAACATGATGCTTTTTTTTCAGCCTTAAATGCTACAAGTTATGTATCTCCCAACTAAGCACGACTATGCTGAGGAATTCCTTCCTGTGTCTTGACTCCCAGTATACTCTGCTTCTCAGAAATGTGCTACTTCTTCGTTTTTCTGAATTGGAACTAATAGAACTGACATGGTGCAGCTGTGGGAGTGACTCAGCAGAATGGTTCTGCATCTTCATGCACATGACATCCTGTGACAAAAAAATCTCACATTTTCAGGATAAAAAATGTCTTAGTTTCATTAATTTCTTCCTCAAGGGGAGCTAAAATTATTTTGAAGGGGAAACAGTAAAATTGAGATTCTGCTACACCGATCTGTCAAGATGGCAAACATGAAAATCATATCATGAATATGTTATACTTCAAATTTTATTGGATTCATAATTATTTTCATACTTTCCAGGCAGAATTTAGAAGTATCTAAAGCAAGGCTTAAAATGCGAAACATATGGCAGATGAAGTGATGCTGATAACAATGGGGACTAATGAGAAGAGAAATGTTTTGCTAACAAGCACATTTTACTTTGTAGATTTTTCCTCAGGATTAAGGAAGAAACTTGGAATTTGATAGCTGGAGGAGAAAAATGGTAGAAATCCTTCAGGATCTAAGTGTTCGACCTCTAAAAGTTCAGGGTGAATGGACTGTCATTTTCATTTAATAGAAAAAAACCCCAATGATTGATGAAATAATCTGTTGAGGTTGTTTTGTTGTTTTTTTGGTTGGTTTTTTTTTTTGTGTTGGGTTGTTTGGGTTTTTTTCAGAGACAGTTTTGAGAGTTCTGCAAGGCTTGATGATAGAAGTAAGATTCACCTTCTTGAAATTACATGTTTGAAGTGGCTTTAGGTGGTTAAGTTTTCATCTGCAATCCTTTCTCCCTCTTTCAGCATCTGCATCTAGGGCAATGCACAAGGGTTTCTAGATGTCTGACAGACCTCTCTCACATATGTTCACTCATATCACCTCAAACAAAGACATCTAACCCACGCTCAGCTCTGCTGCGCCAAAGTTCCAAATTTCCAGATCTTTAACTTCCGTACTAACTGTGGCAGACCAAAAAGACAGCCTGCAAACAAGTTCTGATACAAAACACACTCATTCTGGTATTTGGGTTAGCCAACAATCTCTGCTGCAAGGAAGAGAGGATAGCAAGGACAGGTGTTTCCCCAGACCCTTCAGTTTAGGTTATTGTGGCTGGTGGGACTTTAGCATCTGGATAGGGACTAGGCTAGGGATAGAGTAGATCATTAGGCTGGGAAGGGGCAGCAGTGAGAATTGAGCTCGGGGGGCAGAACAAGGTAGGTGGAGGCCATGTGCAAAACCTGAGGGCAAGTCAGCTGCTATGTGTATCCTAATCTTCCCTGTATCTAATGTTCGCAGGACTGTTACCTGGGATGGAAAAAACAGATGGGCACAATCGTTGTCTATCCCTCCAGAAATGGGTGACCTCTTGCAGCCACAAATTGATCCTTAGCCCTTGCTGAGCCCAGGACCCTGATCAGTTATTGGTTAAGAGAGTGCTCATTGGCCTTGGCCAGAACCATGCTGGAGGCACTGAAACAATTTCACAGTCCAAAGCTCCAGGGCCCTACAATATTCCTAAGTACTGTTTAAGTCACTAATGTAGACTTAGCCAGCGTGTTCACTTTGGTGAATGCCTGTGCCTCTGCCTGTGACTTCTGAACTTCTATTCACACACCTGCTTCTTAGCCTTCATGGGCAAACCGCATCAGACTCGAGGCTAAAGACAAATGCCATTCAATTCTCAGGTGACTTCCTTAGAAAGGCTTACCTCTGAAGAGTCCAACCAAAGCCACCATTGTCCCTGCATGCAGGGGACACATGTCACAAGCTCCTTTCAGCACCAACTACATAGTCAATGGCTTCTGAGCTCCTGCAGAAACTCATCAGTATTTGTCACCTTACATTTCTTCTACCTTTGAAGTTCTATTTCATCATGCACTTCAACTTTATCCTCATGAAGTGCAAAGTCCTGCACCTGGGGCAGAACGACTCCATGCACCAATATATGCTGGGGACCACCCAGCTGGAAAGCAGCTTGGCAGAAGAGGACCTGGGGGTCCTGGTGGACACCAAGTTGAACATAAGCCAGCAATATGTCCTTGCTGCAAAGAAGGCAAATGTAATCCTGGGCTGCATTAGGCAAAGTATTGCCAGCCTGTCGATCCCCTCTACTCAGCCACACCTGGAGTATTGTGTCCAGTTCTGGGCTCCCCAGTATGAGAGAGGCATGGACATACTGGAGGGAGTTCAACGAGGGGCCACAAGGATAATTAAGGGACTGGAACACCTCACATGTAAGGAAAGGCTGAGAGAGCTGGGACTGTTCAGCCTGGAGAAGAGAAGGCTCAGGAGGGATCTGAAGGGTGGGTGCAAGGAGAACAGGGCCAGGCTCTTTCCAGGGCTGCCCAGTGACCAGAGGCGATTGGCACAAACTGAAACACAAGAGGTTCCCTCTGAACATCAGGAAACACATTTTTCCTGTGAGGGTGACTGAGCACTGGCACAGGTGTCCCAGGGAGATTGTGGAGTCTCCCTCTTTAGAGATATTCAGTAGCTATCTGGACATGGTCTTGGGCAACTAGCTTTAGGTGGCCCTGCTATAGCAGGAGGGTTGGACCTCTAGAGGTCCCTTCCAACCTCAACTATTCTGTGATTCTGTGATTCTGTGATTCTGTGAACATCTGGAAGCCATTCCTTCACAATGCTACATAAGGACCACACAGAGTTGCTACCTGTGGACCTACATGACTAATTCAATGGCTGTTTGTATTTAAAATCCTATTATAGACAATGGAGACCTGGATCCTGATTCAGTTGCCTAAGCATAGTATGTAATGCCATTGGAATTTCCTTATGCAAGATACCTGCATAGGGCTGGCAACCATGATAAAGAGCCTATAGGAAACCCATATCTTTTTAAAGAGGTGGTTGGAGACTCATATGGCACTACAGGTGTCTAGGTATATGAATCCCTCCACTAATCAGTACAATCAAGTGAGAGTAGAAGGCAGTTCAGTAGCGATCAGTCACAAGAGGTGGGGTCCAGGTGCCCACATCTAGTCCCAGCTGCACTGTATCCACAATGTGTTCACGGGGCTGGTAGCTTTGTCAGTACCTATAGGATACCTACATATTCCTGAAAGGCTGCCTGAAGGCCAGGCAGAGTACCCTGGCTTCTTCACCTTGATTGATTGGTATCTGCCAAAGTGGTCAGGGCAGTCAGATTTCTGACTGTCGGTAATGACATTGCAATGAAATGCAGTCTGGGGGAGTGTTCACCTACCTTTGTGAGGCCTCTGTTAATGAGGATGAATCCTAGTCTAGAGAACAACTTTTTTCAGGAGTCAGAGGTTGCACGGCTTGTTGTACTTGCTGTTGTTTGCAGTGTGCTCAGTGCAGATTTACTTGCAAATGTGTGTATGAGAGCATTCTTGAATTAAATATACATCTTCCAAAAGGTGAAGAACTGGCTCTGTGTATCCTCACAGTGAAAGCCGAGGATAGGCCAAAGTAAAAGCATTTGCTTTGTGTGGGAGGAAACTTAGGCCAGTGATACAGAATTACCTCCCACACTTCGGCTGGTATGTGTCACACTTTGAAAAGGGTATTAAACATTAGATGAGACAACAGAGAAACTTTCAGTCAACTGGCATTTCGTTCTGCTCTGTCTGCACTCCCTACACTCCTCTGAATGCCATCCTAGTACTTCCCTTTCGGCAAAATTTTAGGTTTGTTCAATCTTCCATTGAACCAGTGAAGTTCCTGCAGGTCTCCTTGTTTTGCAGGTGACACCTGGATCACTCTGGCAGCGTCCTGTAAGAGCACTGCTCTCCCCATCCCACCAGCTTCCCTCCAATGTCTGGTCTCCGCCTCACCATGGACAACCTAGCTGGTCTCCCATGGGTATGCCAAGATCTTCTGATTACAAACTTTGGCTAAGGCTGCAGGAGAGTTCAACCTCGAAAGCAAAGTGTGATCTGTAAGGTACAGAGTGTAAGGACATAAGACGTGCTCTACCTTGCCCTGTGGTCCATCTGGCCTAATACTGCATCTCAAGTAGTGGCAGTGAGAGATGCTAATTAGGGAGAACATGTGAGCGTGGCCTGTGCAGTGAGTGGTTAAGGGTATTGGTGATAAGTCCTTACATTGTCCTTTTACTATCTCTTTATATACCTGCTTTCCAATAATTTATCTATTACCTTTTTGGACCTGCTGTATTTCTACCTGCAGGGTAGACATAGGCATGAAGTCTAAGGGCTGAATAACTTTCAGGTCATCTAGTTCACTAAAGATAAAAAATCATCCAGATTCCTCACCTCCTTGTTAAGTCCAAAGCTGTAAATTACAATAAGCTATTTCATTTCTTAGAAAAACAACCTGTATCCCATCCTCCAGGGAGAAAATGCACCCACCCATCCTCCTTGCTTCTAAAATGACAAATTCTGTAAGCCCACATCAGAGTACTGACCACGCTATATGGTTTTCTTTTTCTGGCTTTGGCTGGTCCTTGGTTATTAAGAGGAAAGCAACAACAAGAAATCTAGGCTCTCCAAAGGCAAGTACTACTGGGGAAAAAATCATTTATGCTAGTGTAACTGAAAACAAAATTTGGACATATCTGTCTATTTCTCCCACTCTTATCTTTTTTCTCCAACCAGCCTCCCACTTCTGTGCATCATTTATCCTCTCCCTCCTCCTGCAAGATTTTCCTTAAATCATATCTTCCCTCAAGGCTTTGTTACGTGTCTTTTCCAAGAACATTTTGTGTTTGAATTCCTCCGGTGCATTATACTTGTCTGAACGAGGTAGCACATTAGTCAGGACACAGGCCCTGCCTTTTAACTTGGTGTGGAGAAGTGGGGAAATTTATAACAGTATAGGAATTATTTACAAGTTTAAGATCTGTGCTTCATTTTTTCTCCTATAAATACAATTTTTGTTCTCATTAATGATCATGCCAGCATGTCACAGTTATAAACAGTTATCATACCTTCTGATTACAGTTACACAGCAGCACTTCTAAGCCAGGGATCTCAAAAAGGTTTGCAGTCCTGTAGTACTCCATTTAAGAGACAGGTAAAGTTTATTATTGCTTTCTGACAGACACTGAACTTCAGTGGTTTGCTCTAGATTTGTCAACAGCTGGACTAAAACCTAACCCAAACATCCACCGCTTGTTTTTCTATGAGCAACTTTCAGTAAGATTCAGCTCATCTCTCACTAGCAATCTCAGGACTGGGATGTGGCTTTTGCTGTTGAGTGCAGTGAGATGCTGGCTTAGACCAAAGCCTAATATTTATATAATAAAAGTCAGGTCAAATGAATCGCAGTGTTGGTTGCCACGTCATTACTGAAACCTGGGAAGTTTCTTAAGACAGAAAGAAAAATAAAAAAGGATAAGGATCTGGTTATGTTTATATTGCCAAAGTGGTCCAAGGCACAGGACCGATGCTACATTACAAGTGTGCCCCCAGGCTGGGCTGGGGCCGTGCTCTCTGACACACTGCCCAAGCACTGTACAGGAACAGCACATGGCCTGACCCACTCCTGTTAAACCAGCTGAGCACGACTGCTGCAGTTTTGCTTCCCTCTGCCCTGCACAGCCCTCCAGCAGTGCCCCCAGGACTCCCTTTTCAGGGTATGCAACACAAACTCTGGGCTTTCCACTGTGAAAACAGCTTCCTACTGGACTGAGACCCACAGCCTCACATCAGCTATGCATCTGAACTTGGAAAAAACCCCACATGAACAAAGTAGTAATTATGGTTTAGGGCCTTCCAGGGACACACCACATTGAACTCAGAAGAGACCCAGGGCCTAGGGCTATGTAGCCTTTCTCCCTGGCCTCATGGCAAGATGCTCTCTCAGCAAGATGCTCCCTGACTTCAGTTTTATATAGCAAGAGAGATGTAGTCTATGATGCAGATGTAGTCTATGATACAGTCAAGAGTATATAAGCAAGGCACAGAATTTCATGTATTGTTTGATACATCGTGAACATAGCATCTCTTTAGAGAAGGACCATAGGAAGATTATTTGATCTAGCTCTGCTCTGCACCAAAGCTGCTGAAGATGACCAATATTTAATCACCCCAGACAGTAAAACTAATGGGACGAGAAGAAAAACATTCTCACATTTTTAGAAGAATAAGAATATGCTATTTAAACTGAAATCCTGTACTTTCATGCTTTCTGAGTTTTTCCTACAATTTAGAAGACATTTCCAGCCTGTGCAAAAGTGATATGGATACTTAACCAAGAGTCGAACCCTCAACAGTTTGAACGGGTGTAGTTCCAGCTAAGCCAGTGGCATTATAGCAATTAAATTCAAGTACGAATCTAGCCCAATAAACACACAAAAAAAATCATCAAATTGTGACTGAAATTGTCTGGACTGATAACTCATTAAACAACATTTCAGATTGTTAGGCCAGTGTCCACTGTAATGCAAGTGAAATTGCAGGGTTCTTTTGAAATCACATTAATGAACAAGGGATGTTCTTATCTCACACACGGATGATAATTCCAAGGCGAGGGAAAATTGCACATCCTCTCCCTCTGCCTCACACTGCCAGCTAATCACTCATGGTGGGGGACACTGTGGATTCCCATGCGCTGGAGTGCAGCCAGCAGCAGGATAATGCAGATGAACTTGAATGGAAGGACAGGATTCGGGACATTTCAGGAGGATTTCCATTCTCAGCTAAATGTCAGCACTCATTGAAATTCAAGCAGGTCAAATCATGTTCTCTAATGAGCCAAATGCAGATTGCTGCCATTGCCACAGCAGCACAATGCTGTCCAGGCCTGTCCTTTGCTCCACGTGGGATACTGAGTGAGAGACAGGCTCAATAAATTGTTAATGTATTCACTCTCCAGGCAGGTCAAATGGTAATTAACCTCATGCTCGTCGCTGCTGCTTTGAGAGCTAACTCAGTATCTACCACGCAGCTACAATTTGATCTGATATAACTACCACACAGGGGAGGTGATAAAGGCATGCAGAGTGTCACAGGAGCTGTGAAAGGAAGGGAATGGGCTGAACAGGCACCTCTTTGAACATGGTGGACCCAGCCGCAGAAAGCTCTCTGCGTACAGGGCTTGCTGTGGGCAGTGGGGCAGCCTAGGACAGATAGGGCAGTCTCTAATGCAGGCTGGGCTCCCTAGAGCCCTGGCTTTGCAGTGTCAGCCAACCCTCCTGATGTGCAGGTGCAACCTTGCCTAATGGATGAGATGTTCAGAGGCAGCTCTGCTGATGGATATAGATGCAGAATAAAACACTTCTTTCTCAGGTAAAGGGTTTCATTACTCCCATGGCAGCACTCCCACAGCAGTTTTTCCATTGGAGATCTTTTCTGGAAAGGCTGGACCTGCCAGTGTGTTTTCTGCGGTGCTGCTTCTCTCTGACAGAGACATGAAGATCCATCAGCAATAAAAATAGGTTTAGTGCCATGCCTTGGTAGCATCCTTGATACTGCACTACGAACTGGGAGAGAGAGGAAGGGTAGCTTCCCCTCCAGGCAAAGCTGCTTTCTCTGTCCCCTTCTGTGTGAAAGATTGTGTGCTTTTAAGGATGAGCTGATGGCAACTTGTGTTTGTGGAACAACTGGAGGCACCAACAACGTATTTCCCTCCTGCTCCAAGCACAACATTTTAGCCTTAAAGGTCTATGGTATTTTACAGACCAAGGGAGGGCAATTTGCAGCCCCACCCCAGGTTGGCAAACCTAATGCTCCTTTGTCATTTGAATGCCTGTTGAAAAACTGCTTTCCTGCCCTGCCTGTGGGATTAGGACTGGGAACTATAACTGTCCAGTGAGGCAAAAGCTGTGGAACAGAGGACTTTTCCTACAGCACTCCACAGGTCACTGTCTCAGTGACACTGGCTTGGCTGATTTTTCTGCTGGCAAATTATAAATGTGAAGATGCATTGAACATTGAAATGTAGTGCTGATCAACTTCAAAATTAGATACTCAAGCTAAATCTGGTCAAATTTTAGCAGAGAACATAATGAAAAACAAGCTCAGTTAACAGAAATCTCAGTTAATCAGTCAGCAGTCAGTTAATAAGTTACATGGGATATGCCTGTTAAAACATCCCATGTAATTGCAAAACATTCAATAGTACTGGAGTGATACTGGCACTGAGTTTTCCACAGTTTCTAACAGCAAGAGCTGCCTCTCTTAAAATTTGTGTACAGGACTGAATGGGCATGTTAAATATCTCTGTGAATGCACCATGCAGTGGGGTACAGGGTAGCAAGGCCATTGCATGCACCCTACACTGGAAAAGATGAGGATTATCCCACAGTTGGAAAGGCCTCAGCTATATCTAAGCAAAGTACTTGGCTCTTACAGCAACTATTCCTCCTCTCCCCTGTAGTCTGTGTTAGAAGATGCTTGCTAGATTTCATATAGAAAATTCCAATACTCTGCTGGTTTTCTCTTGCTGAATGATTCTACAAAGACAAGGACTGTAGGCAGCAGGGTGCTGCTTTCCTTCGGCTTGGACAGCCCTTTGCTCTGCTGTCCCAGTCTCTGCAGGTCCTTGGTGGACTGAAGATAGACACTATGCTTTTAACTAATAGACAGTCCTTTTACGGTGACACACTGGTGTTCACATTGGCCAAAAAAAAGAGAAGGAAAACATGAGACTTGCTGCACTTTCATTCCCCATGTCTCAATATGGATTATAATGACTGCATCTTCCTTAGTGCACAAGGCTTCTGTTGATTTGCTTAACTTCACTTTTATTTTCTGAGTTGTCAACAATGAAAAAATTAAACAGTAGATTCAATAACAGACCCTCCTTCTCCTGGCTGTTGAAATGATCTGGCAGTGCGGAAGAGCACCGATGGAACAGATTAAGCTATTGCAAGCTGACTTTCATCATACATAGGGTGTGGACTCTGCGATCAAGGATTCTCCTGAAGCACAAGCGTTTAGGCCCAGGATTAGATGCTGATGATATAAATTGCACTTGAGGGGACCAAACCTTGACCAAGGCTGCAAATGACGCTCAGGACCCTGAGGCCCACAGGTTTGGTCTGGATTCTTATCACCTGCAATAACTTCCCTAAAGAAGACAAGCCAGCTCTTGGAGTGGTTCGTGGTGGTTAATCAGTCATCATCTCCAAAACCACCAGATGTTGTCATTCATTGGATGTTTGAAAAGCAAGGTGTGTGAGTAGAGAATATTTGTCAGTAAAACAGCAAGTGGATTTTCCAGTCTTTCTTTACCACCACAGGTAGCTAGTATATCCGGTATGCCACATCAAATAATGAGAATTGCGTATCTCCTCATTTTCTCTGTGCAACACAGGTATTTCTTCTGATGTCTGAGACATGACAATGGTCAAAATGTGTTTAAAACAGCAAAGCAAAATTAGATCACATGAGCTTACATTAAGGTTCCAGGTGAATGCAATAGTACTGGGCTGCAGAATGCATATCAGCAGGTTTCATACAACTAGGGAAGGAGCTGTACCCAGCCACAGAGAATCAGCAGGGCTCCTGCCCTCACTGTACATCTGTTCTAGTGAAGAGCAATGCTAACGTTCTGAGGCCACCTACTGTTTACTTTTAACACCTACATGTTAAGGTATAGGATACTGTCCAAGACAGCAGTCTTGTCTTAATGACCAGAAAGTATTCCTGATAGTCCTTAAAGAAGATACATCAGAAACAGACCTTGCTCTACTTTCATTGCCATTGCTTTATAAATATAATCATCTCCAGCTTGTTCATACGACTTTTCATGGAAAGTATTACCATCTTGATAATTTTTTACTTCATTAACATCTTCTGCAATCTCTGTAAGAATACCATTAAAAGTGCCAGATCCTCCCAGAGCTTCCACTTTCAAGTACTCAGGAGGAGTCTAGGTGCACTGAGTGAAATCCTAGCTCCACTGACTCACAAGCAATTATTCCCCTTTGCATCAATAGAGCTAAGTTAGGGTTTTTCTCTCTCTCAGTTCATCATAACAGGAATTTGCTGATCCCATGCTGTTAAATCCATCTGCTGCCTCAAGCTTTGGCTTGAAGCACAATGAATAAAAGCGGGAAAGAAAAAAGGAGGAGGAGAATCAGAAGCTGTTCTCCACAAAATGTCCCAGACTGAAAGCCTCAAGCTGAGCCTGTGGAGGCCAACCACTGCAGTACAAATGGAAAGAAAGCTGAAAGTCCAGGCTCTACAATCTTCCGCCTATTACTAATAGCAGGATTCAGTTGACTCTATTACACAGGGACTCCCTTCCATTTACACATTTGTTATACATTCTCAGCTGCTATTTAGGCATGGGCTCCCAGTTCTTGTTGTAACACAGGTCCCACTTTTCTTCCCGTTAAACCAGGTCAATTGTATGCTCAGCCCTCCTCTTTCAGTCTCATCTAGCAAGCAATGGGACATTCAGGTCTGCTAACACCAGTCCCTCTCACCAGCATCTGGCTTATAAAGGCTTCAATGCATCAATCAATCCATCAATTAATCATCAATCAATTAAGGCATCAATGGCTTATTCTTTTTTGTCAATTCTACTCCACTAAAGCTCTCTTCTATCTAAACCATATTCTTCAGAGACATGTGGAAATCTCTTTTCCCAAAGTTATCTTTCCTCAATTTGCTGTACCTCACTGGCTAGCTGTACCTTGACTGGATAGCAGAACCACTGCTGCTGGGTAAAGTCTGCAAATCCTAAAAGAGAAGTTACCTGGTATGTTCCATGGAGCTGCAATCACCCATCTCCAAGGAAGATGAAAACAACTTGAAGCATGTATAGCCTCATATTCTTTTTAACATATATAAAATAATATAGAAAATAATTATTTTAAACTTCATTGTAATGTGTAATCGTATTTACTGAAGTCCAAGAAAGTAACTTTTAGGGACTGAAAATCTTAAGTTCTTTATTGATTTAATCACTGATTGTTGAAGAATACCTTAATACGATGACGTAAGAGGCAGTGGTTAATGAGTGGCTGGGTACTTTGATGTATGCACTCCCCTTCCTCATCATCACTGCAAAATAATTATAAGTAGCTTGCCTTGAATTACTTTTCCCTTTTAAGTAAAAATTATTACAGCTTTCTTCCCTAAATCAGCCCTGAGGATTTACAGGGCCGTAATGAATTTTCTGAATTCAGAAAATGAATTTCTGAAATGAAAGGTAAATGCTATCCGGATACCAGCAACCATGACCTGATTACTCTGAACTTGTGAAGACAGAGATGGTCCCAACTGTAAGACACATATTTTCTGTTTCATATGGACAGATTTTTCATGTCTAAGGAAAATTATTAGTGAAATAGATCAGGAGAAAAGTGTAGCCACAAGAAAGCGGATGAAAAGGAAGAAGATTTTATTAGGTTAGAGTTACACTGCAGAATGAGGCAGGGCTCAGAGGTGGCAGAGGAAGTGGCAGAGTTTGGTGGCTTAGGCAGTGTGCTCTTCAACCGTGAGCACCAAATCTAATATGTCTTCATGGCCGTGTATAACAAATCAGTCAACATTAACCTTGCACAGTGCTTCCATGTGCAGTGGATGTGAGCCCTTAAGCAATCAGGATAGTAAAATCCCACAGTGTTGGGCTCAAGTCCCTTCTTTAGCAGAGAAAAGAGATCAGCCAGTGGACATGAACATAGACACTGATGAAAAATAAAAATGGGAAAACAGGGAAATAGCACTATATAAAAGGTAAATTATGCATAAAACTAAGCAAATGAAAGGGAAAAAATATAATAGTGCTAGCAGTAAAGAAACTCTAGCAATGGCAAAGTCCCATTTTTAGGTGGAGATGGTGTAATGCTGATGTATGGAAGGTTATGAAATGTTAAGTAATATTTCCATTCTAATCCAGATTTCTATTCTACTGCTGAAGCTAATGACATCCATTACTTGAACTCTTTAAAGCATTTAACTTGCTTTGGCATTCCTGTTAAAAGTCAGTACTGTAGTGCAGAGCACAAACTGAATGGATTAAGCCCTTGGTAAGTTAGGTTACATCCATGCCATCTTTTCAGAGCCAATACAGTTAAAACTGCTGGAGACCATTCCACTCACTTATCCACTTCCATGCAGCCACAGTGCCACTTACAGGCAGCATGTGAGCCATGTGTCTGGTGTCCACACTGCTTAAAGGCAGCCTGAGAGGAATCTGTCTACCCATTTGATCAATCTTGGGAGCAGACAATGTGGGGTCCCTCCAGGAAGGACTAGCAATATGCCCCGAGATTTATTTCATGACCACCCTTGACGTGGATCCAAGCAGGAAGGCAGATTACAGTTCAGAATCAAAAAGGGGGTTGTCCCACACTCTGTCTAAAGGTCTTAAATATAAGAGGTGGTAGGAAACATGAATGACATCTCAAGCATGAATGACTGGTATTATCAAGTGTAAGCCCATTGAGGTAGTTTAAGCCATTAAATTGCTTCATCCAGTCTCTGAACTCGCTGCAGACTGTCAAACTGGAGATCAACATAGTCACCACAAACAAGAATGTTCAGACAGAATGACTGATCAGGACTGTTTAGTATCCTTAGTTCATCCAAGCTGTGTTTTAATGCAGGCAACAGCAAAGTTACACATGTAAGTACAAGTACAATGTGGTAACACCATAAAAGAACACACAGAATGGAAGAGTAACTCCTAAGAAGCAGTGGTTGTGAAAGTATTTTACAGACTGCGTTGAACAAACAGATGTGGTGGTAAAAAGAACTAGTATCATGTCTGAATCTATAATCAGGGCAATAATTAGTAGACATAATCAGACTGCTTTTTCCACTGTGTATTTGGGATAAATAAACCCAGCACTGCAGAATTGCATCCTTTCAGGATTGCTTCTTAAAATCTGTAGATGATCAATAAAGAGCCACAGAAATATTCGAGGGCTGAAGGAAATTCTTCTCTGGGACCAAATTAATGAGCTTACTGTGTTTAGTTTGTGTCACAGTTTAACCCCAGCCAGCAACTAAGCACCATGCAGCCGCTCACCCTGCCCCCTCCCAGTGGGATGGGGAGGAGGATCGGGGAAAAAAAGTAAAACTCGTGGGTTGAGATAAGAACAGTTTAATAACTAAAGTAAAATAAAATATAATACTAACTACTACTACTAATAATATAACAATAATAATAATAATTGTAATGAAAAGGAATATAACAAAAAAAGAGAGAAATAAACCAAGAAAAAAACAGTGATGCACAACGCAATTGCTTACCACCCGCTGACCGATGCCTGATCTGCCCCTCCTGGCCAACCCACCCCAGTTTATATACTGAGCATGACATTCTATGGTATGGAATATCCCTTTGGCTAGTTCAGGTCAGCTGCCCCGGCTCTGCTCCCTCCCAGCTTCTTGCACACCTGCTTGCTGGCAGAGCATGGGAAACTGAAAAGTCCTTGACTTAAGATAAGTGCTACTTAGCAACAACTAAAACATCAGAGTGTTATCAACATTATTCTCACACTAAATCCAAAACACAGCACTATACCAGCTACTAAGAAGAAAATTCACTCTATCCCAGCCGAAATCAGGACAGTTTGTTAAAACAAAACCTGACAAATTACTTGTTTCCAATCTATAAGACCATCACAGAGGAATACTGAACTTTAAAGAATTAGAGAGAAAGGAATAAGAAGAATCAATGCCAGAAGGTGGAAATAATCATTTGCAAATAAGGAATTAGGCAGAACTTTTTCTATTGGAAGTGATTAACAAAAGGAACAAAAAACCTTCACATCCTTCCTAAACTGTGGGGCCCAGAACTGCACACAGTACTCGAGGTGAGGCCACACCAACACTGAATACAGCGGGATAATCACCTCTTTTGACCGGCCGGTTATGCTGTGTTTGATGCACCCCAGGATGCAGTTTGCCCTCTTGGCTGCCAGGGCACACTGCTGACTCGTATTGAGCCTGCTGTCGACCAGCACCCCCAAGTCCCTTTCTGAAGGGCTGCTCTCCAGCCACTCCTCTCCCGATTTATACTTGTGCCTGGCATTACTCCATCCTAGGTGCAGAATCCGGCATTTTGACTTGTTAAATTTCATTAATCATTGCCCAATGCTCCAATCTGTCTAGATCCCTCTGCAAGGCCTCTTGTCCCTCAAGAGAGTCAACAGCACCTCCCAGATTGGTATCATCAGTGAACTTGCTAATAGTGCATTCAACTCCTGCATCCAGATTGTTGATAAATATATTGAACAGGACTGGCCCTAGAATTGAACCCTGAGGAACACTGCTGGTGACCAGTTGCCAGCCAGATGTAGCTCCATTTACTACAACCCTTTGAGCTCTAACCTTCAGCCAGATCTTCACCCAGCGCACCATGAACCCGCTCATCCCACAGTTGGACAGCTTGTCCAGAAGGATGCTGTGAGGGACAGTATCAAAAGCCTTACTAAAATCCAGAAAAACTACATCCATAGCCTTGCCTTCATCCACCAGGTGGGTGACCCTATCATAGATGGATATCAAACTAGTTAAACAAGACTTTCCTTTTGTGAACCCATGTTGACTGTGCCTGATGACTGCATTATTCTTTAAATGCCTTTCAACAGTATCCAGTGTAATCTTCTCCATAATTTTTCCAGGAACTGATGTTAGACTAACAGGTCTGTAGTTTCCTGGGTCTTCCCTCACACCCTTTTTGTAGATTGGAATAACATTGGCTAGCTTCTAGTCAGCAGGGACCTCCCCAGACTCACAAGACCTTTGGTAGATAATCGAGAGGGGTTCTGCCATAACATCCACTAGCTCCTTCAGAACTCTCGGATGAATCCCATCAGGCTCCAGGGACTTGTGAACATTCAGCTGATACAGCTGGTCCCTTACAATTTCAGTGTCCACAAACGGAAAGTCACTGTTCCCACATTCATGTTCCTCCGGCTCAGGGGACCAGGCAGCCCAAGGTCTGTCAGTATTATTAAAGGCTGAGGCAAAAACCACATTGAATGCCTCCACTTTTTCTTCATCCCTATTAGTCAGATGATCATCTTCAACAAGTATCAGTCCAATGTTTTCTTTAGACCTCCTCTTGCTATTAACATACTTTAAAAAACCCTTCTTGTTATCTGAAACAACACTGGCCAGTTTCAACTCTAATTGAGCTTTTGCCTTTCATGTCTTCTCCCCGCATAAAGGAACCACAGTTCTGTACTCTTCCTGCGAAGCCTGAGCTTGCTTCCAGAGATCATGCAGTTTCTTTTCCCTCCTGAGCTCCGCGAGGAGTTCCCTGTTCAGCCAAGCTGATCTTCTGCCCCGCTTACTTGACTTACGACACAGTGGAACTGCCTACTCCTGTGCTTCTAAAAGGTGATTCTTAAAGAGTAACCAGCACTCGTGTACTCCTAAGCCCTCAAAAGCAGATTCCCAGGGTACTCTGCTAAATAGCTCCCTGAATAGCTTAAAGTTTGTTCTCCTGAAGTCGAGGGTAGAAACTCTGCTGTCCTTTTTTCTCATTACACTGAAAATCTTAAACTCAACTGCCATGGTTTAACCCCAGCCAGCAACTAAGCACCACGCAGCCACTTCCCCTTCCCCCCTCCCAGTGGGGTGAGGAGGAGGAGGGAAAAAAAAGTAAAACTCATGGGTTGAGGTAAGAACAGTTTAATAACTAAAGTAAAATAAAATACACTACTAACTACTACTACTACTACTAATATAATAATAATTGTAATGAAAAGGAATATAACAAAAAAAGAAATAACACCCAAGAAAAGACAAGTAATGCACAATGCAATTGCTCACCACCCGCTGACCGATGCCCGAAAAGCGATCCGCGCCTCCCAGCCAACTCCCCTCAGTTTATATACTGGGCATGACGTTCCATGGTATGGAATATCCCTTTGGCTAGTTCAGGTCAGCTGCCCCGGCTCTGCTCCCTCCCAGCTTCTTGCACACCTGCTTGCTGGCAGAGCATGGGAAACTGAAAAGTCCTTGACTTAAGATAAGCACTACTTAGCAACAACTAAAACATCAGAGTGTTATCAACATTATTCTCACACTAAATCCAAACCACAGCACTGTACCAGCTACTAAGAAGAAAATTAACTCTATCCCAGCTGAAACCAGGACATCAAGCAAGTCATGATCATTGTGGCCAAGACAGCCACCTACCACCACATCCCCCACGAGTCCTTCTCTATTCACAAATAGCAAGTCTAGGAGGGCATCTTTCTTAGTTGGCTCACTGAGTACCTGTGAGAAGAAGTTCTCTCCTACACAGTTCAAGAATTTCCAAGACCTGCTCGTCACAGCAGTATGATATTCCCAGTTGTTGTCTGGTAAGTTGAAATCTCCCATGAGGACAAGGGCTACTGATCCAGAAATTTCTCCTAATTGCCTATGGAATAGCTCATTGGTGCTTACATCCTGGCTGGGTGATCAGTAGTAGACAGCCACTACCACATCTCCTTTGTTTTCCATCCCCCTGATCCTTACCCAGCGGCTCTCAACCACATTATCACTAACTGTAAGGGCTGTGCAATTAAACCTCTCCCCTACGTATAGTGCCACACCTCCTACCTCGCCTGCCCTGCCTATCCCTCCTGAACAGCCTGTAGCCCTTCATCCCAGCACTCCAGTCGTGGGACTGGAGAGGACTCTCTCTCTTCTCCAACGGGAGGAGAATTTCCCCTGGTTTTCCTCATCCTGTTAGCCCCAGAAGGACTGTAGAGAGAAGGTTACACCAATATACATATTTAAATGCTTATACAAGCATAACACAAATTATGTGTACATACAGCCACATATTTTAAGTACATCTGTAACATAAGGTCCAAATAAACTGCAATACATGCAGTTCTATTAACAGCCAAAATTTCTTAACAACCCATGTATAAATCATAAAGTTCTGTAACTGTGAGTTCCATGCCTTGAAAATCACCTGGTGACTCATGGATGCTGTCAAGTTATGCGAAGTTCGCAAGACAGCTAGTCTACTCAGTGATTTCCATTTTTAATTTTTTAGCAGTCTGCCTATGAAGATTCCTTGTATCAATTATTGACATAGGAACAATTGATGTTAATGAGAAATAACTAGAATCTCCTCATAATTAATACTCCCCAGTCATAAGCAATAGCACAACCAACAATCAGGTTGACATTTGCTTCAACCTATTTCCAAAACATTTTTACCTATGATAACTATATCTACAGAATAAATCTACTACCCATGTGCAGTGTGTATGTGCTATTTTACTCAAGATATTGCCAAAGAAAGGGAAAAAAATCAATTTAGCATTAGTTGTCAATTTACCATGCCCTTGTTTATTTTTTCAGCTTTTTAGTCTCTACTATAGTAAGTCTAAAGTTAAAAATAACTTTTGATGCCAGTCCTTCCCCAAGGAGGAATACTGACAAGAAATCTCACTTGTTTCTCAATCAATTTGCTTCTTTTCCAGAACATTTCCTGGGAAGGATTCATATATAGTGTGCCTGTATATACACACTGTGGCCTTTCAATATAAAAAGTGGGCTTATAAGAAAGATGGAATGAAACTTTTTACTAGGGTCTGCAGTGACAGGACAAGGGGCAATGATTTTAAATTGAAAGGGAGTGGATTTAGATTGGACATAAGAAATTTTTTACGATGAGAGTGGTGAGACACTGGCACAGGTTGTCCAGAGAAGTTGTGGATGCCCCATCATTGGAAGTGTTCAAGGTGAAGTTGTACCGGGCTTTGAGCAACCCGATCTAGTGAAAGATACCTGTGCCCATGCCATGGGGGTTGGACTAGATGATCTTTAAAGGTCCCTTCCAAGCCAAACCATTCCATGGTTCTATGATAAAGATGGGAAAGAAAATGGAGACATAACAGTCTGCATGTATGAATAAACTAATCAAAAGCACTTGCCCAGGGAAGTGGTTGAGTAACCATCCCTGGAGGTATTTAAAAGATGCGTGGATGTGGCACTTAGGGACATGGTTTAGTGGTGGACTTGGCAGTGTTAGGTTTATGGTTGGACTTGATGATCTTAAAGGTCTTTTCCAACCTAAATGATTCTATGATTCTATGATTCTATGAATGCAGAATAAAGAGACAGTGAGGCATTATTTATCCTCTAAGAAAAGGACAGTGTCTATAAATGTGGGAGTGGTTAGGTGTGACCCATTGATTCATGACTCCCTTTAGTTTCCTTGAAAGTTTATTTCAGCTTGAAAGTCGTGTTCTTAGAGTGTGACAAAGTTCCCTTTAAGGTGAGTTGGCCAATTTGTATTCTGTGGTGATCGTTATAGCAATTTCTTGCCCACTGCTGGTATTTTAACAGAGTAGGCCAAAACTGCTGCCAATTACATCCTGTGCAGCCCCTTTGACTTCAGTAAGATTGCATGGACTATAAATTAGTGCAAAAATTGGTCCAACCTTTGTAGTCTTCTTTTGGGAGCATATAACACATGCACCGGTACAAGAAAAAAAGCATTTATTTGACAGAAGAACAACCATCTGGACTCCTTAATAGCAATATATGTACAATAAACCACTTGGAAAATCAGTGTCCTTGGATTTTCTTGCACAATTGAAAGTGCCATTTTAAGTGGCATGATTCATAACTACTCAAATTCTGTAGTTTTACAAAGATCATTTATACATTAACTTGGAATACGGGGTGTTAAAAATGAATAAGTAGTGCTTAGGGTTATTTTTATTAGAATAGATCACATTAATTAGCCCTGGTATGAAGGGGAGGAGAAGTTTCTCTTGAATGCTCTACTCTGCAGTGCATTATTAATTTTCTCATTCGTTCCTTTTTAGCTCATTAGCTTTTAAATGTTATAGTTTAATTCTGAGGTGAAGTTGGAAGTATCTGTTCACTCTGCCATCCATTTCAAGCCATCTCACAATAATTTTCATCATGATTAATTTATATTGTGGCGGTACCCAATCTAAGGTAGGGGTGCTATCACCACAGCTTGCAGTGATGACAAAAATGAACTCTTAAAGAGAGATTTCTTTCTGTACCATTTTAGGACATTTTAGGGTTAAAGTGAATTAAAGAATGAATTAAAACTCAAGTATTTTTCACTTTCTAAATGGAAGCAGAGGATTGGGGGAGAACAGAAGTATGCAGTGGTAAGATTATGGCATACGATGACTGGTATCTGGAAAGAGAATTGAAGACTGGGAAATTTTTCCTCCAGGTAGAGTGTTGTACTGTGTAACCCACAACTTAACACTGTCTTTGTGCTCTGACTCATGGCCAACCAGTTAAAGTTTAACAGCTAAACTATTCTTGGGAAAAAGTTGGAAAAAAATACATAGTAACAGTCTCATAAAATGTAATCAGCCTCATTGAAAATGTAATCTGGATGCACAAGGGAAAAAACAATATAGTTACATACTCCAGCAGACTCACCTTGTGAGACGGAGGAGCCTGACTTTTCATTCCTTTCCTCTGATAGCTAGCTATTATAGCACCAGGGCTTGGTTCACCAGGACCTTGAACCTCGTGCAGCGCTTTAGTCAACAAAAATGCCCTAAAATGCAACCAGCCTGTGATACAGCAGAGTTTTAAATTCAGTTGTTACAGGAATGCATAACTAAAGGAAGAGCCAGGCTGTGAACATCTTTGTTGTCCAAATGCTGATATTTTATACGGAAGTTTCACACCATAGTGCCATATTGCCTATGGAAAATACATGTTAGCAGATAGGACCTGCACCAAGCAACTGCATCTACTCTTGGTAGGCAGCAAGCTCAGGAAGGAAGATTATTAGAATACTAATGCAAGTGTTGTGGACTGGCATGCACAATACCAGATATCCCTTCAGGACCTTTGAGCTGCTACCTTCATTTTGCAGGATACCCATTTGATTAAGGAATTACTAGGCTCACACTTTTTGAAGAGATGTCCCATATGAGATCGTACAACATTTTATGGCCTGAGGCTGTAAAGAATTCTTTTTGCACTATTCTTTTGATAGGCACCATGCAATGAATGTCACAGAGCTCTAGTCAACTGACCTTCAATTTCTTAGGTATAATTTCTCAACCTGCTTGTAATTCTCCCTTTGTCAAAGAAGACTCCATTAGGTACACTGCAGAAAGTGGCTCCCTTCACCACTGTGCTAAGGATTAAAAGTAGCAGGAGCTGGTGTTTTTAGGAGGCAGCTGAAACCTGTGAGTTGACTGAGAGCATTGTGACCTTGCTTTTATGTGTTAGAGTGTACTGCTGAAAGGATTATACAGGACGACATGGAAATATTTTCAGGCAGGTAAGATTTCTCCCACACTGAAAAACATATGACTCACTTCATGCTAATCACACAGTATTTTTGTAGCAGTACGTGATAGCAATTTCTTCAGTTCTTGTCAGTAATTTACCTTCCTAATAAGGTGGAGCTGCTGAAAGGGAACTGAGAATCAGGAGAAGTTGAAAGTCAGTGAAATCTGAAATGTGAAGCTAATGATGAATCTCTTCAGCTTTACAGTTTCTCCCATGCTTCCCCCCCAACCCCGCCTTCAAATCCCTTTTAGAAACCTCCAATTATTTTAATCCCTCCCTAATAGAGGTCTCCAAAAGGCTTCTGTGCCACATCTACCTTGCTCACAAAGCACAAGGGGACCAACAATGGAAAGTATGGCTCTGCCCCTGATAATGTGTGGTGAGAGAAGTCCTGGATAGACACCACTGTGCTGAGTGTCCTGTGCAGCACAGCAACCCTTTTCCCATCAAGACACTAAATTTACATGCACCGCATTGTACTACCGGGGGAGGGAGTTTATTTCAGTCTTGCTGAAATCTCTGTGCAAAGTCACAAAAAGTTTACATTTTTGGAAAAAGTGTGGGGAAAAGGTCTGCTGCTTTTCTGGTCTTTACCTTTCACTCCTCTTCATGTCTTCACAACAGCATTGCCACCAGGAAGCGCCCTCTTTTCTGTGCCCTGTTTTCTTGCATAAAAATAAACAAGCTTATAAAATAGCTTGTCTCCTGCTTTCCTGATCCCAGTCATCATGTCTGAAGTCCACTCTACATGCCATATTGCACAAGGTGCCACAAAATCTGTGCTCTATCCCTTTTCCCCCAAAATATCTGAAAGCTTCATAACTGCTCCTTTGGAGAGCTGATGATTTGGCTCCTGAGTCTGACTGTACCTGTGGTTTATCTGCTGGAAGCACAGTGGCCTGGGGTGCTGCAGCATCTCAGTTCAGATCAACATCCCTGTTGATGGAAACAAACCTGTAAGTCTTGACGTGGGTCTGTTGCTGGAGACTTTTCTTACAGTTTTATAAGCTGTACCTATTCATTGTGATCCTCTCTCTTCATCTACAGCTGCTTCAGCCTCATGGATCGATCCTGAACAGAGCTATCTTTCCACCAAACCTAACAGCTGACTGCTGCCAAAAAGGGGGAGGCCCACTTCCCCCTCCTGGGCACACAATTTTGCTTCTTATCTTCTGCCAGCCATTTCTGGTGCTCTTCAAACTTTTAATCACCCAGCAAAAATGGTGGATATTCTTTTGCTATCTTAGCAAGCTGGGTGGACCACAGTATGCTCCCAGTAAGCACACAGCCATTTTGCTCACTCACAAGAGTGAGTGCATGGTTTGGAGCAGAGGAGGAAGAAGCAAGAATCAGCTCACCTGCTCTTGGACGTCTGCTTAACATCTTGTAAGTGTTTTATGTCTTATCAACAGGGGCACGTTATTACATGCCTTTGAGTCCTCTACCTGGAGATAAATGGTACTCAGTCACAAATCATCCCTGGGCACATCCTTACTAGGAACTGGAATGCAATGCAGAGATACAGAACTAGTAAAAACCTGAGGCAGTAAAGCTACATGATGTGGTACAAGGTGGCACAGACTTGCTGGTGCCTGGTAACAGCACAGCCTTGCTTCCCACCATCCTGTGTGCAAGCCTGGGTACCTTGCTTCCTTAGAGTGACAGCGCATCTGTTTGGAAAGCAACTGGCCGTAAAGAACACAGCTGCAGAGGGAACTAGCTCCCACAATATATGAGGTCTGAACAAATCTTCTATGCTGAGAAGGCTGAGGACAGTAGTCTTGCTCCCACCACAAATATGGCCTCTAGGAGGCTGGCAATATACTACGATACTGGCTTGCCAGCTCAAGTTCAGAAGTGGGTCCGAATGGTACCTCCTAGCTCAGTAGTTCAGGGACAGCATCACCCCAAAAGAGCTGTCCTACTCCCAGGGAAGGGACACTACACAGACCTCCACTTCGGGGTTAACACACAGACCTGGCGTTAGAGCTCTCTGTGCCTATGGGCATAGGTAGTCTGAGTCATGGAACCCTGCCATTAGGTGACACTTGAAAAAGAAAACATGACACATATTATAATGTTCCAGGGAACAAAGTGTTCATTTATAAATGACTTTGTTAGGACAATTCTTGAATAATAATTATTCCCTTGCGTGGAGATTTTTTTGTCTCTCTGCTGTGATAATAGTTTTAGTGAATTTCACTCCAGCCTATTAGAAATGAAAAGTTTCCAGCCTCCAGAAATTAAAAATTCTGCAGGTTCATTTAAGAAATGCAGTGTGCTACATCCTAGAAAAAATACTGATCATGAATTCATACAGTTACCACTGTTACTGTTTAAAATAAAAGGAGAATCACCATTTTACTTATAAGTTTAAACAGTGGGGGCATTTCTGTATCAGCAGCTAATTCAAGACAGGTAAAAAAGGATGTTGATGCAACAAAGACATGCA
Source organism: Gymnogyps californianus (assembly GCF_018139145.2). Lineage (NCBI taxonomy): Eukaryota > Metazoa > Chordata > Aves > Accipitriformes > Cathartidae > Gymnogyps > Gymnogyps californianus. The sequence continues at coordinate 10,981,946 of NC_059471.1, read as the reverse complement.
ACCCGTATGTCTCTGAACTCTCTTCAAGATCAGAAAGCCTCTTACTTTTAAATATTCTCTTATTCTCTTCCTGGAAATATCAGCTTGGTTTCTGAGTCAGCCAAGACCACCCAGGTTGATTTAATCACTAAACCCAATGCATCTCACTGCCAATTTCCACAGCACTGAAGGAGGTCAGACCCCTTCATCAGACCAATTACTGCAGCCCCAGCTTCAAAATCTGGAAGGTGAGAGCTCATCTCAAAATCAACAATCTGGATGGTTCTCTTCATTGCACAAAAAATAAACCACTTCCATGCAATTCGTACACCTAGTGTTTATAATATAATTTAAGTGAGATGTAGCTGATACAACAAAACCTTGCATTTCCATGGCAATGGCATGAATTCCTCCCCTCTCTCTCTGCCCCCAAATCAGTAATCTGTTTTTTGGTGAAGAAATGAATTGCTGAATTAAAACAGACATACTTCTTAGCTGGAGGGCCAAATTCACATAACATGTTTCTTCCAAGTTTTTCCTTTATTGTGTGAAACAGGCATTCTTTCTATTTCCCAGCATATCCTGTCTGAGTCTTGTCCAGAGAACAGTAATTCCCAACCATGTCTTCCTCCTCTTGATTTAGAAAAGAGTTTGGAAGAACCCTACAGAAAGAACCTCTGCCTTTGTAAACGAGATATGGAGATTTCTGGGTTGTACAGCTGACTGGGCATTTAGGAAGTTTGGCTCATCTTGGTTTTGAACTGTGGCTTATTGGAGTTAATTGATGAACAATCTGACAAAGAATGAGGCATGAAAATTCCTCCCTCTCCTTTTCTCTCAAGCTCTCTTCTCCAGTTTTTGTTCATCTATCTTTTGTTATATGGAAAACTCATCAGAGATATGTACTCTGAATCAAGGTTCTTGCGAGTCATCACATTAGCCACACTACATGGTAGTAGTGGAGGTGGAAAAAGAAAAGTGGAAGAGAAGACTTGAGAAACTGGAGCAGAAGGTAAAAACCCCGAGGCACCTCAAATTCTCCAGAAATGCTGCCAACTGGAAACATCACTAGCAAGAATTTTGTCTGTTCATGAATGCAAATAGACCTTCTGGAAAAGAAGATGTGTGAAAGGTAGCTATTTTTATTTTAATATTAATGGGTTGGACACACTAGATTTAATAGCTATATATAACTGAGGAATAGTATGACAGCTAGACAGTCACAAGTGTTTGAAGAGTACTGTGCTCTGAGAAAGAATGATGCATTTGAAAGATATCAGCTTGATAGGAAAAGCTGAAAGAAAGGGAGGAACTGCTGCATCATTTATAACAGATTTGAGGTTGCAGAACTGAATATGCAGTTTTGGATATTTTGCAGAATCTGAACCAAGATGGGGTATCAGGGACTCAAAAGAGAAACAGAAATGCTAAAGTTCCTTTTTTAAGCTGAGGAAAAGCAATCAGAATTTGTCAGGCTGCAAAAAATAGCTGTTCAGAAGGAACACAGAATAGTGCATAGTGGACTGCACAATCAGCAAGATCCTACAGAGCGTGCAAAGGGAAAACAAAACCACATATCCTAAGTAAGGATTTGCAAAATACAAGTCGGATAGATTTGCAAGGAGAAGCATGATAAACAAAGTGAGAGTTTATTTTGAGGAGAGCCAGCATGCCTGTGGGAAGCAGTTATTTTGCGCAAAAACCTTCAAAAAAGAAAAGAATGTACTTAAAGAAAAGGATTCCTAGTCTACTTAGAGAATCAGAAGTCTTTGTGAGAGCTGTTCAAGATACAGGTACATCCAGTGCATAGATATTACTTTGAGGACAAATGAATCTGTCATAAATAGGCTACTGGGGCTCAAATACATGGGGTATTGTGCAGAGAAAATTGTATCTGTTGGAACAAAGAGATAAACCTGAGATCTTACAATGGGAAATCATTCTTTGTGATTGTAAGTCTCCTAGCTGTTAAAAGAAAAGAAAAGAAATAGTTACAAGCCAAAGTTTGAAGTTCTTTCTGCAAACAGATTACCTGTTATTAAGTTGGAATGCAGCCTGCACCAGGGCCAGGAACAGTCTCACCCAACTTAAGGTGTCTGCAGTGTAGACATCTACACCTGAGCTAGCCCGTTGGGTCCCCTTCCATGAAATGGAGAGGAACAAAAACTTTTGTAATTAAACCAATGCGTTTATTTTACGAGTCTGCATCAGGATACAGTGAATTGTGCCCTCGAATTCCCCACTTCTCTCTGCCTGTTGGGACACTGAGGGAGGGTGACTGGCTCGAGGATAGACACATGAAGTCTGATAAATCCCACTGAAGGTCTCAATGTCAGGGTTTGTGCTTTAGGAGGGCTGGAGCCCAGAAGGTTGCAATCACCCTGTCTGTATTCAGCAGCTTACTGTTCCACATATAGACATTCTTAGGGAAACATTACATTGTGTGTCCAACATTGGGCTTGTTTTTATCCACTGAGGGGAAAAATAAAAAAAGCATATCCACATCCAAAAATAATGGTGGGTTAAACAGGCCCTGTCCCGTATGAATATACATTTGCCAACAATGTAGATAAGGGATACCACTTCTGGTAATGAGAGATGGTCATCACAGTCTGATTACTGTCCTTGTGCTGCATGAAGTCTGATCTGAAGGTACTTGGCATTGCAAGTGAGTGGAACATCAAAACACAGATATTCCCTCTCCTTCTCCCAAACCAGCAAAGACAGTGAGGGACCCAAGCCAGCAGCCCTTGTCTGAGGAAGCCCACTGATCACAGAAGCCTCCACCCAACATAGCATAGCTGTACCTGTGGAGGGCTGCTGCCTCACCCACGGGCTGCGCTGTGCATAAAGAAAGAAGCATAAAGAAGTCCATTAAGGAGATTGTGGGCTTCTACCAGCAGATGTGTATCTGGGCTTTGAGGGGCATGCTAACCCGGGCTGGACAGTCTCATGGTCTGTTCAACATGCTCATTTCTTCAGTTTGGCTGCTCTTTCACTCCAGTTGCTTATCTAAGGCAGATAAACCTGCCTTGTCACTATTGCTTGCCTCCACACAAATGTTTTGGGTACTGAATTAATTCAAGATATAAAATGAGAGCAGCAGTCATCCAACTTGACAGTCACATGAAAGATTACTCATATTGTCAAATGCAATATAAATTAACTTGCTTTTCTGGAGTGTATCGAGCTGTTTATATTTCCTGGGAAGGTTAGGTTTGCAGTTCAGAGTAAAAGAGCTCTTGTGCTTGGGAGGGCATAACAGGGCTTCTTCTTGTGGGCTGCTTTTCATTTTTCAGGGTAAAGCTGACAAGCAAGGATTTATAGTGTATCATTGGAAAAGATGAGTTTTCCTTACATCTACAAATTGGTAAATCTGTTTCTGATAACAGGTGATAATGAATCACCACATAAAGAGCAGGATAAGCCATTTTGTAATCTGTCCTGTTTTTGAGAAAAGTGGTATTTTGCTGCCCCAAGTAAGAATCTTGCAATTACCTTTCCTATGACTGTCTGTCCCCAGGACTGGATGAATTTTGAATATGCTGGATACAAAACTAGAATAATCCTATTGTGTGCTAATCCTTTCAGCAAACACATTTTTGTGAATATTACTGCCCAGAGATACAGACAGACACAGTCATTCAATAAAGGTTTCCTTCACTAACCCCATATTTAGAAGTGTAAAAGTGGGAAGGATAGATAAGAGGTCTATTGCTCCATTCAGCAGGGCTTGAAAAAGCTGTGCTTGCAAATGCGGTTAAGCCCAGTCTGCCAGGTCAAGTTGGCCTAGCAAACAGCTGTGGTGGTGTCAGATCTTACTGTGTCTTCAAAGGTTTGTGACAGCCTCTTCCCCATCAGAGTGGGTGAAGCCAAGCGTGTGCCTGGGCGTTGGTTTGCAGAGTGCATGCCGTGACTGTGGGGCAGCAGCTGAGGCAGCGACCTGGGCTCCTTTCTGCTGGCTGTTCAGCAGGGACAGTAAGTAGCAGCAGAAAGGTGGAGCAGGCAACTGGAGACATCAGCACCCCCACAGCAAAATTTGCCTAAAGCTGTATGAAAGCCTTAGGCTATGTCTATGTAAGAACCAGGACTAATGTTGGTTGGAAGGGATCTCTGTAGGCCCTAGGCTATGTCTGTGTAAGAACCAGGCAGGACTAATGTTGGTTGGAAGGGATCTCTGCAGGTTTCTTCTCCAACCTCCTGCTTGAAGATCACCAGCGTTAAAGCAGTGTGGCTTTACTAGCTGACTTGAAAATGTTCAAGAATGGAGAATTTTCAGCCTTCTTGGACAACCTGTTCTAGTGCTGGTGAAAAGATTTTCTCTTATGTCCAACCTGAACCTCCCATATCCCAGTCTGTGACTGTTGCTATTTTTTATATATGGTCTGCTATTCCTGAAAGGAGTTTCTGTCTCCCCTTCAAGTCGTATAGGCTGCAATTAGGTCACCATTTAACCTCCTCTTCACTGTACCAAATAATCCCAGCTCTCTTAACATGTCCTTGTTGGAATTCTAGGTACTGAGCATCTTTATAGCCATCCTTTGGACTCCTTCCAGTTTCTCCACATCCCTCTTGGGCTGGAAGACCCAAAACTGGACTAAGTTGTGCAAGGTATGGTTTCATCAGGGCCAAATAGAGGAGGCTAATACCTGCCTTTGGTCTGTTGGCCTTGCTCCTCCATACATACCACTGCTATGCAATTTGTCTTACTTGTGAGGAGAGCACGCTCTAGGCTGATATTGAGCCTCATGTTCACCAAAACTCTCAGGTCCTGTTCAACAGTTAGCCAGTCAGTTCCCCATGTGTTCTCACGTTTGTAACAGTGGAGTTATTCTGCCTCAGGTGGAGCACTTGGCTTTTCTTCTTGAACTTCTTGAAATTTCTATTGGTCCCATCCCTGAATTTACCAAGGTCCCACTGAACTGAAGCTCTACTGCTTTGCATATCAAGTGCCTCCAATTTAACTTAATCTACAAATTTACTGAGGGTCTGTTCTGCCTCATCACCCGGGTAACTGATGAAGATAATCAACCCCTGACCTATTCCATCCATTACTGGCTGCTCAGTGGGCACTGAGCCACTGATTACCGCCCTCTGATTCTGGCAGTCCAGCCAGTTTTTAACACACCTAATAACCTGTCCATCCAGCCTATGGTTTTGATCAGTGCCAACAAGCACACTCCCAGGCAATGCCCAAGCAGGGCCTGGCAGACACAGCAGGCTATGGACCATTCCCAACAGGCTCTGGGGGCAGGAAAAAATCGCATACTAGTTGGACATAGCATTAGACATTTACATTTTGAGTGCGTTATTCAAAAGGAAAAACTGTCTCAAAAAGCATAACATAATTAAGGTTATAGTAGGGTCTTTATTAAGGGCAATTTTAAAGGAGGAAGATAGTGTACCTTTATTAAATATTGCATTCAAACATGAATTCAAGAAAGTTCTATACTTCACATGAGATCAGACTAAAAGATTTCAGGGATTCCCTGAAAAGAATGTATTCTTTCCTAATAGCCTTTACCTTAACTATTTACGGCTCATGCCCCTAACAAGCCCCAGAGTAGGGTAAGGGGACATCAGGTATCTCTTTGTTCCTTCATGTGGCTGCCTATAACTCTATAGAGCTGGGAGAATCTGTTAAGAAGCTGCTGTTTCTGTCTCAAAAATGTTTCAGCATGTAGAAAAAAATTACTCTCTTTAAATTTGAATGATAATTCAAAATCTAAAATTTTCTTTGTGAACAGAAATGACGACAATATTTTGGTTTGAGTCTTCTCAATCATCTAGAGGGTTTTAGGCACATTTTAATCCTAATTTTAATTTTAATTCATAATGTTCATGGCTCAAATTAAGCCTCTAAAGGAAAAGCTATTTTTGCCTGAAGAAAATCAAATCCAATAACATTGAAATTAGATGTTTAGACAAGTTGCATTGTCAAGACCTTCTTCCACAAGAAAAAAAAGTTTGGCTTCACTGAATGGGCGTTTATTGAGAAAAATACAATCATTTTCTGGCAATTCTTATTTGCTTTCATGAACAAAGTACCGTGTATTTTCTCTAACATTAACCATCTCAATTGTGTTGGTAGAGAGGATGGAGTGATGCTAACCAGAGAAGGACCTGGTTAGCCTAACTTCCCCATCAGTGTCTTAGGAATCAGCAACTGGATATTTTGGCTCAGTCCCAGTAGGAAAGACTGCAAAATCGTTGAAGCTTAAGATAAAATTTTTATTGTATGTCTGCACAGCACCATGTCCAAAGGAGCTTTACTCTCAGTTGGGGTCTATATAATAAAATATAATAATTAACTGGAAAGGAAGGAAAGCAGAAATGCAGAATCTGGGCCTATGGGATCTTTCTCTTGCTCTGTTACACCGATGGAGGTGGTTATCTGCCATGTATATTTTTCAGGGGATAAAACCTAATAGTATTCAGATAAAGAAATCTAAATTGTTAAGGGTAATTCTTGTACTGTCTTATGTTGGATACCAGCGCCTTCCAAAACACATGGATGCCTTGGGAGTGTCTGAGGGAGGGCTAGTGCATTTTAAATGGAAAAGCTTTTATCCAAAAAATGTCTTTTCAAAGTCCAAAATGATCATGAAACGCTTGAACTTGTTTTGAAACTGTCATGTTTTTTACAAAGGGGTTCATCAAAGGATGGCGTGTACCTGTACATTTTTCCTCCAGCACAACAGATCCAATTCACAGTAGTTGTGCCAGTTTAGGTAAGCTAACTGCAAGTGAATTGGTGCAAATGTCGTGCATTCACAACTGCTCAGGGCTAAGCAGTCACATGGGAGTAGCTATTTCAGCATAACTGTTGCTGAAACACTATCTGCATGAAGATGTTTATTTGGGAATAAGTATTCAAGCATGAAATAGCTACTGTCCTTTACCTTCATAACATATATTAATCTGACTTAACTGCTAGGTGTAGATGGACACACTATAAAATTCTCATTTTCCATCCAAAGGTTGAATACAGGGTGGAGACACAGTAAAGGGTTTAGTGAGAAACGCAAAGCTTTCCCTTAAACTGAGCTGCTGCATCAGGTACGTCCTGTGGCTTGTCCTGAGCTCAAACATACGGTGGTGAGTAAACCTGTGAAGTCCCTGCAGAGCCTCGCCTCTGTTTTTAGTCACTGCAAGATCCTGGCCATTTCTGCTTTGAACCTTCTAGTGGTCTGGGCAACAATATCATCCCTTTTCTGAAGCGTGTGCTACAGTCTTAGGGTAGAGCTCCAAAGCATTTTCCCAGCTTCAGGGTCCCCAAGAAAAGCGTTTTTTTTTTCCCCTTGCTTTGTTTTAATCCCAAAGCAAACCATGCCACAGTCCCTCCTGCTCCTTTTGTAGCTCTGTTGGCACAATAGGGGGGAAGGGGAATTGTGATGCTCAGGAGACTACACCATGAGTGAGAGGAGGTTTGAAATTAGTAGGAACACTCATTTTAACCCCTAAAAACTTTAAAATCTTTTTACCTCTTTGGTCAAGGAATAACCGTGTTCCCTAGACTGCAGATTCTGCTGCTGTACATGGCTTATTGCTTTTTAGCCCAAGAAATGAAAATGGCCCCATTAGCAGAAAGTCATATTAATTTTATTAGATTGTTATTCAAGAACATTAGAAAATATTAATATCTTTTTATGGTTCTGTTTTTTTAAGATGCTTTCTATTTTATCTAACGAGGATCATTAACACTAAGAGAACAGTTCTGTTTTCTTGCACATGTTGCTAAACAAGTCATAATATTTCAGGTATATTACACAGAACGTATTAAAATGAAAGACCTCACCTTTAAAAGCTCACAGTACCCTCATCATTATACATGTCCAAATGTTGATACTCTTACTTACAATAAATATGAATTGAATATATTATTCTGGAAGCTGCGCCATTAAGAATAATGGAGTAGTTTTCATAGTAATATACTGCTTGCCAGGAATAAGGATACCTGCACTGGTGCCTGTATGTTGGTGATAAAATAAAATAGGAATACTAATGTAGGCTTATGCTAAAATAAAATGTGCCATCAGACATTATGCTTCACGGGAGATAAGCCTGCTTTCCACTCTTCCAGGCTGCTGTTAACCTCATCTTGTGGGACTAGCACATTTGTCCTCATCTTTTCTTGCATTTACCATGGAGGTCACGCTCCATTATATTGTTTGTCTGAGCAAGAGTGGTAGAAGTCAGCCTGGTATTTAGGGCTAGGAAGAGATCTAAACAGAGATAAGTGGACACTATGAGCAGAAACATCCTGCTCTAGGCGCATGTGTACCAGCCCGTCACTTCTGTGCACGAATAAAAGAACCATAATTGGCAGCACTTTATATAATGGACTGTTTTCCATTCTGTCTTCAGCTGCAGAGACATTAATTGCCTAAAGCTGCAATGATGTGACAGGTCTTTGCACTTAGGTGAGACTGAAGTGCTCCAGAGGCCAGGGTCTCCAGGGAGAGTATTGCGTCTCTCCATCATCCTTTTCAAGCATGCAGAAGTCAAATGCATATTATTGCTGTCCCTTCATTCCCTCCCCACCACTGACTTCTTCTCACGCTGCCTGCAAGTTCATGCCAGCCCTGCGATGCTTTCAGCAGGTCCCTGTACAGGGTCCCGCGTCATCACCAGGAGACCCAAATGTCCTTTGGCTGGAGAGGCCTGTGCTTTAGTAAAGCCCCAAAGGATACAGGTTTTTTCAAACTGTACCCCAGGAACCTGCGAAGAGATCTGTGGGTGACTCTCAACCTTCAGAAAAACAAGCAGCAGGAAGTTAAACATGGACCGGGGAGACAATCTCTCTGTTACAGCAAGAACAGTCACAAAGGGCTTGCAGTGAGAAATCTGAGCTAATACCTGATCGATGACTGACTGTTAGTCCTTACTGTAGCCAAGGTCAAAACCACAGCCTGATTCACCAAGGGAATTATTAGTAAGGGCTTTCCCCCCTCGTTCAATAACTCTGTTGAATTCAACAGGAGAGACTTAAACCCTAGTTTCTTATCGCTCATCCCCAGTTTCCCCTTCTCCCTGTTCAATGCAATCGCCTCACTCGAGTAGTCCCTCTCTGCCCAGCCAGCGTGGAAGCCCAGCACCCCACACCAGTGTGTAACATGGGAGAGGGCCAGCACAAACGCCCTGCTTAGCAGTTGAGATGCCTTCCCGAGCTCCTCTAATAAAGCACCTGGTTTTTCAGTGTAGGTGTGTGCACAGTCAGCTCTTTTCCTCTGAGTGGGTTTTCGTCCGTGATGAGGAGGTGACTTGACCTTTGATAAAGAGATCTGAGCGCTGTGTTTACCAGCGGGACACAGAGTGACACATATGCTATTTTTACTCTGTGCTATGCTCGGTTTCTTTCTGGCCGTGGGTACATAAAAGAAGGGGAACTCATGGATTTGACTGACGTGCTTGATAATTCTTTTCAACCAGAGCTCACCAATGTAGATATGTATTGAAAAACAAACAAAAAACCCCCCTAGTCCCTACTGGTAAACACACCTCCATGTCTGCATTGTCCCCACCGCCAAGCCCCAGTTCTGCTGGGGTGCTGGCAGTCCGTGAGGGAGCAGGCATCAGACCCCAACGTTCATTTGTCAGGGCTTCATGGCTTCCAGATAGTGCTGGCAGTTTCTCACAGTGTGCTGCATTTCCATCAGCTTTCTTTAGAAAAAAACTGGAAACAATAGCAGCTGCTGCATGCTGAGTATTGCTGACAAAATCATCAAACTTGCTAGCATTTTGGTAAATATTGCTCTTGGTGGAAACAAGCAAAGACACAAACAGAAACCTGGGTGGTGGTTTGCAGACACAGCTGGTCCTTTTCAGCAGAGAGCACAGAAGGCAGCAGGTCATGCAGTGGACTGGATACCAGAAGGGGTTTTGGGAAGTCCTTGTCAGGGAATGGACTACAGACTGTATGAGCCCCAGGGTGGGCCACCAAGCACCCCTTTGGCAGGAGTCCCCACATCACTGATGGACACCTTCATGTCTCAGCCCCAAATGTGTCATGGACACCCAAGGAGAACTCAGGGCCAACAGAGTCCCTGTTTAAAAGAAGAAGGCAGCAAAGAAAGTAGAGGGTTGGACACAAGGAGAAGAGAAGTGAGGCCCAGGAAAAGAAGGAAAGTGTAGAGAAAGGGAGATAGGGATCCAGGCAGCCATATCACCTTCTTCTGCTGTCCCCTTAATCATACACCCTGCCTCTTCCCAGCCTTTTTTCCTCATTTTGGCTCTTCAAAATGAGTTGAAGAGCTCTAGGTAGGGGATTAGGAAAATCACAGTGAATCCATCAGTCTGGGCCAAGTTTTCCCTCTACATTTTTCATACCTTTTGATATCAAAAGAAAACCCTCACCAGAAGACAGGAGTCTTAGGTGAAGATGACATACAAAGGGACTCCTGCTGGAAAATAACAGTTGATAAGGAACTGATGCTCTGATGAGTCTGTGAGCTGCTGACAACAGCATTGCTCAGGCACTTCTATAAACCATGTGCTGTCCATGGCAGACATACTATTAACAGATAAAATCCACACTTGCCTGATGAACTGGACTAGAAATCTAATCCAGAATGACAGGCTTCTAAGACTTTGCATTAAAAGTTAACTGCAGTTGTCCACTCCTCAAGCCCACGTGGAAAAAGAAAAGCAGGACAAGGCAAGATTTAGGATTTATTCCTTGTGCCTGGAGACTGTAGTTTTCTGTCCCTGAATGTAGTGCTTTCAGAGGTCTGCTCACACAGGCATATTGAGATGCCTGACTTGGAGCCATTCACGGAAGCCCTGTGTAAGTAGTGAAGTGCCACAGCCTTTATCAGAAAAAAATTACTACTGAGAATGAAGTTTCTACTCTGAGGGACCCACAGGGCCTGTCTCTTGGCCCAAGTGGAGCAGCTCAGCTGCTCTTTCCTGTTTAGGATTCCCTTAACAGGGAGTCTTGTGGTTGGGAGCTCAGCTGTGGAGTTGGCAGGCTGTTCTTTCTTAGTTCTTTGTGCATATGACATGCCCTGAGGCTGTAGCAGAGATACACAGTCCTTACACAGGCAGGGGAGTACCTAGCATTTAGCTCTTCACCTTGGGAGAGTTTCTTCTGATAACTATTACCACTGAGCGCCTGTGATCCTTCCGTGTCCTGCTGCAGACCTCTCGGCACCTGCATACTTGGTGGTCCTCCATGCCTATGTTTGTGTCTTGCTTTTGTAGTGGGTCTTGGGAACGCATTTGAGCAACGTACAAAACCAGCCTTGTGCTGTGACATGAATGAGGATTTGGCTGTTCATCATATGAAAATCACATCCATTACATAGAAGCCAAGCTGCCAAGACAGACCTAAAAAGAACCTCATGATGCTGAATAATTCGTTCTTCTGTCCCAGATCAGACTCACCATTATGACACTACCTGTATGTGTTTGCTCAGACTATTCTTGTAAAGATTGCAGTGGCGGAGATCCACTGCTTCATTCTTCTTCCTCTGCTGAATATTTCCTTAATATCTAACTCAAAATCTTTTGCAAACTAAATCCATGGGACTTGCTCAGAACATAAGCTTTCTATCTTTCTTTGAGCACATGTTGGTGGAAAATAGGTACATTATTGTGAAGCAAAACAAAAATATACAAATTAAAATACAAAGCCTGAAGGACAGAGCACCAGGTATGGTAGGAACCTCCAGGCAATGTGTCAAAAGTGATGTATTTTTCTGTTTCCAGGTGGAGGGAGTGAATTTCTCATTGTTTCAGGTTCCCCCAGAAAGAGGAAAGACAAGTGGCATTTACAGTAAGAACAGGAGTTTCATACAGGAGTAAACAAAATGCATGGTTTTTCTTGGAGGAGTCATTTCATCCTGGCAGAGTCTCTAAGCTGTTATTCTGGGAGATCCTTTGCTTGTCTGACATAACCAGCATTAATCCCTGTATGTCTGTGTCTTCTCATCTGCTGCAAGTACTCCTGGGGTTATGCACTTGAATGCAGGGTTATATCTTGAACTAACTGCCACACTATTATGAAGGCCTCTGGAGAGAGATTTCTCCATTGAGGAGTGTCATTGCAGTATATTTATTTTGCTTTCCACCATGTTCTTTAATAGACCTTTAGCAATTGTAACTGCCAATGCAGATTTACCATTTGACTGGCCATGCTCTGGTGATGACTAAGTGGTGATGACTAAGTGTCCATTTCCAAGGAAAATGCACAAAGTCATTCCAAGCAAACTGAGATCCTCGCTCTGAAAATGGCACAGCCAGAGACACTTTGCTGGCTGAAACACTTTGCTGCTTTCCCTGCAATGGTCACTTAGATACCCTCCAGTAATTTCTCATTCCCACAAGGCTGAATGTCAGTGTATAAATAGGAGTTACAGTTTGTGCAGTTTACTGTGAAAATAAAGTCTACTTTTCTTTTTCCCCTAGACCTGCTAGCAATGGCATTTCCTTGGCAGGGATGTATTTACTATGGAGGCTAATTGTGATCTATACCCCAAGAATATTTTTTTTTCCCAGATAGGCTTATCTTTGGTGCTTTTAACAGGTTGAGATCTGCTGACTGTTCACATTTCTAAGGGCAGGGCCTCTGTCCATATCACAGTGGCATCTCTTCAGATGCACCATATGTCTTTGGTTAATGTGTTACCACTTCCCTGCTACGTGAGATGCCTACGTGTGAGGAGATAATGGTGTGAATCCTGCCTCCTCAGCTAGCAGTGGCTTCTTGGGGTCTCCAGGAGTCCTGGAAGTCATTTTGTGAGTACCTGCATTTACTGCATTAGATACGGGGACCCTCTGTCTTGCTTTTACCTGGAAAGGGGGTCACATCATAGATCCCAGAAGAGAAGATCAGTAGTGTTTCAGTGGTGAAATCTAGCAATGCTTCTTGGCTCAGGAACTGGATGCCCATCTCCTGACTTAACATTGAAACAAAGTTCAGCTATGCACAGGCAACCTCCCTCACTGGGTCTGCTTCGAAAAAAACTCATCTGTGTGGGCAAGAGGAGAGCCATAGTACACCCCAGATGATTGGGGTACCAGCAAAATACTCTGGAAATTTTTTATCTCCAGATTAGTTGTGCTGACATGTTGTATATATGTGTGATACTGAAGTCAATCACAGCATTATCTTCATTTATTCCATTTTGGATTTACTTCCCAGGTACTTTCCAGCAGACACAGAAGGCCTTGGTGATGAACAGCTATTGCTTTCTTCAGGGCAGTAGTCTGGAAACATCATCTACTCAGAGACCCTACAAGTTTTACTGCTGGGTTTTCTGCAACGCGGCAGTTTGCTTTGGTTTGGATCCCAAAGACTGTTTTTGACTGCTTCCATCTCTTTCTTGTTGTCCAGTGTGTGGTGAAGTAGCTGCTTGCTTTACCTAGAAGAGATTGCCAATATTTGTCTGTAACATCCTGTACTGAGAATTTTTTTTTTTTTTCTGCTGGAGTTGTCCTGAGTCAGTGGAGGGCATTTAGCAGTAAGTTCTCTGTAGTGCTTTGCTTAAATCGCTACCTTAATGTTTTCCAGGTCATGGCCTCTGTTTCTTTAGTAATAACAACTGCTTTCTGCATTTGTTTGGTTACTCTGTGAAGCAGGTGATACACCACTGAATCATTCATATCTTTTCAGATGTAGTATGCTTAGACAATATCTTTCAAACAAGTCTTGGCAATCTCTTAGCAGTTTAGTTGTGGAGGAGCCAAAATTCTCTATGTATGTGCTTTAATATTTTTGTTTTTCCATCTGTCCACCTGTTCCAGTTTAGGCATTAGGGTCAGGTGCTCTGTAGCTCAAAGAAGAGACATCCCTGTTAGCCTTCTGCCTGAGCCTCTATGCTGCAAGACTAAATTCAGGTTATTTAATATTTTGCTGTGGGTATGTAATCATGCCCCCCTGTTGTTTGACTCAATCTTTGCCTGGCTGATGTTTCATTTCCTTTTCCCATAGGAAGTTTTTGTGACCAGGTAGATTCCTTATGTGCTGCTGACTCCTTGGCGCTCAGCTTCCTGTGCAGCTGGCAAAGGTCCAGAGACACAGGCAAAGCAAAAGCACAAACAAACGGAGAATGAAGAGCCACGTTGTACCCCTCTGGCTGTAAAGTCTCATCCTTTGGGCCGATGCTTCTGAGGTTTTGTGCATTAACTGATCTAAACTTCTTGCTGGAGTCTTTGGCATAACAATTTTTTTCTTGCAACCACTACTGCACGTGACTTCATATGCAGAACCTTTTTCTTTTCTCTTTTCTCTCTGTACTTTGTTTCTTTGATTTCACCATTTTGTGTTGTTCATCTTCTGTTGCTTTCTGTTTGTGTTTTTATACAAACTTATGTTAAGTTCCCTTGCTTGTGTTTATACATTTTGGTAATCTCTCTGCTTTCTCCAGGCTACTGATGAATCATTTCTCCAATTATTAACAACTCTCATTTTTCTCTGCATTTGGATGAGAGCTTGTTCAGTAGCCTTGCACAGTCTAATGCTTGTGCCAAAGTTTGTGGGTACTCTGTGACCTTTCTTATTTGACTTCCTGTAGCTTGCATGCTGTTGGGGAATTTTTATTGTACCCCTTGAGGCGAATTAAACACGTTTGTGCTTAAATATAAAAAAAAAAAAAAAGAAAAAAAGAACAATGCATTGGACAGAGTCCTACTGCCATAAGTGGTTCTACAAGAAGTCTTCAAAGATGCATCATGAGCCAATTCCCTATATACACTCGCACCAGCACCAATCCTGTGACCATTGACATGGGGCACCTCAGCTCAGTATTGAGTTCATTCCCCAAAGCCAGTTCTGCCGCCCAAAGGTGGATCCTGAGCCCTCCCATTCCAGGATGTCTACAAGACAACGTTGACGCTGTTTCTTATCTCATCACCAAGGGAAACTTCACTCCCTTGCAAGGAGTTCTTCTGTCTCTGGCATTCCTGCTTCCAGCCAGTTTAACCCCTTCTGCAGTTGGGCCTTCTTGCCCTCCATGCCAGATCATTCCTTGGTCACAAATTACCACTACTGAGCAGTTACAATTTGGATTTCCCTTTCAATGCCCAGTCCACATCCTCCACTGCAATCTGACAACCTTGCCATCGGTTTTGTCAGTTATGGCAATACAGTAACAATAATTTCTTGATCATAATTATTAAAAATACAGCTTTTCAATGTATAGCTCTTTTGTGGATTGAAAATGCTTTTGGAGAGCTGTGTAAATACCATCATGGGCTCTTCTGAACTTTTCCTAGCACACCAGGGCACTATCATTTCCCATTATGAAGGTAGTGTAACTACTCATTTTTTACTGTTCTAGCCTGCCCCAATGTGGTTGATTTTTGAAAGTGACGTAAAGACTGTACAGTTGTCTAAGCATGACAAGAAAGTTTCTGCCTCTTCCTGTTACTACATAACAAAAGAGAGCCATGAGTCTTACTCCTACAAACTTTCTAGTTGGGTAGTTCCCTCCTTACTCCCAGTGTATTATTTCAAGATGGTGCAAATCATCATCATTTTAATCAAATCTAGAATAGGAATTGATGTATTGACTTAATTACTTTTCTCTTCATGCTTTCCCACTCCTTTCTGCCTTCTTCCCTGTCTGCCATCCCCACCCAATATATTTGGTTTCTAATTTCACACGCACTTCTAACATCATGTTGAAAGAGTCTTCTTTCACTACATACCCTACATTCTTCCATTAAGTGCTTCCTGAAAGTAAAGTTTTTTCCCTCTTAGTCATTTATTACAGAGAGATGTGGATAAGATGGATGTGCATGTACCACATAAGCGAATAAATGATAATTTTGTCTGCTGGTAGTGACAGTATTACTCTTTGAGGGGTCAGAATGGCATATAAGTGGTTTAGTTCAGCCATGAATATATACTGCCATACTGTAAAACTCCTAGTTTTACATCTACCAGTCAATAAGTAGCTGTAAGCCACCTGTTGTGTCTCACTCCTGAATAACATATATCTGCACACCTGTATTGCTTTTCCTTCCCTTCCCCTTTCAGAGAGTGCTGCGGAAGCACAAGCATATACTTAACAATGTCAACTTCAGTTCGGTGTTTCAGCTGTCTCTACCAAACATTTTGGATTTGGGGTCCATAATCTTTCAAAAATGAGCAATGGCTGAAGCTCATCTGTTTCTGATCAAAGAAGGAGGGTGAGGTAACTCAAGAGTCTCCTTTATGAACTTCTCATAAACAAGCTTGAAAGAAAGATTCTGGTTTTGTTTTTAAAGTAAGCAGAATCCACTGATGCAAACTCTTTAAGCGTCCTTATGTTTTAGAATACAGTGCGCTGCCGAGAGAAAAAAACCGAAGTGCATCCCTGCCTCCAGATACTCGCTGCATTTAATGAGTCATCTACTTAAATGTCAAAGAAGATGCTTGAAATCGGACTGTACTTGAATGCGGAGGAGTGGCCTTCTTGTACCAGTCACCAGTAGCACAGTGACTTGATATGGTAGTTGCAG
Organism: Gymnogyps californianus; assembly: GCF_018139145.2. NCBI lineage: Eukaryota > Metazoa > Chordata > Aves > Accipitriformes > Cathartidae > Gymnogyps > Gymnogyps californianus. The sequence goes on along the minus strand of NC_059471.1, from coordinate 10,965,521 downwards.
AGTCTAAATTCCCTTTCCTTTTGTACAAATAGCCAGACACCCTTGAGTAAAGTTCACATTTTGTGTCTTTTCTGTCTCCTGATCCATCTTCTTATTTCTTTTAATGTGGAACTTAAGGGGCCTCCCAGAGAAATAGCATTATGCTAGAGCACAAAAGAAATCAGAAGTTTGTTCTTTGGTGTGACGAACCCACATTTTTAGGAAGAGCTTGAAATGAGATTATAGACAACTGGCCTCTTAAATAATAGTTTCCTTTTTTTTTTTTAAGAAATCCTCAGGTTTGAAATGAATTTCATCTCTTCCTGTTGCATGGCTGTAGGCACTTGGCACTACTATCACATATATGAGACATAAGACAAAGCTGTGAGATTGCAATTAATTTTGTTTGCTTATCAATAACAGTTCTCTATAAATAGGACTTATTCTGCTGTGGAATGAAAATTATCATAAGAGCCACTTTCATGACCTCATTATGGAGTATAATTGTTTAAGTCAATCGTAATTTTTTCCATCAAGAATGTTGTTCTTTGAGATGAGGAAAGGTTTTATTTACCATGACAAAAGGTTGAAACGAAGAGATATAGGAAATATCTCTCTATTTTAGGAAGGGAGCTAATGGAAATGAAGCTCGGTCTCAATGGGAAAAAGTACTAACTCATTGGGTGGTATTCAAACCACCAACATTTTCCTATGTCCTAATTTAAGTGGTTTCTTACTCATCTAAAGCTCGAAGTGTTTTTAATTTGAAATCAAAGTTTATGTGTTGATACTGGAACAGTCAGTCTCAAATGCTCTCTTCCCACTGCAGCTGCACAGCGAACTCATGTCATTCAGTTCCTTGATGCCAAAAGTGATGTGCTGAAGAAGGTGAGGTGGTAGAAATGCCAATGGGATTTACAGTACTGTGATTCAAGCAGTTTTCAGGGAGCAAATGACTTGGCTCTAGGCATTCCTTAAACCCCTGAAGGGTTGATGCTGTAAGTCTTCTGTAGGGAATGAGAGCTGGGGGACTCTAAAACTCAGGAGATTTGACCTTTCCAGTCCAATACAGCTGACGTTGGTTGGGTCTAAGACCCTGTCATGGTTTAACCCCAGCCGGCAACTAAGCACCACACAGCCACTCACTCACTCCCCCCACAGTGGGATGGGGGAGAGAATCGGAAGAGTACAAGTGAGAAAACTCATAGGTTGAGATAAAGACAGTTTAATAGGGAAAGCAAAAGCCGCGCATGCAAGCAAAGCAAGACAAGGAATTCATTCACTACTTCCCATCGGCAGGCAGGTGTTCAGCCATCTCCAGGAAAGCAGGGCTCCATCACGCATAACGGTTACTTGGGAAGACAAATGTCATCACTCCAAATGTCCTCCTCTTCCTTCCTTTTTCTCCCAGCTTTATATGCTGAGCATGACACCATATGGTATGGAATATCCCTTTGGTCAGTTGGGGTCAGCTGTCCCGGCTGTGTCCCCTCCCAGCTTCTTGTGCACCCCCAGCCTACTCGCTGGTGGGGTGGGGTGAGAAGCAGAAAAGGCCTTGACTCTGTGTAAGCACTGCTCAGCAATAATGAAAACATCCCTGTGCTATCAACACTTTTTCCAGCACAAATCCAAAACATAGCTCCATACCAGCTACTATGAAGAAAATCAACTCTACCCCAGCCCAAACCAGCAGAGTCCTGGGGTTACTCCAGTCCAGTCCAATAGATGCAACTGCTGGAATACTGGCATCCACATGAAAATAAACTTTACTCATATAAACATGAACAACAGAGACAGCCTGATCCTGTTTCTCCCTTTGACTGCTGAGGGCATGAGTTTGCTAATGACCTCACACACATGCACATACACACACATCTGTCCCTCCAGGAGCTGGCACTAGACACTTGGTTTATTTACTGACTGGCCCCCCAAGCTCTGCAGTTGCTGGACTCCAGACCAGTTGCTGGACTATGGGCCTTATGACCTGTGGTCCTACCTTCAGTTGCTGGACCTCAGACCTCTCATCCTGCTCACAGTATAGTCCACCTTAAAGTTCCCTGGTAGCTACATATGCATACACACATGCACAGACTGCAGAGCATGCTCAAAAAAAAAAAGAAGTCACAAATAGGGTTTAATAAGAAGATGTGAGAGCCTGCGGTGACCAGGTGCAGGGCTTGGCCAAACAAAGGTAAAGACCAGCAGCTTGTTTACCCATGACCAGCCCTGTTTATGCCCCCTCCTCTCCATTTGTCTATGCTTGCTCCTTCCCGAGTCATCTTGATCCCTCTTTTTTCCCTCCTTTGCTCCTTCCTCTAAATGTTCCATAATACATCTTGCAGATTCCCACAGTCCCATTAAAACATCCCATAATTAGTTTTATATAACGCCACAAGTCCCTCAAATCTAGAACCATAGAACAGCCCATGTTGGAAGGGACCTTAAAAGATAACCTGGTCCACCCTTTTGTGGGAAAGGGAGACTAGATGAGATTATCTAGCACCCTGTCCAGTCATGTCTTGAAACCCTCTAGTGACAGGGACTCTACTACATCCCTGGGGAGGTTGTTCCAGTGAATGATTGTTCTTACTGTGAAAAATTTCTTTCTGATATCAAGACAAAACTTCTCCCAGTGCAACTTGTACCTGTTGCCCTTTGTCTTCTCTATGTGGCTCCTTGTGAAGAGAGAGCCTCTGTCTTCTTTGTAGGCACCCTTCAAGTACTGGAATACTGTGATGAGGTCCTCCTGAGCCTTCTCCAGGGAGAAATTGCCTCCCTGTTGCCCAGGGAGGTTGTGGAGTCTCCCTCTTTAGAGATATTCAATAGCTGTCTGGACATGGTCTTGGGCAACTGGCTCCAGGTAGCCCTGCTTGAGCAGGGGGGTTGGACCAGATGACCTCCAGAGGTCCCTTCCAACCTCAACCAGTCTGCAATTCTGTAATTCCTTCACAGAAGAGATCTCATCTTATGGGTCACAGATACAGTCTCAGCCTCACCTCGTTTCTCTTTGGGTCAATAGATAAGTTCAAATGCCCTCAAGCTAAGGAAGACCCAATATCCTGATCACCTCCTTTCTTGCCAAGTACAACAACTTCCAGACTAATGTACAAAGACTATTGTATCATTGCATCTTCCTTTGCCTCTTTTGTTAACAATCATTCTCTGAAAGGTCTCATTGATTCCATTGTAGCCAGCAATGCCCACAATACAGGTCCAATTCAGGCCCATATTAAGACATACTCTGTGGTTAGTTTTTCTTGGTTGTTGGTTCTTGGTATCTTTGTTGCTCAGTGTGAAGAAGTTGTGAATCAGTCTGTAGAAGTATGGAGTACTTAGGCACCTTATTTAGTCAATGTAGAGAAGTAGATACTTTAAATTACTGTTGAGAAGAACCAGCATCTCTTCAATGAGTGTATAGGGCAACTCAGTGCCTCACTTAGGCACTCTGAATTTTTGAGCAGTGCAATAGCTAAAAGTTAGGTACCAGAAGTATCTAGGTCTGAAAACAGCTCCCACTTCCCTTTTACAATTTTCTTGTCAACTAATGGGCCAAGGGGAAATGAAAAGCATATGTATTTCCTCCCCATCCACTCCTAAGGAAATAAGTTTGCTCTGTCTGTGTATGTATGAACACAAGTGTCTATCAGCACTCAATAATGATGTTTAATCTATTGCTGAATTTCAAATAAGTCTATCAGAGAGGTACAGGGCTAAACTATAGGGAGTGCTCACAAGGTTTGTGAAGATACGAGGCTGGGCAAAGAAGAAGCACCCTAAAAATGCCTCTACAGAGGGAAGGCTTCAGTACTACCATTTTAGACATTGCCCACTCCTGAGACACAAAACTGTTGGCGAAAAGAACCCATTGATTTGGTTACTCATGGAACCACTTGTTGCTTTAAGCATTCCCCTTTCTTTTTCTGAAAAAAAAACCCCAACCAAAAACCAACAAGTCATAGAATCATAGAATCCCAGGTTGGAAGGGACCTCAAGGATCATCTGGCCCAACCTTTCTTGGCAAGAGCACGGTCTAGACAAGATGACCCAGCACCCTGTCCAGCCAAATCTTAAAACTGTCCAATGTTGGGGAATCCACCACTTCCCTGGGGAGATTATTCCAATGGCTGATTGTTCTTATTGTGAAAAATTTCCCTCTTGTGTCCAATTGGAATCTCCCCAGGAGTAACTTGTACCCATTACCCCTCATCTTTTCCATGTGACTCCTTGTAAAAAGGGAATCTCCATCATCTTTGTAGCCACCCTTTAAATACTGGATCATGGTGATAAGGTGTCCTCTAAGCCTTCTTTTCTCAAAGCTGAACAAACCCAGTTCTCTCAGCCTTTCCTCATATGGCAGGCTTCCCAGTTCTTTGATCATCTTTGTGGCCTTTCTCTGGACCCTCTCCAGCCTTTCCACATCTTTTTGTATAGTGGGGACCAAAACTGAACACAATATTCCAGGTGTGGCCTGACAAGTGCTGCGTAAAGTGGAATAATGACTTCTTTATCTCTGCTGGTGATGCCCTTGATGATGCAACCCAGCATCCTGTTGGCTTTCTTTGCCACAGCAGCACACTGTTCACTCATATTGAGCTTGTTGTCCACCAGGACCCCCAGGTCCCTTTCCACAGAGCTGCTCCCCAGCCGAGTAGATCCCAGCCTGTGCTGCACTCCTGGATTATGTTTTGCCAGGTGCAAGACCTTACATTTGTCTTTGTTGAACTTCATAAGGTTCTTGTTAGCCCATGCTTCCAGCCTATCCAGGTCTTCCTGCAGGGTGGCTCTGCCTTACGAAGTGTCCCCTTCCTCACTCAATTTGATATCACTGGCAAACTTCATCAGGGTACACCTGATCCCATCATCCAGATCACTTATGAAGACATTAAACAGAGTTCAGCCCAATATTGATCCCTGGGGGACCCCATTTGTGACAGGTTGCCAGTTTAAAAAGGAGCTATTTACCACCACCTTCTGGGTGCAACCTGTCAACCAGTTCCCCACCCACCGCACGGACCACTTGTCTAGACTGTAACGCATCAGTTTCTCTAGGAGAAGGCTGTGGGAAACCATATCGAAAGCCTTGGAGAAATCCAGGTAGACAATGTCCACTGCTCGCCCCACATCAACCAGGCAGGTTATTTTGTTGTAGAAGGCAATCAGGTTTGTCAAGCACGATTTGCCCTTGGTGAATCCATGCTGGTTTTTCCCAATCACATGCTTCATTTTACTTGTGATAGCCCCCAGGAGGATTCGTTCCATAACTTGCCCAGGGACTGAAGTAAGACTGATGGACCTATAATTTCCTGGATCCTCCTTTCAGCCCTTCTTGTAGACGGTGGTGACATTAGTCTTCTTCCAGTCTTCTGGGATGTCCCCCAATCTTCATGACTTCTCAAAGATTATGGAGAGTGGCCTTGCAATGACTTCACCCAGCTCTCTTAACACCCTTGGGTGGATAACTTCAGGGCCCATAGATTTGTAGGGGTCAAGCTCCTGTAATAGTTCATATACCAACCCTTCCTTCACTGACAGTGGGTCTGTGTTTGCATCAAGCTGGATTTTTATTCCCAAGGCCTGGGCCCTAAGAGTGCTGGTAAAGACAGAGGTGAAGAAAGTGTTGAGAACCTCTGCATTTTCAGCGTTGTTGGTGACTAATTCACCTCTTCTGTTTAATAGTGGGCCAATATTTTCCTTCTGTTTCTGCTTGTTGTTTACATACCTGAAGAACCCTTTCTTGTAGTTTTTGACATCCCTGGCCAATTTCAATTCGAGCTGAGCTTTTGCTTTTCTAACTGCATCTCTGCATGCCCTGGCAGTGCCCTTGTAGTTCTCAATGGGTATTCGTCCACTTTTCCATCTCTGGTACGCTTCTCTTCTGGTTTTGAGCAGACTCAGAAGCTCGCAGTTAAGCCGAAGGGGTCTCTTGCTCCGCCTACTTCCCTTACCTTTAAAGGGGATGAACTGGTTTTGTGCTTCCAGGAGAGCATTCTTGAAAAACTCCCAGCACTCGCTAGCTCCTTTATCCTCCATGGAAGCTTCCTATGGAATCCCTCCCAACTGAGCTCTGAGCAAGCTGAAGTTTGCTCTTCTAAAATCTAAAACCTTTGTCCTAGTGCTAACGTTCAGCGTGCTCAGCGGGATCCCAAACTCCACGATATTGTGATCACTGCAGCCCAGGCTATCACTAACCGAGATATCACAAAGCAGGTTTTCTTGGTTTGTGAGTGGCAAGTCCAGTGGCGTCTCATTGCTGGTTGGCACATCTAACATTTGTATGAGGAAGCAGTCCTCTACGCATTCCAGAAACTTGATGGATGATACGTGAGCTGCTGTATTGTTCTTCCAACAAATGTCTGGGTAGTTGAAGTCACCCATAAGAACCAGGTTCTGTTGACCTGAAGCTTGCTTAAACGACCCAAATATTGCTTTGTTGGTCTTATCGTCTTGGTTTGGAGGTCGGTGACAGATGCCTACTGCCAGATCCCCCTGGGAGACGACTCCTTTGATCATGACCCAGAGGCATTTGATAGGGCTTCCACAATTGCTGTAGTTGACTTCTGTACATTCAAGGTTCTCCTTAACATAGAGCACGACTCCTCCTCCTCTTCTTCCCTGCCTGTCTTTACGAAACAGCCTATAGCCATCCATCGCGATCCTCCAGTCATGTGAGTTGTCCCACCATGTTTCAGTTATTCCTATGATATCATAACTTTCTGACTGGGTGCAGAGCTCCTGTTCCTCCTGTTTGTTCCCCAGGCTGCGTGCATTGGTATACATCCACTTCAGGTGGTTGGTCTTCCGGTTCTCATCTTGGGAGGCAGCTAAGGAACATTTGTTGCTGCTCTGGTTGGCCTGGCTTATTCCCCAGTTGGTTGCAATGGTGTGAGCGTAGCCACTTTCGACCCTGGCCCCCAAGTCCTTCAGTTTAAAGCCCACCTCACCAAGTTGGCCAGCCTGCTGCCAGATTTCCTTGCCTCTTGTAGACAGATGGATCCCATCTCTCCCTAACAGGCTATAGTCATCAAAGAATGTCCCGTTGTCATAAAAGCCAAAACCCTCACGATGGCACCAGCCACGAAGCCAGAAGTTGATTTGCATTACATGTCTATTTCTGGCTGCACCATTTCCTCTAACTGGTAAAATGGCAGAAAAGGTAACTTCGGCACCAATACTTTTCGCTTGCACCCCCAGGGCTTTGTAGTCTTCCTTGATTCTGCCCAGGTTCTGGCTTGTGGTGTCATTCATGCCCACATGAAAGAGTAGCAACAGATAGTAGTCTGTGCTCTTGATAAATTGTGGCACCCTCTTGGCAATGTCTCGGACCTTAGCTCCCAGAAGGCGGCATACCTCTCGTGACTCCCTGTCAGGCGGGCAGATGGGTGCCTCAGTGCCCCTTAACAGAGTCACCCACTACGAGCACTCGTTTCTTTTTGTGGTATCCACTGTCAACATAACCGTTCCTCAGAACGTCCCACAGAAAAACAACCTCTCCTTTTTGTTAAAAATGAAAAAAAACCAAACCACGAACAAAATTATTTTTTTATGTCTTGCAAACATTTTTGCTGTGAAATACTCATTCTTTTTTGACATCTCAGATGCCTTTTTCTCACACCATCCCTCCCAACTGCTAAGGCAGACATGATGAGGAAATGGGATTATGTCTACCTAAATTCATAATTTTTATATATTTTATTTTCATGTTTCCACATGAAGGTTAAGGATAATTATCCTAGCAGATGAAACACCTGTTGCTAAAAGCAGAATGCAGGTGGACAGGATTTATGATATTTTTCCTTTTTAACAGTGAGATTAGGTACTCAGGGGATTTTTTTAGCACTTGAAAACTAAAAGAAACTCACGCTTCCTCTTACGTAGAGCCTACACCAAAGAGCAATCTGGTTCTCTTTAGCTATATCTACATAGTATTTGAAAGCCTCACAGCCAATAAAGTATTTCATCAGCACAAAAAGCTGTGAAGTACTGTCCCAGTTTTATTGAAAAGAAATTGGTCAAATCAATACGAACAGGCAATGAAATCCAGCTTGAGTGAGCCCCGGATCTACGTCCTCTCAACAGTCCATCCTTCCTACACTGCTTTGTAGGAGGACTTGCATGTCTATTCCATTAAATAAAATGGGCTAGAGCCAGTTCTTTCTTCCTGAGGGTATGTGGCACGGCACAACCTGACCTCAGAAAAGGGCAGCTCCACCCATCTAATCTATTGAGAAAAGTCCCCGGCCTGTGCTGTCCCCGCACCTGGGCATTGCTTGGTGAAATGGCAACTGGCATGGGCCAAAATCATGCCAAGGAGCAATACAATTGAGCAATACAGTGGATCACATGCCCTTTCCTGGGGCTGTTTAGTGTAAAAGTATGGCTATATTGACATGGTGCCATGCTGAGGTTCTCTGGAGGGGAATTTTCAGAGAAGCCAGAAATGTGACTTATTTCCTCCTCTCAGAGATTGATCTTGATTTTTTTTGTCTGCATACTTCATGTCCAGATGTCATGCTGATGAGCAAAAAGCAATGTACAATTAATAATGATAAGCACTGAGTAAACAGTAATTTCTGAGGGAATTAAAGTCGCACTGGGCAAAAAATAAATTTGCTAGCATTAGCAACATTCTCTTTAGTCTCAAAATTTAGGAAACGTGATTATCTGTAGGTGTTTCACTATGTACTTTTCATACCTTCACCTGAGATCTGGTTGTCAAATTTTTTAGTGCTTGTTTCAGGCAGCATTTGCTGCGTACAAGGCATGAAGCTCCCACTCCCTGCAAAAATATAACCTGTTCTCAGAAATTGAGATTGCTACTCACAGTGTAAAGGCTAGAACCACAATATTCACTGGTTTGATGTCACAGCTATGAATTATGAATATTTCTTAGTCATTGCCTCCAGACTGCAATGCTAACAAGCAAGTGCAATTTCTCCCATTCTTTTACTGTGGGTGTTAATACAGAAAGGCCTTTTTACATATATTTAGCTATCAATGGAGAGAAGTTTTTCATCCATAATCAAAAATCTTTAAAGTTCTGTACTATGTTTTAAGCAGCTATTATGCTAGTTTCAGTTTTTAAAAGAAACAATAATTTTGTCTGCCTGTGTTTAGGATACCTCACTATAAGGCTGATTTTCTCAGCTCTCAGCATGGGCTGAAAGCCTTTGTAACCACACCAGGCCTCAGAGCAAGCTTCAGAAAGCCTGAAGAACAATATGCACACACATTTTTCTAGCCACACAAATAGCTGTTGGGAGTGTACAGCTCACCTGCTCAGGATATCTACTAGTCAACCAAGCCACTAAGCTTGGGGGTCTTTTTTGGCAGTGAAGTTTATTTGCACTTGATTTTAAAGAGACTGTTCTCTAAAGGTGTATGCTATTCCAAATCCAGATGTACATGCATATTTATATGTGTATGTGTGTGTGTAGATATAGATCACACATCCAGGCCATGTTCAAGATAAGGATCCTGCTTTGCAACTTACTATATACAAATATTGTTACATGCAGTGTATTCCATGCAATCATCTACTGCGTAGGATAAGGATCCATGGAGTTAGTTGTCTTGTGCTCTCCAGGGATAGCAGATCATCATCAATGACACTCTTCAGGACTGCAGACACTGTTGAGCCTTGAGCCCCAGGAACAGAAAGCCATGTTTGTGCCATACCTTTTCCATCCAATCTCTTGTATGTGAGACCATCTGTTCCCCACCAAGCAGATGATGAATCATGTCGACAGGGCACACATGTTCACTGTCAAAGACAGGACTAGCTAGGACATGTTAGCACCTGGGATCATGCAGTAAGTGAGGTGGTGGTCTATAAATTGAATTTTATTTGTTGAAATTGGAGTAAAACAATAAAAGCTGTTGAATATCTAAATCTGTTGCCAGGGACACTCTCCTGATGCTTCACAGCTTTTTTGTCCTCAACCAAAGTGGTTGCAGTCATGTAACAGGTATTTAAACTGGAGGTAATTTAGATGAAATGAATCCCACCCCTAAAGACTTGCTATTTATTTACTTGAAACTGGTCCTCTAATATTAAGCCATCTTCAGCAATTTTTTACAGACAATTTTGATTACAGACCCAGTTTAGGAAACTGAACCAATCTGTTGTTTGCAAGCAACTGGCTAGAGACCAAAGGGAAGAACTCTACTGAGCATGCTCTTCACCAGGTGCACCCTCTTCAATCATGCTCATTGCCAGTATGTTGTATCAGGCAACTTGGAGATGAGAGACTGAGAGACACTTAGGTGAGGCTGTTTGTAACCTACCTAACATTATTTCAGCCTGTTGGTACAGAGAAAATTACTATTTTATTTAAAAGTATGACAGGAAAATGTGTTTTTCCACAGACTGAGGGAACTATTTCTGTGCTTCACAGAAGGCATCGTAGACCCATACCAGGCCAGTAAGATCCAATGTACAGAAAACTGAAGAGAGTGAAACTGTGGAATAGATTTTGTAAAAAGGCATATTCTCAGCAGTCCTGGGCAGTGGGGAATCCTAATGAGAGGTGCATAGGTGGAAAATCAGCTTCAGTGAAAGATGATTCCTTTTTTATACTGAACTTAGTACTGAAAAGTACAAAGCATACAGCTTATATCAAAAATCCTCAATGATCTGATGTTTCAGCAGCTCTGGCAGCTCTGACAGCTGCACTTGAATCCATCTAATCAGTGAAACCTATACTTTATTCTGGGAGCATGTCACCCAGGTCAGTCGAACTCAGGAACTGTACACAACGTCTGAACTTCAGATGAACCTTTCCCAAGAACGTGGTGGCAGATGAAGTCAGCAATGGAAATTAATGTAAATGAATGTCAATACAATCCGTTTTACAGTGTCTAATATTCAGATCAGACCTGATCAGCAAGACAGTTATTCAAAATCTTGAAACACTTAGTTGAACACTGAGTGTATCAGCTACAAATTCAAAAAGCATGGTTAAAAAATAGAGTTGTGATTTCAGCTGTGGTAATGTAATTAATCTTGTGCAAGAAAAACGTCATCTGGCAGAAGGCTACCTGAAGTCAAATCACTTAGCCAAACCAAAAAGCAGGTACTTCTTGAAGAGAAATTGATACAAATTAGGTTAATACTGCCAACTCACATTATAAGGGAGCACTGGGTTTTGTGTTCCATAGCACATTAAATTATGCACCTAGGAACACAGGATGACACTAATAACCCATACGTCCTGTCTACGATGGTGACTCGTACAAGATGCTTAGAGAAAGAATATAAGAAATAGGATAAGTCCCAGTATGTAGTGATCCTTACTACTGGAGAGGGCTGGGGAAGTCTCCTAGGAAATACCTGAACCAGAGTTTTCATTCAAACGATTTCATTTAATAGCCATCAAGAGATCTATGAAACATTTGCTTTTTAAACTTAACATGATTCTGTTCCTATTTTAAGCTCCATTTATGTTTTGGATTCCATAACTATTTAAGCAAAAAGTTTCACAAGTTAACTATATGTAAAAAAATTACTGCATTCAGTTTGTTTCAAAATCATTGCTTAACAATTTTATTGGGTCCCTCTAATTCTGTATTAGGAACAGCAGTGAATGATTGTTTCCTAGGCATGTCCTCTGTACAAATGTTGAATGTTTCAAGTTTTTATAGGTCTTTATCATAAAACATTTTGCTATTCTTTCTAAGTGAAATATCTTAATATACACTATCTTCCTGTATGGTAGAATACTGCTGTTGCTCTCCTTTTCTGCACCTTCTTGCAGTTCAGCTATGTCCTATGTGAGAAGGAAGACCAGAAAGACACACAGAATTGAAGATAAGGGTGCTTTGTGGATTTAGACAGAAGTATATTTTTACCAGTATTTTCAATTACTTTCCTAATAATTCCTAATAAGAATTGGTTTTGAACAACTTCTAAGCACCAAGTTGATGTTTTTAGAGGAAACCTCATTTTCACAATGACTGCTCACAATGACTCCTAGATTTCTTTTCTGAATAAAAATACATCATTAGAAACCATTATACACATAGTTAAAGTTATTTTTTGTAGTGTGCAGTACCTGGCATTTATCAACATAAAATCTGACATTTTATCATGCAGTTACCTAGAATTGTGATAACCTTCTGCAACAGTTTGCAGTCAGCGTAATTTTGACTATCCTGAATAATTTTATATTATTTGCACACTTTGGTACATCACGTTTGTGAATAATTTATTAATATGTCGAAGTGCCCAGATTCTAGCACAGATCTTTCTGAAATTATTTTTGTAATCTCTCTGTAATATTAAAACTCTTGACCTCTTCTCAACTTTTATTTCTGATGTTTTAACCAGGTTTTCCCCCAGAGGGACCTCTGTCTTTGCATGTCAGCTTAATGTCTTTGCTGATTTTTTCTTGCAGGACCATATTGAAAGCTTTTTAAAGACCCTAGGCACACTCATTGACTTCTCCAGAGAACTCAAGTAGATTTGTGAGAGATTACTTCTATCAACCAAATCAGTGCTAACTCTCCTCTAATTCTATTCTCCGTCATAGTTTCCAGTTATTTGCTTAGTGCAGTGGTCAGTCTTACTGGTCTGTAGTTACCTGGAGCTATCTATAAAATTTGGCATCACAGTTGCTGCCTTCCATTTCCCTGGTATTGTTATTGACTAAAGCTATAAGCTTATCAGTTAGAAGTGCAGCAAATTTGTAACTGTTAGAACTCCTGGGGAAATTATAGGAAATTCAGATATCAATTCACAATGGGACGATCCTGGCCCGCCGCTAAATGTGTTTACCTTTACAGGAAGTAAAATTTCACTTACTGACCTGGGGCCGTGAGAAATCACTTCAAGAAACCTAAGTTGTTTTAAAGCCCCAATTAAATGAGTAGTTTAACCTCATGATGCAGTTTGCATGCTTTCAATAAAGTGCTACAAAGGAACTTCAGTTTTAATCCATGTTCTTGTTCGTACTTTGTTTATATTATGCTAAGAAGGAAAAGCGAAGGCCTTCCAAACTTTCAGTGTTCAAATGTTCCTGTGATGGAAGAATTTAACCGAGGAGGATAAAGTGAATGACCAGATGCGTCAGACACAACACAAAGTGACAGCAGTATTCATACACCAGTGTTGCCTCTGTACAGATAATACAGGGAAATAGCTATAACCCTATTGAGCGTTACCAAATGCACAAACCGCATCCAGCTAAGGACATCTCCTGAGCTGAACACAGTTGAAGGTTGAGACTACTAGTGGGAAGTGTCATTCATACATGCTCGTCCTGTTGTTGCTCTTCCCTGGGCACTTGTTTATTGCCACTGAGGGTTTCTTTTCTTCCCCCACACCACACCGCCCTGCCCCCAAGAATTATTGCTCTTTTGCAGATGCTGGACATGGGTTATGTCTTTTTGGAGACACCTATGGTCTGGCCACAGCAGCCAGAGATTGCTGTGCATTAGCCTTGTGCAGACTTCACAAGTGGAGCAGGCATCCATGCACTGGGGTTTCCATAGGTGTTCCAAGTCCCCACGCAGCTTCTGAGTCCAGATGGACCTTTCACTTGAGCTATTGTGGCCTTTTCTACAGTCTTTCTTACACACATAGGCAAAACCCGAGGCAATACAGTCCCTAAATGGATTCAAGTCTTACTCCCCTATTTCAGACTTTTTTTTTTCCACAGTGTATTTAATTTTAAAACAGTAGGTTATTTTTTTTGCAGATGGAAAGAAAAAACTCAAAACTTGATTTTTATTTTGAGGGTAGCATGGTGAACAGTAATAAATTTGTCAGCACTGGAATCTGTCCCCAGCTTAGCCACAGATATTTAGCGTAACCCAGTTCCTAAATTCCTGTTGTAAATAGATTGATTTGGTTCATTGAGAGTTAAGTATTTCCATACTGAGCTAAATTCTAATTATCCCTTATACTGTAAGTACTCCATTTATTTTGGGAGACAATGGTACGTAACTTAGGAAAAGGGCAGCAAAATTATTGCAATATTAATAAAAATGCATCACAACAGTTGTGGAATAAACTATTAGGCTTTAAATCAGAGAAGTAATTACAGGCCTATTATCCAATATGGCCACAGCTGCTCTGTGTATTTATACACACAATTGCTTTCACATATACACCAGGAGGATTAGAATGAAATAAAACCCATGAAAGAAAGTATTTATCCAGGGAGTTAGAGTAAAAGCAAAGATTTCCTTTCCGTACCAAGAAAAATGGAACCAAGCAGCTGTTCAGTTATTTTGGATTCTTGTTCTTGCTTGACAGTGATTAAAGATGTTAAGAGCACCAAAATGACATATCAAGATAATAAATGAAGTTTTCTTTGTGATCAGCATCTGTCAGCAGAATTTCTATTCCTCTCAGCTGTATTTGGCTACTTATCAGAAATTCCTCCTTCCAGTAAAGATTACATTTGCTATTTCACATAAATCCCCCCCCTCCCCCCCCGAATATTGTTATCTTTTTCATTGTAAAACTCTGGAAATCCAAAGAAGGAAATGAGGAAAATGATCAGGAATAAGGGATCTCACAAACTGTCTATTTTAACTGAACGAAAATCCAAAGCCCAAGTAGGCAAAACGTTCATAGGTTTTTAGAAAATCACTACCAATACGGCTCTGAAGCCCATGTTGGTCTGGCAGCCAATTTCCCGCATTTCTGTTGTGGCCATGCACAAACGTTTCTACTATGCTTCTCTTCTCCAATGTGATATTCAATTGCATTCTAGCCTAATTCATAAGTTATGTTTTCAAATGCCGCTTATTTACTGCTCATGTTGCACTTTGGTTCATGGTAGTTTCTGTGGACACAGGAGGGCGTTTTAGCCACTCTAATCCACTTTCAGAGAAAGTTAAAAATAACTAAACTAACTTCTTTGAGGAGTAAAGATTTATATGTTACAGTCAGGAATTGGGAGAGGGCAAAAGATGAAAAGAACCTGTATGTCTAGCGGCAGTTTCATTATCAGCCCCACTGCAAAGTTATCTAGCTTTTGCTTGTGCTGCATTTGCAGGACAGAGGCATTGCCACCCTGTGCTTTAGGAAGTGATGCAACATATATGTCTGGAATAACAAACTACGCAATCTCCTCAGGCAGAAAGAGCACAGGGATGAGGAGTGCTTCTGCTTATCACAGCCATCGCAGGCACGCTGGCTCCTGACAGCACCATCTTATCATGTCCAGAGCGGCAGCTCCCAGGCAATTTGCTCCTCTCTGTGCCAAGACAATCAAAGTAGCTTAGCTTTGAAAGTAGTTTGTAGGACAAAAGCAGGTGTCCTGGGATCCTGCCCTGACAGAAAGTCATGCTACAATTGACACCATGAGCCCAGTCTGAAGACAAGAAGAACCCCCTTGGTGTGAGCAACAGAAACGACATAGCACTAGGTGGTGGTGCAGAGGCTGGTTGTTAGGGTGATAGCTGCACAGATGGAGGGCACGTGGGAGGGAACCAGGCATCAGGATTTGAAGGAAAGGGCGTATACAGGCAGTTAGCTGGTGAGCCACCTTGCCTTTGTGCATTGGGCCCACATCAATGCCAGCATCACTACCCTGGTTTGTGCATAGCAGCCCCCGCTGCTATGATTCACCCAGGTCATGGCCAGAATCTCCAATCAGCCAAAATACTGCAGAGAAAACCGCTCTTTCAACTTGACTATTGTTTCCTCCTTGAACCTTGTTTTAGTTAAAGCTGCCTTTTCATACACAACCTCAATGTGGTTTCCCTGGGCTATTCTTTCCCTTCATCTCATCCTACTTCTTTGTTTATATATTATTCTGCTTCTTCATTCAGACAGGAAAGCAAAGGTTAGAAAGAGGACAATTCAAGTAGGGACTGATGCAAGGTCCAGCCTTTCAGGAAAAAAGAAACAAGAATATCAAGACAGCAACAACAAAAAGACCCAAGTATACATGGAGACGTCTTAGTGCTGGACAGAACTGACAGTTTCTGCCTTGCTGCTTCCCTGGCTGGTGGAGACTTGCTGTTTGCCTGTCAGGTTGCTCAGTGCTCCAGGTAGGAGGGCAGGAAGATATGACAGCTCAATGATTTGCACCTTTTCTGGCAAATAAGGAAAGAAGGTGTAGGAGTAGTTTATCCATCTTCGGCCTTTGATACGATCCTATGACATGGGGGAGAATTCAGAAGGGCCCTAAAACAACAGGGAGAAGGATGCTTTTGATTGCCACTGAGGCAGCTAACCAAAAGAACAGCATTTCATGGGAGACATTGTTTGGACTGGATAAGTTTGAGATGAGTAAGTCAATGTATATTATTTCAGTGTTGCCTATCACATACTAGGTACTTGACTACACTTTCATAAGCGTTTTAAATTATTGTGCATTACTTCACAACTGGAAAGGGGTGTTGACAACGTGCTGGAAGACAGTTAAAAGGTCAGCTGAGATATGGTAACTTGTTAAGGCATTCTGACTTGGTTACAGTCAATTATAGAGCCATAACTTAAAATACACAGCTTGGATTTTGTTAAGTTTCTGAGGGCCATCATGGAACCGGGATGGATAACTCTGCATTGTTTATCTGCAAGCCTTCAAGTGCTTATCAACACATACATGTTAAATGGTAGCTGATCTTCTTCCAAATCCTGAAAACCCATATTGACACTGAGTTTTTCAAGAGGCCATAACCCTGAAATTCAGTGAAACATATGTACCTAACTTGATTCAGCCCTATGCAAAACTCAGTAACTGGCTTCTGCTGTTGAGGCCCATTAGACTGTGGCAGTGTCTTTGTGAGCACTTACACAGCAGTTAGCACAATAGTTCTGTGGGATGCAGCAGGAACACCCGACACAACAGTTTTCCCTATAACAAATCTCAAGATGTCATTGTTACAGCACTGCAACAAATATTCTAATTTGAGGACCTAGCTAAAAGCCCCTAGACTGTTGTCTTCTGTGCTGCCAAGAGTGTAGCCATTATCCTTCCTCATCTATCTGTGTATGGGAACGTGCCAGAGCCCTTTTTGTGATCTAAAACATTCGGTGTCAGAGCTTCTAGTGAGTGCTTTTGACAATTTGAAGTTTTTCTCTTTTGCTTAGTTCCTATAAGCAATGAATAATTCTCCTTCACATGATGAACTCCATTGCTGCCTAAAATTAGTCTCCTTTGAAGAAACAACGTCAAAGCAGTGATCTAATGTCAACATCTCTGGCTCAAGAAACCAGAGCAAACAAGAGAGATGGGAAAAAAAAAAAGGAAAAACACCTTCCTTGGCAATTTGGAGGAGAATTTCTTTCTTCTTACAGAGTGCATGATGAGTAATTCCTTTGCAAATGCTAAATCCCCTCAGAAAGTGTTTTGGAGTAATATTATTGAAGTCTTATGCTTTCAATATTACAGTCAATATAATGTAAACGTCCCTGGATTAAGAATACAATTTAAGAAAGACAAAAAGTGGGTGGTGAAATAAGAAAGAAATATTGCAAGTGATGAACTAGTGCTCATAAATCACCCCCCTCTTCCTCAATGGTTACCAGCAAAGTTCAGCACTGTCGCAGCTCTTGCGCCCAGCTGCACACCTTGGCCGAGCAGAGCAGGAGCGCTGCAGTGGTGTTCACAAGGCAGACACAGTCCGGAGGGTTTCTCCAGACAGGATCTGCTCAGCACCAAAGGGAATTTTGTATCTCACAGACTTTTCATTTCCTCTCTACGTGAATGAATATTTTTTTAATAATAAAAGGGATAAATTTTGACCACATTGACTGGCTTTCTGTTTACCACAGACCAAACAACTTTCCTGTGTGTACTGTCTGTTTTGTAACTTTTACCTGAATCACAGCTTATCTTTTAGGGAGACAGATGGAGACTTGTTTAAGAACAGACAGATTTAAAATCAGAGTGATCTAAAGATGTCCAGTAATGGACACTCAATCCAAGCTCTAAGTGAGTAATTTCTAGATGTTAATTCCCTGCCTTACTACAGATCTAGTCTGAAATAGACAAAATTTTGTTTTCTGTAGTAATTTTTAACCATCTTTTGATTACTAAATAAATAGACCTCCCAAAATTGTATTTTGTCACTGTAAAGTTTGGATCCCAACTCTGAAATCAGTCTTGCAGCTTTTCTGAATGCTTTGCAGCTTCTCAACATCCCTTTTTGAACTGTGAGGATTTGAATGAGTCTTAGTAAAGCTGGAAATATCATCTACCTACTCCCATTTGGTATTTCCAGTCTTATGCAGCCAAGGATTGCTTCTCAGCCATAGATCAATCTCCTACCATCACACTTAAAGTGCTTACTCGAAGGATTATCTACTACACTATTTCTGAGTTCAGTTTACAGAGACACAATACTAACTTGCAATTCCTCCAACTTGTAGAATAGATCTATGTTCACTTGTCTGAGATAAATTACTTTGCTTGTATTGAAAAAAAATCATCCTTCTCAAGTGGTCCTGGTTTGCTATATGCTCGATCCTGCTCTGTATAATCAACCAGCTTCCTTAATTATTTACTATTCACACAATAGTTCTGTGTCATTGCACCATCTATTAATTATACAAGCAAAGAGTTCTATACATTTCCAGATCATTTTTATGAATGAGATTGGGCCAAGAAGAGAGCCCTTCTATGCTCTTCTGGAAATGTGTCTACTGGATGATGAGCCACAGTTGTTTCATTTACCAGTGTGATGTTTAAGCTATTTAAGAACTTCTGTAATGTTCTTTTTTCTTATAGTGCTAGTATTTTTTCACCCAGTTATGTCAGCTTCTGCAGTCTCATTCAGCCCTAAATGCTGGGCATATCTGCCCATGGCTTTTAGTTGAGACCTCAATCAAGTTGAGCTCCAGCTTTGCCCACATTAGTTGCCATATACTCACTGAACTTTACAATAGACTAGTATGTAGTGGCCATATCTTCAAAACTTATCATACTAAGGAGGAACACGGCAACTCTACACACACAAAGCAGGGAATGTCAGACTCTGTATGCTGCAGGGTTTGGAGCTCAGCCACAGAACTGGATGGACATGGCCATGGTCACTGATTTATGGTTGGATGAAAATTGCTGGCTGAGTTCATGTGAATTATAGAAATTGCAGAGAAGGAAGCAAAGAGATGACTGTGGTCTTCTTAATTACCATGCATCTGGAACTGCAGCCCAGCAGCACTGCCATTTAAACAGTGACTATCATTCAATTCTCCTTCAAACAGGAAAGGAATAGGAGGAATGTGGGAAATAAGCTTTTTCAAGGAGTTGGGGCTGAATCAGTTGCCTAAATACAGACAACTAAACATGCAGTCTTCTAAGTCAAAGACATAGGTACAAGGCTGCCAAATTTGGCACAGGATCTGTAGTCCTGTGCCAGGTCTGTCCGTCCAGACCAGAGACTAGGTGGGATAACTGTCATCTGAAATGACGCTAGAGTGCTATATGTAAGTAACTGAATCCCAGCTTAATCATATTTAAATGTAGGTGTCTGTGGGACAGCCAGGTGTCTAAACTCTAATTATAGTTAGTGGTGATCTGTTCAATAGTCAATTACTCCAGACAGAGATTGAACCACCCAACCTTTAAGGACAAAATAGTCAAAGGGCATTTACTTTTCTTCCTTCATGTTGAAACATACAGTGTAACGATAATTGGACTCAGCAACACTGCGCAGGTCTATAGTCTATAAAGGACTATGTATTCTGCAGTTTCATTCTAATATCTTCTTAACAGTAAGGCTAATAATAGTTTGATATAACATCTTTTGGGTTGGAATAAAGCTAGGCAGCTGTTGAGGTTGTAGTTTACAAGGAAGAGATACTTACAGTGGTAGCAGAGACGACAACAAAAAACCAATTTCCTTTAAGGATTTACCAGGCAGAAAAGGGATAGTGTGTCTTGGGGTTATCGGAGCCCAGCACAACCTAACGGGACCAACCACAGCAGCTCAGGCAGAGTTTTGCTAAGCTCAGCCTGAAGGAAAGAGATGTTGGTACCAGAGGTGCCAGGTTACTTGCCAGAGTGGTGAGGTCTCAGAAACTTTGCTCAGAGGCAGCACAGCACTCTTTAGGGTAGTAAAAGCTGTGGCAAGATGTGGCAAGTGAATCAGTGCTAGCCTGGCCTGTCTCTTAACCAGGTATTTGAGACAATACATGGCAATTGTTGCAGGAGATAACGAGAAGCTTTCTTATTATGGTAAAAAGAAGAAAATACCAGAATCTCAGGGGAAGGAACAAGAGGAGCTGCTAAGGATTGGCACTGCAGCTAAGACAGTGTCTGCATGGAGGGGAGCAAGAGAGTAGGCAATGTGTTGGGCATAAATTGCAGGGTTTCGGTGGCATGGGGGTTCAGGGGTGATCTGTGTGGAAGGAGGTCAGGGGCTGCCCTGTGCTGGTCATAGCTGGTTCCATTCAGCTCTGAAGATGATGTGAACAACTAATTAGGTGCCAAAACCTCATGCTCAAATATATTTAAGGAAAAGCGTCAGCTGCAAGGGTTAAGACACCTCGGAAGAGAAACATGAGGAAACATGTGGAAGGAGATGTTGTTGGGGACATGGCTGGAGATACTCTTGGAAAGAGGTGCTCCATGCCAGAGAAGGTACCTCTGAGAGGACTGCAACTGTGGGTGACCCACGCTGGGGTATGGACACCGCTGAGGAACTGCGACCATGTGCCACCCATCCAAGGGCAGGGACACCCCTGAGGGACTGCAGCTTGTGAAGAGGTTTCTGTTTAATTGGCTATGCTTTTCTCTTCTTTTTTGCCTTGCTACCCAAATGAATAATCAAAAGTTGTTGTTAACTAGCAATGAATTAAATTAAATAAAATTCCTTAAGTAGAGACTGCTTTGAATATGACAGCCTCTTTAGTATCACCAGCTGGAGCAGTGCAGGTCTCCATGTTCTCTGGACTCTCATTTGGGGAGCACTGCCCCCACACCTAGCTACGTGCAGCCCAAGGGAATAACCTGACGGGGACAGAAGCTGTAGTGCCCTGGTGAACCTTTCTTTGAAGAGGGTGACCAAACTGCAGTATCCAACACTCCAATTGACTGGGCCTTCAGGTACTTTTAAAGGTGAATGATTATGTTCTCCTGAACTTATTTCAGTTTGCCATTACTCACAAGTCACTTTTTCATTAAATGGCTCCAATTTATCACTGAATAATAATCATTGAAGGAATTAAACTAGCCTTACCTCTGGCTTAGGAAAAAATTATGCCATTTTCCAAAATGAGAGGGCTGTATACCACAGACAAAGCCCGGCACTTAGCAGTATTGTAGTGTTGTGTTTTCCTGTGATCTTGCAGCACTGCTGTCCTCCTGGTACCTCTGGCTCTGGCTCTGGCTCTGCTGAATTCTGAAGAAATCCTGCATCTCTAGGATGGCAGGGTAAGCTCACATCCTCTTGTCATACCACAAGTCACCCATTTTAGCTAATAGGAGATGATTATGGAAATTATCAGAGTATGGCCAGTAGCTTTTCATGTAAAAAAGCTATGCTTTCTTGGCTGCCTCCAGACTTTCTGTTCTTTGACCTAGACTCTTCACAGCTTAAGATCTAGTATGCTGACTTAGGACCTCTTGATCCTGGATCTCCACTGCTTCTTATCTGAATAGTAGCATCAGCTCTGTGAGTTCATAAGCATCCCACTTCTTGCAGTTACACTAGTTTAGGTTTGTGTAGACCCTTTCGTCACAGGTGGAGGAAATCCAGCTCTTTTCCTGCTCTGGAAAAGAGATTTATGTAGTGAATGTCTGTCCAGGAACCCATACTACTTGGTTCACAACTGTAGGCCAGTGGAGAAAGCAACATTCCTAAACACTTCCTGGTTTTTAAGAGAGGGAGGGAGGAAAAAGTGGGTTTCTGGTCAACCTGACTAACCCTGAGTGCTGAGCAGGTCTCCCTGCCTCACCAGCTGCACTGATGTACAGCTTGAGTATTGCTGGTTACATCAAGCTATGTGTGGATGCATTCAACAGCAGACAGTAAGACAGCATGTGTTAGCAAAACTTCAAAATGGAACACAGGCCTTAATCAGAGTATTGTCTTCTTGCTTCAGGAATAACTTTTTTTTTCATAGAGTAACATAGTTTTGAGGTTTGCATTAATTAGTACTATTAAAACTGAACAGTAAGCAGAGATAATACAAGGTATTTTTTCCTGAGGACCTACTAAATAAGATTTATCTTTACAGTAATTCATGAAAAGCAAATAATATTTATACATGGCAATGGAGGAATTTCAGTAGAATAGAAAACATTTTATTTCTCAGGACAGAAAGCACAGAAATAGATAGAATCACAGAACAAAGTAAATTGGGTCCCTTAAATTCTCCCCATATGTCATATATTCCAGCCCCTGACCTTCTTAATGGCTCTCTTCTGGCCTCTCTCCAGATTGCTAATCTCTCTCTCTTGTAGGGGTAAATATACTTAAAACAATTCCATGAAATAACAATTCCCGATAGCAAATTATGCACTAGAGGTGGAATCCATAGGATCCAAATAGAAGTTCATGGCTGAGATTATCATCTGGAATCCTTAATGGTCACTGAAGACAAATAATCTCTTCTCAGCTGGTGTCCTTCTAAAGCAGATATTAACAATAGGTTAGATGACTTTGCATTCTAGATCCCTTCACTGAATATAAAGCAGCCAGGAATGACTGGCTCAGAGGCACCACCACTGTAGATACCTGAGGGCAGATGACAGGAATCCTCCCCCCATGTTGGCATTTCAGTCTTTGCTGGGAAGGAAACACAAGGCACACAGTTTTGCACTGGAAGCCCTGCAGGCAGCCCCAGTACTCCAGGTATTAATCTTTGACCACAAGATGCACAGAAACTGTAAACCCTGCTTTGCTCTAAGTGGGATGGAGAATGACAGGAACTTGGTCTCCTTGCAACCGGTCAATTCACACCTAACTTTAAGTAGCATATTTAAGTTTCCCTAACAAACCATTTCCAGGAGAAATCCTTCCTGCTTCTATTTAGGCAGTGGTAATGCCCCAGCTGCTGGGTGACAAACATCCCATTCTCAGGGAGACCCCGTGAAGTTACTGAAGACAACAGGAGTGACCTAATGGACATAAAATCAGCACATCACCTTTTAGGTGTATTAAGGCTGAATTACTCATGCTGCTTGAATCCTCACACGTTGTTTTGTAAAGATATGATCACCTTATAACATTGTGTTAACAGTAATGAGTGCATTTAATTTTCTATGTTATTTTAAATAAAATAAATCCCGTAAAGTGACTTGAAAAATAAAAGTTTCTCTTCACAGTTTCTCTTTTTTATTTGCCATATAAATGACCTTGCAAGCTCTCCCACATAACCGCTCAGTAGGTTGCAGCAGGCAGCTGCTTTCTCTGCTTGGCCAGTTTACAGCATCATTTTTCCCTTGAGAGCGATTCATGACATGTCTGAGCAAGCCAAGAACTAGCCAAGTGGGACAGCTGGAATTAGCTTCTGTGCAACTGGCTCTTTGTACCTTCTTTCTTCAGTAAGCAATAGCTTTAGAGTAGCTGTGTCCACAGAGCTCAGTGTATTTATGCCTAGCTTGTAAAGTACATCTCCCACGGGAGGTGCCTGTGGCTGTCCATTGGCTCTAGTGGGAGCTCAGGTTAGGTGTGCTGTAGAAAGTTGTTCCAAAGATGCTGGAAGCTAAAAGTCATATCAAACTGGCAGTGAACTTCATTTTTTCTCATTAGATGTTACCTCCTTAGTTTTAGAAAACAATGGCTTCTGCTGCTGTGTGACTTTATGCACTGGCAGCACTGCAGTGTTAATGGGAGGAGGTGGTTTCCACCATGTTGGACTGCATATGCTGCAAGTTTACACAACCTGTTACTGTAACACATAGAAGGAAGAAATAGCTTATTTTTGGCCCAAGTTAAGGGGACAACCAGTGGTGGTGGTTCCATTTTGACAAGACACTTACATGTGTTTTGACCTGTTTGCCATCTCGATTCTCATCTTTTCCATCCTAAAAGAAATACTGATGTCATTCCCTATCTGTAGCTTTGGACATTAAACAGAGGCAAGAATTTTACATCATTTAGTCTTGAATGTTCTCCGAACTAGTCTTACTTCCTTGTATAATGCTCTACTCCATCTCACTATAACAGTGAGCCTCACTGAACTGTCGTGCTACTTCTGCTGCCACAAATATTTCCCTGAGATTGTGTCAAAATCCATTGGGAAAGGTGGAAAAGAAGAGCTCCTCTACAAGCAGGGAATATAGAAATAGAAAATTAAATAGGAAACTGGCTAACGTGAGGCACTCATCCATTCTAGGAAAAAAACTTAGGTATTCTTGAGGGAAGAGAGACTTCTAATGTTGACTTGATATTTTGCCTTTCCATAGTTTAAACTTCTGTTTCAAGAATGTTGAGAAAGGATATTTGTGGCCCAGCTGGCGGGCTTGGTTGAAACACTGCTCTGAGTCCTACATGTTTTAATGGGATACCATGCTGCAGGCAGCATCCCTCCTCCCCAGCAGCATGAAGTGTGCTCCTGGCTGCGTCATGGCAGAGCGTTCAAAGAGCTCTGGAAAGAACATCTCCCCTTCTTCCTACATTGCAGCTGGGCTAGCCATGCTTCAGTCCAGCCCAGCTGGGGCAGCTTGGGCTGTGGAGCTGAACAGATGTGATGACGGACAAGTAAATGGGGCATACCTGAATGCAACCCCCTGAGCAGACTGAGTATCGTGCCTAGCTATTTTCTGGGGCAGTGCTTACACACCCGAGACTTCCCACTTGAATTTGTCCCAGCTGGTCCCAGCTGCCAGTGCCACGATGGTGGAGGATAGAGATGCCCATGGCAGGAGGCAAATCTGTCCTGCCACGCTGTGGAGCGGACTGTTGCTTTACGCACTCGTCCCTCATACCCCCGCTAAGCAGCTAACACAGGACAGCTGGATTGTCCCCTGAAATTGTCTCAGCGGATGGAGCTCACTGTTTAGACGGCTATATGATGCGATGACACCTTTTGCATTATTTGAGGATGTGGATTTAATTACGCAACTGCCTTAGTGTACACACACCAGCGAAGCAGCTCTTGGCAAGAGAGCTCTGCAGTGCAAGTAGGGGCCCCTATGGAGGAATTGCCATGTAATAATGAAATGAATTTGAAGAATCCAAAAAAGTAGCATTTTCTGCAATCCTGTACACAGAGAGGCAATGAAACACTACATTCTTTGCAGAACTGATGTGTCTTATCTTGTTCCCTCCTTTGAAAGTAGGAGAAAAATCAAGAAATAGTCAACACAGCTGGGCTTTTCTTTTTGTTTACTTGGAAAACTTGTTTTAACCATCAACTTTAGCAAATTTTGGCAGTTACAAACCTGTACACTTTTTTTTGTTGTTGTTTTGTTTTTATAGCAAAGGAACACAAGACAATACTGCCAACAGCAATTATGAAGGAACAATTAGTTTTCGGATGAAGGACTATACCCACTCAAAGTGATAAACCTTCCCTTTTGCATAAGGTTGAATTTGTTGTCATTGGAGAAATGACACCTCTTAATATCTACTTGAAATGGCATAAAAATCATATCTCTAGTTTTTTGTGCAAAACATATTCATTTAAAAAAAGTCAATAAAAAACATCTTCTTAAAAACAGAAAAAAGTTAAACAAAAAGAGCTGAACCCAAAGTAAAGTTACAGTACATTTTGAAATGATTAAAAAGTTTTCAAATCTAAAACTTTTTTGTTTTGTTTTTTGCTGTTACCTTAAAAATTTAAACCAACATTGATGACTCTTTAGATTTATATCAAACAAACAAACAAACAAAAAAAATTAAAGCGACCTGATTGGCATCAAATATCTACAAAAGCCTGGTAATTTGAAACCATTATATACAATATTTTATAAACTTCTTTTTAAACACCAAAACATACATCTTTTACAAACCAGCCTGCTTGCGACAGGTAAAATTTACAAGACAATCTTTTCCGATACAGTGCTTTAAAGAGAACTGCTTTCACTCCTAAACATCTTTGTCACCTCCTGAAAAGCGGCAGTATGGGCTCGTTGCATTGTTAAATAATAGCGATTCAGGTATTCCTATGACAGAAGAATGCTACAGTTCTGAGGGCTTCAATCTCTTTCCATAATACAGTTCAAGTGCACTCTTAACACTGGTAAAGATTACTTATGGCCTTTGTGTAATACGACATATTTGCAGTTATTGCTTTTCATTATTACATAAAGAAATGAATATAATTTCATTTCCTCCCCATCCGCCCATC
The DNA here is from genome assembly GCF_018139145.2 of Gymnogyps californianus. Classification (NCBI taxonomy): domain Eukaryota; kingdom Metazoa; phylum Chordata; class Aves; order Accipitriformes; family Cathartidae; genus Gymnogyps; species Gymnogyps californianus. The sequence continues at coordinate 10,939,345 of NC_059471.1, read as the reverse complement.
CCTTGGATGACACAGCTAATTTACTAACTGAATGGCCCTTCTGATAATGGAGATGTTAAATGTCAAGTTTATGAAACACAGGCTAAAAGCCATAGATAATGGGCAATAATCTAAATTTCTAAGGCTCAAATCACAGTTTGGTGTTTTGAGAGGAATAGAGATGCAAACAGGCAAAAAGCACAGTTTTACTGCATGGTAAATCATGGTAAATCATCACAGAATGAACCTGAAGATGTAGCTCTCTCGTTGGAAACCTATGAAACGTCCATTATTACTCAGTGAATAGCTCCAAAAAATACCAACATGGTTTTCTCCATTATTAAGTATGCTACCTTTTCAAACGAAGCTTAGCAGAACTGGTCCAGGGCACCTTCAACTCTCTCTCCCATGACTGCAATTATTATCGGCTATAAGGATACACTATAGCATCCATTTAGCTTTTTCAAGCAGGAGCTCGATGAGGAGTAAAGCTGTGTTCTTAACCATTTGTCCTGTCCAGCCCACATTTTTCTTTACAATGGAACTTATATTGAGCCAAGAGCAACAATTTTTATGTCATATTCTCAAAGTTTACCACCTGCCTGGCTCGCAGAGACAACAGGCTGCTGCCTTCCCATTAATCAGCATTTCAGTGGCATGCATTTCTTCACTGTGCTGCACCCACTCTGAGTTTCTGACTGGAGAGGGTATCAATACATCAAGGCTAGCACTACTTCAGACTACACTAGAGAATTTAGAGAAGGGGAGAAAAAAATTCTGAGGACCAAAATTGAACTGGTCTGTGGGACATGCAGAGGGGGACAGCCCGCTTGAGAGATGGAGCACACAACTTTCTGACTTCAGGAAAACAGTGGCAGTGAGAAGCCTTTGACTCCTTCCAGCCTTTTACTGCAACTATAGGTTAAAGAAACCCATGGGATAATTCAGGATCAAAGACATCACCAAGCTTTAGGAAAATAGCTTGACTGCCTGGAAATCACAGTACTGTAACGAACCTCTGCATTGCAACATCCTCCCGCCTGCCTTCATATGCTGTGTCCTATAGGAGGGTCCCATAGGAAGGCGACTTTACAGTGGTCTTCCAGTGGGGCTGTCCATTTGGCCCCATGGGAGGGAAGTGATTCTGCAGCTCCTTGGTGTCACCTTTGGCCCTTTGCCCTGCTATAAGATATTGGCTCAGGACAGCAATCACATCCAGTATCTATGGTTTTGTGGTTTTTTTTTTGCCTTTTTTTTTCCTTTTTTAGGATGTTTATAATACAAAGGCAAAATAACTAACATATTTAAGAAAGGTACATAAGCCTAATTTTTCCTTTTGTACAAGGCCACTTAATGTGGTATCGGCAGCATAAATTATGTTGTCGGTCACTTTAAGGCTCTTTCCACTGCCAGAGTTATCAGAAAGGTTGTCAATGTGCATGACATTCTCAACCTGATCAAAACGCAGAGAGCAAGCACCCTTTTACTCAGACTCATACACCCCTGGCAAAGTCAGTGACTTCTGATACAAGCATGCATTTTAACAAGGTGCTTATTTCTTTTGTTGTTTCTTTACAAAAAGCAAAGACTGTCTTGATCCTAAGAGTTATAATTCACTGATACTCAAAAGTACTTTATTAAGTCTATGAAACCTGTCTTACAGATGATTCTGAAAGAAAACACCGTGTAGTGGAGCCATCTACAGGAATGTGAATTGAAATACAGACACACAGGATAAGCAGAGATGTGAGGGGAAGCTCTACCAGAACCAGGGACCTGGCAATGACAGCAGCAGCGATATAAAAATCATCATATGGCAGAAAAAGAAATATACATTGGATGGAATAATATGAACACTAATTCTTACATTAGGTTATGAATGTGTTGTTATCTTCCAGGTTAGAAGATTACAGCTTGTCCATGTAAGAGAAGTAATTAAAAAGAAAATAAAACGGTTTGGATTAACAAGAGAGATGTTAATATGAAAATCTTACTCCCTAAGAGGTATTTCACCTTGAGATCTGCATTTGGGTCTTATCATTATCAAAAAGAGCCAGAACAAACCAGAAGGGCCACAGAAGTACCAGTATTCCCAGAGGGCTATCTGTCTGAAAATGGATTAGGCCTATTCGATTTGGAGGGGAGGAGATATTGAGGTATAGAAATCATGAGTGGGACAGAGAAGGCTGAACGGGTGATCCTTGGCACCTTCCCAACAGCACTTTAATAAGTAGGCGTTCAATGAAATGAAATGGCAACAACATCAAAACAGAAAAAGTACTATACATTGTACTTATGCATATTTTACTAGTAAAACTCACTACCAACAAGATATTATTGAGGCAACAAGCTTGGTAAGAAACATTGGTGTTTTTTTTTTTTTTTTGTATGGCAATTGCTAGGCTCCCATGGTGTTCTCCCTCGTGACACTTTTGATATGTCCCAGTAAAGTTTTGATATCGGTGTCTCAGGCTTACTCAAGAATATTCACTACAGAAAACAGACGACAAGTACACTTCATAACTAGCTGGGGACTTGAACAGAACTAATTGCATAATGGATAAAAATGTCTCACACCACAACCGAGTAGGAGCAAACCTCATGTAAACTGCAGCCCGACGCTAAGAGAGCATTACATTCTCAGAAAGTCATACCAGCTTTTTTTTTTAGGTTGCAGCTAGATTCGCACCTTTGTTTTTCACTCAGATGTTCCTACTCTTGAAAAGGCATCAATCTAATTGCATCTGCTTTCCTGCAACATAGACTTCATGAACAATGCAAGTCATCCTCTATCTGTGCCTCTAGGCTTGCCAAACCATTTTATAACTAATTGGCAAATCCCTCAGTTCCTTGCAATCGCAATACAAATTTCTGTATTTTTTTTCTTCTTGAAAACACAGGGACAGTAGCAGGGAAAAGGGGAAACGTACCATGAGCACATTCAGAATATATCACTGTTACAGAAGCATGTTTACTTTGAGAAGACCAAGTGACATTCATAAATTCAATGGACAGGAACTATTTGCAGACAAGTACTTGATAATACTTGTATGTGCAGTACATTCTCTCTAGAAGTTCACTCAATTTATTCATGTACCTGTATAATGAGCTGTTTTCTAGTGAAGAATTGCTGCATGATCCCAAAGAAAATATCTACACCAATCTTTCACAGCTATATGAGCTATTGGACGGAGGGAGCAACATATTGTACCTACTCCGAGAATTTTAGAAATCCTGTTTTATTAAAAGTGTTACAAGCTGCAATTTTTTAAATTACATTCTATTAATAATTTCTTTGTGTTGGGGGCAATTTCTGAAGAAACACTTCCTGTATATCAACAAATGGCCCACAATTTAATTTTGGGTGAAACTCAAGTCAGTCAAGAACATGCCCTGGAATACAACTGCTGAAACTATCCAGTTGAGTTGTTTGACCAAGAGGCAGGACACGGACAGCAGCAGAGGAAACCTGTTAATGAATCTGTTAATCTATAACAACAATTTATGTATTCAATAGCTTTTCAGAATGACTGAATTATGCCATGGAAGGAATGGATGAAACCCCAGCAGTAATGCAGACTGAAGACTCACATTCACTGTATAAGGTATACAGATGCTGTAAAATGCAGTGGTAAAAACATTTTCATAGCACCGAGCAACAGGTATGTATATTCGGCTTTAATACATTGAGTGAAAATCTCATATTTCCATATTGCACTTAGCTGCTCAGGCCAAATCGGTGTGAAAGGCCATTTACTCCAATCAGGCTGAGGGAAGCATAAAAGCATACAGATGCCACGGTTTTCCTCATCCCACAACAATATTCTGATGTCTGCAAACAACCTTTGGAAGTCCTTAAATCCTATAAAATCACACATCCAGTGGAAAATCTAGGGCCAGATCTTTGGCCGCAACCCATCCGTGCAGTTCCACCGACTGAATCAGTTTACAGCAGATGAGAACTCATCCCAGAAACTCTAAGGATGGACATTTGCCAGATGACGTTAAGCTAACGACTTGAGGTTACAGCAGTGTTATATGCAACTTAATTGCAACTAATTTTACTGCAGTAATTGTAGCATGATGACTGCTGTTAAAGAGGTGATTGCCCAAGCAAGGAATTTCAAAAAAATCAGCAGCGCTTTGTAGATAGTTACGTTTCCCAATGTTTTCAGATACATGTTCACATTGCATACAGAAGTCAAGGGAGGCTGGGCGTTCGCAGCTGGGGCAAAACTGGGCCACTACTGAGCCAAACTCTAACATTCCTAGAAGTCCTCACGGGTGAAGTTATGCACATGCCCCTGACATCAGGTTTTAAAAAATGGCAACAAAAGTAGGCCTATTTGGAGTAAATATACGCTGTATATATGTTGCTCTATATGCACACAAAGTAGAATGAAATGCTATGTAAAAAACAAAAGTATAGATAAATATTTATGGACAAATGACTGGTCACTTGTCTTTGATAGGTCAATTTGTAAATGCTGCTTTTTCAGCCATCTGACGTGTTGCACACAGCAGCCTCAGCGATCAATTGCTTTCATTCTTTTGCTGACATAAAATTTCATGCAACAGTGCATCTTGGAATGATCCATACCAGTTCCTTAATACTGTGGGGAGATCATAACACTGTAACACTTTTAATAATACAATACCAAAAAAAAAAAAAAAATCAAACTCTGGGGGAGAGAAAAAAATTATTTAGCAATTATTGTTTCCCCCTGCCTCAAAAGCTGAGTTTTACTCTTGGTAATAAATAGAAGGTACATACTCTCCAGATTGTCTGTAACAATTTTGTGATGTATAATACTTAACACAATTGGTCTCTTCATGTCTGCACATACAGTACCATTTCTGAACAAGTTAATAATGGGTTAGACTGTATTTTTGCCTTGCCCAATATATATAGATACACCTTCAGCAAAATTTCTTCTCAATATTTTTACTATATATCGGACCAAATGACAAAAAAAAAAAAAAAGAAGAAGAAGAGGAGGAAGAAGAAGAAGGGAGCTTCCTTTACACTTGCGTCTGATGCTGGGTCTCCACAAATGGAATGTGAACATTTTCTAGGTTGAGTTCCTCCACGCTTTCATAGTCACTCATGGCTACTTCGGAGTCATCAAAGCCGCAGCTGGCTGAGACGTCAGAGGAGGAGGCATCTAGAGAGTTGTGCAAGGATAAGGGCATCTTACCTGCACTAACGTTTTCTGTGTTGTGGCTTGGGCCAACAGCAAAAGTACTAAATTCGTTCTCAGTCTGAGACCCTGCGGTGTCCGTCTCATTAGGGAACTGGTGAGGAGGGAGGTATTGGCTAGGGTGGAAGTGCGGCCGTCGCCTGCAATCGGGGCTGAGCGTACTTGCCATTGAGACCGGCTGCGACGGTGGAAGGGTTTCATATTGGTCCGGATAATCCTCTGGAAGAGGAGGTGGTAACTGGTCCTGGCTTAAAAACTCCTCTTCATGAGGGGGAGGGTAGTCACTGTCAATGTCGTAGCCACCAAGGTAGTAATCTGTTTCCAGCTCTCTGGTACTGCCGTGATGAGCCGAGCCTCCATCTGCCGTCTCAAAATTGGGCACTTCCTCAATGTCAGACAAGCGAGCACTTGGCATCCAGTCAGAGGTATCCCAATGATACGCTGCAGCAGGAAAGAGAACCACAGCACTCCGTTAGGATGGAGCCGCTAACGAGAACAAAGTGTGCTGCATGCACTCGCCTCTTAGTCCTCACAGCACGCTCAAATCACAGCATGCGCCACAGGCCATCGACACAGGTCAGCCATGCTCTGACCAGAGGGGCAGGGGAGGAGAACAAAATTGTATTATGATGCTAATGCAAACAAGCAAAGAAACAAAACATGGCCACTCTCAGGCATTTTGCTTTCTAGGATGGTACTAGGTTATATTAGAAACTGTGAGTCCAAGAAATCAAAATAACAAAAATCTCTGAATTAATGCTTTTCATAGTTATTTGAAAAAATCTACAAATGAAGTCAGCATGCTTATGGTATCACATCTAGTCTCCCCTTCTACCTCCAATGACTTCGTTTCAAGAAAGAAAGTGTGCAAGCAAATAATCTGATCGACTGAAAACTGGATCCTGAAATGAAAAGGTGGCTGGCCATTCTCATGCAGCATTTGAATCCAACAGAATTCAAACAAAAGAGGACACGTGAAGCAGTTCAAGAAAAAAACAGATCAAATGAGTGCCCTGCCCACCCCAGCCCAGTCCAACAGGCAGAAAGTGTCCCAGAAAAATCACCTCTGTTGTAGTTCTGTCCTTGATCCATAACAGACACTGTCAGATACAAAGTGAAAAGTAAAAACTGGTAACTCGGAGTTTGTTACCAGCATAGTATTACACGTGAAAATACAAAACTCTGCATGCATATTTCTGAAGTACAGCTGCCTTGGTGTTGTTTTAATAGGATTTTTAATTGTTCTTTATTTTAGCATACAAGATAAGCAGCCCAGTCAAATGCAGACATACATAAAGAAATGATTGTCATGTGTATTATATTCCTCTTCTATCATATCTTAATTATTTACCCTCACTGAACAGATACAGAATTACATTAGAGCTGGAATTCTTAATACAAAAAGGGCTATCCGCCATCTCTATGGTTTATAATTGCAAAGTACATTTCTCTCTTGCTTGTTCACTTTGAAACAGAAAAATAAGAATCTACCATTCTCAGGGCCGGTTCAAACAAATCTGGGCCCACCGGGGCTCAGATACCATGGTGATGGGCACGGTATAAGAACCTGAATAGAATAGAATACAAAGCCATTTAATGGGGCCGCCAGCTACAATGCCCCGCAACACCATACCCACCTCCCACCTGCACTGCCATGCTAGCTGGTGGGGAGGGAGGCATTCCAGTATGGAGAGGGTGCAGGGGTGGGGGAGAGAGCAAGGAAAGAGGTTTTATGTGAGACAAGAGCGGGGAATAAGCTGCAGCATTTTCTAGATGAGATGCTCTTGTTCAGCCGCATGTTATTGGGCTTCATGCAAGAAGTCACTGGGCAAGGTCTCTGGACTGCATTGCTGGAGGACGTCTGGCCAGATAAACAGACCTTTATGGCATTACAGTACTTAACCTCTGGGGCTCAGCCACAGACGAGGGCAGAGAAGACTATTCTCCAGGCCTCCATCTACTAACACCACTCTTGCCCTTGCTTATCACCACATGGTGCACGTGGTGATGGTGATTTCTTCATCAGCTTCTTAGCCAGACAGTAGCTTTCTACCCGCTCTGCGTTAGCCTGGGGTGAGGAGGGTTGGGGCTACTGCAAGTTTAGCAGCAGTGTCTGAACCGGCCCTAACCACTCTTCTCCTTCACTTCTCTCTTTTTTGTAAAGTGGATTTTGCTGTCTTTTGGTCAGTGTAATGACATTGCACCCGAGATGCGTCAGGTCCCTCCGAGCTGTGTGGTTTCAGGATCCAGGAGAACCTCACTAATTTGCTGACTCACACAACCCCCAGCAGCTCCCTGGGGAAGGAGCCCCATCCTCCCGCAGCTCCACGGCAGCGATTCTGCCCACCATGCACGGGAGCTCCGGTACGGCTAGCTGTTCACTGCTTTCACCAGCTCCGCTGCAAAGCATGCAAGATTCATAAGTCTCATATAAGCAACTGGGAGGTGGGCAAAGCATTTTTCGTGACAGCCTCTTGAAACTGCTGCCAGTCTGGCTTTTTCTGACCTGTAAAGCATGATGGGGAACCAATGTGTTTGCTTAAGCTTTCCTTTAGGAAGGCAAGGCCATTTACAGTGTCTGTGGTTTCTTTTCAAGGTTATTTTCTTATTTTTTGAGTGGGACTTTCTCTTTGAATTAACCCTGGCTAGTTCATTTTATTTGATAGTCACAAGAATGGCACTCTTATTCTTCAGAAAATCAGTAAATATACTATAGACAAATACTCAAGTGCCATCACTAGCTTGGAGTAAAAGTGCTTTTCAAAATTACTGTGACACTGGCTCAAGAAAAAATCAGTCGTTTCACAAAAATAATTTACTTGATCATCTTGAAGCATTATGCAGACTGGCTTAGCTGAAGTCTGCAAAACCTGGCTTAAATTTGCTAAAGACAGATGAAATTTTGGACTTGTGGATAACCTGAGTTGGTCTTGAGTTGACATCTTCCCGAGGATAAGATAAATGCTGTATAAATAAATAAAAGTAATGTTTATCTATGATACATCATATTTCCTCAGTGCTTTACGGAAGAGGAAAATAGTGATATTCCTGTTTTACAGGTAGGTGAACCAGTTCATTTGTAACATGATGTGCCTGAGGTTACCCAGGAGGTCAGTGGCAGAGCTGAGTGTTGGGTCCTTGGACCCAACTGCCATGCTCTATTCTGTAGGCACATCAACCCCAGGGGAAAGGCAGTGGCAGGCAGGCTGCCATGGAGTGGCATCCATGGAGTTGTGTCTACACATCTTCTATTTGACAGTGTTACCTGGGAGAAACCAGCCACCTGCCTACCACCTCTTTGCTCCTCTTTGCTCCTCTCCATGTGGTCCCGTTGGAGTGCATAACCCAGCTCTACTGCAGCCTGGGATACTTTACAGCCTTCCTGTGTCTTCTTCTGTTTCCCCGTCTCTGCAGCCAGGATAATCTCAATGATTTGGCTCCATTTTCAACCTAATCCTTTTCTCTGAAGGCAATGGGAATAAGCAAGCAAAAACATTGACTTGAACAGAAGAGGATGAAGGCCTTGACACCTTTTCTACCACCTCCAATTACCCGCAGGTATTTTGTGGTACGTCCCTCTGGTGTTTTTGTGTTTGCTGGTGAACATGCTGATCTGCAAAACCCAATCCCTGCCACAGGTTTGCTGGTCAGTGTAGATTAGTGAGGTTCTGCTGGAATGTTTCACAATGAAAACAGGAAGCATTGTTGCATAACAAGAAAGAAAAAAAAATAAATACCTTCATTTTCTATAGTGTCAACTACATTGTTGACAAGCTGTATGACAGTCACTATGGAAGCTTGCAGGGGAGGGAAAGCAGAAAATAAAGGGAGGGGAAGGACAGCTTCAGGTTAGTATTTAAAACACACATCATATGTTACCACAATAAATTCTCTCAAACAGACAAAACTGACATTGAAAAAAAAAGGCTGCCGACCACTGCATGATTTATGCAGTGGGTTGCAGGACATTTCATTTCAAATAATCTCATACATTTTCAGAGTGGTGATAAATTCCAAAAGTGCATTTCCAGAAAGGCATATGGGATGATGTGTATCACCTCATAAATTCAAGCAGACTGGCCAGCTGATTCAATTAACCAAAGCAGTATCTTGTCTACCTGATACTAATTTCTAATTCATTCTTGCTTAAAGGTCTCCAGAGACGGTGCCATGTGCTCCAAGGGATCATTATCTTTTAGACCATCACACTAGCAGAAACGGTGCTAAACTCAATCTATTTCCTAAGAGGAATGTTTTACTTATTTACTGTTTGTGCTGTGCCTTGTAATACCTCGGGGACATTAAGCAGTACTGCTGTAATTAGGAGGACACATCCAAGTAGGTTTGGTTCAAATTTTGATCTGTGTTTGACAGAATATTTTCACAAATGCTTTGTGTGTTCTCTGCAGGTGTTTTACCAAAACATACTTTTCCCTTGAAATAATTAATATAGACTGCGCAATTGTTTAACGTGGAGTCCAACAGGCCTACAATGTGTGGTCCTCTAGATGATCTGCATTTTGGACCAACTAACACCCCCGCCTTTGAGGACCTGAAATAAAACCCACCAAAACCAGACGGAAAGCTCTGGTTCAGTGGGTGCTGTATGTGTCCCTTTTCCTTTGTCTTTAATTATGAGAAAACCAATTGCTTTGGAGCAGGCTAAGAAGGGGACCGGAAACATTGGGCAAGACATACTTCTTTGTTTCACACAGCCAATAGACTTAGAGGTCACATGAAACATGCTAACAGTAATAGTGCCATTCAAATATATATTGAATATTTTGACATCTTTGTTAAATTTTGGGCATGGGATCAAGGATCTCATCCAATTTCCTCAGTCCTTGTGAAGGCTTGGCAAAAAGAGCCTCGATAAACCAAAGAAACCGTGTTCTATGTCTACGTTGAGCACATTTATGCCATCAACAGCATTTGTAATTGTACAAGGGAGACTTGTATTGGCTAATGCATAATAAACATTATGGAAAAATAAGTGATTCCATGTAATTAGCTGCAGCATGGCTGGGAAAAGAGATGGAGGGCAGCCCTAAACTCTAAGAGGAGAACAACTGAGCGTGAAAAACAGAAGGTCAAAAATCAGGGCCAGCACAGTCTTCATTGCAACTAAGGGAGCTGAGCAGAGCATGTTCACGGAAGGGAGGGAAACTTCTACCCCAGGCAGCTCAGCACAAGGCAATACCCAGATACAGCATTGCTCAGGGGTAAAAATTGCTGTCGTCAATAGCAGTTCCTTGGACTTCCCAGCACAACCATCCATTGGCCTGCAGTGAAACAGTAACCTAAAACCACTTTCGTCACGTTCCGCCCCCCCCCCCAGCCCTGCATTCAAAACAGCTTACCATGGAAACCTGTAACTTGCCTTTGAAGTGACTTCTCAAAATATTATTGCTGAAAGTGGGCAACTTTTTTTTTTAGATTTGTGGCTAATAAAAATTTTTGCTTTTTGATCACAAAAAATACTGCTAACTACTCTCAGCAAGACTATGGGAGCTGAGCAATTTAAATGCAGTAGAAATAAGGTGGAAAAAATAAAATTAGGTTCAAAATCACGTCCAAAAACAGTTTGCACAGTGAGACAACCCCTATTCGACCCAGCAAGAGAAGGCTCTAAGCACTGTGGAGAGGGTGAGTGGAGGCTGCCTGTACCTGATACAAACTGAACATCATAGGGCTGTTCACACCTTCGGTGGGATGCGTCCCAGTGCTTCTCTGGTGCAAAACAGGTTTCCCCAGTCGGAAGCAATTAACCAGTTTCGAAAGACAGTGTCGGCACGGTCATTTGTACAGCAGCTTGACACAAGCCTGTCCCCACTGCTAGCCATGTGAGCACCCAGCAGCATTGCTCTCGGCTTTGGAGGAAGGAGTGTTGAGAAGGAGCCGCCTGTCCTGTCTCCCCAAAGAGCGTGGATGCTGAACTGCATTTGTTGTGTTTTCACTGACAACCTTTTACCCTTTGCAGGCATGTGAAGCACAAAGAATTAACATGACAGGAAGGGGAAGGATTTATGGCTTCAAGAGGGATATCCATTAGCCCCTATGTACATATATATGAGCATATATATGCTTACTTATGCTTGTATTTATATTTTAAGCTCTTTCACTGCAAACCCTCCCTGCTGCTGCAAGAAAACCAGAGCGTGCAGTCTTGCATTGACCTCTGCAAAACGACTCAGATGATTTAAGTTTCTTCCCTAATTCTCCCTGAAGATATGGATTTGTTTAGACCCTGAACTAGAATTGTTATCTCTAAAGGCCATATTTTAAATACAGCTTTCACAAAAAATGAGCAGGCACAGAAGGTCCAATCCAGCTTCAGCGGGTATCGTGTCACTGATTTAAATGGGGGCAGGATCAGATGCTTGAAAAGCCTAATTAGAATTTGGGAGATATAAAAAGTAACCACATCCAATAAATGACTACCTGAATAATTATTCTAAAGGTAATTATAATATAAATATATATCATTAAAATAATAATAATTCTAATAATTATTCTAAAAAACACCAAAGGGGTTTTTTTGGGTGAAGGGGCAGAAAAGCACTGAGAAGCTTGACAAAAATACTCATGATGCTTCAGCCACAGCTGAACCAAAAGGAACTGCAAGTGCACTTTGCTTTAAGTGCTTTTTCCGACATTTAGGAGTACCTAGGGAAGAGCTGTATGACATGACTGAGGAACTGAGTCTCCAGACAGTTCATTAGCTGGTGGCTGAGGAAACTAAGTACAATTTCTTTGTGCCAATCTTTTTCTGTGTATCTGAATGAGGCTTCCCTGACATCCATCATCCCTCCCTGGCAGAAACATCTTGCCTTTTCTCAGACCCACTGCTCAACATACATGGGCTGTAGGAACAAAGGTTTGCTCTGACTTTGTAGGCCTCTTTCAGGCTGTGTATGGCTCTGCCCATGTCACCCACTGAGTTAATGATGTAGGACATGAGAGCGGGCAATGAACATGCACTGAGCAAGGATTTAATGGTGCTCTATTGTTCACTGAGCTGTGATTGCCAGGGAGAGGCCAAGCCACTAGGGACTGGCTCATCCGCTCATTGCTGCTGCTGAGCACCAGCAGAGTTTTGCTGGGACGATGAATGAGACCTGGCAAATGGCACAGAAATTCCCTTTAATTTGACTGATGATTCATGAAAGTCATCCTCTTCCAAGAGCGAAAATGACAGAAATTCTACAGTTTCACTTGCAACCTACTAGTCAACTTATATCTTGGCAACATGACTCCGCTGTATCACACCTTTAGTTCACTGTAAAGCTTGATACTGATACAACAGCTCCAAGCACCAAGATTTTAATTATGTTCCTATAATTTAAAAAAGGTACACAAAGTGAGGGTTTGAACCCAGGACTTTCTGACTCCTAGCATCATTAAAGGGTTTTCTAGATGTCACCTAAATGTTTTTAATAATATTAGAAAGAGAGTTAAATAGCTTTATCCCTAGCATAATAAAGATAAAACCATTTCTTACCATTATCATCACCGGAATCAGACTGGAAGGAGCTGAGGGATTGTACTTCGGAGTTGCTGCCTTTATTACTTCCTGCAAAACAGGTCACTTCTTCAGCATCATCAACCCCTTTACCTTCATTGACAGCAAAAACAAAGCAAAGTGGTACTCTCTAGGTATGCACATTTGTCTATTTATACCACAGAGCCATTTAAATCCTGCCAACAAGTAGCCTTCTATTTTTTTTGTCAGAATAAAATTATTTCCTTCAGACAGAGGAAATGACCTATTGGTCAAGAAGGCAGCTGATGAAGACACCTAGACTTTTGAAGTGTTTGAAGCCCAAAGAGTCTTTCAAGTGACTGACACCACTGTGATCAAGGAAGAAACATCTGTATTCAGTATTGCCTTTTTAGATGACATGTAGTCTCAGCAGCAAAGAAAATGATGACTGAAAAATGTGGTATAAACATTTTATACAAGAGATTACAGTTACATTTATCTTTACGGTTCATTTCTTAATTTGAGAGCCTCATTAAAGGCTCATTCAATGCTCAATAAACTTATTTAGCATCTTTTTATTCATATCAGTGGCCCTTGGATCAGATTTTAATGGCTCCACCACTGACATATAATAGATTAAGCTTCAATTTACATTGCTTTTCATCAGGGACATTCAGTCTTGACAACTCCTCTACAGTTTAGAAATGTAACTGCAGCCTATGGTATAAATTCTCATGTAATTAAACACACATGAATAAACACATTCAACTACACATTATATGAGTGATAATAAGGAACACAAAAAGTTATCCTCCATAGTAAGCACTGAGATAGATACTTGAGCTAATTACAAATGAACAAGCTCAGGTGCTGCAAACACGTAAGTACAGCTCTCCACCTGCTAGCTGTAGATATTTCTACCCAGCATGGGGCACCTCCATACAGTAAGGGCTGATTTGCTCCTGCTGAGAAGCAGGGTATGTAGTGGATGGAGCGAGCGCTGCAGTAATGAAGCTGCAGTGCTTCCCACTCCTTGACAGCTGAGGTCCGTCTCCATGGCGTGGCCTCATGCTGTGCAGAAATTCATACAGATACCAGCAGCATCTGCAGCAGAAACACCCAGGAGAATACAGAACAGAGCATGTATCGGGGCTGGCATGCTGATGCTTTCAATCAGCAAAACTATATGTAATGGTTAAAAAGGTCAACCACAACACAACTGTGAAATACAGCCCGAAGAAATGAAAATTAATTCCTGTTTTTCACTAGAAGACCTTAGCCAATGTGCTGCCTTAGATGAAAATGTGCAGGTCAGGGCACAGGTATAAGGCAGTGCCAGATTCCTCTCTCTTCTCCTCAATTTCTATTGCCTAAAACTACACGACTATGAAAGTTTCTGGATCACGGAGTTTTATTTGACAGTTTTGGTTAAGGCTGTGTTGCAGTGGGGTTGAAGATGCATTCGGAAAAGCTACTAAAAAGAGAAAACATCATAAAACCCCTCTATATGCTAAAGCAAACACCTCCCAGTCCATATGACATATTCTGACTTGCAAGGATAGACAAAGTAGGGCTGTAACTCTGGCCCAGCAAACTGGTATTTCCTGCTGTGACAGAATATGTGAAGTTTGCTGCATCTCCAGCAACTTGTTCAGGAATGGAGGGGACGCTGTGTTATCAGGTGAGAAACCATCAGAGGACAAACAGGGTAAGCGTGGGGATCAGAAATTTTGTGATCACTCTGAGACTGAATGCAGATGGGAATGCAAGGGACTGAAAAGGTGATCCTCTAAGTAGTGCATGATTTTCTGCTTAATTTCATAGACACTGGAAGTAGAGAATATTAGTTCATTTGTCCCTGTTGCAAAACAGATTTGCTTCTTGCAGGAAGTTTAACTCCCCCAGGACACAAACTGCCCAAACCTAGTAGAGTTTATATTTGAGAATTCTGCCCAAAATTATTTTTTTTCCAATAGAAAGATGATTGCACTGTATTACTTCAAGAACTAACGCTCAGAGCACTTACTCATATGTGCTTTCTGAACAAGTGAAAGAAATGCATTTAGTCATACTTAATGCATAGAAGTAGAGGTCTTGTATGCCTAGTTTAATTATAACCTTTCAAAATTAAACCAAATCACTTCTTGGAGGAATGTAACAATTGCAAGTGTATGGGGTTGGAGCATTAAGAGTACCTGTGCCACTGTACCTGCTGCACCCTGAAGGCAACCCTTACCTATGGCAGGGAAGAGCGAGACCGGCATGCAGCGGTACTTACTTTCTGTCCCCGCATCCCACGTACTCTTCCTGATGGAGTCGCAGTCGGAGCGACAGGGAGACACGGCGGGCAAGTTTGGAGCTACGCTGCACACCACCACCCCCCGCCTGGCTGTGAGTATTCGAGGGGACTCGGGATGAAAAGTTGTCATCTCCTGGTGCTCCACACCAAGCCCATCCACTATCTTGTCCAGGTTATTCCGCGAGTCACTTTGGAAGCATGGGGTATAGGCCATCGGCCTCACCGGGACCTGTGGAGGCCCAACCTCTTGGTAGATATTTCTGCTGTCTCCACTGTTCCTCATGTTCTTGAACTGGATGCCATTGCTCTTGTTGAGCAGGGCGGCAGTAGCCGGATCCTGTACGAGTGTGATGTTGTTGCGGGAATAGTTCTTCCTGAAAACTTTCTTGCGAAAGATGATAAAGAGGACGATCAACACAAATATGACAAACAGGACCACGGCTATTCCTATCAGCTCCTCCTTGCCAACGTATGAATGCCCAGCTTGTATATTGGGAACCACCACGGGGCGAAGACCACAGTATTGCCCCACATAGCCAGGCGTGCAGTTACACAGAAATGAACCAAATATGTTGACACAGGAGCCACCATTTTCACATTCTTCTCTTTCGCACTCATTGATGTCTTCTTCACACCTTAAAAGAAGAAGAGGAGAGTTTTGATTTTGGAGAACATCTAGCAAACAGCCTAGCTTGTACATGACGACTTATCTTGTCAAAGTGGTACCATTACAGTTAACACCTTGCTGGTGCTTGGCAAATGATCATATTATTATCATATTATTCAATGCTATTTCATTTTTTCTACAGGTATTCCATGGCTTTTTAAGACAATAAAATGGAAACATCAAGAAGTAAATAAGAGTTTAAAGCATCTGATAGGAAAAGGCTCCTTGACCCTAATGAGGCTCACTGAACGTAACAGAGAATCTCAGCCTTTTTATATTGTTTTTGGACCATCCTATGGAATTCAATACAAAATATTAAGAGGATTCAAGGAGGAAATAGTTGAGAAAAAATATAGTAAAAAAATCAGAGTACTTATTTAAGAGAAGAGGAGGATATACTGACTATGTAAAATTATTTAGGGCTGGAGATAAAATGAGCAAATATTAGAGAAGCAGGGGGAAAAAAAGAACAGGAACTTTAAAGAGAGAAGAGAATTGGAAAGAAGAACAGGTGATCAAAAAAAAGGCAGAAAAAAAATACAAACAGTAGACAAACTAGATGAGAAAAAAGCATGTTGAGGGGCAGGTCAGGGGATTTTCTGTTTCTGTACCAAGTATACGATCAAGGCTGGGATTTTAAAAAATGAATGCAATAAATTAGGCTTTTATGTCAGGGCTAAGGTGACTAAATAATTGATCCATTTTCAAAAAAAAAGATTACACAGCAGCTTCCACAGGCTTTATGAGATTGCTCAAAAAGCCTCTAACACTTAGGTGTACATATCTCAGTGAAAACTGTCTGGAGATAACATCCTGAAATAATAATTTAGGAGGCCAAGTTCAGAAAAGCATTTCTGAATGCAGGCCTCATGGATTTCTCAGCTGTCATTAGCCTATACTTGAAATAAGTACTAATTTTTGGCTTATTTTTTACTGAGTGAATCATAGCTTTTGAGTACAAAATGCCTGATCAAATAACCCGCCATCACTGAACTGAAAAGCTCCTGTTGCCCACCTGGGGAGGGTCACTTACGTTACTCCCGTCAGGCCATTTTTGCAGTTGCAGATGAAAGCGTTGCCGATGGGATCGCACGAGCCTCCGTTCCGGCAGGGATTTGGGAAGCAGGCTGTGATCTCCGACTCACAATTCCTTCCCGTAAACTGGGAGAGGCAATTGCACTGGTAGCCTGGGAGGTGAGGGACACAGAGAAATAAATCAGAAGCCTACCACTGTATCTGTCTAGAAGCAAGGGAATCCATTTGGCTACCTTACTCCAAAAAATATATTGCACTGTGGGGGAAAGGGGATGTTTATACTCATTCTGGTATGTCTGTGTGGTCCACACTAATGCCAGTAGAGAGTTTGTTTATCTGGGATGTCTGGACAGTTGGAGCTCATGTCTACAACGAGGGACCAGAGGAGTCCAGTCTGCAACCCAGACCATCCTGATCGTCGGGATTCAGATAAGAATAAATGTTGTCCATGAACAACTTTGGTCACAAGAAATATTCTAGATCAAGGATGTATCTCCCAATATTTTTGAAAATACAGACCATATTTGCTGATAGCGGCAGCCCACACTCCTTTAGGGGCTTCACTGAAGAGCAAATAGACAAGCTGAGAGCTTTTCCACATCTGCCTTTTACAAGGACGACACAGTAGGGATGTGACAGTAATAAAACACTTGGTAGTGGTACTTACCACTTTCATAAAGCACATCATCGAGGCATGAACTATAAACTTCATAATACCAGCTGAACTGGGCAATGCCAGCCCTAATCAGAGCTGATCATGTGCAGTGTTTGCTGTTAAGCAACTGATTAATTACTGGCTGCAATACATCAAACATAACTCCACTCAAGTGGAGGGGGACCCTGTAGGGGATCAAAGTCCTACTTCCACGTTTCTTGCCAACAGAGGAGAAACATCAGAGTGAAAAACGGTTTTTAAACCCATCAGTTCACTCTGCCAAGTATCAAATGACAAATCTCTTTTTTTTTCCCTCTCCTTGTGATTTCATATGGCACAATGCCATTAGTAAAAGCTTCATTTAAGGTCATAAAGAAATCCAGTGAGGCAGTGCATCTCTTTATGTTGTGAACTGGATATTGAAATCTGAGTGCTTTTTCACTCGAAAAGAGCAAGGAACATGTAGGCAGTCCCTGGGATGGAAAGACTCCTAGATGAGAGTTGTTGAACTAGCAAAATTTTCCTGGACATCTGTAAAAAACTTTGGCTGATTTTTTAAAACACTGCTTACACAATCCAAATGTCCGAAACAGATGTATAGGCAAGGTTCAAGCTCCAGTTATGGGGTTCACATACTTACTGAATGCAGCATATTAAGCAACTGGAACAAGGAACCTTCCTGCCATTAATACTGCTGGAGTTAGAGCTGAAAGGGTTGAATGCAACTCAATTCAGTGTCAAAATTATTGGAGATCAAGCTGATGTAGCTGAAATATCAACCCTCAGTGGTGAGCTTTTTAAACATATTTTTAAAAACTTTCTATATCTATACATCTGAAAAAAAATAAAATACTTATTTTAAAAGCCACTGTTCTAGGAAACAAGGCAGGAATTTCCAGCACAGTTACAAGGAAAAGAATTTCATGGAAACAATATGGAAAAGCTCAGTGCAGGCATGAGGCAAAAGCAATTCTGCATTAAGACTCCCACATCTTTTATGTCCTATCCGGTTCAATTCACCTTGTTCAGTTACTCTAATTGCATTCTTTCATGAGGACAGGCTTTTGAGAATAAACTTGGAACCAGACTTGCTGGCGTATTCAGTCAAGAGTCCAATCCTATTTAATTGAAGATAAATGAAATAGATACTCAAATATCATGCTGTTTCGTTGTCCTGCTACAAGAAGGGAGATAGAAGCACTGCTGTTCTCAAGGTTGCAGAGTTAAGAAGAGAAATGATTTGACTTTGGGGATTCCTAGAAAGCATGTTTGGTCAGCATCAGCAAGTTGGGATTATTTTTTGGTGTCTTATACATATCTAACTCAGGCAATGCAAACAACTTTCTGGACCTGTAGAGATCTGGGTCTGAAGAATTACAAAACTGCGACTGGACCAGGCATTGCATTTTGATGCCATCCCTATAAAAGATTTATTGTTAATTGGCAAAGTAGCTGATCTAGAAATACTGTAGGTAGAAATCACAGCATGAATAAATAAGGCTGTTTCAGTGCTTCATTTTATGACTGAACAGTGACATCTATAGTTCAAAAATTTGCAGTAATGTTTTATATATTTTCATGGTCTCAATGAGTTTAAATGAAATGAAAATGTTAAATTCAAATATAAAACATTTTATTCACAAACAAATCTGTTGCCTTATATAATAGCAGAATAGATATGTTCTATTTGCTAACTGATACTTTAAACCTACATAACTTTAAAGTGACTTTAAAAACCAACTTTCTGTACCTAAGTTACTAGTTGCCAATCATTTGTAAGATAAAGCCTTTGAATCACTTTCTTTTCACATCTTCTGTTTGTTTCAGCTGATTAAGTTCTGGGTTCTCAGTCTGTAACATATTCTGTTACATTTAGTGACTGCAGAAAAACTTAAGAAATATTGATTTGGTAAAAAAAATAATCCTTTTACCACTAAGTATAAAAGGAATGTGGATTTATTAGTTATTATTGTTGCCTATTCTTTATATTAACTTCAATTAACATTTTATACTAAGAGGAGATTAAACTGAATGCTCCAGATGTGTCAGAGCTCTACAGTGCAATGTATGAACAAGACCAAAATGAAAAGTGTGCTTCTGAAAGCCTACATTTTTGACTGCATTTGATTTAATGATGGTGGAACACAGTCAGATATTAGAAGACTGAAGTATTCAGTATAGATTCTAAGTCCAGGGATCAAAGTTAGAAATAAAAAAGGCGATAAAAGAAGACAGTATTAAATTACGATATTTATCTCTGACTTTCCTCCTGTTGGAAGCACTGCCATACACCTGCCAACTCTGAGCCCCTGGCAAAAGACACAGAACTTTCCCGTGACACACACGCTCAGAGCTGCAGAGCATTCACCCAGGAGGTCTCCAACACAGCAAAGCATATGTCGAAATTCATGGAGTAGGGAAGTGAAGAGCTGATACGATGGCTCAGTACACAGCATATATCGACTCGGCCAGCAGACTTGCCAGACCTTTTATGCTTCTCCAAACCTCTCAGCAGAGGCTGTAATTTTGCCCGCTACTGCACACTGTAGACACATGGCCATGGACAAAGTGCAATCATAGAGAAAACCCTTTTGGTCGGTACATCCTAGGTCTAACAAAGAGTTTTTATTACACTTCTAATTTAATATCCAGGTAATGTATCATGCATTTCTTCCCATCTGTTTAGCACAAGAATAATATGCAAACTTCCCATGTCCGAGGACAGGAGAGCTGAAGAAAAGGCTCAGTGCCCTGTCCTCTCAGCAGGGGACGAAAAACCCTTTCAAGCAATCTAGGGCTTGCTCCTGTTCACAATGAAGGCACTGGAAGTCTTGGAAATTCATCAACATTTAAGATCATACAGTCCATCTGAGTTCCTTCTAAGAGATATGAATATTTATTTTGCATACTGATGCTGGAAAATGTTGATCTACGTTCTCCAAGGCAGCAAATTTTGTGATGTTACCACTGTATTTCTTCAGAGGGAACCAGTGGAAAAAGATAGAAAGCTCTGGTAAACACATCTACAATGCTACTGGGGTGGGACCACAACACCCTCAGCAAGTGCCACAACAACCTGTACCAACAGCTGACCTAAGAGCAACAACAAGCTATGAGCAATGATATAGCCCTTTTAGGCTATATCTACATTAGCAAGCCCTGCAGAGAAACGGTAGTGGGTCTGTGGAGCAAAAGAGTTGGTGCTGAGGACCCAGCACCCTCAGTGCACACATTTCAGGGCTTTAGGATCACATTAGCTGCACCCCTGGTGCACGTCTTCCAGCTCAGCACCGTCCAGAGGGAAGCCTGGTCCTGCCCTCCAAGACCTCACCTCTCCACAGTGGGAACCGAAGCACAGTGAGAGGGGATGATCAGAAGATTCAGGTCAAAGCTCAGTTGTGATCTAAAACATTATGTAGACATAGCCCTCTCCTGCTTACACACAGTCTTGGGCTTTCTAGTTGCTTTATAAGGCCTCTCTCATGCTTCTCCACTAATCTGAGTCCCCTCTATGTAGCTAAGTCTCACCTTCTCACTTTGACTCCAACAGCTTCTCTTCCTGCCTTGTTGGCATGTCCCTGTCCAGAGGAAAAGGGATTTTTCAGCCCAGACCTTACCGAAGAGCAACATGCTGTAAGCGAGGACACTACACAGGCTTCCTGCCTATACCTATGTTTGCTTGGCACTTAATAAGCAGAGACGGTGGCAAAAGGCAGGCACGGTGCCATCAGCAGATGGGATGCCGTTATGCAGCGAACGTCTCCATTGTTGGTAGAATTCCCAGCCTGAGCATCTGAATGTCTGTCTATCCTCAGGTTTACTTGGCTTTATTAAAGAGAATGCTCCGAACTGCTGCCAATTCTTTTTTTGAACATGTGTATGCTCCTGTTTCTATCACATGCAAGAGGAGCTGGCTTTTACCTGTTACGTGCTTTGGCTTTTGCATTTGATCTCCCCATGTAGTTTCTTTCCCTGCTGTGCAGCTAGACCTGACAAACTCAATGTCCAGAAACAGGCCTGCCCTTGGCCCTGCTCACAGAGCATTTCATGGCAAGTCAACTGATGAGAAGAACTGAAGGTGAAGAGGACCTCTCCCAGCATTTGTATTTTGTATTATAGACATACCAGGCCACCTTCAAGAACTGTGTGTTCTTCAGCCATACATATTCCTGCCACTTCAGATTTAAGTTATTTGTCTTCAAACAAATGATTGCGTCTTGCCACTAGTTAGTACAAAAATGAACCTCAGTCTTTGTTAAACCGGTGCTTTGTATGAAAGGATTGGCGTGTTATGTGCTTTGAAAGTGGGAATTTAAATCCAGATGTCTAAAAGCATAGCTATAAAAAAGATTAAAACCTCCAAAATTTCTAAAAGCTTTTAAAAATTAACTGATGTGCATTTGGCATGCTCACATTACAGCATGCTGGTTTGTTTGTGTGTGTGAAAAAGTGAGATCAAGAACATAAGTAAGACCATGTCAGTTCATGACTACAGTATTAATACATCCATTTTTCCCTGATGTCATCCTTATGAACTACCTAATCCTCTAAAACACCCGTGTGTCAATGTTGCCAACATGCTTTAAAACATGTATTAAAACCACCACCTAGGTGCCAGGTTGCATTTTCCCTTCCCTTTGGATTTTAACTCTGTTCATAAAAAAAAAAAAGAAAAAAGAAAAAATGAGGAGAGGGGAAAGCAATGACTTTTTGTCCTCACACCCTGCCCACAGTCCTTGACTCAGTAGATATTTCTGCTCAAATGCTTCATGTTAAAATAAAATTGCCTACTCATATAAGTCATTTACTTCAATCAAAGCCAGACGTATCTAGGACTGATCAAATTAAAAGGAAGTAACTATACTTATAATTGCAGGCTTTACAAGCACGAGGTTTCTCTCTGTGGTTGAAAACCTTGGCACAGTGTTTGCATTTGATTACAGTAAAGCTTTCTATTGCTGTGATTGCTCATGTTGTTATTCATGCAGATAAACATACATTTACTATTGGCAGACCTGGTAGCACCACTCTATTATTAAGGTTGTGTGACATTTCCCATTTTAAGACCTCATATTCAGCAGCTTATAGCTTAACCACACTTTAAACACTTGGTTGAATTTTCTTGGGAAATTTCAGTCCAAAGAGCCAAGCTGTTTCTGAAAGTCATGCTGTTTGTCAGGTTTCAAAATACTAACAACTTTCTTTAAAAATAGTTCTACTGACCCATACTTATGGGTAGGGACTGAAAAGTCTGGAAGGATGTGGCCTATATTTCAGGACTGTAGTTTCCAGTGTCTCCCAAGAAAATTGTTCTAAAGGTGTATATAGCTCTTTCTGCTAGAAGTCTCCTGAGCTGTCAGACCTTGTGAGTGCTCGCCCCCCTTTCCCAGCCCTTTTTAAGCATGCATGGGATCTCCCCGTGGGGTCCCTGGACACACAGTACCCTCTCTTTAACCACCGACAACGCTGGGCATACACTCCTGCCGTGGGACTTGATTTGGACCTGTGGGAACACATGAGTGCAAGCAGAGGTTCATGTCACGGTCGCTTTCTGCTGGCCCAGAAACCAGATTTTGAAAGCAGAGAGGTTTTTCTGTCCTCTCAGCGATGTCTCGGAGCATCTGAGCTAATGCTTTCTCCTGCAGGCTAAGATCCCCATTTTGTCCTCCTGTTCAATGTGCAGAGAGGTCAGACAGAAAGAGCCAGTACCGGTGACCAGCCCTGTGCCAACTCTCCTGTCGGGGCAATACCTTTGCCATCAGTCCCGAGCTCTGTGCAGCCCATGCACAGCACCGTCCCCGAGCCAGGCGCTTCGAAGTTGCTGTGAATTTACCCATACGAACCCTAAGAGCAGCAGCAGGGACACACTCCCAGTGCATACAAAGCATCGCTTTAGCAATTCCCCAAACAGGGCCGTAATATTACCCTATTCCCGTAACCACAGGATGAAGTGGAAGGTAATCGGAGGCAGCTTTTAATTAATGGTGAACAGGGCAGTAGGCATTTCTACTGAAAGGAAGATCTCACAACAGGAATACTATTACGGAGGTTTGTGTTTTAGATGATCAATTTATGCAAATTATATGTAAATTAGACATGGCCCCTTTGATTTCTGGCATGTAGCCAGCAACTCTTTCATGTTACAATGCTGAGTAACCTTTGCTTGACTGTTTTCTTTTAAAGTTAGCTATAAATCTGAACTTTCTTTTTCTCTCTCTTAATTTTCTTGTAAAGCACAGTAAGGTTTTTGTAAAAAAGAGGATGTTAACAGTATATGAAATTTGCTCTGTAAAATTCAAATCAGAGGATCTATTTTTTAAAACAAATCCTATCATTATGCTAAATACTCTCTGTTTAGGAAAAGGAACATTCTCCAGAAACTTTAATAGGAGGATTATATCATAGAAAATGTTAGTCAAGAGATCCTGATGCTACTGAATGCCCTGGGATTGGGAAAAGGACCTTTGCATGGTATATTTTTGAATACTTCCCCTCACCAAAAAAGAAAAAAGCTGCCATTTTCTTTCTTAAGATAAAAAATGAAGAATTATTACTTTTTTTTTTCTATTTTAAATGAAAGTTAGCTGCTAACATCTATGTCAACGAATACGACGGCTGATGATTCTTAAATGCACACTGCAATTTGTGGCTCCGCAACTAGCATTTGCAATGCTGTTGGGCTCTCGGCTCTATGGAATTTAATTATATGTGGCCTTTTTGCATATGGAGGACACTAACAACAGAATCACTTTGCCTGGTGGAAACAAAAATGCCCATGCCTTCTCCTTGTGGGCTGGGCTGCAGAACCACCGACGTACAGTCAGGGCCCATTGCGCTGGAATTATGGCTTTATAACAATCCTTTATTTACATACACTGCTGAGGCAGTAAAAACAGCAAACAGATTTTTTAACAACAGGCAGCCGAAACATCCCTGCAGGGCACGTGCCCCCTTGCCGAGGCAGGAACATAGGCAAGTTAAATCAGTTCCGTGACTGCTTTCCAGCAGCGAATTATGTTGACATGAAAAAGGTGCGTGCCATTCCAGTAATAAAATGGGTCCAATCTTCTGCGCTGCCTGTTTCTCCCCCACCCCACGTCTCCCCTCAGTTTGAATTGGCATGCACATGGCGCTGGGAAAAAAAGAATTACTTTAAAGCATTTTGTTAGAAAGGTTTCAATTTACTCATCATGAGATTGCTGAGCAATACTGTAAATAGACTCAAATAAAATCAATAGAAGGAGCTGTTCTCATGCTTCCTAGGACGCTAGGCGAATGGTTAACCTCATTTATTAAGTATGGAGTCTGAGTCAAAGCCATGTTACATTCATGTACATATTACAGCCATATTTCCTAGGGATTTAAATAATCTTGCTTAGCAATTCTCCCAGTGGTTGCAGCATCCTTCTGCCTCAGAATGATTTTCTTTTGCCCTTGTTGTGCAGCACTCCTTTTCTTTCCTTCCCTTGGTAAATAAAAACCCTTAACGACAGACACAAGCAGCAACATTTGTCCTCGTGCTGCACATCACATCCTGGCTTGCCAGTGCTGTGCTTCATTCGTCCCAACTGCCCTCCCATCTCCTTCCACCAACAGCAAAGCCAATAGCATCCCTAACGCACCGTTTTCCCTGTCATGGGAGAAGAGGTGGCTGAATTAAAGCCAAGGATCCAGAGGAGATGCTAGCTGAGATAGCTCAGCACCAGAAAATCCACGTTGTCAGGGCATACCCTGTAAGGGTAGGGTTATCCAAATGAGAAACTTCTGTCTGACAGTTAGTTTTGCTCAGATTTCACCCTTGAAAACTAAACTGTTCTCAAGTTTAGGGAGTTCCTAAAGTTTAGAAAAATCTAGGGGGGGGGGGGGTTTGTCAGAAAGGAAATATGAGAACAAGGCTTAAAACAATGAAAAACAGAAATAATGATTATGGATGCAAGGGAATTGCATGGACGCATTAAAGCAGAAAGCCCTGGGACAGTGGTTAAATGCTCCATAAAAAAAGAGTTTAATGGAACTTCCCTAGGGAACCATGACCAAAACCACTGACGATAAGTGAATGGAAAGCTCTGAACTTGCAGAAGACCTCTCTGTTGATCATCCTCCTTTTCAGATGAAGTTTTAGTCTGCCAGAAAAGGTGAGCAATGCTGCCTGCTAATACAATATGGGGAACTGGAAGGGAAACCCATACACTGCAGAGAGAGAACAGCCCTAGAGGAAATGTCCTACACGTATGCCAATTGCTTTTTTCCTGCTAAGATGCTGACTGTTCTTATGGTCTGGTAACTTGTGCACTGCATTACAGGGTAGTAAGTCACTGGCACCAAATCACACAAGCCACCATATAACCACTGGATAGGAAACTCCAACATGAGCACAGTTTACATCAATGCCCTATAAACTTTGGATAGTATTACTTAGACCTTGAATCACTCAGGCCTCCGAGGAAGCCGTAAAATACACTTCTGGGGGGGTTTATAATGGGGCGGACTCGCTATTTTCCATGCAGACATGTAATCAAATTACTCACTCACAAAAGGACCAAGGTGTTTGTGGACAGCTCAGTCATTATTTGTGACAGCTTCAGAAACAGAGAAAGGCAACAGTGCCATTGCATCTGTGATGGACGTTTGAAATCACCATCTTTGTGTACAGCCTTCGATGCTGTAAATGGATCCTGAAAAATCCAGCTGAGCATTATAGTAATTGTAATTCTATTGGTTTCTATAGAAATAGGATTAACCTAACAGCCAATAAATCAATTTCCTCCTGGAACACTAATGCAATGAGAAGGGGTACCATTTCACCGTTATTTATAGAGCAAACAGCTTTTACACAATTTGCAATACCTATCAGAGTTTTATAGAGTTCATGAGATTTTTCAAGCATGTTGCTGCATAAAACCATCTCTGGCAATAAATTATAGAGGAAAATGGGGAGGGGGAAGCCCATAAAGTAATGCAAAATATTTACCACCAGATGGCACGCTGGTACAGGTGCCGCCGTTCTGGCAGGGATGCCTCTCGCAGGCATCGGGGTAGAGGACGCAGCCAAGCTTTAATTCGGTCAGGCCAACCACTTCTGCAAAGCTGCTGCGCTTGTTTTGGAGCGGCAGTTCGTTGTTATTTAGGACAACTGAATCCAGGCAGCCCTGAAAGCCGCTCAAGACCTGCGTTGTTCTCTTGTCGGTCAGGCTGCGGACATTATCCACTTGGACCTGGGCGCCGAAGTAGACGGAGCTATCTGTGCTGAGAGTCTGGAAATAGAGGGGGGCTTTGCGGCGCTCCACGTAGCTGTCATCCAGGGACAAGCTCGTGAAATTGCGATTCAGCTCCAGGAAGACCGAATGCCAGCTTCCATCATTAACGGCCCTGCCAGAAATTCCCAGGATTCCCGGGCCACTTCCACAGTCCAACTGGAACCACAGTTTGCCATCGACAATCTGCAGGAGGAAAACAGAAATCTAAGCACTTCAGGCGCTCAGCCATCTCGTAATACACTCTCACAGAGAATCTGGAAAGACAGAGGACTTCTAGACAGTCTCTATACAGTGTTAAAGCTGCTCTCCTACATGACACTAAAATAGCAAAGAGCTGTGCCTTTATCATCAGCAAAAAAAAAGGTGATAAATATCACCGTACTTAGAATTTACCCAAAGCCAGTTACTGCAGGCAAATTGAAAATATAGAAAAAATATAGATGCAGAACACAGGCGAGGACTGGGATAACGATATGTCTCACTCAACAGGGCATGGACCGGAGGACCCATGTTCTGCTCTTGGCTCTGCTGCTGAGCAGTCGTGTCTCTCTGAGCAAGTGCCACCATCCACCTGTGTGCTGCGATTCTGCTCCCCGTGGTTGGTGCTATCAAAAGGACAGTCAGGGCAAAGGACCACCTCCGAGTGTTTGAGAGAGGCCTGTGGCAAAGTCAGTGGCCACTGCTTTCAGCTGGGGATGTTAGGTGCTCTGCTTATGCACACATCCTGTGCCTCTGTAACCTTTTGGAGCATCTCAGCGAGGTGTGGATTTGTCCCTAAGTGTTGTAAGTTCAGTTTCTCTAAGAACAACAGTAAGATGCTGGTTGACCCGAAGTCAGTTATTTTCCAAGGATGCTACACTACCTGCTCTGTATACACCTCACAGATGACATAAGATCGCTCTTTTCTTTCTTTCCTCATATTTATGCTGGATTCATGGCTTTAGAGGGATTGTTAGGATTTCTCACTCTCCCTCTAGTCTCTCACCCATCTGAAGTCCTCATAAAGGGAAAATCTGTGCTAGCCTGCTGGGGCAGGCAAAGTGCAGAGTGAGGGAATAGGTATGAAGTGCTGCTTTCCTGATTAGCAGTTTACCCAAAGATTTTAGGTTTCTCTAACAGATGGCAGATAAGTTTAAAATGGCTGACAAGGCTGGAAATAATTTCTTATGACACATTAATTGGATTCAAGCTCTCCGAAAGCTCTTGCAATTATTTTACCTTTATGTCATGCTCTAGGAAGTATTTATTTCTGCAAACCCCATCTCAAGACAGTTCTGTCCCATTATTTATCCCCCTGAAAAGTTCAGGCGCTGTGTCCTTTTTCATCCTTCCCTGCAGCACGCATTGTACTCTCACTGGTTTATCCGTAACACAACCCTACTGTTCTCCCTCAGCAGAGCAGAGTTGCCATAGCTGTCAATGCCAGAACCCCCCAGAGCTTTGTGGTGGCCTGCTAAACTGGCATGGCTAATGCAGATGTGAGGATGCTGCATTGTGTCCATCCGTCTTTGGCCATTTTTGGCCATTTCTGGCATGAATAGTCACTTAAAACTGTGTTAGCTAGAGACATCCCTTGGCATATGTCTGAACTGGTGCTCAAACTCTTCTCTGCCAGGCTCTCTGATGTGGCTTGAAGGTAAATGGGATACTGTTAATCTACATGAGCAGACTGTGCTGTCATGTCATTATCATCATTTTATTGTCCTTGGAGGTTCACAAAACTATTTGGAGAAAAGCTAAGGGTAAAATCTTGAGTTCTGGTGATCTCTGGACTTCCTTCTCCTTTCCAGACCTCAGTCTCTTGATTAGCTGGATTTGAACTGGGCTGTAACCTCAAGCCAAGTCACACTGGGCAGTTGGGGTGTAAACCACACCACTCCACCCCTCTGCAATCGCTTGGATGGGGTGGACACAGAGACGCTAAGCATGTGACAAGCTCCCTATAAATGCCAGCTACCTACTTACTCTGCATGGCATGAGGGGTGTTAGAGGGATACACATGCAGAAGGAGCCAGAAGAGCAAGAATTAGCCCCTGCTATGGGCAGCTGGCTATTCTGAAGTCCTTGACCTGTACAATGTAATGAAACTGAGAAAAAATGATCTATGATTGTAATACAACATGCTTGAGGGATGAATGTTTCTTGGTACCCCTACAGCTCAATCAAAAAAGGCTAATGGATGTATAGAAAAATAAGTCAGGATCATTTTTCATTAAAAAATCTTTTCTTACAGGACTCAAAACTCAGCTGTAAACTATTTCTGTAGATTGAAATTGGGCCTATTAAGCATCTGCTCAGGAGGAATCTCGGTAAACAAGATGCCCTGATAAACTGAGCTGGTTTCTCTCCAGAGATGGAGCAATCTTTTCTTTTCTCCCTGTGCAGCAAAATAGTCCACAAACCTTGAAGGCACTGCTCAGAAAGTGTGATCTGGCTCAACAGGAATACAAATCAAACACAAAAATACATGCCAACATATTACACTTTGAAAAACAGCCATCATCGGATAAGCAGTTAACTTGCTTCTTATTCAAAAGGCTTTTTCCTACAGAAACTGTTCTACTGATTGTGTATAATATACATATACCTCCCCTAAGACTACTTATACCCTGAAGGACCTACTGCCTGCATGTCTATTACCCTTACTCACAGAACATGCTTTTCCAATTATCTTTATAAATACAACACCACATATGAGCACCTGGGATAAATATTACACCATTTGTATACAGGAAACGATGACCTAAAAGATTTGCCATTAAAATATGTTTTATACATCTTTCTCATTCACTTTTATTTCTTTTTACCAGCAGATGATCTGACATACACAGTAAATATATATTGTCTGAAAGGCTATGCTTCCTTCCTTTTATTAAAAAAGCAATAGTAACCCCACACCTCAGGCTAGAGAGAAAGATGGAAAGGATGGTCCGATGCTTACAGTACTAGCCTAAGATATGATAGATATGCATGGGAATCCACACTCTGCAACATTCTTCCTCTGGGATCTCAAGCAAGTCATTAGTTTCAGGTCTCCATCAGTAAAAGAGGGATAACGTCATTTCCCTACCTCACACCACTGCTTTACGGATACATACATTAAAGACTGTACATGCCCAGATACCCCTAGCAATGGGACCATAAAAGTACTTTCATTAATCAGATGGTCACAGGCCTTGCTGTAGTGGGGCAGGGAGGAAATATTTGTCCCCTGATGGCCTTGTGCCTCTAGGAGGAGGAGGAAGAGCAGGAACAGCGGGTGAGGAGCGGGTGCTGCAAAGGGCTCCTGTCCTGCCTACTTAGCAGCTAGGCTGGCTGGGCAGGGGGAGAAGGGTCCTCCACTCAACAGGGCAAAACAATGTCTCCACTCCTAAGCATGGAGAATTCAACCATGGATCTTTGATTCAGCAATTAATCCCTGGTGTTCCTGTGATTCCTCGTAACCGCTGTGATGTCAGGGACATTGTTCAGTCCTCAAAGGGGGCTCTTTGATTATAGCCTGGACCTTCATACCAAGAAAAGCTGAACTTCACGTTAACTTCTTACTAAATGAGGTACATTCAAGCAAATAGTACGGAAATCCAGTGAATGGCCAATGCTGTTGTCCAGGCTCAGCAGTTATCCAGACAAAAAGCTCAGTGGGATGACTGGTCTGGTTGAGGGCTGATAGCATCAGACTCTCAGTTCAGGACTGAACGTGTGGCACTGCTTTTTTCTCCATCTGTGTGATGCAACACAGCAGAGAGCTTGAGTTACTCTGTCTCACAGCAGAGAGATGCAAGTTCTGCAACCCCTCACCAATGCAGCCCTCAGCGCCAGCAGAGACCCTCTGCACCAAAATGAAAGCAGAGAGACACTGCTTCATCCTAGCTGGGCAGAGAATTCGCACCAAGCTTCCACCTCTCAGAGCTTTCTGGGCTTAGTTACAGTATCTCTCATTATAACTACTAGGACAGTGAGGTTAATGCATACATAAGCATGTATGCTCTTACAGACACAAAATTCCTCACCTGTAGAGAAGTACAAAGAACAGAGAAGGCTCCAAAAGCTGATGCAATCTGTTACATTTCAACAGTTTCATTCAGTGAGCAAAATTGAGCCAAACACATACTGTAAATTATATTAGAATATTAGCCTGGCTAAGATGTTTGGCTAACATCCATATTTGTGTATCAACATAGGTAATAAAATGATCAAATGGTTCTTCTGAGACCACCTTCGGCTTGCAAAGTCCATCTGCAGTCACGCGCCATGGATACAGCATGCTGCCTACTAATCTATCTGGGGAAATACTTCGTTAGCTGAATTACATTTCAGGTTCGTTTGTGTAAAATGGTATATTTAATTAAAATATTACTTGTTTCAACTCCAGTCATAACTGGGATCACATCCAAGCTTCAGTCTTATCCAGCATAAGCCAGGCAGCAGTAATGCATTAAAACGTATAATATACACTTAACTAAACCATGCAAAGTTTCAGATTAACTGCCTGGATGGAAGAACATATGCTTGCCTTTTACCATTTAACAGCTATATTTCTGGCATGATGGGAAGGTCTTTCTTTACCTATTTTTAATCCTTTAAATTTCACAAAACAAGTTGAATCTCCATTATATTCCTTGAAAAAAATGAAATAAATTATGGAATTCTCTTCTGCAATGGTCTCGTAATGCTTTAAATTGTTAAATCTTACTTTTCCCAGATAGATGCTACATAGGAAGAAGAAAATGGTGATACTGTTTTTGGCACACGTAATCTTTTCAAAGGAAAAAAAAAAGGCCATCGACCTGCATCTCATTTTGCTCCAATTGTCTTAAAAGCAAGAGCACGCAACAAAAAAAATGGCCAACCTCTCAAAATCAATGGATGAGTTGCTTTATTTGAAACAGCTGAATAAATAACACCCTTATTATATTGTATCAATACAGCGTAGCTGGTACGCTTTCAGCAAAGTAGTAGACAAGCAGTTTGCTCTATGGAATTGATTATTCATCTAAGAAGGACACCGTGTTATGATTGTGAAATATTTACATCCCTGGAGTTATCACAAATGTATGAGCTCCCAAAATTAAGCTGGTCATTTAAACGCTGAAAACCATATTGAAGCATTAATTTTTAAATAGACTGCAATGGGGGAGACTTGCTTCAAAAAAATCAATGCCACTCTATGCCCCAACAGTGGTGGTGTTTTCTGCCCGTTCTCCCATGGGCTTGTACTATGTGGTGGGTCTAAATTTCTTCCACCTCTGCCTTTGTTTGGAGCTCAGTGATGGTGCTGGGCCCTCTGGTGCTAATCCAGCAGATACTTAAGTACATGCTTAAAATTAAGGTATGTGAGTAGTTCCAATTGCCTTCAAATACAGGAAGTTAAGCAAGTGATTAAGTGCTTTGCTGGAGTGATGCCAGAGTGCTCAAAAGAGCACAGGATCCCATCCTTTATCCTCTATTTGGAAAGCTTCTCCTCATGTTTAATTTAATTGAAAGCAATGCTTAAATGATAACAACTTCACATTTACAGACCTCTAATTAATCTACTTAATGGCCTCATTTCTGAGCACCTCCCTATCTCACAACATATGTACCTGGTTTAAAAAAAAAAAAAAAAAAAAGCCTTACCTCTGGTTTACAAATGAAAAAACATATGCTTAGAAAGTGTAAGCATAACTTGCTTGAAAACATCTGAGTTAGAGATCCTCAAAGTGCGGTTCATGAGTCAGCTGCCATCCCTGAAGAGACCTGCTATGGCTACATCCCTTGAGCATAATGCCATTCGTCTGCCATAGAGCACTTTTGTGAGACCTTAGTCTGATGTTCCTCTGCTAAATGACCTTCACAAACAAAACTTTAGCAATTCCTGATCTTTTAAGTGCTGCCATTTCTTCAAAAAACATGCTGAATGTAATGCTTTACTTTTCTTTAAACCCTATGCTTATAGAAGCCAAGGGCCAGACCTCGGAAAAGGATGTGCCCACTGCAACAGCAAATCCTGCCCTACCTAAAAGCCAAGCATGAGGCTCTGGGAAAGGAATTCCCTATGTCCTTCCCTGCTCAATGCATGGGAGAAAGTGGAGCCTTTGCATCCATACATAACCCTGGACGTCACTCATCGGACACGTGAGGTGGCAGCTGCATCTGAAACTCTACACTAAGTGCTGCATGAGATGCATTCAGAACTGGAAATTCTTTGTTAGAGCTAGGAAACAAAACAGAGCATGACCTGGAGGTTGGCCTCTGAGATTGGAGCAGAGTAGCCACAGCTCTTGTTGCTCCTCTTTTAAGTGTTATTTTTTCCTCCCAGGATCTTTCAAAGCAAAATGGTTACGTGATTGTGTGAAGTGGTGACTGAAAACACATAATTCCTACACCACAACTAAAAACTCAACCCAGGTGACTGCAATGAGAGGCTCTCTTACTTATTTTTTTGTAATAGCATGAATTTTTCTCTTTTGGCGGCAAAATTTCCCAGCTTCAACTGGAGATTTCCACTCAGTTGCCTATGACCTGACCTGCTGTACTCCTTAATCATGACAATTTTATACACTAAACTCTAACAAAATAAATTCTTCTATCATCATTCTAACTCCATTTCAGTCTGCCTCTGTATCATCTCCTATTGTTTTCAAGTGGCACCTTCCACCAGGGCCGTTTGGTTTTTTCCAAGCATTTTTCAAAACTACAGAATTGCAAACATTCCCTACTGATATATGCTAAGAGCAACCATGACGAAAGCTTCAAAGAAGGTCTTCAAGCCTGCAGTTTTGTTTTGTTTTTTTGAACAAAAAAGTATACTGAGAAGTTCAGACTGTGCATTTCTATGTGTCTCAAAGCAGAGCTTAATTGTCTTGTACAAATCTGAACAACGCTGAGAGTCCCCAGTGAATGACAGACAATACTCCTGTTCATGAAATATTTCAGTCTAACAGCTGTAAAATGATTTGTTGCCCATTAATAACTCATCTAGCCATTTTAACATTACCTAAGCATTCAGCCAAAAGAACTCTAAAGATTGCAAATACAGACACAAAAGGCTCTGTGCCATTTCTCCCACTGCTGAATTATAGGACATGGCCGAGTTACAAAAGTCAGTGTCTTCATTTTGTACATTAGAGGCTCTAGCAGAAATACTATGCATGCAGGCTCTTGGATGAGCCTCGCACTCCCTTTCCATCCAGCAGATATTTGCCGTTCCACAGAAACCCAACAAAGAACAAAAATGTATGGAGAACTTATCAATTAAATATTGATTGGATATCAATCTCCAGCTACCCCATGCCTCTCTCAACAAATCATCTTAATTCACGGAGTGCAGAAATCTTCACATTCAGTAGGAGACACGTTCTAAGCAGTTGGTTTCTGGAATTAACTCGACAGCAGTGAGGGCATATCCTCTAACCACAGGCATGGACACAGGGGAAGAACAGCTATTTCAGCATGCATCGTTTTGACTATATGGTCATATAAATGGCCAAATCTTACATCTCGTGCAAGATTGGCTCATGCATGCAGACACACATAATGTTCTTATAATGAACAGCACCCAGTGGAGCATTTTCCAAGTAAAATACCACTAACAAGCTGCTTTTTTGATGGTTGTTGTTGCTGCCGTTGTTGAAATTGTTGTTTTTCCCTGTTAGCACGAAACAGATCAGCCTTCATCTTCTCAATCTACAGCTGAAATGAGAACAGCATTCCCCAAATCAAGAGCCAACAGAAAACATATAATCAAGAAAAACAACTGCGGAAAAGATAAGTTATTTTAATTACCTTCAGAATTATACAGGGATTCGCTCTGGTGTACATTATAATCCCATTGCTTTGCAGGGTTCGCAGACGGAGAGCCAACTTGAATTCCTCTTTCTTGCTATTTTCAGAAACCCGGTATTTAATGTAGCTATTCCCAGCAAAGCTAAGGGAAGTGTGGCCTGAAATAACCATTTTGAAAAGACACATGTTCTTTTAGTGACACATGAAATAATTCCTCAACTGTCAAGTTAATTAAAGAATTTATAGAGCTAATGAGAATGTCTAGGAAGAAATAAATAAAACCCAACTTTGATGGGAAAAAAAGCTGGCACCTACTACAAAAACATATTGGGTTTTTTTTTTAAATTATTTTCCAGGGGATGGAGGAAAGTTCTATTTCTCCATACTTACAAAAAAGAGAGGTTTCTCCAAGTATTCAGCATTTTCAAGGTTATACACCCCTGGAGGCACCTATCTTGCCTCACCGATAACAGAAGTCAAAGACGACTGTGCCTGTACATCAGGCAGTTGAGTTATGGGTATAAAGTTAGGTGTGGGCAGATGCCAGCCAAACCCTTGCAATGAGTTCCCTGCAACCACTGCTGAGGACCACAGTGATACAGCTCAGTATCTGCTGTGTTTTCATGAGGGAAATAGCACATGTCCTCTGTCATGCAGCCCTCGATTCGCTGAAGTCAACAGAAAGCTCCACTTCACTGGCTTTCCACCTGGCTCTTTATATCCCAGGGAACAACACAGCTGCAGAGAACTAACAAATGTCCGCAAACTTTCTTTTTGGGATGGTGCAGTGTTTTCATCAGTAAAGACTGGAATTTCTGTAATCTAAATAGTAAGCAGAAGAGTTAATTACAGAGCTTTGCCCATGGCAGGAAAACATCTGGCAGTCTCTAGGAAAAGTCCTGTTTTCTCAGCAGCCTGTTTTACTGCTCTGGGCTTCAACCAAGTCAGTGGGAATTTCCCAACGGAAACTGGATCACAGTCTTCATACAGCCCCATAGCTATAAAGACAAGTATTTTACAGGGCTTATAGACAGATACACTGAGTGCCAGTGCTGAGCAGGGTTAAGCAGTACATCTTCTGTTGACTTCAGTGGCACCTCTACCTATAAAATGCGAATGACCGCACTTTGGTGTTCAAGTATATCCCCCTTTACCGCTGTGACATGCACCTGAACATTCGCCAAGCTTTCCTGGTGGGCACTGGCAGATGAACGGTCTCTGGTTAGCTTCATACCCCACACACTGCATGTCCCCTGGACACGGCTTCTCCAGACAGGGATCGTTAGACCCTGGGCAAAGTCCTCCTGCAATAAGTTAAAATACTGTCAGGGATACACAGTGTAAAGCATGATATGCAGCAATACAAGAGTAATGAAAGACAATTCTTGATCTCACACTTCAGTACAAGCAAAGAATGGCTTAATAATAATAACCAAAAAAAAAAACCTCTTCACAGAAGAGACGACCTTTGGACAAGTACGTAGCAAACCCGTTATGGTTCTTCTTCAAAGGCTGCCCTAAAACCCATGGCAACGTATTATAAAAACCAACTATTATGAGCAGTAACTGGTTTATAATTGGTGTTGTGACTCTCAGGCCATTCATTTCCTCACCAAGCCTCCTGTGTAGAGGATTTAGAGATATGAGAAAAAAAATGACTTGAAGCTACACACTCTTTTTGCCCCAGCATGCCCATGAGAAGAAAATTTAGAGTTCCCTAGGAGACAAAATAAGAAAAAGCCATTCGTGGGCTACAGAGTGACAGCTGGACTTTTCATCCTCATACTGCACAGGACACGCTGCCAGCCTGATAGTACAGCATAGGCAAACTTGCCCTGTCCCCATGTTTCTCCTGACATTTCTAAGATCTCACATCCTATTGTGCACCTTGCCCATGCTGTCAAAACCTATCCTCCTTTCTTCTGGTTGTGACTGCACAAGTCCTGTTGCATCTGGAACTGCGTATGTCCAGAAAAAAAAAAAAAAAAAAAAAGGTGGATTACTTGCTCTGGACACTAAGAACTCAAAGTGAAGAAATTCTGAAAATCAAAAATAAGTTGACTGTATTTCTTGACATTGCTTAATTGAAGAAAGAAGAAGCTTAATATTCTAAATAGCCAGTTGCAATTTATAATTATAAATTGGGCAAAACATCCATGTCCTGTTGAATTTGGGCAAGAGCATAATTTGGATAAGATTATTTTGAATGCTAGTGTCAACTCTTTCCTAAAAATCTTTTATTAGTATGGAATCTAATCTTGCCCAAGAATAGGTGAATTCAGAACTACCACTAACTTCATAAGGGAAGTAATCCGAAGGGATAGATGAATACAGAGTTTTAAATTTGCTTAAAATACTTGTGAGACACAATTACATTAAGGTTCTTCAAAACCTCCTAAATTCTTAACAACTATCAAGCTGAGCATGTCAAGGGCTTACTTTAAAGCCTGTCAATGTCAAAGGAACTTCTTGCATTCCATGGGCTTTGGCTAAAACTTCTATAGAACTTCTAAAAGTGTCTAAATAAATCTGTTTTGATTGCCCTAATCTTAAAAGATTTGCAAACACTGTCTACAATAATGCAAAACATGATACAACTATTGCTGCTTAATATATGAATTCTCAGGAATATATGACTTCCACAACAGTTAGCCTTTTCTTGGTTGCAATAAGGAACTTGGTAGATGCAGGGTCAGCTTCTACCTTTGGACATCTGTGTGTGGCTTCTATGAAAGTAGCCTTTAAGTGCAGGAAGAAAGGCACTCCTGCCCTTGCTTCTGTTGATTTGCAGCCAGAGCTTGAACAGAGTGAAAGCCAGTTGCTGGGAATGGACAGGCGTCTCTTGTTTTGCTTATCAAATTCATTTACTTAATACATGCAGTTGACGATTTTAACAATAAAAAGTCAGCACCTTCCTACCCATCACTTTCTGAATATTGGCAGTTCTTGTTTATTGCAGGACCCTTATCATATTCAGAAACTACTTTATTTTTTGAGCATATGTATTTTATTTACCATTTATAAAGGAGGAAATCAACCTGTCACAAAGTATATCTCCGAAAGTAATGAAAGAAAGAATCTTATTGCTCTCACACTTTAGTACAAGCCAAGCATAGCTGAAATTACCTGGCACTGCAAGTATTTTCTGGAAAAAGAAAAATTACTACTGTAGGTTTCAGAGTGGACATGGGCTGACTACAAATATGGCAATGACTGTAAATGTCTTGCTTGATGTACAGCACAGTCAATTTAATCTTTAACATCCTCCCCTCCTTTGTCAAACATTTGTTTGAGAGGTCTATGCAGTAAACGATTTACAGTACTGCCTGTAGCACTGTTAGAAAATGATGCATGGCAATCTTTATTAATCACTTTAGTAGGTAACATTAACAGGAATAACAGCTGCAATATACAGTCACACTTTAAGTCTTACAGAATCAAGAAACAACTGTCATTTAATAGGGTTCTGCACCGCATAACTATATTCTATTTAAATGTAAGGTCTGCAGAATTTAGCAGAGAATACGATGCTTTCTATAGCTTTTTTTTTTAGACACACCCCCCCCCCCCTTCTTTGGAATTCAATGGCAAGTAACAATTATTTCTGAAATTATAACAGGTGGTTAAATATTCTATAGGCTGCCTTGTATTTTCTACTTCGTTCTTTCAGCTATTTTAATTCATTCTTACGTGACAAATACACAGCATTCTGCTGTACGCAGAGTATGTCTCTTCTCTGAACACACTTAAACCTTTTGTGAGGCTGTAATTCAAGGGAGCCTCTGCGTAGCTGACAGACAAGTCATTTGGACAAAAGCCCCACAGCTCGTCCGTGTGCAGCAGAAAGGGGCAGTGAGATTTCCAAATGTGGCTCTGCAAATTTTCACATCCCCTAACCTATGACTGTATCTTTGACATGAAGCAATAAAGCAATAGCTTACTTTGTTATCCATCTCTGTCAGTTTTTTTAGCTGATTCAAACTCGGATTTGTACTTCAGAGTCATCCTTCCACAGTCAAAAAATATATGGAAAAGATCTAACGTATTTAGTGCAACTGTGGAGATACACTAAAGAACTGCTTATCCTGGCAGGCCAAGAATAGTTCTTCTGGTAAACTACAAGCAAATCAACTTTTTATTCATCCTGCTGCAGTAGGATTTCATAGCTGTCACAGAATTTTTAAAATATTCAGACTTGGGAGAAGAAATGCTTTATGCCTGTCTGTATGGTTATAAGTACATAAGCTACAAGTCTGCATTATTGCATTGCCCTAGCTAACACGCATTTTCAAGCTGATTTCACAACTATGCAGAGCAAAATTGTGAAATTGTTCAAGGTTACGTTGTCCACATCAAAGACTTACAGGCTGAGTTTAAATAAAATTATTCTAATGTTGCATTTCCACTCCAAAGAGCAGTCTATTTACCATCCAATAAGAGATTCAAG
This sequence comes from Gymnogyps californianus, assembly GCF_018139145.2. Classification (NCBI taxonomy): domain Eukaryota; kingdom Metazoa; phylum Chordata; class Aves; order Accipitriformes; family Cathartidae; genus Gymnogyps; species Gymnogyps californianus. The sequence goes on along the minus strand of NC_059471.1, from coordinate 10,900,558 downwards.
GAATATAGATTTGAATTGATCTTTTTTTTTCTGTAGGCAAGTCCAGACAATCCACAGCATTCCCTTGAAACTCACATTACTATCAATAAAGCTGTTCTCTACAAGGTATCACAGAGACACATGAGCTAGCATCAACCAGTGCAGGGCAGGAAAAGGTGGAATAGATCCACTTGATTTTGACAGATCATCTTCAGTTTAAATCTCTAAAAGAAGGTAAAAGTTTTACAATCTCCCTACTAGTATACTGAGGAAGAAAACACTCTTCCATTGCAAAATGAGACATTTATTTAATTCCTGCCCCTCCAAAGAAGGATCACTTCCAGGAATGTAAATATACTTTGAAAATTGAGTGCTTCAACAATTTTAACTTGAGCCTTGTGATATTTGGTGGTTTTCTGTAAGCCCATTCTCCTGAATCTGTATGACTATTAAAAAAAGTGTCTGTTTCTCTCACTTAAAGAAGAAAGCTTGAAAGGTGACTCCTGAAGGCCAGAGTCCCAGAAAGCATGTAAAGCAAACTCCAAACTGTTACTTTTAAAGCACCTCATAATCAGTTTAGTGGGGAGGGAAGACTGACAACTCATGAGCTGCAATTTGTTTTTATTTTTGGAGCACGGTGACCAGGTATTGTAAGCAATAATTACTCTATACATATCAGTGCAGATACCACAAACTTGTTTCTGCACAGGTCAGCCATGGATTTCAGTTAGGTCAAGTGCCCCTGGAAAAATGTGTGTCACACACTATGTCCTAGTGAATCAAATTCTCTCCCAGTTTTAGAAGAACTGAGACATTTGACCTCTTCCATCCACTCCTTGATCACAGCTTCCCTTAAGACCCCTTAAGTGATAGACAGCAATTCCCACTCGCCCCGATTCTACAGTCATGCCCCCACTTCATGCTTCAGCTCTCCCAGGTTTTACATGAGATTGTGCATTTTCAGCATGGGCCTTAAAATGGGGGATATTCGCAGGAAGAAACATCTCTCCTTACACAAGTGCAATGCTAAAAGGACTACAGCCAAATCAAATCTACCAAATTTATCTGCAGTTCTTTGTTCCCAAGCGCAGACAGGACACCTTCTTCAATCTTCCTGGCTACCTTGCCAGGACTACTCAAGGCTCATTAGTTTGTGTGTGCTTCCTGAAAATGGGAAAAGCGGTGTTGTCCACATAGGAATTGGGTTCCTGATGCCCAGTCCCGCAAAACACCCAGGACTCTTTAAGAGGCAGTGTGTGCTCTGTGGAGCTGAGGACACAAACCACATCTGAAGATTAGGTCCTATATTAATAGCAGATCATCACGTTCTATGATTTCCTTTTGTGAGAACATTCTCAATATGCTAGAAGTGGCTCCATAAAGTCTGAATTGCCTGGTTTCACGAGAAAGTGGTCCAAGACTGCTATTCACTTGATTAAATAACGTGGATGTGAGTGTCTGCACTTTTGCTGAACACTTCTGGGTCTATTAGAAAAATTCTTTCAAACTATTAAGCCAGAACCATATTAAACACTTGAAATGGAATTCATCTCATCTAACTTTAGGGCATGATTCATCCGACTGATTTTAGACACGTAGGGAAGAGATGTATCACATCATTAAAAATACCTCATTCTTTCCACTGTCTGCAAATGGGGCCTGGAGTGACCAGCTCAGATGTAGATATATACCCACATTTGTCAAGATGATTTCAATCCAGCCCTCTCCCATAAACATAGTAATGTAACCTCACTTTTGTTGGATTATAATGCAGAACATCTCTCTAGCAAAGTTGTCCCAACAAAACCTGCTTCTTCCCTGCATCTTTGTCTCAACACAGAAGAATTACTTTGCATCATAAAAAAAAAAAAAAACAGAATACATTTTTGCTTCTGAAAAATGAGAATGTCATGAGAACTATTTTACACAAATATATTTATGCTGGTCCTCCTATCTTTATTTCCCACAAGAACTGACAGATGTTTGCATACCTCACGTCATGTGATGGGAGATTAGCACTTGCATAGCCCCTATAGCCACACTGAAACAAACCCCTGTTTCTTACAGTATTTTTCATACAAACACAAGCAGATGAGCCAGAAATCTAAGGAGACAGTCTGTTATTGGAAAACTCTTTAGTTCAATTTTATTGATTTTAAAGGCTTAGACTGATGCACCTGAACTTTCGAACTTATCCTTCCAGAGCTGAGCTGCTGAACCTCTGAAGTTCACCCACTGCCTGCTTTACAGTCTCCCTGCATTTTCATGTTAGATAATTCCGTTTGCTCACAAAGGTAATCTAGGTAAGTTATGCACAGCTGGCATGCATAAATTGTGCATATCTGTGACATCTGCCAGTGGGGAAAAACACTCCAAGTATGATACATATTTCAAGAATGAGTGAATTAGTTCAAACTCAAGCTTTCTGGGTCATAATTGAATCAGATCTCTGGAAACATATGCAATATTTTAATGTCTTTGTCATAATTCAAGCTATTAATATTTACTGGACTGGATCATGAAACTATCCTAGTAACAAAGGAAGTATAATACTTTTATTATACTGATAATATCTTGCTAATGCTGTCTTGTTAAACAAGCCAAAATAAATTTATTCTAGTATTTTGTGCGTTTTTTCCTGACTTGCCACATTTACGTGCATGTACAAGAACTACTGATCAAAGAAGTATTTGCATTTTTCTAACTCTTTTACTGGGCCGAGTCTTTAGCCTTCATGAAAGCAAAACTATACATACATTCTCTAAGTAATGTACCCTCAGAAGTCTGTGTTACCTCCTATGTGATAAAACACAGTGTGTGTCTGTGTATTTCCCTAAATACCAAGACATTTCTTGTGGCTCCTTTAATTAAAAACAGTAGAAGAGGCTGAAGCATTAACTAATGTGGAGAAGGGCAAAGCATGGATTTTTTTACTTCCACCAAGACCTCTTATCTCTGTGCAACTAATAGGCACCAAGGCTTTCACCTCTCTGGTAGCTATACTTAAATCAGTAGCTCTGGACACTTTTGTTACAGGCTGGATGGTAGACTGGACATGCACAACCCCACCCCAAGTCTTGTGGATTGCCTGTGGGAAATCAGCACATAGTGGCTTGAACAGGAGCTGTGGGAACCCATCCAGCTTTCCAGCTGGACCAGGACAAGCTGCCTGTTGCAACTGTTCCCATACAGCAGTCTTCAAGGCCATGAAAAGTGGTTCAGAGGCTAGGGACCACAGACGGTCTGCAAAACCACACTGCCTTTCCAGCAGCCCGCCATACATTTTGCGGATTGACTGGTACATGATAGAAAAATTTGGAAATCGCTGTCCCAGCTGAATTTTTGTGCTTCCAGTGCAAACTGGCTGTGCAGGGAGGAAAAGGCAGAGAGCTGCTGGATCAGAACTGCAAAGTCCTTTTTTTGGAGTTAAGCTAAGGGATTATGAGGCAGATCCACTTACTATTAGTATCTGAAGGGAATAATACATCAGTATTGACTTTAGTAAGTCGTGAAATGAAATTATAAACAGTGAAAATTTTGGCTGCCAGAAAACCAATTTCTGACAATGAGGGCTATCACTATCCCCATGGAGATGAGGATTTGTGATTTTTTGGTATGAAAATGAGACAAAGTTATAACTTAGAGAATATAAAAGTGTTTTGCAGACAGTGCTCCTGCACTGGCTCCTGGACTTGTCTGGAGGATATTACAGCATTGTCCCTTTTAAACCTGTGAAAATCCTTTATTTCGGAGCCTTTCATGTGTAACAAAACGTCAACTATTGTTATAAGATACATCTGTTTGAAACTTATAATGCTATGACTTAAAAATTGACCAGATAGTCTGCTCTTGAATGTACATGATAATACCTCAGATACAGAATTCTGCTATTTTTACAGAACTGAACTTCTATGGCATTATTATTCATGTGCAGCAGGAGACAATGATTTCTGGTTACTTTTTATGTGATTTATGCCTATTTTCATCCCAACTGAAGACAATGGTAAGACACGAAGTCCTGCTGACTGCTGCAGAAACAAAGGTTGGTCACTGAGAGACATGGCTGCTGAATTCTTGTACTGCTCTGTGTGTGTATGTGTGCATGTGTGCTTAAGATGAGGGAGGCTTAGATGTATTGATTTTACAGCAGCTTTTTTCTCCACTCTTAAATGAAGTGGAATGAGGAGCAAATAGTCTGGCAAACAAAAGAAACAGAACTATTATTATAACTGCCTGAGGTTTTATACTCTAAGTGCAGAATCATAAGGAAGATTGGCTCTCAAGTCAGTTTGTCGTATATGCCCATGTGAAATCTCTGCCACAACAGCCTGAAACCCAGCCAAAAACCCAGCCTGGCACCTACTGTTGCATTAAAGGTCAGGAATAGTGCTTGCTTGCAGTTACTTAATAAAATACTTCATTGGTTTCCATGCCTCTGTGGAGGACTGGAAAAGGCCTTTCCACCTGCACTGCTTAGGTCAGGGGTCCTTCTCCTTGGAGACTGCTGGTGCATCGCTGCAGACCAGGCTGTTCTGCTATGGTCACACTCCAGATTTATTCCAGTGGTGGCACCGAGGGGGTAGGAAACCACATCCCTCCCTCTCCTCTCCCTTCCTCTCTCCTTCCTTCCCCTCCCCTGGAAGTTGGTTGATGGCTCTGATTATGGAGCCTCCAGGAAAGTGGTCTTTGTCATGAAAGGCCAAAGTTCATCAACTTCCATTTACATCAGTAAACACGAACAATTCTTCCTGAGCCTGAGAAATCAATTCCCACAATACATCAGCCAGTTGTGGTTTAACGGGCTGAATTGAAATGCCCCTTCTAATCTGCATCAGAGGAATAAAACCGATCCTATCGCATAATGTGTAAAGATGGGAGGGGAAGAGGGAGCAGTACTCACCATTGCACATGCAGCGCACATTCCTGTAAAAGCGGGGGCACACAAAACTAATTCGTGCTGTGCTATATGTCATCAGGGAATGTGAATCAATAGATAGACTTTGCTCACAGTGTTGTTCCTGACAATCCAGTCCAGAGCAATTCTTCTCCAAGATAGCAGAAATACGAATCACATTTTCCAAGTGTCTCCTTGCATTGGTAAGCTTCTGAATCAAATAGGCAGGCTTATAGAAACCACTGTTGGGCATCTGAACCGCAAACAGCATGTCAAGCTGATTGCTGCCTGCCACCGGCTGAATACTGATGATGTGCAGGCTGTCTTGTTTTTGGGAGAGCACTGCGTTTCGCAAGGTACGCCTGAACCCGTGCATGTGAAGGCCCACAAAGTCTTCTGGGGAAACGTTCTCAAAACGGATGGTGACTGTGTTCTGCAGCATTTCTTGTAGCAATTGCTCAACGTGGACCACAACATCGATGGGTACCTGGAACCGGCCATCACTGACAGAGACATTCAGGACATACTTGCCGTTATCGAGCCCTCCAAGGGCAATGATCTTCCCATCATGGCTGTTGACCTTGAACAAACTTTTCTGCTCTGATTTTAGCGTGTACGTGAGGACATCGTACACATCCTGATCTGTGGCATGAATTTTCCCAATAACTCCCCCAGGAAAATCATCTTCCATGGTGACAATGAAAATCTCCAGTGGAATGGCAGTCGGTTTGTGAATGCTCTCTTCAATAACCCTCACCTGAACGTAGGTGTGGGAAACCTGCTGAGGCTTCCCGGAGTCCTTTGCCTAATGCAATTTAGAAAAAATAAAAAAATAAAAACCAAAATAAACCACACATATAACACAGCCAACAACCATAACTTCTTGCTATACATATTTTCACAGCATCAGTAATTCTGAAGACCTCTCAAAAGAACTTCCCAAATGCATTTGCAAAATACATATGTAAAGAAACGTCTCAGCCATTTCTAGCAGTGGAACTTACAAACTCTTTAGGGAAGCACAGATATCTCATCTAAGTGGATTGCAGAGAGAAATGTGTCAGCAGAATGTCTTATTACTCAAACTGAAATGTTCCCAGGATCCCACAGCTATCACTTGTCCTCTTCACAACAGAGCCATTTGAATGTGGTATATTCTGCACCAAATGGAGTTTGGGCTCACTTCTATCCTGGAAACGAGACTGAAGCCCAGTGAAAAACCAGCATCAGTTTCTGCATTGCTTGGTGTGCTCCAAAGCGTTTCAGATCCTGCTTAGTTTGTGTGGATGTGAGGGAGTTCAGAGTTTTTCTACAGCGCTCTGTACTACTTTACCTGAAGCAATCAAGAAACATGCTTGAAATAAATAAAATTTATCACCCTCCAAAAATGAAATAGAGTGGTTGTGCTGTTACTAACGATAAAATATGAGAGCAGCACTGCACTTGGACAGATGACTGTATGACCCAGAGCACATATGATAGCATCATTTGCACTTTTTTATAGAGAGTAAAAGAGCAAGTATGACAAAAAACCCAAGGCCATCTTGACAGAAAGGTGTGCAAACTTGAATGAGTGTCCTTTCCTGCAATAAGAATGTTTCATTGAAGTCACTATTGAGATATACTGCTCCACACATTTATTTGCTCCAGAGAAGAACAGAAGACTAAACTACCACTGAGCAGAGGTGTAGCACACATTCAAAGATCTTTGTATTTGGACATGGGGAGGAAAATTTACAAGCTGAAGAAAAAAAGAGGCAGGATGGCAACAGTAATATGGACATTACTAGGAAAGGATTAGTAACTCTAAGACACTCCAAAAATCATTCAACCTCACTCCTAAAAGGGCTGGGTGGAGTATTTAAAAAAAAATTTTATGTATATGTGCACACACATACACACGTACATGCACAGAGATCCCATTCCACTTTCAATTTTAACATTACTTTTTAATAAACCTAACACAGAGGGGGAACCTGATGGTGGAAAGGAGAAAGCAGCACTCTGGCACATATGAATGGAAAGAAACATTTCTATGGTCTATACACAACAGGAAACTATAAAATATGTTTTCGCTGCAGAAATCCGTAAAGAAAATAATACTGGGAGGAATTAGGCCTCCACAATCCAGCAGCATGGTTTTCTGAACATGTTGGTGCCTCTCAGACATTGTGGTCTGTCTAATATTTCATTAATATGACATACTTGGATCTATATAGCTAGAGGATGCTGCTTAAATTTAATTCTCATGCCTAATTTTGGCTACACTGGAACTTTGGCTAGCAAATTGCTCTGAAAGCAGGGTATTTTAGGATGAAGGCATCGTAAGACTGAAAGATGAGGTTTATTTATTTTCCTACAAGGCTCAAAAAATAGGTTTCAGGAATATTAAATGACAAATTTGTAAAACTATACTTTGATTTGAACTGTTAATTAGCATCAGAGCTTATATTTTTTGAATTGTAACTAACTGAGGATGTTACTGCTATGAACAGCATTAAATCTGCTTGTAAAGGAGCAGACAGGCTGTATTTAGAGAAATCAACCCCAGCAAAGCAAGTGGAAGAAGCCTTTCAGATTCAGCTTATAGGACCATGTCCCATTTCAATTAAGAGGTGTAGTTTGTTCCCTAGACTTGCATATTTACTGAACCCTACTACATTTTCTCTGGCAGGCCTGAGAAATGTGGACAAATTACTTTTGGATTTACAGTTTTTTGTAATCAAAATTATCCTGGTTACAAAGTTCCTCAACAATGACTCTAAAGCTAAGTTTGAGCTGGACTTCTATTGCATGTCTTATTTTCACATTCTTTAAAAGCTAAGTTGACCTTGGAAATGTGATTTCATGAATTCTTGGTAGGCTTCCAAAAATTTTATTATTAAATTTATGACTTAAAAGCAGAAGTGATTTTCCTTTCTAGAACAATATTTTGCCGTCACTCATTCTGTGGTGTATTTATATGTATATAATGCATTTTGCTTATTTTCCTCGCTTAGCTACAGAAAAAAAAAAGATGAAAATCTTAAATCATAACTGCCGCTGCTCAGAAAATTCATTTCATGCCGAGGAAATTGGAAAGGTGGCCAGCTACCTATTTATATTTATATGAAATTAGGTTTAAGGACATCAAAGGAAATATACCATATTGTGCATCTGTAAACTGGAATGCATGGTATTTACTCATAGAATACAGTCAATTAAAACCAATCCATACAGGCAATGTACAGATGACCTACCACTATGAGGGTTTTTGTTCCTGTGGAGATGCAAAAATCAAGCCGTACCTGCACGCAGAGCACATATTCGGTTGCGACCATGTGCTTGAAGATAACTGCAGATCTCAAGACGCCGTGAGGATCCAGCGTAAACTCCTCCTCTTCATTGCCAGTGAGGATGGTGAAGGTAAAAGGGGGGCCATTGTGAAAAGAGTCTTTGTCTGTCACTACCAGCTGCAAAATGCTTGTGCCCACTGGTTTATTTTCCTTTACACATATACACAGTGTATAAAGAAAAGGATTAAAATGATACATATCACAATCATAAAATACCATGTTTTGCTATCGAGAATATTCAACTGAATGCTCTTTGCCCAAGACGGCATTTCACAAGCAGCGTTTATTTGACACCGCTTATGCCCCATGGACTGGTAGCAGAGATGGAGGCACCCAGCACATCTTCAGGGACTGAGGAGCTCTACCTGATACTGTGTCTGATCAGGACTGACTAACCACTAAGACTCACACCCTGAGCAAGGTGTAAAGAAGTGCAAACTCATCCCAGCTCAGACTTTTTGAGGCCAGAGTACCTGGCGCACCAGGGATGAACGGTAAAATGTGTGACAGATGCTGAGGTTAAGGAGTCTCAGCAAACAGAAACTTACCAAAGACTTAAGAAAGACATGTTTATATTTTACTTTAAATAAGATCAGTTGATACATCTTTTGCAGATAAATCATCAAAAGCTACTTAATTGAAACCAAATGCTTTTATATTTTAAAAGTCAGAGAAATTTTTGATGTGCAGGATAAACTTACTTGAATTACAGCTGTATAGTTAGCCGGAGTAAATACAGGGCTATTATCGTTCACATCAGAAATATCCACGTTGACCGTCACAGATGAAGACAAAGGAGGGGTGCCACTGTCTCTTGCCTGGATAACTAATGAATAACCAGATATCTGCAAAAGGTGAAAACATTAAATCATCGTGAAAGCGGTCCTAAATTTTAAGTCATGTTCTTTACATCCAGTGCACCACCTACCATATTCTAAGGAAAGAAGTTTGGCCTCATTACCTTCCCTGCCCTTAGTATAGCATTATCCTGTTTATTGCCACACTGTGTCCCAACTTCTGTTTTATAAGGCTATCAATAAACATAACAGCTTCACTGTATTAAAATAACTGTATCAGATGATGCATTCCCGAAACAAAGCGGCAGACAAAAAATAAACAACGGATAATATCCAAACTCAGCCTTTACTACTGTAGCTAACATTTTCATCTCTCCTAGGTGTCAGCTGGGATATGTGACCTGATTCTATTTATCTTACGGTTGGTTTCCAGGATATTATATAAACTGCTTATTAGAGCCAACCTCAGTTTGACACACAGTGTTTCTAACATGGTTATGGAGAACCAAGAAAAAGTTCACAGGCAGTTGTCTTAAACACACTGGAAAACTTTTGGGACTACTAGGGACAACAGTCTCTGTAGCAACAGGATATTATCCACCATTCAGTAGAAGATAAGGGTTTTTTGAGCCTACTTGTTTGCAACAGACACAAACTACTCAGCACGGTGTGGGCAGTTCAGTGCATCACCCATGGGCCCTCTACGCACATATGTGCCCGTGCGTGAGGTGTGAGCGTATGTGACAATTTGCAAAAGCTCTGTCTTTGCACAGCTTCTGGATGACAGTTTGATTTTATGAACTGCATCCTTATGTTGGCCTCCTTACATCTTACAATTGCTTTTTACTGTATATCGCTCCCCGCTCCCCAGGGAGAGCTGCTGACATGTCTGCCCCTGAATCCTTCTACAGGGGAGCGAGCAAAGGGTAAAATGCGTGCCAGATAAAACACCCCGCTCCAGCCTCTCTGTGCGGGGCTGGAAAGGGGAAAAGCACGCCCCTGCAGAGGGGAACAACGTAATGTTAAAGGGTTTTTTTCAGGGTGGGAGGAAATCCGAAGCCATTTGAAAAATAAAAGCCGTTTGGGTAGGAGGGAGTACAGGCTAAGTGTACAAAACAAGGGGGCTCTTCCAGGATGTGGGACCAACGTAAAGAAAAAGGAAACAGTTTTTTTGGGGGTTGTAGCGGGGAGAAAGACTGCGATTTGGTGGGGGCATAGTGACGCAGGAGGGAGGAAGCATCCTGAACTATGGAAAGTCAAGAAACTGAGGCAGAGAATTAATCTTTTTTTTTCCCTTTCAAGCTGTAATTTATACTGCTAGCTAAAGACAAGACTGACAGTTTTGTGGGATCTTTCCCAAATTTTGTGTGTGTTTGCTTTCATTTCAATGTATCCCAGAAAGGTAGATGGCAAAAGTCATGGTTTTTATGTCATTACAGCTCTGGAAATCAGTTTCCTTAAACCACTGAAACCTGGGAGGCAGCACTGCTTTTGGGGACCTACAGCAGATGGGGCATCATGTATCATTTTCCCTGAAGGGGTCAGAAACACCTGTGTCTAGGAAATGTGCCAAGGAAGCAAAGAAAAAGACAATATCACAGCTTATTTTAACCAAGGGAAACTTTGGAAAATGCAGATCTAACAGAGCTGGCATTAAATATGCACATGCCAGTGAGGGTGAATGTGTGTGTCTGAATGCAGATGTACGAGCGCACTTCAGAAACTAAACAAAATCATATTAAGAAATTAAGCCTGTGTCATTTAAGAGAAATATCTCACAGCAAATTTGTAATATGCACAGCCATTGTTACTTCCCTGTCCTCAACAGTCTGCAGTAAAGTAATTCTGCCACCAAACATGGACAATTTAATCCTGCCTTTGTGATAATACAGAAAGGATATTTGCCACTGTTTTAAGCAGTAGCCCTGCTTCCAGTAGAGAGCTTTTCCAGCTGAGCCCATATTCTGAGGACAGCAATCAGCTTCCCCGGTTTGGCGGATGCACTGCTTGGAGGCAAGGAGGCATGGATTTCTTTATGTGTTGCAAGACTTTTGAAGCCATGTAGCACTCTGCTGCCCTGCCAGTAGCACAGGCAACTGTATTTGTTTGTTTTTTTCCCAAACCTGCTAATTGCTAGCTATGGCAAAATGGTGATAAATCACCCTGAATGAATAATCTAGTGAGAAAATAAAGCAGCAGAATCTGTTTAATGAAGCACTCTTTCACTTTTGGTACAGCCCGGCCACTTCATAACATCACCTCCCCAGTGACATGTTTTGCAGAGCGCTAATTAATGGCTGAGGTCTCAGCTCGGTGCTTGGTGCCACAATCTGGAGTATGTTGTAATCACTCCGTTGCACACACCGCTGCACGTGTGTGCTTGCGTGCACAGGAGAGAGGAGGCAGCTCATTAACACAGCAACAGCTGCCGGTGGCACCACAGGAGAAATCCAGGGTTGCTTTTTTCCCCTATCTGGCCTCAGCTGCTGTGTTGGTGCCGGGTGGGAATGCTAGCAGAGCAGTTGGCTTGTAGATAGGATCGGGGATAGGGTTGGGGTGGGAAGAAGTGGAACAACATTAGAAAGACCTGTTGGAGCATCTTAGGCTGATCATTGCAGAGTATAAAAGAAGCTTCTTCAAGAGAAGCTAGCAGCAGAGTTGAGATCAATACACATCTGTAAGTCATTGTAAGTTAAGAAGTCCCACATGTCTTACCCTTTCTCTATCCAATTTCTTTTTAACCTTCACGAGTCCCAAAACAGGATCAACTGAAAATTCATTGTCTCGATCCCCATTCACTATGGAAAAACGAATCTGGCCATTGGAAGGACTGTCCAGATCTTCTGCTATCAACTTTTTTGAGAGAAGAGTGAAAATTAGTAAAACAAATAGTAAGCCATCTTTATGATACATTAATGGCTCAACACCCCAAAAAGTAAGGCTTCATATTCCATCAGACTAGTTACATCTGAACTGCACACCTCTACAGCATCAAGCCAAGCATCAAGCCAATCAGTTTTTGATAGGAGGCTCCCCTTGGACCTTTTCAAAATTCTAGCCCTAAAACATACACAATATTTTAATCTTAATATTCCATATAACACTTTCTTTCTGGATCCACAAGTTCCAAGATAAGAGTATTGTGAGGTTTGGGTATGGCTGACTCATGAAATGCAATGCCTTAAACATGCCATTGCTCTTTGACAGCATATTGGGGTTAAAAAGAAACAGTCAGTACTACTACTACTTTCTTTTGGCGGGAAACTGGCAGCAGCCTGGAAAGCAGTAGCAGATGCAGAGTATTGGCTAGAGAACAGTTTGGGTGATTCAAGATGCAGTAGTTATAATTATTAACCAGTGCAGCAGTATTTTATTAAAGGTCATGTGGCAGAGGGCTTCATCCTGCCTAAATGCCGCGCGTGGCCTCACTCACCATTATCACCGAATCACCGATGGCGGCGTCCTCACTGATGACTGCGCTGTAGACCACCTGGCTGAATTTTGGTGCGTTGTCATTAACATCTGTCACGTTTATGTTCACAGTCGTAACAGCGCTCAGGGCTGGAGTACCTCCATCTTTTGCTTCCACTACTAAGTAGAAATCCTTACACGATTCATAATCCAAAGCTTCAAAAATGGAAATCACTCCTTTGAAGCAAGGGAGGGAATGTCAACAGCCAGCGAAAAACAAATAATGCTATGGACTAAGGGATTTGACTGTAGTAAACAGTACAGCATGCTATTTATCACCATGGCACACATACAAAATATGTTGTTCTAACTGTAATACTGCCCAATCCAATAAAAATATTTGGTCAGGTTTCTACTGCTGTTGTTTGATTAAAGAATGATGCAAATTGCACTTGGGTTGCCACTGCAGAAAGGACCTTCACAAAGCATGAAGCAATGAATGGTTTCTCATGAAAATAGCTTTTATTATATGAGTATCGTAGACAGGGAAGTGGGGGCCATATCCACCCATTTGCCTGGGCTCATGCACAGAGCCTGTGGGAGAACTGGATGCCGACTCTGGAAATCAGCCCTGACAAGTCAACAGAAATTCACTCCGATGTAATTAACTTCCCATGAATTAAATACAAATGAACGGGGTATGAATACCTTTGAGAAATCAGTTGTCTATCATTTACGTAATTAAACAGGGACTTCCCCACTCAACTAGTGTCCTGGCTTTGGCTGGGATAGAGTTAATCTTCTTCTTAGTAGTTGGTACAGTGCTGTGGTTTGGATTTAGTGTGAGAATAATGTTGATAACACACTGATGTTTTAGTTGTTGCTAAGTAGCGCTTATCTTAAGTTAAGGACTTTTCAGTTTCCCATGCTCTGCCAGCAAGCAGGTGTGCAAGAAGCTGGGAGGGAGCAGAGCCGGGGCAGCTGACCCGGACTAGCCAAAGGGATATTCCATACCATGGAACGTCATGCCCTGTATATAAATTGAGGGGAGTTGGCCAGGAGGGGCGGATCGTGGCTGGGGCATTGGTCAGTGGGTGGTGAGCAACTGCATTGTGCATTACTTGTCTTTTCTTGGGTCTTATTTCTCTCTTTTTTTTTTTTTTGTTATATTCCTTTTCATTACAATTATTATCATTATATTTTTATTATTATTAGTTAGCATTATATTTTATTTTACTTTAGTTATTAAACAGCTCTTATCTCAACCCACGAGTTTCACTTTTTTCCCCGATTCTCCTCCCCACCGCACTGGGAGGGGGAGGGGTGAGCGGCTGCGTGGTGCTGAGATGCTGGCTGGGGTTAAACCATGACAACGAAGTTTACAAATTTTGGGTTCCCTCTTCACACAATCAAAAGTAAGATTCTCTGTAACTTGACTCGCTCCGTGCACCCAGACCCCCTCTAGGATAGAAATGATTTTTATGCAAGCCCTCCACTTGTTTCCCATGTACCCATAACCTTAACAAGAAGGGGGGAGTGGGTTGTGCACAGATTACTAGTGATGCCTTGAAGGAGGTAATACTAGGCATGGCAGGAAAGACTTAAAAGCAAATCCTTAACCTTGGCAAGCTAAATCCTTTTCAATATAGACCCATCAGGAGCAGGGATATATGGGGCTTAAAGGTCATTTAGTCCAACTGCTGCCCAACACAGGTCAGCTAAACCTAATCATTCTTGAATGTACTCATCTCTAATGTTCTTATAAACCTCCAACAACATCAGTTTCCTAACCTTCTTAGGAAATGTATTTCAGTACTTAATAATCATTACAGTTAGGAATTTCTTCCTATCATTTAACTGAAATAATCCAAATGCAATTTAAGCCCATTCACAACTTCTTTTCTCATGAATGGGCATGGAGAACAGTTTATTCCCCTCCTCTTCGTAGGTACTTTTTACAGGCTTGAATACTAACAGCATGTCTTCTCTTTTCTAGCTTAAACAGCCTCAATTCCTTCAGTCTTTCCTGGTAAGCCACATTTTACAGACCTTGGATCATTCTTCTTAATCTCGTCTGGGCTCTCTCCAAATGAATCCTACCTTTCAGCATGACTTGCTGGAAGCAGAAACCCTGAAGAGAAGCTTCCAAGTGGCTAGCAGAGAGTTCCCACTGATAAATGGTGTGAAGGGCATTATTTTTCAAGCCCTGATCAGGCATGCTACATCAGCACTCGGCTGTCTGGAAACTGAGCTCCTGCCTCTAAACCGGTAATAATGGAGCTGTCACACATTAATGAATAATAAATAGGTTTTTTTTTTTCCCTGTGTGATTAAGCTTCATTATGGGTTTTTATTGATTTATCTCCTTGGCTTCATTGTCAAATGTGAAGTTAAGTATCGCTGTCTAGGCGTATTTATGTTTAAATTTTGTTAGCACTAATCAACATTATGAAGATAACAGACAACACACAATTATGTTAAGTCCCTTACATGTAAGGCAGTGGCCTCCGCAGAGTGGAGAGAGATTTTTGCACACAGTAATATAAATGACACAATGCATCATTTTGAGATTTTCCAGGTTACTGGTTATTACAGCTGCACTCAAACAAGTGTTACCTTCAGCTTTCAAAATCAAGATTGTTTTGCTCTGAAGCTCTGGTGGCAGATTTGTACTGGTCATCCTGAATGTTATGAGAATAAGGGGATCCACTACAGGAAGCACAGAAGAATCATAGCTTACTGATGACGGATTAAAACCTCAATAAGGATAAATAATATATCCCACTAAGGAAATTCAAAGAAAATGAGTCATTTGCACCAAATAAGGTAGCTTCTCTTAGTATTTCTTAAAGAGAAGCAGCAGTACGTTCTTAAAATTTGTGATGTATAACAAAAAAAAACCCAAACCCAAACCATGGCTGAAGTCTACTGTCAGACAACACAAATCAGGAGCAACCTAAGTCAGTGAAGTTGCATACAGTTGTATAAACAGCAATCACATGTTAGGACTGCCAGCTATTTGGTCCTGATAGCACTCTCTGATGCTTGCTAAGGTCCAGACAGTTGAGGCTGTACTCAGCTGGTAAGCAGGTAAACATTGCAAGTGTTCATAACTGTAACAGTTGCACAGTTTGGCTAGTGTGTTGTCACATCTACATTGACTTCAACAGACATACTAATGGAGAAAAGTATTCTCCACTTGAGCTGGGGCAGCTAAGCGTGACTGTAATTTACATCACTCTCCAACCTAAAATTGGTTTTTAACTGTGCAACTCATTCCACATCGACAAGCTCTGAGTCTCTATTCTTGGAAGTTTTTTGGTCCAAGAGCCTTCCCCAAAGCATTCACGTTTTTCTGATGCTTTCATTTTGCATTACAAGTAAGAGCCACTTCACAAACCTGTTTTTGAGTTAATCCTGAACTTCCCTTTCTCATTCCCCGATCTGATGAGATAGGCAATCTCAGCATTAGTACCAATGTCTTGGCTTGTAGCAAAAACAGAAATGACCTCAGTGCCAGGTGAGGTGTCTTCAGGTACTGTAACAAGATAATCTCTTCTTTCAAACACAGGGGGGTTGTCATTGATGTCTAGCACCGTAATGGTAACGGTGGCAAACGAGGACAAGGTCAGCACAATGCTCTGATCTGAGGCCTTCACACTGATGTTATAGGAAGACTGAAGCTCTCTATCAAGTGGATGCTCCAAAATAATGATTCCTGATGACTGGTCAACTGAGAAGTAACCATCTGCGGAGTCTGCCAGGGAATAGGTAACTTTTCTGTTCACACCTGAAAGAGAAACAAATGTGAAAATGATAAAGTGAAATAAAGAAAACAACAACCTCTTCCCATCTAACGGAAACCCTAAGCAAAATCTGCTATCACACTGATCATTTCCAGTGGCGGTGGAGCACATGAAGGTAGGAGTGCCTGTGGGTACAATATTGCTGAAAGTTTGGGAGATCAGGACATGCTCTTCTCACCTGTCAAATCCCTGTGGATAAGTTAAGTTCCTTCCCTCATCATGATACTTTTTTAAAAGATCACTTTGCAGAGCTGCTGTGTAATGAGACTTGAAAGCAGAATCCAGATATGGTCCTTGCCCAGAAAAGCTTACAATTGAATTAGATGAGACAGGCAGAATGCTGAAATTGGAAATGTCTCAGAGCACATCTTGAAGGAATAGAAATGTACATAAGGGAAAAATAAACCTATAAAAATACATCAGGTGGCACAGAATGTACTTGCTACCAGTGCTGCCTTGATTCCACTGTTCAGCAGCAAAATACTATCATAAGACAATACCTGTTAGGTAAAAGCTGCATCAAAGAACTTCTACCAGAATATGGACATTTTAGAAAGGAAAGTCCCCCACTCCCCCAGTTTGAGAGCAAAAGTTGAGTGGATAAAAAAAAGATATCCTGTGTTTTTCAAATCCTGCCTGTAATTTCCCAATACATAACACCTATCCACCTGGCTGCTGAATATGCAGATAAATGCTAAGGTTGTTGCCAGTAATAAGGCCTGAGGGGAAGGTACTGACTTGGTTGCTTGCTGCACTACAGTGGAATAGCCATTTCAAATCTAATTAAAAGTGAACACAGATACAACCTAATTCAACTCCCTTGATGCTGGCTGATTTTGTGATTTCGTCCTGGGTGCTTCACTAAGAGATTATAACTAAAACACAAAGATCCACTAAAATGGAGAGCCTCTGTTTTTAACATCTCTCACTGGAGTATTTGCTGCCCTTTTTGTTGGAGAACAGACTTTACAAGCCTGACATTAATCAGATGAACAAGAGCTACCAATCCCTTCTAGGCATATTTTGTTAATTTAAAATTTGTGACAGTATTATTCTGCTTTCCAGCAGCAAAGCGTTGTAGAAATGTCTGATCAAAAGCAGCACAAATCACAGTTGTTTTCTGCTTGACGTAGCAGGAGTAGAGCATCCACACAAGGGGGAGCTGGGAGACTCTTTCTTCAATCACATGCACATAAAAGCTAGAGCAACTACAAAGTCCCAGACCCTACTTGGAAAGCGTTAGGAATTACTATTTGGCCTCTTCAGGGAATAAAGTTTTTATGCAGTGCTTGAGACACCAGAGTATATTTCAAATGTTCAAATGTCTTTAAAATAAGGACAATTTTAAATGGTAATATTGCAATGAACCAGTTTTGGGTTTTGGGTTTTTTTTCATCACAACAGAACCTCTCTATTCACCATGGCATCTCAAATGTGAAAAATACAGGGGCTTTTCTTCAGCAAAACAGGCAAGGCAGCCGAGGAGGTGACTCCTGTCCTACAGACAAGGAACTGAGCTCGGCCCATGAACTAGTCGGAGACTCTTTCATGTGTTGAAACACCTAGACTCTGAATACCCTACAGCCTGCTGGAGACCACGCTTGCCTCTTCACTTAGCCTCTTTATACATGCATCCAAATGCTCTGTCAGCTGACAATCAACCAAACTGACAAAAGTGAAAAAGGAGTAAAATCCTCTGGAAAGTGGAAGGTTTTGAGAGTCTGAATGGCTGGAGGCATGTCTACATTTCCAGCAGGGGAGGATCTCCTTCTGCTAGAAATCCTCCCCGAACTTCCACTTACAAAAAGGGACAGACCTGCCCAGAACAATTAATGAGCTAGTAATTAGAGCTGATCCCTGGGGATGCTGGAAAAGGGGATTTTGCCTGATTCAGAGCATGCAGTTGAACACCCAACCTACACATGAGTTTTAACTGTAAAGCTATTTAGTATTCTGTACTGGGCTCTCTTGATGTCTGCCAGTTTCCACATAGAATTAAATACTTCTCTGATGCAGGGACCTTAACGCACACCTTCCACGCGTATGTGTCTGTGACTGCAGGAGAGCCTCAGTCTGGTTTGGGTTTTTCTATGGCACAAAACCCCTCTTTGATACTCACTACAGCATACCTGGGCACAAGACAGAAGATTCGGATACTACGGTCTTTAAAGGCATAAATAGCTAGAAAGGACATGGCCTACCCATGACTTGTGTTTTGAAACACCCCAAAACTTCAGCAAGACTATCTTGCAAGGGGGAGTGGGGAGAGACAGAATTTGGTGCATGTGACAGCAGATAGGGTGAGTTTACACACAGGAAGTGATAACTCTGGTGACTGCAATCTGATTGATATATAATCCGACCACTCTCCATGTATTCTACTTCCTAAACGTGATGTCCGTTAATTAACAAAACATGAATAATGTTTTTTGATAAGTGATTGCTAGTGATCCTAGAATGGAGACAGTTCAGATACAGATTAGGGTGTTTGGACGCTAACTCTAATATAAGAGATTTTTAGGCAAAAATGGAGAGAGTTACTTCTTGAAGGCAAGTGCTTTTATTTTTCCTTCCTGGAAAACAAGAGAGGAATACAGAAGTTCCAGAGATATGGATTATCTTGTACCAGTCTGGTTTGATGATGAAAACCGTCTTATTTTTCCCATGGGACCTGGAGGAAAAGCTCTTACAGGTGAAAATGCCATTTTATTCAAGGAGAGACAGAAGATCAGGGCAGAGGACCTGAGCTGGGACACTCACAGATACCAACCCTTGGTGGCTTTCAGCCTGAATGCAGAGGAAGAACAGAGGGAGAAATACAGAGGCAGATCTCAGCTGCCTGCTGACCTTCTCCCACGGTGTTTTGTGGGGTTGGAGTTTCATGCATGCTTCTTGGGAGGAAAATGAATTCAATGAAAAGCTGTGGCAAAAACAGCACTTTGAAGAAAGTGTTGTGTTATATCAATAGCTGTTTCCACTCAGCTTCCTGACCCAAGGCTGGAAACAAAATGGGCATGAGGCAAAGGTGAAGTAGGAAGTTATTTCTACTGAAATTCAAAATACTTTAGTCCAGGGCCTACCATCTGCTGAGAGAGAAGTGTCCACCAGTGTGTGTCAATGGCATCCCTGCCGTGGAGGCGACGGTAGATTCTGCTGTGACTATAAAGGAGATGTTTTCTGTGGAAAGGAAACAACTGCTCCAACACCATGGTTCCTGCACTGGTAAAGAGAGCAATTCTCCCACACTGCTTGCCCACAGCTGTTGGGGGATTAATGTTTGCAAACTGCATTGTGTCTATTCACTTACTCACTTAAACTTCTCAGATTTCTAAGGTGCCAATCATGAACATAAGCTATTTGAACATGGAAAGCTTTGCAGGAATTACTATTACTATAAGAGGATTGCAGTACATTTTTTAAATAAAGGAATAAGCAAGCACATTTTCTATTTAGACTCATATTAGCATATGATAGAATATTGCCCTTTGCCAAATCTCTGGTGTGAAGAGCTTGTACAACATACAGCCGTCTAGTACCTCAAATGCCATCCTTCAAACAGGGTTTTTTTCTTGTTTTCTTCTGTACTAAAACAAAGGGGCATGCACTGAATGTCACATAATGACATCTTCTATGTCATTTCTACTTTAAATAGCACCACGGAAATAAAATAACTTCTCTTTATAATTCTGGAGTATCAAATTCCTCCTTGTCTAACTCATAGAATCATAGAATCATTTACGTTGGAAAGGACCTTTACGATAATCAAGTCCAGCTGTTAGCCTAACACTGCCAAGTCCACCACTAAACCATGTCCCTAAGCGCTACATCTACACGTCTTTTAAATACCTCCAGGGATGGGGACTCCACCACTTCCCTGGGCAGCCTGTTAAAATGCTTGACAACCCTTTCAGTGAAGAAATTTTTCCTAATATCCAATCTAAACCTCCCCTGGAGCAACTTGAGGCCATTTCCTCTTGTCCTATAGCTTGTTACCTGGGAGAAGAGACCGATACCCACCTCGCTACAACCTCCTTTCACGTAGTTGTAGAGAGCTACAAGGTCTCCCCTGAGCCTCCTTTTCTCCAGGCTAAACAACCCTAGTTCCCTCAGCTGCTCCTCATAAGACTTGTGCTCTAGACCCTTCACCAGCTTTGTTGCTCTTCTTTGGACACGCTCCAGCACCTCAATGTCTTTCTGGTAGTGAGGGGCCCAAAACTGAACACAGTATTCGAGGTGCAGCTCAATTGAAAATGGTGGAGTTACAACATGGTTTGATCCAAACCGACACCAATTAAAAGGCTGAGCATTAACACAACAGGCGCAATCCCCATATGACAATGAGTTTCTGCAGTGGGCATTACCTGCTGACTGCATCAGACACAAACTAAAATTTACACATATTAAAGACCATACATAGTGTGTTTCTCCTTTCTGTTTTCATCTGTCACCCTGAACTCATTATTTAACGTGTCTCCCCAAGTATAGCCCACTCATTCTTGTTTATCTCTGGAAAATGATGCTTAACTTTGTCATCTGCTCATTTTCATTTTGAAAACCTACAGACAGAAAAGTAATGGCAAGCATTAAAAATAAACAAACAAGGAGTAAAACAGAAAGCTGTCCAGAAACAGAGTTGTAAAAAAAGTTATTTATCAATTTAGCAGTGATTTGCAAGCATGGTATCTGATTATTGTGCTTCCTCTTGCCTCTGTCTTTCATGGTGTGACTATTAACACCAGTGTGTACCTATGGCCTTTCCTGATTACCCAAACATTAACCACAACACCAATTACTGGAAGTTAAAAGTCCAGAACTTCATTAACAGCAAACAAGACAAAAGATAAATACTAAACCAGATTTTATAATACTCTACTCCATCATTTTGAGATGAAAGAGAAAAATCTTGCCAGAAGTACCTTGCTGAACTGTAGAACATATAGCCCCATAGGGAAAGATATTTCAAGTGATTTTTACAACTTAAGCAGAAAATCTGGCCAAGTTCAATCCATATCACCTCTACCAAGACAGGCTTTCACTGCTTTGTCCCTTTTCTGTGGTGAAACGATAGCCTTAACCCGAAAGGCCTTTACTCACACCAGTGCTCCAGCAGAGTCACCGTACCATGGGATGAAAGCAGGGCCACAGAGGACAGAGGTGAAGATAACCAACCCCTTACTGAAGGGAAATACTGGACAGAAATGGCAGGCATAAGCTTTTAGTGATATGATACCTTCCATGGGTGTCTAAAACTCTGCTTTCCATTTCAGCTGGGTCAGGTGTTGTCTTTTTTGGTGGGAAGGTGAGATCTGGACGGTTCCTTCACCCTCCCTCTTTTTTCTAGCAGAGATTTACATAGCCCAGGGTACTGGCTTACATGACTTGACATGAATACTTGTTTCCATCAGTGCTCCTGAGTGATTCACTTCCTCGTGCTGATCGGGCATAAGCTTGATTATTTTTCTGAAGTGGGGGAGGCCATTTTGGATACACCTGATTTAAGATTACACATTGCAGCTGACAACATTGGGCAATGTAGCCTGAAACAATGGAATGCACACGTAGAGAGAGAGATATAAAAACACATGCATGTATGTATGTATGCATATATATATATACACAGACACACACACACATACATATGTATGTTTCAGTGATCCAGTTTAAATACAGGGCTTATTCAGTCAACATAATCCAAGGGGTACAATTCTCCTTGTCTAGTTCTTTGCCTCCATGTTGTTAACAATGTCTTGGAAATCTCAAAAATTAAAGAAATTAATAGAAATGGCAGAGTATAAAGATAGCAGGAATCTTGTGAGGTCATCTAATTTATCCTTGCCCAAAGAAAGGATGGATGCAATTTATCCCCAAACACAGGCTTATCCTTTGTGAACTTGCATAACCTCCTTGGATAACAGACCCCAGTGCCTCACTTTTCTTACAACTAAAAATCTTATTCTGACTTTTTGCTGAGATTGAATAAAAATAATAAAAGACAAGGGAAAAAAAGAACAAAGGTTGACTTCCTTCCTCAGAGCTACTTGTCTGATATCTGAAGACTTATACTTTAACATCTCAGCTCTCTTTTCCCTGGCACCCCCTCTCAACTGTTTTAATATTTCCTGGTAGCACATGTTTTCCAGACCTGTGATCTTTCTTGTAAATCTCCAGGTAGACCCCATCTTCCTGGAAGTGCTGTACCCAAAATTTGACACAGCCTTTCAGGTCAGGATTTGCCAACACCAAGTAAACAGAAAGGACTATTTCTGTTTTCCAGCATTACTCTTGTTTACCCATCTCAGTAAAGTATTTGGCTTTTCACACCAGTATGGAAGTGTAAACGTACATTCAGCCTGTGATTCACCATAATACAGCTGCTTCTCTGCAATTCTGCTGCCCAGTCAGTCATTACTCTGACAATACTGGTGCACTTGGTTATTCTTATCTAAACACAGGATCTCACATTTACCTTGATGACTTGCATTGTATTTTTCCATACCACTTTGCCAACTGTTAAATCACACAACTACGACTTTGACACTATCCAGAGTACTTGCAGCCCCATTCTGCTCTCTGACATCTAGCAATACAGACCTTATGCCTACTTATCCATCCAGGAATGAAAATAAGAGCAATGCTGCAGCCAGTACCTTTCTTAACTTATCCCTCCAGTCATTACAAACTCACCTGATAACAGTTTCACGTAGACCATGTTTCCCTAGCTTGCTTATAAAAATATCATGTGGTACAATGTCAAAAACCTCACTAAACCTAAGCCATACCACCCATAATATTTCTTTCTATATGGCCTCTTCGCATGTTGCAGAAGGAAATGAGATTGGTTTGATGACTTCTGCTTGCTGAACACAGACTAGCTCTTCGTCATCTTGATACACATATACTCATTATTTTAATGCAAGTTGGGTGACTAAGTTCCCCTGACTACCTATCTGCAGCTTTAAAAATCTGGCCCTTTGAAAGATTCAACAGCAGGGTCATATAGACTGACTACTGACAGGATTCAGGCCTCCTGGGTGCCTAGGCATGGGAAGCAAAATAAGCAATATGAAGTAGGGCTTGTTTAGGCAGAAACCTAAGCTTTCTAGCATAATCCCCAAACACCTTGTTTGTTTACCGCCTAACACTAGGTGAGTCTAAACTCCACAGAGCCTGACTCTTAATTTTCGTTTGGCAATTTTTCAGGGGCCCGAAGTGCTGTACCTCTGCATTCCTGGAAGCGCTTCTGCTTTTATTAAGAAGGCAAAAGCTAGGTTTTCTCCTGAACAACTCACTAGGTGAACTTGGACCTGTAGGTGTCCCCAGGACTGGCCAGCCCACTGGGGGATGTGGGGCATTGCCCTCCCACTCTCCTTATGGAACAGAAGTCTAATGGTAAGGACACCTTTCCAAGAAGGAGGAGTAAAAGGGTGCATTGCCATAGACTATTACTTTTCATTGAATAAGCCCTGGGGAACAGAGCCCAGAACCCAATCACCCACCAGGCTACAGAGCAATGGTCACTCGTGTCTTTTTTCCCTCTGGCTGATTCCTGAATTCTTTTTCAAAACAGCTTCAGTAACAATGGAAAGGACCCCATACTTCAACTATAACCCCTTACTTACACAATGCTGGTTTGAATAGCTGCAGAAAAAGGAATTAATAATTCAGGTCTTCCATATCCTGCATTAGTGCACTAAAGTCAGTGAGGCAAAGACGTGGGTAAAGATATAGGAAGCTCCATGTATGTTTTAAAGAGAATAAGCCATCCTCTGGAAAGTATCTTGTAATATTTATTTTACAAAAACTCAGACAATATCCAGAAATATCACCTAGCTAGTGCCAGCATCATTGCCAAAGTTATTTACCTATTAGCTTTTGGGTTTTAGTAAATCTTCTGTCTTATTATCTCTGTTATTCCTTTTATTCATGTTTCAATCCTTGTTTTCTTTTTTTTTCAGATCCTGAATGCCTCAAAAGTTTCTAGATCCATTTTAAGGAATAAATAACATAAAAAACCATGCAAAGTAGAGGTTTGCTGTATATTGGCTTTGCCAGCAAATGCCAAAATCAGTATCTACTTCAGTATTTCTATTATTTTGTTACTTGCGATTATATATAATTCAGAGAACTGCTCTTTAATCAAGTTGTGACTGTCTTGCACTCCTCTGACACTTCTGCAATCTCACCTGGCAGCACTTTACCCTTCCCCAAGCTGAGCTGTGTGGCCCAGCTGTGTGTGCAACAGGCTCAGTTGCCCTAATTCCTTCAAGAGCAAAGCCCACCATTGATAAGGTTGAAGTCTGTACTCATTACTTCCATGCACGTGTTCTTGAAAGCGGTGACCCACTGAACAACCTAACAGAGTGATTTTTTTCTGTGCTGTGCTCACCAGCACTTTGATGCCACTTTCTACAAACAAGTGATAAACCCCGGAGATCTCAGTCATTATTTCTGACAGATATTTCATTTTTATTGTTTTAATAGTTTCTTCATTTTTCTCATTGACACAAGGAGAGGACAAGAAGAAAAAGAAGATATAATATGCTTGCTTCACCACCCTCCTGGAGGTAGGTACACTCCAGACTGGACTGACTGAAACCTAAAGGAGAAGTTATATCACCATTCTTCTCTAGAAAAGACATTTCTTATTTCCTGTGCACCTGCCTTACGAGTGCATGCGGTAAGAGTTTGGTTTTGGTTTTTTTTTTGACAAACCAAGTCTTTATGGAAACATCAAAATCACTGAGGTCAAACCTTGCAGGGAAAATATCCGCTTTGTCACAGACTTCTCTGAAATCCAAGATAAACTTTCCATCAGAAGCTGAAAGAAAATGGCACTCCTTCCCCCAGCTCACCAGGTTCCCTAGCTGCTCACCAGGCAGATGTCGGGCCACAGTTTGCTCCCCTGTACTTCTTGGAGGAGAAGGTCGGAGTTAGGGAGCAGGTATCTCCTACTGAGAAGGTCAAATGGCTTCCCCAGAAAGGCTGAGTCCCTTCTGCTGCAGCTGTTCCACTTTGTGCAAAGAGGTGAATAATTAGTTCCCCACACAAAGAACCAGACTGATTAGAGACTTGATTGATTTAAACTCTCCACATTAAACACAAACGCACTAATCAGACGACTACAGAATCCTTCTCATAAATCTTGGTCCAAATAATATTTAACTCTATACAACTCTTTAAAAAACACAACCAAATTCAACCGCAATTGACCTGTATAACCTGGCTGTATAAACTTAGCTATGGGAGAGCCTCAAGTCTTATCCTGGCTCCCTGAATTAGGCTTTTAACACCCATATTTTACCTCACACCCACCTAAGTACCAAAGCTTCAAATACAGAGAACAAAGAACAGAAAACCAGGATCATCATTCAAATCTCTCCACCCCCAAACCAGCTGGATGTTTTTTTTGGAACTGACGAATAAACCTCAGACTGTTCTGCATTCTGCTGTGAGGCTATGAGCCCTGCAGAAGCTGGGACACATCTGTAAGTCTGGGCATCCTGTGCACAAAAGTGAGAAAATGCTTTGAAAAAAGTAGCACACTGTTTATTATTTTTCTAGGTTGCATTACTCAATGCCATTAAATCTGCTATTAGATAGGGGAGAATATTTCCCCAAACTATACCTGCTGCAAAATCTCATCTGCCATTAATTCTTCTTCTCTGAATTATGCCCAGCTTGGGAAGAACTGGCAATCAGAGAGGGCATCAGTGTGGGTTTGCTGCCTGTCTGCACTACTCTGCCAGGTCATGGTGAGGATGTTATGATTTTGTCTGTACCCACAGTGCAGGTCTCTGGTTATTCCCAGAGGGGCCCTGGCATGCCCACGCTGCACAGCACTCAGGGAGTATTTCCATGCTTGGACATATCCAAAACCCATTTGGACAGAGTCCTAGACAACCTGCTGTAGGTGGCCTTGCTTGATCAGAGTGGTTGGACAAGCTGATGTTCCAGAGGTCCCATCCAACCTCAACCATTCTGTGACTGTGTGAACCCTGCAGCATGACACCTCTGTATCCACAAGGGCAGGAGACACGTTTCCAGCAAGGCCATTCAAAATGCTTCACCTCTGACTTGTCACCACACACAACCCTGTGGTCCTCACCTTCAGCCCACAGTGAGGGCCCTTCCTGACTCATTTGCTATTTGTACATGCCGCAAAAATGGGGCAGGGCACCACAGGGTCATTCCTGCTGGGAAGTGGACCGTGAACTGTGACAAATGCAAGGCATTGACAAAACTATGTCAAAGAATAGGGCAGCTGGCAAAGGAGGACTGCCTGGCTGGGCAAGTGAGTGGGTGCGGGCCTTTGCTGTCTGAGGTGTGACTGCTATTCAAGGAAGAATCAGATCAGTCTGAATTGTGTCTCTGAGAAACTCCTAGATTTGGCTAGCCAGACCATAACCTGGGCACCAGCTGGCTCCTTGCAGGCCGCATCTCACCACACCTCCTGTGCAATGTACTCATACAGGCTCTGGGGCTGGAGAAGGGGCGCAGGGGTGAGGGACAGCTGAGGACAGAGCAGGGAGGTCTGTGCACTGCGGGGAACTCTTTGCAACCAAATAAAGACCACTCCTGCCAATTTTTCGTCTACCTACATGCCTGTGTTTTCCTGCACATTGGCTGCATGCAATACAAGGTGCTGGCTCCAAGACAACCTAGTCTATCTATGGTTGTGCAGGGAATGGGGGAGGACCTGCACGAGCGGGTACCAGCCATGGCTTTAACCATAGGATAAGGCAGAGGCTGGAAGGCAGCCGTGGCAGGCAAGACAGGGCTGGCTGACAACGTCGTTCCCATTTTGAGCGAAATTAGAACCCCATATTCATCACAAACCCAGAAAAAAATCAACAGGTCAGTGAAATCACTAAACTGACTACAAATGTGGATGGTGTGGAACTGCCGATGCCCCAGTGGTGATGAAGAGGACTGCAGAAGGACAGATGACACACTGTTCATATTTAGTACAGTAAGTGCTTCTGCCTTCGGTAGACTACACCATCAATCATCACGGAAACAGGCCTGAGCATGGAGGTCATTCGCAAGGCAAAGCAGCTGCAAGTGAGGCAGGATTTAACCATCACTTAAAGCACTGCTGAGCTTGGACCATGTTGTCATTCATTCTTGTATTGTGCGAGCAAGGCTGCAACACTGTATGCGTGCAGAAAACACGAGCAGCACTGGAAATGAGTATGCACCTGCAGCTCAGGTTTGGGCTCCAGGTTTATTTTGAAGTGTATCAATTTTTTAATGTCATGCTTGCCACAAAGACCCATGTAGGTTTTCTCAGTGTTGCTGCTCTAGCATGACCCTAATTCCTTTGAAATGGGCTGATACTGTAGTTGTCTGATGGATTTGCTCAGATAATTACACCTCAGCATTCACTCCAGCTCTTCCTCTGCCTTAATTTGAACAGAATGGATTAATTTGGCACTTTGATTTGAAGACAGTGGGAGCTGGAAAATCCACTGCTCCCTGTGAATTTCTCTAAAAAACTGTAAAACCAGCATTTCTCTTTCATTTCTTAGTTTGCAAATTTCCAAACCTGATGGTGGTGAGTTAGTAGGAAATATTATCTTGTGGAAATATTAAGAATTTCCAATGGAAGCAGGATGGGAGAAAGAATTGTTTTATATTAAAGTTACTAATATGTCTTAACAAAGGGACGTATGTATATTCCCTCTCCTTCAAGCCATCATTTAACTTAAGATACCTAGCTACATGGAGAGGTTACGTAAAACGAACTTGCGTGCTACTAGAGTTAAACAGTTAAAGCCATTTTCTTTTGTTGAATACTGTGAAGAAGAATCACATCTGTCCTCCAGTGCATCCAGCCGGTACAGCTAGTTTCTAAGCATGTATCCAAATTACAAATATATTAAACAACAGTTTATGTTCCAGTCCTGAAATTTCCCAGGATATTATGAGTTCAGGAACTTCAAGAGATAGCAAAGGCACAAGGCAGATAAAACACTATTTTCCTGTTAACTGGAAAATGTCTTAATTATCCAACAGTGTCTGACCACAATATTTTCAGTTTTATGTCAAATTGTGTTTAGTTGCAGACCACAAATTAACTTCTCTCAAGTTTTATCTCAATGGCTTCTATACTGATACTCCTATCCTTACAGTACGTGGCTCTTCAAAGCCCAAAGCAGAAGAACAGGCAAATTCTAAGACTGACAGTAAGATGTTTCCTGAATGTTAAAAATTGATTTATATGATGATTACTGGCTCCACTGATGTTTTCAGGACAACGCACCACAAAATCTTACAGGAATATCATAACCCATCAGGAATATCAATAATACATTTTTGTCTGTGATGGGAACATTACACTACCTGAACTCATTCATTATGGAGCAATAGGGAATCAGTGATTTTATTATGGACTAATAGAACAGTAATTAATATAAAATCCAATTTTAGAGACCAGAGTCACTTTCATATGACACAATATCTTGTTTGATTTTCAGGTCTAATCAGTAAGGAAGTACATAGCCCCTTCTCATTCATCACATGCATCCCTCCCTTTAACTTATCTAATTTCAGAAGGAAGATGTAGCAATTAGCTCACGGGGTTTTTTTTCATTGCTAACCATCTTATTATGTAAAGTTGGTGCTAGCAAGAATGTTTATTGACAACTTTTTATTCTAATTCTTTCTGTCTTCCCTCTCTCCTTGAATGTCATCTCACCTATGAGAAAAATGGTAATTAAGACAACAGTGGAAAACAACAACGCTGGGTCTTCAGACTGTTCAGTAGTTTACTACCAGTAATTGGCTTTTCACTGCAGGACAGTATCATAATTTTAATTGTGATTTTTCAACCAAGGCATATAATGCAGCTCTTCGTAGTTACATTAATGTATACTTGCTGCTCCTTTACTGATTCCTGTATATTTACATTATCAGCCTTAGTAACAACTGAGACTTCCAGCATGCACTGTACTTCAAAAAAAAAGATTTTAACATGAAATATTTTTTCATTCAATGAAAGGTCTGCTTTTTATGTGAAGCTACTCAGGCCACAGTTTTTACAAAACATCTCCAAAACCACAGGAAGAAAAAATAAACTATGGGATTTATTTATTCCAACTGAAGTGAATGAGCCAAAAAAAAAATCTGATATTCGGTGGGTTTTACCACTGTGTTGTGCAAAAAACCACTTTAAATATTTATAATTGGGCCCAGATTTCAAGGTTAAGGTCCTCATATAAAAAACTATTACACTTTAAAAGAATGCACAGTTAAATAACCAGAACATTTATAATGTACATTCACAGTGTACAACAATAGTTTTATGCTAAGGTAACCAACTGGAACAAATAGGAGTTATAGCAGTATAAAACTCTAGAAAAGCTGTGATTAATCAGGTATAGGTCCCTATGGCACATAACTATATTATTTGTATAAATAGAGGCATGGGTATTCAAAATCATGGCTCAAGAAAAGAGGTGAGACCACTGAAGGAAGAAAGATGGAATTTACCCCCAAAACTGTCATTTACCCCTAAACATAGCTATCACTGATCAAGACAATAAAAGACTACATGCTTCTGTGGCTGCTGAAATGCTTTTCTGTTTGTAACACCATTATGTCAAGCTCAGCCACAAGCATTTCGATGTAAAGAAACAGAAGAGAGAAAAATGGGGAGGATGCAGAAGCAAAAGGAGGAAAGACTGAGGAAAGGCAGCAATAGAAAAAGTAATCTGTATTGCAATTCCACCAACCCACAGAGTCTTCCTGAACATTAATTATTGTTCGCAGCGTTATTCACTTACCAACATCAGGATCAGTGGCTTGGACTCTTGTTAACAAAGCTTTAGTGGCTGTATTCTCATAGACACATGCGGTGTAGTGATCAGATGAAAACACTGGTGGATTATCATTAACGTCTTCTAAAATAAGATGGATTTCTGATTGGCAAAACCTGCCACCACCATCTGTGGCTCGGGCAACCAAGTTGTACGCAGGGATTTTCTCTCGGTCGAGAGGGGCCAAGGATTTCAGCTCACCTAAAATTGATTAAAAGCAGCAGCCATCATTACTACTGTAGCAACATCACTAATTCCAGATAGAGTGAGTATCTCAAAAACATGTATTTCACAGGAATAGGAAAGAGAAAAAAAAATCAACCTTGCTTATTCCAATGAATGGATTAAAAACTCACAGCAGTGTCAATTCTCACTCCTCTTTACCCAACAAAGTGAGCTGCCAATATGAGTGCAGGGAGGACAAGCCACTCATGGTGGCCTTCAACAGCCTACAACTTCACCCATATGAACACCACTGTGTTTCTTCCAAGTCTGTCTTTCTGTTACTCTCAAGATTTATAGACTGCTAGACATAGAAACACATCCTGAATCTGATGACAGTAGCCATAATGAACTCTAAAGTTTTCTAACGCTACTGTTAAAAAACAACATCAACATCTCCCTCTCTTCTCCCCACAAAGCAATCTCCAACTAGCTCTGAATTCCTGTAGATACCTCTGGCATCTAGTTTGAAACAAACTTCTTATTCTCATGCAGAGACAGGTATGACAATAAACATTAACAGCAACAAAAAGCCAGCTTACTCAGACTGTGAGAGCTTTACCCATGATCCATTTTCCACTGCACAGATAAACAACTGCCAAACATTGTCATATCAGCAAACAGCCACTACTAGTTGGAAGATAAGTTTTGGGTTAATTTTGTAAAGGGTGTAATTTGCAGTTAAATACAAAATTTGTTCTTGAAGAGGGCAATACTTCTCCATCCACACACCGCATAGATCTCCAAACACCTCCTCTTCCATCAGTAATGCTACTGCAATAGTGGGCGCTGCCTCCTGCTAGTCAGGCGGAGGAGGCATTGCACAGGGAAGGACTTAGTCTATCATTATGGTAACCAAATTCCTAAGAATAACAGAGGGGTGGGATTTTTCTTCATGGGAAAATGATTTTATTTAGCTTTGCTTCATAACAACCATAAAATCTAGATCTTAGCAGAGATCAGCATCTTTTTCCAGACCAACTGCCAAATGTACAAGACCTTTGTAGCATTCCACTGTGCCCACAAATTCATTACTGATATCCTTTCTCCCCCAAAATCTGTGTATAAAAGGAACGTCTTTTTTACAGGGTCTAAATACCAATATATCTAGACCAAGGTGGAAGAAGTGACGTCTGAAGGTGAAGGAGAACCATGTTGGCATCTTCTCCTCTTCTGTACCAAAAAGACTCCAGGACAGGCACATGGAGGACAGGGAGGTGATTTGAGACAGCCAGCATGGCTTCACCAAGGGCAAGTCTTGCTTGAACAACCTAGTGGCCTTCTATGATGGAGTGGCTACATCAGTGGACAAGGGAAGTGCTACTGATGCCATCTATCTGGACTTCTGTAAGGCCTTTAACACAGTCCCTCACAACATCCTTCTCTCTAAATTGGAGAGATATGGATTTGATGGATGGACTGTTCGGTGGATGAGGAATTGGTTGGATGGTCGCATCCAGAGGGTAGTGGTCAACGGCTCAATGTCCAGATGGAGATCAGTGACAAGTGGTGTCCCTCAGGGGTCCGTATTGGGACCAGTACTGTTTAATGTCTTCATCAGTGACATTGACAGTGGGATCGAGTGCACCCTCAGCAAGTTTGCAGAGAACACCAAGCTGAGTGGTGCAGCTGACACGGCTAAGGGACAGGATGCCATCCAGAGGGACCTGGACAAGCTTGAGAAGTGGGCCCATGTGAACCTCATGAGGTTCAACAAGGCCAAGTGCAAGGTCCTGCACATGGGTCGGGGCAACCCCTGGAATCAATACAGGCTGGGGATGAAGGGATTGAGAGCAGCCCTGCAGAGAAGGACTTGGGGGTACCGGTGGATGAAAAGCTGGACGTGTGCTGGCAATGTGTGCTCACAGCCCAGAAAGCCAACTGTATCCTGGGCTGCATCAAAAGAAACACGGCCAGCAGGTTGAGGGAGGTGATTCTGCTCCTCTGCTCTGCTGGAGAGACCCCACCCTGGAGTACTGCATCCAGCTCCGGAGTCGTCAGCACAGGAAAGACATGGACCTGTTGGAGTGGGTCCAGGGGAGGGCACAAAAATGATCAGAGGGCTGGAACAGCTCTCCTATGAAGAAAGGCTGAGAGAGTTGGGGTTGTTCACCCTGGAGGAGAGAAGGCTCCGGGGACATCTTATTGCGGCCTTTCAGTACTTAAAGGGGGCTTATAAGAAAGATGGGGACAAACATTTTAGCAGGTCCTGTTGCAATAGGACAAGGGGTAATGGTTTTAAACTAAAAGAGGGTAGATTCAGACTAGATATAAGGAAGAAATTTTTACAGTGAGGGTGGAGAAACACTGGAACAGGTTGCCCAGAGAGGTGGTATATGCCCCATCTCTGGAAACATTCAAGGTTAGGTTGGATGGGGCTCTGAGCAACCTGATCTGGTGAAAGGTGTCCCTGCTCATTGCAGGGGGGGTTGGACTACATGACCTTTAAAGGTCCCTTCCAACCCAAACTATTTTATGATTCTATGATTCCATGATACATCTCTGACCTAACTTGAGGTCTGGCAGGGAAACAAAAGGGTCGCTATTCACTGTTCTGATTATAACATTCAACCTGGACAACAAAGATGTCCCTCTTTCTCCCTCCTACCACCATCACTTCAGAAGTGGTCATCCACGCCTGCCATAACTGGAACAACTGGCTGATAACCAAGCATAACCTAACTCTAGTTAAGGAAACTAGCACCCACAGATGTTGAGGGATTAAGAAGACTATTCAGAAACATTCAGTTGTCATCTTACCATTTTCTGGATCTAAGAAAAATTTATTGTTCCCAGAACCATAGAGAGAATAGCGAATTTCACCATTGGACCCAATGTCAGCATCTTTAGCACTGATTTTAAGAATGACTTTGTTCGATGGAATGTCTTCAGGAAACAGTGCTGTGTATGCAACCTAGAGACAAAAACAGAAGTGTAAGCTATGCTGTAACAGTATTTTATAGTCTTTGCACAACCTTTTTTTTAAACTCTCTGTAGTGCATCTTTCTACATAGGACACAATTTTCCTTTACGTAACACATTCCTAGAAATTCAAATCACTGTCAGACTTTGAGGTGTCACAAAAACAATGCCAAATTATGACTCTTAATAGGGCTCGTCTTAGGTGTTAAATGTGGTCTCATTTTCTTCTCTTTGTTTCACCAACACCCAGGAAATGGAAACTTTGATGAGTGTGCTAACGAAGACAACTGTTTTTATCACCTCATCCACCAGTGTTTGAGGGAGATACAGACTGTGATTCCCCAGGGTGATGCTTGCAATGACAGTGGTCCATCAGTGATAATGTAATGATGGGAATTATATGAGTATATACCTACAGATATATATATAAGATTCTGTGAGCCGTACCATCAAGGAACTCTGGATTTCATCATGTCTTTTCTTTCACACAGACCTTTCTATTGCAGTAATATCAGTTCCCCACATTGCCTTTCCACAGAGTAAGAGACAGCTAGGACTGTGAAAGCTGTGGTCAGGCCACACTGCACGCATGCCTGACAACGTGAGAGCAAGGTACATTCTTCTGCCTTTTCCACTGGGTCTCTGGCATCTGCCACGTTCAGGAAGGCTGGAGTTAAATTAGATTGAAGACATTTCCAGATTGGTTGTGAAGGGAAAGCACATTTTTTCTGCAGGGGAGGAGTCGCTGCCCAGTGCCACCTCACAACACTGTATTTTTTCTAAAGCCAACTAAGGCCACTGTGGACAAGACTTCTTTGCTAGCTTTACTAGATCATTATCCTTCAATCTTGGCTTCACAGGACTTCTTTATCCTGCTCCTCTCCCATATCACTCCAGATTCTTCAACTAAGACCTTAAGGATGAAAATGGGCATCACCTGTGAGTACGTGTAAATAGCAGGGACACCCATAGGGAAACCATCGCTTTCAACACAACAGTCGATTGCCACGGGTGTTGCTAACTCACCTGTTCACAAACTGGATTATTATCATTAACATCAGTGACGGTCACTTCCACGGCAGCTTGGGTTACAAAGAGGCCATCTGTGGCGGTGATGTTCAGATAATAAACGTCTTGCTCTTCCCGATCTAGAGGCCTTTTAACATAAACCTTCCACTCATTCTGAACCAGTCCCAGAGCGAACTTCCCTTTGGGATTCCCTCCTGCAACGAGAGAAGCAACATGCAATGGGCTGGGGCGTCCCTTCAGAGCTCCCACCTAGTATAAACACACAGACACATCGCAGAGGACCTGAACAAAGCAGCCGTCATTTGTTTTACAGTGATCGGTGCTTTCAAACTCACAGACTCAGGAAATCTGTAATGAGATTACGCTCCCTGTGTTTATTGCCCTCTGAACGCCTTGTATGAAAGTGAACCAATAACTTTCAGTGGAAACAAAATCCATTTAGCAGAGCTGAAGACGATCTCTTGTTTAGTTCCCCGTAAGGGCAATCAAATTCAAACTGTGAACAATCAATAGTCCTCTCAGGCTGGTACAATTGTCTTTCCACTTAGTCTCCAGAGAGGATGTAATACACCGTAGCTCTTGTTACCAAGACAATTTCATTAGCTGTTGATTATGCAATCAAGGACTGGAAGTGGGTTCTATTAAGGAATCCTCTAATGAAAGCTTTATCATACAGCTGCGCCGTTCTTCTGCTCATTAAAATTCTAGTTTTAAAAAAAGTTTGCACGACACAGGAAGGCACATTAGTATTAAATAGTCCTAACAAGAGGTCATTTGAGGAGCAGTTGGAAGATAAGCAGTACAATTAGATCAAATATATCCGAGAGTGAAAGCTGGTGAAAGGAGTGCAGGAGATGAAGCAGAACAGCTTTTTATCCTGCTGTAACACTGACACTCAACCTGGCAATGTTGCTCTTCCACATGATTAAACTGCCTCGTGACAAAAGCAGGTTGGGAGAGGGAAAGTTTTGGTCCACATCATCCTCAGGAAGGAAGGAAGGACACATCACATGCAGAAGGGTACAATAATCAAGGCGGGCACAGTTGTTGTTAATGTTTCCAACGGTTATTTACTCTTTCATCTGAAATGGTACAGTCCCGTGCCTGCTCCATGAAGAAACCACCTTCAATCACCTTTCTCTGAGCCTGATCTCAACCTCCTGTCAGACCAGACAGTAAAATCTTTTAAACCAATGTTGTAGCTTAACCCTGGTAGGCAGCTAAGCCCCACACAGCCGCTCGCTCATTCTCCCCTCAGCAGGAAGGGGGAGAGAATCAGAAGGGTAAAAGTGCGGAAACTCGTGGGTTGAGATAAAGACAGTTTAGCGGGTAAAGCAAAAGCTGCGTGTGTAAGCAAAGCAAAGTAAGGAATTCATGGCAGGTGTTCAGCCATTTCCAGGAAAGCAGGGCTCCATCACCTGTAACAGTTACTTGGGAAGACAAATGGCATGACTCCGAACATCCCCCCTTCCTCCTTCTTCCTCCAGTGTTTATTGCTGAGCATGATGTCATTCAATATGGGACATCCCTTTGGTCAGTTGGGGTCAGCTGTCCCGGCTGTGTCCCCTCCCAACTCCTTGTGCACCCCCAGCCTACTCGCTGGTGGGTTTGTGTGAGAAGCAGAAAAAGCCTTGACTCTGTGTAAGCACTGCTCAGCAATAGCTAAAACATCCCTGTGGTATCAACACTGTTTTGGTCACAAAACCAAAACATAGCACCATACCAGCTGCTATGAAGAAAATTAATTCTATCCCAGCCAAAACCAGTAAAGCCAACTACTTAGTCTTCTGTGCCCAGCATCTAACATAACCTTGGTCTGCAAAAACATATCTGCACATTTAATAATTTAGGATAGAGCACTATAGTCATAGCAAACTCATGTGCTAAACTGAGTGAGGACATAGAAAAAAGCATCACACTGCTCCACTGGATGAACTTTATTTCCAGCTAACCCGCTACTAGCTCTTTCCCCACCATATTAAGCTTTCTCCTGTGCTCTCCCATGAAGAAATGCAATCTGAGAACTACTTTCCATGTTTCTCATGTATAAAAGTGGAATAAAAATATTAAGGGAATGCTTATTCTTTCTTGTAACAGGATCAAGAATGTCAAGCATGCTAGTGTACTTTTGCTTACACCTTATTCAGGGTCCTGAAATGTGTCATGAGATCTATCCAAGCTCAATGGAAAGACCAGGCTCTTAAACCTTCCTCTCTAGTACTTGTGTTGAATGTTTGAGTAAATAAGTATTTTAAAAAAATCCAAGGCTGAATTTATTTGAGCTGCCTCTGCTGTCAAGCGATTAGGCATCACTGTTGTTGCTGCTGGTGTCACAATTCTGTCAGTTCCCAGGGACCTTCTTAGCAAAAAAACAAGGCAGAGAAGATCTGAACTTGAATCTGAGCTTAAAACCAAGTAAAAAAAGTCTAATGCATATTTCATACCTTCTTTCTACATCAAAAAGCAGAAAAGAGGTCACAAGCTGTAATCTATGCCTTCTTTATTAGCTACCAATGACAAGATAGACTGGTTGCTATTTAATATGAAAACTAAGTCAGTTGAGACAGGCTGAGCAAATCTTTCTTGTTAAGCATCACCATTTGTCCTAGCTGTAAATGTGTCAAAAAAGCACGTTGTAATGAATAAGATTTCCAGAAAATTAGTCAGATAAGCGTTATAATTAAAAAAGGCCCTCTAATCATACAGAGCACAATACTGGTATATCAAACACAGATATTTTCTGTTGATAGAAAATCACCTTTTTCGATTACAAAACCAAGCAGATCCCAGTTTTCCCACTGATTTCTACGACAGTCTGGAATAAACATCAGAGGACTCAGTTAAACCTTGTTTAATCTGTTGCGTGATATAAACACACATTTCTCTTAAAGAGAGTTACACAGTATGTCGATGTGCACTACAGGCCAGATCTGGATACAATCCAAGGCAATGAGAATCTGTCCATTGACTTGAGTCTTAATGGGACTTCAAAGAAGGTAGACCCCTGCTGAGTGACATTAAATTCTCCCTATTCAGTTCAGCACTAGCATAAAAAAGCTTAACTCTCCTTTATAAAAGGCTGTAATCTTGTCATAGTGAGTTTAATGTTGTAAACCATTAATAAAAATGGTCTTAAATATTCTTATTTAGCTTTGTGATATCAATCGGTGCTTTCCTGCATATTAGTCCTTTTGTAAAAGGACATGATTAACTGTCCTGACCAACTATGAAGCAATACACTCAAGGTATGGGTATCTCATTGCTAAGAAAAGAGAAAAGGTAAAATCTAATTAAAATCAGCTGGTGGCTTTTACAGCTGGCAGTAACACTAGCTTGGAGCAATTTTAAAATCACTGTTGCTTTGTTGTTGATGGAATGGCTTTTAAATCATACATAGGAATTTGGGGAATATGTATAAAAAAAGGTCCTTGGGATCCCTTTTCCCCCCCTTTACTTCACTAGAAAAGGATCAATTTGAATGACCAAGAAACCTGTGCAATAAGCAGCAAACATGTGCAACAGTTTATCTGCATGCCTTTTGCATTAGTGCTACCTTTCATTTTTTTTGTTTCTCAGGACTGGCTATATACTTTGTTGATGGAAGACAAAGGTCTAAGTTGTACTATAAAGTGTAACAGAAATAATGAGATGTAAACACTAAAATACCATCAAGGAAATATTCTTAAAAAAGGCAAGGCAAAAAAATCCACACTGTGGCCAAGGGAACCATTTTCTAGTACTTATACATATGTCTTGACGCAGATCTCATTCTGCAGTGATTAATTAACTTTTTCACTAATATATGTAAGCAGATTCAGTTTCCAAGGGGCGTTCTAATTAATTAGTTTTTCGCTCTGAATAATGTAGCTTTTCTAAACGGAAGCCTCCTGACTACATGTATTAATGGATTCTTTAAAATCTTTTGGCAGTTTTCTTATGTTCTGCTTTGAATGTCACAACAGTGAAATGCTAGCTACAAAAAACACTCCAGTAACTTTTTAGAAAGGCTTTGAGGCTAAAAGAATCAGCATTATCTTTTATCTTTTGTTACTTGAAGTTTAAATAATGCTCTCCCTCCCTCCCTAGTCAGCAAATAGTACAAAGCCAAATCAAGCTCAAGTTTAAGTAAAGAAGGAAAACAGCCAGATACAAATGAAATGCTGAAATGCAGAGACACGGTGATCCAAAATAAACAAATCCTGACACACATCATTACTAAAGCACACACAGAGGGAATTATAACGGCTAAAAGGGAACTGAAAACTAGAAGCCAACAGTATCAGTTTTCACTGCAATGTCCTGATCTGGGAGGGAGGACTGAATATTTACTTATTTATTTAGTTTCTCTCTTACATTTATGCATTTATTTAGATACTTTCAATTCCCAATTAGAACTCTAGGCATTTGCATCACATAAAATCAATAGGTTTATCCTCCACTCCCCGTTCAAGATGTTGCATGTTTACTGAGCTGCTAAAATGATAAACCCAGTCCTCTTAGCTTTACTATTGTAAAATTGCAGACACTGTTCTTCAGCCTGCAGTACAAGTCCTCCCCAAACACTGAAACATCCATTTCTCCAGAACTCCAGGATCTCAAATATAAAATAAAAACAAACAAAAAACATCACTTTGCTCATACTGGGCAACCAACCCAGCAAAAAACCTACTGTGTACAATACCAGTTCTTTCTTCCAAAACACACTGTCCATCTTCCTTGTATTGAGCTGAACCAAGCTTAAAGACTATTGTCTGCCCTTAGATTTACGTGCCTGATGGAGCCTAATTAACATCACTGAGGAACACAAAATACTTCTCTGTACCAAAGTCTTAGCAACTTACTTTTTTCTGGTGGCTTTTCCTAGTTTACCACTGTTAAATCTCAGTAATATCTGGCTGGGTCTAGGCTGGCTAAACATCCTAGCTAAACATCAGCAGAGCCCTGGTTTTAGCCAAACTGCCTCAAATGATATAGGCAATGACCTCAAATGAGCCTTCAAAAGAAAACTACTCTGCTCCCTAAGTGCAATTGTGTCATCTGCGCTTCCTATTGATTTTCTATTAAGATTTATACATAGTGCTTTTGCTTTGTGAACATCTCCAGCTGCTATCAAACTACAAAAAACAAAGGGTAAGTGCAAATTTTTTTCCCCCACCATCAAATGCAGATGAAGGTGGATTTGAAAATGGCAACTACTTGCCAGTAATCATGGAAACCGATCCTAAACTGAAGGAGTTCAAAACAGAATATATATTTATCCACCAGAATGTATCTACCCCTTTTCAAAGTTGACCAGAAGACTGCAATAAGCGTTTGTATTTCTCAAGAGTGCAAAGGACTCTTCAGTGATCACATCTGACCCAGAATGTTTATTTCTTTCATCTCCTAAATGATGATTTTTTCCATCTGTCTTCTGTGTGCTACTTTCCTCCAGGTGCACTTGCACAAAGCTGGTTTTGGTGCATCCACATGTCATTCTCATAATTTGTTTTCTTCTCCCTTTTTGTCAGTGTCCTGTTTTTCCTCAGAGTTTGTTTATTGCATTCACAGAAGTTTCTATGGCTCAAAATGCCTCCAGAAAGCCACAGCATTTGAATAATCATCTAGCTAATATGATTCCATGAAATATTCAAGTGCAGTTCCTAGATAAATCCAAAGGATATATTCAAAGACAGTGGAATTTCTGAGCTCATACACTTCAGTAATTGTACAGTAGGCATTAGAGAAAGTTTTGGGCTTTGACATCTAACGTTTTCAGAGACTAAATACCAGCAAAATATCTGATATATTTTGAACTGTGATAGAAATTAAGGTACAGAATTATCTATAATTTTTGAGTCACACAGAATCATAGAATCATAGAATGGTTTAGGTTGGAAGGGACCTTAAAGATCATCCAGTTCCAACCCCCCTGCCATTGGCAGGGACACCTTCCACTAGATCAGGTTGCTCAAAGCCCCATCCAGCCTGGCCTTGAACACTTCCAGGGATGGGGCATCCACAGCCTCTTTGGGCAACCTGTTCCAGTGCCTCACCACCCTCACAGTGAAGAACTTCTTCCTTACATCTAATCTAAATCTACCCTCTTTCAGTTTAAAGCCATTACCCCTCATCCTATCACTACATGCCCTTGTAAAAAGTCCCTCTCCAGCTTTCCTGTAGCCTCCTTTAGGTACTGGAAGGCTGCTATAAGGTCTCCCCGGAGCCTTCTCTTCTCCAGGCTGAACAACCCCAACTCTCCCAGCCTTTCTTCATAGGAGAGGTGCTCCAGCCCCCTGTGACATGTGACCATTATTATTCAAAAGTCCAGGTTTTGCTAAATTAACAGCACAGGGATATGAAGAAACATTATTATGCAACTGAAAGCATAATTCATTATAAGAGATGACGGAAAGACTTCAGAACAAAGAGAAAAACAGTTTCTTCAGCTAATGATCAAGGTACACTAACATATCTTTGTTAGAAACATGAAGGGTTTGCATTTCCTATAGTACTTTCTATACTGGGATCCCCAAACTCCTTCACACATCACAAAATCCCTAGGATGAGGCACTACTTATTTACTTTTAGGCATGTGGGAACTGAGGCACCGGCAGCTAATGCACCTTGCCCAAAGCCTCCAAATCCTGTGCTTTATCCACAAGACTATTTTTGCCTCTACTTCTAATATCCTACAACACATCACACTATAAACACATAGTCTTTAAACTGAATCCAGACTTTCAAGTAAATGGTCAGAATGAATTTCTGGTTGCTTTGAAAATGATGCTACTTCTGATGTGGAACACAGGCAATCTATGGCTAACTGCAATATCACACCTCTCCCTACACACCATCCCACAGCCATTTCCAACTTGGTAGCTAATGAAGGGGTAGGAGTCATATCCTCCAGAGCAAAATATACAAACTGTTATCCCATTAGTTAAGTAATTTTTGCCCATAGCCTGCTTCTTACATGCAGTCTTGTGTAATTTGGATCCCATCCAGTGAGAAAAATGTGAATTTGTCCAATAATCTGGTTATTACTAGGTAATTAATATTAGCTCTTGCATTGTGATGGTTGAGGGGAGTGACAAAGTTGTTCCCTAACAAAATCTATTGGACAATGCAAGCTGTAGGCAGAAAAATAACTGCAGCACCCCATCACTCATACACAAAAGCCAGTCTGAATCTAGGAGAAAAGAATGATAATAAATATAGCACAATAGGAAAGAGCAATGTTACCACACTTCGAAAAATATGTTAGTAATGTAATCGAAATTGCCTTATGCTGTATATAACAATGCATGGCAGCTAACCAGAGCTTCTAAGTGGATTACTATTTCCCTGGCCAGAAATCTGTGCTGATCAGAAATGGCATCCCCCCACTCCTTCCAATGTAAAATTCATTCCTTTTTTTTTTCCCCCCTGCTATAAGTAGTGGTATTTCAAAGTGGCTCCTGCATGTACTTTCCTGTATCAAAAAGAAAAATGCTATTTCGAAAAATTTTAAATGCTTGGAAATGTAAGGATTTTCTCCTTAAGAATAAAATGTTCTTCCTTTGGTTGAAACATTAAGTCATGATGGTTTCCAAGCTGACACATCAATTATGATGGGTTGATGGGTCACACTACATTGCCCTGCAGCAAATCATGAAGCATTAATCTTGGAAATTAGAGAAAGAATAACCCAGTGTCCTGGTTTCGGCTGGGATAGAGTTAATTTTCTTCTTCGTAGCTGGTGTAGTGCTGTGGTTTGGATTTAGTGTGAGAATTCTGTCGACAACACGCTGATGTTTTAGTTGTTG
This sequence comes from Gymnogyps californianus, assembly GCF_018139145.2. NCBI lineage: Eukaryota > Metazoa > Chordata > Aves > Accipitriformes > Cathartidae > Gymnogyps > Gymnogyps californianus. The sequence goes on along the minus strand of NC_059471.1, from coordinate 10,858,559 downwards.
CTAAGTAGCGCTTATCTTAAGTCAAGGACTTTTCAGTTTCCCATGCTCTGCCAGCAGGCAGGTGTGCAAGAAGCTGGGAGGGAGCAGAGCCGGGGCAGCTGACCCAAACTAGCCAAAGGGGTATTCCATACCATGGAATGTCATGCCCAGTATATAAACTGGGGGAGTTGGCCAGGAGGGGCGGATCGTGGCTGGGGCATCAGTCAGCGGGTGGTGAGCAATTGCATTGTGCATCACTTGTCTTTTCTTGGGTGTTATTTCTTATTTTTGTTATATTCCTTTTCATTACAATTATTATTATTATTATTATATTATTATTATTATTCTCAGTTAGTGTATTTTATTTTACTTTAGTTATTAAACTGTTCTTATCTCAACCCATGAGTTTTACCTTTTTCTTTTTCCTCCTTCCCACCCCACTGGGAGGGGGGAGGGGGAAGCGGCTGCGTGGTGCTTAGTTGCTGGCTGGGGTTAAACCACGACAACCAGACAGAGACACACACACACTCCCTTTCCCTCTTTTCAGCTTTGCTAGTTGCTGCAAATTCTGTCCAAATTAAAATAAATAAATAAATAAATAAATAAATAAAAATTAGAGAGAGATGCAATTGTCTGATTCACAGTGATAATTTAGCTGAAACCCTGCTAAACATTCACCTAAAACTGGACACATGCACAGTTCTTCAGTAAAGCTGGTTCTGGGAAGAAAGCATGCAAGTTGTTTCTTACCTGTAATATGGTAGCTAACCTGCCGGTTGACATCAGACGTGTCTTCATCCCAGGTGCTAAGAACAGCCACAACTTCCCCTGGAGGGTCACTCTCCTTCACTGACCCTCTGTACACCTCATGCTCAAAGACAGGTGCATTATCATTTATATCTGTCACAGTAACTGAGACCAAGGTGGTTGATGACAAGGATAAAGCTTCCCCCAGATCTGAGGCCACCACTGCAAAGGTGAAAGCAGGATCCTTTTCATGGTCCAGATCCTTCAGTGTGCTGATCCAGCCACTGTTGCTATCAATGGTGAACGCTTCTGTGATCTTCTCCAGCTCTGATTCCACTGCAAGTGTATAGGTGACCTGCCCATTTGCGCTCGAGTCTGCATCAACTGCTTTAACTTGCGTAAGCTTTGTTCCTATAGGCATCCCTTCCATTATTATAGCGTCATAGCTAGCCGTTTCAAACATGGGCTTGTTGTCATTTACATCCAATACCTTAACCTCCACATCCACAGTCAACACAACATCTACTTTGTCTAATTGAATAGTGGCTGCAACTTTGAAGTGAAAAGCAGGATTCGTCTCGTGGTCAAGTCTCTTATCCAGTTTTATGAGCCCCGTGTCTTGCTCTATGATGAAAACCCCATCTTTGTTGTTTTCAGTCAGCTCACCATTAACTGTGCTATACAAAGCACCCTGATTAGGCAAAACATGCAGAATGTCAATGGTACTACCTATGAGGGTGTCTTCTGCTATGGTAAAAGAATACTGCGGTTGAGAAAAGGAAGGCAAAATAGTTTCTGGGGGTAAAACATGGATGTAGACAGGAATGAGGGAATGCTTTACAGGAATGCCACCATCAACTGCTTTGACAAAGAATGACAGAACTGTGTTTTTCAGCTGATTAAAGTTACCCTTGGTGACCATCCATCCATTGTCTGGATCTATTTCAAGCAGATCAGCTACTGAAACGGAGGCTTCGCTATACAGAGAATAGGTAATTCTGGAATTGGCTCCATCATCTGGATCTACTGCTTGCACTTGGGTCACCAAGTAACCTTTCCCAACATCTGCTTTGACACTTGCTCTGTATTCGACTGTCATAAATTGAGGAGCATTGTCATTCTCATCCACTACTATCACTCTCACAGTGCAAAACGTAGTCCTGCCACCTCCATCGAGGGCTCTCAAAAATATACCAATATCACTTTCCAGTGGGTTCTCCCGATCTAACCTCTCAGTTGTCAGAATCTGCCCATTGCTATCAATCAAAAACCGGTCCTTGGCAAAGTCATTTATTATGGAGTAGCTTATCTGGCCATATACACCTGAATCCCCATCTGTTGCCTTCACGTGGATTACCTTAGTTCCAGGAGCAGCGTTTTCTCTAACCTCTGCAACATAAACGCTCTGCGAAAACACAGGGCTGTAGAGGTTGGCCCCAAGGATCTGTATGTGCACCTGAGCTGTGCTGGTGAACAGCCCGTCCGACACAGAGACATTTAGGCTGTACATGGGCTCCATCCTCTGTTTGCGATGGTTGGAAAGGGTGATAACACCACTCTTGCTGTCCATAATAAAACTGGTCCGATCATTTCCCGATAGGATGCTGTACTCCAGTCTGTCAAAATCAGAGCTGTCGGCATCAGAGGCTTGGACGCAAGTCACAAAATGACCCCGAGGTGCCAGTTCGCTCACATATGATTCATATATTAACTGGTTAAAAACTGGGGGGTTGTCATTCATATCTGTTATTGAGATACTAACAAGAACCTCACTGCTTAGTGGTGGGAACCCGTTATCGGTTGCTCTGACTTTCAAGCTGCACTGCTGTATGAGTTCATGATCCAGCATCCGGGCTGTCAGAATTAGGCCACTGGTGCTGTCTATATGGAAATAGTCTGTGCTGTTAAAGGTGTCCTGGACTATCTGATACTGCACAATCTTATTATTGTCAGAATCAGCATCAATAGCAACAACCTGCAGTACAGGAGTCCCAATCAAAGATGCTTCAGACAAAGTAGCATTATAAGCCGACTGATCAAAAACTGGAGGATTATCGTTAACATCATTAATGATCAAGTCCACAGTGACCTCAGCTCGCGCGCCAGTGAGGGCATCGCTGGCTCGCACCATCAGCTTGAAAAGAGAATTTATTTCATAGTCCAGTGGGCTGATGACACTCAGAACTCCAGTATCAAAGTCAATATTAAACTGGTTGTAGGGATCTCCATCGACAATGATATAAATGATACCCTGGCCTTCTGGACTGGTTGCATTTATACTTAAAATTGGCGTGTGCATTTCTACATCTTCATTCACGGAAGCTGTATAGAAGGGCTTGTCAAATACAGGCATTGCTTTGTTAACAATAGTAATGGGGAGCTCTACCAAAGCAGACAACGATGGGTTACCACCATCTTTTGCAAGAATGACAACCAAATACTCTATATTAGACAAATCAGAATTGAAGGCTTCTTTTAAAGTGACGCTACCAGAACCTCTATCAATTTCAAAATGTCCGTAGTCTTCCTTCAGAAGATATGACACCTCACCATTTTCACCCTTATCTTTATCAATAGCTGTCACTCGATATATCAGGGTACCAGGCTCAGCATCGACTTGCACAGCAGCATAGTATGGAAGCCCTATGAACACTGGGGCATTGTCATTTATGTCCTCGATGTAAACCCTCACCACCACTCGAGCAACACGAAGGTGATCTAGTTCACGGCTTGCTTCCACCACCAACTCATACAGTTCTTGTTCTTCTCGGTCGAAGGGGATGCCAGTTGTCTGAATGACTCCTGAGGTGGATTTGATTTTAAATTTGTTGCCTGGGTTTAATATACTGTATTTCAAAGGCTCATTGAGGCGGTTACCAACAGCATTCACCACAGCGATCTTTGTGATATTGGTGCTGTTTTCTGAGATAGAAGTGGAATAAAAATTTTGTGTGAAATGGAGCCCACTATCCATGGCTTCTTTTACCATTGTTGTCACCATAGCAGTGCTATAAAATTTCCCATCAGATACTCTTACTATTAGCATATAATGGTCTTTGGAGAGGCTATTGTTTTTAATGGTGAGTACCCCTGTGCTTGAATCAATTAAAAAATGGTCCATATTGCCTTCAATTAGACTATATGTTAGTTCAGGAGGGATCTCTGAATCTGGGTCTGTAGCCTTGACTTTGAGAACCTCAACACCAACATACGTGGGCAGGAGCAAGACTGTCTCAAATACAGCCTGGCTGAAGACTGGTGGGTTGTCATTGACATCAGTTACCTCAATGGTCACTTCAACTGGGCTCTCTGCTGTAAGCTGGGGATTCCCACTGTCTCTAACATGCACGTGGAAGTGGAAGTGGGCTATTGTTTCATGATCTAAATTTGCAATTGTTCTGATTGCACCTGTGCTGGAATCTACTGTGAAATACTTTTTTGCAGTAGATTCAACAATCTGGTAGACAAGCAAAGCATTCTGGTTGCTGTCAGCATCAGTGGCACGTATCACGAGGGGACTGTTATTTGCACTCCGGACTATGCTATTCACAGGAGCAGCTTCGCTTATGCTGCCGGAGTACTGAGAGAAGAGAAAAACTGGTGGGTTATCATTTTCATCAACAATCTGAATGTTCGCAGTGGCATTTGATGCCATGCCTGCCATATTTGTTGCCTGTACAATGAGCTGATAGAAGGAAGCACGTTCATAATCAAGGGCCTTTTGACTGGTGATCACTCCAGAATATGGGTTTATAGTGAAGACTCCATCCACATTCCCATCTTTAACCTCATAAACTAACGTGGACTGACTGATTGCAGAGAGAGAGATGACAGAAGTACCAATATCTACATTTTCATTAACCTCCGCTTGGTATTCTTTGAGAGTGAACTTAGGGTGGGAGTTATCTGCCATCGTCACAGATATCCGCACAATTGCTGTTGCAGACAGCGGTGGAGAACCTTGATCAGTCACTTTGACTGACAAAACAAACTGTCCCATTGTGGTTAAGTCTGGCTCCTTCAGTAATGTAATGATCCCTAAAACTGGTTCAATCTTGAATGTGTTTCCCGTATTTCCTAAAACACAAATATTGGAAGCAAATTAGAAATGAAATGCAATGCACTTAATGATAATTTAAACCAGGAACAATTAGATGCAATTTGTCAAAGGCAGCTATTGGAAAAAAAAAAAAAAACCAAAACAACATAAAAGAATTCTGAAGGCCCTTCTAGCCTTTCTTTCTGAAAATCAGGTATCTCATATAGGTGTTCAAACCTTCAGAAACTCAAGTGCTTCTATCTATATCTTCATTCTGAGTATCAACGTCTGAGCAAGTGCTGCATGTACATTACTCCTACTGAAGCAGGAAAAAGCATCCCTAAATTATGGGAATTAGTCAAATACATGTATACCTAAGGCGAAGAAACTAGATCAGAGGCTAACAAGCCAATTACATGACAAACGGATAATAACTCAGGCTCTTAATTGAACGGGATATTAAGCAGCCGTAGAGAAGATTACAGTAGTTCAAGACTCAAAGAACTGAATATAAGAAGGTTAAAGTGGCATTTAGAAAAATAAACCAGAACAAATAGCATAGAAAAGAGGTTCAAGTATCTTGTGGCACAAAGGTTTATCATATGATCTCTGAGGGGGACGAATCTAGATGAATGAGATTTAGCAGAAAATGTCATGAAATGTCTGTTATAACATGAAAGCAGGGATATCACTGACTGCTTAAAGGTGAAAACAGTGAGTTTGGATCAAGGACCTTCTTTGAGGTCTTTTTTTCTTTTTAGTCTTTTTGCCAACCTCTTCTTTAGCAAGACAGATTCAAAACTTTTGATATGTATCCTTACCTTGTAATTAGAGATCACCTTTATTAGGCAATCCGTATTTTGCTGGTTCCTTGAGTGCCTGCTTAAAGTATAGGATGCTGTGCGTGTATATGGCATGTATAAGCATACAAACTCTTTCTGAATTTGATTCTAAATACAAACAGCATGTACTGAGTTACAGCTATTCTAATCATTATAACATGTTCCTGCTATTGTAATTTATACTTTAAAATCTAGAGCTGCTTCCAATCTACAGTCAAGCATTCATCCATGACCTGGAGAGAAATATGTCTCAAGTAACTGGTGATGAACAAGAGATTTTCTTTTAATGGTGATTGTTACAGGTGCTGTGCACAGAGCAGTAAATGTGAAAATTGTAGCTGGAATACCAACTACATGGAATCCTAAATGAAGTGAGTTAATGGTGTGAACTATTTTTAAGATGTGATTCATTATCTGTTGTAAATTCTGGGGCTTGGACGCTAATTTAAGCTACATACTACTGTATGTAGTTCAATACTGGTAGTGGCTTTCTATTTATATCCATCCTTTCAGATCAGTAAAGTTTACTCTACTAGCTAAAACAAAAATTGTGCTATTCACTGAGGAGCTGAGATTCTGCCAGAGCTACAAATTCTCATAAAGATCACAGTATCTGTCACATTTGCAGACACTACAAATGCTGCTGCAGTTATTTTGTCAGTGCTTGCTAATACAAATAATTTTTAGCCACTGACTGCCTCATCTAAGGCCAGAGCTGGTTCTTCTCCTTTAGGAATTTCTTACGAAATTACACAAAGGCTACTTTCTTTACCAGTTGCTCTCTTCACATGTAAGGTGATGTAAGTAATTCCTCTGAATGAAAGGGCTGTGTACAATCTGAATGCTGCAGTTAAAACCAGTATCCTCAACTGCAGAGTTTATGGATCATAGAAACTACAGCAGCAGAAGACTGAATTTTGATGCATCTGGGATCAGAACATCTGTGGATAATGAAACTGAGGGAGTGCGTGGCTGACAGTAAATGGAAGTTCGAAGTCTGACACTGCAGGGAGAGCTCATGATGAAACAGAAACACACTGTAATGGACGAGAGAGCCTCTAGAAAAGAGAAAAACATGCCGACTAAAAAGGACCATCTAATAGCTAAAGCATCCTTTCTAATCATCATATTTTTCTGTCTGCATCATGTATGATTCTATTACCAGTGTATGCGAGCCATACTCCTAGCATGTCAGGTTGCTCTTTACATTGTGGTAGCACCTATAGGTGAGTGGGTTGGAGCCCACAATAGTAACAAGGTGTCAAGAAAAAGCTGGGAACATTCTTGAAAAACATTGCCCCAGGAACCTGATCTGTTCTGCTCAGAGTTTGTTCTATAAGGCACAGCGTTGTCCTGCCTGGGGACGTGTAATATTTCCCCTGATTGAAGTTAAAGGCCACTGGAGAATACTGAGAAATAACTGGTAAGACCAAATGCAGTGCATAAAGGAAATATTTGTTTTGTAGTGCTAAGATCTTTGTAGGATCACAAGGGTCTAAGTTCAATACTTTTAGCTGCAAAAGACTTCACCTCCTGGTTTGCTTAAGGAACTCTACTTCCACAGACCATACAGGGTAATGACAGAAAAAAGTTCCTTGCGTCTTCTGTAAGCTTCAGGTTATATCAGCTTAATTTAAGGTGTAAGCTTGAACTATCTGAAGTTAAATCACTAAGAGATGGTGTAGATATTCTTATTTCATTACTTATTTTTGTCATTTAGCCTGTTCCTAATGGACATAAGCCATCCTAGCTAGTGACAAGTCTTTATAGTAATATAGGGATAAATAATGATCCTGTAGGATCAGAGCCTAATGCTGGGAAAGGCTTGTGATCTGATTAATATGGGGACAATCTGCAGTATATGAGACTTCTTTTTAGGGCAATATAGGTTTCAAGTTTTGCTATTATTACAATGGAAAGATTCATATCACTAAAAAAAAAAAAAGTAGAAATGAAACATTAAAAAATCCAAAGGTTACAAATTTTTACTTCCTTCTGTCTTTTTCCAGGCACCCCTCTTGTATATAAGTTAATGGTTTATCTCAGAGATAATTCTTAACTTCAGATCCACATGAGCCAGAGAAAGTTACATTCACTTGCATGTGTGGCAGAGATAACACAAATTTCTCATGACCATGCTGTCGCACTGGCAGAGGAATGCTTTTGCTGGTACAGATTATGTGGTGAATGTAAATATCCAGAACTCAACAGCAAAAGCAATTTTAATCTAGTTATCACCATGCCCTCCCTTAGTTTCAAGAGACCTTGTGCCACTAAAATGCTACCACTCTGCTGACAGAAGTTTTTAGCATAGCCCTGGTGTTAATCTCCATGCTCCTCTGATCCAAATATTGGCAAAGATGCCAGGACATACCAGCTGTTGTGGCATTTGTTTACGGAGGATCCACTGTGTACTAGACTGAAGCCAGCAACCTGAAAACAAGTCACTGGCTGTAGCTTTCAATAACTATCTTCTGTGATGGTTTTGAAGCAATGACTTAGAGTTAAAAGGCTCTGTAGCCATCTAGTGAATGTGAATGAGATTCTGCTCCGACAGGTTTTGAGTATAGTAGCTTCAAAATAAAAAACAACCAACAGGAAGGTGTCTCCTTTGCCCAGCTCTACAGGAGAAGGTAGACCAAAGAAGTTGACTTGTGTGTCAAGACAGACCACCATCACAGCACCGCTCTGTGTATGGCATGAATCGTGACGCTACATTTTCAGCCTCTGTCCTAACCTGCTTCAATAGTGTAGATAAGCTCTGCGTTTTCTCCTTTGTCTTTGTCCAAAGCTGTGACCTGCAAGACTGCTGATCCAACTGCTGCTGATTCAAACACCGAGGCTTCGTACAATGGACTGGTAAAGTATGGACTATGGTCATTGGAGTCTTCCACATTTATGATGACTCTGGCCAGGTTTCTTCTATAAGGGAATTCTTGATCTCGGACCTATAGAACAAGTGCATAATACACATCTTGGTATCCATCTAGTAAAACTTCATAAATATTACTCATCTGGTGCTAATAATACTTTCACTTCTATTTAATACAAAGTAATAAAAAAATCCATTTGTCCCAAAGAACAGTCTAAAATACATTCACACGCGAGACGGTAGAGAGTAAAACTAAAGAAAGGAAGAGCTAAGGGACTTTTTTTTTCACTTGAGAAAAAATGCACGGCAACTAACCATCATGACATGAATTTTTAAAGTAGCAACCACATCACATCTTAAATTTGGTTTTAGGTTTGCAAGAAATACTTTTTTTTTTAATACATGCTAAATGGTCATGCCTTTGCCCTGCCATTCCCTGCTTTATAGCATAGAGGCAAATATACCTTGCCCATTGCTCCTTCTTTCAAAGACCTACAAACAATTTTACCCACTATAATCAGTCATGTGTCAGTCTAGAGCTTGTAGCTGCCAATGGACTTTTTCATCATTATATATGTACATACCTTTTTGAAGATGATGATAGCAATAGTAAACAGAGTAGGCATTACCTTAAGAAGTGCTGAGCACTCCCAACAGAGCTATCATTTATCACACCTCTTTGAACCCCATACAAAATATCTCAGCACTGCTACACTGATAATCCTGCCAACACAATCCCCAAAAGTTTGGTTCTTCTTAAATAGAGCAAAAACCCTATTGTATCAGGTGCAGATCAAAACCAAGCGCCAGGAAATGACTTCTGTCAGGCATGTCTCTCTGTGATTCAGTTTATATTTATTTCTTAGCCTGCTTGCCAAAGGACTTGCAGCTTGTTACTCTGCGAGCTGAGACCCAACTCAGCTCCTGCTTTCTGAATCTCACAGCAGCTCTCTGATTCCTAGGGTCCCGCGCCCAAAGATGGCCCTGTACCTAACACGTCATGAGCTGTTCCTTCAAAGATCTCTTCTGCAGGAGTCTTAAGTGGTTAAAGACAATAGCAGACTACAATGTTTAAACTAACACAGATTTTTTTTTTTTTTTATTAACCTCCCATCCATAATACAAAATCTTCACTTGGAAACAGACAGACTTATGTTCTGTAATTTAGGCACACTGAGCAAAAAACAGTAATTACTTTTTTTTCTGCATACCCAAACATTTGGAAATGTAGATGAAAGCTATTTTGTATATCAACAGTTTATGTACTGAAATAAGTCCGTAAAAGTAAACTATAAACGAGGTTTGTATTCAGAAAGGCTGTAGCATTCTCTATGGCAAGAAAGCAGTTATCTCCCTGTGAATAACTTCTCAAATAACTTTCAGCCTCACTTCAGAAACTCTGAAAATTACCTTGAGTGAGAGGACCAGATGCCAAGAGATTAAATAATTTCCTGCTTGCTCTCCCTTGACATAGCAAATCATATTATATTCCATACAATGAATTCACAATAAGTTTCCCAAAAAGCCCAAATAAAAAATGTAAAATACACAGTAGGGCAGGCAAGATGAAATTAGTGACTACTTACTGCACTAAGAGTTCTTTGCTCATGCAAAGGCTAAGGCACGTATGCACCTGAAGCAGCAGTGATTGTGTCCTGAGCCAAGTGAATATTGCATTCTTACCATGACATTAAGGATGTGCTTATCTTGAGCTTCATGGTCTAATCTCTCAGCAGTATAGAGCACCCCAGTGCTGGGATCAATTCTGAATTTTCTCATGCTGACTGTATCGATGCTGCTGTGAATAGTGTAGCTCAACTTATGCTTTTCATCTCTGTCTATAGCTTCAATCTGCAGAATTTCAGTATCGGGGAGGATGTCCTCTGAAATGGTGACATCGTAACTTGGGTGAGAGAATTCTGGGCCATTATCATTGTTATCCAACACTTTGATAAGAACCTACAGTTGATAAAAGAAAAACATTTGAAGTTATTGAAGTCTAGTCAGATTATTGAATAGGCACCTAGAGAAATGTAATTTACTTTAGATGGCTGATGATGTTATGCTGCTGTATGGTGGGACTGAGAAACATCATTTATTATTAAATGCTTACTGTTCAGATCAAAAGAAATAGTAAGGATATGACTTTGGAGGCAAAATGTTCCTAATTATAAGACCTACTCAGAGCCTGACAATGAAGTCCATATTTTTGGTATCTATAGATTGGAAAATATTCCTACAATGGTCATAGGAAAGGTTTTGTCGTCCCTTGTAACTGCTCTGGTTACAAGAGACTTCTAGAGCTATTATGGGATTTCCTTTTCCCTTCACTATTAATAAGGCTATAAAAGAATCCTTTTCATGTTACTTAAATCTGCTTTTTATACAATCAAGATTCGGCTAAATTCTGTGTTGTTTTCTGCCCAATATATTGCGTTGGGACGTACTAGCAACGTCAAATCGTGACAGCAGTGGAGACTTCAAGTTGCTGTTACACCTAAGGCTGTGTTAGGAACGGTGACACTTGATGAGGTGAGAACAGGAGACGTGACCTCATGACCACACAAGCCCACCCCACACAGATTAATACATACCACCAAGGACAGGTAATCTCAGGGCACTGGTGACAGGGAAGGATTAATTTTATGGTTTCATCCTTGCTCTTCCTTTGCCAGTGATGGTTGTCTTTATCGCCAACTAATTCACTTTCCCCTTGAACACCTATTTGCCTCCCTTCTGTTGCAGTTTATGAACGGTAGAACTTCTGCTAAAAGTGTGAATGAATGCTGTGCCATTTGCTTCAAGTCTGTCTTTAAAACCTTGGTATTGATCCCTAAAGAAACTTGGAGAGGTGGAAGGCAGCCAGGATGCTGCTGTTGCTGCCTATTACATCCATTTCAATACATCACAAGGTGACCCTGGTAACTAATAAGAATCACTATTTTCCAAGCTTTGCCTTTCAAAAGTTATGTGCCTATGCAATGTTATGTGTGCGTGGCTCCGATGAGGTTTTGTGTATTTCACCGTTGGAGGAGTCACTCCCTGGAGAAAATTTGCTTTCCAGACCTTGTATGCTATAGATTACTTTGGGCAGCGTGGCAGCAAAACCCTTCACAAACTACGTAATACTGAAAGGTGAAATGCAAAGAGTGGCCTCTTTTTCAGTACTGGAAACAAAAAGTATCTTTTGCAGAATATGCCTGTGAAAGCACACACCTAATTTTACAGTAAATAAGTAAAATGGAACAATCTTTATTCAAAGGCTTTGCAATAAGAAATAGCCCAATGAACGACATGGGAAAGGCCATGCACAGGACTCTTTCCTACGACTAGGGGACTTGACCCATCCCTCATGATATTTTCTTTGTTGTTCTGAAAAGTATTTGGCTCTTTTTTAAGCAAATATTTTATTACTTTGCTTGATCAAGCCCTGTTCACCCATACTTTCCTAACAGAAGAAAAATACAGTTATACTTTTACTGCAATATTGCACAAACAGATGTTGGCCTCAGAGAGAAATGAAACTTTAGATTTCCATGATATGTGGAAGGGTTTGCAGAACACATTACCAGAAGGAACATGAGCAATTGTAAGCAGCAGTCGTAATGAACTAGCCTGGGAACTGTTTAAAAGACAGCTGAAATAAAATGCTCTGTAAGTTAAATGGCATAGGACTTCAACTGTGCATTCCATACAATTTAATTTTCACCAGATTATGGTACGCCAGAGTGAAGCAGGGCGAAGCCTATATTAAGTTATGCTTCAGTCTTGGACAGATAGCAATAAAATTGGGGGGAAATATACATTGCTGGACCTATAATAATGATGAAGAGTTACTTAGCTTTTTATATTTTTGTTGTTGCTATACAATATATCAAGGCATGTTTCTGACCTGACTGAGGAAACAAAAAGCCAAGCCTACATCTGAAAACTAGGTGAAGAAATGAGTTGTAACATATGAAAGAAAGCCTGAGGAAAAAGTGAAAGACTTCAACTCTACTCTAATGAGACACAGAGCCAGTGCTGAACAACTTCTGTTAGTGTAAGCAAGAGACACTGAAGCAATATGAGTTGGGGATAATCTGATTACCAGTGTTTAATACTTAAAGGCATCTTCTCAAGCAGTTTTGATACCCTCAGTCCTTGCCAGGTACCACTGTAACATGACTGGATTACTTTACTTTTAATTAGTGGCCAAAAACTTTGTAATGTATCATTTTAGATAGTCTAACAGAGAAGTAAAAACTTTTCAAATGGATTTGATTGACAATACCAAGAGTGTTTGATTCTGCTGATGCTAGTACAGCATGGTCTACCTTGAACAAGTACGCTGCCATGTGAGTGACACTCTCGTGTCTGTGAATTTTTTTTTAACATTGCTGTGTGCAAGCTCAAGCTATTCTGTAAGAAAAAAAAAAAAGTACCGATGCACACCAATGTGTCTTAAAGGTACTGCTACAGCGGTGACATGCTGTTTTGTTTGCGTGCTGTGTGATCACCCCAGTGCTGGGGTTCACTTCCCATTATATCTAATGCATTTTGGGATCACTGGCAAATTTGGAAAGCAGAGGAGGGCATAAAGCTTTATCCACCACAAAGCTTGCACCGTGACTGTGCAAGCCATGGCTCCGTGATTTATGCCTTCACTAGACTGCATAAACTAAACAGGGTGGGAGTGGATCAGCATCAGAGACCAAGGGTAAGCCATGAGACTATGGAAATTATAGCGTGGATTCACAAAGCAGCATTTCTTCCCACTGAAAAAGGTATAAGCTAATGCCCTGACACACAGATATGGACCATGATGGTGCTTGGGGAGGCGGGGGCATGGAAAGGGGAAAAGATAAAAAAATTGAGGTCCTCACTCACTGTAGTCACCAAATTTACAGGGAACTATGCACTTAAAATTGCTTTGATAGTTTCCAGAAAAGAACAACTTTTTTTTTCTTTTCCTTTCACTTCACATCTACTGTAAAACTGATCAACTGCCTGTTTAAGTGGCAGACGTCTTCCTCCCCAGAGATGACAGTATTTTAATGATTTATCAAGTGATCCACATTGAAATACGCATTATTTATTACATACTCTGCATTTCAACAGCCACTTCCATCTGGAGATGGAAGGTGGTGGGTTAGACATGCTAATGAATAAAGAGGTCATTATTGATTCACAATTTCTTCTATTAAAGCAGTTAAGAGTATTTCTAATTTTTGTCAGCTGTCCCTCAAAATCCCCAAGACTCAGCTGTAATTTTAACATTACGGTCTCTCCTTTAATAGAGGGGGTGGATTTTCCTTGCAACAAAAGAAAGTTAGATTATATATGGGAATACTGATTATACAGAGCTCTGTTAAACCCGCAAGCTACAGAAAAGGAGAAAATGGAACTCTCATGTTCGTAAAAATTTAACTGTCTTGGGAGCTACTTGAAACAAAATCAGGTAAAATAAAATGGAACTTAAGTGCCATTTTAAATAGATATTAGTCCTTCAATCCTTACAACATTTTTGAGGAACAAGTGACTATTATTATCCCCATCCTTTGCCCAGGATCACACTGCCTTGCAGCAAGGTTAAATGACTCACCAAAGCCACACAAGAAGTGCAGTGGCAAAGCTGGGGAAGATGTTTTAGGTTTATTTTTGAGCCACCCCCCTTTTATGAGGATACCTTAAAATGCTGCCTTCCTATGCAGAAGATCTCCTGCTCCAGCAGGATGACTTCTAGTAAGGTGTTACTTAAAAAGAGGGGCAATCTTTTCCTTTAATAACAGACAAATGTTACACTGACATGAACATCAGGCTCATAGAAAATCCAATCCTACAAACATATGTGAAGCTGAGTAAGCTGAATGCCACCAGATCGTTAATATGAGGAAAGTTACTCAAATTCATTTAACGGCTGCCAAACTTAGGCATAAAATCTTGGTACTACTGGCAAATTTCCCATTGACTTCAAAAGGGCCAGCACTCTGCTCCTTGAAGCCTTAAGCTTTAGCCAGCCTGTAGCACGTCTTTCACCCAAAATCAAGTGTTCTCCTACAGAAGCGACTCTAAGACTCACAGTGTATGTGTAATTTAATACTTTCTTCATATTTATTTCTAAACAGAAGACATGGCAAGAATGAGCTGTGTTGCATAAATATCCTTTATTACTATGTAGGTGCCTGGGGTGTTAAGCTGTGACAATACCCATTGTGTAAAATCAAAGACAGGCTTTAAAAGTTTCCCAACACATCTCCGAAAGGTGAAAAATGGAGATGTTTACTATTTGTTTGCTGCTAAGTAGAGATTCCTCTTTGCTGAGGACTGTGCAAGGTTACTGACTAAACCACTTTTCATAGGCAAACATTAGCTGCAAGTCTTTTTTCCACGCTCATAAAGCAAACATGCAGCAAAGCAGTCTCTGCCTGGTTATCCTTGAAAGCTCATATCTTTTCCAGTGCGTCACGGGCTTCAGAAAGGCAGGCTTGCCTCCTTCTGCTTCCATTGTGCAGAGCCTAATTTATAGTCTGAACAAGCGCCTCGCTATAAAAGATTTCCTTCTCCCTGCTCACTTCCTATTTCCCACAGTTAAAGCAAGTTTCAAATAAAGGATTCACGGGCCTCCAAGCTTACAAATTAGGCAAAGTAACACTCGGAGCATTAGCAAAGACTTTGTATTCAAAATGGTAAGTGAAAGGCCTAGAGAAATACAATCAAATCAAAGCAGGACAAAACCTAATGCAGGAAGTCTTTCCAAAGCTGTTTTTAATGTTGCCCATCACAAATACCTTTGGTTCAAGCACAAACGTATTTGAGTGAAAACTGGATAAATGCCAGGAGCTGCTTTAGAGACATTTGAAGCTGGAAGAATCTGCTTGGCTAATTGCTTGGTCTGGGCACAGTGTTGTAGTACAACCTATTAAGTGCCTGAATTGCTTAAACTCAGGTTACGCTTTTGTACGAGTTTTGAAAACCTATTTTGATTTAATATTGCTTTCAATAGTGTTACCACACAGCTTTATTTGCTACTTCCTGACAAGTTTTTCTCTCCTCCAAACCCCAGCCTTAACATAAAAATGCAAACAGTTTCCCTACCAACCTCAGTGGCCTGTCATTTACACTTTACTGTGCCCCTTGTGTTATGCTAAAATGGGGGGAAAAGTCTTTGTTTCACAGGCAAGGATGTCCCATTGCTGGATGGGACAGGAAAAAAATCAAGGATTGAGTTGGCTCTAGTTTGGAGGAAACGTTCAACTAAGCAAAAGTGAAAAATTGAATTGAAACCCCATGTCTTCTTGTCTGTCCTAGAAGAATCCATAGCCCAGAACCTCTTTTGGCAGGCTCTAATGCCTTATCTACATTTTGGCCATGGTCCTCTAAAAAGAGCTTTTCACCTTTCAGTTAAAAGAACGACCCTCACTCGAGATGATCGATCAGCTCCTCTTTGTTAAGAAACAATCTTACAAAGAAAAGGTGTTCTCTGAAAGGTGAGACCAAGTTTGGTACCCTGAAACTCACAGCTAAAGGTCAATCTTGAGCAGAAGAATAAATAAAAGTCTACAACCTTCTGCAAGGAGAGACAGAAAGGGGCAATGAGCAGTAACTTCTCCTGTCTGCTCTTCCTGCCTGGTTGGCTCCAGCTGAAGGTATTACAAGTGATCATGTATTGATCTACAAAAACTTTTCAGAGGGAACTGCTTGTTGCTCTCTGAGCATCCACTCGACTGGGAAACAGTGAGATGGTTTTGCAATAAGTGAAACTGAGGCACTTTTTGTCTCCTAGCTTAGAAGCATCAGCCTTCATGCTTTAAAGCATCTTTTTTATAGTCGTTAGGATGATGAGAAAGAAGGAAAAGGCAAGAAAATAAGCAAGAAGTAAAACTGCCTTTTTCTTATAATACCATGACTCCAGGAGTCTGTTCTTAAAAAAAATAATTATCCGCTAGTACAACTTTATCAATAAAAGTGAAAAAATTATCATCACTTAGATGATTGTTCCCCACTGTACTGTACTTCTGTGGGTATTTTAGCAAAACTCAACAGTAGGCACTACAAAGAAATAAATAAATGCTATTCCTATGTTGTGCTTGGATGTAAAGAATCTGAGTTGTTCAGTAAAAAAAGGAGGCTTTGGGATAAACCTGACTCATGACAAAGAGAACCTGTAATGTTAGACAGCCAAAGTTAGTCAAAATTGTGGCAGGAGTAGGCATTTAGATGCCATTACACTGATTTCTTGCTGGGAGAGTCCTCTCTCTGCCCAAGCAAGGGCAAAAGACCCTTTCCCAGCCTGACGGGAGGCGGTGGCAGCGGCGAGGGGCAGGGTCACTGGGCAGAGCTGCTGTCCTGGCTCTCTCCAGCACGCGGGATACAGAAGCCCTGTCCCCTCCCCAAGGCCAACAGCTCGCCTGGCAGCTGCAGGAATTGCGTTTCGCGGGGATTTAGAGCCAACGTACGCCTTCAGCCTTCAATAAATTACCGTGTGGCCTTGAGCAATGATGAATTAAGCTAAGGGAAAAAACCAAAAGCTCTCCCTGGCTAAGTCAGAAGACTTAGCCTTCCTAGAAGTTAATCAACATGACAGAAGCTTTATACTCACACTCCAAATATATAAATCAAACGAGTCAACATTTCTTCATCTTTTGCCCCCTCCATCCCTCCCCATCACGGCTGTGCTGCTGGGATGGCTGGGGCTCAGCTGGATGGGCAGCACAGTGAGTGGCAGCAGCTCAAGAAGTCCTGGCGCTTTGGTTCTCACTTTGGAGATTGTATTCCTTTTTGAAATCCTGATCATGCCCAAATCAGATAGGCTTTCAGTTAAAAAGGAAGTTTGTGATTTTTTTTTTTTAATATTCCTTATGTTCTTTTTGCCTGTTTTCACAACAGCGAACCATTAATACAACAGATGCAACTGTTAAATCAAAATGATTTCCTTCCTCTCATGGTACGGTAGTGAACCACATGCACAGTAAGGCATGAAGGAAGCGAACAGTTTATTGGCGTTTAAGGCATGCAGGAACATTGCTGAAGAAACTTCTGCAAGTCTGTGCCAGGGATCATGTTACCAAAGCAAAAATCTTTGGCATTTTTACGCTTTATTTTACCACCTCCAACTGTGTAATAGACAAAAGGCCATGAAGAGATAAAGGCAAACAGGTGGGGTGGAATAAAAAGCAAGACTGTTCCATTTGGCATGGCGATGATCAGCTGTTTCATAATAAACCATCACACTTTGAGGGGGGCTTTATATTATTTTATTGTTATACAAGGGGATGAATTTATACATTTGCTTTCCACCTGCTTCCTCTTCTACTATATCTTCTTGCAGCTATAGTTAAAAATGCAGGTGGTACTATGTATATGAGACAAAATACTTACAATGTCATTTTATCAAACTCAGAACAAGGCCACTGAGAGCCATCAGTAGATGCATTTTTGACTCTTTCTATGACATATTTTACTTAACTTAGCAGTTTGATTTTTTTATTATTGTTCTAAAAGGAAATAAAGATGAGTAAGGTAACCAAAGGCTCCAAAGTACAGTCAAAAAATACAGTATGAAAGTTTTATAAAAGGGAGAGATAATTAGGCAGGCCGTAATTCTGGCAGCTTTGAGATAATGATCGCTTTTGAAATCTCTGTTGTCAAGGCCAAAAGAAACACATTCTCAGATGTTGTCCGGGCCACTATTAAATACTTAAACAGTATCCACATGGAGAGAAGGAGGTGGAGGAAAGAAGGGTCTGTACCCACCAATGATTATCTAATGCTATACTATTGCAATCTTAAATGACTATCTTACATTTTTAAATAGGTCACATCACTGTTAAAAAGAATGCTCAGGCTTCTTTTAGAATGCAACAGCTTTACTGAAATATGTTTTTACCATATGTTTTAATTAAAAATGTAGGGTTTTCATAAAAATAGGTTTTGAGGACTGTCATATGGGTCAATTTATTAAATCAAAAGCAGCAAAAACAATAAACATAATATCCATGAGAAGAGAAATTACTTGTATCCAGCATGTTTGAAATTCCCTGCGCTTTTTAATATTTGTTTGGCTGAAATGTTTGCAAGAAAAAAAATGTCAGATTAGGGATTCAACACTACATTTCTGATACGTGGACTGAGAGTGTCACCAAGATTAAAAAACAAAGCAAAACAAAAAACTGCTCAAGGGCTGAAGAAAATGCCTTAGGGAAAGGGAACGTAAAGAGGTCAGTCATTCTCCTTTGCTTGTCTATCAGAAGACTAGGAGGTGATTTGACTATTCTGAGTAAGTGCCTTCCTGGGGAGAAAATATTGGTTTTTAAAGAGCTCTTTAATCAAGCAATGAAAGGCATAACATGGAACACAGGCCAGTTATAATCAAGTTAAAAATAAGGGATGTTTTTAGCGAAGATGCAATTAATTACTGAAACTAACAGGGAAAATAGCAGATTTCCTACCACTTAACTTACTACCAACTGATGTTTTCTTATCAAGAGTGGATTATCAGGAGAAATTATCAGTTAGGGACACTTAGATACAGATTTTAGGGCTGGTTATAAACAGGAATTCAGATTAAGAAAGCACTCAATGATTTAACAGTCTCTTAGGAAAGTTGGTGTTGTGACTCAGTGAATACAGATTTACATCTGAACCATTTGAGCAAAAAGGCAAGGTAAAACAGAAGCATCTGCGTGTGCATGCATATATGTAAATATAAAAAATGTTCAGGCCTTCCTTCTGCATTATAAAGAAGCAAATAACATCACAAACCTTTTTTTTTTTTTTTTCTTTTTCTCTACAAACCACATTTAATCTGGGATTTGAGGCTGCACACAGGTGTCCTCTACCAGTATGTATTTTTCCCTGCGTGTCAAATAATATTCAGGCTATAGGCACACTTTACACTTGGGCAGTAATTTAGATGTATGATTTCAGGCCCTAGCTAATCCATACCGCACAGCTCCACCTCGTATTGAAGGGTTTTGCTCTTTGGAGTCTCCCTGGTGCCACCTGGACCACAGAATCCCTGTCCCTGTGCCGTGACCCAGACCATGTCCATGTTCCAGACTGGTTCCCACCGAACAGATACCCAGGCTCTGCATCAGGGTCTCTCTGACAAGGATGTGTCAGAGCCAGCATTATCCCAGCCCTTCAAGTTTATCTGACCTGACTTTTCAATTGCTGAAAGGCACTGAGCCTGATAAGCAAGCCTGGTTTTAAGGGGTTCACTGGGGCTGTTCCCCAGAAGACAATGTAATCGCAGGCAGTGACACTAAAGGAGAGATCCTTTGAATTTTACGTTTTGCCTCTGAACAATTTCTTCTCTGAACAATTGATCCTGTGTCCCACATTTGGGTCTTGGGAGGATGAGAGGTATAAACTCCATTTAATACAATCAATAGCAATATTCCCCAACACCACAGAAGCACTATTGTATTTTGGACCATTGCAGGGTGATACAATTGTCAAAATCTAAGCTTTGCCGCCTGTGATAGGGACTCCCTCAGCTAGAGGAAGGCAAATTACTTTTGTATGAGCACGAAGAGGACAAAAGGAGAAATAATGCTTTGAAACCTTCAACAGCCAACTCTTTACAACCAGATGGAAAGGCTCTGAAAAATATCCCCTCCATTAGTTAACGGTGGTCTCAAAGGATAAGGTTTTATTTGAATGGCAAAATTATTAATTTTTATAGTATATACATTCCACTAACAAATGAAAAACTTGCCAAGAAAGGAATGTGATATTCTACCTGAGTCGTGGCAATGTTTGTTCCATCGGTGACCTCCACAGTCATATTATATATTGACCTCTGCTCTGCATCCAAGGGCTTTGCAATGACAATAGTGCCCACTCCCTTCTCCGCGTCGAAAGAACTATCGTAATTCCCTCCTAATTGTTGCACAAAAATACAATTAAATTAGCCATCTCTGGAAAATTTCCATTGAAAATGTTCCTAGAAGTGGGCATATCTGTTTACTGGCATCCATCTTAACGGCTTGCCTTAGCATACACAGTACAGCTACTGACACTTCTTTGTTCATAACTCATTTATATTTCAAAGCACAGTTTGTATATTGGAAAGTAGATATCATTCAAATGCTCTGCAAGAAAAAAATCTAGCAGTATATTTAAGTGAACCATAACTGAGTCTATAAAAAGAATCAAATGGCTATAAGCCCGTAAGATGTGTGCCCTTGTAGTTTGGATAATGAACAAGCACAATTATCTTTTTGTGTAAAAATCATTTTAAGAGGGTTTTATTCTGCAGATTTTATTTTCAGGAAATTCTCACTGATGCTCGTGGGTACAAAGACTGTCAACTGAGTCTTTAAAAATTACAATTATAATCAATTTAAAAAATGCAAATAGAGATTTGTTATGGTAATTTCAAGGACAATGATAATTACTGGCAGCAAAGGTCAAATTCTACTAGTCTTTTAGGAATTATTCAAATAGATCTGACAGGATACACATCCTAAATTCCTTTCCATTAAAAAAACCCTCACAAAGCACTGTTCTGAAACTAATATCCCCTTATCCTGTCACACACTGAATGATGCAGCAGTGGGAAAGCCCTCCTGAGTCTCAGGTGAAAGAAAAAAAAGGAAAAAGGATAAAAAAAATCTATTAAAAAGTAAGAGAAAGCCATAAATAATTTGAGATTAAAGGGCTACAGGATTTCTCAGCCACAGCTACAGTTTATAAATTAGAACCACTCATTATGTTCAAAAGTAAAGCACACACTCCCTGCTGCTAAGCTGCTTGTTACTCACTCATCTATAAAGTGGAATTTATTAAGAGTTGAGTCTGAAATTTTTGGAGGCTGGGGATAGGGAGAGGTGGAACACAACACTGCTGACAAACGAACTCTTAAGGTATATTCATCACAGAGCAATGCAATGCCACTAGCTACAGTCTCTGACAACCCAGTTCTACAAAGCAGAAAAGGCTTTCAAACCCCCCTGGTTATAAAACTTGTGTAAGAGCTGCTCAGACCTCTTGAGATTAGATCCACAGGCAGAAAAACATCCATTCCACTGACTTAGCTCTCATGCAATATATAGAGAGAGACATACATTTGAATGACTGGTGTATTATCACAAAATGGCTCTCATTTTAGGGCTGGGGATAGAGAAGCGAAGAGGACAGTCTTCCTTGCTCTACCATCAAGTCTTGCATCTGCATGGTTTGCTGACGAACAACCAGCTTTATTCTCAGAAATAGAGAGTGAGAGGAAAAAGGTTTTGGCATTCCAAGAAGTTGAAGATTAGGAGGAATCACAGCGAAATCGCAACCCCTGAATTCCTTAATGTGAAAAAACTCTCACTTCTCTCTACCTCTTGGGCAGGCTAATGCAAAGGAAGTGTAAGCTAGAAGAAGCACTGCTCTGTCTATATCTGCCTTGGAGGCCATTCAGGGATGGAGAGAAGAAAAGGAGAGGAGGAATAAGAGCGCAGGTGACCTACGTAAAGGATAGGCAGAATTGCTGAACTTCTGCCCACTGAAATGATCCAAACGTAGTCGTTTCAGACTTGCCATCAGAATTCCCTGTGCTGAATATATGTATATATGTATATACAGCTCTAAGCCTAATAGATGCAGTTGTGGTTTTCCAGGAAAACAGACACTGAATCTGCTGTGATTTATGGTGGATAGAAACATTGCTTATTCCCTAACCTTCTTCTGCAAGCCCAAATTGCGTATTTTTCTCAATTG
Source organism: Gymnogyps californianus (assembly GCF_018139145.2). NCBI lineage: Eukaryota > Metazoa > Chordata > Aves > Accipitriformes > Cathartidae > Gymnogyps > Gymnogyps californianus. Next base: position 10,836,388 of record NC_059471.1, on the reverse strand, counting down.
ATATATATACATATAACACTATTTGACACTAGGAAAAAAAGCGTAATTATCCTTGACATTTAAGCAATAGCAAGGTATTTGGACATTGATCATATCTTCAGTGTTTGTTGGTTTTTTTTAAAAAGTTAGTCTGGAAGAAAAAGATGATGTCTCCCAATTAATGTTTTAAATTGATTTACTTGAGAAAAATCATACCATGAAAACCAACTCTGAAAAAAAGCCTCCTTTGAAGAAAAGACTTTGAGATTCTTGCAAGGAAATCTCCGCTGAAATGAAGCTAGCCTTGGGACAGTAAGCACTTTACAAAGAGAATGTTTCATACTGATAACCATGAAAACAAAATGAAAGTCTATACTTCAAGATGCTTAATAACCATCTTAATGAGCAATCAAAAATTATATGCTATCAAGTGGCATACACTTCCAAAGAAACACTGCCTTTAAAACTTCCAAGAAGTAACATGGAAGGATTAGCAATAAATGTTTTAAATGCCCTTCCTCTGTTGGCTTAGAGCTGGGTTTGCAGGGTGCTACATAGTGTATTGCAAATACACCGACTTCTTCAAGCCATTGTCATTAAGTGAAGTATATTCTTCCCCTAAAATAAGAACTGAATCCATCATATGAGTTTTTTATGTTATTCACGTCTTCCAAAATGGTCCAGTGACAGACAAATAAATCTTGGTTGCCAGCCACCCCAATCTAGCCTACACTTGTAACTAACCAGGCAATACACTTTACTTTACATTGATTCATTTTCTATTAAACAAGGCAGAAACTGCATCAAACACTGAGACAGAGATAGATCAGAGAACATCCTGCTGTGAGATTTGTGATTATAATCTCTTCTGGAGTGAAATCCTGATGTATTCCTGATTCAGTCTGGTACATTTTAACAGACCATGGTCAGATGAAGAACCACTCAGATGGCTGAACTTCTGGGAATATTGCCTGAGATATTGGGTCCTGCCTCTCACGTGGAGTACTAGAGGCAGTCTGGAAATGCTTTGTACTGCTCCTCAGCCTTCATATACCCTCAAAACAGGTCCTCATATGATGAATGCTTCTGAAGTTGCACTTAAGCACTGAAGAATAATTAATGAATTAGGTATAAATCCTAAACTTCAAGAGTCTTACAGATGTGTTAAGTCTCTGCAATGCCTACTATGAAGCACCCAGAGAAGCACCCAACACAATTATCTTTGAAAAACGGGTGATGGAGGGGCACGGGGAGAGAGAGAACATTCTTCTGTAGAAACAAACAAGACTCTTAAAAACTCCTGCAGCTGAACTATTCTGGGAACTCCACGTGAAACGACTTCCTTCCGAAGGTGCTCACGTTGAGGTCGGAGGACTGAGCCCGTAGGAGGTGACAGCTGAGAAGGTGTCAGCTTCACACATTTCTGGGGTACTTGAGGCTGGTTTTCGAAAGCATGCTGCCAGGTAACTACCAACCCTTTTGAAGCGAGCTCATCTGCAGTGCTGTAAGCTCCCGCAGTATCAGTTTTACCAATGTCACTATCAGCCATTTAACATTTTCTTTGATCACAGTCTTAGGATGAAGGGGGGCTAAGGATGATGAAATTTTGTTCAGCTGCTCAGTTTTATTAATGTGAATTTTTATTACTTATTCCATTTTCCAACATATGGCACATGCTTTCCTTTTTATTGTCTACTAAAACCTGCTTTCAGATACGAGATATGTAGAAGCTGTCTTTGCTAATGTGCTTGCAATTGCATTAGGAAAGAAATATTTCAAATGAAGATAATACATTGTGAGTTCCTCGGGCACTTTGGGAAAATCAACGATAAAGAAGGCAAGATGATTGAACTGGCAAGTTGGCTAGACAGGTTGTCCTGAGAAAGCATTTTAACACTGAATGACCTCAGAGAGATGTGGATCAGCCATTGTTCGTAACACCACTGCAGGCTAAGATGTAATGCTGATACATCTTCAATACAGATTAAAGACTTCCTTTAAAATACTCTGATTAAACTGAAGCACTTAGAGTGGGATTTCATGAAAAGTTCACATCTACTTGCAATGCCATCTTTGGATGAGAAGACTTATGATGTTGGGATGATAGAAATTCATGCAGAAAGTGCTTTTTCTCTCTAATTGACAGTTAAGATTCCCAAAGACACCTAGCACAGATAGTTATGTCTACACTTTGGACACCTAAAATTAAGTGAGATGATTTCCACCCTTACTTTCTTGAGATTGATCTTAATGCTCTTGCATAAGCCCTGGAAGCATTATATTTCTACAACTAGGAATTTTTTAATGGTATCTGAAAGCATGTTATAGTTTATACAGGATTTTCCAATATAACTGTAGCCAATTCCAGCTGTTATCAAACTCAGGACAGCTGTAGAAACAGCCCCTGGTACAAAAGATCTTATTAGTTGGCCCTCACTACAGCTTCCTGAGACCTTTCTAGCACAGCCCTAATTTTCATTTTAACAGATGGTATAGTATGGTCAAGAAGGAGATCTCAGGAAATTGTACCGAGACACCTCTGATTCAACAGACTATAGGTTGTGTTCTTGGTAGAAAGTAGCCTTGGTTACATTTTCTGGCTGAATCTGGAGTGTTACCTTCATTCTTAGCTTCTTTCTTGGCTTCATAGTCACTATGAACATACTTTTCTTCTGATGAAAGTCCCATATGCTTTGGGAAGAATTAATTTTCCTTAATAAAGAAGATAATTTAAAAACAAAAAAAAACCCACTGAACCTTACATGACTAACAGGAGAGGATCTTCTGATGTAAAGCTTACCACTCATTTGGTGCAACGGACAGGCCAAGGAAAACTTCCTGAACTGTTAAAAGAAGTTTCTAGACGTCAGCTGGAGAATTTCTCTAAGGCAAGATACAATGCAGACCTTGCATTCCCACAGAATGTGGGCTCTGCATCTCTGTCCCTTTTGAATTTCAGTGTTGTTTTTTTTTTTTATTTTCAAGTATATTTTGCTTATATTTCGACTATTGCATTTGCTTCAAGCAATGAATTTTTTTTTTTTTTTTGTGGTGCTTTTCCTAGATAGGGTTCCTTTTTGGGAAGATGCTGAGCCTCTCTATGTTCCTATCAGCTGCTGATATGCAGTTTAAGATGGGATTATGCTGCTGTGAGAAATGATTTTCTCCTCTGAGAAGAAAACATGTCAGCAAATCTGGAGGACTTGCAGGCAAATGAGTCCCATGTGAGGGCCTTTTCCCCTCTTTTCCAGTGGAATGATCTAGAAGAGCGGGATTGAATACACATCTTAGAAATATCTGATGACTGTGGAGAATCAGACTTGTTCAGTCTTAGATGCAAAGATGGATCACACTGAACTCTGGAGGACAGCCCCAAATCAAATACATCTAAAACCTGGCAAGAGTCTTCCTTCACTGGTAGATAGCAAAGAGCATACATGCTCCATGTTCAAACTTAATAAAGCCAGGATATACTGAGATCCTCGCACAAGTCTCATTTGGCCTACCATGCCATGCTGGACGAGCGGAGAAGAGAAATACAGGAGATGATCTAATTTAGAGAATAGTTCTCTAAAACACATTTTCTCAGGGCAGAGAAGTTTCTTACTTGTCTTGTCCCAAAGTAAACTAACACCAAGGACAGCGATGATAAATTGGGCCAATTGCTACAATACTCATATTGCTCAGCGCAGAGAATCAGAGGAAAATGCAGAAAATGAATTCACCCTGAAACTCAAAGGTGAGTCTAAAGTGCCTCTAGGATTTTCAGGAAAAGAAGCAAAGCCAAAATTTCCAATTTTTCAAAAAAGATGAAATAAACTTAGTGACTGCCTCAAGAAATACAAATTCAACTACAGACTTTTGTTAAACAAAACATAATAAATATTAGTAATATGACATGCAAATATTTATTCTTTTATGTACTATATCATGCTAAGAAGAAGAAAATAATGCAGACTGAATTTTCAGATAAAACTATTGTAAGGAGAGTCAAAGCCTTGGGTTTGCTGCTAAGAAGCTGAAGGTAAGGGCATAAAAAGCAGAAAAGAAATCAGAAAGGTATTTTAGATAGTTCTCAGAGAAGAAAATTCAAAGGAGGCTAGGGAGCTACATGTTTTTGACATTAATGAAAATTTGCAGCACTGTGAATTAAATGGACAATTAATTAAAACTAATAGATACTAAAATTATTGCCACTCAAGCACCCTTGATAAAAAGTTCTGATGTGCTTTTAAAGTTTGGCTGCTCTTATAAAGGCATAGGCTGGGGGAAGAAGGAAAGATAGAGGGAGGCCTGTTTGGAGAATCAGAGAGATGTTGTGCAACATGCTACTTAAGCAAAAACTAGCACCATGCAGCTTAGCTCCAATGTCAAAGTAGTCATCACACCATTCCCACCACTAACAAAGGAAGAGACAGAGAGTGCTCAATTTACCTGGGAGAAATAAAGATCTCTGACTTATTTTGGAGTTCCCATTGAAAATTAGTTTCTCATAAATGACTGAATAAATTTAACACAACTGAAACAACCTATGTTCATGTCTTTCACATTGTGGGATCTGCATGAACTGAGAATGGCGTTGAATGCAGTCTGAAAACAGAAACCAGGTATGACATCTCAACCATTCCCAATTAAACAAACAAACAAACAAACAAACAAACAGATAAGCACCCTGTTCCTCTCTAGTCCATGGAGGGAAGATGATCTCCCTGCCTGCAAGGCACCTTCCTCTCTTGGAGCTGATTAACTCCAGAACTTCAACAGTTATTTAAAGTGTATATAATTTAGGTGCAAATTAGATGCTGAAGTTAGGCAGACAGAATACTACATAGCCAAACTTCATCTACCCTCCCTCCTTTTTTTTAGCTGGGAGAAGGTGCATGTTATGCGTTAAAAAAGAGGTCCTCTGGAATTCCAATGCCCATTTAGTTTGAAAAGGTCATAAACATAAAGGTCAAGCTGCAAACTCTATATTAAACCATGCCTCTACATAAGCCTTCAGGGCTTTTGTTGACATTACTGTGAACTATGCACAGAGGTCCAAAATCACAAAATACCAGATGGAGCAGGATCAGGTCTAGGTTTTACAGCAGCACAGAAACCATCTCTTGCATGAGCAGTCCCATACAGCATTCCATACATGACAACTAACTTCTTCTAATAACCCATGTCTTTCACTGGGCTTTTCAGCACTAGACCTCAATGTTCCCTCAAAAGGAAAGTATCAATACCTTTTTTTTCCACATGATGATATTGAGGAACAAAGAGAAAAAGTGGTTTTTGATACTGACACTGACTACAGGCAGCAAAGATAATCTAAACATACAGTGCTCTGTCTATACACCTCTTGGAGCGGGTTTTGTCTTTGCACCTTGTATGCAGAGCACCTGGAACAACAGGGTCTTCTGCATGCCTGGGATTGTTGGCTATTCCTACTGCAGAAATGGGTGCTGTTGCTAGTGCTGTTATTTATAACAGCAGTAATATTTAATGACAACATTCATATGGTAACAGTACCGAACGGGATGGTCAGGGTCACCGATTTCTCATTAAGTCTAGGGAAGCTCTGTCTCCATGACCCTCTGCAGTGATGCAGCATCTTGCAGCATCAGGAGCTACAGCCTATAGGGAAACCATTAGAGTTGTTTAAATAGCAAAAATCTTCTAAACCATTTGAACTATTTTAGCCATAAAGGTCACATTAAATGACAAATTAAAGGCTTAAATTTCATAATGCTCTCCCTATCATCTCTGCTTGGTAGGCAAAAATGAAATATTATTATAAGGTGTTGCTTGATTGCAAGTGACTCTAATAATGTAAAAGACCGCAGCAGAAGAGCGGGGGCTTCTCTCAGTGCTTAACACAGGCAGCATTTTAATGAGAGTTGGTGAATTCACCAAGGAAAGGACCAAAAGGCTGCGAAAGGCAGAGGAGTCCAGCAAAAGGTTCAAATGGGAAAAAAGTGTCAATAACGTCAATAAAGATGGATTTCTCCTGGGAAGAAAGTTAGGGTCAGTGAGGAAGAGAAAGGGAATGTAAACATTAGCTAATAAATTGCATGTAGCATACTGAAGCAACCAAGGGAATGGGAGGAAAACTGTAGGAAACATATGCTGTCCTTCCCCAGGGGCTAGCAGGAACCCTAGAACATGATAATAGCTTTGGGTTTAATTTTAATGCGGTTGGCACATCAGAAACCATGCTACAAATTCAAAGAGGAAATGTTGCTGCTTCTGTCTTTCATCTGCACAAATTGGCAATAAAAGGTGGATGAAAACGACTCTCACAGACCCTTTCTCTTGTGGTCCTTGTCCTTTCTGTTGGCTAAACCCATCCGCAAATAGCTATGCTGAAATGAGAGCCAGGCTCAATCCCTGTAAATAAAGACTGCTGATGCACCCTTTCCACTAAGTCTGTGGCAAAAGCTTTTTGTTTCTCTGATCTTTCATACAGTATTTGCTTTATAACCCTTCATTTAAATAACACCACTTTGTGCAGACATGGTGCTTTACATCCAAAGGTATACAAACATTATGTACAGGTATCTGCAAATATTAAGTAGCACAATAACTTTGCAGGGTCGTTGTGCTGCTGGGGAAAGTCTCATTTTGGAGATGTTAAATGAGTTATTTTAAATGACATAACTGAATCAGCAGCAGAAGTGGGCAGAAAATGCTTAGGAACATTGACTCCTGCTTCTCCACCGCAACCGAGTGAGACCCTCTACTCCCTGCCTTTCTGGCAGCTACATCCTTAGTGGCATTTCCCTGCAATTTTAAGACCATTACTTCTATGGCTTCTCCTCCTCTTTGCTAAGGATATTTCTCCTTCCCTATTTTTATAACCAATTTTATGTAAGGCAATTTTGTGGTTGAAATCTTACATCAAAACACATTTCTCTTTTTCAGCTTGCATTCAAGATAAACTTTTGGTGGCTCCATTTGTAACCCATATGTTGATGCATCCCATTCTGTTTCACAGTTAAATGGATGGCACTGGACTGTGAAAAGTTTGAATTAATTATTTGTGATAAACTGCGGAAAATCCGTGAATAAAATGATAATAATTGGACACAAATACGGTAAAAGCTGTCATAGAAAGAAACGCAGCACATCCATGTGTCGCATTGCATCCTGTCACAGGCACTTATGAAAGATGTAATATAAATTGTCTCAAAGAACTTGCAAAAATAAAAGGCAGCCTGGATAGTTGTATTTTAGCAAATGTGTTTGCACTAAGGGTACCTTCTGTTGAACAGTTCTGCCCACAAGCTGTCTGTAGAATATAGAACATCTCTCGAGCATGCTTGCCACCTTGAAGCAGGGCAGTCGGAAGCAGAAAAAAAAGAACAGAATGCAGAAAAAAAGGTGAAGAAAGAGAGAAATGAGGGACAGCAAGTCTAAGTACCATAAATACATTTAGAAATGAGATTAGCAAAGTATGACAATAGAATTTAAATGACAGACAACATTAAGATTGCAGTAAATAACACAGTATGAAAAAAAACAATTCAGCCATACAGCGCTCTTTTTTCAGCTTAGCTAAGGAGTCATAACAAAAGCAGGAATATTATTATTATTGTTATCGCTGTATTAAAATAGCATTTTCATTTCAGCATTACAAAAGTGGGTTTAATTGGGGGGGGGACAGTTCATGGTTAGTTTTCTTGCTCTCAAAACCACACATCCATATGCTTTGCTTCTGAAGCATCCTCCTCACACCACTGCCTCCCAACTTACCAACAATATCAAACCAGAGAGGAATGTTAGATGGCTGCACAGAGACCACCCCAACGATTTCTGTCACTTTATCACTTTCCATGACGGTGAAGTTGTAAAAAGGTTCATCGAAAGTCAGGGGTATGGGCGAGGGCGCAGGCTTTTTTATCCACTCAATATGGAGGCGTGCAGTTGAAGATTTTTGGGGCCGGCCATTGTCCACTGCTTTTATCTGGCAGGCACAAAGAAAAGAGGACTCAGACTGGCAGTTCAGACCTAATTCTATCGCATGACGATGACTGCTTGGAAAACGGCCTGTGTAATCCTCTATGTAAAATCCCATGAAAGAAGAGGAAGATAAGCACTTATTTCTCAGTTCTCCTTTTTTTCCATTACACTTTGACTTTTCACTTAAAAGACTGATTTTAAACTGAAATGTTTTGTTTTAGAAATGCTGGTGTGAGTCCTCCTGGAGATGCAATTCAAGTGCTCCCCACACAGATCCTCCTCTCCAGAACCAGCTTCCCTCTCCAATTTCATCTTCCACCCAGTTCCCTCTTGCAGCAAAGCTGGGAGCTTTATAATGACCCTGTGGGATGCTGTGCACTTGCGTAACATGCTCACCCAGACTATGTTTGATTGCTTTTAAATGGCATCTGTATTGCAGATAAGACTCGTATTCCTTATATTGCTTTCTTCAGGATCTTTAATTGAGTTAAATAAGTTTCAGATCATTTCCCTCATTCTCCAAAATAAATATAATTTAAAATTTTGCCATATTTATTTTCCTTGCTTTCTCCTCTCTGTTGTGTTCATTAAGAGTTGCCCAGCTTGGTGCTAATTCTTTTTATTATAATGTCCTCTAGAGGGATGGATAGACTTGATATTTGCTTGGCATGCTTTATGGTTTTAGCACAGCAAAGACAAGATGAGCAGCAACAAACTTTGGGCTTAAGGAAACGGAGAATGTAGGTTACAAAATGGGTGCTTTGGTGAATAATATCAATGTCAATCAAAGGGTTTTTCTTTTAAAACTAAAGGAAATGTTTCTGGCTATATAGGATCACTGGTGTAAATATGCTGTTACTATGCCTGTTAAAAATGGGAAATATTTTCCTGAAATACCATAGCCTACTTCTTTCTCTGGAAATGTGTTAAGTGGGTTTGGTGCTAAGGCGGGCCCTTCTGTTCAAGGCGGGCAGGCCCTTAGTGAAAAGATGCTGAGGGTGTGATGAGCATTTTCAAGGTAGAAAACCTTCAGCTGTTGCATTATAATAAGGGCCAGATCCCAGACATGACTTCCAGCTCTGCACAGGGAAAGGCACTCACTTACCCAAAGGGTGCTCTACTCTGATTAGTAGGTATTTCTCAATATTTTGATATTTATTAATTTTCCTGTCATAGTTTCCAACCCTATGAAGGTATCCCAACAGAGACCCGTTACTGTAAGTGACATCACTTCCTTTACTACAGGCCAGACCGTGGACCTCTGACATTTTTTTGTCAACTCCTTAACTACAACTTGTTGGCTTATTGCTGTAGATGAAGAGTGCACATTCGAGTCTTATATTGCTTTATATCAACACCATCATCTTGTATTCTTTCTTTCTTTGACCTTGTCCGTATGGTTTGAGTTCTGGCAGAAGTAGTCTAACTGAGATTTCTTTTAACTTAAATTGCTGCCATACTTTCACACTCTTTAATGTGGTGAGAAGGGTACTACAACATAGAGTACACAGTACCCCTCCCTGAAGCCACCTAACTTGGACAGTATAAAGACCTTGCCATGAGAGCAAGCAATTGTGTCCACACAAAAGGTGAATAACCATTTGTAGCCGTATCTGCCCAGTTCAACATGATACAACTTTGCGAGCAGACAAGCCCTTGGTCTTCATTTCTATGTATTCAAGGGAATGACTTACGTTAACAATTTGCAAGTTGACTGAACAGTCTGAGAATAGTTCACTGCGTGCAATAGCATGAACGCTCTCTCAGACTCAATTTTTTGGCAGTAGTTGTATGTGAATACTAGATTTCTTAATACAGTCAGATCTCACATTTAGGTCATACATTAAACACAGTCATGTGTCACTCTTTATACAGGAGGGCCTGTTTCTAAAAAAAAGTCAGTCAAATCATGGGTTTGTATGTCGATGAAAGAGCACTTACTGTTAAGATGTCATAACTCCCCGCTGTGAACTGCTTTCTGGAAGAAACCATCCCTGTTTTGGGATCAATAAAAAATTTCCCATCATCGTTTCCATCCACAATGCTGTATGAGATTTCTGCATTAGGGCCTTCGTCTTTGTCAAAAGCAAAAGCTCTGTAGATTGGCTCCCCTCTTTTCTTACGGTCCCTCTCTGGCAGCTTGATCTGATAGACTTTCTCTGGAAACTGAGGTTTGTTATCATTCTCATCCAGAACCTGGACCACCACCCAAACGGAGGACTGCTTGGGAGTTGTGCCCCCATCTGAGACGGTCACCTGAAAAACAACAGCAGTAGAGGTTATCCTGAATAGGTACAGTGGGACTTCATAAATTGGAAAAAAACATAAAAACATAAGGAAAGACCCCTCCCTCCCCAAACCTAACCTGCAATTTACAAAATCTTCTGTGTACACAAGACAGGCTCACTATAAACATGCTCAGTCCCTAACTCAAATATGCCCACAATGGCATATACAGGAATCCGGAAGATTTTTTACTTTTGAGATGAACCTGCAATGGGGAACCTGTGGATTAGGAATCTATTTCTCAAAACATAAAATCCTTTTATCTCAAATTCTAGAGAGAACTGGAATTAACCCATTAAGCAGGATCTCTGCTTTTTTGCAAACATATTTTAAAGTTTCTTCAGTCATGCAATGAATTTGAAAGACGCATTTCTTCTCAAATCCTAAAAGAATTTCTGTCACTTTTTTCCCATTAATTACTTGGAATTTCTTAAACAACAAAAAGATTTCTGTCAGTTCTTTTCATTCATTACCTGAGATGTGACAGCTCATTAATTCCAAAACTGCTTTATATGATTGTAAGGGGCACAGAGAGGCAGGTAGCAAAAAATTTCTGCCGCATTGTGTAAAGAGCACACTGTGTTGCCAGAAACACGTAAGAAATAAAATCTTTGAGGCAAAAGTTAATTAGCAATTTAGCTGCAACTTAAACAGAATTACTAATAATTTTCAGTGTGAAACACTGTGAAAACGAAATGATCCAAGATCAACAAGCACTCAAGAGATTTAATAATATGCCTTCAAAATGCAATCAATATGTTTCAAACTTCTCCCTCACTATTTCAATTGCATTTTTAAAGAGAAAGAAATAAGGCAGAAAGTTATTTCTGTTTGCATGAAGTTCAAATTTCACTTTCAGCTACATATGCCAACATGCCAGTTCCCACAGTAGCAATTTTTGATGATAGCGAGCCAAGGTATTACATACTCTTCCCTGCTCATACTAATCATTGCACATCAATTGCTTTGCTGGTTAACTCCTCGATGCTTTATTTTTCCTTAAACGTTTCTGTGTTCCCTTGCAAATCATATAGTCCTGATGTCCAATCCTTAGGCAAAGCAGAATTTTCTGGGAATAATGTCCCTTGCCATTGTCTCCTCCTTGCGACAAGAAGTCTAAACTTAGGGTAACCCTGATTTAGTACTCAGATCAGCAGAAAAAACACAACATTTTCTATGAGAAAGGTAAAAGACCTTTTCTATTTCCTGTATTAACTATACTTTTAAAACTGATGCAGTGGATGGGAGCAGACTGACAGCCTTACAGACTGAAACTCTTTATTTACAGAAAAAAAAAAATGGTATGGCAATACACAGTGGCAATGTAAAATCTCCCAAATCAGCCCATAACTCATTTGGAGAATGGAGCCTGTCCTCCCAACGACACGTATCAGCCTCAGGCCTCTCTCTCCTAAGACTGTCACCAGGGTTGACAATTAGCACTTGTTGGGATCGCCGCCTCATGATGGGGATGACTGTCTGCTGAGAGCCGGATGGGGACTGTCCCCATCCTGCAAAGCCACCAACGCGCCATCTGTCAGCCACCAGCGAGGGGGTGCGGGCAAAGGACCCGCAGCTCATTACCAGTGTACTCAGCCATCCAGTTCCCACTCACTACACTTTCCAAAATAGCATTTATAACGCCGAAAGGCTGCACACATGGCTGCGAATCTGCCTTTCCACCCGGTGAGAGCGACATCGCCGGGGACCTCAGCCTCTCCACTTCACTGCTCCGGGAGAACTTCAGAGCTTCTGCAGCAAACAAAAAGCCAATTCTGCCAATTCTCCTATTACAGGCTTTCAGCAATAAATAACTTTTGCCCCTTTTAGAGGCTGGTCCCTTCTATTTCTGTTCTACACCGGTGCAACTGTGCAAGAGCACAGGTTAACAAAGAAAAACCTTTTTCAGGATTTCTGCTGACGCCACAGATAAAATAATCAATGATGCCAGGCAGTGCAGGCTGTAGAGCACAGAAACAATTAGAGACACACTTATTCAAATGCTGGTCAGAAATACCAACAAAATGCTTTTTTGGGCGGTAATGCTCATAATGCATAGAAAATACTAGCAAGATTCAGGAAACTCTCGTTTTCTGAACAGAACATCACTCAACTTTAAAAAAAAAAAGACATTTTCTTCAAAGTGCTAGCAGTCATCTACCAAAAAAGGGGGGGGGCGGGGCAGATAAAAAGTTTACAACTAATAATGATAATAAAATCTCTGAAAACCACAGTGGTATAAACAGTCAAGCAACTATGATGAAAAACCTACTTAAGTCAAGAGACTGCTCAAGAAGCGAAGCCATTCTGTCTTACTAATACGCAGTCTCACAGTTTGTTAGGTTACTGCTGAAATTCTGACTAATGTGGTGTTGTGGCAGTGAATATGTGCATGCATTTGTTTGTTTTTGTAAGCCCAAACTTGTGGGAAATCTGTTCAATAACAGAAAAGTTGCACTGAAAATATTTGCTGACAGCCAATTGAGAATAGTAATGGCTATAACATGAAATGTCAGCTAATTAACAGAAATTAACATAGAAGGCCTGAAGTTAGTCAATTCTACTCTGTCTAAAACTTTACGTCCCCAGAGAGGAAAATGTTATGTACCAGCTAAGCCTTTTTCTCTGGGTGACACTCAAAACTTTTCAAAATGACAGGCTCCAGCTCCGCTTGAAAAGCTCCGAGTGCCAGACACGGGAGCTGATGTGTGAGCTAAAGCTCTCTCTTTGCAGGCATGTAAATTATTTAATTAAGCTGCCCTCACACCAGCGATGTGATTATTTCCCTAACTGTAAATCCGCGCTCCGGCTGACCCCTCTTTTCTGCTCCATCAGCCTGACCCCAGCCTGGCTTTTCAGATTCCAGCTATAGATAGGGTAAAAGAGCTGCAAAAATTTCCTCGGCCCCTACAGAAAAAAACTCCACAACAACACATTAAAACAAAATAACAAATTGCTGCCAGTTCAAAATTGTTCCCAGACAAAAACGGGGAGGACCGGAGAGGTCGTTCAGCACACTGCTCTGCAAATACTGTTTCCATCAGGACAGTGTATCACACCAGCACTTAGGGGCCCCTCTAACCAAGGCAATTTTGATTCAAACATTACCACAGTTCTCAGCAAAATCCTTAAACAGCTGGAAATTACAGTGAAAAGTAATCAGGGAGGGGAGGGAGGTTGGAACGTTTGTAGGACAAAGATACAAAAGCTAATTCACAGCTGGTATCTCTGGAAATGTGAAAGGCAGATGTGCAAGGCACAGGAGAGCTTGCCAGGAGAGAAGCTGTAATTCAGGACCAGTGAGGTTCTTTTGTTTAGAAACCTGCAGATGGCATGGTAGGGAAAAAAAAAGAGAAGAAAGGTGATATAGATGAATGACAGACTGTCTCAATATATGCTTGTCAAGATGTGCCATCAAAAACCCAATGAGAGGTGAATCTCACAGTAATCAAGACGGGGAAATGGCAAGGACCAGAATTAAAGCTTTCCCAGAGGAGATGAGGAATGGTTGCTTGGTCAGCATGTGCTTTCCTAAATGCTGAACACCTTCTCCAGTTCATGTGTCGAGTCTGGTATCCAGACACAACGGGCGCAGACATGCTGCTTCTTGCCCGTGTGTAACCTGATGGACCAGCCAGCTGCTATCCCCCTCTGCCCTTCTGGTTAGATATTGCTGCTCATGCTGTGTCAACACAGCCTAAACAGAGGATATGGCCTCCCAAAGCTGGGATATGGCCATGAAAGCAGCTGAATTTTGACTCTCTGACCAACCATACAAAGGGTTGGTCCATTCACCAAAGGTGGAATATCTCAAACGGAAAGTGATGATGTGTTTAGTGGGGTCTGATGGCATCAGACAGCAAGAATAATACGGACTTTATATACTACCTTTTATGGTGAAATCCTAAGCAACACTGCTGTTTTCCCACAACCTACAGACAGTTCCACTACAGTTTTCTTCATAAAATGAGCACTTTCTGTCAAGAATCTGCATTTACCCATTGGCTTTAATGTTTATGACTTTACTGAACCATGTCAGCCAATACACATATAGGTATTGGTTACCTGGAAATTTCTTTGCTAGAGTAACAACATTCACACATCCCTTACAATGCTTCCTTCAGCTGGACGGACCAGGACAAGACCTCCTGAAATTCCCTCTACTTACATCAGACATGTATTTTTTGAGAAAAACACACAAAAATATCTCTTTCTGAAGCATATGACAAATTCATTATAATAACAGAACTTTCAAAATCCAAGTAAGGCAATTTCCATTTCTTCTGCAGGATCTACTTCAGTAGGGTTGGTCTACAGACATTGACACTGCCTTTCCTACAGGACTGAGAGATACTCTTTCATATTCATGTTTATGTTCAAGTCCACAGATCAACTACAAAGAGATTTCCATAGCAGTGGACCTTCTCGGTGAAAACCAAGGTCAACACCAACTGTTAGCATACAACAGCTGGAATGTTAGATATGAAAATTTCTTCTTTTTATGACCATGGAGAAGGTATGGAGGAGACGTCCACTGTGAAAGTATTGGCTAAAACACAGCGTCAGGCTAGCAGACCTCAACGTTGGTGACAAAAATCATTTTGCCTTGAGACAGTCACTCCTCCTATGAATTGGACTGTGACACTTAACTGAAGAAGGTTCAGATCTTGAATTTTTTCAGAATACAAATGCAACTGTGAGGACCACCCTCCTGAATTAAAAGTACAATATTGAGTCTCATTAACAAAAGCTCATGGCTTCCAAGATAATTATTAACTCAGCTGGAGAGAGTAGCTAGCAGGGATCTTACTCCAACAAATATAACAAGACAATCAGCAGGTGTTTAATGTGAGCTATCAAGCCTCGAGAAGAACGAGAATCTTCTTCCATATCATTCCTTGGTAGGAGGAAGTACTCAGCCTACCCAATTTTTAAGTTAGAGGAACTGCCACATTACTGTCATTAGCATTGCAAAATGCTGAAGATGTCACATTTGCTTGTTTATTTTCGTTCGTGTGATAACTGCTTAATGCAAAAAGAGCGAGCTGAGATGCCTGCATCTCATCTGAGGAGTGTGCATAATGAGGTTTTCAGGTAAAAGCCTTTCCCTCCCCCCAACCAGAAATGACAATTTTGCTTCAGAAAACTTTAGAAAAGAGAATCTGGTTGAGTTACTGGAGACAGAAAAATGATCAAAGAGAGCCTGAGAGCTGAAGCATACCCCTGCTGTTAGTGACTAATGGGTTTGTTTCTTCTGCCAATGTGCAAACGAGCTGCAATACCTATTGTAAGAGACTCTGGAATTCAGCCCAAGTAAGAGAAATAAAAGATTATAAAGGAGAGCTCATTGAGGGATGAATGGAACTTTAAAGTCAAATACACTGAATTACTATCTCTGCCTACTTCAGAGAGAGACTAAAGTTCCGGTTAAATTCTTACAAGGAAATATTTTTCTGAAATGCATGATATTACTGAGCTACATGTCGGATTATTGCTACAAAGTGAAGGCAGCATAGCTCAAAGATATACAGAATAGGAGAGAAAAAAAACGGTACATAAGTTATTTTTTTTTTTAGTTCAACACAAACACTGAGTTAGCTGTAGCAAACTAGATGCCTTTTCTTTCTAATCCTTTATTTGGCAACTGTGGAAAAGAAGGGGGCAGCTGCTTATTTCACTTACACTAACAGAATGTAGTGCTGTCCCAAAAGACAAATTACTTAAATACTTCTTGTAGGAAAGAGTGCCAATCATATCAATATGATCCATCTTTCCTTATTTCCTTTACAATGTGCTAATCTGGGAACTCTTGTTTTCAATCATAAAAAAATTAATACATTCACTCTGGCCAGCTATGAGAAATAAATAATTTAGAGTACATTTTAAATATAGGTTATTACTGACACAAACACTCTAGGTGGCTGATTAGGAAAGTCAATGGCTTCCAGCCACATTCAAGCTAGAAAACGATGCATAATGGTCTGTTATA
Source organism: Gymnogyps californianus (assembly GCF_018139145.2). Taxonomy (NCBI): domain Eukaryota; kingdom Metazoa; phylum Chordata; class Aves; order Accipitriformes; family Cathartidae; genus Gymnogyps; species Gymnogyps californianus. The sequence goes on along the minus strand of NC_059471.1, from coordinate 10,820,187 downwards.
CCATTTGAGAATTAACGATGACATCAGGTAATTTCAACACTGTATTGCCAAAGACAGGAAGGAAGGAAGGCAGGCTTTTTCATTTGGAGTTAAATGCTCCCTGCAGTATCTGCAAACCTAAATATTAGAAGAGCGTACCCAATAAAGACTTAGAGGCTTCAAATCTTAACTTTTGTCAGACTCACAGTACTGAGACCAGTAGATGGTAACCAAATGACCTGGCAGAATGAAATATCAGAATGGGTGACTTAAAGGTCCAGAAATACTACCACCACTACCACCACCACTACTACTACTACGTTTATTCTGTGTCATACTTAATTCTACGAGCTTTTTGAAAATTGAAACAGTAAACAAGAGTCATAAGCTCTGAAAAGAAACGTAAGACTTCTATTTTAGCTTTAGTAGCACTACAAGGAAGGATCTGCATCGCTCTTGACAGTGACTCTCTCAAAGAAAAACAGTAATTTTCCATGGGCATTGCTTTTAAAGTTCATTACAGTTTGGAGATCCTGGCAACCTTTGTGCATCAGCCTGTATTTATACTGTTCTTCAACCAACACATGCTAAGATAAGTGCAGAACCAACCATTACTCCATTAAATTCCCAGGACAACAGAGCAGCCTGTCCTATGTTAAAAGAAACTCCTTTAGGCAATCTCAGAAAGTATCTTCCCCTTCTTTTCACTAAGTAAAAAAAAACTATAGTCCTCAGGAATGTCAAGCTGATATAATTTTGCTTTTGACAAACTGTAGATAAAACTTTGCCCAGAAGTGACTCTAAGCCGATCACTTCGCAGAAGTCCAAATGTGCCTCCTACTTCCATTGCTGGAGTTAAATACAGAAAATCTTCACCTCTACTGCCTAATAGTAGTGTGTAATCACTTATGATTCAGCAGAAATCATCTGGTAAGGAAAAGCATTGCTCAGCTAGGACTCTTCCTGACCTTCTAGGTGGTAACACCACCGTCAGAAGCAGTGCTTGAAACTGCATGTATCACATCCCACGTTGAGCAGTTTGCAAAGTTTGTAACTAGAAGACTGGAAAATTTTAGATCATCATAGTAGGAACATCAACATCAGTCTCCAAATAAGAACTGTAAAGGTCTTTTGAGTACATCAAGAACTTCCTTTCTTTGTTCATGAGGCTACAATAATGTATCTCGCTACCCCAGCATATAAAGAAGAAAAATTTGGAATACGCTCCAAATAGTCCTCTGATAATATCTGGACCCAAGGACATTTACCCACTTGCAGACTGACACCTTACAAACAAGATAAAGACTGATATGAGATTGCTTAAAAATAATCTTCATAGGCATATGGAATCTCTTTAAGAACAACCTATTACTAAACAGAAGTGTAACTACCCTCATAGCCTCTAAATGAGAAAGAAGATAAAAGTTGTGTATTGATCTTCACAGTAAACTTTGAAGAAGGTGTTTAGCTCCTGCTGTGAAGACTACTATCAGAGAGTTTTGTGAACAGGAAATGAGGAGCAGTCAAATCTGAGAATATTTCACTTCAAGCAGCTTTAAATAACATAAAGCTTGCAAATTAAGATATTTATGCAGTTTAATGTTAGTAGTATTCTCTATGTCAATTGTAATTCCATTCATACCTGAATATCTACTTCAGCCATTTGTGGATTTTGCTTTTCTTGTGATAAGAAACACCTGTGATCAAATATTGATAAGTTCCCCTCTACCACATCTACCTCTACAGATAATGCCCTTCTCCACAAATCTTCTCTCAGCACTCAGGAAATACAGTAGCTCTCAGTTTTGCGCTTCAAAAGAGATGTGCATCAACTTCTAAGCTCACTGCACTGCCCTTTTCTCAAATATTCAATTACCCTTCATTTTCTGTCCATGAAAGTCACTTGATTCTCATATTCACTATAAGCAGGAACCAAACACCTTCTTCAAAGTTTCCTCAAAATTATGAAGATTGTTACTGTCGTGGTTTAACCCCAGCCAGCAACTCAGCACCACGCAGCCGCTTCCCCCTCCCCCTCCCAGTGGGGTGAGGAGGAGGAAAGGAAAGAAAAAAAAGTAAAACTCGTGGGTTGAGATAAGAACAGTCTAATAACTAAAGTAAAATATAATACTAACAATTGTAATAATGAAATATAATAATAATAGTAATGAAAAGGAATACAACAAAAAAAGGAAGGGGGGGGAAGGAAAAAACCAGTGATGCACAATGCAATTGCTCACCACCCGCTGACCGATGCCAAGTTAGTTCCCGAGCTGCGATCCGCGGCTCCCGGCCAACTCCCCCCTGTTTATATACTGGGCATGACATTCCATGGTATGGAATACCCCTTTGGCTAGTTCGGGTCAGCTGCCCCAGCTCTGCTCCCTCCCAGCTTCTTGCACACCTGCTTGCTGGCAGAGCAGGGGAAACTGAAAAGTCCTTGGCTTAAGATAAGCGCTACTTAGCAACAACTAAAACATCAGAGTGTTATCAACATCATTCTCACACTAAATCCAAAACACAGCACTGTACCAGCTACTAAAAAGAAAGTTAACTCTGTCCCAGCCAAAACCAGGACAGTTACGCATCTCCAGTCTTCCCTTTTTCATACTAGACCAGTCAATATGTATAATCATGTGAGAAAAACATTCTGGCTATTAATAGAGACACAAGATTTTATCCATGCTTCCACGATCTTTTCCTAACATTAATAATTTATTTTATGTTTTAACTATCAGCAAAAATACTGTGCTCAAAAATATATGCTGATATATTGCCAAAATTTAATCAAGCTATAGTACTAGTCACCGTGGAGTTAATTAATCAAGCAGCAAAACAACATACACTTTACATCCTTGCTTGGCTGTGCGGCTGTGTCAGTTTGTAGTATAGGTCCCCAGATATTCAAACTGATAGGAAGTTAAGGCACAGCAACTCTTTTAGCAGAAACTCTCAAATTCGGTGCAGGTGATTTCCTGCGTGTGGCAATAGCCCTCCATCTATTTTGCAGTAAGTCAGCAGCACTGCCTCATGCTAACCTGGTACACGCTGTTGAACTTCCTCTAAGAAAAGACACAGTACAAAGGAGCTTGCTCTGCATGCCTTTAGAAATATTGTGGCATGCTGTTTCTGTTACAACAGAGTAATAACTTCAACTAAAACTTTCAGTCTTCAAAGGAAATATCATCTTCTCTCCTAAACTACAATATTAAAACTTATTTCTAAACATTTTTTGTCATGCTGATAGCCAGTGCCTTCTGATGATGGATGAAACACCCTTAGGTGAGGCTCTGTGATGGTCAGTCTTGAAACAACACTGTTATTACTTAGGAGGCAATACATTTATTTGGCCACCAATGAGATGAAAGATATACTCTGTAATTCCTTAAAGTTATTAACTTGATAGGTACACTGCATCCAAATTCTATGCTGCAATATGAAGCAGAACCAAGTATTTTCAAACGAAAGATAACACTTTTTTTTTTTTTAAATTGCTCTAGCAAGCAGCACTTGGTTGTGCTAACAGAGGTGACACCACCTTGTCTCTGGCAAATTAAGGCAGATTAAGATGCATCCAGCCCCATCTCCAGCTCCTCCTCCAGCCATTTGTTCTTCCCCTGTCATCAGTTTGCACCTACCTTCACCCATCAATAAAATGTTCGTGCATCTGTGCTACGAACCGGGCTACTGAAATAATCAGGGTTTCAAATGAACTGCCGAAAGAAAACAAAATCCCCCAAAAGGCAGATGGTTAACAAGTGATGGCGGCGAGAGAGCAAAACAAGGAGAGGCACGCCAGGTCCCCAAGTCAGGGTGGGGGAAATTTCTTAAGATGTTTTAGCCACTGAAGGAAAATGCATTGTGTAACTACAATTTTGGTGATGAATGGTGCAATTTCATTACAGATAGTAACTTACCCTCCGCACCCCCCCCCCAAAAAAAATCCCTACCGTAAATTCATCACTTACCAATAAGCCTTTGATCAATACCAAAGTAGTCAAAGCCAGAACCAGTGACCTCAGCATAAAAGACTTTGTATCCCATCAGTAATTGCTGAAAATATCTAATTTCCATCTTACGCTATTTTTCCACAATATGCAAGAAATAATGAATGCTCTCCATCCACACATACATGTAAAATGTTTCAAAGACAGTTTTATAGCTGATAGCCTGACGAGTAGCCTCTGACATTTAAACGCAATTTAGTTTTTTCAGGGTAAAAAATGAAACTTCTACAGTTTTATGCTCAAAATAAAGCTTACCAGTTAAAAACCTGATTAATAAAAAATGGATTTCTTAGCCAGGTAGAAAGTACATAAAATCAGACCTTTAAGGGGTACAGTCTGTTCCCAATTTTTGATCCTGTAGAGTTATTCTAAATTTCCAAAAGGCAAAAAGGGGCATTTTAGACCTCAGAAATTTATCTGGCTTTAGTGAACAGTCACTCAGGAAGATTGCTGTGACCATTTTCATTAATCTAAAAGGAAAAAATGAAGACGTGATTTTTTTTGTGATATTCAAGTTATTTGATAGAAGTTTCTTTGGTTAGCAATGAGGTGCAAAGCAAAATTTTAATCAACTTAGAGGACAATATGATAGCAATTACTCATGCACGCTTGAATACAGTAATTTTTGTAGTCAGATGAGGACTACATCCTAAAATATAATACAAAGTAGTATAAGAATGCTCAGAAAATCGGTTTGAAAAATAAGTAAAATAAGGTAAAGGAGATAAGCACGAATAAGGAGGTTGGTTGTTGGGGCTCTTCCCAAGGCAGGTTTTTTTAATGACAGTATCATCCCGTTTTTGTCAGACCAGGTTAAAGTAAATCACATCAATAATTGCTTTGATTTTAGCAATAAAAAATTCTACTTGACTTCTTGATGCCTACTTCACAACTTTCTGTGACAAATTAATTTTAGACAGATAAAAAGCATTAATTGGGACGTATTTAATCACAGTTTCATCTAATAGGCAACACAGACAAGCCTTATTATCTCAATCTCCACTTGTCTTCGATTCTAAGTGTCCTATAAATATCTACTATCCAGTTTACATTGACATGGGGTCAATTTTACAAGCTGGTTGAGAATCAGCATGGGATTATACACAGGGAAAAAATGCAGATTCTGATTCTGAAGCAAAACTCATATTCTTGGACTACCTTTTAACTTTTTCCAAATTCAGTTTCCAGCTTTGAAAACTCAGCCTGGAAAATGGACTTGGGTATTATGTCCAGTACAAAAGATGTGAAACTGAGATTCAGATAACTGTTCTGGTGACAAAGGATGAGAGCCACCAGCCTCTTCCCTGATGGATGCATTAGGACTCTGTTTCATCTGACATAGTAAAAGCCTTACTTTTCTTCACTAGACAAGACTCACACAGCTAAGAACATTTAGGGACTAGTTCACTGTAACCTTGTTTTTCATGTAGTCAGTTTAGTCGTCTTTTCAGCTTTCTTTCTGTCGAACCTCTACAAACCTCCACAAACACCTGAATAGTCTCAGCATCCCCAATCACACCATGGACGGCGGGGTACGTACATGCTATGCTGCATGGCTAGAGACACCCAGGGAAAGTCTAAAGACAAGTGTTTCCCTGCTGAACCGAGCTCATGTTGTCTGAGCAGCCAAAGAATTACAGGTATCTTCTTGGTGGAGAAGGACCTGGCCAGCTGTGAAATCCTCTGACTTGGAAATCAATGGGAATTTTCCCATTGCCTTTGGTGAGAACAGGGTTGCACCTAGAGCTCAGCCACCTCATTTCAGCTTGTTTTTATTTCTCATTCAGCTTTTGCCCAGCCCTGTGCTCCAGCTGCATAACAAGTACCTGAAAGCTGTAAGCTTTCAACTAAAGGGCAGAGAAGATGTATACCACCGCAACACCACCACCACTGTACGCATTATAACTGACTGGGAAGAACCTTACTTTAACACCGAAGCAAATGTGGGATTTTTTGTTTACTTCAAAGAAACAGCAATTTCATACGCAATTCTTTTCTTTAACATGATTTTTTTTCCTGTTGGTTCAATCTGTTACACATATAGCCAGTGATCTTGCGAACAGCGATGTGTATGAATAGTTTTCAGAATGTGTCAAGACCATACTGCCGACGTAAGTAAGTAGGTGTGCATATAGGAACAAGGTCATTTGGGGGTAACGATACAATGCTGTCCCAAAGTTTTAACATTCCAGATGTGTTGCAAAAAAAAAAGAAAATCCTGGCCCAAAAAGTTAATTTCCCTGAGTAACACTCAGAATGCATTAAAAATGTTCAGGTTATTAATATTAATTAATCAATTAATACTATTATAATTAATTAATTACACAGTGCCTGGAGTCCTGGAAAGGGATCTTTATGTGTCTGAATAATAAGAAGATGACATTCTACTCCCGCAGTGCAGGAGGAATTTTAAAAGATCGCAACTTTTAAAATATTCTTAGCACTTTGATTCTTCTGCAGAATTAGTCTTTACCATGCATTTAGTTTTTGCAGCCACAGGATGGCATTCACTGCTGTGCAAAGGGTCAGTGAAATGCAAGCAGAACCTAGGAGCAGACTTTCCCTCTGGGGAAAGGAAATATTTAATCAAAAATGATTAATATAAATTTACTGCTTTCTACTGATGAAAACCATTTATTAAAGACTGTAATATCAAAATCTTACCATGCACAGCGCTTAAGGTTCATGTTCTTACTGTATGGACACCAAAGATTTCAACAGAAGCTTATCTTGCTTGACTTCAGTTAGCTGGGACCTTCTAAAAATACAGAGCAGCAATTCCAACTTGGGATACCAGCAACTGCATAAAGCACTTCAGTTTCACTTCCACGGTTTACGGAGTCACAGTAACTCTTTAATGGATTTATATAGGCTCATAATTTACTGTTTATTTTCCCATTAGGGCAGTATATGAAGTAGGTGTTGACACATGGCATACCAATGGGAGGACAGTTGGACGGAACAAACGGCCAAGGTGACCGATAATTGGATTGCAAATGTCAAAGACTGTGGTTGAAAAGCCAGGTATATCAACTCACACATACTTTTCCCAGTTGTGAAATGAAAGTTAAGAGCAGGGACAATCAGCTACAAGTAGTTACGATTTATAGAGTTGGGTCTGCAGTCAGCGGCAAGCAGCATCCAATTAACTTCAGTAGGGTGTCTAACGCCACTGGTAAAATGACTGGATTTAGAGTGATGAGCAAGAATGTCAGACTGAGAGACAACCTAGTAATGCTATTAACCTTTGTGAGATTGCCCCGCCGATAATGTGATCTGGGGGACAATAAAACACTGTATGAGACAATATGCCCAATTTGGTAGTGCAGGGCTGATATATGGGAGAAGAAGGAGAATTTCCCTGGATTCATTTTATGGGCTTCCAATTAGCCCTCACCTCACCAGGTGAAGGGAGTGAAAGGGGGGAAGCAGAAGGAGTCCCTCTAATGAGTTGCTTTGTTGGTTTGTAGCAGAAGAGATTGAAAAAGCAAAGTTTTAGGAGCTGCTTTGCTTTTGAGCTTGTCTCAGGAGGTGTTAAAGGGGGCGAATACTTTGTTGGAAATAGCCGTGAGAAAGCTCCTGATTTATGGGAGTCTTGAACAGCACAAGTGCATCCTGTCAGGATCAGTACAGGAGGTGTGATCCCTTGGCACAGGGAGATCAGATATGTCAGCCCCACACGCTAATCCCCATGGTTAGATGCTGGGGTCAGGACCGTGGATGCTCGCTCACGATGTGGAGCCCTGGCCAACACCATCTATACTGCTGCTGCTTCCTTTGAGAAATTGTATACAAAATATAAATATACTTGTTCTCCAAAAGTGCATCCAGTTTTAGAAATGGGAGTATTAAGAGCGGGTCTAATCCATGGATTACTGATCTGACAGAATATTGAAATCTTACTTACAGGCTCAGTGAGGTAAAGGCAGTTTGTCAATCAAGTGAAGTTTGAGATGCAATTCCTGTTTTGCTATGTAAGTCTGGTGAATGTGTGCTCAATAACCTTTAGAAAATAGAGCATGAATGTGTAATTTATTCAGCTACTACTGTTTAGGCATCCAAGGGCTAGTGGAGCGTATTGCACCCCAGAGAAACCAGGGGGGTCTCAACTTAGGAAGTCCTGAGGTAGCTCTCAGTCCATGCTACAGCGTGGAGGAGAGAGAAGGGACACCAAATTAGCCCTGCAAGAACTGAACGAGGTACTGAAAACACAGCCCACAGCTCCAAGTAGGGTAATTTGCTCTGTCAAGAAGCAGGATAAATGACTGCCTCACGCTGAGCACTGTGCTGCAGCAGCAAGGATTTCTTTCGGGAGCTCAGCAGCTCGCTGGAAGTTGGGCGTCCCATCACCGGTATGATCCATCACCAGGCACCCTCCCAGTGCTGCGGAAAACAAAATCTTCTGTACACTTCAGACTTCCTTTTATTAAAAAAGCCACAGCTTTCAATTGATACTTTCACACTGAGAGTCGGATATTATAAGGATTAAATGCCTGAAGAGAAGGCATTTAAAGAAAATACTATTTTACTTTTTAAAATGCCGTTCCCTGGCTGAGGTGCTACAGTTAAGACGGCACTCAGGCGGTATCTAGTGGCTTGCAACAGAAATAGTGAAAGATCCGTAACTGTACGTACACTTGGTAAATGCCAATGAAAAAAAGACAAAACCTAGGCTTTAGTATTCAATTTAATCCCACAACACCTAGCCAAAGCTACACAGAGAGAGTTTGCGCAGGTCCATTTGAACAACAGGGTTTTGGTGAGGAGGATAAGGACTATATGCAAGTGGACCTCACGTGCCAGTTAATATTTTTGCTCCTTCTGCTCCTTCTTCTTTTGAGACCAAGCTAATGCACTTGTCTCATTGCCTTCTGCATCTCTCTCAGTCAACAGAGGCCATGCCATTTTGGCATACTTTGATGTATCACATCATAAAGCATCATCTCTGCTTAGCTAAAATGTGTAGTCTAAAACTTATGACTTCCTAGAAATTTTTTGAGTGTTTTTTAAACTCTGGTCATGTGTTTTGTTTTTTTTTTTAAAGTGTGGCAATATAAAACCATGTGTTTAAATTCTCCATGTTTTTTTCAATTAAGTCTTTAAAATAGCTGTTTGGCCTTGAGGGATAAGAACACATTTTTATTTATACAACATTTTAAAAATTATCTGGAAGGATAGTGGAAGGAAACAAGATTTACAGGGAAAAACAAAGTATGAAGCTATTTGTTGGTATCTGGATTAAAGATAACATGCTGGTCCTCAGAAAAGTCGAAGCCATAAATTGACAGACTGCTATTAGTAATATTTGTATTTTTTACTTTCCCAGGGAATGTGAGAAAAATAATTAATTATTTTGATTCTGACATTTTTGCTCTCAATTATTCATGTTAATCCTTGCTTTTGAATATTTAGAATATTCCTTGCCAAAGAAAGTATTATTTTTCGCCAAAACATAAAATGTACTCTAGAACTGCTATGATAACATTTTCAATGTCTCTCTATCATGAGAGATTAGCAAACAGCAATATTACATTTCAGAATGAGGAGATTAATCTGTTTCCTGACAACTGAAATTTGTTAGGCTGGGAAAAGAAAATTACTGCTTTTGAGGGCAGATTTCATAGCACTTGATGCTTCAGGGCCTTTGTACTTTTCTGTTTAAATCATATCTTCATAAAAAGCAAAAGAATTGTTTGGTCTCTGATTATTATCAAGCTGAAGTCAGATAAGAAAAGCATTAGGATTCTTATGTTCCATGATAATATATTTAGGGAGAAAAAAGGTGTCAAATATGCTTATTAAACTGATTCTCAACCCGATTAGAGGTTTTCTTATCTCTAGGTGTCTAGTAAATACTTTAATTTGTGTCATGTTACAAATGATGCTGAATACTCCAATCTTATTTCAGCACATTTCACACAATGATGCACTTTTGCGATAACAAATTATTTTTAAAATAAAAAAAAAAAAACCAACAAATTTTTGAGACTACCATGTTTTTGCATGACATTTTCCTACCCTTTCCAGTATGTCTTTTTTGCTCAAGCTGACTATTAAAGGATCATGTGGCGGAGGGACAGGGTGGCAATCTGGGAGTATGAAAGAACAGGTAAAGAGGGAAAATACATGATATTGAAAGACAGTACAGGCTATGGTGAGAAGACTGTAAGGGATGGGATGAGACTCAAAGAAAATGTTGTGTATTCAAGGTATAGTAGGAAGAGGTTCTCACCAAGTGCACGGACTGGTGGGAGCAGTTTTGGGAATGATGAGTTTTCAGTACATCACCAATACTGGAAATTATGAGACCCTGGATAAGAAGAGCTTTAACAAGGTGGAGACAAAAACCGAAACAAAACAAAAAACAGAGGAAGAAGCACTGACAAAACCCAGATGACGTTACCCTAGATTGACAGTATGACTCAAGGGAGTAGTCCTCAAGAATAAGGATGATCTTCACCATGATGGAGAAAAAAGCTGTAGGGAAGATAGTAAAACCTAATAGAACTTGCAAAAGAAAAGAGTTCTTCCAGTTCTTCCCTTGCGGAGAGGCTGCCTGTAAACTGAAGGGCTCACAACTGAAGATGATCTGGGGAAGGGACTACTTAAGCTGTGGGTGTCCTAGGAACCATCTCCAGTCAGACTCCATGGACACCGCAACAGCCTGTGACCAAAGAGCACGTCTCAAGCCACCCCAAAGTCCACTCAAGTCAAAGGAATTGGAGTTTTAGTGTTGGGATCCCTGCACGACATACTGTAGGGTGGTTGGATTTGGTGTGTATAAATTGTGGCGGCAAGTGAAGTCGCTGTGAAAATATCCCAGAATTAACTTTTTTTAGAGATAACAAGCATGAATTCCAAACATCTGAGTACAGATCACCCTGGGAGAAAGGACAAATGGATGCAAAACTTGTTTAAGGGCATATTTCTAAATGATGGATTAATTAAAAGGCATACTAGGATTTCCTACGCCCAGAAAGTATTTTAGTACAGATGCAATATATTCCTAACTGAGGAAGAAGATGCTCCCCTGCCTTAAATGCAACGCTCAGTTTGGTCTTAGCCAGGAAGGCAGGAAAGTGAGACCTCCACAAAATGTGTGTGTGCGTGCATGTGTGTGTGCTCAAACACTTACAGACATAAATTAACAGTCTGGCAGCTGATGGGTATTGCAAATGCTACAGAAAACATGATATAGCACTAAAGCAGACATGCTGCAGATAACACAAAGGCTCTGTACATCTAAAATAGATTCAAATCATGTGAAAGATTTCCTGCTGCTTCTGCAGAAGATTAAAACCTTGGTACATTCATAAAACAAATGTGAAGATTTAGCAAAGCAGCGTGCCCTTCACAATGACTCTTTGTCTCACCAAGCACGGAGCCTGGCAAAAGAGACACCCTGAAAGGGTATATCTGACCAATTTGGGCCTGGTAGGTGGGCTCCAGCCCATAAAAAAGAGAGCTACAGATCTTAGGAAACATACAATGAAGAAAAAACCTGTTAACCCTGAGCTAATCTGTGAGCTAATCCCTCAGTGAGAAAGCAACATTAGACCAAACTCCTAAATCCTGACAGAAAAGAAGAACTTGGTATAGATTAACCACAGAATTTGCCTACACAAGCTTAGCATGAGGAATGATTTATAAAACGAGAAGGAAGACCATTAATATATCCCTCTCTGTTTCAACAGCATTTAACACATGGGTGCAGACCTAATTTTCAAACCATGAAATAATGTTTGGTGTTTTAAATAATACTTTTCCATCCCATTTGCATTGATCTAATGCTCTGCCATCTCGTAGTTCTGCAAACAGAGCAGAATAAACAGGTGTTGGGTATATTTTAAATTGCTTTTCTCTCATGTGTTCACTCACCCATTTCCAGACATATCTGGGGAAATGCAGCCATGGGCGCCGATGTCTAATTCTCTCGTCCTGGGGATTATCAGGGATAACTTCAAGAAAATCATTGCTACTGAAGCCGTACTAAGCACACCACTCAGGGTAGGCAAAGAAACTCAACTAGCCCCCAGCATAATAAGTAAGACTTTCCCCTCTCCACAGTAACATCATATATATCTTAACATAATGCTAGTTAATCAAAAGGTCACTTTCTTGCACTACTTGACTTCACAACTGCATGATGCTAAGTCCAGTGAGATTTTAATCAGGTCCAGAGGGTCAAGAAAATGCTGATACACCTCTAGGCTCCCAGGCGATGCTCAGGACTTTGTAGGGTGGCAGCCCGTAGGCTGGATTTGCTTCCTGGCATGATTCCACCTCCTCTGTTATGCCTTGAAAAGAGGTGGAAAATGCCTGATAAGACAGCACACGAAGCCTATACACTGAGTACCTCCTTCCATGCTTGCATGTGATGAGGTGCTTAAAGCCAAGACCTGCCGCTAGATTGCTGTGGTCCACAAGGAAAATCCTAAAAGAGACATTTGATGCGCGGCATGAAAAAGCCAACAGCACTGAGCTTCGTGGATTTTCATTTATTCCTTTCATGACCCAACAGTTCAGGTCAGTGATTCATGAAATCTGTAAAACAAGCTCCCTCCCCTCTGCAAACTCCAGATATATGCAAATCATTCCTTAACTAAGGCAAAGCTCTAGGCAATCAGAAATGTGATTTTTCTAATGAGACACAACAACCGTGGTAGACAGCAGTGTGTGAACCAAAGCCCTAGCCCTGAACAACTCTGATCTTGCCGTGCTCTTCAAAATATGGACCTGAATTAGTTCTTGCAAAATCATCTGTATCTTTATACTGGGTCAACTTTTCATCCAAATGGGTAATAGGTTTTTAAACCTGGATCATAATATCAATCGTTCTCTGCCCATTTCTAGCAGGCTCACTGTCCGGTGAAACATGATTTTGTGGAAAATATACTTGGGGCAGTATTCCACTGTAGATGGTGAATCTGTCATTGTATATATCGATGAACTGGGAAAATCAAATCTCTTCCATGAGCTAAGGAATTACTAAATAATAAATGAGCTGTGCTTTTTTATTTTAACACCCAAATAAATTAACACAAGCTTACAATACATCTGTAAAAAGATCTATCAACTATTTGACTCATTTCTATAATTGTCAAGCATTCATAACAAAACCCCAAAGTTTTGCATATTGAGTTACGAAGATTTTTGATTCGGGAAGTTCATTAAACATAGAAAAGATAACTGCTTTTCTTCATTATTATTGGTATCCTGAATCAATAGAATGGATTAACCAAACAAGTGTGAGATTTTTAATGCTGGACTAAAATCCTGCCATGTAAGAACTTCCATACGGTATCAGATTAGCTGGGTGGCTTAAGCACTCTCCAACAGAGGCCAGAATCAGGTACTTGGATATAAATGATGCACTAATTGAGTTGTCAGTAGTGTGTTTATCCTTGACATCATCCTGGTGTTAGCACGTGCAAAACGTTTTTAAGAGAAACAATCTAATCTTGAGAGAGTTAAAAGAATTAGATGAATAGTATCTAAAAAAATAAAGACTGAAATCAACCATAAGCACAAGGCAAAAAAGCAAACAAAGGATCCTCAGGGTTGACTTAAAGTCTACAAATTTTGTGGAAATGCCACAGACATTCTTTGCGCATCCAGTCTCTCAAGGCTATTGGTATTTCATTGAATAACTGAAATGAGCTGAGGGTCACTGCTACTATTTGACATATGCAGACTCATTCTTGCCCCTTGCCTTTGGTATATATTATGTCATCAGAGCTGTGTGTGTATTTCCTATTGGTTACCTGAATTTAACATGGAATATTAAGGAATTTAAATACACAACTCTTTTTTTTTTTTTTTAATTCAAACTTAGTTTGCCCTATTATTATAATTTTATGAAGAGTTTTTTCTTATTTAATAAGAAAACAAAATTAAAATTCCACGCGCATGAAGAAAAATGTTATTAAACTCAGTTTTCCCAATGCTAAGGCTTTGTCGTCTGTTACTTCTCAAGTCGCTATCTAAAATAAAGGGACATCTGGGAGCTATTGAAATTTGCAATAATCAAAGAAAAGAACAATCCATAAAAATGCCATGCCTTAATTATTTTGCAGTTTAAAATTCCTGTTTATATCTCCTGCACAGAGGCCACTCAGTTAACAACTGAACTAGTAATATTTTCAGTGATGCACTTGATAATTCTTCATCTTATCGGATCACATTAGTTGGAGACAACAGTCTAATCGAGGAGGCCACTTATCACTGCAGACAGATGAATCACACCAGGACTTTTCCCATATTTTGCTGTGTAAGACTTTCTGCCTGAATACACATGAGAAGCAGTGTGCAATGTCATATGCAAATCTGTCTCTGAAAGAGAGTTTTAACCTCTGGTCATCTCCTGCCTTTGGAAAGTTGTTGGCTACTTCTGAAAACAGCAACTTGATGGAAAAAACCATAATAATCAGGAGGGGAAGGGGGGCAAGTGCAGCCCATCCATCTCTAGAAAGCTGGTGCAGCGTAACAACTCCTGAAGAACACAGGGCGCAGGATGGAAATCTGCAGCGTGGGGTGAGCGAGCTCAGCCTGTGCCTTCTACGCCGGGAACTCGGGTCTCTGCTAGATCCACCACCACACCGACCTGTCCTGCAGGCGGCTTCACCCTCTGCTGATAAACCCATGGAAAGGTAGTACAAGATGAACATGCTTCTGATTTTTTTTTAGAACTGTTTATTTTCTTCCCTTTCTTTTGTTTTTTACCTTTCTTTCCTTTTTTCCTTTTCTTTTTTCCCCCAACTTTGAAATAGACATTCAAGTTCAATGTGTCATTATTAGAAGCTGACATCATGATACAGCCTTCACTGTCTTTTTAGAAAGTTGCCTCTACATACCTACTGTTCCACTAAAAATCCTTTCAGGTGTCCTCAAAATAATAAAAAATAGTTCTCTTATTTCCAGCAAGCACAGCCAATAATAATTTTTAAGCTCAAGCTGGAAATAAGAGGCTGTTTACCTATTTTTTTAATTTCTCTTGCACCATCTGATAGGCTTCAATGTTAAAAAGGGAAAGGCATGCGCCTTTGGAGCCATTTAAACCTCAGACAAAATGTTCAATCAGACACACTGCCTCATTTTTACCCCATCACCAGCATGTCACCGAGCAAAAATGCAGCTTTCTCTGCCAAATGTGGGCAATGCTAAAGATCCATGAAACAAATGCTTACACAGATTTGTAATCCAGGATTTAAGCAATCAATGTTCTGTAGAGCATTATTCAGCTACATAAACCCAATGAACTTCAGCTTTTGTATTTCTCCTGTAAAAATATACATGAGCATATTGCCACATGGCTGCCTATATTCTTCAGAAAACGCTGCAGTTTCTCACAAAGGACCTCTGACTTCAGGCATCACCACTAGCAAAGGCTACAGCCTAACTGAATAGGCTCAAAAGCAAAACAAGGTTAAATCTGTTAAGTTCTTGCGTGGGAGATGCTGGAGGAAAAGAGGAGGATGGCAGAGAACACAGCACCGGTCCAACGCTGAACCACCAGCATGGTGTTTGTGGGAAGAACTGAGAGGCAGTGCTATTTTAAAATGCTACTTTTCAAGACTTTAAACCCCCTCTCCCCTGCATACTGTGGCCATAAAGTTTCCAGCAGCAATTTCCCCTGTGATATTCCAGACCAAATTCCAAGTGAAATAAAATTATAGTCCCTCCATCAAAATTCCCCTCACAATTACAACTTCTCATTAAATGAGTGGAAATTTGAATTCTTTCTAGAAGGCTACAATTACAGCAGATTATTATGCTTCCCTCTAATTACTGCATATAAATACATCCCATGTAACACAGTTTATTGTACCCTGTTAGTGTACTTACAGTAAATAGAAACCAATATGCTTCATTCAGCCCATGTATTTTGACACTCACATCAGATTTACCAATTTATCTTCCCTTGCACTGTTACTGACATCCTTCTCAGAGCTACGCTCAAGCATCACAGCAGGAAGATTGATGAGGCTTGTATATACTGATTTGCGACAAAAGCAAGGCACTTGAGAGGCACTGTTACTATTCTGATAGCACTAAGTTGGCTAAAAATTAGCTGCACTAAGCCAACACTCTGCTCCCACTTCTCATTAATTATGGTACATGACTCGGACCTTGAAAGGCTAAGGCTGCTGTAACAGTATCTTTAAACCTATTGTCTTCAGTTGCTTTGTCACTCTTGAAGAGATTTAAAGTTCTGACCATGCTTATTAGCAACTATTTTTATTCTTTAGAGAGGCTTTGAATAGACAAGTTTTCCACCATGACAAATGTTAAAAGATAATTTCTGAATGAATCTACAGTGGTAAATTTACACATAGTTTGGAGGAACAGAGAGATACTATGGATGCAAATTCCAAAACTGGCTAAATGACTTAAGAGCCTGCACCACGTGCGCTCATCAAGGAGAGACTAAATAGCCTCAGCACTTTAAAAGCACCAACTTCTTATATACCGTTATCAAGAGGATGAAGAGGTCATCTCTCACTGCAGATAATTCATCCTTCCAGTCATAAAGTTTCAAAGACTGTTGCTAGAATTGCACACTGAAGGCTGTAACTCTTTTGGCTCATTCTTTTGCTAAATACAGATCTTGCCCCAGCAATTCCCAGAAAACTGAACTCCCCAGCAGCGAGTGCGTTTTGCAGAGGCTTTCCATGTTAGAGGCATAAGTAACCCAGCATCTGCAACAGTGCGTTCAGAAACCGCTCCGGTTTTGAGTTTTCGAATCTACTTTCCGGGCTGAACAGGCAAGTCAATGAACTGTAGCCTGGATTCAATAAGCCTCTCCCATCAAGCTGCTCATGTACACTGGAAGGCAGACCAGGAATTCTTCATATTCTGGACATCTCAAAATCAGCTGACACAACACAAGGATGCAGATCCTGCAGGAAACGGTTTAATTTTTATGCTTATTATCAGACCTCCATCACTCCAGCAGCTGTTTGTGCAAAATCACATAGCAAAATCACTAGAGTTTGTAAAGCTGTCAGACCAGGATTAGGAGGCATCTACAAAAAATGTGGGCAGAAAAAATAGCCAGACTATTCTCTGTGTTTTTCCATAGCTCAAACTCCACTAATATTCTTCACTTCTAGCTTCTTTTTAGTAAATTACCTAATACAAGAGCAGATAGAGTTAAGTGTTAACATAGAAATTATTAGAAGACAACACATACTCAGAAGAAGACGGAAGTAAAAGAAGGAAAGAAGAAGAGGATGATGTGTCCAATAATTGAAGGAGAATAAAGACAGATCACCTGAAACCTGCAATTGCACCTCACTTGGAAATATATCGCCATTTCATTTACTTGCAAAGCAAGCAGGTAACTCTCAGAATTACCTTTCTTGTTTCAGATGGATATTTAAATACTTCATCCCAACTACAGAATCTTTAAGAAAGTCTGTCAAATAAAGCAAATGCTTTTGGCTTGCTTCATGTGAGAAAGTAATGTAATCAAGTGGTCATTTTCCTCCCATTTCAGGCAGAACCATTCTGTTAGTAAGAATCCACTAAAGCAAGAGATCATCCTGTATAAAATCCAGTGACATCCAATTTAAACCTAAGCAGAAAAATTCTACCTGATAACAAGCACTGAATAAAACCTGCAGCCTTGCAAGACATTACAAATGTGTCAAAAAAAATTAAGCCCTCAACTTGGGAGCTGAAAAAAAATAGCATTGACAATGCCACAATCAATGAAAAATCTGGGAGAAGAAATACTTCTTTTTTCTCCTCCCCAAAAGCACCCCCCCCCCCCAAAAAAACCCTCCCCAAACAACATTACCAAAACAAACAAAAAATCTCAATTATTATAAAGAGGAGTCTATTTCTGACTTCCTCATGCATCTGTTAACTCAGGGTCTAGACATGTTTCTGCACTCGCTTTGGCACATACTCTTTGGTAAGTGCAAGTCCTGTGACAGCAGCTTCAGGTACTGTTAAAAAAGTCACGCGGTCACAGGTCCATACATCCAAAGAAGATAATTAAAGGAGGAAGGAAGAAGAGATGCACAGCTGACCTGGGCTCAGTACTTGCTTTGCAACAAACTTCTTGTGTACTTACAAGGGGAGTCACTTAAGATTCACCTTTCCTCAGCACAGCAGCCTTAAAAATACACATCCAGTCCTTGCTGGTAGTTCATGTTTCCTTCGATAAGGACAGGGACAGATGACTCCAGAAGAGCCCCCCTAAGCCATCACAGGTGGCGGTCTGGAGATGAGCACTGGCACTACGCACAATTACAATGACTAACATCTGCCGTCTTATTTCACCTCGTTTTCCTAACAACTTTTGTGAAAGAGGTGGAAATACCTCTGTAAGTAATGGAATTTGCTCAGTAGGTACTGGCCGGTATGGGTATAGCATCCCTGTCAAATTCAGGTAGGGAAAAGACAGGCTTATTAAAAATAATTAAAAAGTTGTATCTAGGAAAGGTCTGTCAGTGCCTCACACATGCACTGGGCAAAGGGGAGCAAGGGTTGCCAGGTCAAGTGCTAATCAGAGCTTTTCAAAGGGAGCCAAGTTTGCTCTCTTTTATACCAGACAGACTACTGGAAGAAGGGTATGAAATGAAGCCGGAAGGGAAACACTGTACTACTGGGAGACCATGGTTGCCTTGGCAATTAAGGCCTCCCCAGGGGGTTAATTACACACAGAGACAGCCAGGCATTTTAGAAAACATTTTCTGAGTGCGCCACAAGAACGAGCACAGCTTGGCCAGCCTGGCTCCGGATCCCCAGCAGCTTATTTACTCTGATCCCCAGGAACGCGCCTCCCAAGAGGCGGTGATGGTCAGTGTTTCATCAGTAGCTCATAGGGTTGATTTGGCCATGGGGGCCGCGTCCCTGCCAGAGTCCAATTCCCTTTCCCGCACACCGTTCCCAGGTGGGTTTTACAACAGTGGGGTCCTCTCCCCACTCCTCCAGGACACCCCGCTCAGGTGTTTCTCTGCTCTGTAGCCTGCCCTCCACTCCCTATTCAGAAGCCTTGGAACATCCTATGACACCAATTTCCCTCTAGTGCATCTTCAGTCCTCAAAATCTTGCAGATGGTTATTTTTTCAAATGAGATAAAATTCAGGGGAAGGAATACATTAACTTGCATTGATGACTAAAGCCTAATTCCTATAAGTAATTATTTTTTCTTTTTGCTGTTAATAGTAACACTTCCCCATCTGTATGGGAATCGTCTGGCAAACGTGAATTTGGCACGTTTCACTGAGGTCTCTGAGGCAAACACATAAATGCAAAAAAGACTTACAGACCTAAGATTCTCATCAATAGATATATTTCAAAATCAATGCCAATTTCATTCAGTCTGCAATCTTCTCTGACAGTATAAACTGGAAAGCTTGCAGTTACTGGAACACATGATTACTTTACTAACTTTCCAACTTAATAAATCCTAAAAGAGGAAAATCCTTTTATTTCCCTCCATTTATTTATGGCCTGGAATGTGTAAGAATCTACAGTGAATTATCAAGAAAAAAAAAAAACCCAAACTTGTACAGTAATAAATTAACCTTTCTCTCCCGTGTTCTGCACTAACTAAAATAATTTGGGATTTCTAACAAACACAAATAACCATGGAATATGCAAAAGTATATTTTACTACATTTTGCTGCCAGATACTGATTGCATTGGGAACTATTTTGTCCAGATGTTTTTTAACTTGTATGGATTTGAAGAGAATTTCCTAAAATACATAGTAGGAATGACTGATTATGTGGGACAATGTACTTCTTTTTTACTTGTACCAACATGAATCAAGAATTCCTTATTTTACGAATAGACAAGAGAACAGTGTCAAGGATCTTCTACCCAAAGGAAAAAAAACACAGCATGGTGTACAGCAATGTGAAAGAAAACAATGTGGTAAACCCAGTAGTTTACAAGTATATCACTCCATATCCAATGTATGTGAGCCACTTATAAAGAGAAACCTTCATCTAAGGGCCAAGGGAATGGTTTAGACACTCTTTTTAGAGGGCAATTTTTAACTTGAAAATTGTCATTGATAGTTCCAATAAGTGAAAGCTAAGAAATTATTCATTGATTCTGATGATGCAGTGAATGTGAGCAAGGTCAAAGTTTGCTGTCATCCAAAAGAATAGTTTGGATGTTAGATCTGAGATGCAAAAATTTAAACACGTTTAACCTGACAGACTGAAAATCTTGGCAGGGTTGGGGTGATTCCACCAATTAAAAAAAAAAAAAAAAAAAAAAAAAAATTGCTCTGGATATTCTAAACTTCTGTCACAAACAAAATTTAAAGGCTACAATAAAAGATTTAACTGAAGCAGATTAGAGGTGGAAAACAAGTGTTGTGCATATTTGTTCAATTTTTTCCTGTGATTGTGAATTGCAAAATGTATTATTTGTTCTGTATAATCAGGCAATTCCCAGCTTTGTGCGAGTCTGTCATACACTGAGAGAAGGGAGAATACCACTCTCCTGGAACAGGAAGAAGTGATTTTAAACTACAAAAATCAGTTAACCTTTTAACATATATTTTCCACTTAATCTTACCTCCAAAAAATGCTCTGCTTGCTGTTCCCGATCCAATTTTCTTGACGTTGTTGTAATCAGACCTGTGAAAAAAGGATGATATTTGATTGTCAACACCCATTGAAAAATATATGTCTCTATCGACCAGAAGAAATAAATTCATTTTTCAAACACTCAAAGGGAAAAAATCTATTTGAAGCTATATCAGACACAGATTTCTTGACATCTGTCAAGCATTTTCTTTCTCAGTGCAGCCATTATGACTTTGACTAACAATGAATCTTTAAAGAAAAATGCTGTGAGAAAAGTAACTGAAAAACAGTTAGCTGTGTATCTACAGGTAACATGCTACATTTATTACAGTGAATAAAAAAAAACTTACTAAAGAATTATTTGTCTTATGATTAAGTGCTTCAATGAATCATTTGCATTTGACTGAAGTCCTTCCGCAAAAAAACTCATTAAAGATTTCAGAGTTCTGAAACAATTAATGGGATAGGATGCTGATTACTTCCATGCCAAGAATACTTGACAAAGAAGGTTATTTCTGTAATAACTACTTGTATACATAATGATTTCCAAATGTAATCATTCTAATGCATTAAAGGTTTTGTACTACAATTTCATCAATTTGTTCCATGCTCAAATTGAGTCTTTAAAATAAAGTACCCTTTTACATGAGGATGATCAAGATATCAGTTTTTTAAAGCAATGTACTTTCACAAATTATTAACCTCTTGTGAGATTTATACCAAGGAAAGAAAATGAAACACTTCCCAAGTTCCCTCAAGACAAGCAATGCATATCTTCTATGAACATAGCTTAGGTTTTTATTTTGTTCTCACTAGAGATTTAAAGGGCAGATTTGAGTTTTCCCTCATACAAAACATTTCTTTGGATAGGAAAATGCATCATGTGCTTGTTTTGTGATAGATTCTGACGAGCGTAAGGGGACCAACTTTTCCTAGAGATAAAGCTGGTTTTGGAGACAATGCCAGCGGACAAAGTCATTCTCAAGAATTCTTTGTCTCTAAGACTACCAAGGAAGACAAGAAAATAAATACTCCCTGGACTACCCATCATACTTATTTATTTAATCAGACGAGCCAAACATCTAAACACAAATCCATGATGACCCTAAATTCTTCAAAAAAACCATCAGCAACATCTTACATTTACATAACACCTCTAGTCCCAGAAGGCTTCTACAGCTCCTCATACACTGTTGCCTTCTCCTTGGAGCAATCACTTGGAGGAATCTATTTTGGTGAGAAGGGGGGAAATATTACTTGAAGTCATGGGATGAAATGAACAAAGGGAAGTCCACTCTGCTTCCAATATTTCAGACTTGTTACAAGATCAGACTTGTTACCAGACCACAGAAGCGACACACAAGGGGAGGTCACAGAAACCAGAGTGGATCATTACAATTACATGGAAGAACCTGGTGCTGGCAAAAGGCTGAAAAACCAAAACAACTGGTACTGCCTGCATCGAGCAATTTTAAGTATTCAAAACAGTTATACCATATGGGAGACATCTACTCACTAACATCTGAAGAGCTAACATCTGAAACTGAATATCACTAACTGTCAGAATGAATAGTACTTGTCTTTCATTGATAAAACTAAAACTACTGCCACTACTACTACTACTACTATTACTACTATTACTGCTCCTCCTCACAAAACTACTGTTATCACTAAAGGGTTTTTTCTGCTTTCCTTTTTTCACTGTAGAGCCTTTTGGACTGCAATAATGGTCAGGGCCTTCAGACCTGAATTTCCTTCTAAAAGAGGTGTATGAACATACAGCAAGTCTCTACAACAGAACTACCTATATTTTAAACATAGCAGATCTTAACAGATTTAACCCAGACTTAACAGCCAGTCCTAAAGGGCAGGTAACCCTGCATCATCATCAGTTCTGTAGACCTGATCCTGTAGTATGGTGCTAGCACAACTAGTTGTTTTTGATTTAAAGACAGCTCTACATACAACTGCCAGTTCTGGGCAGTTTCATTAGGTTGTTACAATACTCTATAGAAATAATTGGTCATTTGTGTGTGCAGTTGTGGGGCTTCTAGTTTCCATTCCTGTTCTCTGAGGAACTCTCCCATCCAACACTCATGGTGGCCCCATTGTAGTCTCCTGGCTGCACACTTCCACATACATTCCTGAAGTCATGGATAGATCACACTACACAACACTACTGTTTAAAATATGACTATACATAAAATCAGATCTCAACTACTTGATGTTAATATTTATTTAATTATGGTCACGTATTAGTATGGATGTTAATCTGGTCCTTTCAGATTATAAAACTGTATTTCAGGGAATTCTGTTTAAGACCAATCATCAAAACTGAAAAAAAGAAATATATTCCAGTTATGTCTGAGACTACCCACAGCTTTACCACTCCAGTCTCAAAGAAATTAATTTCATGGGTTTCATGAAAACCTTGCTGTGTCCCTCCCTCCTGTATTCAGTACTCCATGCCATAGATACATAATAATAGTAATATTTAGCAGGATGTAGAACTTTATTTTCAAGATACAGCCGCAACTGAGAGAAACTTGGCTTTGCACAAGAGAATATATCCCAGTTTTAGTTCTTCTCTAACCGTATTAAATCATCATACTCTGTTACGGTGTAAAGAAAATAACTCACAGAGAAAAATAAACCCAAAGAAATGATGTTAGGCTGCACTGCTGGTTATGATATAAAATCACAAGGGGACAATGATAAAAAATGACCCTTTCTTTTTTCCCATCTTCAATATGTGCCGTAGCTCTTCTAGACACAGCCATCTGGACAACTGTCCAAAGCCAGCTGGGAAATATAGCATGCATTTATCACAAAATAGTCAAAAACACTAACAAGCTTCAAAAGTCATAGCACACCTCTCAAATGGTTTCTCTCAAATTTCCAGGGAAACATCATGGTCCTGCTAAGGGCAGGAGATATTTATAACTGGGATGATTCTTTAAGAACAGCCATGAAAGTGAAGAGGAAAACTGGATCCAATAGAAAAGTTATTTACAATAAAACCATCAGCTCACAAGCAAGGTTATGTGATTCTGTTCCCAGCATTTCTTTGGGAATTGACTTTCTGAGTTAAAACATCTCTCTGTGCATCCTGGCACATCTGTTCCTCAGGCCATACAAATGAACTGTTTTGTGAAACTCCAAAACATTGTTTGACCCAATATTTCAGCTTGGAGATAACTATATGTTCTTATATAACTTGCTTTTCTAAATACCTGTTACTTTTGCTATTGGAGTACTTTTCCCACCCTAATAAATGAACAATTATTGTTCTTCTCCCATTACAGAGTTCGGAAACGCTGGAAGGTGAATAAGCTCACCCCGCACAACATGTCCCATTATACTGTGGGACACGGCGACAAGTCCCAGCTGACACTGACTGGGGAACATCCTTCCAACACTTCACTGTACACTGGATAGGATCATCATCCTCTCCTGCATCACTCCCCTCTAAAAGAAAACTCAGCATGTGGATGGAGAAGAAACAGCAGTGTCCTTCACCCCATCACCTTATAATCTGGATGGGAGAACCAGAGATTGGGGGGGGGCAACAAGGCAGACCTGCCTTACAGCTTAGGTGCAGCCATAGTGACACAGAAGAAAGAACAGGACCAAGACTAAGAAGTCCTGACACTTTAACCAATACATCAGCCTATACAATCTTCAGCCAATGCATCGTCTTGGAAACAAATCATCAGTTATTAGGGCTCAGACGTGTGATCAAGACATTTGAGCAACACTTAGCACTGATGCTTGGGATAATGCTTTTAGCACATCGCAGATGCAAAGTGAAAAAAAGAAAAACTTTCCGCGAAAGAGATCAAAACCCACGTGAGTTACTTTGCACTTGCAATGAATGAAGCATGCAGTTACTAGAGTGCAAATGAGGAAACGTAACTTATTAGCAAACGGTAACTTGATCATAGGTCTGATGTCTTAGAATTAATACCAGCTATGTGCATGGATGCATGCATGCGTGTGTGTGTGTACAGATGATGGAAGATGACATAAAATCAGGAATAGTTATGAATTCAACAGTATGACTAATGCTTTCTAATCATTTTTTGCATCTTTATTAATAATAAAGCCAGCAAACCTGAAAGAGAGAGCAGCAGCTTGTTGGTTCTATTGTGTCAGCTAAGGTATGCTTTGTTATTCAAAAGTGGTATAACGTTCTGTCTTAAACTGAGTCTTTTGTCATATATTGTGTTTTTTTGAACAGTAGTTCTGCTTGGATGCTTAAACATGTGGCTATGCTAAATGTCTATATCTGAGGAACACCCAAAAGTACACATCGCTCTCTGATGATATGCAGGTAATAGGCTCAATCTAGCGCAATTCCACTGCAATCAAAGAAGCTCTGTAAATTTATGCTAGCTAAGAATCTCTCTCAAACGAATGCAATCTTTGCATTTTTATTTTTAGTCAAGAATACATGAAGAAGCACAGAAAATTATTAAGTTATTTAACATAAACAAAGCAAGGCAAACAAATTTATATTCAAATGTAATTTGAGTCCAACACCTTTCATTTCAAAAAGTTCAGTAACTGAATTTCCATTTGCATATCCAAATTATTACTTCCTCAGGAGGTTGTGATACTGCCATGTAATCCTACTAGAGCTCCAAAATTTAATTTGAATTCTGACATTTTTGCCCACCTTTATCAAAGCTTGTTTTGTACACTACTGGAAATGTAAATATATTTTATAGGATGGCCTAAAGCTAACAGAGATACTTATGTTTATGGTTATTTTTATTATTAACTTGACAAGAAATGTGGGATAATATGCAAGCAGGGTCAGAATCTTGAGAAATGCAAAGTAAAAGCAAATAGTGACTTTTCAAATCTTAGGTGAATTTGATGCTGATCAAAGTGAAGGTGACAATCAAAGATGGGGGAAATAATGCCAAAACTGCACTAGCCCAAATTGTCACCTGAGGATCATGTATTTATTGGACAACACTTTTTTATAAATTCCATAAATTATCAACTAGTCAGCCAGAGTAGACTATGCACATAAGCCTTAATTTATATGCTGGAAAAGTTAAGCGTTTCTCTGTTTTCTTAACACTTTCTGTTCTGGAAAACTCAAGGCATTCACTACCTCTGTTCTTGCAGTCAGAAAGAGTGATGGCACCTGGACAAATGCGAACCTGCCGGCTAACTCCGCCTTCAATGCTTTAATTAGAGCGGCCAATTGCCATCTAGGATTTTCCAACTGGATAATCCATGCTCTGCCTTCAGTTAGCTCTCTTGTTTCACAGACGGGTCCTCATACAAATAAAACCTCTGTGTGTCTGTGTGTGCTTAAGTCGATAGACTATGCTATACAAATACATACATATATACTGTATATACAGTCAAATACTTGAGTATGTATAAGTATGTGTGTGACATTTTACATATACCAAATGAGGTGAATGTTAAAAATTATCCTAAAATACACATATTACAGAGGTATATTTAGCTCTGAGGTTTACTGATGTGCATTCTTTCAATATATATGCATTATTTGAAATATTTCTGTTAGAAACAAATTAATTCATGGACTTAGAGAGCCACAGAAGAAAAATTCACCAAGGGCTGTTAAATGCAAAGGCTATGGCAGAGGAAATCTCTAAGCACTGGATAGTTTGAACAGTAGTACACAGAGGGAAACATTGCTGTGGGTTTGCTTCTTCTGATGCTTATTCTCTACGCATCCAGATCAGCCCACGGCTGCAGGTGTGACAGTGAACTAAACTGACCTTTGGCTTAGAAGAAATTCACGTATTTTCCAATACTATGGCACTTAGGGACCAAAAATCAGTTTGCCACAGGCTATTTTCTAACACAGATTGAATTTCCCTAATATGGCTATGAAGCCAAGGAGAGTTCAATAGCCTTCTTATGAAATTAAATTATTTTCATTCAGCCTTTGGATGGATAACCTTACCTGAGCTGTTTCCTGAAGTACTGCTTAAAAGATAACAGAATCTGGCATGGAGAGACAGCATATTTTACTGCTGTCTCTGGAAGTGTTGCAAATTTTATGGTACAAAGACTAAATTTTTAAAAAATGAATTTAAACCCCCTCTTTTATTAATTTCTCATTTTCAAACTTTGTTTAGATGAAATATGAAAAGAGTATATGACAGGTAACAAGCAGGCTAAAGTAAAAGAAGCCCAATATGTTCCTCTGTTTTAAGCCGAAGGCAAAGTGTCTTCACAGAGTTAGGAAGTTGAGTAGGAAAGCAACGTCTCCCCCTTCCCCGGCAAAAGACTAACAGGATACAATTTACTGCATGTTTTACTGTCCATTATTCAATCATCTTTTTTTTTGCTGCTATGCATATTCATAAAAAACTTTTCATTTAAAAAATACAAGTGCGGGATGGGTTAGAAGTATGACTAGGGACTTCAGGTTATTATGCAGGGTTTGATTGAAACCTCAGAATATATTGCCTGGCTGCAAGTCATAGCAGTATATGCTTTACACCCTCTCCACTCACAGTGTTAGGGTCTTCGACCAGGACAGCCACGCAGCACAGGACCATATATATCAGGGCTTATACATCACACTCACACAGAGATGGTCTGGATGGATTAGCCGAGGTCTTGTCTCAAAGCTTTCTAGTCCCTGTTGCTGGGGAAAACTTTCTCCTCATTAAGATACCGATCCTCATCTTCAAAGAAAACAATTTTAAAGTGGCAACAAGAATATAAAATTAGAGAGCTTTCTCTGCAGAGTTCTTGTGCCCCACAAGATGCTCTGAACATCCTGCAACACTGATGCTATCTCATCACAGTCCAAAGCGCATGCGGTTCCCAATCTGCCTTTCTCAAATACTGCAAGGAACAAGCACACAGAACGAAAACCACATGAAGATATCAAAGGAAACGTTCTGTAGAGTTACCCTTGAAAGCTCTGCTTGGGGAGAAAAATGCCTTGGGATTGTTTGCTGAAAATACGGGTCTTTTAACCCAACAAGTTAAACAGAGAAAAGGAATAAGTAAAACAAACACTGCTTTTCCAAAAATGTTCCATAAATTCAGTGACTGGTTATACTCACTGCTCGTTCAACAGAGCCCCTAGGCTGAATTTGCAGAAACCCATATGAGAATGTATGAGTTTACTGATGAGTTTACTAGAAATCTCAAACATTTATTAACAGTACACACAAAGGTATGAACACAGCCTTTCCACACATATATTGAACATTGAAAGGAGTACACATCTGTTGAGAAATACAGCCATTAGCTGCCAACTGTCCTGCTACTCTTTGAAAGTAAATTTAGGACTTCAGATGGAAAAAAAAAAGTGGCAGCCACAATAAATAGCATTAGGATTTCCACCATATATTCAGGAAAGTAAAACTATTGCGTATTCCTAACCACAGAAATGTCAAAATGAATAGCAATAACCAGGGTAATTTTATTACCCACAGGCAGTGAGAGGCGTTGTAAACACTCTAACAGCACATTCATCTCCTGCAATAAATTAGGGATCGACAAAATGAAATTGAATTTCAAAGATAAATGATAGAAAACGATGTACATTTTACTTGGAGATGTAAACAAACATATCATTTTATATAATTACACATGTAAACCTCTAATTTAGAAAGACTGTATTCTGATCTAAATGGATGATACTTCATTGAACAAGAAAGAGAACCCATGAGGCGAGCCTGTGCAATTATGTGGAGGACTGCTGCCTTATTGTTTTTCCTGAGGTGACAATGAGAGTGAAACGACCTCTTTGTAACAAGCTAGGTATAAAAAATGATTGCTTTTAAAAACAGTTACGTTTTCTAATGTGTGGTTACGTATGGAAAAAAAAAAAAAGAAGCTGAAGCAAAACCTTTTTATTCCTCTTCGGTTGTCCCTTCTGTCTCTCGTTAGAGTTCCCTCAGCTTATTGCTGAAAATATCAAAACTCTGCACAAAATGCACAGCAAACATTTACTTGAATGAAGAATTTGGATTATGCTTTCTTTTAAAGGCAGATTCTGGCTTTTTTTGTTCCTAGAATCTGTTTAAAATGACAATATGGTGTGCCAGTCTGTTCAGCCTGGTGGAACAGGGGACTCGGAGGGACTCCCTTTCATCCCTTCAAAACTCAGCCAGCGCAGTTCTCAGCAACTGCAGGCAAAGCCACCACTCTCCTAAATATTCCTCTCCATTTTAAAAGTGGCCAGGTTTTCTGTTCCCCATATTCCTCCTGGAAGGTTGTTTGGGAACATGACCGCATGGTTGAAAGCCCCAGTTTCCAGACAGACTGCATTTATGAGCAATTGGCACCTTCATTTTGGTCAACTAAACAAGCCAAGCTCCTTCGGCTTCCTCTCACCTAATGAATTTGCCATTGCCCTTCTTGCATTGCAGTTTCAGCCCTCATCCCTCCTAAGCCTGATGGATGGAGGCTGAACACTCGCTCCAGATCACGTCTACGCAGCCCTGCTAAAGCAGCCTAACTACTGCCTCCAGTGGATGCACGTCTAGCAGAGAGCGGCAATCTTGTTATTAGTCCTCAAATGCACCGTTTCGTTTACTCCGCTAATGAATTTCTACTCTTCAAACTCCCAGGGATCCTTTCTTTCTTTCTCCCCCCCCCCAACATCTCCTGTTTGGATGATGTCTGCTAACTCTGGATCAGAGCAAACTCCCACTTTTGAAGCCAGCATCGTTGAAGAAACCACCAAATAAGATCATTTGTCTAGCCAATACTTGAAATAATCTGTTAATGTGTGCCCTTCAGCATGTAAATTCCTCTTTCAAGAATCATCATTTTTATTTCCTCTTTAGTCAGACCTGTATGCACATATCAATTCAACTACTAATCGCCATGTCCTCGTACTGCATAAATTCTACAGTGCAACCATATCAAATGCATTACTGAAGTCCGTGTAGATGACATGCAGAGCATTTCTTACAACATCATTTATCTTATCAATGACATCAAGATAGGTTGATACGATTTACTTCTGGTAAACCCATGAGCACTTTTATCCCATTTTCTATTTATTTCCATGTTTTTAATTATACTGTCGTTCAAAATACGTTGGAAAGCGTTGCAGATGCCAGAGGTCAGACAAATAGTTCTGTGACTGCAAGGCTTATTTCTTCACCCTGTCTTCCTGCTCTTTACCACTGACACTGTATTTGCTATCTCCCAATTGTATGGTTCAAATCCCAGGTTTGATAATACCCCTCAATAGTTACTTGCTACAGGAGTTCCGTTTAAGGTGCCAATTCTTTCACATTTCTGGAGTGGAGATGATCATAGTCATTCTTGCTAATGATGGCAATGAGTTGGGTTTGGCCAGGAAGAAGCCAAATCCCAAATAGCTGTGGACAGCAGGATGAAGTCTGCAAACTTGCCTGTATCAAACCACAGTCACCACCTGACTGTGGTCACTTTGGACCATAAATAGCTTCAGGCATTTCAGTGAAGTGCCTGAACTCAGGTGGGATGAAGCTACTGCTCAAACTGCAAGCCCAAAAAGCCTACCCTCAAAAATGATCCCTCAGGGACAGGGTGGTAGAGCCACCATCAAACACAGACTCTGCAATCCACAGCTGCAATTTTTAAATGAAAAGACTGATAATACTTAAAGTGCCCAAGCTGCACTGGCTCCTCTAGCACAACGGATGGGCAATTTCTCCATGGTGTCATTGTAGCCTGAGTCACCTCTTAGGGCTGTGATGCTCTGAAACAACTGAGCAAATGCCCTTGAGGGACTGTCATGCAGGGGTTTAGCCCTCCTGAAACACTTCACACAGAAGTTTACGGTTTGTGGGATAAGAAGGTTTTCAAGTTCAAATGCTTTACTTAGGCTCAAATGAATAAACAAGAATAGAAATAGCATTCACATCTTCTTTTGTTTTCTTCCCTTAAAAAGTGCAGTCCTGCCCTAAAAACCTAATTGCCAATACGACGCCTCAGCACAGATTTTAACATCCTCCTGCATCACTCTCATTTTCAGGGAGAAATTACAGAATTCTATTTGGGTTATAATTAGCATATAATTATTACTGGCAGGAATAGCTATAAATATATGTAACTGGTGGCTAGCTTAGTAACCAGCACACATAATCATTATATAATTTTCTTTAATTTTTTTGTGCACAAAGGCCTCATAATTCTGCAAAAGCGACAACTGAGCATAACTAGGCTCTGGTTATAATTTATGCTAATTAATTTCACTGTTTGCAAGAAAGAAGACTTATATAACATCCATGGCGGGGGTAGGTGGTGCCACTTTCAGTGGAAAGGGGCTATGCAAATACTCTGCACCTTGGGCCTGAATACATCATGAATTATTGTTCGATCTCTTTCTCTGGCATATTACGACAAAGGAAGGAAAAAATAATAATAAAAAAGTCTCCAATGTATGCTTTTGTATAACATACGCATAAGTCACAGCATGACGAAGTCCTGGTATTTTCCTTTCTCAATTGTGGAGGAGGTGTGGAGGGTGCGCAGGGCACAGCTGTCAGTTTCTCTCCTAATCTAGACACTCTCATTACCTTTTAAAGAGAAGTGATTTTGCATTTTTCCACACACACTCTCAACCGAGCGCTGTTCTTGACAATAGAAAAACAACCCCAGCTTTTCTCCCAACTGTGCTCAAAAGAAAGGCGTTGATCCCTCATTACCAGCGATTGTCTCCAGCTCAGCAAAGCCACAGTGCTGGGAGAGCGGCACCTTGTGCTAACTGCAGATTCCTCAGGTCAAGTCAATCTCATCTTCATCTCTAATAAAAAAATGATTCATCGGTGAGGTGACCTTCCTGATCCAGAGGCAGAACGCAGAGCTGTGGAAAGAAGCCTCATAGAAAAGATATATGGCTTTGTTTCATGACACACAACTCACAGACAGACCTCAGCACTGTCAAGATCCACTGCCCTTCCCAAGGCGGTCTCCTGCCTAAGAAACCATACTGAGACACCTCTGCTTGGTTTCCAGCTCACCCTCTCTCTTGGTCTGTAAACTTACATGAGACGTTTTATGTCTCTGTGCTTCAGTTTCCCCTCCCATAAAACTGGGATAATTGATATCTTTCTTTGTAAAGTGCCTTGTGATCTATAAAGGAAAAAATGACTTGTGTAAGAGTAAGATATTATTATTAACTAACAATCTCATAAAGCTCAGCCATAACAGCACTAAGCATTTTCCAAAATTTATTGTTAAGTAAGTAAAGAAAATAATTTCTTTAAAGACTGAAATGAATTCCTTTGCTTTCCAGGGTTTTCGGCTTTCTTTTTTTCACTTCTCTGTGCAGGGATTTATTTAAATTGCTATAAATGGGTAAAATATAGTATTAGCTCTGACCCCCCACTTCAGCGGCTCAGCACATAACAAATAGCAAAAATGCACAGTAAAACTAGAACACGATCAGTAGCTGCTTTTCTCTGCAAAGCCAGTCCAGTACCTCAGCCTTGCCGAACACCTGTCAGAGCCGAGAGGCAAGACTGGGTCCTGGGTACGAGTAAACCTTCGGCTGAGGAAGAAGAGCAGAATCAGTTATTTGCACAAAGCTCTCTCTTGCTTTGACACCAAGTGAGAGGTGGGATCCTCAGGCTGAGCTCCTTCCACGTGCACAGGCAGATGGAGTGGAGGAAGGGCAAGCAGACCTCATGTTCAGTTGCTCAGTCGGGGGTCTCAGCAGCATCCCAACCACCGTCCCTGCTGGCTGCTTTTAAACAACGACACTGATTTATTTATAACTCCCAGAGTGACTGGGGAAGAACCTGAAGGGACTGGGATGAGAGTATAGAGGGGACGGAGGAATGAGGAGATGTGCACTGGCAGAGGATGTGAACGTGCATCAGTCCCAGCAGAGAAGAGGAGACTGAAAGCAGGGCATGTTAAGCAAGCCTTTGCCACCAACGGGGCTGATGACAGAGGAGCAAGGGCCACGAATGAGGATGGAGTGGTGCTACTACAAGGACTGTTTTTGGAACAGAAGATACATCCAGAGGCTGCGACAAGCTGCTGCTGGAAGCACTGCAGCTGTAGGGACAACCACCACTTGCTTTTTACTTTCTCCTGCCTGAAGCGGAGCCCTGCTGTTTTGCTCCATCACTGCTTATACACTTCTTCTCCTTTATACTTTCTACCTTCTTCTTTCGACTCTTGGTTAGTGCACAAGTCCTCATATATCACTTCTTCACCCTCTGAAGGCCCCAGATAATGATGTTCACCTAGATGAAAGAGGGAAGCGTGTGACTTGATCCAGGCCTCACCTGTGCTTCTCTCCTGGTCACACAAATAGGGGTCTGAGGTCCTCCCAGACCTGCATGGCGGAACTGTGAGCCCAAGGAGCAATTGAAGCTACTCCTCTACTCCTTCCTTAGTCCTTCCAATTGAGTAAATCAATCCTCCTTAGCTACCTCCCTCTTGTACAGATCCCTATCAGAAATATTAAGATGGATATGGATGAAATAGGAATGGAAACGTGTGTGAAAGCACCAAAAGAAACAACAGTCAGGTTTAAAAGAATGGTTTATGTTGATAAACCAAGGAGATGACTGACAGCAGTCAAACAGGTGAACTCTGGGGAATGTGCTGTTTACATCTGGGCAGAGGGCCCTGATAAGGTCCCAGCATTGTCGACTTGTCAGCAGAAGACCTGTGGTCTGGTAACAGGAGGAGGGCAACAAGGTTATAGCACATCAGATATACTATCATCCTAAGAGAAAGACAGATGATAGCCCTAAAGATATCCAAGACGAGGAGATGAAGAAAGCAAGCAATGATTTGCAGCGACGAAAGTAAGCAAGACTGTGATGCAAAGATAACTGTTAATTCCTAAGTGTTTTAAAAGACCTGTCCAAAACTCGGCTACTTGTCAGTCAAGAAGAACCCAAGAGACACAGTGAGGACTTCAGTTTCCCACATGAGTCATCTTGGCCACAGCACTTGCATACACATGCCTTGGTGTGTAGGGTATGAGAGTGTGAGTAGGTAAAACCAGCTTACAGAGCAAGTTAAATAAAATAAAATGCCCTTCTCCCTTCACAAGGTCTCACACTGAGTTTTGTTACACTTAACTGTGACACTCTTATTTCAGCTAGTTTTAATCTAGGCGACTTCTCGATAAAATGGATGCCACATTTAACTATACGGCTGACCACAAGCTGAGGAGAACCATGAGGATAATACACACACCCATTGTGAAACCTATTCCGTGCTAACC
The DNA here is from genome assembly GCF_018139145.2 of Gymnogyps californianus. Lineage (NCBI taxonomy): Eukaryota > Metazoa > Chordata > Aves > Accipitriformes > Cathartidae > Gymnogyps > Gymnogyps californianus. Next base: position 10,786,441 of record NC_059471.1, on the reverse strand, counting down.
TATCATGACTCAAAAGCTGGTTGTTATTGCACTACTGGATACAAAGGCTCTGAAGCAGAGTGGGATGCTTGGTGTGCTCATTTGCATCTCATTACCCAGCATGCTCTTCCTCCTCAGAGCTATTTTCATAGTGGCATTGTTGTCCGAGCCCTGGGAACAAGTGGAAAGATGTGGTGACTTTGGATGCATGCAGTTCTTTTCTACTTGCTTTGCTCCCTCTTTATAATGAAAGGCTTTGCAGAGTGGTGAAAATGAATCAATTTTCCATTTTTAAGGCTGTATGGGTGGGGTTTTTTTTTCAGTAGTTTAAGCTATCAGGAGCAAATCTTGAATAACAAATAAGATTACAGAAATGTGAGCCTAATGTTCCTCTCTACGAGGTGCTCATGCATGAAGGTTTTGATCGGAGAGCAAGAAATGAGATTTAACTTCCTTCTGATTTAAGTTTCATTTGTACAAAGAACCTAGTCCAGCAAAATATGATTCCAAGCTTATTATTCAGTGAAGGGCAAATATCTTCAATCGCAATCCAGTAAGATCAGCAGCTTTCTCTGTGTGTTACAAGCCTCAATGAAGAGAACTGAACATACTGGCTTCTGTCATTGTCTACATCTAAGACTGTGATGATTTCACCCTGTCCAATTCATTTCAAAAGCTGTAGCTTCCAATTAAAAGTATAAGTTGTCAGCCAGAATAAGTGTCTATCATTTGAGCCAGAGTAGTTTTGGTTTCTGGCAGTTTTACTGCATCAAAGGGTTGATTTACAGATCCGTTACAATTTTTTTATTCAGTACTAAAGGGAATAAAACTGCCTTAGACACAGGACTCAAAACAACACTAAGTTACTTACGTTTTCCATAGTTTTTGATATGTTTTATCAAGTTAGAAATAAAACTTCATTCCTCAGTGACTTTATAGTTTTCAACAGGCACTTAAAAACAATTAAAAAAAAAATCCAGGAAAATCTAAGAACCTCAACATCATGTTCTTTAACAACATCTAGCATACAAAGACTACATTGTACTTCATAAATGTCAATGAATTCAGCACCAAAAGCCTGTGTGAGGTATGAGATTAACTCCTCCACGGGTTAAACAGATTTCTCCCATTTTACAGATAGGGAATCTTAGCCATAAAAGTAAAACTACATGTTGAAGACTGGTGCAAACTACAGCAGAAGCACATTTAAAACTCTTATTTTCAGTCTCTCAGGTTTGTGTTTTAAGAACATGAGCAATTTTGAGACTCCTTCTTGGGATAAAAAAAGGGTAAATAATGGCAAAAATAATGTACAAATACACGACAGAAGTCTCTGGGCAAGGAAAAAATGCGAGTTTCTGGGTTTTTAAGGCTAAGACTCAGTACCTCCTTAAAACATGCAGAGCGTTTGCTCCTTGGGCTTCATGTGGCAGGAGGCTGAGTGGCATTTCGCAGCAGGGTCCTGTGACGATGCTTTTAAGTGTTTGTGCTGTATAACCCTTGATGAATCAATTAGGCATTCTCACTCACCCAAATTATTCATTTTACTAGCAGTATTGTTTTTACAGCAATAGCACTGTCCTAGGTCTAGAAACTGGTTCTGTAGGATCCAAAAAGATCAGGTTATACCTGCTGTAGGTACCTGGGATGTGCTTGGTGAAATTAAAACAACCCACAGCTAAAAGGTAAATGGATTAGGTATTTAAAACATTTTAAGATGGAGGAAATCACTGTCAGCTTCTTTAAAGCCCAAATCTACCCCAAGCACACTGCACTGAGCTTGGAGCCAATGTGTTGGGGTATCATGGAGACATGCAGGAACTGGGAGCAGAGACTGGAGAATGCTTGGCAGCTGGGACTGGGCTCTGTCAGAACCAGGATAGGCACAGATCTAATCATATGAACAACAAAACACAATTTTCAAAAAGGCCATGATATCTGGTAACAGTGACACACCGAGTTGAGCGCACTGCTGGAGCACCTGGACAATCCTGGTAGCTACTGCGCAGAGTTGTGATGGTGGTACAAAACCAGGGACGCACAGAGAGCTACAGCAGCCATTTCTCTTCCAGAGGCAATGCTTGTACGAGCAGGCAGAAATGAATGAAGGCAGCAACAGCGCAAAGTAACAAAATAATGAACAATAGTTCATTAAAAAGTGAAATGAGCAACAGTTCATTAAAAGTTCACTAAGACACCCGATGCCCGAAAATAATTTTGCTTTGTCAGTCACAGGAAGGAAGACAAAGAAGTAAGATTAAATGCATTTTTAGTACATGGATTTTTCCAAGAGTCTGTAACTATTCCCCCAGCCACACCACCGAAACCCCTCTCAAAGCCAAGGGTTAGCTTAGGTGCCACGGACCAGAATAGGACCCTGGTTAACCAGTACAGGTAAGACTCACTGTACTCACCTGCATCCTACCTGGCTGACAAACACCCTTGTACAGTCAAAGGAGAGAAGCAGGCACTTCTTAAGCATGATTTATATGGTTTATTTTAGATATCCAAGCTAAGAGGAGATAAAATGCGGTTTAGGGGTGACTGTCTCTCTCCAGTCACTATAAAGGCAGTCTACAAAACTAGCTCAGGTGCAGCTGACTACAGTTTGATAAGGGGAGTCCCACCCTCTGCGTCCTAAGATATACAACCCAGCAGGCAGATGAGGGAGGCAGAGTGGGACTGTCTCTAACTGCAGGTCCTCCTGGATTTGGGGCTGTCAGTGTGGCCTTATGGCATAAATTAGAGCAGCCCCAGAAAGCTGTGAAGCAGCTCTGAATTTCTTATTTTAGGCTACATTGCTCTCTTTCTCATTGTTGATATTTCTCCGGAATCCTCTGCCGGCTGGCCCCTTTCCGTTTCTATGTGCAAGGAGGGACCTCTCCTGTCCCGCAGCTCAGATGGTTCCCTCCTCCTCTGGCCATTGGAGTTCAAGGGGGGAGATAGCACCTGTGACCCCTATTTCTGCTGCTGAGATAAATTCAACTTTCCATTCAATTTTTATTTCTAGGTCAAGACAAGAATGATAGATTAAAAACAAAAATAGCTGAGCATTCAGTCTGGAAGCTGCTGCAGCGCTGCACTCCCAGCCTGCTGGACCCCAGACAGCCTCCTGCCTCCAACTATGCCAGTTATTGATTTTTGTACCAAAACATTTACACTGGCACAACCCTCAGCGAGTGCAATTATATGGGTATAAAGGTGCTTTATACTAGCATAGATGATGAGATAAACAAGCTCATTTATACCGCTGTAACTGCATTCACTTCTGGGTATTTGTACCGCTTTAATGATATCAGTGTAGTTAAAGCAATACAACTTGTGTCTACAGACAAGACCTCAGCCTAATGGTAATTAACACAGGCATTTCCAGCCACCCTGAGCAGCTGAGGTTTATGTTAGAAATAGCAACTGACCCATAACAATTTGCAACAGCATCAGAAACCTCTATAAAACAGCTCCACCTTCAATTGCTTTTGCCACATTTGCAGGAAGGATGTTTATTATGCCCCTTTTAGCAGGAGGCCCCAAGAGCTAAAAGTTGCTTGTGGCCACTTTTCTCTTGCGTCTGGACAGCAAAACAAAAAAACCAATCAATTCAGCCACTGACATTTTGCTGTGAAAGAGCTAAGCCAGCACAAAAACGCCGATAAAAGTGGTGGTTAACCCTGTGCTACCCTTATTGTTCTTTATTCACCAGCTCCGAGCGCTCCAGCAGCCCGCGGAGCGCGGGAGAAGGGGCTTCGCCATCTGTTGCTAGGGCTGACATAACCCTGTTTGCTCAAGCATTGCTTCACGGGGCTGTGCTTGCATCATTGATCAGCCCTCGCCCTGTGCTGGCCCGTTCAGCAGGGCCTCGGCTGTCCGCTCTCGAGCACCTCGCTGCAAAAGGGACCTGCCAAAGTGCTTGGCCTCACTTGGAGAGAGGTTTGGATATACATCAAGATTACTTTGGACGGAGTATTTGTCAACTCGTCCCGGGAGAAATTACACCCTGCACGGTACATAACTTGACAAAGGGAGAAAAAACAACCCCAGAAAACAACCCTTCTCTCCCATAAGCACGCTCCACGGGTGGTTAAACTTAACTCCAAACCACAGAAAACCAGATTGTGCTTTCCGCTGAGACTAGATTTGCCAAGAGGCTGCTGAACCCATCAATGCGATAATGGATACACATTTTGCTTAGCTTCGTACTCCTGGTCTCTTTATCTCTTTTCCCTGATTAATACTAGAACAATCTCATGGGAAACTACAAGAAATTCCTTGTCCAGAAAAAAAAGAGGTTTAATAAAAAAATGGGCTGCCAATGCAGACAGGCAGGAATGCTGCCGTTGGACAGTCAGGGAATTGAGGCACAGAGGGGCTTAGTGACTTGCTCAAGGTCAAACACATAGATATGCATGAGCAAGGAAAGACCAAAGCGCTGTCTACAAATACTGCAACAGCACAGACATCAACTAGACACACGGACTCCTCATTTCCAACCATCTTCTATTTTCCCAAATGTCTGAGTGGGTCATGCAGCATTAGGATAAACAAAGGGCATGTCATGTTTAAAATATATACACCATAAACATGGAAAATGCTTAACAAAACTGACACATATATTGAACAGGCTTCCAGAAATGTGCAAGATTTCCATTTGGAGTTGTGTTTTTTCCTTAGGGATGAAGAGGGGAACACAAATACAAATTGTTTTTACAGGAAGCAGATCTGTAATTGAAAAATCAGTAATGCTTTAAATGTGAAACATCAGACGAGACTCATCTTGAGACTAAGACACCTAAATTTAGGTGTCTGCATGTGACATAGGGAGCTCATCGGTACATGTTCAACTCAGTTGCCTACACATAAGCATCTAGGGCTTTGGGTACTTCTGGTCCCCAGCCGTTGCACTGGAGAGACATGGCTCTCCTGCAGGTCCTGCGGATGCCTCAGGTATCCCAGGGCTTCTCATTTAGCACTTCATGCCCACGTCTGGAGTGCTTTTCTCCCAGTTTGAGGGAGAAAAAATGTTACTTTGCCTGCATGTTCCTGCAACATGATGATGGGGACAAATCATTGAAGAACAATTTAGGTTCCTACTTTCAGTGACCTTAATTTCATTTTCATCTTATATGGCCTGTTTTCGAGACCCTACCTGACATCAAGCTGTGTTAATTAACACCTTCCTACACTGCTCAGCACCAGTGATAGCCTCCCTCCCAAGTGTTTTTGACAAAATTGGGCATCAAATGAAGTGCTTTTCTCACTGAATCTCAGCTTTCCAACAGTTGTGGGTTTTTCTGAAAAAACCCACAACTCTTCATTACAGTGTTTTTAATTTCTGTATTTTTTCTCTACAATTAGGAGCTTGGATTTGAGGATCCCACTGTGCTGTCTAATAGTCTCTCTTCGTACCTTGATGCAGTCCAAGTTCCCACAGCCCTCGTATCCCAGAATCCCAACGGAACAAAAACTGCTGCTCAGAGGAAGCTGTCTGAGCAGGTTGCCCAGCCCAGAGGACTGGGAGCTGTAGAAAAGGCATCGGGACTGCTATTCTCAAAAGACCAAAGAAGTATTTTAAATTTTGATTTTTCACCCAAAAGAATTCAAACTGGTATATGGCATTTTTTAATCGGGGAAAAAAAAAAAAAAGACTCAGGCTCTCCTGTGCTTTATACAGTGATATATAACTTTGTGGCATGTCACCAACTGAAAATCCTCCTTGCAGAAAGGGTTTCTTGGCTGATACATATTCGGTTGCTGTAGTACTGTCATCCCCTGACTGTGCAATATGTTCAATTTGGAAGGACTAAGGAGCTGAGTTAGACCCCAACAAGCCCTTGAATGAGTGGGTGCTCTGGGCTGCAAGCAGATATATCTATTTTCCTGCCCTTCTCAATACATCGCCACCAACGACACCAGCTCCTGAGCAGGAACTGCTCACTTTTTCCCTGCCCTGCTACCCTAAGGGAAGAGGCAAAGGGTTGGCTTCGGACAGGGTTCTGTGAGATGCATCAGCCACAGGAGATACTGTGTGTCCGTTCTTGCTCCACACTGCCCCTTCCACAGGAATGATACCACCAGAATATACAGACTTAAATAAAGTTGTTTGATAGCTCTATATTAAAACATCTTCTAACAGGGAAAAAACCCCACCTTTTTGGTAATTTATGAGAGCTACACCACGGCAGCACCATGCTGTCACAGGAATAGGATTAATATTTCAACTGATATGATGCCAAACACCACATAGGATGAAAGTCATCTTGTCTAGTTTCGGCTAAGTAAATCTGGGTATCCTGTCTAAGCCTGTAATCCAGATTTCTGCTGTAAGAGGCACAGGAGAGGCTGCTTGGCAGTCTGGACCGCCGCTCCCTCTCCACTGCCTACAGACAAGTCTGCATGTCTGGCTTAGCACAGATGCCTAACTCTGAAACGGTGACATTAAACAAGATTAATCCCATCCTTCATGGCCAGCAGCACCACCACAAAAAGCTGTCCTCATCGCTCCTTGCTCTTCTCCCCTCTCTCCCCTTGCCCATTCAGATATATTTGGTAAGTCCCTGGGCAGCAGTGCACTGGTATTCAGAAGTCTTGATTTCTTTTGGCAATTTAGTCCCAAGTTTTAACTGTTTATACAGGAAGACTTAATGAGTACAGTTACTTGTGTGAAAACACAAGCATCTGTGATTGTGATTATGGCTAAATTCATCTGCAACCTCAGCTGTCAATAGTTTATTATCTTTTTAAAATTATAATAAAATTAAATCACATCCCCTAATTATAAAGGGACTATTTTGAGAAGTCTCAAAAAGGTGACCTGCACCTTTCGGGCAGGATCACGCTCACCATGTGACCTTCCCGTCACCCTAAGCATAACGAAGCAGAAATAATTGGGAAATTCCCTCCGATGTCACCTCTCAGATTGTGCTTGCCGCTTCTCAAGGCTGTCATCACGCTGCCGCCTGCTCGCAGTAATCGCTGCTGGCACAGGACGTGCTCGTACCACGCTGCATTATTAGCAAGCTGTCAGACACCGGCGACGCAGAGCCCCAGTGCCAACATAGAGAGAGTTATAAGGATAATAATGTTGTTTGTTAGGTAAAAATAACTGAACTTTCAGAGTAAAAAAAAAACCAACCAAAACTCTAGTCTTTGGTTGAATGCTATTTTATTTCTTTCCCCATGCCAAGCTCAGGAATGGGTTTATGAGGTGGATGCAAGCTGATGTCGAAGAGCAGTAATTTATTTGCAGAGTTCTTTCTGCAAGCCTGCAAGGGTTGCCAGGGGGAATTACTTGCCATGTTTTAATTGCTTTTTATAGGCTGGATAGTGCATGTAAGCCAAGCCCTGAGTAAGGACTTGAACACAACCTGCACCCCAAGGAGAGGAGCTCCAGGAGGCACCGTGGCTCAGACACGTACTCCTGAGCCCCACTTACCCCCACGCTCCCCTGTCATGTCCCAGAGGCAGTCACCCACCATGGACCCGTGCCAGTAACACAGCCTGGCACAGGTCCCTCTGCCCTGGCTGCCTGGAGAGTCCGGAGGCAGGAGGAGAAGCCGCCCACACGGTCCCCATCCACCTGCTCCCAGCACAGGGACGGAGAAGTGAGCAGTGACCCCCTGCATGCCTGGCCCCATATTTTGAGCAGTCGGCAAAGGAGGGGGGCATTCACACTCTCCTGTAAAAAATATCCATCACAAGTCAAAGTCCAGCTGTCAAACAGTTCATTCCTTTATACCATCTTCCTCTACATACGGAACAGCCTCTCAGTTCAGTTTCAACCTAACACCTCATTCAAATCTCTCCTGGAGCCCATAAAAAATCTGTGAAAGACAGGAAATATTTCAAGAAGAACAACTCCAAGTTACTTCCTTCCTACCAACTTCTCAGCAAATCCTCTCCTCTGCTTCTCCTGTTTCTGTTCTAAACCCAGGATACAGGAATACCATCAATTTGCAGCAATGATGATTGTTCAAGTATTACAAAGACTACAGGATAATAAAACAATTTACGAGTAAGTTGAAACAGTTAACAGCTGACCTCCTCTCTGTGCCGATGAAATCAATAGCCCAAATTTCCCCTCCTACAACAACTGTAGCTTAGGAGTTTGGTTACTGTACCTCACTGCACAGTGCCTGCATCTGTGCATGCACGTGGAGTGCCGGGCATGTAGCATGGGATGGCGTCTTTCCAAAGGATATGTGCTATATTAAATGGAAATAAAATATGACCATATATTTCCTATCCTCTCCAAACGACCGAAGGTAAGATTCATTTACAGACGTGACTTAGGGAACTGGACAAAATCTGTGTCACTTCCAGCAACAACTGAGAAATATATTTCTGGAACATTTATTTCTTGCTTATACAAATGGTCAATACTTGATTTGAAAGCGGCGTTTTAGCCATCACCATTTTTTAAACTGGAACTTAAGAGAACAGTTTCACGCATGACCATCCTAATATTGAAGACCTATTTTACTGAAATGAGCAAAGGTTGGGTAGATGCTGGACCCATAAGAGACAAATAATAATTCTTCTCCTCAAAACAGCTGAGAAAGAAGACAGTGAACAGTATACTGGACTTGGGTGAGCCAGACTTTGAGTTTTGGCTCTGTTATATCAGCTCACTAGCTACTTGGCAAAGGGATAAACGATCAGTCACCCGCACCCGTTTTGTCAAATCTCATTATGTTTCTTAGCATAGGAGTAAGACTTGATGTGCTGATGAGGTTTCTACCTTCACAAATCAGAGCCAAAGGCCAAGAGGAGTGATCACCAGTAACCAGGGCTTGCATCTGCTGAGCTGCACAGGGCTCCATTCTCTTCCACATCCATGCAAGGTCTACACAAACATCTAGGTGAAATTATTGCTAGAAACTAGAAAAGACCACAGCCTTGAATGGCAGCAGTGCATCAGCATGCTGGCAATGTCTCCCTCTGAGCCAGCTTGCCAAGCCAACAAATCTGCACCTGAAGGAATTGTAGGTAATTGAAGTTACGGCTCAGCAGGATGATTTGAGTTCTTATGCTTTTAGGCATACGGGACAAAGCTTTATTTCAATACCTACTTTTAATTTTCAGATGTAATAACTTGGGGTGCTACAAATGGAGGTACCTTAAAGAAGTCTGGTTTTTAGAAGACTGAAGAACAGCACCTTCTGAAATCAGATCCCTGTTCATTGTTTCATTTCAGGTGTCCCTAAACTGAAGTAACTATTCCATAATGAACTATTTTCATAATCAGTCTGAATTTAACTAATGACTTTAAAATAAGGATAGATAATACTTGTGTGTTTAAATCTGGCACATGGGCACAACTCTTAGGAGTCAGTCCTATCTGCTAAATTCCTCTTTTCATGGTGAGGTCAGGTACAGATTTTACCAGATACAGTGTCCCTCCCATTAATCGCTGAATGTAAGTTTGTGGTTTTTGTCTGATGCTTTGCAACCACATGGTGACGTCTCTGGCTGCAGATCTCTGGCTCATAGGGAAGGACTATCTACACCTGACTGCCATCTACTACAGAAGAGCAGGCTTACTGCTAGAGCCACTTCTTCACACCCAGTGCTTGTGACTCCAGCTGTGAGAGGTCCAGGGAAGAGTGTCCACCTCTGCAGGCAATGGGAAAATGGAAAGAAATCCACAGCTGCCAGAGGATGAGGAGATAAAAAAGCTGAAGGCTCCTGAGTGATCTTTACAGACATTGAGGCAATATGAAAGTCTGGCTGCTGCTGCTCTTTAGACAACCTGGGAGGCACATAAAATGGGGCAGAGTGGGGCAGAACAGCTATAACTATTGCTCCTCTTCGGGTAGAAAAGGATGGGAATCCAAACAAGTAAAATATGAACACATCCATATACACATACATATAACGAACGCAATAACAGAGCTCTGAGGCTACAACCTTTATAGGTCTTGCAGGGAATATATTAGGCTACTCTGCTGAACAAGGATGGGAGGAAGGCAAGGAGAAGCAATGGTGATGGTGGCCTCTCCACACATGAGGCAGCTGATGGATCAGATAGACCCATCTGACTCTCGTATTAAGAAAATTTTACAAGCATCTGTACCTGATACACTTGTCAGAACATGATGGGTCAAGTTAGTCAGTGATCAGGCTGACAACTGCATCAGCTTCTCCTTCGCTTGGGTAGCTCCAAGGAGTAATCAAAGCTGCTGTCAACTAGAAGCCATCATTTAAATTTGGGGATCAAGCACATCTTTTCTGAGTAGTATCACAGGCACCCTGTTCAGTGCCTGTTTGCAAACGAGATGATATTTTCTCAGCATAAGTTTATCCGAGATCTACACTTCTGCTTACCCATCTGGTCTTATGAGATAATTCTTGGGCATCTTTTGTTCTCCTTATTCCTAATGCACTCTTTGCTTGTTTAGTTAAGCTGAGGAATAACTCAATTTATTCTGCCCTCAAAAAGGGCAGAATTACAGAAATCTACTTCTTCCTCTCAAGATACTAAGCTATCCCTTTAACAGACAAAAATTACAACGGTCATGAAAAATCCCCATACTATTAATCTATCTTCACATGTATACTGCTAACAGCAAAATTAGGAAGTGAATGTCTCATTTTGACAGTATCAGGTTTTAGTGAACAATATCTTTGTGTCCCATCAATCTCTTTTTCTACTAAAGACTGGACTATCAAGAGGAGTTACCAAAAGTCTGTCCCCAGCCCTGGGAAGACAACTTTCAATATCTGTGGCTAAGACACAGTTTACACTGAGGACTGGAAAAGCATGTAAGAAAACACTATTAACTACCAACACTTTTAAGACACCAAGGCAGTTATTCAGTGCAATACGACATACACAATGGACCAGAAGGAAGGATTTACACAAATTTCACTCTGAGCTTCTGTATCTACACATCTTGTTTTTCAGTCTTTGCACAGAATATTTTCTTCCTCACACACACACATAAGGATGTAAAAAAGTGGGGGACCTGTAGCCACATGGGCCAAGTTTCTTTGATTTTTCAGGAGGACTTAAAGTAATTTATGCTTGCATCTATGAAAGTGAGGATCTGTCATGGCTAGACAACATAGCTAGCAATCAGTAACTCACTGAAAGCTACTTTGGGGATCTCTATTCGAAGCTGTAATTATATTTGCATCTGCCTGGACAGTAGGGAAAAGGTGGAGAGAAGCAAAAAGGCATACTGGTGCAGATAACTGGCTGAGTTATAGCTGCTCTGCAGGTCTTCCCTAAGGCAAATCCTTTTGCAACCCTGTAAGGGCAGCTCTGTGCCGGAGCCACTGAGCTCTGAAAAGGTCAACTCATCTTTCCAAAGGGGATAGAACTAGGGGTTAGGAGACACTACTCTCTTCCTCTCTCTGAAGATATATTAATCCTCACATAATGCAGAATACACTGCAGGTAATCTTTATTGATTCAGGTCCAAAACATGAGATACAAGTTTGAGAAAAGCTGTAGGTGGGTCAGCATATCTCCAGATTGGATTCTGGGGCATTAAATATAAATACAGTAAATTTAGTAACAAAACCAATGGAAAGGTCATTGGACAAAAAAAGTTATTTCCAAATTGTTAAGTTTTGTAGGGAAACTCTTCAGTAAGATTAACTATATGACAATGTAACCGAAGACAACAGCCCTCATTTTCCCATTTTATACTAGCTTAACTCCACTGACTCCTCTCTGGCCACCTCCCATTCATGCTATTGTAACTTGGATGAGAATTAGACCAAGCATCCTAATGAAATTTTAATTAATCATTCAGCACAAGCCCTCAAGAACATTTTTAAAACTGCAGCAAGCAGGAGCAAGTACATAGAGTAACCGGTTGGGAATGCTCTAACGCCGAGACAAAGAGACGTTGTGTCAAGCCTGTTTTTGAAAGACTGAAGCAGCCCCAAAGAATGCATCACTGACACAGAAAATTACCAAACATTTATAAATAATACAGTATGCTCAAACCTATCACACTGCAAACAAAACAGATCAGCAAGCTATCAAGCAGCTGATGAGAGAGGAAGACATGAAGTCAGACAGCCTGAAGTCAGCCAACTGATGACAACTGGTGTAAGCGATGGGGCAGGTGAACCGGGGTTTTAACAAGGGCTATAGCAAGGGGAGCTGCAACGGTGCGAGCCGCCTTCGCGGTCCCGACTGTTCTTATAACTGCACCAGGCTTCAGCTCCCGCAGCTACAGCCACGGCTGACACCCCTCAGCTGCTGGCAAATTCTGCGAGAAAATCAAGGTAGAGGGAGCACGGTACGGGAGTGAAGGGAAAAGTCTGATGCCAGAGATTATCTCCAGCAGCACAGTGGAAGTGACATTGAAAGTAAGCTTCACGGATAAAAGACAAATGCAGTCAAGAAATCCTAAGTACTACTAAAAGGCTCTGCGAACAGATATGTCTATTATGAGAAGCAATATAATTGGCTCTCTTGAAGTCTGAACGTCACTCAAAGAGTTTAGCAAGACAAAGAAGTAATAAATTATATCTGGAAGAAAATTCTTTCCCCAAACCGTCACTGAACAGTAATGCTAGATAATAGGTCATAATGCTACAATTTAGTGCTCCTGTCAGACAGAAATTTAGGTAAACTAGCATTGCTTTATTTACAGGATTTGACCACCACGGTCAAATCATCACATCAAATCAAAACTGGTAATGAAACTTAATGGATTCTAGCTATATTAACTAAACCAAGATGTAAAATCCACTTCCCTTCTCTTCTTGTTGACATCCAAGTGCCACAGGCAGACTGATATTCACTTTATAACGTACCCTTAGTTTAGCCTTTTTTTCTGAGGTAACAAAATGACAAGATTGCGCCACCTGATAAATGCCCTCGATCGCTTTTGCGCTGCCTGATAAAAGCCCTCAATCACTTTTATTAGGTAATTTCAACAAAACGTAACAGAGGAGTACAGGTCTCTATGATACCAATTTGATACAACTTGTTATACATTTCAGGAAAACCAGCAGCTGTAGACAGGAGAGATGCAGCAAGTTCAGGAAGGTGGTGATGGATACCCATGATGACAGGTAGAAGTCTCAGTACTAGTGGACACCAGCAGGGATGGCCAGTCCTGAGCTCCTGACTCTGTCTGGGGAGTGAATCCAAAACCTTACGTCCTACCTCCTCAGAGAACAGCCAGCCCAAACCTCAAGGCGTATGTGTGGAAACACACAGAAACCTCTTTGTTCCTCCTATGGGCACTGCACCACAGCAAAACAAAATATCTAAAATTTATTGGCTCTGAGAGAGAGCTTAAACTGGATCACCAATCTAGGAGTTCATTCGTGGAGCATCTCACCTTGGAAATCCTCCAGTTTTATGTTAGCCATTTTAATCCGATTGTGGTTCAGCAAGAAACACCAAAGATGGCTCAGCAGTGGAGAAGAGGGTCTGGACCATCCTCTCCCAGGTAAATGCTCATAACACTGCAATGGAAAGTCGTATTTTCTCTTGCTCTCTCTGCAAAGCTTGCTTTGCTTTACTTCTCTCCTTCCATCACAGAAAATCATGAAATCTTTTTTGCACTGAGAGCCAGCAAAAAAAGAAAGGGTACAGCAGTCATCAGTATAGTGCCTCTTACCTAGTACACTCATCTCCTGGAAGAGGAAAAATGCCAGCTTGAATCTTTGGGGCGAGAGAACATTAAGCTTCCTGGATAAGTGCTGTAGCCACACCATTAATCCATCAAAGATACAGCCCCTCCATCCTTCCTACAGCCATCTTCAAAAATAGCGTGGCAATGACAAGGTGCAAGGAGCCCAACCCTGTCAAGGGGTGTTCCTTACACTCAGAGAAACCTTCCTGGATCAAGCCCATCCAGTTTTATATGTGAATTACAATGCAGGCTGATCAGTCCTGTTGAGACCACAGTGATCCAGGGAAGAAAATCTCAAGACCTTGGGGTGGCGGGAGCATTCAGTATTAATGCAAATGTACCGAAAAGCTGAAGAGGCCTCAGGGTTGTGTGTAAGTAATTAAGGCTTTTGGGACTGCAATATTAGATTCAGGTATCTAAATTCTAAGTCTCATTTTAGGCAATCAAGACATTTTCTGGATCTGGCCCCTAGTGACTAGCCAACAGAAGCAGATTTCCTGTCACCTAAAAGTCTAATAATTACTTTCCAGCAGAGTAACCACCCGAGCATCACTTCACAGCCAATGGAGCCTGGCTCCAGAAATGCTGACTTTTTAGAGGTCCACATTTGGTTGAACAATCCCACCCCAGGTGTTCATTTCACACACAAAAACCCAAAACTAAGCCACATTTTCTGCAGTCTGGAGGAAGCACATGCGGATCTGGGGATTATGTTGAGGGGGAAGCAGGCGCTGGATGCTTGGACGCTTGCTGGGAGAGCTGGAACGACCACAGGAAGCAGAAGAAGGTGCACAGAAGAATTTGCACAGGTGGATCCCTGAAGCCTGCGAGGCTCCCTGGGCAGCGCCAGCAGGATTGCCTGCTTAGTCCTTGTTTGTCTGCTACTGAGGGGAACTGTCAGAAGTCATCAAGTCAGTGACAATTTTCATAAATAAGGAATTGATTAAAATTCTGCACAAGTATTTTCCTCTTAGAGAAAAACTCAGAGAACCCACAAGATGCCACTGAGAGCAGCTGGCAGCATCTCCCCGTGTAGCTCCGGTAAATCACTCAGACTTGACCATGTTCAAAAGCTCTCCAAGGCTTGGAGCCAGTCTTGCCCCCCCATGTTTTGCAGGACCCCACTAACCCTTTCCACAGCTGCTGCTGCAACTTCTTCTGCAGCTCAGCACCACTCTGCAGCCCAGCAGAGATCCTGCTGTGGCATCCCTGCTGCTCAGGCTGACGTAGCTTATCAGGAAAGAGGTACGGAGAGCTGCCCCTAAAGCAGAGAAGGTACTAAACTTGTAACTTCACACTGCTAATGTGTGACTTACACAAGGCCACAGAAGGACTTCACGTTGGAGCAAAACCACAGGCAGATCGAGATGGTAGGCTCTAAACCCTGAACAAGGGCATCAGAATTAGTCCTTCTATTGCTGTGATACAGCTTGAAGACCTTAAAGCTACTTCACTGCTTGATAAACCCATCTCAACATATTCATAAATTATTTTTGAACCCCAGAATGCTGGAAAAAGCAGATGGAACAATTTAGATAAAAAACCCACAATCAAACTCAGTTTAAAACGCTGACCAATTTGTAGTGTAAATGATTAAACTCTAGACTGCTTCCCTGCACTCCTAGAGTTAGCCAATGTCCTTAAAAGCAGGATAAAAACCCAAACCCAGCAACAACCAAAAAGCATTTACAGGTTATTCCCTAACCATGGCTAGATGTATTGCATCATAAAATGTCAACATCAAAACAATATAGAAAAAATAATTACAGACAGTGTTAGTGTTGTAAGCTGATAAGGACCAGATGGTCTTTTGTATTTATGGTTTGCCTTGTGCATACAAATGCTTTTGGGATCTAATTAGCCTTCTACAAAACTCAAACTGGGTAATTACTATCATTATCCCCTTTTCAAATAAATCTGAAGTCTAAACTGCAATTAAGTTTTTTATCTTACAATTCATATCCACGCATTTTAAGAACTGTTCTTTGCTATCTTTTCACAAATCTTCTTCCAGTGATTGACGTAAATAAAATGGAAGAGCTTAAAATAATTTAAAAAAGGATGATTTTGTACAAAGAAGAGTTTTCGGTTAGCAGAGTTAAAGCATTCCTGAGAAACGCCGCATTCATGGTGAACAGGTTGCTGATTTCCTGAGCATTTGATTCTGCCACCTTTGTAGTTGTTGAATGTCCCACATTCCTATCGACAGCAATCACTAAAAACAAAGAATGAGGCACAACTGGCAGAGCTGCTGACAAATGCGTATATGGAGACATATAACTTCTCCTGTACATACAATGATCATCTTTTATATGACACAAAGTGGCATTCATTCTAATTAACTTTTGACTTAGGCAACACATAGGCTGACGATGGGCTATGAAAGGGTAGTGGTGCAAATAATAAGCAAGAATGTCATTTTTATTGGTTTCTTGCCCTCAGGACAGCTAATCACATGACAAAGGTAGCATGCTGCAGAAAAGCATGACAGTATAATAATGCACACCGCTGAATTCGTTTAATGGAGAATTAATAAAAATCTGTCCAAAAACAGATAGCAGATGAGATTACAATGTTATAAGCTAATCATCTTCCACCCCCATTCCCGACAAATGATTATGGGTTACAGAACTGCACTGCCATTTCCTCTTGCAAGAAAGAAAATACTGAGCTAAAAGCTGATGCGAAAAAAAAAAAAAGACTTCTGGCGATTAAGGGAGGACATACTAGGTGGCCAAAGTTTTGATATAAATTCCTATTTTGCTGCTGAAATATTTTCATTTTATTCTACTGCTTCTGTGAAGATCACTTATAAACAGAGTATCAAAATCAGCACTAAAATCAGAGTGAAAGCTCTTACGTTTCAACCTGGATTGGCTTTCTGATAATAATACTCTAGATAAACTCCTAGGTTTCTCTAGATAAACTAGGTTTCTCTAGATAAACTTCTGCAAACATGATCTTCTTTCTCATGCAACCTGCTTACACTGGAAAAACATTTAAATTTGACTGTTCTGTGAACAAGGGTTTAAGCATTTTTAATCCCGCCCCGACTGCATGCCAGATATTTCAGATATAGGACCACAGGATAATTCAGGCTGGAAGGGACTTCGGGAAGTCCAGTTTGTCACATTTGCCACAGGACTGCTCAACCTCTTGAAGTTAAATGTGTGCTTTTGTGCAAACAAGGTTCACAATTTCAATTTTTATTAAACTTTTTCATTTTACAACACCAAACCTTGAGGCGTTGAACTTGGAAGATAAACACAGGCTCCTATGTCGATACAGAGCGATTCCCAATACTCTTGCTTGGTTTCCACCCAGACACCTAAATTCCCATCAGTGCCTGTGTTCCTGAGCCCACATCTGTCGTGTGATGAGGAAACAGTTTCACGCCTGCCTGAATCTTGATGCGACTAAAATTAGGCACCCATTTGTCTATCATCTCATTTAGCTGCGGCAGCGTTGGGTAAGTGTGCTTAGAGCTTGCCTAAGCACCCAGAGAAGGACAGACAAGCGTGGCCATCTTGCCTCTCCCACCTCCTCATCCAGAGATTAACTCCTTCTGCTAAGACACGTGAAATCGAAATTTGATTCTTCCCTCCTCCTGCCCGATAACGACCAGAGATCTGAATCCAGGTCTGAAGGAGTAGTGCAGTCACCTGACAGGAGTTTTCTGAGACATCCCCTCCTAGTGCATCCCTTTCATTAGGGAAAAAATAATTATATATTCATGGGAGTAGGGGCAGAAAAACAGATTTCTCTTTTCCCAGTTGAGTGCCTGTATCACCTGGCTACTGAGTCACTGTCACTCTTTGTGGCCTAATTCTGTAATGATTTCCATGACAACAGAGGTATTCACTATATGAATATTGTAGAGTCTGAAAAAAAAATCTTTACAGATAATAATGCAAAGAAATATCACAGATAATATTAAAAGCAAAAGAAAAAATGGTAAAGACAGCCACTACCCAGGAAGCAATCACCACCTCTGACTTCAGCAGGCAATTTCTCTCTGTTTGCAGGCTAGCAACAGAAACTGCTTATGTGCATCAAAAGATCTTTTCTGCCATAGTGAGATAAATACATGCTTAGTTGCTGATTTCCTAATCTTCAATTAAGAAGTGCAGCATGTCAAAATGCAGCCTTGCTTGGCTCCTCAGATATCTGTCCATTGTGGTTTGGGGCGGGGGGGGGGATTTTTTTACTTGCATATTTGATGTTTGTGGTATGCAAGGCAATCTCATTTTACATGAAAAAGGCTTCTTATAATTGGAAATTTATAGCTGAAAAATGCAACTTACTTCCCAGGAACCAGAGCTCTTCGCAATGTGTGTGCATTACATGCACATATGCATCCTACCAGGGGAGGGAACGTGCCCCAGTCATTCAGCTCCAAACAATTTTGTTCTCCCCAGCGTTTCTTACAGAGGGCACATCTGTCCTACCCCTCCACGTGTTGTACATCAAGTGCAGAAAGCTCAGCGCTTCTCTCTCCTCTCTTGCCTCCTACGGCAGAGCCCAGAATGCCACTCCAAGAAAAGGACGGAAGGCAAGATGCAGAACGTATAGGGACCATACATCATAAAAATATTCCCTCTGCCAAATGCTTATACAGATGCACAGGCTGCAGAGCAGACCCCAGATCACTTGAAGGTGAGCCCTGAAACTCTGAGCAGATGCAGGAGCACCCTGGAGATGTGTGCTCCTGAAGCCATTGCTACAGCATCTCGTTAGGGGCATGTGAAGCTCTTCTGAGAGAGGCTTTGCAAAGGTCAGGAGAAAAAGCTGCTTCATGAGCTGTAGGGAAATAAACTGACCATTGCAGCTGGGTTGAGGTCAGAGCTGCTGCCGCACACCTCAGTGCATACCGACGTCAAGTTAAGAGGGGTTTTGGGCAAATATCACTGTGACCTTGATCTGTCTATTGTTAAGATCCATTTCTATACTGATTTCAGGAAAGACTCCATTCAGTGAAGGTAAAAATCAGGCATCATTTTACATAAAGCAAACACAGCAAATCCTCAGAAGTGAAATTAGTAAGCAAAAAGAGACAGAAGGTCTTGCATCTCCTTTTCTCAAATAAAAAGTGTTGTCCAACGTATGTGGAGGGGCTTGAAGTAATGCTTTTGTCACCAAAGATGGGCTTAATTTGATGAAATGTAGATGTCTGTGTGTGGTCCTCTTTATAGTCAATACAGACAAAAAACCAAACCAAAATAAAACATTTTTGGGAGACCTTCATCTTTCCCTAAATGATACATCTGTAAAACAGACAGGCTATGCCTTGGAATGGCCTATTTCTTTCTACTGATTATAGAGTCAGAGAAACACAGTATAATCGAGGCTGGAAGGGATATGTGGAGGACATATAGCTCAATTTACTGCTCAAATTACAGCCAAAAAGATCAGGTGGCTCAAGGACTGGTTGAATTTTGAATATCTCCAAAGATGAAAACTCCATAACCTCTCTGGGCACCTGTTCCAGTGTCTGACCATCCTCACAGTTAAAAAGTCTTTCCTAATATATAGCTGGAATTTCCTGTATTGCAACCTGTAAGCCTCGTATGACAAGGATACGTAGACTGCAGATGTCTAAGGGCAGGTGAGGTGAATGCTACCCTGATTGTTCTTCCACAGGTAGTGCAAATAATATTCCTCCCTGACTGTCATGACTTTCCACTAGCACATGTCCAGCACTTGCAGGTTCTATAATCTCAAAAGACCAACAGAGTCTTTTGGTATCTTGGCATTGCAAATCAACACAAAGTCAACACAGGATTGTGTTGTGGTGGGTTTTTTTATTCCCCTGCCCCTTCCCCCCCAGTTCTTCCAGTCTCATCCTTATCTTTAGAGTGCTACATCACAGTCTCACACTTCTTTCGGCCATGGGAACCACTGAACGAAAAGATAGGTGGTGAGAAAGAGGACCACAGCCTTGTAAGGGGCTTGCCAGCTTTCTGCTTGCGCAAGGCATGAGTGGCAGACATCTACCACACTATTCCTGTCCATTCTTGTTCTCTGATGGGAGGATGGGACTAACTGCCTGAGTGCTGACTGGTGCAAATGTATCCTGAGTTCATGTATAACCTTCTCTAATTCCTCCATGGGAATCAGTAAAGCTGGACTTCCTTTTCATGCCTTCCTCCATGCCTCCAAAGATATCCACCTGTTATGTTGACGGAGTCATGACTATTCATCAAAGAAGGGAGATGAGTCAGACAATCTGGAGATCAAATCAGAAAACTCCTCTTTTTCTACAGTGATGGAACATAAAAAACAAGCGGAGGAGGGCTTACGATGTAAAAACAATACATCCTTGGTGGTGTGATGTGTTTATGGAGTCAACTCCTAAGTGGAAGGAGGGCCCACAGCCAAAAGAGCCATTTTAAGGCAGAAGATGTCTCCAGAGCCAAAAAGCTAGGAAGGGTGAGCTGGTGGCAGGCAGGCTCAAACACTCAGGAGCCTTTCTTTCAGAGGGCTCCCATAGCTTCTGTGGGAGGTGCTCAGATCTGTGGGTGTTATCAGTGTCAAAGGGAGAGCCTGGAAAGCCCACCTTTGTAGGCAATGCCAATGGAGTAGAAACTAGAACAGTTTCCAACTGGAGTTGGAAAGACGGGGGATTCATGGTTAATGCTTCTGGATCAACATGAAACCTTAGCAGTGCAGTTGCAGCTGCATCATTCACGAGCATAGTTCTGTGATATGAAGTGACACCTCCAGATCCATCAATACTGATGGAGAAATGCAAGGAGAAGTCTACCAGTATGCAACACCAAAATTCACAGTGCAAGGTTACAAAGCCATGCTCATGTCAGCCAATCTGTCACTCTGAAACCATGCTCTGGCCTTGGATTTCACTACAAGTTTGCGCCCACTGAAGTTACTGCATGTAGCTCAGTCCTCCGCTATCGGAGCAGGGGCTGACTCCACTAGGAAAACTAGAATCAGCTCTCATCATGCTCTTTCCTGTCCAAAAAGTGGACAATACACAGACAGCGCAATTCCCACAGACACGGGAGTCCATGGATATGGACTTACAAACCTCTTATCATGGTGACCTCAGGAGTGCCACGGCGGTAACCAAAGGAGTGTTTGAGTCAGTTAAGAGAAGATAGAGGCATCCTTATTTAAAGAAGCCCCTTGCTGCCTGGTGGAAGTACATAACGTCTAAATCGAAGCTGACCTAAGTGGCCCAGCTTCAAGCATGAGTTGAGCTAGATGACCTCCAGGGGTCCCTTTCAATCTAAACTTTTCCATGATTCAGTAGATGAAAACAAATAAATTAAAAAAAAAAAAAAAGAGACAAAAGGAATAGAAAGGAACTCATTCACAGGACATATGCAGGTGTGAATGCTCTCTCTTGAATATCAGTGGTTGAGGAGAGCGGTAATTTTGCAGTATCATCCATGCCCCCTTTGCATGGGGTACTTAAAGCATCTGGATACACACATGACAGACAGATACACTATGGAAAACAGTCTTGGCACTTGTGTGCTGGAGGTGCGTGGAGGTCTGCAGTGCAGTGTGCATACAGACAGGCACTAAGGATAACTGTATTTTATTCCCCAGTATAAAACTCAATTGTCCCAATAATGACATGGCTTGCAGCCAACAGTACTGTTGTGTTTCGCTCCGAACAATAATTGAGTTGACAGTCCATTTTTGCACTGGGGGTTGAAATATCAGATTTGATCAGATATTAGTACTGATGCTGCTGCATTTTGCCAGCTTGCCAGTTTTTCTGGATGACAGGCAGATTTGTGATCACAGCAGCATGACTGAGAGCCACAGCTGTGGCAGGAGATTGCCTTGGTCATGGGTTCAGAAACTTGTGCTGCAGAATATAATACAGTGCAGGAGTGGGAAAATGGGTCAAACAGACAGGAGTCAGACCCATGAGTGACAGGTGACTGTGAATTCATGAGTCACTGAAAATGCTGTGGTTTGTGATGCCTTTGCTGCAATTTCCCAATCAAACTCCTGTCCCCTCTGGACTTTGGATGAATTTCTAACAAGAGGGAAACACAACACACATAAGGAATATTACAACATGTGTCTTTTCTGTAGCTCTGTTAAACTTGAATCTGATGATTACATTTGAACCTTTCCAGTCATTGGTTTTCACATTTTTTTCCAGGCTTTTATTCAAGGAAACACATCGTGCATATGGTTTAGTCTCCTTGTTTTCAAGAACATGCTTAGCTTTAGGAGTGTGCTTAAATGCCTTCTCAAACTGCTTTGTGATATGTGCCTTAACGCGGGCTGGCATAACTGCTTAGCCATGTAGCAGCTCACCAAAAAAGTTCTTACTACCCAGATGGCTCATTACACCTCTCTCTTGCAATCTCTGCTGGATGCCAAATGGCTCCTAAGTGAAGCTTAAGGAGTGGTACTTGACCTTCTAATGCCATGTCTAGTTGATATCGCTTGGGAAGCCTTCCTTCTTCCCCTTTATAAAAGCCAAGCAATCACACTCTCCTGACGCAATGGTGGTGAACTAAGTTACTCAGTATAAAAGCTTCATGATTTGAAAAGGATGCAAGCAGGTAGGGAGTTCCTAAATATGTACATCTTGATGATACTTCCTGAACTGTGAAATGCAGCTTCCCCCATCAGAAGCTACACCTGCTGACACGCCGCAAACCTCAGACAGTCCCTGTTTCCAAAGAGCTGAGAGATAAGTGAACACGTTATGTGTGCCTGTCATCCTTCCCCAATAACATTTTTTTCTCTTTTAGCGAATTTTAACCTTAATTTGACAGAATGAGAGAATTCTCTATCCAAGTTCCTATGAATCTGACGAAAACAAGCAGCCAACTAAAGGAAGGAGGCCCACGTTACTGCTTCCCTGTGCTCAATCTGTAGCACGACTTCAGCTGACTTAGTGGCGATCAGAGAATCCACGTGTCAAAAAATGAATTATGAATGGAGGAGTCATAGGAAACGTGCAACTCATCAGGCACCAGCAACACCAGATTTTTTTTTTCCTGGAAGACGATGGTAAGCACAATCACATTTTTCATGCACTTGCTGCATCCTTGATGCTCCTGTGATTTTTTATCCTTTTTGGACAGTATTAACCAAGCATGACAGAGGGACAGCTAGAAAAAGGAGAAAACGCCGAAGCATTCATTTCAGTTCACTTCTAAAATCCCATCAGTTAATCTCTGCAGTTGTATGTAGGAGCCTATGTGTCATTGTGTATTGGGTTTGCGTGGCAAGGTTTTAGTAGCGGGGGGCTACAGGAGTGGTTTCTGCGAGAAGCTGCTAGAAGCTTCCCCTATGTCCGATAAAGTTAATGCCAGCCGGCTCCAAGACGGACCTGCGGCTGGCCAAGGCCGAGCCCATCAGCAACGGCGGTAGCACCTCTGGGATAACAGATTTAAGAAAGGGAAAAGAAGTTACAGGGGAGTTGCAGTTGCAGCCAGAGAGAGGAGTGAGAATATGTGAGAGGAACAACTCTGCAGACACCAAGGTCAGTGAAGAAGGAGGGAGAGGAGGTGCTCCAGGCGCCAGAGCAGAGATTCCCCTGCAGCCCATGGTGAAGACCATGGTGAGGCAGGCTGTCCCCCTGCAGCCCATGGAGGTCCACGGTGGAGCAGATATCCACCTGCAGCCCGTGGAGGAGCCCACGCCGGAGCAGGTGGATGCCCGAAGGAGGCTGTGACCCCGTGGGAAGCCCATGCTGGAGCAGGGTTCTGGCAGGACCTGTGGACCCGTGGAGAGAGGAGCCCATGCTGAAGCAGGTTTGCTGGCAGGACTTGTGACCCCGCGGGGGACCCACAGTGGAGCAGTCTGTTCCTGAAGGACTGCACCTCGTGGAAGGGACCCACGCTGGAGCAGTTCATGAAGAACTGCAGCCCGTGGGAAGGACTCACCTTGGAGATGTTGGTGGAGGACTGTTTCCCGTGGGAGGGATCTCATGCTGGAGCAGGGGAAGAGTGTGAGGAATCCTCCCCCTGAGGAGGAAGGAGCGGCAGAAACAATGTGTGATGAACTGACCGAAACCCCCATTCCCCGTCCCCCTGCGCTGCTGCAGGGGGAAAAGGTAGACAAAATCAGGAGTAAAGTTAAGCCCAGGAAGAAGGGAGGGGTGGGGGGAAGGTGTTTTTAAGATTTGGTTTTATTTCTCATTATCCTATTCTGATTTGATTGGCAATAAATATTTTTTTTTTTCCCCGATTCAAGTCTGTTTTGCCTGTGGTGGTAATTGGTGAATGATCTCCCTGTCCTTATCTTGACCCACGAGCCTTTCATTAAATTTTCTCTGCCCTGTCCAGCTTAGGAGGGGAGTGATAGAGCGGCTTTGGTGGGCACCTGGTATCCAGCCAGGGTCAACCCACCACACAGTCAGAATACTCTGAGAATGGGAAGGCGAAAGAGGGGAACTTTAGAGATGTATAGAGAGAGAAGAGCAAATTCTGTTTTCCAAAATTCAATTTAAAAGCACCTTTAGTTGTTTTTAAGCATGATTTTGATTAATATTTTGGTAAGACAGACAACTTGTAACAAGCACGGCTGTGGAAAAAAAATTCTAAGTAAAAAAAAAATCTTAATAATTATAATTCATTATCATCACTCTTAAGCAGCACACCTTTCTTACAAACTGCTGTCAGGTATTGAGACTAGTTCACGTGTGTCAATTTTGGGGGTAATAGTAAGGAATGTCATTAGGTTGGTTGTATATGCCCACAGCCAGCAGGACCAAATACATTCTTTTATGGTATAAAACCATTAATCACTCCATTTCCAGCCCAGTAAATGAACAGGGTAATTGCACCCAACTGACACCAACGAACAAGGAGAACCACCTCCCTCAGTTGTGGATCTCCCCTGTACCTATCCTTTTTTGAGGAAACCTCTCCCAAGAAGCAAGTCCCCAGATGATGCTTGCAGGCTTATGGCCCTTTCTGGGCTGGAAATGTATTTAAACCTGCAAGCTGGGAAAGAGGCCCCTGGGCAAACCCCTAGCATGTGCTCTCGATTCTGGTACAGAGCTGAGCCAGCAGCTCTTCAGGTACTTCAAGACTCTATGTCTTGTTACAGCGCCCAACTCATTCAAATACAGGAGGACAGTAAGGTGCAGTGTGCAATAATCCCCCCAACCCCAAAATATTTGCCCTCATAGCCTAACAAATTGATCAGATGTAAGCGGAATCTTAAACTGCATTTAAACAGGCAAAATGAGCACAAAATCCTATTTACTTCTTCTATCAACACTAGACATTAACATTTTTCTATTGGCTGCATTGCTTTCATAAGGGATGAAGTTAATGCATGCCATACTGGCTCCTATAGTTCTTAAAGGAAAAAACTGGGTTTGCATTCCAAATAATGATACATTCACAAACATCCGCCCCAAGAGATCTCTCTGGACGAGAGATGATGACACAATTATTACAAATAATCTTGCTTCATTTGCCAAGCTGATTTGCTTCAGAGAAATGACTGCGAGATAAACTCAGCGGAGTTTCCACAGGACTTTGAGCTAGAGAGAACACAGAGAGGCCAAGCCATGCGTCAAACGGAGCACGCTGCTAATCCTAAACTGCTGGTGCCGGCTTCCCAGCGGTTCAGAGCATGGCTGCTTCTTAACAAATTGGAAATGACAAATTTAGTGCAAGTTCAAAGGGAGTAGAGTACTGATACAGGAGCCAGGGCACTGCATAAGCTCTTGTACTAATACCAATCCTTTGGTTCAGTCAATGCTCTCTACACGCAACATATCCCACTTTGTCATTTTTGCTTTAACCAACGGGTACTTCATGCCTCAGCACAGGATACTTGATGTTATGTGGCTCCATCCATTTCTCCTAGCTTTTCCATTCACATGTCAATCTACCGCTGGCCTACTTACTCCAGTTTCCCCTGGAATTCAAAATTAGTGCTAAGGTCAGAGCTCTGGCAGGCAGAAATCAGCTCTGCTTCAGTGAAATCTCTAGTCAACCCAAGCTGTAATGGAGCAGATTGACTTTATAGCTCTGATTAGAAGGGGAGCATCTCTAATCCTCCTCTTCACTCAGCCCATACTCCCTTCCAACTGTTACAAGCTTGACAGCATCTGCTACCACCAGTCTGAGAGCAGTTTTACTTCTGTTCTCCAGTTGGTCAGACTCTGGTTTTATAGTATTTTATGACCATCCACACCCTGTCAACAACCACCCGCATTTCAGTATTGGACCTGGAACGTGAACTGGAAGGACTGGAGGCTGCCTGTGCTCCTTCCCTTCCCTTCTGCAAGACTGTCTCTCTTGCAGACCAGCTCCCCCGAAGGAAGCAAGGGGTGTCCCCTGAGTCAAAGCCAAAAGACAAAAAAAACGACTAGGGTTACACAACCCCCTCCAAAGGTTTTCCACTAAAAATGCCTGGCAATATGCAGTCAAGCCCAGAACAGTGAAGTAACACTGTGTGCTTCAGGCATGAAGGAATAATGTGAAAAGACTTTCAACAGGGAATTATCTAAGACAGAACCAGGGGCTGCCAAAGAATTCAGGTTCCTAATAGTCCTACCACTTCATGACAGTGACATCTGGAATGAACGTCTGTATTTGATTAGATTATACTGTAATCGGTGTGCAACAACTTTAAGGCAATAGATCTTTGTATTTGCAAGTACTCCAAACATGAATGTATACGACCGTGGGTAGCCTGCTACCGAGAGCATGTTGTCTGCACTCCAGCTTCAGGAGCTTTCAATCTGTTAAAATACCATGGAATATATGTCAATATATCCATGGAAAAAGGCCATCATACTTTCTATTACCCTTCCTGTTTCATTGCCAGTCTCTTCTGGAGCCAGGGAAGGACGTTTCTTTGAGCATTTGTGTTTCACTGTGCCTTCATTTCCATCAAGACACCCGTAACACATATTGCAGTCTGTTGCAGGCTTCTTTATGCCCCGAGGGGAGAGAGGGGTGCGAGCTGTTCAAATCCAAATCCTCGCATAAACATGATGCAGCCTCAGAAACTGAGCCCCTGCTGCCAGCGGCAGTCAATAGGAAAGCTATTGCACACCAAGCACCGTTGGCTGCGAGAGGTTTGGGCGGTAATGAAATCCTGCGTGTAATGCCAGCGGAGGAGCTCCTGTCCGGATTTAGCACAGCGAGAGCTGTTGACTAACCTGGGACACGGCTTGGTGTCCAGGACGCTTCCCAGGAAGGCAGGAGACCTGGGTTAGAGACCTCACAGGCACAGGAGGAAACTGAACCTGGTTTTCCGTTTGGAAAGATTTCTTTAAGCGTCAGTAAATCAAGCTACAGAGGGGTAATACTGTCATCTCCTTTTTGCAACTCAGTTTTTGTTGCAAATCAGTTCTTCCCAAACTCGCCTTCCTGCAGTCCGGAGAAAGGCAAGACTCAAACTACCCCACACAGACAGAAGCCCTGTGGCCCAGCTAGAACCCCGTTGGTAAATGCTGGTGCTTCTCCCATATCTCAAGTTTTACAACAATAATTAGCTGTACGAGCTATGCATGGCTCCAAATCTTGTTAGGCCTTGTCTGGTCTTGAACGTGTTTTAGCTTGGTTTTTGCTGTACCTGCAAAAGTCAAGAAATTTTTGCTGTGCTTGCCGCTTGCTTTACAATCAGATGCCTACTGTCTAGTTTGGCCAGCTGTAAAGTGAAATTACCCCGTGATTATTTGCCTGTTGACTGCTTTGTGGTTTTGAACTTGTTTTATTTGCATCGTTACCTAATTTACTTTAACTTCAGTTCTACTTAGCTTTGTGCAATCGCAGATTCTTTCCCTCCCCCAAAAAAGAAATCATAGTTTATACAGAGAAGGATTAGCAAAAGTAAGTAATTGTGGTACAACTAACCCCGTGAATCACCAGGAGAGTGCAACCTATGAACTACTGTGACGTTGAACCACAGAGAAAAAATAATTTTGAGTGAACCAAAAACTCAGGAGAAGGAAATCCCCATCATCAACATCATACTCCTCTCGCAAAGGGCATGCGGTACTGACAACTCACTCTACTAATGCATTAGAGGATGGAAACGTAACATCAGAGGAAAGGATAGATACTTGTGCACATAGTTTTACTGTATTACTAATGATCCTTTATAGAAATTTGGTGATCTAGATTCTTGTTATAACTGGTCTAAGAATAAGCAGTTGTTGCATTTTGATCAGACTGGAAAGACATTGATTAGAATAAAAATAAATTCTGATTCTTACATTCTCATATTAGATGTGTTCATTTGGTTGCCTACATTTTGTATGGAAACATTTGTAATGCTGTGTGTAAAAATATGCACACGTATATATACACGTAACATGATTTACAGAAGGCTTTTATTACACAGCAGTGCAGCTGTGGAAACTACCACAAGGTTGATTCATGAATTTAAAGTAAATCAGACCAAGTCAGTTGCTGGAAGATCTGTAGGCTCCTATGAACCGCAGTAGATAAAGTGCATATCTGTGCATATCAATATCTGTGAAAGTGATCCTCTGAATCCCAGAGTTAATATACTTTTTTTTAAGCGGACTATCAGGAATGATATTCTTTCCATTACTTAAAAATATTTAACTATGATTTGTGTTGCCAAGATCACTTCTTCTTCTTAGGAGAGATGATACAGATGATACAAAACAGAAGGCAAGAGCAGCTTTTATAGCAAAGAGGGACCCAATCAATCAGTTCGGTGTTGTTCTGAATAATGGCAAAGCTCTGAATCTAGTCCTTACCCCACCCAAAATACCTAAACTAAACCAGTCTCTTTTTTCTTTATGTTACTTATAAGAGTCACTACCAAAAGAGATGCTAGTTAAATGAAAAATCTTATTGAAGATTTTCAGTGCTGCCCCTTTCAATGCTCTTAATTTTTAGGGTCGCATCAATCTCACTCTCATTGTAAGTATTATCATCAAGTACAGATGATCACTCTTCATAAGCCATCAAAAGAGGCTTCTGAGGGTTGCCAGCAAAGAACAGTTAAGGGAAAACTTTCCCAATTAATAGACTATTTTCCTTTTCTTCCTGAAGACATAAGGTTATAAAATCTCCTTTAAAAATAGATTAAGGTGAAAAGAAGTCTTTGTGATTATGGGACAAATTTCATTTGAGAAGAGGTCAATGAGTGCATTCTCAATTCATTATTAGACTACACAGCAGAGGACTGGATGGTCAGTCCCCAGCTCTTGCCACAGTCATCTATCACAAGGTAAAATCAAGTCTTTCATTTCCCCTGTTGTTTCACGTTGCTCAGAGGGCAATGTAACAACAGTACAATCCTCTGCAGATTTGTTCTTGACCGCCTCTTGCCCCAGTGAGTGATTACTAAAAATCCTATAGAGATACTCTGCTGAAGGATTTATTCAAACTTGCAAAGTGTGCCCGTTTTACCAACGCTTTAATCACCAATTAGTACACACGCTGCTGCTATTAACTCACGACAGCTTTATCTAAAGTGAATAAAAACCATCAGCTTGCTTCTGCTTTAGAAAAAGTAATAGGAATGAGCAGCACAGGACTGGCTGAGCTAAACAGTAGCTCTGCTTTTATGAAGATAACCCTGTCATAGGTTAGACAGAAAGCAACAGGCATTCCTAGTTTTCGGGGACTGGACAAATGGCTTCAAAATGCTTCAAGGTCAAAAATCTTTCAAAATACATTCCAGCCAAGCTCAAGATGTAGCACGTCTTTTACGTTGTATTGTAGACAATTATGGAGCAATATGAAAGTCATGATCTATGCAGACATAATGGTGAGCTGAAATCCTAAACCATTGGAGGTCATTTAACAAACAATATATGGTACAGCTGGTTTTATTACACCTTCTTTCTTTGTGCGTTGTCTGATTCCTATTTTATACATATCCTGGTCACTATTTCACCTGTGTTTTCAAGCACACATCTGACTTCCTGCTTCCAGTCCTATATCATCTCTTTTTATACTTTTTTTTCTCCAAAGAAGGGGAATCATTCCTCCACTGACTAATTAACAAAATTCATATCCACATAGAAATCTAACGCTCCATATAGCTCCCAAACAATGTGTAATCAACATTTCCATCTTTACATTTATGACATCTGACTAGTGCCCTGAGCAATTCTTAACTCTGACACCTTCATTTTAACAGCGATGAGTACCAGATGTTCCTGAAGAAGTTACAAGAAGCCATCAAAATATGTACCCTGTGCACTGTGGAAGTTTCTTCATACCTCCCTGCCAATTAATGGCTGGCTCTGAAGCATGAGGGTTTATAATTCTTGTTTTTTTCTCTTTATCCTTCCTAGTACAACTGTGGATATTCTCATTAGCTGGTTTCCTATTAAGTTCCATACCTTGAGGCCACAAGCAGCACAGGTTCATTATCTGGCATTACTTTTAATTCTGATTGTTCAGTGCTTGAAAAATTGAATAGTAAAAACTTCTAAATGCCTTAATGACATGAGATTCTCTAAGGGTGCTCCTAATGGGAAATAAAGCCACATTTTCCACAAGGAATAAAGTACCAGTGGTGGAATAAAGCTCACCATGACCAATGACTGTTCCTTACAAGTCATACACATGCTTTTATGTTCCTAAGTTTTTCACTAAACATTTGTTATGTGGCCACACCTTCTCATTCTACATCTTTGCTGAAGATATTTCAAAATCATTTAAAGCCCTAACAGTTTTAGTTTCTTCTTCTTTTTCTATTTTTGCAAGCAAAACAGCAATTTAAGTCCACATAACAGACCCAACAGATTTGTATTAAAAATATGTGACTTAAACACAAAAACAAGGAGGCTCTTGACAAGCTCACGCTACA
This sequence comes from Gymnogyps californianus, assembly GCF_018139145.2. Lineage (NCBI taxonomy): Eukaryota > Metazoa > Chordata > Aves > Accipitriformes > Cathartidae > Gymnogyps > Gymnogyps californianus. The sequence goes on along the minus strand of NC_059471.1, from coordinate 10,756,097 downwards.
AACTGATGAATATACTGTACCTAACTGTGATGAAATATTTAATACTACAGGCTATTTGCAGTTCACTTATAAAAAGCCACTGACAACTCCAAGGAAACTGTGAAAAACATACTGAAGAATTCTGCTGATGAACTATATTTTCAAAGGGAAGAGTCATTCTTCTATTTTCCTAACTAACAAGGTTAGCATTAAAAAACTGCTTATTGTGACTTTGACAATACCCTTCTGTGGTTTCATCCTCACCTGCCTTCATAAGCTGTGCGCTTGTGACTGTGCAATCCCAGGTACTACACTGGGAACAAAGAATCACAGATGTCTGAGCAAGAAGTAGCATAACATTTGGTGCAGATGAGGTCTACAAAGACTATTTTTTCAGAAGCTTATGCTGACAGGAGTAGCCTTATCTCATATATATCCAAACACAAAGGTTCCTCTCAGTGTTATAGCTGCAAATTAAAGGACAAATGTGATACCGGGAGAGGAAGCTGGAAATGACACAGGCAAAAAGGAAGGACTCGGGATACACAGAAAGAAGAAAGCTGTCCCTTAAACAGTATCCAAAGTGAAGAGGCACAGCCAACATGTTTTAGAAGAGCAGAGCTAGAAAGGGAGCTCAAATGAGATGCAGGACTGCAAGGACAAGGACTGCACCCAACGATGGCTCAAGAGAGGCAGGGGGTAGGAGCCCTCTAACCAAATGCAGGCATGTGCAGTGCAAGATCTCTACAGCTTGCTTAGCTCCCCGACACAAATTTGCAGTCAATGAGGACTATCCTTCATCCTCACACAGATGCCTGAATTGGGTCTTGTTTGTTTTCAGTGAGCATTTAGGGAATCCTGAGGAACAAGCTCAAATGCAAATACCTATATTACTGCTTTTAAAAACCAGGTGACATAAATTCTACTAAGAAGTCTTAAATGGCTCAGCAATGTATTTGTTTTGAAAACAGATGCCTGAGAAGCTGTTGGAAACAAACTTTGGAAATTTGGAAACTTTGTTTCTAACTAGGAGCAATTTTTAGGAAATGTCAGTGAATTCTAAAATTTAAGACTTCTCATAATATATGTTACTTACAGATTTGCAGATTCTTATTAAATAAAATTCTCAGGAGTCATCAGAATGTTTATGTAAATCAGGAAAATATAAAACAAAACTTTAATGTGATAAAGCAAAATTAGTCCAACTGCTAACACTTTAAGCATACAACCAGCTGCTAAGAGCACAACCTTAACACAAGCCACGATCACATGATATGCAGATTTTATCACTCTTACTGTTACTGACCTGGACATGCCACCTGGATATAATGATTTGAGTACTGGTAATCTGTCAGTGCCTTCAAACCGTTGATCTGATTTACCTTGTCACATGCCTCATTCCATCACATTTAAAACTCAGGGCTGTGAACATAGTCATAACAAACTTGTCATCCACAACTACTCTAGAGTTGTATTGAAATGGTGCATCAAACCTTCTCTTGAGCCCAAATTGATTTTCTATCCAAACCAAGACGATGGGCAGATGAAGACAGAGGTAACATCTGGGAAGTGTCAGGGATGAAAGTTTGTGTCCCAGCAGGACCTGGATGAAAACTGAGGCTTGCAGCCCAGACAAGCTGGCAGAAGATTGCCCTAGCAGCTTAACTCACTCTACCACCAGGCAGCCCATAGCAACTTCCAATCACAGTGCCTACATAAGGCAGACAAACTGATCCAGGATCTTTACAAAAGGGGCCGAGACTGCACCAAGAGATTATGGGATGTGTAGGCCACCAAGCCATGAGCATCCTGGTGCAGCAGTATGGATTTCTCAAGAGCAAGTCAAAGTGCTGTACTCTTACTCAAGCCTCTCATAAGGCTTGTGCTCCCTCAAGTAATGCAAAACAGACACTGAGGACAGGAAACTTGTCATCTGGGACTGGCCATCTCACGCTAGGTTTTTAGTGACACTGAAACAACCCTACTTCTTGAGGAAAAAAAAGATGTAAGTCAGCATTTCATCAAACTACCTGTGCTGCAGAACACGCATCCTTACAGAAGGATGACCAGAAAATTTCACCTTTAGGGATCATGCAAAGTTACCTTATTTACATCAGCAACTTCCCAGATCCAAACATTAGTATCGGGGAGGAAAAAGCCATACTACAGGGATATAGAGTTTTATTTGTATTTATATAATTCAAATATACATTTAGGCAAAAACATAAAATAAAAATAAATTGAATTAAAGTAATAATAAATAATATTAAGAATTAACTATCTGAACAAAGCTACCAGTGTCATTCTTCAATATTGTCTGTAAATTCTAGCCATGGGCACTTCAACACAAGCACAGAAACATCACTGATTATAAAATCAGAGAGGGTTTCCCAGGAATAAAAGCAAATGTAAGAATGCACCTGAATATTCATGTCTATCAAGAACAAAACCAGCAGATTTAATACTTATGCAGGATCAGTTACATGACTGCTGATATTCAGCTGTCTACAAATGCTCCATGCTTGAAAATATTTGTTATTTACCCTACTGATCTCTATATTTAACAGACAAACTTGCTGGTTGGCTAGGAGTTATTTACTTATATGCTGCATTTCAGAATGGCTGGACTCTTACCCCTTACCACAGAGAAAAGTAAAGATGCCCTATTTGCTGGGCCTGGTGGAAATACAAGAGATCCAGTGTTTGGCAGCAAGCAAATCAGTTGCAAGGCTTTTTTCTTTCAACCACGTTTTAGAAATGCTGGCAAGGCTGGATGCTCTCCCTTTTAAGTCTTTCCAGGAGCTTCTTGACTAATCAAAATGGCCATTTCTCTTTGAAAATCTCTAGTGTCCTTCTCAAGGTCTATTAGTATCACCTTTATAGCCTCCTCATTCCAGTATCTTTGGTCTTTGAAAAGTCACAGATTCAGTTATTTCTCAAACCAGTAGTAGTGAAAACACAGCTCTGTTGACACAGCTTAGGCCAGGTATTGTCTCAGTCATCCTAAAAAATCCTTACTGAATTCCTCTTCCTCAGCATCATGTGGAGTAAAAAGCTTTCCACTTGCATCACAGTTTAGGGTTTGATTTGCACACTGTCTTATGCTGCTGAGCCTGGAGATACAGATATAGATATAGATACAGATATAGATATATACAGCCCTGATCTCATCAATGGAAAGTCATCACTGCCTTTTAAAATGCACCTTACTATGCCATTCTTTTTATTACACATTTCATTGCAGAGACACCCACATCCAGGGTGAACAGTATGTTCAGAACAACCCATTAATCAACAAAGTTAATAAAAGAATATGGAAGACAAGACCAGAAGGACTTTAAGAAGTTCTGTCCATCTCACGGCCCCAAAGATGGATCAGCAATACCTAAACTCTTCCCAACAGATATTCTCTTTATTACTCTTACTACTACAGATATTCTCTTACTACTCTACTACTCCTGAGGATGTTTTGTGGCATTTCATGTTTCATCACTGCAGTGCTTAGCTATCCTTATGGTTAAAAAGTTTCCCCTAAAGTTTAGCCTAGATCTCTCTCATTACCATGACACTTACTGAGAAAATGAGCTTGGCTTTTTCTTTTGATCACAAGTCCAGTGAAAAGGTGTCATATAAAAACTGATGTAAGAAAATCCCTTGGAAGCCTCCAGCCTGAATATCAAGTAAAAGAGAAGAGCAGGAGTGATATGAGCTGTTCAGGCAGTGCACACTTACAGACGAGGCAGCAGCATCACCATCTGCTGGAAGGAGCGAATTTAGCTAACGTACCAGTTGCCACCAAAGGAGGAGTGAGAAATGCCTTTGGCAGATATGCAACATAACGAGAGGAACAGGGAGATGCCACACGCTGCCCAGTTCACAAGAAGCAAAAAGCTGAATGGCTTTCCCAGGCCACAGAGCAGAATAAATCTACCCTAACAGTCTTAATAAGAGTAGTTTCAGATGTTTTGTATTTTAGCTATTAACCATAGTTTAGATAGAAAGCCCAACCTTTTTAAAATTCACCTCCCTCCTGGTAGAGGCCATCTGCTACAGTGGAGGACTCCTGGTCTCCTCTGCCCAAGCAGAGCCATAGCAGACTTCCCATCAGTGAGACGGAGGGTCAGCTCGGAGGGATCAGGCCAGCAGGCACGCATGTGCTTCGGGATCTGCCCATCAGTTTGTGAGGAGCCAAGAGCAAAGGGAGTGTGAAAGGCTGATAATCGCCTCGGGAACAGATTTGGCTCCTGCTGAAGAGCAATTTAGCACTTCTCCACAGGCACCACCTGGTCAGATGGTGCTCCTTCGTGCTGCAGCTCTCTGCGTGCGGCCAGGCAGCTAATGCTCACAGTATCTTCCTAATATCTCTTCTCCTCTTCGCAACTGCTGTAGTAGCTCCAGGGGTCTTGCAAGAGGGGGAACGGGAGGCCTCCACGCACAGTCGGACCTGGGACACCCTATGGCGGAGCTTAGGGGACAGCGCTGGGGAGATGCCTCCAGGACCACTGCGGGAGCGTGAGGCAGCATGGTGTTCTCTGGAGGGACTCATGACATCACTGATGACTTCAAACCAGGGAGAGAACAGTGTCCCAGTGCATTTGGCCGCTAGATTTAACAGCAACAGCTTGGCTCTCAGTGCTGTCGTTTGAGCCTTTCCAAGGGCTCATGCTGACAGGGCAATGGAGGCAAGTTTCTAACGCGTCAACTTCAGTAGCCTGCAATGTCATTTTTGGTGGTGAGAGCCCAGGCTCTGAGAGGTGTTGAAGAGGGTTAGCATATCAATTAATGTCACCTTTCACCGCTGACGAACAGTGTTGAGAGGTGTGGCGAGAGGATAGCCTGCAGACACGGCACAGCAACAGCCGTTGGGACTCCGGCAGCCACTTTTTGTTGGGTTTAGCAATAAAAAAAGCTGGGAATTGGGGCTGAAGGTAGGATGTGAATCACCAAAAAAGTCATTCATGCTGCACTGCTCACCCCTCACCCCCCTTTCATACCATCAAACCTTTCCAACGCCGTGGTCACATAAGCCCCTGCACCGAGCACCAAAGAAACTCAGCCAGGAAGGCATGTATTTTATCTGCAGGACAACCTGTGTAATTTATCCCAGTGTAGAAACGAAGTGGTGACAAGGCCTTTTGGCCGCTGTGGAGGTATGGAGGATCACTGCTGGTTAGTTTGCTAACAAACAGCGCAGGGAGGTTGTCATCACCAACGATTTTAGAGCGAAGCAAGCACTGTATGATAGCTGTCTCTGGGGAAAAATAAAATAATGCATCCGGCTTTGTGTCAGTGGAGGTGGCCCTGGCATCTCCTTTGTACTTCTGCCAACGCAGTGTGGGTTTGCAGCGTCTTCTCCCCCATGCTCTGGTGAACTGCCCCCATCACAGTCCCACCAAGCTCCAAGCCAAGCACCAACACCCACCCGCTCTTCTGATAACTTGTGTCCTATCACAGTCGCTTCCCTACTCTTACCAGGGAACTGTGTGTCAAGGAGTCCATTCCCGTCCTTAAGATCTAACTATGACATTGCATTTAAAACATTTTTGTGGTATTGAATAGCTGTGGCTATTAGCAGCCCACATTTTGCAGTCTGCTGAAAGCTGGCTTTGCACTTCACCAATATCTAATATTGGAGTTATATTTAAGACGCATTTGTTTCTTGCTGTAAGAAAAGACCAAAACCTCATCGCTTAATGCCTCCTCAGAGCCCACAAGCAAAAGTGATTATCACCATGTGCCTGAAATTGCTACGTTTTATTAAAGCTGGCATGTCACATCCAAAGCAATTGCAGCAAGCAGGCTGCCTTGTGGATGATATTATGGTGGAATCGCAACTGCGAGTGTGGCCCCGCTCCGCACACTGCTAGCAAGGCTGATCAGATTTCAAATTGAATAAAAGGTGGGATACCGAACTCCTCTTAGCCCTTACTGCTAATTGCAAAAAGCAGCACCACGCTGCTGATTGCGAATGGTTTGGGAACAACTACTCAAGTTCCCAGTCCCCAGCCTGTTATAAATGACATGAGATAAACCTCTATTTACAGAAGACAATAATGTCATCATCACCCTGACACGCTCAATTATTGTCCAAAAAATAATGGTCAAGTACGTCAAAATGTAGCCCTGCACCGTCTACATTTTAGGTGACATGTCTACATCTGTATTGTCAACCACTGGTGGTGCTACCCTTCTGCAACCTGTACTGTCACGGTCTCCTGAGCCGGACTGGACCCAATGGGCGCTCTGAGAGCAGAGGTGAGATCCGGCAGCACCCAGAAGTGCACCACTAACACCGTGATTGCTTACAACGATGCCCCATGCCCGTGGTAGTGTTTTGCATACTTAGCAGCTACTAGCTAGGTCCAGGAGTACCAGAACTAAGTTCCCTCAGGTTTCATGTTTTGTGGTAGATTGATGCTGGCGTCTAAGAGGATGAAAACCTGGCAAAATGGCCTTGGTGACAATATCTCAAACACCCTCTGCTTTGCACTCTTCCACCTTTTGACCTGATTGTCCATCATGCAGCTTTTCCAGTGTTCAATAAGTCACGAATTCACAGCACTTGCTTCTGTCTGTTCTTTCCTCCTGTCATTACTTATCCTTATGTCACCTGAACGAACTTCATCATCTTTAAGATGCCTATCTTACTGCCAAGGTTGGAGCTGGTCAATGAATTAAAAAAAAAATATCAGGGGTACATTCAGCCACAGAGACAAAGACACAAATCAGATGATCACGGAATAAGTCAGGCTATAAAAAATCACTGGGTGGTGGAAATATTCATGATTTATACCAGCAGTGATGTCCTTCCCATCAAACCTTTTTTCAGAAAGCAGACATAACTGATTTGAGAGATGAAGAGCATGAGGCTCCCTTCCAAATGTTGCCACGATATTTCTTTAATATAGAGGTTTGGGTGTATTTAGAAACATTTTCCAGAGCAAAACTTTGTATTTAAGCAGGGATCTCCAGAGGGTGTTAATTCTGAAAGCAAATACAGTATTACAATGGAAGGTACTTGTAATTCACAACAGCAACTGAACACGATCTTCTGAGTATTTACAGTTGCAGAAAAACGGCATTCCAGAAATACACCTAGACTAGGTGTATCCAGGCCTAGACTTCCAGTTGCTCTGGACCCTGTATAGTCACTGAAGACAGTGAAAATGGGGTATTTATCATTGCAAGCCTAACTGAAGAGCATGTTGTGTTCTTTTCACAAGGGCATGACTACAAACTGCTGGGCTCTGTGGCAAGTGAGGCTTAAAATGCTTATTCATTTAGGACATACAAAGCTGATGCCAGTGTTCTCGGCTTGTTACTCTGTGGTTAAAAGGGCTCTGAAAGCCAGACACCTTTGTCTGAAAATAATATACTTGGCATTATTTTCAATAATGAATACTCAGAATTGTTCTTATTTCTTTCAGCTCCGTTATCTAGGTGTGACATTAAGCAATGCCAAATAACAACACTTGTGACAGAAGTATGAATTATAAACAGACTTAAAAAAACGCCAAACCCACAAACAAAGTGACATAGAAATCTCAGGTAGTGCCCCAGTGAATGTGCCATTTAGGATAAGAGTTGACTTGCAGAGGTATTTATGTCTCTGAATATCCAGACAGACACAATAGGATATTCAAATGCACTAAACCAAAAATGGTAATCAAGTGCCTAAGACTGCGTCTTTAAGCACTGAAGTAACACCTTTGAAAATGTGGATTTTAGGCTTTCCTGAGATTTTTACTCACTATCCCTTTAGTTGAGCATAGTACTGGACTGCAAAAGAGAAACCTCTCCTGGGGAGGTATCACCAATTTTCAAATTAATACTCTGCCCTGTTCACAAGGCTGCCTGGTGGTCACCATAACAGTGACAACATCTTCCAATAATTATGACGCTATGGTAAACAGGCTACCAAATATTCATGTTCTGATTTAAATGATTTTCAGTATGAATCTCTACAGGTACTACTGCCCTCATGAAACAACCATGTATTGTTACTCTAATCATACCAAGGAACAAGATAAGTGATTTGAGTGTTCCCACACATCTGGGAAAGAGATTTCAAGAGCAGAAAAAAACAAAGGACTAAATGATATATCAGCTGGAGAGAAGAGACTTAAAAACTATGCAGCTGTTTATACATTCAAGTAATATCAAATGTCTGCTACAGAGGAAATGTCTTTACATGTGGTAAGACTGACCCAGCCTTTCCAACGCAGGTCCCTAGAAGGTGGACTGATTTCAGCGGTGCTGGATAGCTGAAGTTTCAGCTCTTGCAATGGCCACTTACAGGTTGCTCAGCACTGATGAAAACTGAACCTTGTAGTCTGGTGTCCACAGACAGATAGAAGGGTCTTCCAGTGGGACTACAGGTTTCCCCATCATCTTTCAGATGAATAAATAAACCTCCAACCCCAAACCTCTGCCCAAGAAGAGTTTTTACTATGAAAAGGGACAAATGTCAAAGACTTTGTGACATCTGCTTAGGACTTTGGCTTGTGAAGGAGTTTCAACAGAAATAATGGTGGTACCTACAACGGCATCAAACTTTGAAAGCGACGAGTGACTGAGACCTGCTGGTGTCCAGGAGTGCCAGACAACAGTTTCCTGCACAGCCCAGGGACAAGGATTGGGCACAACACCTAAGCGAAACTTTCAAGGCTGGGGTTTGAATATAGATCTCAGCATAAACCCATGGATTGGCAGCCTTGCTCAACAGGCTACTTGAATTTTTAATCACTCTCTTGAATTCAGACATCAGAGTAGGCGACGAAGTTTGACACAGTAAATCAGCTAAACATGAGCTATGTAACTGCTTCTGATTTTACACGGAAAAAGCTTGGATAATGTTGAGAAGGGTATCAGAGACATTTGAATAACGTTGTATTAAAGCAAGTCAAGCTCACAAGCAACAGAAAACACAACACTCGGAAAAAGCAAAATGTGTAATAGTGTCAGGAGGAACCTCTTCACCAGAGAGTTCACCGAGTCCCATTTGATTCAGAAGCCATTACCCTGCATCTGTATGTTAACGAAGCAGCTGTTCCACTGCTAATTGCTGCTCCGACAAATTGCTTTTTTCCAATTAAGATTTTATTATCGGATTTATCATCGCAAACAGAAATAGATGTATTTCAATTTTAGAAAGACAACAGAATGGTGCAATTATCCACCAGTCTTCCAGCCGGGCATAAATCAGAATCTGTAATTCCAGGTTTTACAAGTTCTTTAGAAGTTGAGCAGATATCTAGAAACATGCGTCTACTGTGAATGTCTGCCTCCACAAGTATGCCCAGATTAGCCTTTTTAAATTGGGTTGCCTGGTTAAAATCCAGGCATTTTAAGCCTTATCTAGACATTTAGGTAAACGGCTTGAATTTTAGAAATGCTGAATACTTACAAACCTCATCCCCATTTCAGTTTGGTAGTCTTACACATTTGATGCTACAAGGTGAATTTATCTTAAAGTAATAGTTACAGTTTTCTTAAAGAGTCCTCTACTATAAGGCTGCCTATCAAAGTGGTAACTAGACTTTCAAATGAAAATTAATAGACTTTTAAAACTGAATTCAGCACTACTTTAGAAATATGAGATCTGAAGAACCTCTTAATAAGTGTACATCTCAAAATTCCTGCAATGGTCCACCATGGCTGGAAGTACATTTCTCTGCTTACTATTTCTAAATGTAGTAACTTAGAGAAAGTCAATGAATACTGTGTTAACCACAGCAGAAGTGTAAGTGTTGTATCCTTGGATGGAAAACAGAGGCTTCGCAAGCCTTTGTCCAGTGTTGCACCAAGACCCCAGTTCATGCAGATGCTTCCGTTTGCAAGTAGCTCCACTGAAGACAGTGGAAGAGCTCTTGTGCTGGACAGGAACACATTCAACTTTGCTGCACTTGGAGGAAGCTGTGTTACGATACTTGGGACTGTGGGGGATAAAGCAAAAAATAAGTAAGGAGGAGACTAAAGCATTAGGCAGCAAAAATTCAGAATTCAGCAGCTTCATAGACTCAGACGTGATTTTGGGAGGATAACATTTCTAAGACACTGTAGTGGTCTCAGGAGGAGAGGAGAAGAAAATTTCTAGGACATCTATTTTTTCTATTTCTTCTATGAAGAAATTGTGCTTTATAAACATCTCCCTAGTTTGCAAAGATGTCATAGAAAATTCATGTAATATAGAGGAGTGATCCCAAGCTTTCTGATCTTTAGTTGTGCAATTTATGCATCTTTCAAAATACTGCTACCTGGCCCTAAAACTGTGTCTTCTCTGGACTGGATGGATAATGGTATTTTGTCTTCAGACAAAACCCAAGTGGTTACCATGAAAATAAAGTATTTATCATCCTTGCAGAAAGATCTGAACACCAATTTCCAGTTCAGAAATGGGGTGCACAGGCAAACAAAGAGAATTTCAAGGGTATGTCTGCTTCGTACTACTGCTCACAGCAAATGTCTCTCTGAGAGGGCAAACAGCAACCAACAATACTACACAGTGATAGTACAACGACAGTAAGGATAGCCAGTGCCAGACAGCTGCCCCTCTATCACCGGTGATTAGGAAAGATTATGGCTGTATTTATTTTTATATTAATTGTTTTTGTTGTTGTTCTCTTTATGAATATAGAACACATTTCATACTTTTTAATTTCAAAACACTGTAAGTTTTCTGAAAAGGTTTCACTGGCTTTTTAGACAGCTGGAAATAACTCTGACAGGAAATTTATAACTGGAGAAATAACTGCTTTAAATACAAACAGGGCAATAACCATCCATCTATCAAGCATCAACTTAGAGTAATGGATTACAGAGAAGAGCCACTTTAGTTAATCAGGTTGGACTTCGTCATACTTTTGTGTTCCATAAATAATATTCTAACAGGAGCTTTACCATTGGAGACCACTTTGAGCAAATGGTGAAAATGAGTCTGTCCTTTGTCAGAAAGTATTATCAAATGAAAAGACACACTGATGGCTATCTCTGCCCTTTGAAGCAAACTATTAGAAAATCAGTCTCATTAAAGATGACCTGCACCAGCCCCAGGAAAAACCTAGCAGCTTCAAAATCATACACGGACTGTCCGAAATAGCAAGGCTAAAAGGGCTGAGTCATAGAGATGCAAATGTGGTTATTTTCTCTACTTAAAAAAAGGAAAAAAAAAAACACCCTAAAACTTTCAAGGTCTCAGAGACAATGACTTCGGAATACAACATTCACAAGGAACTTTGCAGAGACTACGAGGGGTACGATTAAGTGGTCAGGTAAGAATAGCATGCTGGGGTCCTTTTATGTATTTGTTTTCACCAAAATTGACTGTAATACATCACATTGAGGTGAAGTGTGGCAAGGCCAACAACTTTCTAGAGACTCTAGAAAGTAAGTTTTCCTAATTAGATAAAACTTTTGACTCCATAGGAACATTCGCTTGAGCTACCTTTAGGAAATCTATCAATAATGTAATAATAGCAGTAAGTTAAAATAATTAATCCATTTATGGCAGAGGAATCCAGAAAGATTAGAAACAATGTGTAGTCCTGACACCTTCGAGCTCCACATGTCCTTCAGGAAGAAGTGAGCCTGTTGTTACGATGATCAGAAACTCAATGTCATTCAATGATATATGCACTGCCAAAGAGGCATTCCCCTGATGATAGCTACTACAGCATTGAAGGCTGTAGGTAATTAGTAAACAGCACATTGTGCAAGACAAAATTCTGTCTGAAGTGATTTGGCAAATTTCTACTGTTACGGAAAGTGGTAATGGAGTGTAATGGCCACATATATCAGATGGGGTCTCAGTCATTAAGATCTCATCCAAGAGAAGAAAACACAATAAAATAGCTAGTCTTTAATTCACATAACAGGAAAGGATAAACACTGAGGTGATTCTGCCAAGATTTACATCTGTGGTTCCAGGAAATCAAGGTATTTTTGGCTTGATGCTTAGGGTTAACAATCAATCGCATCTGGCTATTCACATATCATCTTTCATCCTGAAGCATTCTATAGCACTTAAAAAATAATACACAAATCAGGATCTCTACTCATAGGAGCATTCATTTCTACTCTTCACGCTTTAAGAGCTCCTAGCACATGCAACAGAGAAGTAATGGGCAGAGGTAACCTGATGTTTTAAGGACAGCACAGTTCATTTTCTGCCACTGTTACCATTAAATAAACATATAGTCATCCAAGCTCTTCCACCAACATGTAAACAAAACTCAGTCTGGCACTTGGGTTTCTGCAGCTTTCTTTCTCTTGCTTGGACTGCAGGCCATAATCAAAATGGAGACACACTGAGATTAGGCATAAATAAAAAGACAATCCTTGATGAAAGAGCAGGGTGAACACATCCCTGTCCACTGTTCTTGCATGTTTGAATATTAGCCACTGCCATGGAAAAATGACAGCTGCTCTGACAGATCTATTATGAATGCAGCTGAGGTTGCATGGAAAGTCCACACTGTAAGGTTAGAACTTCCAACAACAAAAAAGAATTAAGAAAAAAATAATCTCTTCCATGTAATTGGTTCCTATTTCAAAAACTATGGCTTTTGTGAACTCTGTCTGGAGCTAGCCACAAGGACTGCTAAATACCCACAGCTTAAAAGCAACGAGGATGTATGTATTTTACAATAAAAAATGAGCCTTGCATTCCGAAGTATGTACATTTTTAATTCAAGTAACCCATATTTTGCCCTTCATTAATTTCTTCTCAGTTTCCCTGCTTAGCTGGATATTATCTCCCCTATATAATTTTTAAGACAATAACAGTCTTATTTGAAAGAACTGAGTGGTTCACTGAGAGTAATCTAGTATTAGACTTCCAACAATGCCCAATGCTGGTTGCTTCCCACAGAGCTGCAATATACCTGTCCATGGAAGGCTAGTCTCCATGGAGAAAAATAGTCTTTTTAACTTTACCAAAAGCATAGAATTATTTTCCTTTCCTCCCCAAAGCATAAAACCTGGTATCACTTATCATTTTTATCCTACCAAGTGTAACAGTGATTGTAACACCAAATATCTTTTTTTTTTAAATAGTTCTACTTCACGTCACCAGAATTTCTGAACACAGCTCTGGGAAACTCTAGTACTGTCACCCCTGCCTGAATGAAGGTAAAACCTTCAAGAACCTAAGAGCAAACCATGCCTTTTAAACCACACTCTGTCAACTCTCCCAACTCTCCCAACATAAGAAGAAGGGCTGCTGGTATTTAGTAGTTTGATTTGGAAAAGCAAGTGACTGAAGTTGAGATTCGGTTAAGAGTCACTGTCAGTTAAAAAGAAAATAAAATTGTGGGACAGTGACTTTTTTTTTTTTTTTTGGCTATGTTCAAATTAAAAAAGGCAAAGTTCTAAATTCCACTACAGCAGAACATACCTAGGAAACTGCCTTGAAGACATAGTTTGACATTTCATTCTCCAGCAAAGAGGAGAGACAAGGAATCACCTGTCCCCCAAATTCTGTTGCATGCAGTGAACAGTGCAGACAGTAAACATGTTCCTAATAATGCAACTCTGCACCCAAAGCAACTTCCCTAGAACTCAGCAGGATTTTTATTATCAAGTTCATTAGGAAAATCTCAACCTGAAGAGCTGTCTTGATGAAGTTATTAATAGCTACAATCATGAGTTAAGGGAAATAAACACTTTTCTATAAAAAATGAGTCCATATTGACACTAAACAGAAACCATTGGCTCAGTGCACCTCCAGAAATGCTGGGTAGCACTTCTGAAGAGATTGCCCATAGGTATCTCCACTGGAAAATGGACCTGGGAAGAAACATTGTTTCAGCAGGTCCCAAGGTATCACGGAGATGTGTCTCTGTCCATCCTACTTGTGCTTATGCCATAAGCAGCTTGAAAGCTCTAACACAGACTGGTTTTGGTCCTTTTTAAAAATTTAACCAGCAGAATCATCTTCAGCAGCAATAAATAACATATCTAAGGACACAAATAATGATTTTTTTTAAATCTACCAGAACGAAAAAAAGAATGAAGAAAGCCAAGTAAATAGCAGACGACCTTCCAGTTTTTAATGCAACCGAAAGACAATTCATCTTCCCATTTTAAATATATCAGGAAGAATTTGCCAAGTATGGCCTATTTGATGGTGTGTTAATTCTGAATTATCTTGGATGAAGCTGCTGGCCTTTCTATCTCTTCCTAATTCCACTGTGGAGGTAGTATCTGAGACCGTTCTCCCCTCTGCTGACTCACTGTGCAAGAAGGACGGAGGGAAATGAACACCTCCGTGTGCTGCTTCCCTCTGATGCAGCAAGGCAATTCCTGGCCATCCTTGCACTTACTCTTGAACTTGATGGCTGCTCTTCCGAGACTAAACCAAATGCCTCACCTAATCCATCACTTCACTGCAACATGAAATTTCCTAAGCAGCACACACAGAAACCTCGGATACAACAGTTGCCTGAAAACACTTCTGAGAAAATAAATGATTTAACCCTTTTATAAAACTGATTTCTTTTTTTCTTTTTGGAAGCAAAAGTGCTGTGTAGTATGAAGACCCAACAAATCCTGCTCATGGCTGCGTAGGCAGACCACAGTAAAAGCTCTCCTCCTTTGCCAAGGCACTCTTCCTCCACCGTGGCCAGATCTGTGATTCACGGGACAGTGAACCTTTGACTCCAGTGCCCTAATGCTATCAGGAAACCTGTTTTGGAGAAGGTGCATAGGAGTCCTGCACTCTCATTAGCTTCTGCGAGATTGATTTCCTTTACTTATGCCTCCTTGCATGACAAATTGTTCTTGATGCAGAGCCTGATGGAAACATGAATGGCCCCAGTGCAGATTCTCTTTATTAAGGACGTATGAGAGGATACACGAGTTGTTTAGCCGAAGGAGAATGACTCAATCCCTTCTGACACTAATGTAAAAATCCTTTAAAGTGTAGGTCAGTTGCTTGGTTAATTTAGAGACACTGACAGCATAATATTGGTTATTTAAGCTGCAAGTCTTTCATTTTGCTTTTTTTTTCCCTTCAAAAAAATGCCCTTTCCTTGAGGAAACACCACTTACTACTCAGTAGGGCTGGATCCCACTAAAAGACTTTCTTCAGGACCAAACTCCAGCCATCCTATGAAATGCCCCCCATAATTACAGTATGTGATGAGATGATAACCTTCTGAACGTCCTTCACACCAGGAGTGCCATTACTGCTCTTTGATAGGTTTGAAACAGAAGTACAAAGAAGAGAGGACAGCGCATTTTACATCCCGCTTTGCATTACACATCACCAAATTTACTTATCAGAAGAATTATGAATGTTCCAAAAAGGAAAAAATAACCTTGGATGTTTGACTGAGCAAAATCTGTGCATTTTCCACCTCTTTAAAGTCAGGCAGAGAGCTTCTCATATTCATTCTTTCAGGCTTTAGGCAACTGATATTCAAAACACTGAAGATTTCATTATGATCTCTTGTATTTTCAGTAATGGTTTGATGGAGATTAACCTCTAGGTTACAGTAAAAGCTCTTATGTCTTCTGTTTGCAATGACTACAAGAACTCTCCAGCTGCATAAGATTATTCCCTTAAATGAAACTGAAAAGGTAACACAAAACTTTTCTCATATGAAGTCAGATCATACCATACTGAGTCATGCTAAACTGTGAGACAGACAGACAACCATAAGCAAGGTGGGGGCAATCAAACAAATTGCTGCAGTTTACAGATTTATCACTGAACAACTGTCTGCATGCTCCTACTCTGCTGCAAATGCAAAGGAAAGCATGCAAACTTTAAACTACCCTCATGCTGATTTTTGCATTGGAATGAGTCAAGAGCATTTGATGTCCATCACCATGCTCTGCTGATGAGAGTAATTCATTAATCACAGGAACTGTAGTATTTACATCTGTCAATGTCCTGCTCCTACCAGTGCTGGGAAGAGTTGTTGAGGAAGGCATCATTGCAGCAGGGAAGGACAAGTAAAACAAAAGACATTTCAGACAAAAAAAAATCAATACGTAGGTTGAATAAAGAGGCCAAAGGAAACAGTAATTAGATAACTTGTGATACAAATATACTTTCTTCAAGCAGAGGGAGAAAAAAAATCCTTGAGTAACTAGTGAAGGCAAGAGGACTCCGAAATTTAATTGTGGTTTACTAAAGGCAGTTCTGTCATTCTGGGAGAGGAAATAACGTCTCTGGACTTGGATTGCCAGTCTCCAAACTGTGCAAAATGATATAAATAGAAGTGACTTAAATCACCCATTTTAATCATGATTTAAATCAGCAAGCAGGAAACATTCATTTAAATAATCAATTCTAATCTTGCTTTGCAGCTGTACTTTTTAGTTATTTCCCTAAAGTAAGTTTCAGTCCAGTGGTTGGTAATCATTAAAACACACTGAATTGTAACTAAACTGTAACTATACACTAAATTGGAAACCTTTTTCTAACCAGGACCGTACATTACATCTGCAGACACTTTAAAGCAGCTCTATGCGTCGCTATGCTAGATTTGTGAATTTTTTAATTTGCTAGATTACTTTTATTACTTCATTTTATATTTTATTCCTGTATCAAATTGCACTGGGAGGCTAACTAGAATTCAGTTACAAAGTCCATAAACAATATTTCAAAATCATGCATTACTTACTATGAAATGATAGATTAAGTATAGGAAAAATACAATACAAACTAATTGATTTATTAAATTAATGAAATGCTAGTCAGAGAATTGAACTGCTGTTTTCTAGTCACTGTCTCTGAAAATTGCAGATTTTGTGAATCTCAGTCTATGCCTCTCCAATCTAGTCTGACATCATCACACAAAGTCCAATTGCTTTTTGTACTTCAGGCCTGTTTTAGCTGAACAGGACACCAGACTGAACCAGCAAAAAAACCCAAAACCAAACCAACTAAAAAGAAAACTAAAGTAAAGGCTCAGGCTAACAAGACTTGGTCCCATTTGCTGACTTGGTGACATCCACCCATTCAGAGACGCAGGCAGCATTGACTATTGCATTGCATTTCTCTTGGTTCAGTTCAGGGGTTGGAGTGTGCTCAAGTCTTCAAAGCCGTGCTTGGGGGAGCGGGAGACAGTGCTCGGGCGGGAGTGGTCTGGGCTATCTGCTGCATGGTGAAGGCAAGGAGGAGGTCTGTTGGCCAATTATAACAGGAAAATGGAGGAATTTGTAGCTTTGTCCCAGGGCCAGCGCTCAGGAAGGTGAGCTCGCCTGCCACGTGCGAGGCTCTGGGGAAGGCAGCAGTTTTGCAGCTCTCCCAGTGCCTCAGCAAGAGGCACACCACAAGTTTTGGTAGATTTGGGATGGATGAACTCATTGGGTTTCCTAATAAATTCATGCAAGAATCACTATTTTGAAAGGTCTGCCGCCACACAAACATTACTGGCTTGCTCTAGGAGACAGTAAGAAGAAACTGGCAGTGAGATCAGTGTATAAACAGATTCATTATTCCAGAAATCGCTGTCCTTTTGTGGTTGTGCTTCTACACAAGGCATAGACAAGGATATTGGTTTTCAGGCTTTTGTAAAATAGGGATATTAGAGAACATCACAGAAATTTATTACTTATCTTACAAGAAGCTGGTTGAATCCATACAGTATCGAATATCAATATATCAGTTTCATAGATTATAAATAGATTGGGATCATGCTGAACATCAGAGTGACATTGTGTATAAGGTATATTATTTGTACAAATTTATTCTTGCTTGCACTCAGTGTATCTTAGCTCAGAGACAGCAGCAGCCAGGAACAAGTACATCATGGATAGAGGGCAAGCCTGTTTTGGTGCCTTATGGGCAGGACGCAGCCCAAGGGACCCTCCCAGCCTCCTCCGCTGCACAGCAAGGGGCTGTGCTCAGGCAGAGAGCATCCTCCTAACAGCCAAACAGCATCGACACACAACTGTAGCCATTTAAAATGCAAATGTCATTAATTTTACTTAATGATGCACCATACTTCAGTTTGAATATTTACCATTTGAGTTCAATGTACTTAGTATTTTATGTCCCTGCTCTGAGCACTCAGCAAATACAAGCAGTGAAACATGTGAAGGGGCACAAAGGTTATGCAGTCTTGCTTAATGTGTGCTACTGAACAAATGTGACATAATTACTACTACCAAAAGAATTAACTACTTTACTATGAAAAAAAAATGCTGATTCTGTTTCACACATTAGTTTTATGTTGGAAATTTCAAGTGTTTTTTCTGTGTATGCATAAGGTTTTCACTGTATTACGCAATGGGCGAGGATTCAAAACAGTTCTACAGCCATTAGTAAGAGAAGATACAAACAATGCCTTATCTTAAGCTGCTGTAGAGAAAATGACTGACGTGAGGAAAACAACAACATAATAACAGGAATTAATGAGTTGATGTTTCATGAAAGACGGATTTTGCTCCAAATTTGGATCTGTGTTGTAAAAAACAACCAAATAAAATAAAGCACAATCGCAGAGCATCACCTCAAAATGAAGATTTCATCTAGTTCTCTGCCTACTAACCTATTAATTAAGTGTGTGCAGAAGCAATGCAGTCAGAAGGCACAAACAGCAGCCTGTGGGGTTTTTAAACACGATCCCATGGTGTAAGGGCTCTTCGGAAAATGTAACACATTGTGCTCAGCAACACATCTAATAATGCTACTAATTATAATACTAGAATATCATAATTGTACTCATTCTGAAAGATAGTGGTAATTGCTGCCTCTCGTTCTGGAGTGGGACTAGTCTACTTCTAAAATTGTGTCGGATCTAAACCGCTGGGTGGGTTGCAGACCATAAAACACAAGGCAAACGGCAGCATGCTGGAACATTGCCTCTGCTTTTAGGATCTTAATGTTATCACCTCGCTTATTTTCAGCTCAAAATGTGGTCAGAGCTAGATAAAACAGAAGGGATTGGTTCTGATAGTTTAAAAGTCACTCTCAGGATGGCAACTCTGAGTTTTAATAAAGGTAAAATATTTAAGTTACATTTATCTTCAGTTGTTAACTATACTTATCAATGTTCTCTTCCATCTCCTTTTTCTATAGAATACTCTGCATTATTAAGGGAATAGAAAATATTGAGGGGTTTTTTTACGTATTCAGAATTATATATCCATATATTCAAAACACAAATTACAGAACTATACTAGACAGAAATCTGCCGAAGCATAGGTTATTCCCATTTTTTCTCATTTTCCAATTTGTCTTCTTACCTTACAAAGAAATGAGTACAGAAATGTATACATATATATGTATATATTACAGCAGCTTTTTCTTCCACTTTCGCTATTCAGTCATTAATAATGCCAGGGACCAATTCTATGCTGATTTTTAAGCCATATGATCCTAACTAAATCAGCTGAGTTACACTGATTTGCAGTCAGTGGAGAATTCAGTTTTCAGGCACTGTGCTACTTTCAACCTGTATTTGTTGTACACTCTCTTTTTGCAATAATCAAATCAAATTTCTCTCCTCATAAGTACAAACACAGCTAAAGAGATTTAAAACTCTTAGACTGGAATATGCAAATATTTACCCACAGAAGGGAGATTTTGTTCTATTTATTGATTTTTAAAACATTCAGAGGGGAACTGCATTCATTTCTTCTGCTGGTTCTTGTTTCTTCCTGTGTGTTCAGCTTTGATGAAAAACTGGGACAGCACTGTATAAAGTGATGGTAGGAAACATTATTCCAGTAAGACAGATTATTCCATAGACCTTTGCCTGAGTGGCAAATTGTGTATTCAAATCCAAAGGGCCTTGGAAAAAGTCCTCTCCTGGTATGAAATCAAAGTAAAAAGTGAGACCCCGAGGTCCTGTCTTCCAGCAGATGGGTAAGACCTAATTCAAAGAAGAACTTCCTTCTGTCCATCCCAACTTTTGCAGTTGAAAAATGTAACTTAATAGTAAAGACACTGTAAAGACAACAGTGACAGTTTCCCATACTCAATCTTAAAAACTCTGAGAGCCCGCCCAGCGCTTTCCCCTTTCTTGTTCCTAATGGGTGAGATACCAGGTTCGAGGTGCAGAAGAAATTTCCTCTTCAAGGTACTGTTTTAATATCAATGGATGCACCAGCTGCTGCTCTGTTGCAGGGTGGACATGGCATTACAGACGGTGGTGGCTGCCTCTGAGAACCACACAACAGACTTTCCAGAATAAGTGAATGAAAGAAAAGAAAAAAAGAAAGAGGTTGGTGAAAAAGAATTCCAAGATCCTACTGGATTTCTTTCTCTAAATACTAAAGGAGTAAATGTAGCCTGCGATCCCACCCAGAACTACAAAAATACTATTGCGTTGCAGAAACCCTTTATGGGGACAAAAAAATTGGACAGAGAACACTTCACAACTTTGGGTTTCTAACAGACTTTGGTGAAAGGCCTTTTAGGAAGCCTTCCAAAAAATCAATATACTCTATCAACTGGATTTATCCAATTCATTTGTAGAACTGCAGTAGGTTTGGGGACCCTGATATCCTTTAAAAAAGCTACACTAATTGTTGTGTTGGGTTTACCAGCCTGCAATTCCTGGAAGCGCCTTTTGAGATGTTTCTGACGAGTGCTGCCGAACACTCTAGGTTATGCAGAACTGAATTCTGGGTTGGGAGGAGTAGTCTTCTTAAAAAAAAAAAAAAAAAAAAAAGTTTGTGATACTGAGGCTTGTAGACAAGGTACCGTGTACCACAGTGGGAAAAGCTATGAACACCACTTCTGGTTGAGACTACCTTTGAGAGTAAATGCATTAGTAAATTTTGATCCAAAATAGTCCAATAACACTAGCACAGAAAAAGACACTGTAGGTGAAAAGACCTTCCTTAAATCAGAACCCAAAGCAAATCTAAAATAATTCCACCACTTAGCCATCTTGTTAAAATACAGTCTCAGAGATATCACTGTCTTGCACAGATACCCACCTTTATTTGAAGAAAAAATAAAGATGTCTAACCTACGTGTGGAACACATAGGGAACAACTGAAGTGACTTAACATGCAAAATACATTGTCTATCATCTTGTCTCGTACTGAAGAAGTGACTAGAATCCCTAATGAAGCTCAGCACACCTCTCTCTTTCATATGCTCAAAATGCCCTACTTTCCTCACAGTGCTGCCTGCACTAGGAACGTTACCCGTGGAACCCAGCTTCTCGCACCAAGCACACCGCACTCCTTTCCAAAAAAACTTATCTACAGCAACAGACTCTGGTTTATTCACCCGACTGTTTTTACTGGATCCTTCTCTCCTTTATCCTCATGCAAACTTGAGTTGAGAATAATGCACATTTGTACTCCACACAAATATACATTTCTCACCAGGAGCTGTTGGTACTTTCTATGTGCTGGCACCCGGGGAATATTTTTTGAAAGCCTCAGGCAAACTATCTCTTAGATTCAGACATTCTTTTTATATTGAAAAGCTTGTGCCTCTCCTTGGACAGTTCAACAACTGCAGTTTAAGGTGTGTCTTTCAGTTGCTGCCTCTTAGCAGTCAATAAAAGTAAAAACAGAGAACCTAGATAAACATAGAAGAGGGATTAAAATAACAACAAATAAGAAAAGGTGTGCATATGCCTTTTCAATGTGTATGGCAATGAATTCAGAGTACAGTGTCTCTCTGTATAAAAATAATTCCACGCTATTCTGAGGTCTTGCTGAACAATGGATTTTACAAAGCTGTTTCTCACAAAATACAAGTGCTAAAACTTCTTCCCTAGTGACATTTCGGCACCAGACTACCAGGTTAACTTTAATGTAAAACAATTCTTACCTTTTATCTTATGCTTGCAAAAATCCAGGTCTTTTTTTTCTGGTAAGACTAAATTAGTTTAATATATGACACACCTTCTGTGCACCCTATAGTTTCTGCAGTGAATCTCATCTACATCTGTATCCACAGTCCTAGTGATCCTGTAGCATTTTGGAACTGAAGTGCCATAGATTTAGTTGGCTCTGTAAAAGCAATGACCTATGGAAAGTCTGCTCTCAAAACCCAGATGGCCACAGAGCTACAGCATACATCGAAAAAAGTCAGAAAATACGACAAATACTGCGCGTGTTGTGACGTCACTGACTTTTCACAAAATCAATGCCTTTTAACGATGAAATGGCTCATTTTCTCTCACTCAGAGTTTGTTACAGAACACTAAACAAACAAATTCTGGTTTGTCACGGAACACTAAAGTATACACTGGGTGTTGAAAGACTGTCCAGAAAGAAATTATTTTTAATTAAAAGGTCCTACAGATTGAGTTCTCCTTCTATTATGAAGAATAAACGAGGGGAAATGCTTTGACCTCCCCTACATTGTCTCTTTTGCAACAAAGAACACAGACTACCTACCTTTTATTTCTGCTGGTACAAGTGCAAGGATCTTCATTTCCAGATGTCCTAGCAGAGAAAAACCTCAAACACATACTTAATGTGGAGCAAAAACACACTGGTGTGCTCTTTGTGGCGTGTGCGTGCGTGACAAGGTGCCACAATGACAGACTGAGAAGCAGCCGCAGCCTCCGCTAACCCTCCTTCACCTTGTCGCTGAGGCATTAATCAGGCTCTGCTCCTCTGCAAGGACTTCAGGATGTTTTGGTCAATGTCAACACTGGGAAAATGAGAAGTTTGCCCTTTTGTCAAACTTGCCTTGAGAGACATCTTCACCAATTATATCCAGGGGCTGTTCAGAAGAAAGCTCGAACTGTACGTGATTTGTACGAAGGTACTTGACAGCATAAAAAATGACCAATGACTCACAGAGTTCCCTACCCTGTGTTTTACTGTCTCTTTATATCTTGTTCCAAAGTACTATGCAAAGCTGTATTGTACATCATTAATCCACCTCCTAACAGGTTACTGCGGAGCTGAGGAAAGCTACCCAGGGTGCTCTGAAGCTGCGCCCTTTGTTCTTTATAAGCCCAGAAGTAATTTTGATCAACAGAAGTACGATGCTGGGACTCCGGTCCTAGACAGTCATTTTAGGTTTTAATAGCATGAGAGGGCTGTTCTCAGCATGCCAAGGCAGAGCAGGTGAAAACCGCAAAGGACACTAGTTCACTGTTACCAGTACTGCCAACCTGGAGAATTCAGAAACCATGATGTTGCTCGAACTAGAATGAGATTTATAAACAAATGTAAGCAACAAAACATGGAGTGGGCAGATAAGCCGTCTTCTCCTTTTCAATAATTTCTGAATACAGGCCCCAGACGTCATGACATAAGGAAGTTCAGCAGATGTTCCCCATCCCCTTTCTTCAGGCTCTTCTCCATCACCAACTTCTTTCTGCACTGCAGTGTGGGTGAACTGAGCCTGGGGTGGATCTGCTTCTCTTGCACTGTGTCGTCTACAAGTTCACAGTGCTGGGACACTGTAAGTGAGTGCTACCATGCTGCTCGCGTATGGCTTGGAATATTAAAAATCTTCCCCTCCTCTCCCATCACACATCTTCCCCACCACCAAGCCTCCTCACTCATCGCCCATCCCCTGGCCTTCTCCCCACACCTACGCACACAGCCAAAGCTGAGGAACTTGCTATGTGATATTTCTGAAAATGTTAAGCTCTGGTTCCAGGAGCCTGAACAACGGTAGTTTGTGCAGTGTTTGGATTTCAGCCCATACCTTATGCCTACACCTACACAGCCGTATTTAGTCAGGCTCTGCAATGCTCCCCATATCGGTAGTTAAGTGCTGACTGGCTGGCTGAGTTTTAGCAGCACGTGATTTAAAACTTTGACACACACTTCATATGAGAACGGCAGAAGCTATGTTAATGGAGTCATGTGGCTATAGCCCAGAAGTTAAGACAGTAAACATAACAAGAAGTATTTGTTTTGTTGTTAGAAAACCACTGTGAGATGTCCGACAAAGCCGAGGCTAAGATGCGAGACAAGTGCCAAGCAGGACTGTCTCAGGGTTGTATATATGGTGCCTCCTTGGGCTGGCACACAGATTCTCCCTTGTTAGACAAGTCCCAGCTGTGGAGAGGTCAGGGAATGCAGTTGAGCATCACCTACTGCAAAAGCCAATGGGTTTTACGGTTTCTTCTCCAAACCTCTGGCTGCCACTTGTGCGGAGGGTCTCCACTGCCTCACCCCTTTCTCCTCTTGGCTGCTGCATGTGGCCACTCGACCCCAGCTCTGCTGCCTGCCTCCTATGCTTCCCCTAGGAAACACCCTCAAACTGCAGAAGGCTGAAGCCTACATGATCTACGAGAGCCTTCGCAGCACAGACTCCTGGAGAAACCCACACTGCCTATTTATACACCGACAGCTGCAGCAGAGGCAGAACAGACTGAACACTTGCAGAGTCAGGAAAACAGCACAGCCTCATTTCAGGAGATCATTGTAATACACAAAATGTATAGCCCTTTTTGTTCACCTTTAAAGAAAAAGCTTAAACTGATCAATCTGCTCTTCGCAATGGCTACAACGTGTTCCTCCTTAATGACTTCTGAATAGTGAGCATTTGCTAGAGCCCAGAGCAACTGTGGAGAAAAAATATTGAGACCCCGATTCAAAAAATGACTGGCAATTTTATCTGCTTCAATACCCGAGTGGTGTATGTTTGCAGTCGATTAGTTACTGCAGATTACTTTTCAGGCAACATGGCAACAGTTGTTTTTTTTTTTACTGAGAACAAGGAAAACCAGGCCAGAATGGTGAAATTCAAGTCTAATTTTCTGATGTCCTTACAAATATGAAATTGTCTGTTTACCTGTAAAAAATACAGCTACATATATTAAAGGTATTATGATAAATGTAAGAATTGGTGATTAAAATGGTACTTTTAAAATTCTATTAGGATTCTTTTAACACACAGGAAAAGGAAAAAAAAAACAACTAAAACCCCCACCAATGCCTGGCACTGTATTTCTCTCAGCTTTGAAACCTAATCATTAAGTAGCATCAGAAGAGTATTCTTTCTCTGGACACTGTCTTCTGAAAGACAATTTAAGTAATAACCAAATTTGCTATGTAAATTAAATCTTGATAAGTCTCACTCAACATCTTTTTTCTGTGTAACCTCTTCAGAAAGATGCACGCTCCATTTTACATTTTTCATTAATGCACCAAATCACAGGAGGTTGAAAAGGTTAAAGATGTTTAATTGTTACTAGATGATAATCAGCCAGAAACAATATTCTAGCATGTAGCTGGCTCGCAAAGTCGTTGTATTTTCAGATACATCCCTCCTATTTCTTCCTTTCCCTTTGGAATTTATCATTAAGCTGCATTTATGTGTCTCACATGAAACGTACGGTCAGGAATCAATCTGAAAAGCCAAATCTGAAAGCTTCTTGTCATTTCTCATTTTCTGTGACCAAGTAAGGGAAAAAAACCTACATGACTTCTTTGGTGGAAAAGACCAGCTTGCTATTTTCATCATTTATACTACGATAGCCCTCAGAGGCCCCAAATGTAGACCAAAACTAATTGCTCCAGACCCAGGGCAAGCAAAAGATGAAAACAAGCTGGACGCCAAAATATCTATCTATCTATCTATCTATCTATCTATCTATCTATCTATCTATTATTTCACACCTCTCTTTCCTCTCGCTTTACTGAAAGGGTTGCTAAGCTGGGGCTAGAAAGGAAAAGGAAAGGAGAGTAAAGGGACTTCTCATGCTACTTGTCCCGTGATGCCCAGTAGCGGTGGGAGATGGGGGACAGGAGTTGGACAAAAGAGACAAAGTCACGGCCATTCCCACCCCAAAGCCTCCCCCTCCTTTTTGGTCTTCTCCTGGTCTGGAGCCACATATCCTACCATGCTGGTGGTAAGGCTCCAAACAGCTATGTTAAGGCACCTAAGCTGTTTCTCTAGGACCTTCAAAGAGCCATTCACCCCTTCCAACTAAAACCAGAATGGGAAGAACTGTCCTCGGGAGGGGTTTCTCTCTGTGCTTTCATTACAGAGGGATGCTGAGGGGTTTTTTTAGGCTTCTGGTTTATAATAAGCTCTAATGCAACTTGAGTATTGAACAGTATATTAGTAATATTTCTTATATAGAACAAGTCTGTATCTTCCTGGAGATGTTAAATGGATTGGTTAATGCATTTTTGAAAGGTATTTAGATGCTGTGGCATTAAAGGTTCATGTAAAAGTCTGAATACAACAAAACAAAATGCAATTTAATAGACACTACAGTACAGACACTACAGTATTTCAGGCACCAATTTAAGTGGCAAATGGTATTTTTCAATAACCTTCCATCTGCCTTTGTTAAAAAAAAAAAGGAGATAAATAGGCACAAGAGCACAATAGTGTTGAAAGCTGCAAAATACATAATAGGTCATAGAACTGGATGGAAAAAGGTCATTCAACTTGCAGGATATTTTGAAATTTGCTCTTCTCCAGATACGGAGCGATACTGCAACATCTGCAAAACTCTCTGTGAATGCGTACGAGCTCAGGTCCTTTGGCAGGCTGGCAGGGGCATGGACGCGGAGGGCCCTGAGAGCTGGCAGGGCCCCCAGACTCCACTTCCCCATGGCGAGCAGGGGCTGCCTCGGAGGTGGCAGTGCAGCTGCCAGTACCAGGGAATCAGTCCTGTGGGTTTCGGCCCTGAGGATGCAATGAAATCTCCAGGCTCCCCCCCAAAAAAATGGGAAACTGCTTTTTCCCTGACTGGTTGTCTCAAACCACAACACCTCCTTCTGGCCTTGAAACCTATGGCAGCAGGTACTGCTTCCTTCTCAGACAGAGAGCAGACCAGGCTGTCATAGGTGACCATTACCTAAGAGTAAAGCCACAGTGAAATCTTTGAAAGCAATCACAAAAATCTGTAAATGACTGGAGTCGACCACAGGGATAACCCAAATAGCGTCACGGCAGCCTCTCGGCATGGAGCAATACAAAACCAGGCACTGATGGAAACTGGAGGAGAAGGATAGGCATGGTACCCCAAAGCAAATCACCTCGTCCTGCGGGTGAGCCCTAAATGCAAAGATTTCAGTGAAAATAGAGGATGGGTGAGAGCAACCAGGGCTGAAGCCGTGTCCTACCACAGAGCCGGGGGCTGGGAGGTCACCATGCTGCACCTTGAGCTCCTCGAGCTGCTGAAGACGGAGCAGCAGCAATGCCAAGTGTGACTTTGACTCTGCGAGTTGACTTTGGTGATGGAGAGCATTTACACTGAATGCAGATTGCGTTTCTGTGAAACCCAGTGCCGCAGCATATTACATCCTTCTAAACAATATTATTAAACTACCATAATAATCACCCTGCTCTTCAATCCAAGGTCTCAAAGCACATTACAGGCAGTAATGAAATAACTCACACAAGACCACTGCGAGAAAGAAGGGGATCATTACTGCTGCTTCTCGCAGTCATAAAGTCATGCTTTCAGACACAGAATTTCATTGCAAGGAGCCAAGCACACAAGTGTCACCATATACTTCACTGAACTGAAGTCAGGAACGGGTCCTGTCAAGGATTTATCATCGCTTTCCTGATGCTCAGTATTTTAGCCAAAGTTCCAGGTCTTGAGACTCTTATAATTACAAGAGACTCTCAGCTTTCATTTACAAGAAACAAAATGAAAACAATCCCCAGAAAAAAGCTATATTTGTGGATCTGAAGTTGGAAATCTGTTCAGTCTACCCTAAGACAGAAGGCAAATGAAAACAACAAAAATGTATTTTCTTTTTGTGCTTCAGATACTGCCATTCTCTTAAGGAGATGCAATATCTTCTTGGGGGCTAAGTCAGGATTTCTGTTTGTACATGGCCACCAGCCCTGCACTGCTGGCGTGAAGTCAGCTGGCTGGGACGAAGTCCTGACCTCTGCGCAGGGGAAGCTGCCCCAAGAGACAGTTCCGGATTGCGCAAGAGCCTTATGGCAGAGCTAAGGAAGGAATCCAGGTCTTAATTACCCCACGCTTCACATTAACGAGGAATTGTTGACACACAAGTGAGTTCACTGTCAACTCGCTAGAGCAAACGCGATGCAATATCTTGCGGTTCAGACTTGTAGCTGGAGTTCAGAGGAGCCAAGTTCAAACTCACGACTCCCCCACTGCTTTTCTGCATCACCTAAAGCCAGCCCCTCACCCATGACACCCTGTTTTCCAAAAGCACGACTCCCTCTGATTTATTACATTGGCTTCTGTGCCATTAGCAAGGTTTCGCTGGCAGGTAAGGAACCAAGCATCATCCTGTACGTAGGACAGAGCCCACGACTGGATGGCAGAGCACCAAGCAACAGCCCGGACACCAGCGCTGGTGTTTTGGTGGGCAAATGTGTGACCGCAGTGCTAAGGCAATGGATCACACTGAACTGTTCCTCTTCTGCGCTATACAACATCCCTCATCAACTGCGACTGATAAATCCACATCGGTAGGGCTTGCAATGTGTGCAAATCTGAAATCAGTGGTAGCAAAGGGGAAACAAATGGGAGTTTCTAAGAGCATCTGCTGTATGTTCCAGAAATATCAGAACTTGGGTCTTCCTCTTATTTTTCCTTTAAATATATATTGTGGAGTCTAGAAAGCTAACATCTGTCTAGGTTCCCTACCCCCAAAATGCTTGCTATGTGTTTACATGCAACACCAACTTCTCCAGCTTTTGACGGTGAAGGAAGCATTAAATGGGGTGACTGATCCCCAAGCCAAAAAACTTCCATCTCTAGCCATAAAAACAACAGAGTGATTTGTCCTTGGGGAAGGGGAGAATAGCCATGGTGGATGATGAATGGCTAAGCCATATGCATGCACTTCCTATCTACACCAAAAAGAAATTAAGCAGCTATCAGCTTACCGTGGAAGCCAGAGCAACAAGCAATAACTTGTGAATGATAACCTGGCACGTCTTCTCTGCTGCATCGGCAGCTGCTGTTGCTCGTGTTGGGAAGTTCCTTGGAGCTACTGCAGACTCCCACATCTGCACCTGACCCTGGTCTTTCCTGCATGCTGGGGACTTGGGGAGGAAGGACTTTGGAGGTCACTGTTGGACTGTGACCATGAACGGCTTTACGGAGGCAGAACAACCTGTATTTTCCTACATATAAATCAATGACAATCTGGCACTAATTAAATCAGTGCTTCTTTTCCCCTCTCTGCATTAAAGAACTATACTGTGTTTAATTAATTAATAATTGGATTAATGCATATAAGTACCTGCACAGGGAGAAATTACTAGGGAGTAAAGGGCTCTTTATTCCAGCAGAGAAAGGTATAACCAAAGCCAACAGCTGGAAAGAAGAGGCAGACAAATTCAATGAAAAATAAGCCAGACATTTCAAAGAATGCAGGAGATAAGCATCAGGAAAAAAAGGTCTTGTCTTTAAATCTGTATCTTCCTGGAACACAGGCCATAGT
Organism: Gymnogyps californianus; assembly: GCF_018139145.2. Lineage (NCBI taxonomy): Eukaryota > Metazoa > Chordata > Aves > Accipitriformes > Cathartidae > Gymnogyps > Gymnogyps californianus. The sequence continues at coordinate 10,726,829 of NC_059471.1, read as the reverse complement.
CAAACACCAGTTACACATCTCAGTGTAGGAGCAATTAGGTAACTTTCTACAATTTGAATTATGTAGGGGGTCAGAATAGGTGATCTAATAACCCTCTGGCCTTAAGACTATGAATCTGTTCATTCACTATCCTATCACACTGCAAAACCTCTGCTTCCATCTCTAAAACAGAAAATATCACAAGCAGGAAAAATAGAGGAGTTCTCATGCGCTATGCTGGGAGGTCTAGGAAAAAAAACAGTTCCATCAGCAAATAAATAAATAGAACAGTATTGCAATAGTGCATAGCACAATAGCATCAAAAATTGTAATACAATAATAGTACAAAAATAATGGTATTACAACTATAGGAAAAGAACTATCATCTTCAATTCATTATTTTTTTCATAAAGCTAAAATAATTCCTTAAATGCAGTAAACTTTTCAGGGACAGAGAATTAAAAAATTGGCATTTTTTTCTGTGTTACATTATAATCCCCTTAAAAGGAGGAGATATATATGGGGGGAAGGGGTATTTCATACTCGTGATTTATGGTCAATATGCTGGAAGACCATGGAAATTAGCTCCAACTGTTATCTTAGATGTGAATTTGTCTCTAATAGTCTCATATGAACCCAGCTAAAAATATTTTCTCATTTCACACTCAGACAACCACTAAGGGTTCAATCCCACACCCATCTGCAGCAATGGCAGAAATCCCATTGACTTCACTGAGAGCAGGATAAAACTCATTCTCTGAAGGTGTTACAGCACAATTATAGTCCCTTTTTCAAAAGTATCCATGAGACAAAAGAGTGGGGTTTGTTGTTTTTTTAAAAAGATTAAATTAGCAGAGAAAATGAAATTGGGGTTCCTTTAGACCAGCTCTGACGCAGACCTAAACAGCCTGGTGTAAGTGCCAAGTGCACAGCACCAAAGCGTTCAACCCAGGAGCTACGCAATGAGACCACACGGAAATCTGGGAAGTATATATTTTCAAAGGCATCTAAAATGGATTCTCAAAAGTCACTTCTAAAAATCATTCACAGGCATTTTTGATGATTTTACCTGTGGTCGCTATGCCACCTATCCTACAAATCAGTTTTGACCGAACTGAATGAAAGATTGCAACACAATTCAAGGTGGGGAAAGGATAAACTCTAAAGTAATAAGATCAGGCTGTTATTCATTTACGGTACTTTCACATCCTGACAGTTCCACGATTTCTGCAAAAGATTTATCTTGTCCTAACAAAATCATTTCTCAAGTGTCATGCCTCAAGTGGACTCAAGAAGAGGCAGGGCTGAGGACTGGGTGCCAGGTGGGAGCTGGCACAGTGCGGTGTGCCCGGCTTCACACCACCGACAGCATGGATGCAGTGACGGAGAGGGGATGTCTCTGTTTGGAGGGTGGGAAAAGTGATCCTGCGGTGATTCTGAAACCACACCAGCACAGAAAATACTACCAAATTGGAACAATTTAGTCTTATTTTTAAAAAACCAAGTATACACAACTTGCAATTGCAATTCAGTGAATATTTTTGGCAAAGACTCACTTAGGAAGGGCACTTTGTGGACTCTATAAGCCATTCCTAAGGCACTCGGAGTTGTATTTATACCTTTCTTCTTTTTAAAGGCAACTGAATATTCAAATGCATTTTTGTATTTTAAGTGTAATTTCTAATTACATGCACAATTGCTAATCCGTTTACTACATACTGTAAATGTCTGTAGTTATATATGCTTGAATAATTATTGAAAATTAAATATTGTAAACAGTCAAATTAATTTCTCTCAGCATACCAAATTGCAGGAAGGCTGCAAGATGATAAAATATTACATGCCCCTAGAAATGGAACAAGTCACTCCTACCCCACACCTTGCTGAATGTGCTTATTGCTGTTCTGTAACAGATAGGAAACTTTTTAATCCAAAAATTTGTAACAAGAAGAGTCTGAAAAGCTCCATTACATTCTGCCATCAGTGAGAGAGTGATTTAAAAGGAATGTGGTCTGCAAATGTTTCAGCCGTGTTGGAACAGGAAAATCATGTTTATGTGAGGCAAGTTGCTGTTAACACTTTCTTATTTCTATCCTGTTAGAATCACCGTAGGAATATAAAAACTAAAAATTTTCCTTTGTTGATTTATTTATAACATTGCACAGCAATAATGGTATTCAAGAAACCCCAAGCAGGAAAACACAGGAACACACAATATTTGAATATACATGACCCATTCCCAGAAGAGACACGGCCTTTCCTCCCAGCTTTCTGTGCAAAATGGAGTTGTGCCATAAAGACCCTCTACTGCTATGGTCATTTTTGGCTTAAACTGTGTTTGTTATGCATAAATAGGTTTTCAATCCAGATCAGATCATCTATTTTGAGCTCCTGGATAACAACAGCCAGGGAATTTCACCTCTCAGCTCCTTTGTCTGGACCATAATTTTGGAATAGCATCTTTACAGCTAAAATCATCCTGAGCCAGAAAAATAAGATTATTTCTAGTCTGAATTTCTCTAACTTCACCTTTCACTGACTTCCATGCCTTTTATCTGTTAGATGGAAGAAAACTTTTGTCAGAAATCCTGTCCCCATGTAGGCACACACAAACTACGACAGCATCACCTCTTAAACTTTTCTTGACAAATTACACAGCTGAATTTCTTCAGCTCCTCATGGTAAGGTGGTGTAAATTTTATATTTTAAAAAAGGTGATTGAGAACCCCAGTGATGTGATCCTTTTAAGTAGATGGCTTGATGGAGGATCCAGACATGCTTGAAAAGAGATGAGAATCTGGCTGTTTGCCTTGATCATTTAATAGTGAGTCCCACTGCTTACAGAGAGGCAGCTGAAGAAAATTTAGGATCTTAACTCTGGTACATGTGTCTACACGCACACCATTATCAATGAGAAATCGGGTACCCAGATGCCTTCCCAGATCCTACCCTGGCTGTAGACAACAGATCTCTCTCTAAATCCCCTCTACAAAAACGCTGGCGCTACGATGTAGGAGGAAGGGATGGGGATGCTCCATTAGATATTTTATTTTTTAACTGTGGTGAGGAGAGTAGGCAGCTTTTCCAGAACATAAAGGAATTTCACCTTTCAGGAGCACAGCTGGACATCCTGTTTGAAAAGTTCAGCCTTCCTAGGTGCCTCTGCCCTCATATCCCAATGAAACAGCAGCTAAGCCCTTTTATTCTAAGACTGTCACTGTCTTTCTTTTTTCATGAAAATGGAAAAGGAGAGCAAGGAAAAACCCTAAAATCCTATACATGCCATTAAAGGAAAAATTTTAAAAATCCACTTTGAATGTTTTTGATGAAAAATCCTTTAATTTAAAAAAATGCAAAAGAAAAAAACCACAAAGTCTTTGCAACTTGTGCAAAATTTTGGAAAAAAAAAAAAAAATATATATATACACACACCGCCCCCCCCCCCCCTCAAAGAGCAGGAGGGAAATCTCTCCGTAGGTATAGATGCAGGATATATATACCCTATATACAATCTGGGGCGAATCCCTTGCACCCCCTCCCTTCCAGCTCTGCAAGATGATGGGAGCTGCAGCCCCAGGACGAAACCCAGGGCACACAGGGGCATGCCGGCACCTTGCCAGCAAAGGACCAAACTGCCCGCTCCTCGATTTTAAAAGCCACTCCTTCTCGCACCAAGAATGCCCAGGAACAAACTTAGCGCTGATCAATACCGCCTTGGTTTTTCTGCCGCATCCCCATCTGCTTTTTCCCATCTGTTGTCTCAAACTCCCCTTAAACTGTGAGCTTGTCAGTGTAGCAACCATCTTTTACTCCACTTATCCTGCCAAGCACGGCAGGGTGCTGCCTCATGACTGCAGCTACAAAGGTGCCACAATATTGCAAATAAATATTAAAAAAAGAAGTCATCGTTTCAGCTTACCAAAAGGCAGCACAGGCTTTGCTTTTCCTCACCGAGTTCTTAGTTCTGAATTATTTTTAGTTACTAAATGGAAAAAAAAACTAAACAAAAAAACCCACAATCCCTCTTCCTTTTCTTGTAGGACTCAATGTGAAGAAATTACGGTATCTGGAGGATATCTTTCTGGGTTTGGTTTTTTTTTTTACCCAAAGGCACTATCAGAGGTGAGGGTGAGCATTCATGGTGACAAAAGCCAAGTCCATACACATATATGGGTGAAACTGTCTTGAACATGGAATATTTTCTGTGTGATGCAACTGACTTTATACAGTCAGTTCAACAAAATATATTATATTATTCATGTTTTCATCTCTTTTCCTCCTTTGTTTAAAAGCAAAAATTACCTCTCTCTACATAGAAATTTTCTCTTCTCTGACATTTTTGTTTTCCCATTAAATCTTTGATTACGTTCTCAGTGCTGCACTTCTGCTGTTAACAAAGCAGCCAGGTAAAAAGGTTAGGCTGATGACTTGCAGGGTGTTTGCAAATCCCAGCTATTCTGCACAATGACTCCAAGCAGAAATTAGAAACAGAAGTTTTGGAGGTGGAGAGGAAGCCTCTTCCTGCAGGCTGAAAGAATAAAAAGCCCTTGAGATCCTCCCTCCTCAACACCAGGTAGCAGGAGGAGAGGATGAACCAACAGATCGGAGCTGAGCTCACGAGCCGGGGGTGAAGCCCCTCCATCCAGCTGACCAAAGAAGGACTATATCTAAATCCTGCCTGCTTGCCGCTCTGACGCCAGGCTGTGCATCATTCAGTAAAGGACTCTGTCCTCAGCAATTGAACCCAGCTCAAGCCGAGGGGTTTCCACACATACAAATTCAGGTCACGTGCATCTTATTGAGTCAAAGCTGCAGTTCGCCCCAGCAGACTACTCTAGAGTTAATTCTAGTCATGTGGTTGCTTTGTTTTTTTTTTCCTTTCATACATAACATTCCCTTAATCAGTTTGGATTACATTAAGTGTTACAAGAAAGAAATAAAAAACCCAACAGAAATCCCCTAAGAAATTATAGACTTGAAAAATATCTACAGCATCACGCATATCTAAGCTGTTAATACCATCTAACATTTTTCCATCCCTGCACCTACTTTGGGTAATCTTGTGTGTGTTTATTCTCTGTTTAATCAATCTAATTCACACCTACTCAATAAATTAAATTTAGCAACAATTATTCTTTGTGTCATTTGCAGTATGTTCCAGGTCCTATCTCAAGAACTGCCTCAAACACAGAATAATAAGGAAAAAGAAAATTCTCCATCCCTGGTTGCCTCTCCTAAAGGATCTCTCTGAATAATAGAAGTGATGGGCATACAGCGTTTCTTCAGAGATTTTAAAAAACCCACCTTGTTCTCACATTAACAAAAATAACTTGAACATCTTTGAGCGATGACAGCATCTTTCCATAATAATATCTTCTTAAGGATAAGATGGTGAAATTCTCAGGCGGTACAAACCATATCATTCAGCTGAAGCTGTAGTACCATAAGCACCTGTGCTTCTTTAAGCAACTTTTTTTTTTATACTGCACATTTTATTACATAGCGTCTGCGATTCAAATGAAGGTCAGAAAATACAAGCATATGGTGAATGGAAGCAAAACTAATTATAGCCAAAATATTGTCTTGTAGAGCAGACTTACATGTATCTTTTAGGTATTGTGGCTACATTAAAAAAATTGTGAATGTGCACTGCTGTTCATATGCTGTTGGTAAGTTAAAGTTCAGGAAATAATACTTAGTTTTCAAACCAAATCTCTTCAAGATCTGAAAAGCTACTTGCTAATTACCATACAAATAGATCACTGCAGCACAGATTCCTTGCATGTAACTCATCTGACAAAAACATGACTTTTCTCTTAGAAGGCAACAAACCCACAGCAGATCATGACACCGACTCATATTCACAGGATGCAACGAGCAAACATGTTCTTGCACAGAAAATACAAGCAAATGTAATATTGAGAAAGAAAGAGTACAATTATTGGGGGGTAGCGTGGGACTTCAGGGCTCTGGGTTTTCTTCCTTGCTCCACAAGAGCATCAGACAAGCTGGCTTAGGGCTGCGCCTTTATTAGGCTGATGGAGAAGGAGTTTGCTTCACCCGCTCATGAGACATGAGTGAGTTCTGCCCTTACATTGCTTAGGAGGCTTCATCAGAGCCATCCACACCTCCTTGCCCCTGTGCAAACTGGAATCCTTCCTTGCCTGTGAGCAACCCAGGCTTGCCTTCGGGCAAGAGAAAAAGCAAGGCAAGGAAGAGCTGAAAGGCAGGGATGGGAAATGGTGGGGTAATTGGAAACAGGATAGGAAATAGGATAGGAAATAGGTGCTACTGGGGCTCCCACGTGCCCAGATAAGTTCTGTGCACATGGTAGGGAACGCTGGTGCCGGGTCAGCCTTACTTTCAAGGTTCAGCAGGGCATGCTGGGCTGGACTCACACCAGTAAGGCTTTGCATTGCATGTGGCCAGTGGCTTTGAAGGCAAATTAAGACCAAATCTTTATTACTGGCATAAGATCAGTTAGTCGCTTCTTTTGCCTCAGTTCCCTGCTTGTTAAAAAAGGAACAACGGTGCTGCTCTACCTTACCATACAGTGTGAAAGACTTAGCTACCACGGGAGGAGAAACCACATATGTACAACAGGTGAGGAAGTACAGGCATAGCAGAATCCACGATGAGCAATGTAAAAACAAGGTTACAAGAGCAAGGTCCCTCGTAGGGAGATGTTTTTTAAGATCTAACTTCAGACCTCTTAGAGCTCTGCAAAAAGTTTTGTATAATGCAAAAGCTGTGATTAGGGTGGTCTTCTGATATTTAACCCCCAGATACTGCTTTATTTTTATACATATACGTCTCTTGTTAAATTAAGCTCTGTGTGTCTAGACATATGGCAATGCGATCTGTACAATTATATAGATAAGGTCACATACTTAACTGGCAACAGCACTACTAACTTCAAAGAAGTTGTGTCAATCTTCCCAGGGAGAGAAAAGCACTCTCATTAACATAAAGGGAAGGGGGAAAGAGAGGGGAGAGTAATTTCACAGAAAATAATTATCTCTGGTTATAACAGCATAACTCTGATGCAGACAGAGTCAGAGAGAAAAGGAAAAATAACACAAATCTGCTATTAACCTTGATTTTTGAACAAACTGGTTTAGCTGCACTGCAAGGTGATGAGGCTTTGGAGGCTTAGTAGGTGCTGACACAACCTCCTATGTGATGGAAGACAAAGAAGAATTAATAGTTGGTGATTACTGACATCATGATGGCTTATGCAAATACACCTGTCTTCACAGTTGCCTTCTCTTCCTATTCCCATTTCCCAGCTATTTTTTTTTTTAATATTCACATGCAGCATAGGTCAATGTCATTCTCTCAGACAGGAAATATCTCCATCTTTTTTTGTTCGTACCAAAGATTGGATGTAAACTGAGAGTAAACTATAGCTACAGTCCTTGCCTTTAACTTTGAATCCATAAAGAGATATTAGAAAGTGCTCACACAATAAGGTGAAGATACACTATTCAAGCCACTAAAAGTGCCTGTCCTAAGATGACAATATGAGTGTATTCATTGCAATGGAGCAAAAGGGAAAAATGCTGATTCAATATTGTCTGCTCCGGATTTACAGGGTCCAACGTCATAGACACATGTAGCACCTCTGGCTGTTGAGCAAAAGGTAAATGCAAGTTACTTGATTGGCTAAAAAGCAGTAGGAAATAAAAAGAAAACAAAAAAACAACTGCCCCCCCCAAGCCTTCACCTCGTCTGGGCTAACATCACAGCTTTATTTTCCTCCCCGGCAGCTCCCTCTCCACAACCCTACCCCTGCAACAAAACCATGCTCGCAGGCTCCACATCTCAGCATCCCTAACTCACCAATCTGATTCCCCCTGCCAGAGTTCAGGCTTGGACCACAGGCAATTACTGTAATGCAGGGGCATTCACTGCTATTATCTTAAAAATGTATGGAGGGATATGACAAGTATCCATAGCATATGCGTTGTGCATACATTTAACAGGGCTGTGACTCAGTACTTGCGGTACACAGTTTCACCCTATCATCTCAGTTACGCTTCTGTCATTGATAAGAATTCTACCAAGAGTATTTGGCTACCTGCAAGTGCATGCAACAGCCCTAATTACAAATTAGTGAAGGAATAGTGCAGCATACGAAAAAGGTAGATGGTTTATTGACCAGTTCTGACTAGTCACGGCTTCTGGAAATTTATGAATAGAGAAACTGGACTGACAGACAAGGTAGAAAAATTAGTTTCACAGCTAAGCTGATAGCCCAAGTTAGTTCTGAATAGGACAGAAGATCTATTCTGCTGATGTTTTTCAAAATAAGAAATGATTGCTGTAATGTACAACAACGTAAATTTATGGGATTAATGGCAAAATCTTTGCTGTTCCAGAATGGGTGCTGGGGCAGGACAGGAGAGAGCTTTTTGGTTCTCAGGCAGTAACCTTCTCCATGAGCAAACACTGACTCACTGGCCCTCGCCACGCTGTGGCCCTTCAAACATAAGTCTCAACTGAAGGAAACAGGGAGTTCAGGTTAAAAACTGATGTTGCATTGAATAAGTGAGGACATAATGGTCCAGTCAAGGCAATGGGGATACTCCTGAAGCTTCTTACTGTGAAAGAAGACTAAAAAGGTCATCATGGAGATCTAAACAAAGGTTAAAATTTCTATAAGCCATGTTTAAATCTGCTGATTGCAAAGAAATGGCATTTATGAGCAGTATTGTATCTTCTAATGCCATTTTAAAAGAGGCACTTGATACCGGAGACATCCAGCAATCTCAACTGTATTCAGTGCTTCATGAATCAAAACCCACTGCTAGCAGAAATCAGGTCTGTTCAGGAGAGATGATAAAGCTGGATTTATTATTTTATTAATAGCAGCATTACTGTAGCCTCAACTAAGGTGACACAGCTCACACCTTTATCCCCTCCACAGATAACACATACAGAGTAAGGAGGGAATCGCTGCCAGGGCGGAGGGAAGAGATGGGCTGGCTGAGCTCAAATTTTCTCATTTTCAGTGGAATCAGTGGTCTGGCACTAGACTTACTTAATCTAAAAAAGTTTTATATTCCTCTTCATTCTACCATTTCAGAAGTTATGCTCCTCTTTCTTTTTATAGGCCTATGAATACACGACTGTGTGTGGATGTCTATTAACGCCGAGATGCCTGACAAATCAGTAGCTTGCATTTCCACAGCCTATTTGATCTGCCAACTGTCTATTGTGAATTAATTTCCAGGACAATCATATGAGGTAAGAAAATATTTCCACTTACACAAAAAAAGAAAAACAGTGAGGTTAGGTGACTCACTCAAAGTCAAAAGAAGAGTTTGTGTCACTGCTGGGCTGCAGCTCAGGAGTTCATTGAACATTTACTCCAGGGAATAAACGTGCACTGGCAAGCAGATGGACTTGATGATTTACATCCCTTCCTCCCTGTTGTTTTTTTTTTCCTCTTTTTTCTTAATTATTACTATTATTATTGTTATTATGACAAGTTCCTTGAGGCAGGAACTTTGTCTAACATGCTGTACAGTGCCTAGCAGACTTTTAGGTCCTACTGTGATTAAGCACTTAACTCCAACATCCATGGTCCTTTGATTTGCTAGCTGCTAACCCTGGGCTCAAACCACTGGAAATATGGTGTCTAGTAAAGAATGAGCCATCCCAAAGCAGAAATTAAAGCTTTTAAAATGCTCAGAAGCTCGATTTTTAACAGTGAGCATATTATAAAGAAGTCATTAAGAGCCACGCTTTTAAATAATAGAGAAGTGAAAGAAAAGAGAGTAGATCATTTAGCATGTGTTGATACAACATAAATTACAGAAAGGGGAAGCCAGCTAATGCGCTAAGGGAATTAAATTGTAAAAATCTGTATTAGTTACGGATAGTTACAGATCAGTGATGGATATATTGGGCTGGACTCCGCAACTGTTGGTGAACTCGGCATTTGTACAAACAGTGTTGCAGATCACAGAAGGAAGGGAGACCAATTCCTCAAGTTCGCCTTTGATTGAAGAGATCTACAATCAATGTTTTCATCCTCTGCAAGGTCTTCTGTGGTCTTGGACAGGTCAGTTGAACTGCAGGGACACTTATAGGATGAATGGCAGTGAGCATGACATGATCTGCATAGCCAGTTTACATCGCACACAGAGCTGCCAAACAGGGCTCCACAGCCAACGCATGTGTGGGAGATGCCACTGGGCGCCCTTCAGAAGGAGCCTCCAGTGGGAGGGAGGTGATCTGCAACACCCTTAAAATTCAACACATGCATTTCCCAATTTGATCGCTATAGCACCTAAAATGCACTCTGGAGGGAGATGGCAGGTTAGACTACACAATCCAAACAAACAAAAAAGCTAAAGGCCTTCATTTACAAAACATCAAAGATCTTATTTCAGAGGGAGTTTATTAAGAGTTTAGCAGCATGCACAGCATCAACTGCAATGTCAGGCAGGTCCCCCAGTAATGCAGCCGACACTCCATGACAGGGTGGGAGCTGGGAGAATCAGTGGTCAATGAACATGGAAAGCTGCCCATTCTTGAAGAACAGACGTTTTTAAAAATAAAGTAGCATGAAATGCCCCTTACAAGAACATAGTTACAAATGGACCAAGGTAGTACTAAGTTTAGCTTGATATTGTTGATCCAAAGTCCCTTAGAAATGTCATAAAAAAGTAATTTTTTAAAATCTTTTCAAATGGTCCAGCATTTACCTTTAATTATTACATGGTGGAAGGTTTTAAATGCCCCTTGCTTTACAGAACCAATGTATGTTAGTCTTTCTCCTCACCCAATGCAACTTGGGTTTAAACCTGAAAGATGTGCAAGGCTGTAGTAGGGACAAAGTTGCCTCCACTTCCATTCACTGTCTGTATGGCCTTTTGCATCACGTACAGTACAGCAGGAACGTTAATAACTGGATTACTAAGATCACTGAAGTTTGCCTCCCAGAGCAAGCTGTGTCCCCTTGAGATGGTATCTACCGTAAAATCCCAGCAGAATTGAAAAATTCTTGAGTATTTAACAATCTTTGTTTCTCTGCTGAAAAAAACCACATAACAAACATGGGCCTTGGAGAACAAGAATTTATCACAGAGTCCCAAGAGTGCTCTCCTGAATATATAAATCACTATTCTTTCTCCCTCCTTTCTGGCATACCTTTATTTCTGCGCTGAGAAGACGCACTGGGTAGCCAGCACCTATACCGCTGGCAACCTTCAGGACACAGTGCAGCGGCAGAGCACTAGATTTCGCTCAGTCTGTGAGAGCAAAGAACATGTGTGGGGATTTCTTGGGACAAACCAAACAAAAGCAGCCATAAAAATCAGGATGTATGGCAGGAGGGTGAAGCACTGTTTTAGTATGGCAGGGCAAACGTGGCATTCAGCTCCAGCAGGATCCTACGCCGGCTGGCTTAGTGAGTGCAAAAGAAAGCAAAGCCCAGCCTACTGAGAAGAGTAGCATTCATACCAATCAAATTCTGACACTCACTAACCCCATATTAGCTTATATAAATATTAATACTACTTCAGCATGAAAATATCGAGTCTCTTTCCAAATCTAGGTGCAGATGTGACAGTTCAGAGACAACTTCCAGAAGCAGAATCACTGCTCTGGAAAGATGTACTGACCTACATCTACTGTTTCTAAACCCACCAGTGCACCCTGCCTTAAATACTGCAGCAAATACTATTTTGGGAGTGCCAGGGGTCTGCCTCTGTTTAAACAGTGCCAGCAAGAGACTAAGCAAGCTGTAACTGAATTTTTCAGACACACCAGCATAATTTTAGAGTAAATTCATTAACATCAATGTGCACGAGAGTGAAATTTGGTGTGTTGGCATGTTAGTTAAAATATCTCTTAAACTAATCTACGTAAGACTGAAGAGAAGCTTATTGGGTTTGTCCAATATATGTGGAACACTAAACAAAATAATGTAATGGTTTGAATTAAAATTCATTGTTTTCTTCAGAGCACAGAAAAGTAATAAATCAACGCAGTAAATTACCCCTGTGCTGTGCTGTGAAATTAACACCCATATACATGAAATAAAAATAAGAATTTACGGCCCTAATCAATCAATTTTTTTTATTAACTCCATCATCTGTTTTATTTACCTTCTTCCACATGCGTCTCACCCCAAAATAACTCACCCGGCTCGGGGCAGCCGTGGCATTCCCATGGGCTCGGCTGGGAGCCAGCCAGCCCAGCCACTCCACCAGCAGCTCTGCCTTCCTCCTCCTCCTCCTTCTCAGCCCCATCTTACACCACTCACCAAGGAGCAAAGCTCTGTGACCCTGTGCTCTGCCAAAGCAAGCCTGAGTTCTCCCCAGCACAGAAGTCAGGCTAAGAGGGAAACCCCTGGCTCCCCCAGCAGCCACACCAGGGTTTAGGCTGACCCGTGGCTGCTGGAGATGCCGAGCACCAGGAACGCTTCCATCACCGGTGGGTGCATGACCTGGCTGGGAAACCAATGCGCAGGGGATGCCTTTCCCTCCATTCACGTAACCCGGAGAGTCACTTCAGCTATTTCAAAAACATGTTACCTAACCCCCTCACAAAACTGTGCCTTGCAATACCTCTTGCCCACTATAAAGAAAAACACTGATTTTCTTTCTTGGACCTGCTAAACTTAGGCAGCAATCTCCACCAGTTTGCAGAACAAGGCTGCCTTGTTCTCAAGCATGGATGATTCATGGTTTCATACGTACTCATGCGCTACGTTATTCACTTAGCGCTTGTACCTATGAATATCAGCTCACGAGATAAAAGTGCATGCTGAGGCACAGGCTGATGCTCGGCTGTATGTTAGAAAAAATAATTGAGGTGAGAAAACAAAGACCTTCATAGGAGGTTGCCCACGCTGCCTTTGCGTACCCGTCCAGCTGCGCTCATGTTCCCATCCTCCTCCCCCCGGAGCACCCATATAAACCCCAAGCCCGCAGGGGAGAGCCCCCGCCACCCACGTGCACTCGCACTCCCGCAGCAGAGCCAGCCCCTGGCGAGAGCACAGGTTGCCCAGCGTGACTTCGGTTCCAAAGTCTTGCTCTCAGCAGCTTTTTAGCAGCCCTTGGCTCCTGCAGGAGCAACTCTTCCTCTCCCCAAAATCTATAGAGGAAATTGCAGGTGATAATTCTGAAAGGTCTGAAGACTGCCTTCAAACAGATCCAAATGCATGTGATGTATTTGCAGTTCAACAGTACCTAAAATAGCCAGCCACAGCTCTGACAGTCTATAACAATGTAGGAAGCGACAGGTTGTCTACTGAAAGGTTTCTTCTACCTAGAGACACAGCATACAAGCAGTATCATTCCTTCCGCTATCCAGATAATAAATTAAGACTGTAAGATTTGGCTGCAGTTATTGTCCTGTATCAGAACCAGGAACAAAACCTGGACTCCCTATGTCCCCACTTGGTGCCTTGATCAGATGGCAACACACGCGGTGATATGTGTGCCTCCAGAAATCTGCATGACCTGCATGAGCTATAAAGCGGCTGGAAGCGAGCTCCAGAGGAAGGCAAACACAGTCATTGCTGAGCTCCAATGATCACTGAGGAGCACGAGACTGTGCAAAGGCGGAGAGGGACATGCCATGAGCAGGGTGCAGCAACGCCCGGGGCATTCCTCTTCGTGATGGCAAGGACCATCCAAAAAGAAGACGGGGTTACACACCTCGCCCAGGCTGCAGATAACCACTTTTTCTGGAGTCAAGGCAGAAATGTCTGAAACACCACCCACCCACCCATCAGACACATGCCATAAGCTATGACATGCCCTGTGCACTCTCAGCACTTTGTAACAAACCCAACTTTGTCAGTACAAAGCACCAAGTCCTAAAAATAAGAAAGAGGGCACAGGAGGCCAAGGCTAGTAATGCCTTATTCTTCAGCAATAGTGGGAGATTTCTTGCTGCAATATAGCCAGGTGATCTAAGGAAGCGATCTGTGAACCATGATCCACGCTTCTTCGCAGTGGAGGAAGCCAAACTCCCCTCTCCCACCTGTTTTCCTGAGCCTCTGAAAAATCTGGGCTTAGGGGATACTCATTTCTGGCTGCAAATCCAGCAAGAGGTTTAACCCTGAGCACATTAGCAAAGCCCAATCAGTCAGGCGTCGGAGAAACTTCTTAGTACCCCAAGAGCATCTGTATGCTCCAGCCAACTCCCCATCTCTAGTGAAGGCCAACTTCTGCCGCTTCCCATGAAAGGATGTGAAAAATGTGGGATGCTGCCTTCATGTTGCCTCTCAGCACCTGATTAGTCACAGGAGCGAGATGTCAGTTTGTTGGCACTGTTTAAACTTCCAAAGTGACACAGAAAATAAAAGATCCCCTTCCTCACAAATGACTGCTCTCCCCAATGACAGGAGCATGCTCACTCAACCCACGTATGTGGCAATCGCCACATGTTTGGGTTCACGTTAAACCTTTTCGTCTTGATTATACAGCACACTGCCGCATTTAGGACTCCTGTGCAAAGCGCTACGTGAGTTATTGCTGTGCTGAATCCCAGCGAGCATATGGGGCCGGCATGCTATAAACCTATTCTGCGTGTGCAGACGTCGCCTGTATAAAACAACCAGAGTGTAAAACGCTGTTTTAGAGAAACTAGTACACTGCAGGGAGATGGCTGAAAGGAGCCTGGCCAGAGAACCCCAGGGGCACTCTCTAGGAAAATCCATTATGCTTTTATTCCTCAGACATCAGCATCCTGTTGGGAAAAAGCCTCTCGATGTTGAGGTTGGGCAGGCAGAGCTCACCACACGTCGATACTTTCTTTCCAAGGGAGAACAAAGTCCTTGTGTTTAAAATGACAAACCTCCCTTTTGGGACAAGGCACCTCCATGCACACACGCTCTATCAGCCCCATCATTTTCAAAGGCAAAAACAAATTAAAAGAGGCTGCCTTGCCTGGCTTTCACTGCTCTGCATTTCGCACGGAGGTGGATAGAAGGGGATGGTTTATCCCCTCTATGACAAATCCCAGCCAGCCACCAGCCAGGATGCTCACCAAATGCAATGGGGGTCCTTCGGGGGTTGGCCAAGCAGCAATGCTACTCCCCCCAAAGCCTTTAAGTTCTCAGACAGCAATTTCCTCAGCACAAAATGAAGATGAACCATCTTCAGTGTTAACTGTGAGAAGGAAGATCTCCTTGTTAGGGAAAAGTATCCCTGCCTGCAGCTCCGGTGGGAGGAAGAGCCACCCCACACGATGTGCTACCAGGCTAGGGTGCTGCCGGGCTGCAGCGCGCCCAGCGCCGGTCCTCAGCACGGCCTCACTCCAGCCGCCGTGTGGATAAGCGGAGCTGTGCCGAGCAGGTTGCTCTGCGGGAGGAGCTGACGGGAGGGAAGCACAAGCATTAAACACTGTGGAGTCCTAACTCTGCTACTTTGCCCAGATGGGATTTATGGGGTGGGGAGGGGGAGAAGGGATGCAGATGGAAGAGCCATCTTCGGCCATTTCAAGTGTTAAAAATAAGTGAGATATGTGCCTTAGGGCTCGGCAGATTGAACACAGTGATTATACATGCTCCATGATTTTTCACCTGGGCTTATGCCTGAAAAGATCTTGACCCCTTCTTATGCTACACATTGCAAGAGGATTGCCCAGCCAAATGTTGAAAACCTATTTAGTGAACGTCATTTTCCTACACCAAATTAAAGATGTTCCCTCTCAGGTCTATTCCTTCTGGTTTTCTAGCTGTTTAGAAATTTGCAGCAGACATAAATAAACTGTTTTTTAAAAAAATCAAAACCCCAGAACAAAACAAGCATTACAAGCAGCATAAGAGCTGTGTGAATCCTCTGAACTACTTTGATAAAGATCAGCCTATTGTTGAGAAAGAGCTCCCCAACTCTCTAGCTCCAGACCATGCTGGAGGGTCACCACCAGCCAGATAAAGAGCAAGGGATGGTCAGGTACACGTTGGAGTGAGGACCACCTGCGACCAAGCACAGGTAGGTACCCAGCAGAGCATCCATGACCTCAGGCTATGTCTCCTGGGGTGATTTCTTCATCAACCAGGCACTGGGGATGCCTGGTTCAGCAAAGACACTGAGGGCAGAGAGATGTGCAGAGCCGGTTTGGACAGGCGCAATGCTCCACCACGGCGGGGCCAGGCCAGCCAACAGCAGCACTTTAACTTGAAACCATATCTGCGACACTGCACCCACAGGCTATAGCCCCAGCTGTTACAAATCAATGCAAACACATAGATTTTTTTTTTTTTTAAAGGCCAGAAGGACTTTTAGATTATCTAAACTGTCTTTTTGTATAAAACAAGCTGTAGAATTACATCCAGCTACTGTAACGTGGAGCCTAATTACATATGCTGGACAACTGTCATGCCACACACTTTGGTGGGGACACACCGGCTTACAAAGGACAAGATGCCACTCCATAAATTGCAACAGCTTGAATCTGCTTCCCAGCATTGCTCTGCAGACTCAGTGTAGCAAAGTCTCATCCCTATAGGCACAGGGAAGAGGCAACAGCCAGAAGGTATTTGGTGACCTACAGAAGAGCTATCGCTGCAGCAGCACATCTGCAGCACATCATCTGCCAGTGCGTTTGTGTACCGATGCAAAAGAGGATGCTTTAGACACATACAAGATTCTTTAGACACATAACTAACCAGAAAACAGAGGTTTGGTGAAAGCACTGCAACACCAGCAGATCCTAAAGGGGAGCAAGCTGATAAATATTTAAATTGCATTTTACCACCACCATAAGGCAGCAGGATTTTGTTACCTGTTTTGGGATTGATTACAAAGAAGTTCTGGGGATTTCCACTTGTAATCCGGTAAGTCAGTTTTTCATGAGTGCTGGAGTCAGGGTCCTGGGCTTGGATCTGAATGACCGATACATCCTTCGGGGAGTTTTCCATGATGGCTGGGTAATAGATAGGTTCAGAGGTGAGGGGGGCATTGTCATTCACGTCCTCCACTTCAATGTAGACTTCGATGGTAGTGTAGAGTGGGACGACACCATGATCAGTTGCATACACTGTCAACCAGTAGGATTTGGTCGTCTCCCGGTCAAGAATATCTGCTGTGTAGATAACTCCTGCAGAAAAACAGCAAGCAGAGGATCTCAGGGACAAGATCAATGAAACACCACATCTATTTTTATTTGGCTATACTACAGAAATGTGTTCAGCATATAACAAATGCTCCACCCTTAGAAAAATTAAAGTTGTGCATAAAATGAAAACAGAAACTTGAACTCAGGCATTGTTCCCTGAACCCTACTCAACACCTCTGTCCCAAGAAATTTGGGACGGACATAAAAAAGATGACTTTTCATAAGTGTCCTAATGTCATAGCCAATTCTTTGCTGGGACTGCAGCTGGCAGAATAACAGAAGAAACACCATCATTTTCTGCTGGTGATGGGAACTTGTATAAACCTTGGTAGAGAGGGATATCACCATTGACAATGAATTGCACAAGAGAGAGTGGCTTCTCCTTTCAAGCTCCTGCCAGTGCCCTTGCTAAAGAAGAAAATCTAGGTGGCAGTTTAAAATAAATCCATTCAAGTTCAGAAAATAGACGGCAAATTTAATAATGAGATCACTCATTGCACAATGCCAAAATCTTGGACAACAATTTAAATTTTCTAAATAAGTTTTTCAAGTTTGGGATTTTTTTATTATGTTTTTTAACACTAGTTTGAACTCACAAGTATTTTCCTACAATTTGATCAACCATATAGAGAGGAAAGGGAAAGGAGCAGTATCAATTCCAGCCATGTGTGGGCTTAGGTCTTTTTCTAGTAACATCAGATTCATGTCCTTCTTGCTCAGATATATTATACACTCAACAAAGGTGAGCAACGCAGCACTGGAGGACAAAGGCAGAGTGTATTCTAAATATTCTTGTCGGCAGCAGCCTGTGCTACATAATGACTTTCTGTAGAAACATGGGTGAAATATGTAGTGAACTGTGATGAAAATGCCTAGAAGTCCAGAAGAGAAATTACATCGCAGGGAGGAGAAGAGCCCATAATAAATGACATCCCATGGAAATAAATATATAAAATAAAATCCACGTGGGCAAGGATGAGGCAAAAAATGATGAACATTAGTGGTCCTAGAGATGTTGATTTATTCAGAAGATAAGAAGAATTATTTTCGATCTTTAAACAAAATTTGAAATAAGTAGGGTTTTCCCCCAGTGAGAGCACAGAAGGTTTTAGCAGATTAACCTCTGTTTATGAAGCTGAATTTCACCAATACTGAGCTGATAATAAATCTATCTTCTGAGTCATTCCTTCATTTTATGACTCCTGGCAACAGTTTCTTTCTATTTTTGTATTTCAGAAGGAAAGGATCATTGAACAAGTGTTAGCAACTGCCAACGGGTCTGCTACACTGGTTCTTCTTTTTACTTTTGATTTATTAAAAGGTCCCAGATATAAATTAATTCCTTTTGCTCAATATGTCTTGTCATTTCACCTGTCACCACCACACAGCAGCTTGATAAATAAGGTCTTTGTTCGCTTTCAGGTTTTCTACATGGAAACCCTCCCGTCGCCCCAGGAACACCTTCTATTGCGCTCTCAAATGTCCTGCACAAAGTGCCTCCTTGCTGTCTACCCAAATATGGGTCTAAAGTTAGTACCCACAAGAATACGCATGCTGCCCGAATATTTAACCAATCTCTCTACGTAGATATGGGTGACACCTTCCAGATGGATGTCAAGCTCATCTTCATATGAGGTATTAACTCTGAAGACTAATGATGACACTTGATTAACAGCACTGCTTCTTTATCACTATGGCATGAAAGCAAAAAGGCTGAGAGAGCTGGCATCAGGAGCCGCAAAATATTTCCTGGGGCAGTCCGTAGGTAGGCTCTCACTCACTTTAGCTGAGTGAAAGTATGGGAAAGGCCAAGAATATCCCTGGATAAGACCACAACAAATTCAGAAAAGACATCACTTACTTCAAAGCTTATAGATATTAACAGATACTAAAGAAAGACAGAACTTTGTTTTCAGGGCCAGGAGAGCAGAGGGGAGGAGAGTCCTTTGTGAGCAGCTCTAAGGCGTTTCTTGGACAGCTTTTGTGATGCACTCTTCCCAGCTGCCTGCTAATTAGAAGAGAAACATGAACAAGGTAATGACGCCTCAGCTAAACAAATCAAGAAGTAAGAAGAAACACCAGCAGAGATCCTGAAAATGTCAAAGTGATTAAAAAAGAAAAAGTTCCAAGATTTTGCAGACACATTTCTGAACAAGACAGAAAAACAGATGTTCCTGTCCACTGGGACACTACACCACAGAGGCACTACTGCATTTCTACACGAGGCAGCTGAAATCCAACCGAGCAGTCTGCAAGCCAGCTCTTTATGTTGCCCTCGGCCAGATTTTGCAGTATCCCTGAAGGACTGAAGCCAGCACTTCCTCAGGCCCGGGCCAGCCTCTGAAATAAAGCCAGCCATCAATCCAAAAAGCAGTGCCACCGATATGCTTGCCACTGTATTCCTCCAAGTACATTTGCCCTATGCGATTCACCAAGCACCACGTGCATTACAAACACTGTAAGTGAAAAATAACAACAGAGTGCATTAATCTCTGATTAAAATCCTGGGCACATTTATATGTAAATTAAGTGCAGCCCTTGGGCTTGGCAATGTGCCAGCAATGCAAAGGTTGTGTGCTTGTTTCTCTTAAAGGCTTGTTTTCCCTCTTTCCCCAGGAAAATAATGGGATAATGTTTTCTGTATGGCTCCTGCAAGTGGCACACAGTGAGATGCTGCATTATGAACGGTGAAGGCAAAAAAAATAGGAGTGGGAAGGTAGTGGATATTAAAGTGGGCAAAGAATCGGCAAACTGGATTTCCTCCCTGCCTCTCCTACTGATTTGCTGCACATCTTTCAGCAGACCACTTCAAACGACACGGTCCACTCAAAAATTATCTCAAAGTTATGTATTCGCTATAGTCATGAGAAACCCGAGAGGCTCTTAAAACAAAAAGGGATTAGAGAAAAGCATTAT
Source organism: Gymnogyps californianus (assembly GCF_018139145.2). Classification (NCBI taxonomy): domain Eukaryota; kingdom Metazoa; phylum Chordata; class Aves; order Accipitriformes; family Cathartidae; genus Gymnogyps; species Gymnogyps californianus. Next base: position 10,706,849 of record NC_059471.1, on the reverse strand, counting down.
TTCTTTCCTCGCCTCGTTTTTGCCTCTTGTTTGTTTACCTTACGTGTTTGACAGTACTTTGTGTATAGGTCGCGTGATGAATGGACCTGCCACAGCTCTGCAAGAGAGTGTTTACTAGAGCTGTCAGCCCGGGTGTTTACATAGGTGCCCATTGCCATGGATATCTGCTTTGCACATACGTTCCTCCTAAAAGTCAGATCATCCTTCATGAATACTCTCAATAGCGCAAACATTGAAAGGAGTTCAATTCCTGTTAGTTTTTTTCAAGGCAAGACTAAAAGACAACTTGGTGGTCTGTAAGAAGCTGGGAAGGAAAAGACAGAGGAGAGTAATGAGGCTCTTTAATCTAGCTGAGAAAAGCAAATCGAGGTCTGATGGCTGGGAGTCAATGGCAGAAAAAGGAGAGTGCAAATACTCAATGCGGAGGATATCTGGCAGGAGCAACTGCTTGCCAGGGGTTGAACGGGCCAGAATCTCCCATCATTTGGCATCTTGGTACTGGGACAAGACAATATAACCTATTCTCCTACCCAACTTATTGGCCTAAATGCAAAAAATAATGTAGCATGTGATTTTGCTGGATGACTCAGTAGCCTGTGTTGTAAAAGTTGCCAGTGTAAGTAGTCACACTCTCAGTCTCAGCAAATGATGAACAAGATGCGGGGAGGTTCCTGTGCAGACAGAACGAGGACCGACTTGGAAGTATCTGCTACTCTTCCACAAACTTCTATCACACGTAAGTATTACAGAAAATCCCTTAATTCTCTCTTTTTCAAAATACTGCAGTGGTTTTGCAGGGGGACATCCTGCTTAATACTATTAGCTCTTCTCAGTCATTCAGTTGAGAAGAGCCTCAATGACAAGATGTTGCTTGTTCTTCTCATCCCTTTTCAGGAATATGAGGTAATTGCACAAACCTGCATCTAAGACTGGGAAATTAGGAAAGGCCAGATAAGGTGAACAGCCCACTTATTCCCAAAGCCTGACTCAGGAGTGGCCATAAAGGAGGGCAGGAGGAGCTGGAGGCAGCAAAGGCAGAGCCTGTCCTCACCACAAGCTGCAGCGCAGGATGGAGGGGACACTATGGCAGCACACCCCCAGATGTTCCCAGCTGCCAGAGTGCGGCATGTCCCTTCCCACCCAAAGGCAGCTCCTTGCTAGTGCGAACGCAAGGTTTAGTGGTTCAAGTAGCTATAAAAATATATAATCTTTAAGAAGACTGAAGGACTAAGAGTGATGGATGCACCTTCCTGATTCCAGCCCCCGGGGCACCTGCAAACTCAGCCTCAATACGTGCAAGGGCCACATCAGCTTCTGCCATACAAAGTGCTACAAAAATGCATTTCCAGAGCCCTAAGTCTGCCTCTCCCTTCTCCAGCTTCAAAACAAAGGGGCTCAGTGCAAAACAGCTACAAAGCAGAAACTGGTTTGTCCCCAAATTAAAACGACAGGAATGAGGCAGAGTCGGGAATGCCTACTGACAGCAAAGTACCCAGGGCTGTTTCATCCCTCAAATTCAAAGGAAGAAAAGAAAAAATCAGTGATTCCAAAATGCTACTAATTATTCATGACCCTCATCAAAGACTCCGCGAGTCTCGTGGCAGTAAACACAACACCTTGCTTGTCACGGAGCTGTCAGCCAAAGGTCCTCACTTGCATTGCCTTGCTGGGAAAAAAATAATAAATAAATGCAGCTTTAGAAGAAAACAGTTGAATAGTGATATTTTTTTCAAAACTTGTCGGTCTAAAATACAGAGGGGAAGAAAGAGTTTACACACACCTCATCTGTCCTCACTGAGACGAAGGCTTTACGTCTGCCTACCCCTGCTCCCGCCCCCGAGCTCTGGCCGGATCCTGTCCCCACACATCATTGCACAGGGAGGCCATGGAAAGATTTGTGAGTCTAAATGCAAATGTCAGAGCTAATCCAGATTCCTTGCATTGAGCAAAGACGTGATTTTTGAAGGACACTTAGCAGAGAGCTATTGTAGGCAGGAAAAGTTTAAAAATACTGCAAGCCCATTATTCATCAAACCAACGAACATAAAATCAACCAAAATGGCATGATTTGTAGACAGGAATTTCACACCCAATTAAGGAAGAAAATTTATGATTTCAAGAAAGCTAACATTATGCCTAACCCATATATTTTTTTATTTAGGTCCTTCACATAGAATGGCTCTGTGTGTATAAAAGCAGAGTGCATACCTCTTTTAGGAGATATTTATTTTGTTATTTCCATTAAGGGTAAACAGTAAATATAACCCACAGGATTAAACAGTTTTAGCATAATGAAGATGTGAACCTGAGCACCGATGCCAGATCGATTCAGCACACTGGGGCCACCGAAGCCAGTGGGAATCAGAATAAACCATACCTTATATTCACCCCTTTTTTAAATCTTCTAGAGCCATGAATCACCAGTGCCAGTTCTGAATATGGACGGCGGTATCACATCGGCCACAAACTCAACCGGAGCATGAAGGAGACCTATCGCTGATCCCCCCCACCGCTCACAGCCGGCAGCTTTGAAAATCACGCTCCTTACTCTGGTGATTAAACACTATGTCAGCGCGTTCATTTAAGCCCCCCCATTGTGCAAAATGTGGCCTCCTGTTTTTATTTTATTGCACAAATTTTGTAGGCTTTAATGCATATTAAAACACAAACCCAGCTCCTATTGAAGCGAATGGAAATATCCCCATTGACTTAAATGGAGATTAGATCATGCCCAGGAACGAGTCCAAAAGCAATATTAACTTTGTGAGGCTATACATACCTAGAACTTCCTAATATTCTTTTGTCTGGTTCAAATATAAAACACATATAATAAACCATGCTGGTCAAACAATGCAAGACAGGTAACATTCCTGTCTAGGGCCTAACTTCTAATTTTTTCTTTTTTACTGATGTTTTGAATGTACAAATTTACTGTTACCTCAAAATGCAGTTTCTGCAGTAAGTCTTATGCCTGCATTCCCAGAGCAGTAAAAGAGAATTAGAAAGCCAATCCTCAGCAATGTTATTTCCACAGACACTGGATTAGCCTGCAAATATACCTTTTACCGTGCTATTACACACAGTATCATAAATATCACAACCAGCCAAGATCGTGACAAGGACATTCAACATGTTAATAAATGTAATCTATCTGCATGTAATAGGTAAGTAGGTAGATAATGTACAGGTTTACAACTCTTAGTGGACACGACATGCCACCATGTGTTTCAGGGGCAATTTCAAGTGTGGGCTCTTTTCAAAGGAGGGACCACCACTGCTGTTGTGTGCACAGCGTTGGGTGTACAGAGGGGCTGTAAAGTGCTTCTGCTCATGGAAGGAACTACCACCACGCGATGGTTTAGACCAAGCACAGCCAGTTGGTCTGAAATCCAGATCAGGTACATACGGAAACTTCCTCTGACCTCTGAGGTCTTGGGCCAGCCAACAGCCCAGCTGAAGTTAGGGATACTCATGTGACTCGGATGCACAGTGCAATTGCAGATCAGGTCTGGCAGGGGTCATTAAATCAGGTACAGCCCCATCAGCATGGCTTGCACGGGCATGACCTTGACACCAGGCTGGGGATGGTGTCCTGCCTGAGCACGGACCCTGGCCAGTCCTGCCTCAGGCTGCAAAACACAAACGTAACTTCATTTACTACAGGTAGAGGGGAAGTTAAACTAATTAAAGGTGATAATCAAGTTTAGGTCTGGCCAGTGCCCCCTCAAATCAAAATAATAAATATAGATGTATGTTTACATATTTGTCGATATTCATATATATGAATATATTAATATTTATGAACGTATGGATATTTATATATATCCATATATATGAATACCATCAAATATGGAGTGTGTGTGTGTATATATGTTCATATATATATGAATGATGTGCTTCAAAGGGTAAATGTTGCATACCAAATTAGCAGTGCCACCCACCATAGGGACTGGGTTTTCTCAGGGGTCTGATCGCAGCTCCCCGGGTGTCCCAAAGCAGACACCAAGGCTGTGGGACTGCTGCCACGAGGGCAGACTTCCCAGTAAAACACCATCTTAATGGCACTGAAAGAGGCACATCTCAGATTAGGTGCTTGACCTTCCAGGTTACTTATATTTTGAGTTTTGAGGCGGGATTCTTCCCTCTTTACCTTCAAATGACTTAAATTCAATGCTGCTGGTTTCCTTTGCTGGCTTTATTTGGGGCGGAGGGGGAAGGCTTACAACTTCATGGCAAAATGAGCTATCACTTAAATATGACATCTTCAAGGTCACTTACACATCAATTTCAGAGCAATTTTCCAAACATATCATCAAGACACTGAACCAGAGGCTTAGTCAAATAAATTCTCTATCTTATTCCATTTCTGAATTAAATGAAATAAGATGTGCCAACATTTTCACCTGACTAGGCTTTATTATGGTTTCTGTATCTTCCATCACATCCTTCTACTTATTTAAGGAAATATCCATGTTCATCTTCCTTTAATATTATTTACTTGGGGGGAAAAACAATCTTACATGGATAAACAAAAAATACACAACGGACAACTCTGGAAGAACCAAATTGCCTTCAAAAGCACAAATACTATAAAGAAACCCTCTCATTTATGAATAATCTCTGTCAAAGCTTAACACACTCCATCACTGCCGAACAATGCAATAAAACCCTGCAGTAAAAACAGGCTGAGAGGAACCATGAAGCCCCAGCGATGACTAAACCACTGCCACGTACCATTTGCTACTCACTACAAGCGCTTGAAAACAACGGGGCAAATCGTGACACTGCTCTGATAAATGGGATGTGCTGCAAGCCCGCGTGGCTTGAGCCGTATTGTTCAACTTTTATGAACGTGGGCTGCTGCTGGCATCCCTTTAACCCAGGTAGATCCACCTCCCTCTTCAGACTCAGAAGCACAGCAAAATACGATGCCTATTTATGGGATGAACTTTGTGCTATTCGCTGGACATGCGCAGGCTCAGCTTTTCAGCCAAAGGGGCAAGAAAAACAAATGAAAAGTGCAATTTTGCAACTGTGGCAGGTGTCATGCAAAATTCAGGTACCTCAAGCTTTTATAAAGGCTTGCAGAAAGATCTGCTGTGGGACCACATGCTTAATGTAACTCAGAAGAACAAGTAGTTGATGACATAATTTCATTCTATTGACCATACTTTTTTAAAATATTTTTTTTAAAGCACTTGTGGCTACTGGGTTTCCAGCCCCACATGAATTACAAACTGTGAATTCTCTTCAATATTATATTGTAATGTGTGCATTTATCCTTCTGTATCTGTTTGTCCCTACATCAAATGACAAGTTCTGCCCTGTTTTCTGAGCACCATCGGGATTACAAAACTCTTGCGTGCCTTGTGCCCACCTCTGCAGCCTTCCCAACCAAATCAAACATGGAGATGGTACCAGCAGAAATCCTCACGTTGTTAGCACCAATGATGAAAGCTGTTAAACTTCGATAATAACCCGTTTGTACAGAGGCATTTTTTCTCAAAGGGTCTGGCTAATGCCCAGAGTAACCCAGATTTTCTGTACAACCTCTTTAGTAGACTAATAAAGAGATCAAAGTCCGACCCATGTGTCCGCTGCCGGGAGGACTGGGAAGCTGTTTTAAAAAGAAGGGTTTGCTCCTGGTTATTTTAGAAATGAGATCAGAAGCGGAACAAAGCTGAAGCAGGAAGAAGAGATGGAGAAAAAAGGCAAAGGATGCTCAAAAGGATTCCAATAAAAGTCCTGGCTAGGGACTTCTGTGCAGGGTCCTCTTCCTTTACATGGACCTCTGTATCTTTTGTACTGCCTACAGTATGGGAGATTGTTTTGGGAACCCTTCTGCAAACTCTGTGCTGATCTGCTTCAGCTGTTTTGTACCGGTGGTGAGGGAGGTGGAGGGAAGCGGAGGCAGCTCTGCAGGGGAGCCTGGTTGCTGGGGTAGGCTGCCCTGGAGAGCGAGTGATCCCTCATACTGGGAAGGCAGTGCTGACCTTACCTAGGCTCAAGTACAACATAAACGGGCACTGGCTCTTCTGATGGATCTCAGCACTGAGGAGTGTTGGCCCAGGATGGTTGGCCAGAGCAGACAAGAGACTATTGGGAATATTCCACCTAGTAAATGTCTTTCTCCTTTTAGTTATATATGTTATACTGGAAATAGAGTCATCTTTTTTCCCCCCTTTGTTGCTGTTTCTTTCAGCGCACAGCAAATGGGCAACCCTATGAAAAGAGTAACAACATTAACCCTGAAATCTGCCTTTATCTTTCTCTTTATCCAAACATAAACCCAGAGAAGCAGTCAAAAAGGAGAGAAAGAGTACCTCTGAAAGGGGTTTAATAGCCATACTGCATTTGAACATGAACAACGCAGGGAAGAGGGGAGTGTGATGCACAGAGCCAGCACCGGAGCACCATTTAACCCCCCTGCACGGCACGGCCACGTTTCCTCTGCTTGGAGGTACCGTGCATGACTCTGGAGTCTATTTTACAAAGCATGTCAATAAATTGGAGAAGATTAAAAAAAAGAGCTCCACAAACAGTATGAGGAGCAGAGACAATGATTTACAGTAAGAGAGTTTAAGTTTTCAATCTGCTAAGCTTATTAAAAAGAAGATGGAGAGGCAACTTGATTAGAAAATCCATGTAAAGTTCATGGGGAAATATTATTGGGAAGTAAAGGGCTCTTTAATCTAACAAAATAAGGTGGAGCAACATCTAATGACTGGAAACTGAAGCCAGGAAAAATAAAATTAGCAATCAGGTGGATACCCTTCTTTATTATTTATTTTTCTAAAGTGGGTTATTAAGTCCCAGAATAATTTCTTCCTATCTCTAGACATCTGCAAATGAGGACTACAAACTGTTGAGGAAGAAACATTTTGTGGCAAACATATGCTATGCTTTAGTTAGAGAAAGATCACTCAGTAAAGAGGTATAAAAGTGATATATAATAGACAGAGATATAAAAGGGATGAAACCAAATTATCTGGTCTCTTCTGGCTTTAAGCACTACTGATCTGTGAACACTGTCCAGCTGTTTTCTCTGAGGAGCTTGGAGAGAGGAGGTTCACTGGATGGTGCTGGGCTGCCACGGTGCTCCCAACCTGCCCAGCCCCGCTCCCATGGTCACTCTTTTGTTGTCCCAACAGTCCCTGCGTTGCCATCCCCACGGAGGGGAGAAAATACACCTAACGAAAAAACAGCCTCTGGTATCTTCTCACTGTCACTTGTGAGGGCATGCAAGAAACCAAAGAGCCTGTTCTAGCAATGTGCACAAGGCATCAGAAGTAGCACATCTGCTGGCCATGACCACCGGTGAGCCTGGAGCAACGTCCACCGCTTCTGTCCAGACCGAGCACTGGGAGGGGTGTACCGCAGGGGTGATAGGCAGTGAACAACCTGGTTCCCTTCTGTGCTTGAGAAGAAACTCTCAGATTACAAGAGGCTCTCAGGCAGCCAACCTTGTGGCTTTGTAAGAACAATCAATTACCCTTGTGTTCCTTTGAGTGAATTTTCCAGTGGATAAGGGCTTTCCAGGCAGTATATACTTCATCAATAATTGTCCATGACGCTGTAGCAGAACATTGCTGTTTTGCAAGGCAACACACTTTGCGTTTCACTGTGAAACTCAGACTGGCTGCACTGAAACCTAAAGTTTTATCTCAACCCATTTTCAGGACTCTCCCCAGGTCCAGAAAATGGAAGTTTTTCCTCTGTATCACTCTGGCTTTGCGTACAGCGGCCAGGGTACAGAACAGTCAGCATGTCAAAAAAGAGCTGACTTGTTTTGAATCAGGACTACTGCTTTAAACTGCCTAGAAGCAAAGCATTTCATTTTTCGTTAAGTATGCTTTTAGGTGTACTCTCTCCTCTCTTCTCTACAGAGGCTGAGGAAAAGACCCCTCCTTTCATCCTTCATGTCCAGAGGGTGTAAAACCACTTCAAGCTGCTGCTTCTGCTCTGGGCAGAAGTTTTGGTGGCTGCAGCAGAGAAAAATGCAAGAGGGTTGCCTGGAGGCCAAAATTTAGTTCAGATCACCTGTCAACGTTGAAAAGATTTGGAGCATCTCTTGCTGTTTGCTTCAGAAAGGACAAGAGTTCAGTTTCCCTTGTTGAACAGACACAAGAGCAGTTGCAGTCCTAAGCACTCCTACACCCCAGACCTCTTTCACTAATGGGGAATTACCCTCCACAAAGCTATCCCTGTGAGACACCCTTTGCATAGATGCTGAACCTCTGCAGGGAAACCACACTGGCATCATGTTTTCACTCACACTGTCATTCTGGTACTAACCATGGAAGGCCACAACCACCTGTGGATGGCTGGTAACTGATGGTTGAGAAGCTGATATCTATCAATTCATACCACAAACCACACAGCAAACTCCTGATGCCCTCATCTGAGCTGGCAAGCTAGAAGGCCACTGGTGAACTGGGTCTGGCTCTTCCATTAACTGAGACTTGAACTTGCAGACCTGCAGAATTAGCAAAAAGGGCAGGACAGGACAGTCCAGTCCTTGACTATATGCTGAATTTAACTGTAGCCCTATTGAAGTAACTGCAGAGTTTAGTCTTTCTTTTGAAGCCCAAATGGGCAGGCTGAGGAGCTGCCTACTTAGAAATCATCAGCTTCGAAGTCACTTTTTGCATAACTTGACTGGCCCAAAAATCCTGCCTTGAATGTAATTCAAATACTCTCACCTTCCTTAAAAGTTTGGGGTTTTTTTAATGGTCTTATTTTGTGTGGAAGACAGTAGGCTGCTCCCACAACTTTCTCTGAACCTCCTTTTCTCATTTCCCAGCATCTACCCCAACAGTATACATCTTTCACCAAAAGCAGTCATCAGTGTTCAAAGATCGCTCACAACTAAGCTGACTCTCTCCTAGTATGGCAAAAATATCCACAGAAATTGCCCAGAGCAATCCCAGATGCTTCTAAGCATCTTTCTGATAGGAAGGTCTTAGAGATAGCTACAAGCTTTGCATGTGAAGCATCTCACCTACAGCCATATCTGTGGTTGCAAAAAGTGAAATAATTAGAATTCATTTCCATGTTGGATTTTTTCCAAAACCCCTTGAGCAACCTCGTGGTAATTCTGCAGGAAAAAACTACCCATGATCATTAAGACATCAGAACTTTAATTTTCTACCTGCATACAGGAAATGGAGCTGGGGTTGGAATGGCAAACCTAGCACAGGCCCTGCACAAGCAGACCATAATTATACTTCTGTTTCACTCTCCATACTCTGTGTGATAATAAATCCAAGGTTCAAAGAATATATGGGAATATGCTGGAGTATAGTGGTGGAAAGTACTATTCTTTTAATCTTGGGGAAGCGTTAGTCTGACATTTATATTCAAAAATCTTCCACAGGTAGGATACTCTTCTTCAGACAAGAAAACAGAAGGGAGCGGGAAGCAGAGATACTCAAGGGACTGTGGCAAATCAGAGCAGTACAATAAAAGCCTTAACACAGACAACCCTACCGTGATCATTGGGAACGGTGCCAGTGACTCGGTGGGTGCTTCCTTTTGGCTCTGAACAGAGTGAAGCAAATAAATGTGCTCAGGCTGCTGCTCTCCAAAGTATAGCCTTTCATGTAAGACATAAAACTCAGCCCTTATCCCACTAGAGTCCTCCGAAGTCACGGTACTTTCTGCCAGCTTTCCCTGCCCACTGTTCCAGGGGATGTTGTGGCTCTACCCAAGACACCGGGAAGCAAAGCAGGCAGCCTGGCACCCAAGGAGTGCCAAGACATAGGCATCCACCCAGACGCACCCTTGCTTATTCAGGGCAAGGCTCAGATGCACTCAGTAGGAGTAAGTATTGCATTCCCCAGCTGGTGTATACGTACGTGCACATAAACTGCAGCAGCTCAATTTTAGAGTGTTTTATGACGAGGCAGACTAAGCTCCCTAAAGAGGCGAGGAAAGTCAACGTCTTGATAAAGTAAATAATGAAATGTTGCAGTACCAATATACGCCATGTGATCCCTTGAGGGAAACCACAAGCATGAGCCCTAATGAAATAAGACACAGAAAATAAGGGCTTTGCTGTGGACATGACACTTATGTGCTCATTATGCACTGCAGAGACTTCTATCACTTTATCACACTTACTCATCTTGGTGAAATGTTTTATATATATACAGACAGATATGATATGTATAAAAACAGGTGCACATACACTTGCAGATACATATATTCTAAATCAAAGAGGGCAAAAGGAAACGTGATTTATTTTCATTTCTGTAAATGGCCAGACCATAAATGCATAGTACGTTTTCTCTGCCTGGATTGCCTTACAAATCCATCATTGTATGCAGTTCAAAGCTTTCATAAACACTTAGCATTTGAATTTGCATTTGTGAATATTTTAGCTTTTAAAAATATCCTTGTATTTTATGCTGTAAGTTCTTAAACACTCAGTAATACCAGTGTGGGCTTTGCCTAGGGCTAACTGACAGGCTGCACTTAAGACAGAAAAAGTCTATTTGTCTATTTATACAAAATTTTGAAATGAAGATTTTATTTTCCCTGTTTGAAATGCATCAGTATGAGCAAATTGCAAAATTGAATTTATTTATTTATTTATTTAATTATTTGTAATGCAACTTTGCCAACTGTGGAAGCAATAAACGCAACCAAACAAAAACCAGGAAATTATCCCAGATCCAAGAGCAGGAGGAAGCATGGCTCCCTCTAATTGAGTTTCCTTCACTCTTATCTTCTCAAGATCCCTTAGATTGTTTTCCAATTTTCATTTCCATTTCTTCCATTAAATGCCTCTAACCCATGACCTCCATTTACTGCCACCCATTTATCTTCCATTCTTAATTGAGATGTAATGTGTCCACTTGTCCAGCGCTGAGCACTAAAACTCTGACAGCACGCTTGATAAATACTGGCTCCTTCAGGAAAGCTTACTTGGGAAAGTGCAATTCAGAACTCGATTCTTGAACAGGTAAGTCTGTTCCATTAAACTTGAGTTTACGTTATAAACATACCATGGTGAGGACCAAAACCCCAATAACAAATAATAATATCTTTGGGTTTATTTGCTTTTCCTGCTACAAGATGGAATTAGATTTGTTTTGACCCTGGGAGGTTACAGGGCGACAGGGTCAGTCGGAAGAAAACATAAGGCAGCTTTCAGCAATCGTTTTTTACTTTCAAATAGAATAATTTTAAATGTGGTGGTTTGCAGTCACACTCCCTCCCCTGAGACTCAGTGCACAGGAATTTTTGAAGGATGGCATTGTTTAGAAAACAGTTAGACCTTAGACAATACCACTTCAGGAGCTCTTGACAAACATTAATAAAACTCCCAGCAGCCAGGTGCTTCCGCACCTATTTAACGGAGGGGTAAGCCCAGCATCAGAGAGTCAGAAATACAACAGAAGGGAAAGAGTAAAGCTCCAGCTACCAAGCAGTCATTTTAATCTCACGGAGTAATGCTAAACTAAAGCAGGAGAGAATCAAACAGCAATAACTTAGCCTCTTGGAGCAGTGAAGTAAAATTAATACAGCACCTCAGGCTACTATTAAATTGTAAAATTTAAGAAAACATATTGTGGTCAGGCATTCAACCTCTCAAAATAAATAGATGAATCACTCCATGCTTATTCTAAATGACTAAATGTTTGTACCAGTGATACCAAGTAAAACACAAATTCACTGGGATCCTGAAGGCAAACATCCAAGAGGAAAATTTTTCATTCAAAACCATCATACCAGGGACTAGGCTGGAAAGCTCCATGGCCAAAACGTCTGAATGGAGCACGCTCCTATTTCATACTCCAGAGGTGTGACTGCGAATGGTGCCGACATACCCCAGACAGCTTTAATTTAAGGTTAAGGCTTGGTACTGATAGACTGATAGTTGCGCCAGTAAGGTCTGGAGAAGGCTACATGAACCACAGCAGGGTGGCCATGCCCAAAGGCTGCCCAGTGGCAGCACAGCCACACCGCTGCGTGAGCGAGCGCCAGGCATCTCCCCAAATACACCCAGGGGTCAGTCCAAAGCGGAAAAAGGTATCCAAGGAGGTTGGAGCACTTTGAGTAATGTCTAGAGGCAGCCAGGAACAAGAAACATGGGCTGCCCTATCTTACTTTCTGAAAGAAGGTGACAGGCAAACCAGCTCTTCTCCCTGTTTTGCAGTAGAGTCTCCAAAAACTGATCCAAGGAGTATTTTGCTATGTATAGGTGCCATTTACACACACAGCAACACTGACAATCAGGTATCTACGTGGCTCCCAGCTGAGAAGAATATTAAACTTTATATTACAGCCATTTATAAGCTGAACACTATGCTGGAATTACTCCTGCTGTCTCCCTGTGTCTGGATGTCTGACGGCCCCAGTGAATCCCATCTCAAGACCATGTCACCCACTGCATGCCCAAGTTGACTCTCAAAGGCTTACATCTGGATAGCTGATGGCACGGGAACAAGTTAGTTGAAAGGATCTCTGTTAACTGTTACTGTGACCATGCCACTGAACGGCAGCACAGACTTTGCCTTAATCTCAGTGTGCAATTCCAAGAGGAACTGTGCTGTCAAGGTTTCTGATCCTGCATGCCACCAGAGAAGATCCTGGGAAGACAGGACAGCATTACTCTGGCTGGTCAGTAATTTTTAAGCAACACACTGGGGCACACAAAGCGAGGTCTGATGGAACGGTCCTTGCAAGGGACTTGAAGGCACAAGCAAAAAGTAAAGCAGAGGCTGAGAATGAGGAGAGACTGTGGATGTTCATTGCAGAAAGCGTCGCTCCGAGGACAAAACAAAGGGGTAAGTGGCAATGGCACTGCGACGACATTGGCATTCGTGGCATGAGTGTGCCTCAACTCGCTTGCTACCAAACAAGCATCTGGTGCCACCTAATTAAAACACCAGTTCCAGAAGGTGACATCCAGCATCATGAATCAAATGAAACATCTGCTAATTCTTACAACAGCCAGACAAAACAAGCCTAAAAAAGGCAAAACAAACATGCACATGCACACATTACTAACTTTGGCACTGACATCCCGACTGAACGTAAGGACTGCATAAAATTCCCACATTATTAACCAGTGCATCTTCAGTTTAACTGACTGACTGTGCAAATTTGCTACAACACATGTTCAGCTGCTCAACGGGCAAAAATGGATCAAGTTTTACAAAAGTGGGTAAACACGCCTCACCGCACAGCATTGCACCGTGGAGGGGAAGCCTCCCTCGAGCTCACGCAGGCTAACGGCACAAGCTATTAACTCAGATGATTAAAGGACTGGAGACTGCAGAAATCTCAATACATGCATGGTCTATAATAGCACAATGCAGGGTGTGTTTCCCCAGTGACAAACAGATGCTTTACTTTTATTTCCGCTATAAATAATTGGGATTTTTTAATAGGTATAGATAATCAGGCATTTACATGGTTTCCAGCAGAGCAGCAATATTAAGCTACTATGTTACAGCCATTCATAAACTGAATACATTGCTGGAATTACTTTTTACTGTCATTATTATCCAACAATCTCTACAATATGCGTTGTTACCGCAGCAGTAAAATGATTAGATTCTGAGCATTTCTGGAAATCTGTAAGTAACACCACGGAGGTGAACCCTTAGCGAAACCAAGTATTGAAGAGGAACTTCGGACCGTCTCTCATGCTGAACCCAGTGGACTCCTGAAAACAGAGCAGGGACACCGTTCATGGACTTGGCTCTGCCATCTTTTAAGCCATTTTTTACACCAGCAACATTTCATGTACATGGTTTAACCCTACAAATGAGCCTACCATACATGTGTGTAATGGCATTTCTCTAAGTGCCTCATTTCAATACATAATCTCATTAGCGCTTTGTTTATTCTTGCCTTCCCTCCTTCCATTACTCTTATACAAACTTGTTGCCTATCTTGCTGTGAATGTGTCTTTTTTCTTTTTTCTTTCTGCTCTACTATAAGACCATAGAAGCAGAGGCTGTGTTTAACCTGAATGAACCCTCTGGAATATAACTGTGCCTCTTTGCTCTGTTACTGATTTTTAAGCAGCATTTTATATGAAAGAGGTAATCAGAAACTGAGCAAAAGGACAAAAGATATTCTACATTGACTCCAGAGATCACTAGGTCAATCTGTCAAGTCAAAGAAAAAGAGTTGGGTTTAGGTTTCTTTTCCCCGCTATGATGGAGAAGAAAATAGGAATTTCAGGAAGGGATAATACACAAGCTGATTGCAGCAACTTGCAAAGGAACTAGCAGGGGGTGTCTGGGAATAGATACCAATTTCCATTCCAACCGGAATGGAAGTTTCTATATTAAAGGGTATTATTTCTGAGCAGTCAACACGGAAGGAGAAGCTGATGCAATAAAACACGTGAAATTTCTAAGTGATCAGGACCAGAAAGAGAGAAGGAAAGTAACTGAGGCTGCAGCCTTGCTAAATACTAAGATGAGGGGCATATGGAGAAGACGCAGCTGCCAAGGCAGTTGCTGAACAACACACTTCAGAGATAAGAGGCACCAGCCATTCTTCGAAGCAATCATAGCTGCCAAGAGCTACAGAGAAAAGAGTGAATTGAAGGGGATAGAGGGGTCAACTGCAGTGAATACGAAAACAAGTCAAGGCCAAGGACAGGCATGACGCTTTGGGATTTGGCCAGGAGGTGATAATTTGTGGGTTTAGTCAACTGCAATCTCAGTGGAGTAGACAGGGCAGAAACTTGACGAGAAAAGAGAGAGTTGGCAGCGGGAAGATGAAGGCAGCCAGAATACAGAGCAGGAATAAGGAGCTTGGGTAGGAGAGAAAAGGAGAAGGGGCGCCTGGCAGCGGCAGATATGCTTGGAGAATTGTGGGTTTTTCCCAGTCCAGGGACACAAAGGCGGATCTGAAAGTTGAAGTGATGCCAAGAAAGAAAACAGGGTTAAGTGAGGTGGCACAAACAACAGTGACTGAAGAAGGTCACAAGGGATCGAAGGAGGACCTCAAGAGAGCAACTCAAGAGCAGGAAGAATTAGGTTTGTCCATCGTGGGTCTCACATGAAAGAGTGAAGAAAGAGAATTTCCATCCCAAAACACCATCGGTCGCTACTCCTCGGTGAGGGGGAAGAGCTGTGCCCTCCTACCGCATTTTCCTTGGCTGGTTCTCTGAGGCCTCTGTGTGTCAGCAATTTGGGAAAAGGCTTTCCAGAATTTCTCAAAGAGCAACGGCATCCTTTCACATCTTTTCTTTTAAAATCTGAACTAGATTTATATAGCACCTAGGTTAAAAAAGGTACAGTATATTCTTATCTTCCTATCCCTTCTAGTTTAAGCTCTGTCTGGCTATAAGAAGCAATGACTTTGACTTGCTGCCATCTGCACTTACTACACTGACAGAGGAATAACATGTACCAGTCCCGAGGAGTCTATTTGCCTGAATTTCCATTAAGACTATGCCAATAAGCTCTAAGCCAATGTTGCATGAAATCATAACGCCATTCACACCAATGCTAAACCTCTCATGCCCTCTGAAAAAATCCAGATCTCACCCTCTGGTTTTAAAAGTCTCCTGTAAGGGCATCTATAAAACTTCTCCACTGGTCATGATAGCATATATAAGTCAACCAGATCACTGTTCACACTTGATATATTTATTATCAACTTCAGGATACAATTTCTTATGCTATTTACAGAATGCAAAAATATGTCCTGACAGTTTATAGGGGAAAAAAGTGTGCTATGATTAAACAAGGACAACAGCATTACAACCACAACTACACCAAAACTGCACTTACTGACCCCCACAACAAAGAAAGAGTTGGAGGGAAATTCTGTGTAATATTTTATATCCTGAACTAATTAAAGATCTCATTCCCCAAACAGCCAGATAGCAAACATAAGCAGTGCCTCCAGATGAAGGATTCCTATTTTGATGGTTACTGTAATGAGCACATTCCCAAAGGAAACAGCCAATAAAAAGCATCTCCTATCTGGAGGATGCTGAATGAAAGCTGGACTTTTCTTAATTTTACAGCAATTCCTTATTGCATCATATCAGCCTCCACCAAAGGTCTCAGTTCAATTTTTCTGTAATGAATTTGGAGACTCAAAAGAAAAATTCCATCCCATCTTAGCCAGCTAAATTTCTCTCCTTGACTTAGAGCTGACAATGATTACGAATAAAACGCTGTTTTTACATCACTGTATGCAGTTTTAATTAAAATTTATTAACTTGAGAGAAACTATCTCCTTATCACCAACAGACACTAGAACAAAAATGCCTTTTATTGTGTTATTAAACTGATGTTTCAGACAGAACCATCACTACAGCACACTAGCTCAACTGCCTAGTGGCAAATTAGACTGATCTTTTCGCTCTGCCCCCCCCCCCCCCCTTTCCTTACATGTGCATTCTGCCTCAGGCAAAAAAGATCACACTAGTGCCTTCTGCAAAATTTTATACCTACAGCCTGATGTGTCTGCTGAATCACACACAGCTTTCCTTATCAAATTGCTGGACCACTTAGGAAAAATACCGATGTACCTTGCCCACCTCTTATAATAAGAAAAGCAAATACCAGGGGCCAGGCTGTGATGCAACAAGCCGTGGACCACGTGCACTTTGAAAGGACCTTTGGAGTCACTATTTTAGAAGTGACAGCTGGAGTTAAGACAGCCAGAGGGAGAGCACATAAAAGTAAGAAAAACTTTTTAAAAGACTTTCAGAAAAGGAGAAAATTTAAAATGCCAATGAGTATCATGATGGGGGTTAGGCAGTAGGGAATGATTAAGGGAGCTGGAAAAACAAGCTGTAAACCAGGAGAACACAATGCTCCAAAGTCCAAACGGGAAGAGTTGAACATGTTTGGTATATTGGGAAGATGTTATTTGAGATGATGTGATGAAGAGAAGAGTTACTGGTGACCTGGCTAGTACCTTCAGTGACAAGGAGGAGACAGAAGAAATTAAGAAAATCACCCAGAGAACCTGTTCAAGGAACTTGAAGGGATGTGCTGGAGGTGCGATTACAAATGACACTCCTTAATCCAGGATAAGAGTGATGAAGGAGAGGATGTCACCAGAGCAGGAATCAGATTGAAAAGAGAGACATGCTGGGGGAGGAGGTGAAAAAAAAGACAGAGATATCCCAGGTTAGATGGCAGAAAAGAGCCGTGGCACCAAAGGCTGGTCAGCCAGGCGAGGCAGGATGGGGCATGGCTAAAAATAAGAATAAAAAGGAACCAGCAGCGCTCTCGGCAGTGTAACTCTTAAAATATGATTTTACGAGGGTTTTATTCATAACATCTCTCTTGCATGGGGTGGAGAGGAACAGGGACCACAGACGGAAACAAATACAACTATCATGACCACTTAAATCTTTTTTTCTTAAGGAGCAAAACCAAAAAAAAAAAGGCAGAAACGGCAAGCAGGTGAAGAGAAGGTTTTCTCCTTGGTGGAGAGTAGACAGGGGCTGGCTTTGGCAGTGGATAAAGCACAGATAAGCACAAAAAGGAGAGGCTTCCCAAAGGGGGAAGGCTCACTGGGCTGAAGTGGCTAAAGAGGGAATAGAAAGATTATCAAGAAAAGCAGAGCAAGGAATCAAATTGCTTCAGTGATAAAGGACATTCAAGGTGAGAGACAATACACTGGAATAGGTATTTACCGTAGCAGATTGAGTGGAGCGGGATCATTTACGTGGGCTTTGAAAAACAGTACAAACACAGCAAGCAATTACACTGCAGTAAATAAACCAGTAGCACACGTGCAAATGAGGACGCCTAACAGAGTGTGCACAGGAGATACGGCAATTGCCAGGAGACTCGATAATCGCTCCCCGGAGCCCGACTTCGAGGGGCCCTGTGGGCAGAACAAGGATGCTGACTCCATCATGGGCAGAAGGAAGCAAGTGCTGCCCTGCACAGCCCCTCCTCTGCTAACCTGCTGCACACAGATACAGAACGACAAATGCCTAAACTCAGGAAAAAAAGGATGTTTTCAATTCCCTTTCTCACCTCCTTGAAGATAACCTGCAAAGTTATGCAAATGCTGAGTTAGTTCAGGTTGCCGATCATGAAAATCAATCCACCTCTGTTTAATGGGATTTGGCAATTAGCCACATCCGGGTTCCAGTAATTTTTTATGGCTTCCTAATCAGCTCTCAGACAACATTGTAAAAGCACAAATATTCTCAAAATCATAACCCTTCCTCCTGCAACGTGGTGCTTGTCCCACCATTTATAGCTAGTGCAGACTCAAGAAGACCTCTGCCCTACACGTGGATTCCTCCCTGTGTATGTGCTACCGGCCACGGTAAAACATCTCTGAGGTTGGTCTCATGGAATATGGCTATTTTCATACATCATCTAACGTTACCAGCTCTTCACTCACCTTTTCAGCATGACTGAAAGCCCACATCAAACTCCTAGCAATCTCACCACCCGTTCTGGCTGGTAGCGCTCCACAACACACCAGTCTATCCCAGGCCATGCCTCTTCCACAGAGAGCACACTTCTTGCCAGGAAAGGTTGAAAGTTGATAAAGACAATCAATTCATCCTATTCAAGTAAAATATAGGCACAAAACCACAGCAACATGAGACAAAAACCCTCTCCTCTGTATCTCTACCCCTAGTGTGAGTTCAGGAGCTCTCAGGTCAGGGCTAAAGCTGAGGGTGATCCCATGCACTGTAGAGAGCATTTCCCAGTGAGAGGATGAAGTTTAGAGAATTAATACTTATTTTATTCAAAATCCATTATTTTTACTCCTTTTTGACAGGGCTGATCATGGAATGCAAACCAAAAGTGTCCTTGACTTCATGGCTTCCCTGGAAGTTTCTAAGCAAGTTTAAAAACCTCTTTTATTTCACTACTCATTTAAGGCACTTCTTTATGTATTGGCTCTTCCTTTGGCTGCTTGGTGTCTGGGAGATAAACGGGATAGCTTTATGCCTAGCTGAAAAGAAATCACATTGGACCCAAAAGATGGACTCAAAGTGATGATTCCTCAACCCTTGTTGACTGCCCCTCTCCAAGCACCGGCTGAATTGTAGCTGTACGGTTGCGCTGGAGCTTTTTGCAAACGATTGCCTGTCAGAGTCGCTCCGGAGGTGTGCAGCGTTTCGCCTTCACAGCCTGCCTCCCAGCAGCATCTCCTCCTAATAACCTGCAATTTATACTTGCACAAAGCACTTACCCACACAGCATTTCTCGGACTCCCACATTTCATGTTGCACTGCAAGGTGTCTCTAAAAATCCCATCGCCTAAATTAACAGCACAAATGAGTGTTTGACATTAACAGGACACCTTCTATCTACTTTTTGCCCATTTATGATGTGGCTTGGGGGGGATCCTATCTTCTCAGAGGTATAGCCTATACGCAGCTCCGCTCACTGAGCTAAAGAAAAGCCTTTGTCTTCTTTACTCACAACCATCACAACTTTGTGAAACTGTCTGTCTCAACTGAAAACAATCCATGTATTGATTGGCACTGGGATGGGTTTTAAAGCTGGCAGAAGGAAAAGCACTTCCCCACTTGTAAGCTTAGTGAATTTGACAAAGAAATGTGCTTGGACAGCTACAAGTCTCTTTTTACGAAGTCAGTTTTCAGAATAAAATCACCCAGTAAAGGCTTTTTCCTGACAGTCACAAATAATTCCAGCAGCATAGTTATAAAGTGTCTAAAAGATGTTTTAACCTGTCTTGAAGAACCTGTATGACATCTTTGGCTGTCATGAGAAGGACAAGGATTAAACACATGGTTACCAGCACAAGAAGTTACTCTTGGAAACTGGAATAACTGGCACACCAAAAAGTTATATGGAAAAAAGCAGAAAAACAAAAAATCCACAGCTCCGGGAGCCTCTCGTCCCTGAAGCACAGGCTACAGCCTCTTTCTCCAACCCAGGAGCTGGGTGTTATGCATCATCCCTAGGACACAGAAACTCCACAAGAAACGAGGTGCCCATGTCCCCACCTCAGCCACACATAGCTGTTGAGAAGTAAGTGACACTTTATTGAAGAGAAAAAAGAAGAAACCGCAGCAATGCACTTCTCTAACCTGAATACAGCTGGGGAGAGACATGCTACAAAGTGAACTAAAAACTAGCCACGCAGTCCCCAAAATAGTAATTTTAACCTTTCGTTAATCAGCCCCTCAGCTCCTCCAACTCTAAAAGCCTCTCTAGTCTTGTCTTCTTGCCCCTCCAAAGCACGCGTCTCCATGCTGACCACTAACATGCGATAGCCACCTAGCCACACCAAGTCTGAAATACAAAACACAACCATTCAAATCACAAACATATAGAAAGCCTGCATTCAAGCTTATCATCATTACTTAATCACATGTTAAATGAGCTAAGAATTAACAGTTAACACATGAAAAAAGTTGGCTTTCCATCAAAAGCAATTATAATTAATTCCTAAGAAATGCATTTCTGGATGCCAAATCAGATGGAGGAATCAACTGGGGGATAGATACGCTCCTTCCATAGCTCCACTCGAAATTCTAATTAAGACCAGAAATACAAAAGTGGTTGTAGTGGAAAGGTTAATAGAAGAGGAGGAAATCTCAAGAGAAACCATGCCAGATATTCAATCCCTCTTTTTGGCTCTTCCACACTTTTTCCCTTAATAGATAGTCCCTAGAGACACACATATGCGAACACGCACACACACTCTCTATCACATGGATATTTTATCAAAAGTAAGATGACCACAAAATCATGTGCTCTGCCATCCTAGAGATCTTGTGAACAAAGATTTGAAATTTTGGTCTCTGCTGTAGTCAAAAACCAGCTGCGTCAGAAAAGTTGATATCCTTGAGCTACTGGGGAACAGAGAGAAAGGAGAGGTCTGTAACTCTGAGGATGCTGAGCGTGCAATCTGCTCTCTAAGCAATGGCGATGCTGAACAACTACAGTTCAGACAATAGGATGATGCTGCGCATTTCAGAAGAGCAAGGAATGCTTTTCAGCTAAAAAGCCCCTTTCTTTTGCACAGATTCTCCTGAAATATTCATAAGATAAAGAGAACCTGTACAAAAGAAAGGAGCTTTCTAGATGAAACCATCTCCAGATTGGGAGAAAAAATAAGAGGTGAGTGCTTCCAGCAATGTTTCTCAAAGCTTACGGTCTCCCAACAAGGATGCAGAAAGGAAGCTCGAGATATGGGAGAGGAGAAGACTTCCCTGACCTCCCTGAGATATGTTACCCTTATAAAAACCTCCAAGCCTGGGCTGGGTGTCCCCAGTTTGCAATTTCTGACTAGGTTTGCAAACAACCTGATTGCAATACCTCTGAGCCACAAACTATCCCCTTCATTTCAGCCGCAGGTATTGCAAATACCAAGAGCAACACTTTCAACATCACTGTTGTGAAAACCTGGGACTGCTCACCATGAGTAAAAACAGCCTGGTTAAAACCAGGCCTTTCTGAGGACAACAAAAAGAGGTTTTGGGGAAAACTACCAGAAAGGTATTTTTTAAAATTTTCATTTTTCAACCGCTTCTCCCATTCATCAATGCTGGAGAAGACAGCGAGGAACAAAGATATTCAAAACAATCTCTACTGCCATCTCCCAAATCCTTGTGTGTATGCTGCACAGTTGGGAATTCTCCTGAGGGAAAATGCAGCTTTCAAAGACCTATGAAACATTGTCCTGTGGGAAGGGATTTCACAAAGGATCGTAGGACCAGGGTATTTTTTTTACTTCCATTTAAGACATTTTCCTCTGAGAAAGAATATTCTCTGGCAGATCACCCCACCGTGGTCACTCACACCCACCCTATGAATGGCGTGAACGGAACCTGGTTTCACCTAACAACTCAAATTAATTTCGTAAAAAATACCCCTTATTTAATGTTCTTCTTTTGATGACTCAAATGTCATTCACCTGGAAATAAAGTAACACAGAAGTCCCACTGCCTGTGATTTCCATAAATATTTAGGCTGCTTAACCAAAGCACTGTGCATAAAGGTATCTTCAGGATTATTCTATGCTTGTCATCTTATCAGGAGAAATGCTTCCCTTCCTATTATTTATCTTACATAAAGTGAGCCATAGTGCTGGTTGGTTTTTTTTCTTTTTTAAGATTAATTTATTGGAAATTCTCTGTCTGCATTAAGATTAATTTAAGCCCACTAAAACTGATAAACTGTTGTTATTGGCCTCAATCCACACTGCCTTTTAAATTTTTGGATTTTCTTTCCAGGGCTCTGATGAAAGATTCATTCCAACTACCTAAAGTAATCTCTACTCTCTACTCTCTCTCCTACACGCCACTCTTTTCCAGTATAATCCATTTTATGCTTTCAGTTATAAATACATAGTTCTGTCTACCTGGCACTTTAGATAACAGAGGTCCCTATATAGCGCAGTAGGCCTCAACCATGTTTAATGTCAATCACAGGGACCTTCTCTCTTACTGATACTGGTCACCTCACCCTTGGTGTAAAAGCAGAGGGATGAAATATTTCCATATTCAAGGCGGAAAGACAGAAATCATGACTCTGCATCAGGTCTCCACACCTCAATAAAACACCATAAATAAAACATTATAAATCTGTCAGTTTGGGGATCAAACCTGGTAAAAACTGACATCCAGAAGAAATGGACAAACTACTCAAATTGAGGTTATTTCACGCTTTATTTCTACTATTTTAACTAACTGAAACAGAAAAGCCAAGTGCTATGTGCAGCACTTGCCACTGAAAGCTATGAATCCAAGTGAAGGGTTTCTGTAAAACTCTTTTTTCAACTATATGATTTTTTTTTTCTTTTTGAATTAAAAATCTCAGCACTCTCAAGAATTTCTGATGCCACAGGAAATAATTATCTGCAAACAAGTCTGTCCAGCTTGCAATACATTCTAATGCCTAGGCACCCACATAGTTATACACTGAGAGTTTTAACTTCGTTGGGCATATAGTTGAATTTAAGCATACACAGGTACATAATTTTATGCCAAATAGGCACTAAACCTAAACTAGTATTTAGTATCTTAGTGATGTAGGGCAACGAAAACCAGGTCACAAATGTAGAAACTTCATAATACAATATTTATACCAATCAACTTTATTTTTTATGACACCTTGCAAGGCATAAAATGCTTTAGAGGGTTAAATAATAAATGATAGGAGAGAAATGAGAGGGAGAAAGTTGTAAGGACTAAAATTTATATCGTCTGATGAAATATAAACCGACACGGACTCACTGAGGGAGGAATATACAAAGAAGCTGGCCCAGATAAGGAAACCTGTAGAGGCTCTTTAGCGTTAATAGAGCCTGTTTCTTCATTTTTATCTTGAATCTCATTTTCATTCTAGGATAATACAGTATTCACAGGCCATCTAAGGGGTAAGAGCTTTGTCAAAGGACAACATTTATTAAGATATTATCAAATATTCTCCTATTCATGTTCTGTGGTGTTTTCAGGTCTTGGATCAAATTTTGTGGTTTTTTTAAGCAAGCTTTGCAGCCGGCAGGTTGTTTGTTCGTTGTCAGTGCGCACAAAGGAGAACAATGGCACACGGGCACCTCCCAGGCCTCACGGGTTATGGGAGTGTGGTAGCTCAGACACACTTCTTATAACTATCATTATGATATCATTTATTATTATAGCATTGATTATTATTTTATTGATTATCTTTGATTCAATATTATATCATTGATTATACTATTGTACCATTGATTGCCACCTCTGCCGGCAGGATCACAGGCTTCAGTGACCCCAAAACACCACTTTCACAGGCTCCATTTCACTGACAATCAAATTCCAAGAAATACTGTCACCAGACCCAGTGAATTACTTTATTACAATTATTACCAAATACCAAAGTTGCCTACCTATGAGAGCATTAGACTTCTCACTGAAGTTTCAGCAAGATGGTTACACAACTCCTGCTGTGCTACCGCACACAGCACTCACAAGGTGATACTGCATAAATAACAAGTATTTTCTTAACTAGGTCTTTCAATTATTTAGAGATACTTGGCAAATGCGCTGCTAACAGCTGTTTTATAACAGATTTCATGGTACTGTACACCTGGTGCTAATGCTTCAGCATGTCTAAATGGTTTTCTAAAGATTACACAATCAAACATCGTAAGATAAAATCACTGTAATTGGAGCCCTCATCAAACAAGAAATTACTGTTACACTTTACAAACCGTACACACTACTTTCCAAAGCTGAGCAAAAGGTAGTATTATGATGGCCACAGAACTAAAAGATCTCTGCTGATCTTACGCCAAATTTAGGGATCCCATTTCTTGCTGTGATTCTGTAAGAGGCATACAGGGTCCACGTGATAATATGGAACATAAAAACCATCTCTGATGCACCTAGTCCATTTTAAGCAAAATAAAGATTCCAGCTTAAAATCTAAAGCAGAATAATATCTCAAATACTGTGTCACAGACCCCTTTTACTTATCTGATGGCATCTCTAAAAGTCAAAATTTATTAGTGACCTTTGAGTCATGCCTTAAAAACTGATTTCCTCAGCAGTGATACTATGCTGAAAGCATTTATTCTGATCCCTAAATACTACATAAATAAGTGGGTATTTTTTAGATGCTGAATATCAAATCAGTGCCAGATAACTGTTAGCTTCACCCAGGTGTTTTCAATAAAACAAGCTGGGTAAAAGTAATGCAATACAGATTTGCTGAATCTGATGATGGCTTTAGAGAATTTGTTATTAGGACAACACACGGGAATCACACGCGTATCTCCAGGTTTATAATCTGCCTGGGAATCCATAAACAGGAAGAGAATTTTTAACTACATTAATTTTTGCATGTATTTAAATGCTGTAGGATTACTGTGACTGTGATTTGCACAGAAATGGTGGCTCCGCAGGGGTTTAGGTGCGCAGATATCCATACCGGGTGAAATCCTAGGTTTATTGAAATTAATACTAACCTTGCCACTAACTTCAACAGGGATTTTGAACACAAATAGATTATGTTAGATGAGGTCACGTTAGATCACAGCAGATCAAAGACTGCATTGAGCTGAATAAAACAGAAAGAGGACGATTGATGGGCAAAACCATGGACATGCAGCCCTGCGGGCAGCTTCTCCTGACCAGTAGGGTCAACTGGGACATTCATCACTCTCTTCAATTAATTCCTACAAAAAAGACCATGATATTGGTCAACAAGTGAAGTAGCCTCCTCCCAAGGGTCACTTCCCAGGGCACTTGCAGAGTGAAGCAGCAACCTCGGTGTAGACCTTTTCACCACCACCAAGATTAAACACTCAGTTCATAGTTGGTGTGAATGAAACCAAATGCCCACCTGCTTCTTGGAGTGGCTCAGTAATACTGATCGAGTTAAAACAAAAGTTACTCTGATTAACCCCCTTCTGTTGTCTTCCCCTCGGGGAGTCGCACTCCCACTCCAAAAGGCTGGAAATAAACTGTTTTTATTAAATCACATTCAATTACAACAGTATTTATTAAAACCAATAACTGCAACTGGTAAGAATCCCCCTGTGCTTGTTTCTAGGTATTTAAATTAAGTTAAATGCACAATAAACTTTGCATTGTTTCAATTTACATGACCCCGGAGTCTTTAGACATCCCGTAGGCAAAATTCACAGACTTATAAACTGCTATTAAACATGAACATATGGTGGACTCAGCGTCCTGTGCTGTTGCTGCTCTTACAGGAGGGTTGTGAAGTGCCTCGCTGCCTCTAAATCCACTAAAGCAGCCTTACACCAAGCCAAAATCCTCCTTCATCCCAAGAAAAGGTGCTTTATTTCCAGCAACAGCTCCAGTGAAACAGTGACAGTCCCACCTGTGAGACATTTATTCTCCATGTGCCCTGGCATGTGCCGGGCTCTGGATCTATCATTGGACCTGCATTTTCCACAGCAGATTCACCAATGTCCCGGTCATCTGGGCGACTACCACAACTCACAGACCTCAGAGTCCACCAGGGGCATGGATTTGCATGAGCTCAGTAACATGAGAAAGGCTCCTTACAGAAGGATATCCTCTCGATTGCAGTTGAGGAGGTGTTTCTCATGGCTTCTTCCATTCACTAACTGCTCTCAGGGTGGTACCCAGGTACCCCTACCCACTCAAAAAACCCAACCTGTCGTATTCAAGAGGAGATTCCTCGACTTCACTTGCCATCCTCTCTCACTCCTGTGTGAGCCACCGCTCTGCATCAGCTTTGCTTGGGTTTCCGTTCAGAACAGAAGCAAATCACTGAATTTCTCTGCCCAATTCTTGACCCTGCTCTTCTTTCTGCCTTCTCCCTTTTGAGCCCCATTGCGGGATTCAATTCAATATCACATTCGGGCAAATATCCAGTTTCATTCCATTCCCTTGGTAATTCTGCCCATAACGTTTCTCTCAGGTTCAAAGTTTCCCCGAGTCACTTTTCACATCAAATTTTAACATTTTACACATCTTTCACTGTAGAAGTGTCACTTAGTTTCCCTGATAAAGACTAGTTTGAGTCCTACACTAAAAGTAAAGCCTAAACTATACACAATATAACACATCTTCCCTGTACAACAGAAAGTTCAGACAGTATTTTCTCAGAACTCACAAATAGGGTCATTTGTCATTTTATGAGCTAAAATCAATTGAAAATGCGTTAGTAGCAACCTTCCTCAGACCCTACTCTAACCATATCTTCATCCCGCAGGCACAACTTAAGAGGAAAACATCATTTAAAAGACCAATTTAATCTGTTCCAGGACTTTAAAAAGAATAAAACCCTATTATTCACTCACCATAATTATATAGATATTACACGACCTCAGTACAGAACAGAGTCAAGATTCTTTGAGTGAACTGATTGTGCATTTCCATTCCTTAACAAGTTTGATTTCTTTTAAGGTTAACCTTAACTCTAGATACACTGCATTTATTAAGTTTGGTTTGGAATAATTGCAATATCCCTGTAATGTGCCCAGCCCTAAATTACTTTCACATACTCTAATCCTAATCTGCATTTTAATAAAACTGTAATTTTGGAATATGTTTTAAATTATCCCTTTGCAGAACACAAAGAAAATTCAAGTTTACTTTGACTCTATGACTCTTAGGAAACCTTTATTTGAAGTTGAATCACCTTTCAATGTGCCCGTTCATGCCTATTTTGCTTTGCTAAGTCCCTGCCTCACTTCAAAGGCTTGAGAGTGTCCAACCAAACTCATTTCTTCCTCTGAAAACCAGGACTATACTGTTCCTACTTCTGCCATCTGCTTCCTATGTGGTTTTGCTCTCCTCCAAATATACAAAACCTTGCAAAAACTCATTCTACTTCTAGCAACCGAACTCAACACCGCGGTATTTGTGTAATACGCTGGTACAGAAAGAAGAACACTTTTCATTCAGTCATCTACACGATCACCTGTAGTACCTGGATTTGTCACTAATGGTCTCTCCCCAAGTGCTGATTAAGTCACATAGAGCTTATCTTCTGACAGCAGGCATTACATGGTAAAACTCAAAGAATGAAAATAATATCCTAGCCCATCTCACAAGAATTTTAAAATGTCCTTGCCATTAATCACTACGCTCCTTTCAACAAACTTTATCTGGCAGCAAGACAAATACCAAAGCCAGAGCCTGTATCTTTATTAAAAATAGAAGACCACAGGAAATTTCCCCAAAGAAATCTGGTAGAAAGACATAAAACTCAGATTCTACTTACCAACTTTGACTTTTTTTCTCCAGCTAAATAGTACCATAACCATGAACTGTGTGTAACAGATGTGGGCTATCCATATCTGAAATGGATAATGGCACATAACAATAGCTTTTAAGGTCAAAAAGGATCATTAGATCACCTAATCTGACCTCTCGTATAACACAGACAACGTCATTTCACTCATCTGACCCTTGACTGAACTTCAAAACCTGGGCTATGCAGCTTATGTATTCCCTTAAGGCTTATTTTCCTAAAGACACAGCGAGATGGGGCATAGGCTGTTCCAGTGGTGGCTCACGCTTTGACATCCAACCTCAAGTTATCTGGCTGCAACCTCCCCTCTTTTGGGTCTTTCTTTTCCCCCTTTCTCTGCTGCAGTGAAGATCCTCATAGCACCTGGCACTGTCTCTGGGTGAAGGCTTTTACCATGTTCACCAATCACTACTTCATCTGTTTTGATGAACTAAGCAGAATAAACTCTACAATTTTAAGATTTCTCACTGAAAAGCAGTCTCCATTACTCCCATGACTTCGATCATTCTTCTATTTCCTTACCAGCTTTTCTGACTCAGGTGGAGGCACAGATATCCTCTCCAAGATCTCATGAATCATGTTAGAAGTCACTGCTTTTTTTTCTCTTGTTTCCTTTTGCTGTCAGTCAAAGATCAATTATTTCATTAAGGTATCATCCAAGCCAAAACTTAAACATTCAGTTCTGAACAATATAAAACTAGTCAAAATATAAGTACAGGTCTAGGGAAATAATAAGTGGGTTTAAATGGCTGTTACAGCTTGAGCCAAAAAGACTGAGACATTTCCATACACCCAATACCATACTTTGTGCTACCAGCCTTCACGCTTGTAAACCCTACTATCCTGTTTGATTCTTAATCACCAACGAACTTGGCAGGCTGCACTGTCCAGCAGCTATGAAACGCATGGGAAAGCAAAGGAAAAGTGGGCTGCTGTCAACTGCTTTAGCTGACCTCAAAAAGAGCAAAAAATAACAGATACTCAATGTTGCATCCTATAACAATAACTGTCAGTAGAGAAGGATGATGAAAAACAAAGGAAAATTTATACTTATGGCATGTTGCTTCCTTTTAAGCTGCAAACGTAACAATAATACAAGCCCCTCATTTCATAAACTCTTAATAGTTTGTGGCATTTGTTTTCTTATCCTCTGCTACTGAAACCTCTTCATGATGCCATCTGCTTCCAAAGGTCCATCTCCCCCCCTCCTTGCAATGAGCAATAGTCTCCTGCTCTTGCAGGCCTCACTTTTCAACGAAAATCCAAACCAAAACAAAAAAAAACCTGGCTAGCTATAATGCTGAGGTGAGGAAAAACCATCTGTAAGCTTTTAAAAGCACACGTGAGCATACACATGCAGATAAAACAAAGAAATCCTTTCAAAGTGAAAGCTATAAGAACAGTTTGTACTGAAGTCAGAAAAAAATTATGGCAGGAGGCCTGGAACAACCAAGAGCAAAGGAAAAAGCATCTTCTCAATTTTTTTCTTCTTTTGATAACTTAAATTCAAATACAAATTTCTTATATATATATAAAAAGTGGGGTTAGCAATTGCTAGCTGCTGGGCACAGCCATTAATCCAAGGGACCACGTTGACGTTAGAGGCAGCATTTTCCTCTGGTCTTGCTTCACGGAGGAGGGAAGGTGCTGCTGCTCATTTAGTCTGCAGCTGCTGGAGGGAAAGAAACTCAATGAGCTGGACCAAAAGCAGAATTGCTTTTGGGATGTTGCAGCTGTGCATTTTTTAACCTTTTTATGGAAAATTCTTTGCAAAACTGGGCAAATTAGCAAACTTGACTATGTGTATAGATCGACAAACACAGCATCTATGAACTGACTACTTTCTCTGACTATGGAGACTTGTTATAATAAATAATCGCATCTGGTGAAGTCAGCATGTACTATACGCAACTGTTTTGCTTCGTCTCACTGATAACCTGGTGTAACAGAGCAGCGGGGGAGACAGCCCAACCTGCTCAGCGATCCCCCAGGGTGAGCACCATCCCTGCGTCCTGCCTGGGCTCACCTCATGATTTCCCAAGTGTGCAAAACCCAACTGCTGCACCGCAAGTGACTCCCTGCTGTCCACACAGTTTTAAGGTATCTTAGTGCTCCTCTGAGTCAGCATGAGTCTTTTATTTAGGATTTTTTTACCGGAAAGGTTTTCCAAGCTTGAAGTCTACCATAAAAGACCGTGAAGGGGACTCAGAAACATGGTCACAGGCAACTGCCAGTGACTCACCTCATGGGAGATAAATGATTAATATTAGCCCAATTATATCTTACAAATTTTATCTTTCGCTCCTTTGCTTTGCCAAGGAAAGGCAGATGGTAAGTCAGCCTACAACTAAGACATGAAAAAAGACATAAAACACCCTTCAAGACAAATAAGTGCAAACTGACCTGCTTCCAAACGAGAGTTTTAAAGAGTTCTGGGTTTTAATTACAGTTCTATTAAAGCAATGTCTCCTCAAAAACTTCTAAAAATATAAGAAAGGTCCAATTTAAAAACTCAGTAAAACAAGAGACACAAAGAGGGCTGGACTGAACCAAACCATGAGTTCATTTTTGCTGCTGCTTGGAGGCAGATGTAAGGCTATGGCATGAGTACAGGGAGACCTCCCCAGGAAAACCTTACCAGCTTCTGGCAACCTAAAATTAGAGGATTCCTGAGCCATGAGAAATAACTGTTTCTTGGTAAGTAATAGCTCTCGAAAGGCTTTTCATCCATGACTTCCTGCATCCTTTTTGCGAGCCCATTTTGGTCCCTGGCAGGCAGAGCAGCTGGGGGTGCAGAGCCATGCAACCCCAACACATGGTGCTGGGGAAAATGCGCTCCCCCTTGTTTGCTCTGAACTTGCTGCCTGGTTATTTTGTTCGACGTCCCTAGAACTTTTAGCAGGCACACCCGTGAAAAATTACTCCTTTCTACCTTCTCTTTTTGCCACTTCGGAAATGCCACCTCTGGCATTTCCACCCTACGTTACCTCTCTACAAGCCGCAGTCCCTGGCCACTTAATCTCCTCTCACACAAAAGCCATTCCACGCACGTTAGCATCACTGTCGCCTTGCTGCAGCTCCCCCATTGCCGTATCCTTTTGATCTAGTGACGGGTGTATTTTTACATGCATTTCTTATTTTTTCAGAATCTCAGTGTCTTGGCAAAAGGGTAATATTGATGACTCAGCCTCGCATGGTGCACACACAGATGTATGCATTTGCTCACACGCTACAGAAGGGGAATGTGCACTTCAAGTCCATTCACCATTAATGTACACGCTTTCAGCTGCGGGACTCTGCTGCTCTGCACTTTGCCAAACTTAAATGATTCAGTATTTAAACTTTCGTACTGGAGATCTGTATCACAGCAAATAAATTATCATCACTATTTTAGGCCAAAGCAAAACCAGCTACTATTTTTCTGGATGGAACACTTTGTTTTGTAAATTTGGTGAGGAAAATCTCAGTTTTCATGGGATGAGTAGACACGCATTTGTGTTTGACTTGTCAGGATGCTCTTGGTGTCTGAGCTGTAGATCCAGGGTGGGATGTCCCCGTAACTGCTGCTCCAGCTGCAGCAGCACCGATCACTGTGCAGGGGGGCAGTGGTATTTTTATGTGGTATATTAAGTGGTGTATGATCATAGAATCATAGAATCATTTGGTTGGAAAAGACTTTTAAGATCATTGAGTCCAACCGTAAACCTAACACTGGCAAGTCCACCACTAAACCATGTCCCTAAGTACCAGATCTATGCATCTTTTAAATACCTCCAGGGATGGTGACTCAACCACTTCCCTGGGCAGTCTGTTCCAGTACTTGATCAGGAAAGGGAAAACTTGGGATCACTGGATTGGGAAGACAGAGATGGACTAGGACAGACAAATGAGATTGGGACAATGAAGGGTGAAGGTTTGTGACAACCCCTTTCCCCACACCTGGGACTGGAATCTGGGAATCTCAGTCTCACCACTTCAGAGTGCCTGCAAGTATCTGCAAAACCCATGCGCAGGTCTTACCCCCTGCTAGCCCTGCGGGGCTTTCCAAACACATAGAGGAATAATAACAATAATAATAATATATGATAATAATAATAATAAATATATTATAATATAAACACTAAGAATAAGACTGCAAAGTCAAGCAGTCTAACTTAGAAAACGCCAGAACTTGCCATGATACAAAACTTAACTCATCCCCGCTTCACACATTTATTTTTTCCAGCAGCTTGTGTCTTGTATTAGGCACCAGAATGTAAGTCTGTTCCTAGGCTTGGGTCCCACAGTATCATCCCACCATGAACTTATGTGTTCCCTCGCCACATACAAATTCATTTTAAATTATCAGCACAGTAATTCACCCTGTTTATTGCCTAGCACACAAAGGCATCCTGGCTCCTATCGCTATAGAAAGGAAAAAATAACAGGAAGAACAATAGAAAAACCCTATAAACCCCTTAAACAGTGCCTCTGTGTGAGAAGACACCAGTGTGGTGCTATGCAAGGACGTATAGGAAAGGGGAGCAGCGTGCACACACACACGCACAGAGCTCCAGATAATGGCTTGCCCACGGGACTCAGCTGAAGAAAAGGAAAGGAGGCCAAGAAAGCAACTCCCTACAAAACAAAACTTACCATCAGCAATGTATCACTTCTGCCATAGCGTTACAATTTTGTTGTTCCCAAGTTTTGGCTATTTTTGTTTCTCTTTTGAAACTGGGGAAGAGATGAGGGACCTCTTCTATAAAATGCTTCTGTGTACTACATTAAGAAGCTCATTTGCACTTTAAAAATCCTGGTAGTGTTACTGGGATTGCTTGAACTTTGTGGTGCAAAGCAAATGGGAGTCTCTCAAGACTTTCAAGACTCAAATATGATTCCATTAGGTTTCAATTAGCAGTTTGCCCACGTACATGCAAAATAAATTGATTTAGCACCTTAGTCCTGAGATACCAAAATCTAAATGGAGGGTTTTTTCTTCCTCTATTGTATCCTGTCTGCAAATATTAGTTACCATAACAGAATATCACGTAAATCAAATAACTGCCTCTTCTTCATAATCACGCTGGCAGCTGCAGTGCCATGTTTCAATGGCTATCCACTGGAACTCATTAAGAAAGCATTATGTATAGTAAATTAAAATGCAGGGTCTATGATCTGCAGACAAAAGGATGACAAAACTTATCAAATGTATGCTGTGGACTTCTCATTAACTCGGGGCTTTAAACGGCATTGTCCTCTCCAAGCAGGTTACTGTGCTCGAGCATCTTTCTGTTTGTAATGAGCAGCCAGTATCTGGTCTCATGGAAATTGCTCTGATGAAAAAGCTGTGTTCCTTAATCAAAATAAGACAAAATTTTGATTGGGATGAGATTGCACCCTAAATCAGCTACTAGAAATTCAGTCATTGCTGTCCATGCATTTGGAGAGCACCAGCAAATAGTTTGACTCATGGCAATGTGTGCTAAGCAGAGACAAGCAGCGTTTCTGAGGACTTGTCTTTGCAACCCCTCATAACTTTGGGGAAACAAGAACTGCGGCATGGCAGCAAATGCAAGGACAGTCAAGAGCCTGGTGCCACCGAAACCACCAGTAAACCTCCCCAGGTCCATAGGAGGGTTTCTCCTCCATCCTCGCAGGGGACCGTGTCCAGAATCTGGCCCTTTCTATTTGCAAGATAACGGGGTTCACTCTCTGCATCTCCTTTCCCTAACACAGCTCTGGGCTGCTTCAGCATCACACTCCCAATGCTTCAGAAGCAACACTGCAAGGGATGGATGCACAAGGCTTTCAGAGCAACACGGGGAAGTTAGTCATACACCGCACAGAGTTAATTCCTTAAGCAATCAAATCCCATCCTTGTCTTATAAAATGTCACAGGTTAGTTCCACACACCATGGCAGTCATGTTTTTCACTCTGATTTTGTGTTACGAGTTATTGTCTTTTACATTATAGATGGCGCACAAAGCATCTACGCCTCACACTATTGTGAAAACAACCTGAAATCCCAACAGCTGACACAAATTTTCACAAGTTTAACACAGGGATGCACAGAGCATTTGTCAGTGCATCTGACACATGCATAATTAGCTTTGCCCATAAGCTTCACCGTAATACTGCTGGACTTGCACTGAACATGACAGTGCAGACAACACTGGTGTGCTTCAGTACATCTCTGATTTCCCCAATGACAGCTCTCTTCAAAGAACATCATTCATTCACCAGAAAATTAAAAAACACATCAACAAACTGCCCAGACCTTGGCAAGTGCTTAATTATCTACAACTTCTTTAATACAACTAGGGGCATCAACATTGATGCTCCTTGCCTCACCTCCAAAAAGAAAAAGAAATCATTTATTAAAACCAGTCATTGAATATTCATCTGGGCTGCAAAATTCACGAGCAGAAAAAGGTAGGGAAGGAATAAGCATTAGGGACAGAAAGGTTAATAGCCGCTGTTTAAGCACTAACAATTGAACGTGTCTTAGACCTTAATAATTGAAGAAGAAAATTTTCTATTTTCAACGGATTTTTCTGTCTATTTTCAATGCATCTGAGTAATTTCTTTTTGTTACTTTCCAATGCTAGGCACACTGACAAGCAGTGCTACATAAAATACAGCACAGCAGCAGGAGAAATAGCACATGGCAGTGTCATGTCTTAAAACTACACAACACTCTGGCACCTGTTGAGATGCCAACACAAACAGAGGTTTCCCGTTAGAGAGCACCCACTGCAATGCCAACGACGCAATCTCCAGGAGTACCAGCT
This sequence comes from Gymnogyps californianus, assembly GCF_018139145.2. Taxonomy (NCBI): domain Eukaryota; kingdom Metazoa; phylum Chordata; class Aves; order Accipitriformes; family Cathartidae; genus Gymnogyps; species Gymnogyps californianus. The sequence continues at coordinate 10,672,395 of NC_059471.1, read as the reverse complement.
TCCAGCTCCACCAGCCTTCCCAAACCCGGATTAAGACACTGGCAAGACAAATGTATTCCTTTGGTCGCCCCATTTCCATGTGCTAATGCCTCCCTCCTGCAGGCTCTGCACCGCCGGTAGGTTGCTGGCCGATTAATCCAACTGGGTGCCCACATCAAAGTGACGGCCTGAGCTTTCCTTATTTTCCACCGTCGGCTCTTCAAAAGACCCTGACCAGGCCTGATGCTGCCGGGAGCTACAGCCAGGCGTCCTCCCGCATCGCCTCAGCCTCTCTGCATCTCTGCATCTCTGCTCGTGGAGTGTCATCACCCACAGGACGGACCTCCCAGAGCCCACTGACACCGAGTCTTCAGAAATGAAAATGAATAGGCAGAGATGGGAGTGAAATCCCGATTCACTTAAATTTGCTCCTAACTCCACAGTGTCAGTATTTAGGAAGTATTTCTGTTCAACGTAAAGGCATCGGAGGCTCTCAGGTGGAGGATGCTGAGCAGATGCTTCCTTGCCCCAGCCTGCACACCACATGAAGTGGCAGGACAGGTCATCTACAGCCCATGTAGTCCCCAACTCCCCTGCAGCAAAGCCAAAACTGTCCTTTAAAACAGTTATCAGAGTCCTCCTGGAGTCAAACTTTTGGAAAAATTTTGCTGTGTGGCCAGAGATCACGTTTGAGCCTATCAGTCCACCCAAGAGGAAAGGGCTCTGGTCAGACCACATCGGCTCTTCACACCGATTAGCTCCTGCTTCATCTTCAAAGAAAGACCTACAAAATCCATCTCCTCAGTGCCATCTAAAATACTTTAATTGTATGATTTTTCCCCTTGCTTTTTCCCCCCTCTTGGCTGTCTTCTACTGTGAGACTGAGAAGGTCTTTGTATTTATTCACATTTAAGGGAGATAACAATGTAGCTGGAGCAGGAAAAAGAAAATTAAGATTAGAGCCCCCGAGCTTTGCCAAATAAGTGAAGCTTATACAAGCATTATAGTTTTCTTCACTGCGCACAGATGTGACTGAGGATATGGAGTTGTTACTGCTCTTCTTAAATACTGGTAGGACATTATTTAATATTGACTGACAGCATGGAGGCTATGAGACCCTATAGAAGCAAAGACAGGAGAAACATGGAGATGTGAGGCCCTGCTCCTGCAATTTGGCGTGTGCTTAACAATTCACATGCCCCATAACTTTCTGAGAGGATTTTACCTCATTCCTGAACTGAGCCAAAAGATTTGGAAAATATCAGTAATGGAGATGAGATAATTTTGATGCCAACAACCCTGGAAAAACATAGGAACTCCTGACAGCTTAAAACTTTTAGGTAGTAAAGACTGTGAATATAGCAGGACAGGAAAAAGACAGGTTTTCCAAGAAAACTGTTTTGACATGACGGACAAACGAAATAGAAGAGATGGCAAAACTTGGTCAGCACTTGGTCAGCCCCTGAGTCGAAACAGGCTTTTGCATTTTCACAGGGCTAGCAAGTTATAAGCATCCCCATGCTCCTGAATCATGGGCAGAAAGCCGAGCAATGTGCAAATGCTGAGCAGTGCTCCCAGGGAAGGAGGAGGAAGAGGAGGAGGGGAGCCCATCCTGCTTGGTACTTCATTGGTGTTTGATGTAGTGGTCAACTCTTGCCTCCAGGGCTTCCAGTGGAGGAAATGTACTGCTCCTTGCATCACCCAGCTGCACAGGAGCCTGGCCAGGCTGCTCCCCAGGGAGGACCAGAGGCTGCAAACACCTACCCGAAGCACAGACACACGCTCCCACCGTGATGCCCTTCAGAAGATCAAAGAAGAGGAAAGAAATAGCTTTAGAAAAAGGGATGGGATGAACTCAAGGACACTGCAAGACCCGCATTTTGAGATCTCACATATAGATTTTTCAAGACTTTGTGCATTTGTGACTTGGTTGGGTGCATATCTCCCCATGGACAGAGCACTGCCATTCGGTCCTGCTCACCAAATGTACAGCACGGTGCCCCTATAGAGTTAATCGCCAGGCGAGGGCTCAACCTTCCTGATAGAGTAAATCCTCAAAACAGTAAAAACAATCGGTGGTTTTAATCTGCACAGATCTCCTTGCAGAGCTAAGGAGGCCAAAGCAAAGCTGAGCCGAGCTGAGCCGTGCCATCAGACGACGACGACACTGCTGTGCCTGAGGCATTTTATCGGTTATGACCCTGGGTCATAGCAAACAGGCTTCAAAAATATTCAGATATGGGAGTTGGTTTGGTTTTGTAAACATTTCCTTTTTTCTTGTGGGTGTCACTAGATGGCAGAGCCCGTCATCGGGCTTCCTAATGACACATTCCTACAGCTTTCAATATTTGGATTTCAATTAAGCTGTAAATTCCTGGGGTTTTCAGTGGCTATCTCTGGGGTAATTACAAAATCAATGTCCTTTAAAACAAACAAAGAAAGCTTATAGGTTAATGATATGAACTATCGACCCATCTTAATACACTCCATGTTTGGGATGATGACATAAATTTAAGCTTTGACTCAAAAATTACTTAAAATGTCATGCCTGAAGACGAAGGAGCCCCTGAAAAGGCACTATTTTGTGTTACAAGTGACCCAAAGGTCTGAACCTCCCTGACACTCTCTGGAGCAAAGGCAGCCAGAGAGCCCAAGCTCTTCACACTGGGAAGCTTTGCATTACCAATGCAAAGAAAAACACCCCAGCCTGGACAGTTAATCTGCAGCTCGTTTATGCACTGAAGTTATTGACAGCAGAAGATGAAAAGGAAAACTCACCAGCACCAGATAACCTGGGAAGCAACCTGCACAAATCCCCGCGGGAAAAGTTTGCAGAGGCTGTGTCCTGCCATTACGTAAACCACCTGGGCTGAAAACAGGTTTTACCAAACTGCTACTTTATTGTGTAAGACTGATTTAAAATATTAATAATATGGAGTCCACTAAGTCAGGAGACCGAACTACATCCTCGGCAAGTCCTGGCATCCGCAGGGAACCCCCCACTACTTGGGGAAGGACCTTCGGTGCGAGACTGAATGTCTCCTCTGGCTCGAAATTTGGTCTCCAACACAGGGCCACGATTGCCAGTCACCACAATTTAAATATGCACATAGAGAGACACACACATGTAGGAACAGAAGAGAGCAGCTCAGCCACCAACTACTGCTAGGAACGACGAATTGCTGAAAAATGGCAGACTCCTGCTGTGCACATCTCCAAGTTGGTTTGCATTTGTTTCTAACTATTACCCAGTAAAGGTTCCCCTTCATAATATAATTTACTGTAGGAAGCTATATATCAACTGGTTGTTAAAGCTCTTGGAAAGGAAGACAGAGGCAATTGTTATGTCAGTCAGAGTTCAGCTGGAAAATTTTGGCTTTTCCCAGAAAAAAAACCAAAACCAAAGGGGTTTACACAGCTTGTGGAAAGTTGTTCTCCAGGAAATTAAATCTCTGTAACACCTTCATTCTATTAGTCTACCTGCCAATTACTTCCCTCCCCATGATTACAAAGCACTCAGAGAAATGAACCAAGCTGGAAAAATGACATGCGCCTGCTATAAGTGATAGCCCATCATTACCCTGCTTGTGACAAGCCAAAGCCCTCATGTTTCAAGAACCGCTCCTTTCCCCCCCCCCCCCCATAAAGGCTGCCTGCTGGGACAGTCAAGTGTGCCAAACCCTCCTCACTCCCTGGTGCTGTGGATGGCCAAGGGGCACCGGCGGGATGATGTTCTCCTTCCTGCTCCAGGATGCCTAGGGCTGCCAGGAAGGCTCTGCACACCGGGGTCTTCCCAGGTTGGAGGCACTTCTTTCTCCACAACAAAAGCAAAAGGGTCCCAAGGAATCCAGTCATCCCTTAAAAACCATCAATTTTAATTAATATCTCTGGTGTCAGTGAAAGTAGCACCATACTCAAATCCAGGGATCATAGATTCAGTGCTGAGTGACCCAGCTGAATCCAGCAATGTCACGACAGAAACTCAAAGAGCCTTAAGAGACACTTGAGGTAGAAGATACACATTTGAAGTCCAATCTTACATGGCCTCTTAAGGATGCCTACACTGAACGCTTCAGGATATGACGAGAATCGGTCACCAGCAGAAATAAATGGCAATACGGAACCAGTGATCCCAGTGTATCTTTGCTGGATTTGGCTCTAGTGGTCAGCATCACAGGCGCCCATGTCAATACCCAAAGGAAAAAAGGCAATTTCAGAAAAAAACAAGCCAGCTGTGTTACTGACTTGATCAATCTCTCTCCAGAAAACTGCTGCTCCAGAGTATTACTTTAGGACTATTTACTCCTAAGTGCTGGCTTTTGATTTCATTTGCCCTAGAATTTCTTTTGCTGCCCGAGGAAAGGCGGCTCTGGTCACTGAGTGCATCCAGAGCTGTTGTGTGGTTGTCTGCTGGAGAGAATCATGGCTCTTTAACCTTTCTCCTCTGTTTTTTTTCCTTTTCCTTTTTTTTTTTCTTATATTCAGTTTCTTCACAGGGCTCATCGGAAAAGCCTACTAGTGATAATTAAGCATGTAAATTGCCTTAGCTAACCAAAATGAAACAGCTCCTTGAATATGCATGATACGCAACCATAGGAGCAGTTTTGAAGGACATGAGGACAGCTGAGAGTATCTTGAGTTTGTAAGTGCTGTGGCCACTAGAAAAGAGAAAAAAAAAACGCGTGAAAATGCACACTCACCATTTAACAGTGTATCAAAACCTGCCAGAACACCAAGGAGCAGGAGTATTTGCTAGCAAACCCTCTGAGGAATGAATGGCTCTGTGAAATGTATGAAGGTATTAGTCTTTCATCTTTCTGTCTGCTAGTCTGAACCCCAGGTTAGCAGCGGCAGCAAACACGGCTCTCATAGGGCACAGGTGGTAGTATCAGCACAGACCTAAGCTGAAAGGGCATGGAAGAAATACTGTTCTTTCTGCAGGCTACCCTGCCATGCCAAATTTTTGAGAGGAAGCATTGTAAACGTTTGCTATGCATTGATGACATGGACCCACGTATGGGAAAGAAATTCTGTGAGCTGAGATGTCCTTTTCCTTTTGAACATAAATTTCCTTTTAAATATAAATCCAAGAACAGAAGGAAATTGTACACGTATAAGAAATCCCTCCAACCTGCACCCAGATACACTAAAATTCCACACATTTTCTCAGCTGATGCCTTTGTCGCTCATTTCTGGGAACATGACTTGCCATCCCCATTTCAAACATTTCAAAGAATGATTTTACCAGAAAAGCTTTCATGAGACCTCACACTACTCTGTGCGGCTTCCCCCTCCCGTGCCCCCTCCCCAGTCTCTCTCCAGTACCCGATCGCCCATCAGCTGTGATTCCCAGATCCTTAAACCAGATTATTTCATCTTTGCTACACCTCAGTTTAAAAATAGTCTTTAAGTACAAATAATATATCTATACAGTCTTTGATTTTAGTATATATATCAATGTGGTACCCTCAGCAAAAGTAATACCTCTCAGTATTTGGATGTGAGGACAACGGTATCAAAGTTATCGATAGCAACGGGGTTTCTTCCTCCAGTGCACAGTTCTACATAGCCATACACAGAAGCCTCTGCAAACAGGCTAAAGCTAAAACTCTGCAAGCTGCCATTAAACTGATGTCCCTGGCACAAGCAGATTCATAACTCTCCCTGGGGCTGCTAAAGTAGGTTATTTAAGGATGTGGGGTTTTTTTTTTTTCTGTTTACTCTGCAGGTTTAGAGGCTGTGTCAGGCTCACAAGGCTCCACTGCTTTACAGGGGATGAGCCATAGGGGCAGGCAGTGTCAGGATCATTCGAGCAGAGTGTAGCTGGAGCACAAGCATGGCTTAGAAAAGCAACCCCTCCGTTGATTATGACTCAGATATCACTATTTCCAAATTACCTTCCAATGGCATAGTCTACCGATTGCATATAGGTGTAGAAAAACCCTGTTACTTTCAAGATTTCTTAATAAGTGGCAAGACTTCTTTCTAAGCAGGAAGGAGGACTGTTGAAAGATGCTGACATATATATTTCAGGTGATGTTAGAATCACAGAACCACAGAACAGCCCAGGTTGGAAGGGATGTCAAAAGATCATCTCGTCCAACCTTTCATGGGAAAGAGAGCCTAGGTGAGATCATTTAGCACCTTGTCCAATCACATCTTGAAAACCTCCAATGATGGGGACTCTACCACCTCCCTGGGGAGGTTGTTCCAGTGACCGATTGTTCTCACTGTAAAAAATTTCTCTTCTATGTTTCAGCCTTTCCACTTGCCATCACAAGTGCAAACCGAAGAGCTCTTCCATTCTCTCCTCACCACCGTAGCCCAACCTGCAGAAGACAGGTCCCCCGCGCACAGTATTTATTTTTAGAAATATCTGCACAATTCTATTTCAAGTGGAGTATGTGACCGTATAAAATATGAATTTGTATTTTAAAACAAGAACAAAAGTATCAATCTGTAGTCTTCATTTTTAATCTTTTAAATGATGGAGTTTGTTGTTATTCACAGATAGAGAATGTATAAAGCCACATGCGTGCAATTATACCATGTTTTATACTGCCTGTTTCCTAAATTATTTTCCCTCAGGACAGGATATTATACTGTTACTATATTTGTTCTCCCATTATTTATATTTCTTCAGATTTATTGCAAAAATTCTGCAACAGATTATAAGTTTCTGGCTAGGAGCGGAATTTTTCTGAGAGAAATGTTTTGTTAGATTTTATTAGAAGTGCAGTTACAAAAATATAAACATGCAATTTACAAACAATAGATATTAAAAAAGTCAGCGTGTAACCCACTTAAAATATTTGGCAGGATATTTATCTAAACTGTTTCAATTTAATGCAGATATGTCCTAACAAATAAAATGTGTTTTGAAATCTGTTGTCATCCCCAGCCAGATAATCAGTTGTCCATATCCTTAAATTGCTGCATATTTAGCATTACAAAAAATGTTGAGCACAGTGATAACAACACTACTAATCATTCTTTATTTACCTAATGTTCATCCCTCTGATATACTCCTGGTGATATACTCATCCAGTAAAAATTAGCAAATGCCCACCTAAAACTTGCAAAACCCCAAAATATTAATTACACATAAACAGCATCAATACAGAAAAAAAGAATAAAAAGTAAAAGCAAAAGAGTACCTTATCCTACCGGATGAATAACAGCTTTCAATGATTTTTAAATGGCATTGAATATAGGAAAATTATTTGAAGGCCAAGGATATATAGACTAACTTCATCACCTAGAAGAACATGCAGTCAAGACCTATTTTCGGCTCTCCCAGAAATGTTGCTGCCTCCACTGACCTCAGGTCTGGACCGGTATGACTTCAGCCACACCAGTCCCTCACTGCCTCTGGAGGGGCCCTCTTAATTCTCAGGAGCTGCACAGGATCAGGAAGACAGAGGAAAAACCTGGCGTAATACAGCCTTGCTAAGGTTTTCACATTTCCTTTGAGCCAGCAATTTAATTCAAATATGAAGATGATAAAAAAAGAAAACCCAGCAAACCACCTCTGCATCCAAAGCCTGCTGAACTCAGCACAAGTCTTTGCTCTGTTTCTGGTGGGTTTTGACATGAGCTTGTCTACAGTTTTAATTCTCAGGCGCATCCTCCAGCGTTCTCCTGGACTAACCCTGTCCAGCTCCTGTGTGCTTGCAGCCTCTCCTGCACAGACGGTGGCTGCTCCAGGCAGCCCCGGCCGTACCCTGGCCGGTGGGGTCCAGGTGACACCCTTGGCAGCATCCCCCTGCTTGCGTTAAAAATGAAGGGCTTGATGAAGCTCTATTTAATGAAGCTGTATTTAAATAGTAACAAATGGCCTCTTCCTCTATTGTTCCAATTTTCTGTTATCTCAAAAACATTGACATTCACATGCTGGCAGCAATTTTAGAGATTTTGGGTTGTTTCATTTACCAAGACAGAACTTTCATGCAGTTTAACAAAGTTCAGCTGTACAAGGTGCCTGAGCACGACGCCTGTGCCGTAAGCGTCTGCCTCAGGGTTTTTTACAGGTCAGCAGCAAATGCATTTCAGGAATTTCAGTTACTGGCATCATCTGACAAGTGCCCGACTGCTGGGCAAAAAAAAGGGAAAGGTCATTTTTAGGAATGAAAAACATTCTTTTGCATTAATTTTTCCTAATGTTGTTATAAAGTCTCATAACTGCCATGTAAAAATAAGGCAGACAAACTATTCTTTCAGGAAACCAAACCAGTTTTCACTGACAAACTTCCACAGCCAGCTAGTTTTGAGGGTTATTACAGAGCACATGCACTTCAGCTCAAATCCCGGCACATTTGTAGAAAGAGCCACTAAAGACAACAGAAGCGCTTGATCAATACAAGTTTCCATTCGGGTCTTTGTCAAAGACTGCAAACCTGGTTTTGCTCCACACCAACAGCCCGTGCAGCAAGACCTGCAGCTGGTCCCTCACAAGCTGGCCGTGGCCCTCCTGTCCCAGGCGTGGCGAGGGGCCATCCTCCCAGCCACAGCCAAAGTCCGATGCAAAACTGAAATGAAGCTCAAATGAAGCTCGGCTGGACAGGAGCACAAGTCACCCCTCGGCATCATTCATGGGGCACCTTTCCAAGATGCCAGCTTACCAAGTGATGAGCTTGCCGGGGTCCTGGTGCAGTCAGCGATGATTTAAGGTTGAGGTGCAATCCACGCCTGGTGTTGAACACTTCTGAGCAGTGTTTACTGTCTCCTGGTGATGATTTACAGGGTTTGATTACCCGTTTTTCATTACGACCAAAAATGAGATTAAAATGTTTCAGAGGCAACTGCTTGTATTAATCTCTGCAGCAGAGGCTGGGAGCGGAGCTGTCACTCAGGGAAGGGATGGCATCCCAGCTGCCAGCACCGCTACAAGGCAAGAATCATTAAAAGCAAATACCTTCTCATAAGATAGACTGGAGACAGGGAGAATTGCAGCCAGCCAAAGAGGGTTTCTGAACGGTAGCCAACACACACACAAAAGCAGCCAAAATTCACTGACCATCCTCTGCCGATTTCATCTCAGAAAGAAAAAAAACCACACTAAAACAATACCAACACTTTGTGTAAGAAAAGCACATGCATTTTAGGCAATACCAACACTGTGTAAGAACAGCACATGCATTTTAGATATCTGTATTTAAATCACCTGTTCCTTTGCACCTAATAAGGAGCAAAAATTAAAGTGCAGGCAGGATTAATAAAATGGGTTGGAGGGAGTCACTTTGGTGAGGCACCAAGAAAGTTCAGCTCCAAATATGGAGCGGTAAGATGTGGAGAGGCACAGGCCAGCAGCAGGCAACGTCCCCGCTCCCTCCCAACCTGAGCTGTCTCTGGCTGGGCTTGGCAGAGAGAATTTATCTTATCTTTCCAGGGTGAAGAGGCAGAAAAAAAGAAAGAGAGAGAACATCAAAGTAACTTCTTACTAGACTTCAAACTGCACAATAATATCCTCTCCATGTGGGAGAAAGTATAAAAAAAAACCCAAACCCACCAACCCACAAGTCACTTTGTTATTTTCAAGGGATTTTGCAAATACCTGAACAATCACAGTTATTAACAGTAGCTACATTTTAGTGTCTGATTCACCGCAGTAAGAAACGCAGCTCAGAGGGGAGTTCAGTGTGCTGCACATCAAAACTAAATAAATCATAATTATAGACTGCTCTGCTCTGTCGCAAGGGGAGACAAACATTGCTTCCTCTGCCTGTCTGCCCACCCCCCTGCCTGACACCAGCTTTTTTTTCATTCCTGAAAATAAAAAAAAATAAAAACAAAAGCGTTTACTGTAATAATTTACTGCTGAGGTCAAGAACGTGCTCCAGGGGTGGTAGTGGCAAAGAAGAACTACAGTGGGAATACAAACAGATACTTTCCTCCTAAGCTGCTTTGATGTGCCATTCCTAGGAAGACTGGCTTTCTTCCCTTTATAGCTTTGGGCCTGTGAAGACTTTACACTTTTTTTTCTTCTTCTTTTTTTTTTCTCCCAGATATCCTTAACACAGGACCCTTTCCCGACCTCACAGTAATAACAAACAGGAGATGAAAAATCCATGTGCCGCCTTATCAAAGCCATCTGCAGAATTTAAGCTTTCATTTAAAAATAAAAATTAAGCTTCTAGCTTTTAAAGGTTGTGGAGATAATCTTCTCTACGTGAACTGACCCACAGCCATCCTCTATTTCCACCCTCCTTTGTCAGATTTTATTGAGGTCCGTAACTGCTCCCCATAGTCAAACTGACTATTTGGGGAAAACTGTTTCGCAGATAATGTTGGCTTGTCTTTCCCAAGTGAAAGAGCATCGGTTTCTCACTGCTGATGTGTAAAGCTGATAAGCAGAAGCAAAGCAAGGCTTTTGCTGGAATCTCCATAGATTCACAGGACCAAACCATGGACATTTATAACACATATGTATCTAAGCTCAACACCCATGTGTCTCGTTACAGTTCACCAAGAGAAAAGACCACTTTTGGGTGGAATTCATCTCACCAGCCTCCCAGGTCTGCAGGGAGAGGCAGGCGCTTCTAGGAGTGACTCCTCAGACACATTTCAGACATTGACCTTAAGGTGAACTGCTCTCAAGATGCCTGAGGCTGAAGGAAAAAAATGGCCTTAGTGCTCACAGCTCCTACTAGAGACATGGCAGAGAAATGATCAGGGAAGATATGGCAGAAATGACTGCCCCAGATGATGGATGAGCCCTGCTGCAGAGATTAATTTTTTCTAAGTTCTCTGTTACTCATGCTGCGGAAAAATCTCTCCTCCCTTCAGCCAGCCATCACTGTGATCTTGACCACAGAAACAAGCCTCCCTGGCCAAATTGGTAGGACCAAGCATTCGTTCATCATGTTCAGTCTCTTATCTCCAAATGAGGTCCCTCTCTCCCCAGGGAACAGACAAGAAGAAAAAACTCAACCAAACAAAGAAAAAAACAGACAAAGAGAGACCCAGCACATCCCCAGGTAATTATGTATTGAGAAAGAAAGCAGCGATTCATCTATTCTGACCCTGGTAGACACCAAGTTTGAGAGGAGAAACACAGAACTGATTTTATTTAGCAGCAGCACAGAGAGCCTCAAGTATTAAAAACCTCCTGAAGGCTACACAAGTAATCTGCACTCTCCTCAGGGGCCATCAAGGGCCAGGATAAGTGGGTGGATATATGACTTCTAGATTTCAAGGTCAAGAGCATGAAGCACAACTGCCCAGTTATATATATATATATATATATATATATATATATATATATATATGCTTTTCTTTTTCAGAAATAACTAATCCTTTTTAAAGTCTCCAAGCCATGGGTCCATCACCTTCCTTTGCAACCATTCTGATACTTAGCGACTTTTATTAGTAAGTAGCAGTCCTATTTCAAAGTAAAAGATTTCTCACACCAACTTTCAATCATTGGATCTTGTCATGCTTTCACCAGGAGAACCACAAAGACGCCAGCCTTCAATAAATCTTCTATGTGTAGCCACATGGTGGGATGAAGACACCAAGCAATCTTCTCTTTGACAAAAGCAAATACATTGAGAACCTTGCTTTTGTATCTTTTTGCAGTGGCTGAAGTCTTTGGTCTCTGCTCAGTACTGCATTGCCAGAACCAGAATATGATACTTTTTTTTGTTGTTGTGGCCAGTTTGGAGATGGAATCTCCTCTCAGCTTCTTCTTTTACACATCAGAGGACTGAATTAGCTCTTTTTCCCCACACTGACAAATAACCTCCTCATTTTTAGCACCCTCACCTATCTTTGTGTCATCTGCAAAGATTTCATACCATTGTCTAAGTTGCTGCCAAAAACATTGAGCAGCATCAGCCCAAGAACTGTTCCCAGAAGTATCTAGTGAGAAACAACCTCCTCACTGATATCCTCCTCCAACAATGACATTTTGACACACGACATCAAAACAGTTTTTAACCCATCTAGTATGTGCTGTTATGTCTACACAAGTTGAATCAAAAGATCCAGTGGCACCAAGTTCAAAGCCTTATAGACATGGAAGTACACTGTAACAGCAGACTTTATGTTATCAAACAGGTCTCTCAATCCTGGATTGGCAGAAACTATCTTTATAGATGTAGTAGTTTCATAATGGAGTGATATCAAGAGACGTTATGCTTCATCTAACAAAAACGTGACGTATGGAAGAAGATGCAGAAAAGGGAGTAAAAAAAAAACCAAAATAGTGCCAAAAAAAGCAGGTGTCAATGACCACGGTAATAAAGAAGAAAATGCCAGCAAATTCAGAGTAGAATTGAACATTTTATTGACAGTAAGAGTAAAAAAAATCCATCATATTAGTCTGTAAGTTGGTCCATTGTTTCCTAGACCAAAACTGTTTAAGCTATGTGTGCTACCATGAAGCTGAAAGAATCACTGAGTAATATATTGTTTCCATTATTCAGAAAGATGAATAATGGTCCTTTCAGGTCTGAAATTCTGTGACTTTATCAGACAGCATAAGCCTATGCCTATGTTAGCAACAGTATGATGCAATTGGAGTGGGTCTGTACAGCAAAGTAATGGGTTCTGAGGAGCCCAAAGACATGCTCTGTGCACCGGGGAGGTGTGCTCCAGCCGGCTCCCACGGCTGCATGCCCAAGCTGCTGGAGTGCACCAGGTGCATATCTCCCAGCTCAGTTTGCCAAAAAGGAAGCAGCTTTGCTTCCTCCTCCCTCCGAGACCATTCCCCAACCTGAACCAAAGCCCAGTAAGTGGGGACAACCAGATTTGCTTCCAAAAATCCCTCTTGATCCAAACATCCATTCACGTACATACAGCCCAAAGAGTTGAAGGAGGGTGAAGGCTGGATGTAAAAGGTGAGCAGAGATCACTAAAATGACCAGAATGTTTTAAGAGTGGGGAAAAACACTGCTTTACTACTGTGACATTTTGGGGCTGACTCTGTACTGACAAAATTTAAAGCTATTAGTAACAGACGTAAGTAGGAGAACATCATTAATAAGCTTATCAGTAACAAAAGTGCCTATAGGACACAACCGGCACGGGGTCCCACCACATCAGCCATTGCAGAAATGGCAGGACGCTGCCTCAAAGGGAGTGAACAGTTTGGTGATCTAATCTCAGGATATTAAAATATAGGTACCTCTGCCTGAATCTGTGGGAATTACAGTTATTTTTGTGTCATGTATATCCTCCAGGACGTGCCCAAGCACTCACTCCCACAGCTCACTGCCTCCTGTAACCATCGTGTACGAGAGGAACGTGGTCTCACCACAAAGCCCTCAGTGTAGATGAGAACGAAGCATAAAGCACTTACTTGGACTAAAAAACCCATTAAATACCACAGTATTTCCAAACACTTTCTTTCCCCAGCTTTAAGCCAATTTTTTTTCCTTTTTTTTCCTGGTACTCTTTGTCTGAAATTTTCTGAGTTTTGGCCAATATATTTGATTATTTCTATTTTTACCACAAACAAAAAAGGCATGATCCATGGACTGGGGCACACCCCCTCTTTTTTTTTTGGCTTTCAAAGCAACCATTTTCTCCATTAGATCATATTTGTTTGCTTTAGACTTCAGAAATAAATAGCAGATGACATTATGCTGCAGTTACTGCATGTGTTTGCTTCATCCATTTTTGTATTTATTGTAGAGAAAATTTCCATGGGTGAATGTTTCCCCAAATGCTAACACCCCCCTCTATTTATTATACACCCTGGAAATGATGCGCTCCTTCTTTCTGGAGGTAACCCCACACCACTCCCAAACACTGTGGTCAACTATATACTCTCTATATATAGAACTCATACTGCCCTTACAGTACTTAGGAGTCTGTCCTTATTTTATCTCATTTTATCTTTGTGAATCTGACTGTCCCTTTCAACCAGTCCTCCTTAAGGGATGGGAAAGAAACAGGCCTGGGTTAGTATAAGCTGCATGTTGTATTTAAACAATTCTCAAAGGATCCCACTGGAAAACAAAAGAAAACAACAAAACCCCCAAACAAACAAAGCTCAGGCTTGCCCTGCTGCTAGTGCTCTTTGCTGCTCCGCAACGCTCTAGAAACCTTCCCTGAAGAAATGGGAAAATAAAATTTAAAAAAATCACAAAAAGCAAAAATACCAGCACAGAACAACAGCCTTGAGGACCCTCCCAATGAAAGCCACCGATGGTGGCTCTGACCATCCTCCGGACACGGCTTTCTGCCACGGCAGGTCTGAAGGCTTCAACTCAAAGCAGTCAAAAGCATGGGAAGAACTGAGGTCCAACTGACGAGCAAGGCTTTGGGCAATTTCACAGCAGCCAAACACCTATCTCCTTCAGGCCAGATACTGTTGTGTGTGGTGGGGTGGTGGCAGTGTCTTCTTTGCCCACCTCCCCACTCAGCATTCTGCTCCTTATAGCAGCCTCCGGGTCCCAGGCTTGTCCTCAGGGGAGAGAGAAAAATGTGTCCTCTTTTTCTCTTTCTCTGTCCTCATAAAGCAGGACTGTAAAAGGAGGAGCCCAGCGTAGATGTTTCTCTTCAGTCCTGCTTTTGCCCCTCCAGCAGAAATGTGTCTACCATAAGGGTTAAATCAATGAGTGCTACAGTCATAGCATCCTTGGGGCTCAGTCCAAGACCGCAAATTTAATTCCTCCAGGAATACAGGCACGGAGCAGGCATGCATATTTAAAAACAAAAAGCAAAAATGCTACCAAGCAAAACATTTCCCCGCACGCACACACTGCTCCATGCAGGCAGGGAATGAACCACACAAGACAAATTCTGGCCATCTCACTTAATGCCCAAGATTATAGTTATGAAAGCAGGGAGGCAGCTGAGCCAGACGATCCAACGATACATTAGAGCATCATCAGTAAGGTCTAATGCAAACACAAGCGACTGCATCTCAGAAGTATATTTAGATTGGAGGGAAAATAGTCTCACTACAGAAAACCTAAGGACATACGATGGGTAACATGCTATGGAGTTGTACTTTGTGCAGTATGTGTTTGCATGCTATATGATCACACTAATTTCATCTTATAGCCAATATACAGACTGAGGGTTTTGCAGTGGAGGGAGAAGCGGGAAAGGAGGGAAGGGTTCCACTCATTTTTGTTAGGATGCCTAATGGCTTTTGGTGTTAGATAAATATAAATAACTATATCATCATGAGGTAGAGATTAGATCCAAAATATTCCTTGGAATGTGAAAAACATATTCTTAGAAAACTCTGGTTTGAAGCATGTGGAATAAGGCCATTATCTGACACACTGCCCGAAGAAGTGGCATTTCGTGGAGGACAGATTCATATGAGCATTCCTCTCTGAGACAGCAAAGACAACACTTTACTCTTCAAGAAAAGAAACATACTACTATCTCATCTGGAGCAAGAGTGATTTCACTCTTTAATACAGATGTGAGAAGGCAAATAGTTCATCCTTAAAAGTTTGCTTGTTTCTCCATGTAACAAATGTCAAGCTTCACAGAAAAATGATTTTGCTGGTGGTGCAGTTTGTTTGTGTGCTAGTTTTTGTTCTCCTTTCTTTAACAAAAACCCTAAAATTGTCAAAATTAATTTTCTGCTAAGTGATCACTGATCCATTTAATATCATCTGCTACAGGGCAAAGCAGCCTTAGGATGGGCTTGTTGAACTTTAGCAGGTTCCGTATCAAAGCCTTTCTCACTTTCCCCGGTGCATCCTAGAGCAGGATAACTGGCAAGTTGTTAAGCACTTAAACTGTTTTTCCCAGGATGATGAGTCACAGTAAATATGCTCATAGCGAAAGCCCTGATCAACATTTTCTTCAGAAATCTTGACAGTGGCATTAATAAGTCTTTTAAAACCTTGAGCACCATGGATCCCCTCTCCCACCTCGCTGGCAATGCAATGCCATCCCAGATACCCAAACCCTGTCTTTAGCAGAAGAAAATCCCAGTCGGACAGTGTGGTCAAGCCTGTCACCCACGTGTGGGAGTGAAGGAGGACTGAAAGGCAGAGCGGAGCCTCAACAGCTGAATACTTACCAAAAAAGCGCATTAACTTTGTGCTGCTGTACCTGGGATCAGCCTCGTGGTTGTTGGCATCTGCTGCTCTCTCTTCCTTTTTCTGCTGATCCATGCAATGAGAGAGGGTCAATTCTGAAAGCTCATCAACCCCTACCATCATGACAAAGTATATCCACTGCCTCCAAGAGAAAGGTTGAATTTGCAAGAGTATTCCCCAGGGGAGCTGATGTTTCATCGTCCCAACCAATTGACTGCAACGGAAACACCATCAAGCCTCAAGTGTACTCTTATCCTGAGAGGGCTCTCATCTCCCTTGTACTGGAGGACCTTACAACAGCTAATATATTTATCACCAGCATCACTTCTGTGAAAAAATGCTTTTATCCCTGCTCACAGATAGAAGCACAAATCCATGGGATTTGTATGTAGGAGCCGCCTATATACTTTTCAGGGGATCTGGACCTACAGATTTGCTGAAAATCTTCCAATGTATCATTTGCAGGATAAGAAATGGAGCTCGAAGCTCCCACCCCACAGCAGTTCATACTCTCCAGGGGATCCACCGTCCCATGAGCAGGAGCCTGAAGGCGACTGGCAGGGTGCAGTCCCCAGGTGCTGAGCGCTGCCCACATCATGTGAGTCTAGCCCAAATCAGTTCATGAATGCTCCCTACCATACCCATGAGCTAGGCAAAGGAGAGAGACATCAAAGAGCCACAGGTGTCTCATCACCATAGGCAGGCATGCATTAGGGCCACCCACGAGTTGAGCTAGAAACTGCCTTATTTATTTGGAGAACACGTGAAAGGTTCGTCCTCCTTCGCCACACGTAGGCTAGAGGACTTCAGACTGGAACAGTATTTCAAAACTACGGATGAGCACAGGAGTCGAGAGTGGCATGTGGTCAGTTTGCTTTGTTATCCCCAGCTCAGCCCTGACCAGCCTTGCCAAGGCAGCACTTCCTTTAAAATAACTAAAAGGTATAAACAGAAAATAAACCTATGACGTTTGTACGTTCAAATGGTGCTATAAAAACTATCCACTGAGCACACTGAAAGCTAACTGGCAAAAATGGATTACTCCGATGCTATGTGTGAGGGTCAAGTTCTCCCCTCTTCTTGTGCAACACTGTTTCATTGAAGGTGCTCTGACTTTCACAAGCTGAGGATCCGGTCATGTATACGTAGGGCACATATAGCACACAGATAGATGGACAGATGTAGGTGGACAGTACATACTACTGCACCATGAGTCATGTCCCTCTCATTTTGGTTCACACTCCTTCAGTGCCCCAGCTCTATCTAGCGCAAAGAAGAACATGGTAGAAGAAAACTAAGCAGAGAGATCTCTTCTTAATGCAAAAGTCTTAATAGTCTGTTTAACAGGTCTCAGTTTTGAGAAGAAAACATAAATTTTTGAGGCAAAACCACAAATATCAGGTAGCACAACTAAAAAACTCTATCCAGTATGGGGTGTTTATGCCTACATTATCTGTTTACTCATCATAACCAAGAAAAGATGAAAAAAAATCAAATAAAGACCATGAATAAATACTGTGTATGGGTACCAAGATACCAAAGAATGCCATTAAGTTTGGATCATGCTCAAGCTTTCCTTATTTGTAGAAGTACCTGGCAGGTTATCAGTTCTCCATCAATAAGAAATAACTTTTTATACTATATCTCTACTGGACTGTCAGATCTTAGGCTTCCTCTAAACTGAAAACATCATGTATATACAGCATGCAGCCAACTGAAATATCACATATCAACTACGTGTGATAACCAGATAGGATGCCAACACCTGTCTTGCAACCAGTTTATGGAGTCCTCAAAGTATCTGCTCCCAGCGGTGCTGGGAGACCTTTCAAACAAGGGGAAGTGCAAACAAACTGAAGTATAAAGCATATTATTTTTATTGTGTAAATCCAATGATACAAAGTAACATGATTGATGGAACCGTTACAAAATCAGCTCCAAAAAAATATAGTTGATGCTCTGCATGTTTTTTCCCCTCTAACCGAGCTGCAACAGACTATTCAGCTGGTTTCTCCCTCCCCGCTCAACTTTTCTTCTTTTTTTTTTTTTTTTTAAATCCCTTGGGACAGAGCCAAGAATCTCAATGTGCCATAATAACCACGTTTACTTATTTCCAACTCCTGTCTGTAGTATCATATCATATCAGCTCAACCTGGCATCAACATGGTGCTCTTCACCGATGAGCCCAGTAAGGAATCCAATCTGTTCCTCATTATGTGATGCTCGGGAGATATGGGAGGGTAAAAAAAAACAGAAAGGAGAGAAGGGGGAGCTAACCAGGGCAGCGGTGGACAGAATGAGAAATAGGAAGAAGTGAGTAATGACTGACAAAAGTGTGAAAGAGGAATGTGACGCCGGGACGTAGAAAGAATGAAAAATAAAAAAGGCGAAGCAATGAGGGAATGGGATGGCTGGGAAGGAGAAAAGTGACAAGACAGCCTGAGTCAGAGGAAGGGGAAGTGAGAAACCCTAAAGAAAACAAACCCTCCTAGAACAGAGTCCCGTCCCTCCATAAAGCATAGGCTTTCTGAACACTTCTTCCCAGAGCTTAATTCACTGATGGAATTGAAAAAAACCCAACAAAAACAACTTTCAAGGCAGGTGAAAAGTGCTCCCACACCAACCCACTCCCAACAGGCCGTGATTTCCTCTAATTGCAACTGAATACTCAGGTTCCCTCTGGGCAAAATGTTAGTGAAAAAACAGAACAAAGTGAGCAAGGGAACACCTGCTTAGTGAGTGGATTTGCCTTTTCAGAAAGGCTGATGTATAGGTGCATTGTGCAGAGTCACAGCAGAGTTTTGGTGTGGGTGTGAGCTTATGCAGTCAATTAGGTATAATTTAATTACATTTAAATAATTAATAACAAAGCATATTTTAACTGCATAGAATTTCTTTGTTGTGCAATGCTGTGCACCTTGCAAAGCCCAAATCACAAACACTCAGCAATGCCAGATCTCAGCATGCCCAGGCTATCTGCAGCCTCCTGTGCCCTTGCCTTTGGACACGGGGTGCAATTAGTCCAACGCATGTTATTACTTCCTTCGCAGCCCTGTCTCTCATAGGGCACAGAATGGGCACAGCTCCTGAAATAAAACTGCTGTTCAACACATGTTTTAATCTGCCACATTACACTGTGAGGCGCCTGAAAGATAAAGGCAGAGGCAACAAGATCCTGACTATCTACCTAAACTGAGCTTAAACTGGCAGTCAGGCAAATGCATGCGTGTGATCCCGACAGCCTGCTGCCTGGTATCACCTAAACCTACAGGTATTGCCTCCCAAGAGTTTCCTCCTCAGTCCCCCCACAAGGATCCCTGCTCAGCACATGGACTTAAGGATCATTCATTCTTCAGGCACAAACCTCTTTTTTTTCTTTTCCTCTTTTTTTTGGGGATACACTAAGGGAATCCAGATGCTTCATTTCATTTGCCTGTTGGAACTCCATGCTTACCACTAAGGCTTTATTTAGCTATCAAAAGTATGTAAGTATGGCTCTTGTCCCTATGCTTTAAAGTCTCCCAAAGATTTCGAAAGCAGCTGCTTACTAGGTTTGCCATATACGGTTTGCATGATGGTGTGATTAATATGGGTTTCCTTGGAACCAGCTCAGGTTGGTTTCCACATCTCACAACCAATTAATCAAGAAGCAGAAGAAACCCTTTTGGGCCACAGGCTGATACATGTAGGAGATCTTGAGCAGAGTGCAAAATAAGGGCACTGAGAGATGCCTGAGGCATCTGCATTACAGGGGAGTGGATATTTCATTCCTTTCGGACACCATCACACTTCTTACGCCAGCTGTGCCTGGACACAGTGAGGCTCCAGGTCAACTAGACGATGTCAAAACCCACAAAAACCAAAAGTAAGGGGGCCTCTGCACCAATGTGCATGCACAAGCAAGCTAGAAATCAAGGGAAGGGACATGACAAATAACTTGGGAAGAAGTACGGATAAGCATTTGCTGTTAAATTCACAGTATTTAAGTTCAGAAAACTCTATCAAATCATGTAAATTGATCTGTACATTACAGGTAAACATACACCTCCCAGCTACACCCACACAGATCCCAGTAATTTGTGTTTCATTGAAGCATAGTTTTGTTGGGCTAAAACAAGAGTCAGCAAGACAGCCAGCCTTAATTTGAGAACAGAAAGAAAAATCCAACACTTTCAATGATAATTTGTTCCAATGGATTGTAACTCTGTTAACAATGTGTCTCACTTCCCATGCGAATTTGTCTGCCCCAGCTTTCAGACACTCTTTCATGCTATGCCTTTCTCCACTAAATTGAAGAGCCCTTTAGTGCTTAATGTTTTCTCTCCTTGAAGGTCCTTAATGCTTGCAATAAAGAACTAGCCATTTCAGATAATTTTCCTTTCAAAGCCTGTTATTTCAGAGTAACTGCATACCAAAGTGTGTTGGGTTGACCATGGCTGGACACCAGGTGCCCACCAAAGCTGCTCTGTCACTCCCCTCCTCAGCTGGACAGGGGAGAGAAAACGTAACGAAAGGCTTGTGGGTCAAGATAAGGACAGGGACATCACTCACCAATTACTGTCACGGGCCAAACAGACTCGACTTGGGGAAAAAAGTAATTTATTTTATTGCCAATCAAATGAGAGTAGGATAATGAGAAATAAAACCAAATCTTAAAAACACCTTCCCCCCCACCCCTCCCTTCTTCCCAGGCTTAACTTTACTCCCGATTTTCTCTACCTCCTCCCTCCCCAGCGGCACAGGGGGACAGGGAATGGGGGTTTGGGTCAGTTCATCACACGTTGTCTCTGCCGCACCTTCCTCATCAGGGGGAGGACTCCTCACTCTCTTCCCCTGCTCCAGCTTGGGGTCCCTTCCACAGGAGACAGTCCTCCACAAACTTCTCCAACATGAGGCCTTCCCACGGGCTACAGTTCTTCACGAACTGCTCCAGCGTGGGTCCCTTCCATGGTGTCACAAGTCCTGCCAGCAAACCTGCTCCAGCGTGGGCTCCTCTCTCCACAGGGCCACAGGTCCTGCCAGGAGCCTGCTCCAGCACGGGCTTCCCACGGGGTCACAGCCTCCTTTGGGCATCCACCTGCTCCGGCGTGGGGTCCTCCATGGGCTGCAGGTGGATATCTGCTCCACCGTGGACCTCCATGGGCTGCAGGGGGACAGCCTGCCTCACCATGGTCTTCACCATGGGCTGCAGGGGAATCTCTGCTCCAGCACCTGGAGCACCTCCTCCCCCTCCTTCTTCCCTGACCTTGGTGTCTGTGGAGTTGTACCTCTCACATATTCTCACTCCTCTCTCAGGCTGCAGTTGCTGTTGCACAGCAACTTTTTCCCCTTCTTAAATATGTTACCCCAGAGGCGCTACCACCATCGCTGATGGGCTCAGCCTTGGCCAGCGGCGGGTCTGTCTTGGAGCCGGCTGGCATTGGCTCTGTCGGGCACAGGGGAAGCTTCTAGCAGCTTCTCACAGAAGCCACCCCTGTAGCCCCCCTGCTACCAAAACCTTGACACGCAAACCCAATACACGAAGTTAAAAATGACAAAAAGTGTCTAGACTAGTATATTGCTTCTGATAATATACTTACAAAGCAGGATTACTGGCTAAAGCTCAACTTAGCAGGTCAACTGTATAACAGCGTCTTGTTTATTTAACACTATTTCCAAAGGCTTTACAAATCGGCTATATAAAGAAGTCTGCCTGTCATTGAAATGGTCCTCTTCTTCACTGCAAATTGGTGGCTGAGTGAGCCTGAGCAATGCTCCATAACAGCGAGCGCAGGCAAACGCCAGGCTGCAGCCTGTCCAAATCACAGAGTGCCTTTACCCGACACGACCGTCCACATCTATATCTTGCTTTTCTAGGCTACTCCTTGAATAAACGTTAACTATCACAGAGGTTATTACATTCCAGTGTAACAACTGTCCAAAACCACGCCAGTATTTTAATGTTAATGCATAGCACTCCTACACAAGAAAAGATTTTGTTGATTGCCAGCTGCATTAAATGCTATATGGAAAATAACTGGTTGTGCTATGCAGGTGCATGCACAAACGCACACTTGTTAGAGCTGGGGTCGGTACCACCACCTGGTGTTATGGTTGCCCGAAAATGCCTTATACAAACACTGTTTTTGATGGCTCACTTGCTACTTGTCCAAACTGTAACCTGTAACTGGCTGAGATTTTCCAGGCCAGAATGCCTGCATCATGGTGAGTACCTCCGAAATTTATTGAAGACAGAACAACTACTTCATAATGACTGACAATAAATCAGAGCTGTCTGAAAATTTCTACTGTCCATGTCTTTTAGAAGATGGACTTTGAACTGGCATGGGAGCAGCCTTCGTGTCAGAGATGTATTTGATTTTTTCTCTGTTAAAATACTATCTGTATTCTCTCCCAAATTATAAGCCTTCAAAAAACTGTTGCTCACAAACGCTTGCTGCTTGTTTCCTAAAAGCTCAGAGCCGATCTGTGTGATATCCCTGCAAACCAGGTGTGATCCACTCCATATCAAATAGGACGTCTCATGTTATTGCCGTTATTGGCTGTACTGAGCTTTGCTACCTGTTCATCCTAGAGCTGAGCGCAGGCACTGTTCATGCCAGTGCTCTTGGCAGTCTCCCAAGACAGTAAGAAAAAGAAACATTTCCAAAAACATACAAAAATTTGAAAAAAAATTAAACCTGCAAGTGAGGATGAGGGGGAGAAAAAAGAGGAGAAAAGGGAGAAGAGGTTATGTCAAGGATGCTGAGGAGGAAAACCAGGGAATAAGAACCTGAGAAGCAGGAAGAGGAGATTTGGGACTCTAAGTACAGGAGGAAGCTGGGACTCCCACAAAAACAAGAACATGGTTTTCTGGACACTGCAGAAAAAGAGGTCTGTGACTGCAAGCCAAGGAAGGAAAAGGGCTCAGTTATAGAATCCAGCAGGGAAGACCCTGGAAAGCAACAAATGCCCTGCCGAGGAGGATGAGACTGGAACAAAAGCCTAAACAGTGCAAAGTAGAGATCACTAGGCTGGATAGATGAGGCAGAAGAGAGGACAGAGAGGACACGAGGAGGAGAGGATAAAAAAGAGTTATACCAGCGATAGGCAGAAAAAGCCTGTACCTAATAAGTTCTCATTCAGAGCCTACAGTGAGAAAATTCCTGAATCTCAGTATTTCAAGGAAAACAACTGCAAAGTCCAATGGAAAAGTGGGTTGCATCCATGCCTAATGATAGCTCGTGCTAGTCAGTCTGTTACTAAATGGATCTGCCATTTATTACTGCCACACAAGGATATTTCTTTTATGTTTTTCTTTCCAAACCAAGGAAATCACATGCTGAAAACTCTGCCAAAACAACACAATCCCTATTGCAAAGTCAAATGCTGGAAAACAGAAGTTAGCTTCCAACTTGTTTTGACCCTGAGCTCTTCTCCCCACGATCGCTGTCTCCTTGCCTGCGGGCGATGAGGCTGCTCTCAAATAAGTCAGGACCACAGAGCTGCAAGGGCTTGTTGTCCACGAGGATGCCCGTGCCACTTGCCGCACGAGCTGGAAGGCAGGCAGGGAGGAGGAAAGGGGGTTAGAAGAACAGAAGCTCAGCTGAAGGCTCCATGGGCAAGTGCATCCCAACCCTTCTTCTGCCATAGACACATACTCTGAACCAAGGGCTTCACGGGCAGCTTCCACCCACACACACTGCACCTCCTGCCTACTGTGGCACCTCCAGACATAGTGGTCCTCATCAGCCCCAGCTGGTACCGACTTTTCCCAGCACATATCCAGTGCATTCTAGTGGTACATGTTCAGACAAGTCAGACACCCGAAATCATCTACAGAAATGCCTTTTGGGATGTTAATTGCTCCCTATTCAAATGCTGCTCTATAAACTTCAATTTGAATATGGAAGAGAAAAAAGTTGAACAGTCATTCAAAGCCCAAGCACCACTACTCAAGGAGGGAACCAAATAAGGTAATCGGCTCACAGCAAAAATGACTGCGCAATCCTTTAAATTCAAACTCGTGGATACTGCAGGGCACAAGAGAGGCAAGGCACCACGGGCAGCCTTCACCCCACCACTACTTAACTCTAAGTGCTTGCCTTCACCACCTTATTAATCTTCTTTTAACATAATTGTTTGCAAAGGATAAGCAAAGACAGAGTTTGCTCTCCCAGTGACAGGCAACTTGGCTCCTTTATGACTGTGACAACTTTCTTTTTATTTTGTTTAAACAAAATAATAAATGCATATCACTGTTTTGAAATTCACCTGCCCAAATCTAGACACAAGTTGTGTTTGCTTTTACTATGAGACATTGTTTTCTAACAGGAAGGCAGAATTATCTGATAGGAAACACAGCTAATGTAGCACAAGCAAGTTATTAAATGGAGTCCAACTGGGCACATGATGAGCAATCCCGAAAACACAATTCAAGGGGGTGAACCACCACCATGCAACTGAGCATAATAACCTGCTTGCAAGGCTTAGGGACTGCGTGGGATAGAAATAATTTTAAATCAATTGAGTTACTGTTTCTTAGCAATTTGATAGAAAGGAGAAACAGTGTAATTGGCAATAAAGTACTCCTTTGGGAGCTTCCAAACAGCCAGCTGGATTTGCAAATGCATGTTAATCTGCTGGGGCCAAATCCTGAAGGCACTTAAAACAGTGGGGTAAACTGCATGCTGGGTGTAAACTACTCTGAACAGGGATGTAAGCAGTAAAGGAGTACAACTCGCATGTCAAAGGAATGCCGCTTTTGTCCCTAAAAGTAAATACAAACCTGCTTTCACTCCCCTGCCAAAACAGAGACTTCATTGAATGTAATCAAGCACAGATCTACTCACTCTTTACTTGCTAAGCAGTAACCAAATATAGCTCAGGGATGAATATGCAGTCTGCGTGATTAATTAGCTGGCTTCTTTATCTAACTTTCCTTCAACTTTATATGCTCAATAATAGCTATTTATTAAATCAATGAGCTTATGTATAAAACGAAGTCCATTAGTTTATTTTAAGTCACTATATATAGACAAGATTTCATTGCAGGAGCAAACAGTATGGGCAAACTTTAGCAGCCGGCTGGATCAAGCGCCTGGAGGAGTGAGGGGGAACACAGATGCTGACCTCAACTCGAAAGGACATGCATTACTATGGTCCTTTAAGGATTGTTTCAGGATTTGCTTTGAAAAGAATAACATTCCAACTGAGCTAATAACCTGCTTGCATTGCTGGAAATAATTTCCTTCTAGTATTGATTGTCTTTACTTGAAAAACAGAAAATTTACCTGATGTCCCATGCTGTGAAGGAAGATGAACTAGAAGTGACCGTTCTTGCTTACTGACCAGACTGTTAAGATCAACAAATTCAAAGAGAAATTATCTTCAAAGGGAAAGACACTTCTTGCCCATGACTGCATCTCAAAACCATCCAACCGTCTCAGGTACTCGACTTAGGAGTGATGGCACTGTGTCCTGCAGAGGACTCTCTCTATTCATTATGGCAAAAGCCCAGGCGACTACCTAAAATTACGCATTTAACTTCCAGATAGCTAAAGTCAGGTGAGACGAATCCCACCCCACCCTGGCATGTCCCTGAAGAAAGGGCAGACCTTCCACAGAGCATCTCCAAAGAGCTTCACTTTGGTGGATTCCTGACAGAAGCCCCACTTTTACGTAAAATTAGTGAAGGTTTCTTCTGTCTTTTTTTATCCATTTATCTCCTCCAACTGTCCTGAAAAGAAGAGGTGGTGCTGAATCCTAGTCCCATTGCTGTCTCTTGAGAGGTGTTTGAAGTCACTCATAAAACCAGACCTTGCAGCTGTAGGGACAGGCATCCTGTGCAAATAAATCCTCCAAGGTTGCTCGGAGAGGCTGTGGAATGCCAAGCGGCCAAGCCAGGCCAGCACCTTCTGAATGCCCCAGGCAGTCTGATATCCCACTTACCCCTGCACTGAACATAAGTGGTTTCTGGGGGGTTTGCAAGCCAATATGGCTCAAATATGAGCAGTTTAGGGAATAACAACTACTGTGGGACTGGTACTTTATAAGCAACACAAAAGGTGGGGAAGAATAAATTCTTCCCAGGTGAAGAATAAATATAACATATATCCTGCTCCATGCATTTCTCCCCTGGTAAAGAACACACACTCCAAGAGGCCACATCTTCTCTGACCCCATAATATGCAGCTCTTCGTGTCAAACAAAGCAAACCGAAATTCTACAACGGCAAAATAATTCCTGGGAAAAACAAACAAAATGAACAAACTCCAGGTTTCACATCCTCTGAGGAAGCAAAATCACATTGTCCGTGTCAGTTCCAAAGGTTCAGAGTGAAATTAGCTGCCTCCAGGTGTAGCAATTCAGCAACACGGAAACTGAAGATGACTTTTGTTATTCGTGAGTCATTTGAGAAAGATCACTTCATTCTGCATCTGGCCTGAGCCTGTTATCTGAATGCCTCTCAAGGAAAGTGCTGTAATGTCCACAACAAGCAAGTGTGTTAGAACTAAGACAGACTAAACAGTAGAAAATATAACAAGAAGTAAAATACAGCACTTTTTCCCCAGAGATGGCTCTATTACAGCCTTCAGTAGTGCAAAGTACTGCAGGATTACTTCCTTTCTCCGAATCTCATTATGATTAAATGCTAATTTGAAAAAATGTACCATAAAAAAAGAAACCTTTAGAGTTGAGAAAAGACTCTAATGGTCTTAAAGCCAAGGCCAAATCCCATCACAATCGATACAAGCTGCTGGCTTCCTTTGTTTACACTTTCTTTTTCTTTCTTTCCTACATTCGTACCTTTTTCTAAGTTTCTTTGCTGGCAAGCCTCCAAATTGTCCCATCTGAGCCCAAAGCTCGCTGGAACACCTCCAGCCACTCTTGCTTTACATCACCTTTCCCATAGCTAAAAGGTCAGGTAAGTAAATCTCCCTTGGCATGCCAGGAGCAGGGCTGCAGGAGCAGCACCCTGGGGCTCCCTGCTTTCTTGCAGAGGGATCCAGATGTGGGTGCCCAGGAGCAGCCCAGCCAGTCCCTGCTGTTGGGTGACCATTGGCATGGTTCAACCAGGCACTTCATAGGGATGCAACCAACAAGGAGATGTTGAGATGCGTCCCCCGGCCTCTGTCAAGCAGGGTGTAAACCAGCAAGCATTGGATGTTTGGGATGAAAAATAGGGAAATTCACCTTTTTGCCCATACAAAGGACAGATACGTGCTAAGAACTGAACTGCAGCACGCCACCAGGAAGCGGAGCTTTGGCATGGGTCTGTCGCACAGAAACACGAAACCCAGGAGTCTCCTGAGATAAGGAGCAAGAGAAGAGCTCCCCAGAAAACATGGGAGGAGAAGAAGGGAGTGGGATAAGACAGTTTATTTTTGGCTATGACTAACAGAGCATTCAGAATAAGTGCTTCACACCCAACTTAAAAGAGGAAGAAAAAAAAAAATATTCATTTGTCTCTATTAACAACCATAAATACAGTACTTCAGCCTTCTCTTCGGCTAACGCTGTCGTTAAAAGGTATATAAAAAGAGCAGGGATTTTATATTCGAACCTGAACAGCAGGGATGGAAATTGTGTTATTTTAGCTGTATAAAGATTAGGAAGTCTATCGTAAGGTAGTCATTTCAGTTCCCATTGTAATTCCTGAAGAAAGAGGCCCCCTATGTGTGCCTCCAAAACACAACTTTTTGACTTACAACATTAAAATGCTATGAATACTGTTGCTGCTAACCTAAGAGATGACAGTGTGAAACAGTCGAAGACTCTCCTCTCAGTACAGCAGCTATTTGCTCTGCAGAGAATACATGACATTTACTCATAGGAAGCTGTATGCAGTGGGGAAACTGGAAATAGATTGGAATTTTACTCCAAAAATGTTTTGTGGTTGGACACACCTTTTTCTTTCTTTCTTTCTCTCTCTCTTTCTCTCTTCCTTTCCTTCTTTTTTCTTTCTACGAAAACTGCAACTAATTCAACGAATTCAGAATTTGGAAGTTAAAAAAATTAAAAATAACACGAATTTTCTACTTTGAGAGTTCCAGAATGAAAAATTCAGTTTCTCAGTTCATTGCAAAAGTTCAGCTTAAAACGTAACTTTAACTACAATATAAAAAATTAAAACTCTGAACTGAAATAATTGACTTAACCTTGTCCCAAATTTGTTGGATTCTTAGTCTGTGAAAACGTTCAGTTTGGGCTTTTTGGATCAATTCAAGAAGGAAGAGCCTTCAAAATATCAAAGATACCCCTGGGTGAAACCAATTTCTACCAGGAAGACACAGCTGTGGCTCCTAGCCACTACACATTTGGGGCAAAATTAAACGTAGACAACCAATATTCTTGTTAGTAGCTTGGCTTTCCACTTCTAGAAACTTCAGCAGAGGGAAAAAATAACAATAAAAACTAATAGAGCTCCCTCCCTTGCCTAATAGGATGTACCTGAGCAATCTCTGAACTCAGCCTTTCATCGTACGATGCCAAATGGACTGTGAAATTGTTTACCTTAATGGACAGTGCTAGTTTCTCTTAGAAACCGAACAAAATTTATTGCGTAATCTAAACCAAAACCACCGGATTTTATTCATTTTTAGTGAAATTGCTTCTTTTGTTTCTCTGTTCACATGGCCAATAATTCACTAGGCAAGGTGAAATTTCAGCAGTTACATCTGCACCTCTGTCATGCACAGGCAGTGCCGGTGCAAACCGCTGTGCTTGGAGTAAGAGGAGCTCAGCAAACCCTTGGCACTGACACCTACCAACATGGGCAACATGTCCTGCTAAATGACATACAGGGCATAGCCTCTGGATTTTAATTTCTGAAGCACGAATCATCATTTTTCAGTGGCCACACAATTTTATATACGTAAATCTTCAACCATAAAAATAAAAACTGAGAGTAAGTAAACATAAAATATAAAATAAAACCTGAAAAATCACCATGTTTTCATCTAAACAGGATTAGACCCAAAATAATTCCAGTTTACTTGCCTTCTTAAAGGATTATAGCAGCAGGTCCCTATAGAAATATATGGAATAATGACCTCTTTTGAAAGACTGCACCTGGACAGCCGAAGTCACACATTGGTCTAACCCAGAGCCTAGGAACCACAAGCAGGGTTATGGCAGTGACAAATGGGATTACAAACCATCCAGAATTCAGTCTCATTGGATGTTCAGATTATTATTAAAGTAACATAAGGCCACAACAGCAGATAATTCAGAAAGTGCTGGATGAAACTCTGAAGCACAAGATCCAATATCCCTTCTAAAACTGTTAACATCAATAATGACAAATCTTTGTAGCCTTAAAAAAATCCCTTTTAAAATACAGGATACCTTCAAATCACTTTGTGCAAGTTATCAAGCTGATATCAGATGGCAACGCTATCAGCCCAGGGCTATAAATGAAAAAGTCTGTTTCCACAAACAATGCCATAAGCCTTTACACATTTCTTCAAATTTCTTTTTGGAAAATGCTGCCAGGAGTAATCCTGCAACACAAGACCAGTACGTGGCATGTGAGGAAGAAACCTCCTCCATAAATCTAGGCACCTCCCTCAAACTTCTGAAGCAGAGAGCTGCAGCATTTGAGGAGTTCTTTATTTTATTTTATTTTTTGAGGGAAGATAAGAGGAAAAGAAATTTGAAATTGCTAAAACTGTTATAAATACCAGATGGAGAAAATAAGGCAAGCCTAAAAGATGTAGGGTAGAGACAGAAAACAGGGAAAACTCCAGGATAAACGATTCCCTGATTCTCCATCCACTCTGACTGTCCAACACCACAGAAATACAGGAACCCAGGAACCTCACAGCGTGAAAAATAATGAAAATGGAGAGCAGTTGGTTTTCAGTATAATGTAAATGCCACAAGTGATACTCTCTAACTTCTGAATAAACAAGTTCAAATCCAAGGTAAATTAGAAGGGAAGAGTTAAAGTTCTCTGCTATTTATTCTCATATAATTTACACAAACAATTTACAGACCATATCTGAGCCTTTCTACAAGCTTTGCTTTTAAATCCATCTTCATTTCAAATTAAAAGGAAATAACATACTTCAACTTCAAATGCATTTAAATTAGGATCTTAACCTGAAATCTGCTATGCAAAAAAAAAAAAAAGCAAGACCTTATCTTGAAATCTGCTGGAATAAAAGCTCCTCTTTGCAGCCCACAAAATTCAGATATCATTCTGGGTGAAAGAGGAGGAGAGAGAAAAGATTCCCCTTCTCCACTCCAAGGAGACAAAACCATAAAACAAATCTTTTTTCAGCAAAAATACTGAAGTTCTTACGAAAAAGAGTAAAATTACCTGTATGTTATCATCGAACTCCTCTATACTGAAATTATCATTTTTTTCTATAATCTGAGAAATGTAAAACTGTTGCCATGTTTTGCCAAGACTAACAAAAAAAATAAAGAGCCCATAATGTACCTAAAATCATGGCAAGAAGAAAATACAGTGAGGAAGAAGAGGTGAGGTCCATTCAAATCAGATGGCAGCAGAACCAGGGGCAGAACAGGAAACTCCACTGGACCTAAACATGGAGCTGGTGGGAGAAACAGTTGACCTTTGACTTGACAACGCAGGGTTGATCGACAGATGTGCATCATCCCTAAATCTCACCCCATGTGTCCAGAAGGTTAAGAAATTTCTGGATGACGTTCCTGCTACTCCCATCATTTTGCCAGCACATCAGCTCCATCGGATGCACTGCTCATCCTGCCTCCCCCCCAGGGCCCAGCTGGGCTCCCCTCCATAGACATACTGCATTTTGCGGGGTCGATGTGACTTGGCCACAGTAAAATAAACAAAGATTAACTAAAACTGCAGACCACAGAGCCTAAAAGCACAAATCAAAAGGTTCCTGGGCCTGGTTTCCTAATGAAAGAGGCAAATGTTAAGCAACAAAATTGGTGCAATTTTCTGCAGTCCTGGAAGTCAGTTTGTATTTGATTTAAGGGTACAATTT
Source organism: Gymnogyps californianus (assembly GCF_018139145.2). NCBI lineage: Eukaryota > Metazoa > Chordata > Aves > Accipitriformes > Cathartidae > Gymnogyps > Gymnogyps californianus. Next base: position 10,641,437 of record NC_059471.1, on the reverse strand, counting down.
CTCTCCAACTATCCTTACATGTCTAAAAGTTTGGTGTCTAGTCCAATCTGGTCTGATAGACTTGCTGTGCAGCCAGTGGAGAGAGACAGCCATTTCCAGAGGGCAAACCACTTGCTGCATTCCAGGAGGGCCTGTTACAGAGGAAGCTCAAGTGACTAGATTAGACACAACACGCAATTTCTAGACAATGGACATCAGGTTAAACACACGCTACACCATCTGATTGGCAAAACACAATGCCAGCAAGTGTATCAAATACATAATTCAGACTAGGCTGCAAACAAACCTCTTCTTGATGCACTCTTGCTCCCACAGCTGGGCAGAGCTTTGGTCCCTCCCACTCCATGGGGCTAAGACCAAGCTTGTACTCAACACAGAGATGTTAATACCAGGTATCAGAAGCTTATGAGAGATAAAAACAAAGTGTGCTGACGCTTATCCTCATACCACTGTGAAGAAGTTTTCTAGAAAATATGACAACTATTTCCAGTAACTTTTAATAAAAAAGACTCCTTCTGCTGATTAACATATGCTGATGAACAATGAAAACTCTCATTACAGGCATCACAAGTCACCTTTTCAGTTCAACGTTATCTTTACAACCATGTCTGTCTTCCCTTTGCAATCATTACATTTCATAGCAACCATTAAATGTAGTTTATTTCTATACATAACTTAGGGAAACAGCCAATTTGTGAAACTGGAAGTCCTCACACTTGGTGTTCCTCTCATATCATAAACTAAGCGTACACATGTAATTTTATAAACACTTTTTATTAGCTTGGCTAAGATAGTTGGGCTGTAGTACTGACACTAAAATTGCTAGAAATTAATTTCAGAAGTATCTCTCTTCATTTGTTTGAAAGTTTGCCCTGTTACTAAACATTTTTTCACCAAACCTTCTATACCACATACCTGACTTCAACTCAACCTTTTCGTATAATTCAGCTTAAATTAATAACATCTTCAAGAACTGCATTGGTGAAAAATATTTTTAAATGTTAAAACAAAAATAATATTTTGTATGAGAGGCCATAGCATTTCCATGGTTCACACTGGGGAAGGGGTCAGAAGTCGCAGGCAGGTACAGAGGTAACCAAAGTCACTGGAGAGCTTGGTCCAGGCTGCTGCTGCCCAGGCTGGAGCCCACTGCAGAAGGCAGGATCAAGGAGGGCATCCCATGCTCACAAAGTGAGCAAAATGTGCTCAGGAAGCAAAAGGCAGTGTGAGGAGTTGCCAGCCAAGAAGAAAATGCTTTGAGGGGTAACAGCAGGCTCGAGTCGGCCTTCCCACCCACCCAGGAGCACTTAGGGAGCTGCCAACGGGATGTGCCAACGGGATCCAGGAAGTTAAAGCAGGAGTTGGCATGGCTGCCAGCTGAGAGCCTGCGGTGCTGGATCAGTGTGGAGGCACCATGCTGGGCATCTGCGACAGACTGTCCTCTAAAAAAACAGGAGGTGGATGGAGCTCTCTTTCAACTGGAAGACAGCTACAGTCATACGTTTGGTACTCATGGTGGATCTACCATGGCCAAATTGAAGCTTTACTTCAACAAAGCTTTCAGTATGGTTTTCCATAGTCTTTGTAGCCTAATTTAGGGGATCTGGACTGGATGGGTGGAGAAGGTGGAATAACTGGCTGGGCTGCTGGGCTCAAATAATAGAGGTCTGTAGTTCAAAGTGTCCCTGGCTCATCACACATCCATGGGTTCATCGTGACCAGGGATCCTAAAAGGTCAGGACTGGGACCATTGCTGTTCAACCACAACCTGGCTGGTGGGATAAAAACCACTCTTAGCAAGTTCACAAATGACACCAATTTAGAAGGAGCAATGGATATTGTGGAGAGCAGTGCTACTCTTCAGAGGCACTGCAATAAGATGGAAGAACGGCTGACATGAAAACAGTTGACAATAACCACCCAAAACATCAACGAAGACCAATGTCAAATCCTGCACTGGGATTCACTATTCATCGGTGTGGACTGGGGCCCAGTGGGAACAGCTCAGGAGAAAAAGTCATCGTGGTCCTGGTGGGCAACAAACTGAGCATGAGCCAGCAGTGTGTCCATGCAGTGATGATGGCTAATCACACGCTGGGCTGCACCACCACAAGGGTAGCCAGCAGGTCAAGGGAAGTGAGGCCACATCTGGAACAGCAGGCCCAGTTTTAGACTCCCCAGTGCCAGGAGCTAATCACAAATCCAGTAAGACTGTCAGGGGGCCCAAGCATACAATGGATGAGAAGAAGCTAAGGGAACTGGGTTTGTTTAGATTGGAAAGAAAAGGTTAACGGTGGCAGAGGGCAATCTCATTCCAGTTTTCCCCACCTAAACCAGTCATGAGTTGCAGCAAAAGAAACCCCTACTAGATGTAAGTGAAAACTCACAGACATAAGTGTGGTTAAGCACTGGAACAGGCTGCCCAGAGGCATTTTCTCAACCAATTCGGACAAGGCCTGGAGCAACTGGACCCAACACTGAGGTTAGATCAGGTTGGAGCAAGAGGATGGGCCAGAGGATCTCCCAGTCTAAAAGTTTCTGCAATTTTCTGATGTGCTTTGAAATACAGATTGCTGTATTTTCTGAAAAATCAGCCCTTAAAATTTCTGTATATTTTCTGTCTTCATTTCTTTGGGTCTCTGCTCCCCAGCTGCAATGTGTTAATAACATTAACATCAAGGATGGAGTCCAAGTCCAGATTCAGATTCCTAAATGTAGGTGTCTCCATGTGAGCCAAACACCTACACTCCCCTCATGCTCAATGAACGTCTAAAAAGTCAGTTCCCTCCACAGTGGGCATCTAGTGCCATTTAAAGCTCCCCAGCATATTATCTGAGACATCCTCAAGAGACTGACAGATACGACAGAAATTATGCATGGACCGATACTCCTCTGCAGTTCTAGCAGGAGACGGGGTAGGCAATGCTGGGGCATATGAAATGACCCCGCTAGCCCTTCAGCTGACCAAATGCAGGTTCATGCTCAGAAAACCCTGACATCAAGCCCACATGTCTACACTTGCAAGTCTCAACCTGGGGCTGAATCCCAACCATAATTTCCACAGCCAATTAGGGTCGTGATGAAAAGAGTGCAAGACACAGTGAGGAGTGAAGAGCATCAAAGGAATCCCAGTTAAATATCATGAAATTTATCCTGTTGGAGAAGATTCTCAAGAATGTTAAAAAATAGTGAATTGGGCCACAATAAATGAACAACAAGGGAAAAGCAAAGTAATGAACAGTCCCCAAGAAACTGTGCTTTGAATAATCAGGATCATGCAAAAATACTACTACTAATATTAACGATCATATAATTATAGATAATTTTGCCTGATAATGCAAACAGAGAGTGCACAGACTAGATTTGCACAGGCGTTTCCCTAACTTGCATTTTTTTTTGACTTTGCAACCTTAATCATACTCTTTTAATGCACTTTCAGTGTGCAATATTCCAGGCACAGTCATGAGTATATGAATACTAAAAGGTGAAGTTTTCAAAGACACTCAGTATTGGATTAACATTTCTCTCCTTGAAGACCAGGGTAATTTCTTTATGCTTCTGACATCTTCCTCCCCCTCCTCCCCTCCCCGGCTTGAGATTTATAATGTAATTTTATACAGCCTTACTTTTTCTTCTTGAAATCTTTCCTGCAGCTTTATGAATTACATCCATAACATGATGTTCTGAATACCTATTTTAAGGAGTTTCTTTTGTCCTAATAGTTCATACAGAAAATCAGCTGAAGCTGGCAACACTCTAATAAAATCCATGTTCAGTTACTCCATTAAGGAAAAAAGTGAATACTTTTGCATATGCACTACCCTACAACATAAACTAGCACATAGCTGTGAAATATTGTCATTATTTTACAGAACTGATCTAACTTTCTACTGAATGCCCTAAAATGAAGGGTTTCTTCAGAGTACAAAATACAAGGACTCGAACTTAAAAATGATAATTTGTCACCACTTAAGTCTTTTTTTAAAAAATTATTTTATTTCCTATCATATTAAATAACAACAACTGACAACAGCTCTACATGCTGAATGAATCTAGATGCATTTCCTGACTGTAAAGAATCAGAGAGATATAACGTGGCAAGAGACTGGTATTGTGCTCATTAGATCACTAAGCAGCAGCGCTTATAAACAGAATATTTAACTAGACTCTACAAAGATATTCAAATGTAGCTGCCAGAATGTACTTTGAAATTTTCCACCTAATACAAAAATGCAAGAGATGAGAAATTATCTCCCTTTAAAGGAAAAAGTTCAAGCTGAATGTTACCTGATTAAGTCACTTTGTTATTAATTAAATTCAATAAAAAACTCAAATATGGCATGCCATCCTTTATTAGCATTTCTGCAGAAATAAGAAATAAGGCTTATCATTCAGCCAACAAAATTTAGTCAGAATTAATGAAATATCAAAGAATAATAACATAGCGGAGGAAGGAGTTAAGTTCAAAACATGACACTGAAGGAAGAAAAAGCAGTATCTCCTAGATAGATTTATAAAGAACCCGAGGAAAAGTATTACTATGCAATTTGCTTATATTTATTTATAAATATAGAAAATGTATATATATACACACTATCCTATTACATACTCTATATGTACTGCATACTATAGAAACAGTAATTTCTTTAAAAGTGCTTAAGATATTTTAAAGGGGGAAATCTTCATCTAAGAGCGAGAGGACATCAGAAACATGGTTCCTTACTCTCCTCCCAGTCTCAGCTGGAGCTTGGTCTTTGATTAAGTCGTGCAATTCTTACCTCTTACCGTACAGTACAAAGATTCATTTATCTGTAATATGAATTTGCCAAGAAATGGCCTGGACAGTATTTGTCTGTGAACTCACTCCAGTTTCAGCACTCACATTAGCCACCTACCACACCTTTTCAGTAGAGAAGACAGATTTGCATTAGCACGGAAACTGGGCAGCATTGCCCTATTCATTCTGGACGTTAGCAACGAAGTGCTCTGATTAGCCCGGGGAACTTGGCATCTCTGCTGTTCTGCCAAACTTTTGGGGCATAAGCACAGAACTACAGCCTTCATAGCTGTCTTCTTTCAACAGTACAGAAATTAACATTATAAATATTCCATATAACTCTATATTTCCATGTAAATGGAAAATGAAATTAGTTGAAAATATTTTTTTTTTAAGCTCAAAAGACTTACTCCCCAAGAAGATATGTTCCCAGTAGAAGGAATTTCCCATGGTACAACCTTCTTCTAGCATTAGGACAAAGAAGGATCTCTCCAGGTATTTGGGTGGAAGAAGTAACACAGAAAGACTCACTTCACAATTTAGCAAGAATTAATGCCCACTTACTATAAAAGCATTGCCAAATCTGTGACTTAACAGAAAGCTATAACGGGTATTAATTGATGTCATCTGTACACAAGAAAGAATCCATTTGTGACCCAAATGTCATGAAAATCAGCATAATTACACGCTTTATCGTTCGAGTGATTTTTTCATTAAATCAGGAGTTCAAAGTGTGACTACAGTTTCATCATTTGATTACCTTTATCTCATGGTGAGCATTTCCTTCCAGCTAAATCCGGAGAGCAGTGCCGAGTTAAATATGTATGCGCAAACTCTGAGACATATGAAGGACATTAAAAGCCGAAATATGCCATTTTTCAAGTTTAGGAACTGGTAGTCAACCAGAAGGTACCAAAAAGCTACCAAATTATACCATATTGCTGGAATATAAGAAATAGGTAGCTCAAACAGGGAGAATGGTACCCTCAAAGGACCAAGTAGACCATCAGGAGAAACACTAAGAAACTCCACCCTGTCCCTCCTCAAGGAATGAGACAGGGGTAGCCTTTAAAAAAGAGAAACCTCCGAAAATGTGAGATTTGATTCAAAACATAAACATGCTCCAAGCTAAACAGTTATGAAAAATGTTCCCAGTAAATTTATCCGTGAGACAAATCCATCATTCCCATGCAGCACGAAACAGATTTTATTCGGGAGACAGAGAACTGCATTCCCTCATGGTGCGAGTAATATGGGAGGCACCATGGTATTTACTTAGGGAATGACTAATTAGGTATGAAGACAAGGCGGGGGGGGGGGGGAAGAAGGGGCCCTCTAATATGCTAAAAATACAATTATTTTAAAAAATGCATGAACTGCAGCTAGAAACATGGTCTCAGGGAGAGCCCAGGGACACGTCAGGATTCAGCTTCAGCTCTCTGAACTAGTGGTGTGTGAAAGGGCTTATTTGTCACCACACCAGACACTTGGACGTCACTGACGTAATGATGAGGCTGAGGAAGAGGGGGCCAGAGTGGCAAAAAGGAAATCCCCCTTAATCAGTCCAGTGTGCACTGTGGGAAAGAGGGGCAGGTATCTGGGCACGAAGTCATCCCAAGACGGACGCTGAGAAGGGAGAAGGAGAAGGCTTCCCGTGACAGGGAGGGCAGGAGCACTCTGCATTTTGATTGAGCGTCCAAAAATATTTATAAGAAAAAGTAGCATGAATTTCTACCCTCTGCCCAAACACAGTCACACATCCCTGTGCTAACAAAAATCTTGCAGGGTGAATGTCCCCACATTTGGGACATTTAAAATGAGGGCCCAAGGTCATAATGCAATGGGTCAGGAAGAGCATAAAATGACCTGCAAGGTTGAGGTAATTCCAATCACTGATTTTTATGACTTCACCAAGTACTCAAAAAAGTCAGGAACTGAATTATTTCTATTAAAAAAATACACCATTCAGCAGGCTTCTGTACACCCACGCATGCACTTATCCAATGTATTAGTCATGTACCACCACCAAAACAGAATAAAAATATATTTTAACAAATCTTGCACAAAGTCAAAACATAATTCTTTTACAGACATGTTAGTCTACAAATCTGCTCTTTCATTCAGCTTAGGCTGCCAGAATCTTTTATGGACATCTATTACACAGATCTGCCAAGCCCATAATTCACTTCTTGACATTAAGTAATAAATACATAATGCAGACACACATTTGTCCCTTTCAAAATTCAGCTGAAATCCATTTCTTTAGATAAGAGCATGACCTGTCCAAGTCACCTTACAAAATTCAGAAAATCACTCTCCACTGAGGCATGCACTCCAATCTTCACGTCCTGGTTCCTACTTGAAACAGGAGCTGTGTACATCCAAGCATTTGACGTTAAAATAGGAATTTATGACTGCTTTGCACGCCGTTGGCATGTGGAAGTGCCATTCATAAAGCAGACACTCATGGCGGGGCTCACTGTACAGGCAGAACCAGAGGACACCAAGATCCATAATTAAAATTTACACAAGGAAAATACCATGCAGGCTGCTCCTGAGCCCAGAAAGCGCTTCATTTTAACATGTTTAACCTTACACGATTTCTATTAGCCTGGAGGGTGGTGGGTTAAATTAATGGTGAACTTTGCACTTTGCAAACAGTTACACTCAAATTGTCTCCTTAAATTTACTTCGAAGAAGGGATGTTGATGCTGAGACAAAAGTTCACATATAAGGAAATATCTGGCTCTCTACTGCTTAAAAATGCAAGCATTGCCTTTTCGGGGCTAATGTAGCTAAAAAGGGGTCTGTACTATACAACACTTACAGAACCTCACGGATACCAGCCCTGCTGATTAGTGCTTCAATTTTGTAGTCAAATGGAGGTCACTGCAGTAGGTGTTTTTCAAAGGAAATTATTAGGATGGAGAAGGATGTAGGGAGGATTTGCAAGAGATGAAAACAAATGACACTGGCCTTGTAATAAAAATTCTGAGTGCAGCAGGGAGGGGAAGATGTATCATCATTAGCTCATTTACCGGTTGTGAACTAGCGAGGGCTCATATCCATGAATCTTTCCACGCCGCATGCACATTTTTAAGAAGGCAGCGAGCTCTAGCATGCACCCGTAAGATCAGACCCAATGATCACACGACTAATATGCACCCAGAGAGAAAAATAACAGTTGAAGTTTTCTAGCTGGTGTACTTCTGAAGTCTGCCACACTTCAAACAGAGCAAGAGCCACAGCAGACACCTGTGAAAAATGAGCTGTCCTCTGTCAGGGGAACTCTTCCACTGGAAGAGGTAGAGCATGTGCCAGCTACTGCTGGGCAAAATTAAGACTAAGCTCAGTGAAGTACTTAGCTCTAGTAAGTTCAAACACAAATTCTGACCCAGAAAAAACACAAAATTAGGCATGTAGGAAAGGATGAGGACATTGGCGTTCTTGTGGCTCTTGGCCTTACTACCCATATAGAAACAAAGTTGGATTTTCAAGCCTACCAAAAAAAAGATTTAAGAAATCCTACTTTCAGTGGCACTTGTGCTCCTTCATTACATGAGCTACGCTGAAGAACAGCAGCAGCACAATAAGGCTGAGGATAATAAAAGAAAGAGGAGACTCTGGATCCATGCAAGGCGAGATCCTTTCAGGGGGAGCTACCGCTCCATCTGCCACCTCTGGAAAGAAAAGCCTGCAGTCATTAGGAGAAGACAGAAAGAGACAGTTGCAAGAGACAATGCAAGGGTCTGGCAGCAATTCAACGCAAAGATTTATTGGTCCTGTTTTGTGAGTAAAGGCAGAAGACATCACGGTGCTGGCCCCTTATATACAAGGAATAAAGACTTAAGGACCATGCAAAGGAAAAAGAAGAAACAAACAGCAGCTGTGAAAGGAGGAGGAGATGACGTGGGAAAGAGAAATCATCCTCAGTGAGGACATTTTCTTGTTAGGTGATGTAAATTAAAACATTGGCATTTACATCAAGGCAAGGCTGGCCGTTAACTTCTTCCCCCATGCTCAGTTGCGTCTCTTCCTTAGGTAGGAACAAGATTGTGCTGGTGAAGAGGAGGAGATGGACCCAGCAGGAGGGGCCAGTCCTGTGACTGGTTCACTGGATTTGAACTCTGGCAATATGTGTTTGGATTTACAGAGGAATTTAAAAGCCTAAACCATACCAACAGAAGGCTCCTCAATATTCAGTGGTTGCAAGCTGACTGCGAGCACATCTTTCCTCTCAGTGGCATCTTCTCTCTGGCTCAGCTCTCCACCTACACAACTGTAGATGCAGACTGAAACACTGCTTTCATAAAGGGCTAATCCCATTCCAAAACACTCAGACAGATATTTAAATCCCACTGGCTTCACTGGGTTAAAAGCACTTAGCTGAATCAAGGCCCCATGCTGGTGGCAGGGACAATAAGAAATAGACAGACAGGAGGAGAGGACATACCAGGGTACGTCTGAATTTGCTAGAGAAGGCTGTGGAAGGGAATAAGAGACAGAATTAAAAAAATGGGAGAAAGCTTTCTAGTTAATTGAAGATTAAGAAGAAGTAGAAATAGAAAGTGCAACACAGCTGAAGGTATGATAGGTTCACAGCAGAAGGCAGGAGATTACTTAATAGTCTTACACAATTAAATTAATTCCTTTTAATCTTTTTATACACATTGTAAACAAGATCTTGCTATCCCATGAAAATTACCTTTTAAAGGCTGGGTAAATACATTAACTAATCCTAAAATCCCAGAAATCCCAGTTTAATTTTTTCTTTTTTTGAGAAAACAAAAGCCAAGCAGGGAAGAGCTCTGTAAACAGTTTTGACCTTCAGAGAGCCTGGCACTCTGTTTATTTATTCAAAAAATGAAACACTGCTTCAAGCAGCTAAGGAAAAAAAAAAAAGTTATTTAAATGGAAATGGCTACACTTCATTTGCAGTAACCAAGAGGATGCACCCTTACACAAAACCCACAGAGCAGATAACGGTACCAGTACCTAGAAGTAGTCAGGTGGAAGCTAAAACTCTCACTTCTCTTTTTTGGAAAACAATGTAAAAATCAGTCTAAAACCATCCAGCAAGACATGGCAGTAGAAGCAATTTTGATGATGTCTCTGAGTTTACTATAGACAATTACTTAATTGCTACTATCCTTTCATGTGCCCATTGGCAAATACCGCAATTCCTGCTGATATTAGCACAGACCTTGTACTTGTGCCCCAGATGAAATAGCAGCACCCTGCACCGGCAGGGGTGCAGGTCCGATGGGTGCTTGTACCCCCATTTTGGATGTTATGGAGGGACCAGGGCCACCCTCAAGGTCCATCATTGCCACAGCCTGAGCCCCTGGGGCTGTGGGAGCTCAGTACGACCCGACCCTGTGCTGGCCGGCAAAGGACCCCGCACTTTCCCAACCACCACCACAACACAGTCCTCTGAATTGTCTCATTTCATTTTCATGGACTGTTTTTTCAGAGTAAAATATCCCAACGAATAATACAAATACACTACACTATTTCTTTGTAAATTTAATTAAGCAATTGAAGGGAGAGTTAAAACATGGCCTGCAGTGTAGTAATGTACAGCCGCTCTGCCACATCATGCCTAGGAGAGCAGAAAGGGAAACTAACAGCCACAAAGAAGTTTTATAGTTTTGTTTCCAAGTATCTGCAATGGCGAAAATAAAAGTCAAGATAGCAAAATATGAGATTTAAAAAATAGTCAATATTATCTAGCAAAAAGTATGTAACATAATAGAAAGGAACTGTATATGTTTTACTTTGGTAGAAACTTGTAGATAGGTCTGCTGATTTTATCCACAGATATACAGGAATTTTGCGTACAGCCTAAACAGTTCCTATTCCACCCTAACATCAAGGGTGTAACCCATCACGCTCAGCAATATGGAAATCTCAACTAATAACAAAATAGAAATGTTAATTCATCTAAGAGTTTCTTCATGAGAACAGAGATATGCATCTACTGCTTACTGCCCAGTTCCCATGCAAGAGAGAAACTATATCTAAATAAACAGCTAGAGATTAAAACGCCGATGCCTCCGAGGGTGAAGAGCTCCGAAGGCAAACTGCAGGAAGGTTACGGGACACAGATACTGTCGCTGATGAGAAATGCGGTCTGAAGGTTTTTGAGTTGAAGTTTCAGGACAATAAAACTCAAATTCAGCAGCTGCTGCCATGGTATAACAACTGGCAAGACAGTACTTTTTTTTTTATATTTCTTTTTCATCTGCGATACCGTACATTTTGCTACCATGACAACTAAACATTTTCTGCCCATCTGTATGGTGACAGAATAGATGTATACATCTGTTCATGAATCTTGTTTTTAAAAGACAGATAATATTTTCCCAACTTTTGTATGTTTTTAAAGCTCTCTTCAGAATGAAGCAGAATATTGCAGCTTCTCTAAAATAGTGGTCCATAAATCACACCACACAGGCAGTATGTTGCCCAGGAGACACTCTTAACATCGCTCATCGCCACCACAAATGAAAAAGTCAAAAGGGAGTCTGGTGACAAGGACCAGGGAACATCACCTTCAGCACATGTTCCCTCCCCGTGTTGCCTTTGCTTATCACCATTAGCCATATCACTACCTAGAGACCTACTTCCTTACCAGCTGATTAGAAACACAAAGCCATTTTCACAAAAAAAAGGACAATATATGAATGATTAGGGACAGGGAAAGGCATTTTATTGCCGTGTAGTTTAATAATCCTTTAAAGTCTTTGTAATATCTTCCATCCCAAGGCTTCCACAACTTTGAACACACAATTCAATAACTAAATTAACTTCAGTGACATCCAGCAACTCAACCAAGGCTGTAGTATCGCTAATCTTTGTGTTTGCCTAGTCCTTAGGCACTTCCATTAAATAAAAATTCCTTTTCTGCACTACCGAGCCCTGACCCTACAGCCAGGCCAGGCTGTGACACTGGCACATGAGATTATTCCCAACCATGATAAGCAATAAATTCCTGATATCTTTAGGAAGATTTCCAGCCCTGTGCTTTAGCTCCAGATTAGTGAAAAACTGGGAAAAAAAAAAAAAAAAAAGGGGTTCTGGAGTTAAAGCACTGCAACGTGGAGACAACAGGGGTTTTGATGGGGAATAGCTTGAAATTTAGATTGTACCAGGAAGGAAGACACCTCCACACACCAAAGTAAAAAAAAAACCAACAAAATAAAACCAAAAAAATCCAACAAAACCAGAGAACGTCAGGCATCACATGAAAGAAAGGGGAGGTCTGCAGCTCTGCTTGTGGGGTAGAAGTCAGTAAGGTTATTGAAACAGAGTGGAAAAATGGGAGGAATACTAGACAGCAGAGCATCCTTCCCTAAAAGAACTGCTACTGTCTTTTATGCCACATAACACAGCAAACGTTTTGGCAAGGCAGTGAAGCCATGCTAGACGCATTCCTTCAGCACGTTTTTGAGCCAAAATATCACGTGCTGCAGGCAGCATTAATCTGCTTGCCCAGCTTCTGCATGCTGCCTTGAACTGCCTGGCCCCAAGCCCAAAAATAGGAATTAGTTGCTCAGATTAATTCCTGTCACCTCTCTGGTGAGCCTCATACTGGATTTAAAACAAGGACACCACGGAAGGGCTCTTTACTGACATGGAAATTACTCTAAGCAGGCAGGTTAGCTAGTAGCTGCCGAGACTATTTATTAAGGTAAATGAAGAGAGAAGCATCAACTGAGCTCCCGGTGTGCCTCGCCCTCGCCAACAGCCTTCCCACCTTGCTACGCTCATGTTGCGTGCATCAAACCATGGCATGGACGCAGAAGCTGCACGTTTCTGGCATGCTTTGCTGTCTGCTGTCCTGCAGCCGGGCACACCGCCAGCCGTGCAGGGCTGGAGGTCCTCCCGCAATCCAGGGGATAATCCAGCATGAAACCTCTGGTTCTGGTTAGTAGCGGAGCCCCATCTCACCCTGTACCCTTGATAAACTATTTACGGTATCACAGAAAGTATTATCTGGCTCAGCAACACCCAAGTGGCTTTTTCCCACAGCGCCTGAGAGGCAGGAGCACAACTCCTCCAAAAACTCCTGAGTCCAACAAAATGGTCTCCCATTATTTCTTACAAGGAATGTTTTACCAAGGGGAACATCCAACAGCCCTTTCCACCTCCAGCCATCAGCTCCACAACTGGCAAGAATGGCTAAAACAATTCTGTAGCTGCATTTTTTACCCCCTTAAAATGATGCACCATAGGACTACCTGGAGCATGTAGCATGGAGCTACGGCCAGTCCCTTGGCCAGGCCAAATAGAGACACAGTGGTTACAGCAGGCAGGGAACAACAGTAAGGATTCGTCTCACTTGATTCTGAAATTCATTTTGTATTTTGTTTCCAGCCAGCACTGCAGTAAGCCAGGTTTCAGAGCATCACTCACCCCTGTAAGGCTGAAAGGAACAATCGGGCAACCTGAGCACACGGCTGTTGGGTATGTCCAGTGCAGTCAATGTAACATTTCTATAGTTAATTATTTGGAATAAATGTACTAGCTGAAATAGGTCACTGCGATGCTACAGTTCTCCTTGGAGATTAGACTGGGAAAGAAGTGACTCCTGAACGGACTTCTCCTTTAACACCTTCCAACTCCAAATACCAAGTGATTGCATTACACACAACCGCTGCAAGGCATTTTGATACGTGTTTCCATCAAAATCACTCATACCATTTTAAAGCCATTAATCATGCAAGCATCACAACTGGCACAAAAATGCCTTTGACAATGTGATGATCATTAGACTTATTGTACAGACAGGTAAAGTGAGGCATGAAAAGGTTAGTCTTACTGCCAGAGGGATTTTATCTCTCTCTGTAACATGTAGCAAGCAGCTTTATCCATCTGATAGTTGCTCTGACTTGTGATTTCAGCTCAAGGCTCAGGGGCCCACACCATAAACACCACGTAGCAAATAAGCATCCTAATCAGCTAACACACCGAATCCCTGTGTTGGCACACATCCTGCTCGCTCCATCACAGCTGCCTCTTCCACACCAAAGCCAGGACAAAGCAGTAGCTCTCACCACGTGTTATTTCCAAGCCATTCCTCCATCCTGCTAAAATCAATTCTGGTTTATCAGGACACCTCTCCATCAAGCAACCTCTACAAAACAGGGAGTTACAAATTTCCTATACGGACAAGTTGTAAATGTCTATATATGGCTCAGTATGAATTTTAATGACATGAGTTATACCACTGCAGCTCCATGCATGGATGCTCTCAAACCCATAGGGTCACAAGCATCAAAAGGGCAACCCAACCCTTAGCTTTGTACCTGATCTCCCTCTTCTACCTCCACCAAAATGCCCAGTGTTTGCAGGACCCATAAATCCAATAAGGGAACTGATCCCTCACTCCTTTTCTCAAAAAAAGATGAGTTCTTCTCTCATTGCTTTCTTGAACTGGCTCACCAAGTGGCTACGTGAAAAACCAGAGCCACTGCAGAGAGGTGGCAGAAAACAGCAGTCAGGACCAGGAATGGGCTGCCTCTATTGTGGTCAGAACAGATATATACCAGTTCTAAACAGAGCTGGGAATCGCAGCCTCATTTTACTGAAAAGATGGCATTCTTCACAAGCAATTCAAGTGAATAAAGCAAAAGCTGGTTTTTTTTTTTTTCTGTATAGATCAGCCCTTTAGGAACCCCGCTGGGGAAGATTGTATCTCCTGGATACAGGTGACTAGGGAAAGGGGATCACTGCCCCTTTGCCAGAGGTTCCCATCCCCTCCAGGGACTTTCCAGGAGAGTCCAAACCATCCTGTCAAAGTGAACTGGATTACAATTGACAGTGTAAAGCAGCCCAGTTACCCTCCCTGTGATCACACAGTTATTTCTGACCATGCTCAATGTCTAGACAGAGCTTCCAACTGGTATCAGAGTTTTAATTTGTGGGTACAGGGAAAGAGAAACAGATTTTCTGAGAATTAGCTGGATTATATCTTTGCCAATGACAGACTAATGTTCATTATGAAAGATTAAGCAATTAAAGGAAATCCCCATGAAAGAGCTGAAGCATATACAAAAATTTTCAAACACTGCTATGTTTACACGAAGACAACACGAACCCTTCTGTGCTCCTAACAATATAGGAGTACAGCACTTTGCATTGCAGCAATGGCTACAGTCAGTGACCTCCATCAGCAGAATGCTTTTTTTTCCACTTCCAGCATCAACAAATTCAATCTTTATAGTTCAGATAATTCAGATATAATTTAGATATTACCTTCCATCTTTAGAGGGAAGCAGCAATGGGTTTTAACAACAAATTGATGGGGGGCCAGACTCTAAAGTCAGCAGTCCTAAACTTATTAGGTCATATTTATTAAACAGATTTTGCCATTTACCCTTTAGCTAGCACAGCTAAATGCCAGTCCTGTTCCTTCCTCATAAACAGTCCCCATCTCCTCTCAAAATGTCACTGTAGGAACAGTCTTTCTTTTTAATTATTTTGCTTTTCTCCAGAAGGACACTTTGCACCTCAGAAGAAGCTTGCTGCCCACACTGAACAACATGTTCCTAAAAGGAAGATATCTTGTTAAAGGTAGAGCCACACTGGGATTCAAAGGAGCCACACACTCGCAAAAAGGACGTCATCTCATTAGCAAATGGCTGGTGTAACTGCTTGTCGCGAAGACGAAGACACGCCATTAATTTGCTCTGCATGTAGGTACTGAAGGCACAGAACACACTTCTGCATCCCTGGTACTGTGGGAGGAAAAATCACACGTTAAAAGTTTGTGAGGCTACTAATGGAAGTAGCTCACGTGGGCTGAATCTGCTGTATTCAGGATTTCCTTAAGGAGAAGGATGAGGCAGGTGTCTCTGAAGAGCGGTGCTGGGAAAGGTTAAAGGGAGGGAGGCTGCCCCATCCCTGGGAAGGACCTGCAGCTGCTCAGAGCACCCAGCACTGCCCAGAAGAATCAGCCCCAAAGTCCCACTGAGGTTTCGCTCTGATCCCCCTCCTGCTGCCGGCAGCCCCGAGAGGTGCTGCGGGCAGCCCAGGGACCCCGGCTATCCCTGGATTGAGACACGCTGCTGCTGCTTGCCACTATCCAGTGCTCTCCCCTCCACGGCAAAATATAAGGTTATCATCCCAGAGAATGCTGCGTTAATCACTGATGATGGCTTGGACTGCGATCTGCCATCACCTAAGAGTTCCTGCTTAATGATAATTAAGGCAAAGTAATAAACCCCCACCTAATATAGCCAAGTAGTGCAGCACCAACCAATTCATCCCTAAAGACCATCTCAAGAAGAAACAATAAAATCCAGTCCTTTTAAAACCAGCTCCAAGATCCTGTATAGAGTAAGAAGGGTGGTCTTGCATGGAAAGACACGGTGGGAGTCAGAAAAATCTGTCCCATTTGCCACTGTATGCTATGGCCAAGTACAGCTTCATCACAGAGACACCGAACACCTCAAGTTCCCACTGTTTTTAATGAATTTCTACATTGTCATTCCCCCCCTCAAAGAAAAAGAATCAAACTATTAACTTATCTACACCTCTCACACCCTTTCACTAAAATGGGAAACTACATAAACGTTGTACATCAAAGAGCTTCCTTCATTAAAATGTGAAAAATGATTTGTGTATTTTAGATGAAAGGTGTTCTGGGACTGTGAAGTATTCTGGCAAATTTAATTAAATCCCATAGTTATTCTCTCATAAAAATAAAGCTTTTGGGAAAAAAAAGTTATTAAAAATTTAACTGATTCATAGTTAGGGTTTGTTTTTTTTTCTTTTTGCAAAATCTTTACCTTATAAACTCAACCAGTGGTGAGAAGCAAAACTATTTTTAATGACCTATGTGTAAAGTTACATTTCCAGAACACGAATTCTCAGTAAAACTTTCAAATGAGGAGGAAAAATCCTCAAATAATTATGCATATAATTCATTATGGGCTGCAATGATCTAAAAACAGAAATTAATTTGCTATGCAAATTTTAGTAAAACTGAAAAACTGAAGGCTTCAGTTGTGAAAGAGGGGCAGATCTAGCCGTCACATTGTAGAAGCAGAGAGCTATTGAAACTACATACAATCAGATTACTCTCAGGCCAATGTAAACACTTCTTCATAATTAGTCCTGACATGAATTAAAGCAGGAAAGTTTAATTTCATTCCTTATAGTCGCTAGGATGATTATTCATCAGTGCTAATAGCCACAAGCTCAGGTTTATAACCAAAAACTGATTTTCACAGGCAAAAGCAGCCACCTAGCTCAAGCCAGACCCAAACCTCAGCATCTGCTTAGCCCCAGAGCTGCACACCTCTCCAGTCCGTCACCTCAGAGAACTGTCACTCGTACACGTACAGTGAGCACATTTTGCTCAACTCCAAGATGAAAATATCATCAAAGTAACTGAAAAGCATTTCCTAAGAGAAGCAGCTTCAGGCTGTCTCCCTCTTGAGGCGGGGTTGTGGTAACCAGACTGTCACCAGTGGGGAACAGCTGCAAAGTTGAGACGTAGCTGGCGACGAAGATATTGTTTGGTTAGTATCTTCAGGACACGGTACAGACATAGAAGAGCAAAAAATCAACATGGAGGGGCAGGTAAGCTCTGCAGCATGTCCTGATGTCCCCAATCATTTAGATGGAGGATGCGCTGGAGTGTACCACAGCTCTCTGCAGACTCACGCTCCCCATCTTCTTTCTTGTCCCCCCGATGCAGAGAGCACGGAGGAAACCAAGCACAGTCCTACATCTTCACACACTTCCCGCACTTCCCACTCCCATGGTACACAGCAGCAACACTTACCCGGGCAGAGGGCAGGTACCACCACAGCAGGACTCACCCGACCACCTTTCACCCCTGGGGTAGGACTCACTTCACCTTAGCTGAGCACCATGTTCATGCCCAACCTATGCGAGACATTTAAGCCGGGCAGCGAAGCCATACGAGATGAACACTGCCCCATGTTACGTGTCCAACTTAATCCCCACATCCCCTAATTACAATGCCAGGGAGGGTAGCCCAGGGCCCACTGAGAGATCATGCAGCTTCCCACCCCATGTCCCTGCCCCGTGCTCTGCAAAACACTGGAGGCGCAGAGTCTGCAGAGCTGTCCTCAAACATCCCCAGAAAAAGAGAAAGATGTGACAACCTCCTAACCACAACTGAACGGATCTACCCCTTTTTGTTGGCCACAGACAAAACGATCAGGTCAATGCCAGTGGACAACTGAACTTTGAGAAACACAAAAATGTATTAGTGCGAATGCCTAATGCAAACCAACTGCGATGAAAACTCCCTCCCCACATGCCCTCCATTTGGCTTTCTCTCAGTTATTTCTTATTGGCAACACTTCAATGCTAATAAGACACCATAAGTGTATACAATGTAATAAAGATGTTTACATTAAACAGCAGACTACAGATTAAAAGAATCTGTTCCATGAGCTATAGGAGCTCATCTCCAAACATCTATTTTCAGGTAAACACGTATGTATGAATAGAAAGAGATCTGACAGTGGAAGGATTTTTTTATTTTATTTTATTTCTACCTTGCTGGCAAAGACCTAACAAGTTCCAAGAATTGAACACTGAAATTAGCCAAACAGCCTTAAAATATGACACAATTTTTTAGCAATGAGAGCAATGAAAGATTGGAAGAGCTTTCCAAGCAAGTGCCCGATTTGCCATTACTTGCAGTCCTTGAACTGCAAACAGCTTTGTAAAAAGTACCCTTTAATCCAGCTTCCAAGGTAAATCCTGGAGCCTGCCTATGTACTGTAGCAAGGGAAGAGATACGTGGGCTTATATTTGTGATCAGTCCAGTGTTACCACCTGTCTCTGCTCCAAACCAGCCCCACAAATTCCTGAGTAACTCCATCCAATTCTACTGCTCCCTAAAGAGCCACACAACCTGCTGCAAGGGTCAGACGGCAGGATGTGTCCTCAATTTTACTGGCCACTGGAGATTCCTCTCTCTCAGACTTGTTTCAGGAAAGGATTAGGCAGTACACCAAAGTGGCTCCACATATCTTAGACACTGTTGAAACATCCTCCTCTGTACGTCCCAGGAGGACAGGACTGCTCGTATTGCCCTCCACGTGCTCATAAGCTTGCAGTTTTGCATTAACAACATCACTTCTCAAGGCCCCGGGCTTCCGTTGGTGTCTTGGAAGAGCTAAAATGGATTTTTCTCCAGCTTCCTCTGAACTACCATGAATTACTCACATGGGAAGGCAGAGCATGGTCTGAAGTGATGCCAGGATAAAGCTGGTGCTCAGATGCTCAGACTGAACACCAGACACTGGAAGTCAATTTTCCTCTACTATCATCTAACTGACTACCTTGTGGCTTTGTCCCATCGTTGGCACGTTGGGCATAAGCTTTCTGCAGGAGCACCTGGGTATAATTTAATGGATGATGACAGACAGGATAATGTAGGGGGTCACTTCTGGGCTTACACACTAAGGGAGAGAATAACAGAACACACAATAATACAAAATACTCTTGGAAACAAATCTCAAGGGTGATAAAGGTGACAGGAAGAAATACAAACTGCACGTTTCTTTATTAATAAATAAATTACTTGGAGATTGAGACCAAATGTCCTATCATCAGGAGCATCCTGAATAATAAAGGAGATTCTATAAACATTTTCCAAAGAAGGGAAAACATGCAAATTACAGCTAGCTATAAAAATTGTACATCGTGAGCTGTTTTATGGGGTATAAAGCCAAGAGAGCTGAATAGCGTGAATGGAACAATTCTGCATGACTGGCCTCACTTAGGAAACTTTGAAAGTATGTCAGAATGATACTAAGGGCCCTTTAAAGTAAATATTTTCATAAGCTGATGCATTGTTTTAGGGTTCGTATTATTAAATAAAAAGTTAAACAAATTCACTCCAGTGAAACTAAGACAAGCTTTATTCCTTTACTAATTCACAGCTACAAATGACAGGGAAATTATAAACACACAGACACAGAATTTATCAAAAAAACTTGTTTTTCCACCACAACTAATTTTAAAGAAAAAGAAAAATGTTAACAATTACTTTCCTAAAATTGGAAATCATAAATGAAGGAAAGCTTGCACTACAAAAAGCTGCCAGAGATAACTCACAGAACGATAACGCAGTACTGCAGACTCAGAAATAGCTGCTCCCAGGAATGCTTTATTCATGCCTGACACAGATACAGGATGACAGACCAGATTTTGGCCAGGACTGTGCTCTGTGATCCATCTGGCACGCTCCTTCCCGGAGAGGCTGCTCAGGAGAGCCATCATGGCTGGGCTGAGGACCGACGATCTCCAGTCCCGAGTGGCTGCTGCAAGTGCCTCCCCCGTGAGCATCCTCCTTTCCTGAGCCACCTCCCAGCAACATCCACTGGCACTTCTCTTGTTCTGTGGCCTGAAGTTACTTTGAAAACTGGTTTTAGAAGCCTGGGATAATTAAGTGGCTCCAAAATACTGGCTCTGGGCAATGAATTTTGTCTACACTCACCAGGAAAATGAAGAACATCTGTAATGCTAATGCTTCAAAACTCTACATTGAATTCATTTCTACCAGGGAGTCTGCCCAGATTTACCCCCTAGCTCCTACATGCTTTCATAAAATTAAACAAGTGAGGGCAAAAAAATCATGTACCACAAACCATTTTCATTTTCACTTGATTTTGCTTCAAAGAAATGCTAGTAATGGTCCCACATAAATATTTATCAGACCATTCAAATTGTAATAAATGAAAGTATCCTTCAACTTGCATACACAATAACCGAAAACTATTTTAGAAGACGGCGACAAGATGCAAGGAGACTGAAGCAATAAATTCATTCCCTTCTGCCAAATATAACAGTGCAGGCAGGTCTGGTTTATTGTAAACTATATCATCTGGTGTTTCTAGTTTCCATTATTAGTCATTTGAAGCCATGATTAGGGTTTTCTAACACCGACTGGCTTCTTTTCAGACTCTAGCCACAGTTTGTCAGAAATTTCTATCACTCTTCATGTACCTTAAAAGGTATCAAAATAGAGGATCAGACTGCTATCCTTGGCACCATAAATAAATCCATGGAGTCTGTAATAATTTGAACTCCACCTCCATTTAATAGTAGCTTCAAGATTTTAGTGCTGTGAAAGACAGGCTTGGCTTATTCATTTGAATTTCAAGGCTGAAAGCACCTAAAGATAACAAGTTAATAGGGTCATTTCCAGCTTGTGTTCTTATCAGAGGGCCTCTACGGGGGTGGAAATTAGTGCCAGCTAATGCGTAAATTTAAAGTCCCAATGAAAATCAGGGGACTCAGACTCCTGAATCACCGTAGGAAATGAGGTTAGTAAGTTTCGAAAGCGTTGCTTGAGTCCATGCTTATGGGCTTTGCAAGAACATTAAAGATGCCCTAAGCATTTCATTAATACCACTGTTATCTCCGTGTTCACCTTCAATGGGACTTAAGAAGATCTTTCAATCCTTTCCTGAGAAGCAGCAAAAGACTTATTGCTTCAGTTTTCCCACCTATGCAGTGGAGTTAGTCATTCCTTGCGTCCCGGGGCACTGCCACACCAAATCCGATCAAGCCTACAGAAGTCTCTGCAGCAGAAAATGCTGAGTGTGTCTAGTCTCTCTGCTCCTCTAGAACTCATTTCGTTCATTTGCTATTACTAGTACATCCACGGGTAGCGTAGGGGTAAATATAGAAACTCTTTGAGTGCCAGGCTGTTACATCAACTGTGCACAGAGTAGAAACACATGCCAGACTAAAAAGCGGAGCTTGAGTCAAAAATGCTGTTTAGCTGAACCACAAATCATTAAAAAATGAGAAGGAAGACGTCAGCATTTAGGCTAGGACTGATCTCATCTAACTCAACCTTTCGAGAAGTCAGGAAGTCTCACTAGTTGTCCAAGTCCCCACTGCAGCCAGAAAAGAGGTACTGCTAGATGGTATTTAGTCACCAAAGGTAGGTGGTATCATAAACCCATATGCATTTGTTGGACTCACCACCAGCTCCTGAGACAGAAAAAATACACCACTTTGCTGTGGTATCAGCACTATGAGGGTGCACATACCAGAGCTGAGAAAATCCAGGTTTTTAAGAGGGCAGTACAGGACCTCTGACAGAGACCATTTCCAGAAGAGTAGTTATATCTATTAGAGCCATCACTACGATGAAAACTCAGAGCACACTGTCATCCCATTTCTGCTCATTTTGTGTTACAACAATCTGGAAATATAGAGGGTTTTTTACACGATTCTCTTCTAAGGAACTGAAATTAGCAGACTGGCAAGGAATGTGGAGGAACACACCAGGCGGGCAGCAGTACTAGAGATGAAGAAATGGCTCGAGATTCTCCATAGCCCCTGAGTTGCTTAAGGGGAAGGTTACCACCTACTTCCACAAGTAAGATCAAAGCATCAGCTCTCAATGACTTTCTATAGATAGAAAAGAGGGTGGGATGCTCTGTGTAGCACTGTATTCTCAGAAAATGAAAAAACATAAAATATTAGTTGCATAACTCTCATTCCCTAAACTCTTAAAAACCTTCTTTCCACTTTTTAATTCTAGAAGTGCATTTATGTGTGGGTTTCATATTGAAAGACAATTCCTTGAAATTGGACTAAAACCATGAATCTGGTAGAGAGGAGTCATCACAAATTACCTCGCATATAAACCTGACAGCATATGTTCTTGTTTACAGTTGGTTTACAGTTAACAGGGATGGGTTACATCTGACCAAAGCAAGGTGTTCAGTGTAGACCTCTACCTCTGAGCTAGTCATACAAGGACCTTTGCACACTTTTAGAGCATGATTCATCCAACTTATTTCATATTTTTACTTTAGGGTAAAATGAATCATGTTTCTCAATTGCCCATTTCTCTCTGTTGACTATGAGGAAAGCCTGCAGTGACTAGTTCTGACTGTAGATGACCATATTTCATCATATAGATTACATCTCTGGAGTCCAAGGGAATGAGAGGGATGCAAAGAAAAAGTGGTTCTGAATGGGAGACAGAAGGAAAAAGAGAATCCATAAATGGGAGGATCACATTACATGTCCCTCAGTGCAGGCATCTTAAATGGCAAGCTTGTGACATTTATACCAACAGTCAATAAATAGGCCAGTGAAGATAGAAAATCAATGAGTTTGAACTGTACACCTAGGCTGGTGACAAACTCAATCTCCACTGAGGCAGGAATCAACAAATAAGAGTTCTCTGTTAAAAAAAATGTTCCTTTTCTTTTTTTTTTAACCTCTAGAAAAGTCTTAAACCAGTTTTTTAGCTATGAATCATGAGTTGAGTTGTAAACCCATGAGAAATTTAGTCTGCTGGCTAAGGTACTTGTGGGAAACCAGGGATGGAGTTGGAGGAGGTCAGGAACTGTTGCCTTCTACTTCAGGAGAGTTTTTATTGATTTACAAATTTGTACCGGCTCTGCCTTCTGGAAAAGGAAAGTGAATCCACCAAAACAAATTTGGAAGTGATTCACAAGGCTGTGGGACCAAATACATGTAAAATTTCACTTCATCAAATACTTCTAGCTGGCAAACACTCGCTATACTTCTGGTTACTACCACGTATGGAACTAGAGTATTTAGCAGTGAATGCCGTAACACAACAACAATAATCCTCAAAACCAATTCTCTACAACACAAGGCAAAGAGCAGCACTGTGGGAAGGGAATCCCAGGCTCACCCTCATGGCACATCTCTTACCAAACTGCAACAGCACCAAGATTTGCACATACACCCTATGCAGAGAGATCCATATTGGCCAATATGGAGGAGACTCCCAAGCTCACTGACCACAAACCACTGTTCAGACCTGAACGGAGAACAGTCTGGTGTGGAACCCACACCAAAAGCCAGGTCAAGCTCGGTGGAGTTAGATGCACCTATATGCACCTGTATACATCTATAGCGGAACGAGAACAAAGCCACCATGTCAACAAGCGTATGGCAGCATGGTGCGGTGTGGATCCACCATGCAGACCAGCTCCTCCACAGCTATCTCTGCACCATTTCCCCTCCTCTGTATCGACGTGCCTCGGGGAGCACAGGCACATCTCACTTAGCACACGGGGTGACACCACTGAGATGGAATATTGCAGAAGAATAAAAATAATGTACTCGAGCAGAATTTTGCTGAAAGCACAGACTTGCTTGGAGTCCAGCCTGCTCACATATCAGGATGAATTTGGCCGAGTTTATATCCTAATGATTATAATGGATACTGCAGTCTTCTTTTCATTAAGGCAGCAGCCAAAAATATTGATTTGTTGTACTTCACGCTCCTGCTTACCTTCACAAATTTCAGGAGAGATGGTGCATAAGCCAATAGAGTCGGTCAGTTTAAAAGTGACAAATTAACTGCGCTGAAAGTAAATAAACAGCTATCTCTTCGTAAATTAATTCAATATGTGACTTGAGCTCTTTTCTACAGCTAGAAAGCTGATTCATCATTCAGCAGCTTTTAAGTTGCCACCAGTTCAATAGCAGGGTATTAACGTTGTGTCCTATTTGACACAGCAGGTCAAGTTCTGCACTCGGGTTACAACAGCGCGACTCGGAGTAACTCCTGAACCCCCAGGCCCGGCTCTCCACATCGCCCTGGCTGCAGCTATGCACCTAAGTGTTCTCTGAGTTGGTTTTGAGAAGGCTTAAGTTGTATTGAACAGTTGGGGAAAACAGATAGAAGAAGAATCCAAAAGTCTTTTGATCTTCTGGATTATGAAGTGTCTTCTGGAACGGCTTAGTGAAACAGCACAGGTTGGTTCATTTTCATGAAAATACTCGTGAAAGAGTGAAAAGCAGACTTTTGAAATATTTGCGACTTTTAAAGTTTGGGTGGTTGTGGGGTTTTTTCCCTCCACAAACTAGATTTCAATTCTGGAAAGAAACTAAGTATGTTTAATGTGGAATATTGAGTACAATTCCCACTCACGTCAAAACATGATTTGTGCTTTACTGAACAGGGGCCCTAACTTATTATTGCCCCTAGTAGTCTAGGCACAAGGTAAAAACCCTGGTTAAATAATTAATGAGCAACATGCACTAACTTACTCTCCCTACCAATTCCTTTCAGTTCAATAAATTCTGAATCCCGAGATTTCCAGAGCAATACTGCAGCATTTGGACCAATCTCTCATTGCTTTATAAAGAACCTATTTAGCTGAAGTTGATGCTACTCAATAAGCAGGTAGGCCAAAAATTTCAAATGCAGGAGCTTAAAATTGAAATTCATGTTCAACTGCCTACATAATGTTGCCCGAATGCCTTCAGCTGCTATTAGCGCTGTAGGATATGTGAGTTCTTAACGTTTCTGGAAATTAGAGTAGGTGCCCTCTTGACTTCTGACACTCAAGTTTGATGTTTCTGGACACAAGGTTTTGACTGTATCATCTGTGCACAGCTGCAGCAGAGAGACTATAGCACAAATAGAATAAAAATATTTTTCACTGCTTATGCTCAGACATGATCCATAGCATTTGTAATGTCGTCTGTTTTTCATAATGTTCAGTTTAGAAAGTTGACATTTGATTAAACAGTTTGAATTTGCCAAAACATACATTTTAATCTTATGTTTTAATACCACATTTTCAATTAAAAGCTTTAGAAAAAGACATACAAAGTCTGCTTAAACCACAGTAAACCCACAGACCTAACACATTTAATATAATTTCTGAAACTGTTGACTAATATTTTCTAATTTCCTCACTACTACTAGTACCACAGCTGCACCATTACTCCCAACAGCTATCAGACATTTAAACAGCCAGTTTGTTAAGTGTTTTACTAGATAGCCTTTTACACTTAGTATTTTCCACATCTTCCAATAGGGTGGCGTGGTAGTGAAGTTCAACATCTTAAAAATCTTCACTCTATTAATACTGTTTTCTAACATCGATGTTCATAATACTACCACCACCAAAGGAAAGCTAGCATGGTTGGTTTACAGTTAAGCATCTTTCTCTGTATTTCTGCCTTTAGACAAGCATGCCAACACTGATGAACACCATGCTACAAGAAAGCGCATTATACCGAATGGTATATCATTCCAGACTGCTAACTCCCATGAAAAATGACTTCCAACAACAATAAGAACAAGACCACAAATAGGTTTTAGGATGAAATAATTCCTGTTTCATGCTTCTTATTTCCTTTCACTGGGTTTAGCACTGCATTCAAGGTCATGAGTGTTGTGACTCTGTGGAGGTGACCTGAGTAATTTACAATGATCAACAGATAATACAGTGACTGGAAGCCAGTCATTCCGTAACTATCACTGCGTTGTAAATGGAGTCATCACATAGCTGCTGAAAAAGAATGTGTATTATTTCACACCCACAGAGTGATGAATGTAACCAGGCAATTAAATCATGTTATTGCTGTGCCTGGAAAATCCTTATTTATAATTTTATCTTACCTGTTAAGAACTGAACTTCTTGTTAAAGGCAGAAAATAATTATGCCTAAGCTTTGCTTTTGCAAAAACCTCTATGAAGGGAAAAGGAAATTAGAAACAAAACTCACCAGTTTCTTCATCTATGCTGAATCTCCCCAGGCCGCTGCCATCCCTGATAGAATACTGGATCTCTCCATCCCTTCCAGAGTCCTCATCTCGAGCAACAACTTGCAAAACACTTGTACCAATACGGGAATTTTCCTTTACAGATCCAATGATGGCAAAGTCAGGAAAATAGGGGGTATAGAGATTTTCGTTAACATCCACCACTTCAACTTCCACAAAAGAAACAGAAGAAAGAGAAACCGGGCGCCCCTTGTCCTTTGCACGCACAGTCAGGTTGTAGAACTGTTGCTTCTCGTAATCGAGCTCTTTGTTCAAGCGGATGGCGCCACTCGCTTTGTCTATCTCAAACCGCCCGTTGTAATCGTTCACCAGCGAGTAACGGACTTGGCCTCCCAAGCCGAGATCTGGATCATGAGTTTCCAACCAAGCTATGACAGTGCCAACTGGCAGGTCCTCAAGGACCTTCACGTTGTAGCTGGATGGTATAAAGGCTGGAGAGCAATCATTGACATCATCCAAAAAAACCTTCAGAGGCACAACGGAAAACTGCTGATGGCCACTCTCTGCTTTGTCCCTAGCCTCGATCTTCAGTGTGTAGTTTGCTCTTGATTCCCGGTCTAGTTGATCGGCCACATACACCATTCCCGTGGAACTGTTGATAGCAAACTGCTGGGTGTCTGTCAGTACTGAGTAAGTCACTTCACCATTAGATCCTAGGTCTTTATCTCTGGCTTCTACCTGGATAATCTCTGTACCAAGACTTGTACTTTCTAAAATATTAACTGAGTAACTGTCCTGTAAAAAAACAGGCTTGTTATCATTTGCATCCTCCACAGTGACAGTCAACAGTCTCCATGCCGATTTCTGTGGATCACCTAAATCATAAATTGTAATATTAAGGAGATAGAGCTCTGTTTTTTCACGGTCCAAGGGCATAAGAACATTAAGGACCCCCGTCTCCATGTCAATGTTGAAACAACTATCTACGTTACCATCAGAAATTGTATAAAGTACTCTTCCATTAAAGCCTGAGTCTGCATCATAGGCTTTTATCCTCAGGATGGTGGCACCAACTGGCAGGTCCTCTGAAACCTTTACATCAGTAGGGAAAGATTTGTCAAAATGCGGTGCCTGCCTATTCATCGAATAAAAATCGAGAAAACCATCTTCCAAATTCAGCTTCACATTTGCTTTTGCCTTTTTGAGTAATTTTTCTGCTAGCTTCTGAGCAACTCTAGTTTCTCTACAGCTAAAGGTCTTTGAAGACACTTTCCCATGAACTACTGAAATATTAACAAACATAGCATCAGCAAAGTTCTCTCCATCAGTTGCTGTTATCTTAAGGCCAAAATTGCTGTTCTTTATGCCAGAATTAATTAGAGATTTTTTAAGTTGCAGGACACCAGAGTCAGGATTTAAATAAAAAATGCCAAGTTCATTTCCAGAGATTATTTTGTACTTCACAAGCTCTAACTCATCTATGTCTATTGCAGAAACAGCAGTGATGTGACCACCAACAGGAAAATCAGAAGAAATCACTCCTTGACAGGCCACTTTTTCAAAGAGGGGTTTGTTATCGTTGACATTGCCTATGTATATGGTGACATTCACCTCGCTTTCATGGCGGTAGGGAGAACCCCAGTCGGAAGCTCTCACAATGAACCTGTAGCTTTCTGGTGAGGACTCAAAATCCAGTTCTTCAGATGTGCTGATGACACCTGTAAACTGGTTTATTGTAAATGGTAGTGAGTTCAGACTGGCAATGCTGTATGTTATGTATCCATTTTCTCCCTGATCTTTATCAACTGCTGAAACTGCCAAAACGCTAGACCCCACAGGGACACTTTCATTGACGAACGAGCTGTAGGAGGGCTGCTGGAACTCCGGAGTGTGATCATTGGCATCTTCTAACCTGACAGTAACTTGTGCTTTTAAATCACCACCTTTGTTCGTATATACTTCTAATTCATAGAGGTCCTTCTCAATGATTTTCAAAGGACGAGCAGTAGTAATAAGGCCTGTGTTGGGATTGATCTTAAAATACTCAGCTTCTTCAGTTGGAGATATTCTATATTCCACACCCTGTGGCTCAGGCATCAGCTTAACTACTGCAACCACCACACCAGGAGGTGAAAATTCACTGATCAAAAAATCATATGCTTCCTTTTCAAACTTCATGGGGATACTTTCTTTCTTGGGACTAGCAATGTGGACCAGTTTGACCGCAGAAAATTTCTGAGGAGATCCTTTGTCTTTCGCTTGGAGAGTCAGGTTATAACCATACGGGAAGTTGTCCCAATCAATGGGCTTTCTTTCTTTGATTTTGTACTCATTCATCCATTTACCTTCTTTAGTCAGAAAGAATTGTTCTAGTGGATCTCCAGCCACAATAGAAACAGATTCTATTTCTCCATTGGCTCCTTCATCTAGGTCGTCAATGTTAACAATTGCATAGGTAGGCTCCTTGTCTGATGGGAAAGGAATGTGGGTTACTACATTTATCGTTGGGGCATGTTCATTTATACGTTCAATGTGAACATAAAGCTTGGCAGTGCTGCTTACGCCATTGTTTCCGTAAAGCTTCATCCCACGGTCCACAGCCAAAATCTCAAGATCGTATCTGTTTTTCTCATCGTAGTTTAACCGGCCACTTAAGGAGATAACACCACTCGTAGGATGAACTGAGAAGAGATCAACTTTGTTTTTGAAGTAATAATAAAATTCACCATTGGACCCAATATCCGCATCTGTTGCGGTCACCTGTGCAATGCTAGTCCTTAGAGGAGTGCTCTCCGCTATCGTGACAGAGTACGTGGTTGGTGAAAACAAAGGTCTTAAGTCATTCATATCCAAAACCTGGATGTTCACTTTCGTCCATGCTTCCAAGTCCTCTCCTCTGACAGACCCTTTCACCATCAATAAATAGTTGTCCTGGATTTCTCTGTTCAATATAGCAGAATTCCCACCTTTAGTCCTTATTCTTAGGAAGCAAAAGTCAGCAATGATGACTTCCTCTGCTTTAAAAAAGCCCTCATCATCACCAGACACTATCCTGTACTTGATATCCCATGAAAGGTCAGCCAAGGTAATGCCCATCCTCGTTTGACTGTTGACATAGGTCCTGGCTGCAGAATTCTCGTACACCGTAGCATTGTAAGTGGAATGTGTAAAGTGAAAGCCAAGCAGGGTGGTCCCGTGAACTACCTGGCAAACAGAGGCCAGGAGCTTGACAATCAGAAGGGCAAGGCATGACGGAGGTAGCTGTGAGCCTGACCAGCGGCCCATATTCACCTCCATCACATCATTCTTTCACCCTGTGACAGAGAGAGAAAACAGGGAATAGTTGATCAAGAGATAAAAACTGTACTGTGAAATGTCATGTCAAAATTACTTACTAAATTTCTAATTAAAAATAAAATATATGTAATAACTAGTCACTATATATTTAACAAAACAGAAAGGGAGAACAATATACACACACAAGCACAACAGTTTTGGATTATATTTTTACATGTGTGTGAGTGTGTAATATGTATGCATGTGCACATACATGCACATATACATAACTATATATATATGTATATATACTTTTTAACATAAAAAACCCCTATGAGACCCTACCACATCTATACATACATGCACATAGTTCAGAATAATAATCACAGTGAAAAAAATTAAAATCTGACACACACATTTGAATAAGTTTATATAAGAGGATGAACCACATACAGAAATTATTGGTTTTATTTGCCAGTAGCTCCAACTAAGCCTAAACTTGTTTGTTTTCAGGGCATATTGGAAATCTCATTTTTAGTCCCAATGTTTGGAAAGGAGACAGGATTTTCATTATGTATGTAACACTGTGATAGTCAAATGTTACCAAGTTTTTTATGGACAGTTAAGAAAGATCACATGGTTGATGAAATTTGAGCCACCAAGAACAAGTAGTACATAAAAGTCATTACCCAGCCATCACTTTAATTACAGATACCTTCAGAAAAATCAAAAATAAGGAAGAATTACAGCTAATTAAATACAATTGCATACACATATATATATGCATACACATACCCAGATACTGAGAACAGGCAAAATGCAATGAAGAAAATAAAACTGCTCAATAAAGCTCCTAGGTGAAGACTCAGGTTAGGAAACAGCACAGCTGAGATAGCCCGTAGGACTTAACTCTACCCTTGCATATGTACCACAATGCATCTGTAATTATGGTCACCACTTTCCACCAAATACACTGAGTAACATACCCTAATTGAGGCCACAGATGAACATTTTTTTCTGTATGTCCAACAAATGCTCCATTCACTGGGTACTACTGCCATCCCAACCTAAGAAAGGTGAAGACCCCCTCCAATCTACTGCCTGTCCTGCTGCCAACAGGCCACCCCGACCAGCAAGAGCGTAAATGCATCCTTGCTGAGATGGAGTGAATTCCAGCTTACACCACATTTCACTTAGGCAACCCCAAGCCGCATTTGGCTACAAATAAGGCACATGGTTCCATTGCCATCAGTCTGTCTCAATCTAGTCTGTCCCACTCCAGCCACCTCAAAGCAGTGAGAGCCTTTCCATTGATTTCAAAAGGCTCATTATAAATGTAAGTATTCAAATGCAATTAATAAGCAGCCATTTGGGGAAGATTTGGAGTTCCTCCATACAGTCCTGTTGCGGAATACTCCCAGTGCCTCGCTTCAGGGTTCTAAATTGGGAGGTTAAATGGAGACAGGGTAAGCGGAGACACTGGCTGAACGTTGCTGGAGGGTGCTGCAGAAGCTGGGAGCCAGGTCCTGCTTATTGCTTCCCACTGAAAGGAGAGGAAAGGAGCCTGAGGAAACTAGGCAGGTCCTTGCAGTGAAGCAGTGTGAATAAACTTCTTTGTTACAGAGCACATTCACTGCTACTTGTGAAAATCATAAAAATCAATTTTAAAAGGCAATTATTGAAAGACTCACTGCACACATACATTGTTCTCATTGTCATTTAAAAGCTGCTTGGAAACGTAGTTTTCTCCAAGCTAGAATACAGAGTGGAAAAGGATAGGAAAAGTTGCCCCTAATGATAGGGGTTAATTTAAATTTCCAACATGATTTCAACATCCCCTAGGAGATTTATAAATTGCATGCAAGTTTTGGAATATGAATTCATATTAGTTATCACTTCCAATATAACTGAATGACTACCGCAGTTTTAAGTACTAATGACAATCAATTTATCGCACTGATGTTATAATGTTCACACAAAACACTTAACTTCCTGATCCCACAGTCTATATCCCATTGCTTAACACATTAATCAATTTGATCAATTCTCCCAAGTGTTTGTCAAGGCACTCATCTTTCAATACACTTATTTTCACATGCAGTTCTCCCCCCACTTTGTTTCCTTCTTATTTTCTTTTCTATTATACCAACAAAAAAAAGGAAACTCTTTAAAAAAAAAAAAAAAAAAAAGGTAAGATTGTTTCACCTCTTGGACCTGCATTCCCCAGTAACAGGCAAATCCCCACAGAACTACATGTGGCAGTTCCTTTTCTGAATATGCCCACTCAATTGTTGTGCATGTACCATGCAAGTCCTATGATTAATATCTCATCCCATACAGTTTATACAGCAAATATGCACTATTCTCCAACATGCTTTGTGTACCTGAGGGACCAGGGCTCCCCATGCTCTCCCCATGCTCAGGTTGATCCCCAGGAGACCCAGGATGGAATTTTCCTACTTCAGCTAGGAAAGATTTTTTTATTGTTGTTGCCATTTCACTCAGCTAAAAGATCAGAGCAATGGCACCTTATTTTTCAGCACAGCAAACATTCATCAGCTTAATCCACCAGTGTGAAAATATCAAAGTCCCTTATTTTCATGGGGCTTTATGTGATCACTTTGAGTACTGCCACTAAAAGTTACTGCTTCAGCCTAGCATGGGAGACGATGCTCTCAAGTAGAAAATACAACCAATATACAGTATGCTGCTGAGGAAAAGCCAGCCAAGGGGAATGAGAAATTCTAATGAGAGACTCAACTCGTAACAAAATAAAGGGCTGTCCCTCTTCTGTGATGCAGCATTATTAAAATACTCAACAGACAAATCACTGTATTGCTGCCTTTCACCAAGAGCACTTCAGCATTCTCCGTCTATACTGCAATACCAGCCTCTCCCCACTGCTAAGAGAAAGTGAATTTTTGCTGCCTTACAATGGAGACTGATGTTATGTTTCATATGAGCACCCAGACTTTATTTCACTGCAGCTCAGCAGCTTCCCAGAAATACGTCTTTTTGGAGTAATGAAATTAATCTTTTTATCCTATTTACGTCTCATTTGGTGGTCTAGTTTCTCCTGTCCACACCATAGTTCAGCCTGAGCTGGTTTCTCTCCGTCATTCATGGCCATCAACATCAGGTTTCCAGGTCCACTGTAATCAGAAATCAGTTTTCCTGAGAAATTCATTGCTACAAGCTAAAATGATTTAAAACTTTACCTTCAGGTTAGCCATACCCAAGGTTACAGACTCTGCTGTGGCAGACAGGCATCAAAGTAGATATTTACAAAGCTATGTGATTAGGTGAACCTAATGAAAAAGTTGTGTATATCCCAGGCAATATAACATGACAACCTTATGCTTCCATTCCATTTATCTATTTATTTTTAGAGAAAGCCAGGACTAAGACCTAATCTCAAATACACGGCTGTAAATCCAGTTACGTCAATAGTCCACAAAGTTTTAGTGGTTTAGTGCAATCAGCATCAGTCCTAAAACACTAAATTCCACCTACAACATATGAAACAACATATGTATATGTGTGTGTGTGTGTGTGTTTGTGAATGCATGTTTTAGTTACATATATATGTATACACAAACACACAGTTTGTGTATTTTTAGGTATAATTTCAGGGTTGGCACTGGAAAAATTGGACCTTCACATCAGGCAGCACTTTCAGAGTTTGATTTCATTTCAGATGTGGTATGCAGAGTTGTAACAAGCTTCCCATTGAAGTTATTCATCTATCCATATATTTATATGGCCATCATGATTCTATTATTTGAAAGTCCCAATGGATGAGCTATTAAACTGGCACTTGGGCTACCCAAGAATGTTTTATTCATTTACTGAATTCCTTTCTTCTGGGATATTTATTTTTAAGAGCTCATAATACATACATACTCAATACACAGGAAATGTAATGCGATAGGTTACAGAAACAAAGTACAAAGCAACCCACCGTAAATTAAGAGGCATTTCTTTAAAGGCACTTCTTGTCAAAAAAATGTTATGGTTTCAAGTGAAGAAAAAGGTTGTGATTACTTTTGCTTGATTTTGAAACGTTTGGGCAGGAGCTACTCAAAAAAAAAAAAAAAACCAAATCCCCTGGTACTGCCTAATATGGCTAGTCTGAAGAAAAGAAACAGCTCTAACAAGAGCAGAGACTAAAAGAAAAAAAACTCCTTCTAAATACCCAAGGAGCTGACAAGATAATACAAAGTTGGAGTCCAGCATCTTTCCACTCTAGCTCACATTAAATACTCTGGCCTTGAAGAGGGAAGGAAGGAATGGAGAAATAAATGGTGTGTCTTGATTTTTAATAGTCTTTAAAATAAACTTGAACATCATGGAGAACTCTATAGTTTCACATTCAGTTCTCCACTCAGTCACTTTCCTTCCCTCCTTGAACAAAGATTAACTACATGACCCAAACCTTGCAGAATAGCTGCAGGGACCTGTAGGTGGCTGATGCTCCTTAGAGGAACTGAGAGAGGTATGAGCGTCATTCTTTTTTCTCATCCTGGCTCTGGCAACCTCCAGTCTGGGCTGCATCCAGACATAACACCCCACCAGACTGAGAAGGAACACTCAAGTCCCAGGAACTGCCAGGATTCCTGCACACCAAAATCATGGCTCTAATTCAATGTGCAGATATGAAACAAGTGCTGTGTGATCCTTTGTTTGATTCCCTCTCCCTAGGCTAATTCTTCTAATCCCAAAGATCTCCATACCATAAAATACATGAAAAAGAAAACAATGCATATAGTTCTTGGATAAACTCTGAAAATCATAGAATCACAGAATCATAGAATGGTTTGGGTTGGAAGGGACCTTAAACAAAAGCCAAAAGGACTTTTATAGAATATAAGGAATACATCAGGTAAACTTCTTCAGCAAGCAGGAGGAATAAGCTTTTAGCAGACCACAATAGGGAAAAGAAAAGAAAAGAGCCTTCTCCTCTCTCCCTACCCACCCTCCCAGCCCTTATGAGATAAGGATTTTTCCAGTTGATCATCAGGTAAATTAACTTAGGCAATGTGACTAGATAATGCAATACAACTATTTAAGACTTTCTACAGATCCTTTGAAAGAGAAGACAGAAGAAACCAATCTATGCTTTAAATTCCATCTTCACCACAAAGACCCAATGAAGCTCTTACCTATAGGGTCCTCTGGGCTGGGAGGAGAAAAAACAGTTTCTCAACTTCAGATGACAAATTTCTGAGAGTCAAGGTATTTACGCACCTGTGTGCATGGGGAAAATAGTGTCAAGAACCTTGACTTAAAGGTTTTTACCTTGATTGGTATTTCTCTTGGAGAAGCTGGGAAAGGGAGGGTGCCTCCTCACACAGGACAGGAATGGTGACCTCATGGTATGGCAAAATACTACAATTTGGAATTATTACTCCTTTCTCAGGAGAATTGTCACAATTCTCTTTCAAAAGGTAGCTATTTAAATTCTATTAAATAAGCAGATTTACAGCAAAAAGGTATATTTGAAAATATAAAGGTCTTTTTTAGGAGGCAGAAGAATATTAACTTCACATGCACCTGAAGTCTAAATAGTATGTAGTGAAGTCATGCATCTGCAGCAGGAACAGAAGCTCTGGATTTTGTTGGAAGTGACCTCAATCTTACAAGTAACTCCGTCCTTTCA